>NW_027040553.1:1405969-2811939 GCF_037179485.1 Ochlerotatus camptorhynchus
AAGAGCGCTCGACTTTGATAGTTTTCTCTTTCATGAAACACATCAACAGAGGTTTCATGACGTACACTCAAAAATAATACAATTCGTTAATAGATTAAAAAATAAACATTTTTCAAATTCACCGGTTGTATACGCTCCATAGATTAAATTTTTACACTATCATAACTTAAACTTTATACCAAGTATGAATAGCAGTCAAAAAGCCTTCCCAAAGTATTCATGTCTAGGGTGATTATTTCTTACCACACCTAGATTAGTCGTGCTGCAAGCGGTAGGTGGGTAGGTGGCGCGTTTTGTTTTTTGTTTTTACCGTGGTCCAAGCTGGCGGTCATTAGTGCATATTATGGAAATTGTGTCGATTAGACTGGAACTGGTGGAAAATCTGACCATTACGTGGAATCCGTGGATTGAGTTTCATGGTGTTTCACAAAAAGTGGCGCATTCGGGTGCTCTACCGCTGTCTGGTAGGTTTGCTTACATTTGTTAGGTTGTGAATGATTAGCTAATGGGAAATTTATTTCAGCTGCTGACGTCGAATTTGGTCCATCATGGGGAAGACGAGGAGGGAATCTTCGGATTCATGGAGGAGGACATCAGGAATGAGGAAGCTCGTATCCGAGGACAAAAGTGCTACATCTGCAAGGAGCGGTATGCTACCGTTACTTGCTGCGTAGAGCAGTGCTTCTGTACATTTCATACGCTCTGTGGGATGCGGAAAAGGTGCCTGTTGCATACGTGCGATCCATGGATACGTTCCAGTCGTGGTGCGATAAGCTCGTAGCGCTGGTGGATAAGGTGAAATACTCTGAGACCGAGGCCGGTGGGATTTGCAACGATGAGATGGGACCTACAGGAAGCTGGAATCGATTCGTGCCCCGTGCTGTCCGAATGGCTGGTTCCATCGGAGCTGCGTGGCACAGCTTCCCCATTCGGCGGGGTACTTTCTCAAGTGCCCTTTGTGCAGCAACAAGGACGACTTTAGCCAGGAGATGCAGCAGCGTATGATTTATATACCGGAAAAGTAAGTAAGGCGGAGGTGGGTGAATCGGTATTGGAATACTGAATATTTTTCATTTGTTCTAGGGATGCCTCGTGGGAGCTGATAACTGGTCAAGAAGATTTGACTGCCACGAGGGGCTTCCGTCGAAAAGTTGCTTCGAGCCATACCGGTCGTAAGGCTAGAGAAGCTCAGCTCGAAAAAGATCAAATCGTTGACTTCTCCGAAGAATGAAGTATCCTCCGCCGGATTATCGACCGTGTTCGATTTCAACTATCGTGTGAAGTTGAACAAAAAGCAGCGTCGAAAATCGATGGTAGAATTGCAGTCCATCAAGGAGGTCATCCGTTCCGACACGGATATGCTAACGGATGCCTCGGCGGAACAGGAGATCGTACGTACCAAAACGCCTGCCCAGAAATCCTTTGCCAAGCAGTTCAAACTAAAGCTTCTCGGGTCCAAATCCGAACCAAGAAAACGGTCGACCAGAGAGTCTGATCCGGAGCACGATTGCAAAAGATTTGATTGCTTCACCAAGGTTTTCGCTTTTCTAAGAAAATAAATTATACATTGTTTGAATTTATTGCTTTTCAATCAATAAAAATACCAAAATTAAAAGGACAGTGATCAAATACATTGTATAGATAATCCACCGGTAAACTACGCATGAATATTCAAAAGATAAACTATACCCCTTATACTTCAAGTTTATACTAGGCTCGTTTTGTTGGCAACTAAACGAAGCCTGGGGTCAACCAGGCGAATAGCGTTTTAGTGTGATTTTTATACTAATTAGTTTAATTTTTTTTCTGAGTGTATATGACGGAAAATGAAATAACACATTTAAAGCATTTCTCACGTCAAAACACTTGAAGATTACACGTCATATTTCTAATTTATCTTCCATCCATATATTTATCTAAAAAAAATGATCGAAAACGGGACATAACGCATTTTAAACAAATTGAAAGAGCGGCGATAGAGTGTTCGTGAAAGGGGATTGAAAGCCATAATGAAGTTCGTTTAACTAGAAAATCGACGTTATTTACATTGAAAGCGATGAGCAAAGCAACGACGAGAAGTTCCACAGCCAGCCTTTCCTTCCAAGCGTCCTTCTTTTTTATTTTCGTTTCTTGCTGATAGTCTAGCTAGGCGTTATAGAAATGAAGCGTCGAACACGTATGTATGAGAGAAACAAAACACGAGTTCATTTTAGAGCTTCGAAATTGTAGAGCCCTGATTGACATAGTTTGCCTTGGCTATGACTGTTAGCTCAAATGAGTGACCGGAGCAGAATTGTATATATCACCGTGTATTGTCAAGATGTTGCAGCACTGGAAGTATCGGATTTAGTTTTTTTTTATATGTGTATTGTTAAGTGAATAAAATTATTTTATAGAAAACCTATCTAATAAATTGTCTAAGAATGCACAATTGAGAATCACAATACTCATTGAAATAATCCTGATCTCACACTAACGAATCAATCTTCGAAAAATCATCTCTCATTTCTCGCATCTACTTGCATCGTGCTTCATCTTTTTTGCAGGATATCTTCAAAATCGACATAAATCTTTCTTTTATCTACTCAGCGTGCGTGCAGCTAGCCACAGTAAAACACAATCTTTTCTGCATCGTAGATAGAGTCGTCCCCCTCGGTCACTACCGGATTCCTTCTTCCGTTCGATACTCAGAGTTTCATAGTAACATTTAATCACACGACTCACCGTTGACTGCACGATTCCGAGTTGTTTTGCGATGTCCCGATGAGGGAGTTGAGGATTTTCCAGGTGCTTGCGCAAAATCAATTTACGACGTTGCTTTTCGCGTGACCCCACTTTTTCCAACTTTCGAAAAACTGACAGCGATAAAAATACAGTGTCAACAATACACTCTAAACTTCTTCTCTTTTCCGTGATGCAATTTGATGTGGGACACCATTTAAATGCTAAACTTTCTGATATTGGACACAATGCACACTTTAAAATTTTCCAAAATAGTAGAACATCAACTTTTTAGTAAAAACGTATACCGACATTTTTAAGACAAATCAAGTTGAACATTGCATTAAGTCCTAAGTAACATCGACAGATTCTCTTCATCCAAAATGACAAACACATCAAAAAACTGTGCTCAAGTTATTAACGAAAGACCAAGTCGACGAAGAGAATCGATCATTGTTACTTAGGACCTAATGCAATGTTCAGTTTGAAATAGACACAACTCAGGGATCAATTTCTTTGCTTACGAGGTGAATTACGAATGCTGTATAAAAATTGGACGGAGGTGTCGGAAGACTGATTTACGGGAGATGTGACAAAGTGAAGACTGGAGTCCGTTTTGATTGGGTCGTATGTAACATTTGTGTCAATTCAAGAAACGAGGTGTTTTTTTTTTGTGAGCAAAAAATGTTTCTATTCAGTTAAACATTTCAAAAGGTCCTATCTGCATTGATCGATTCTCACCATCGACTTTCTCTTTAGTCAATAACTCAGCTGCAAAACCTTTCCCTGTTGTATTTGACGTTTTGGACGCTAGATAAGAACCTCCTTTATCAAACTATGTGGTAGAATTAGCGCGAAATCTGTTTGCATAGCAGTGGTTATGAAAAGAGAAAGTCGATGAAGAGAATCGATCAAAGCAGATAGGACCATTTGAAATGTTCATCGAGAGTTCGTGTTTGGCTCTTAACGTTAGCAGTTCAGCTCGTGCCGTGCATTTTGTGTGTGTGCATTCTTTCTACCCTTGCTTGCTGCGTGCTGGCATTCCGCCTCCCGGACGAAAAGTGCTTGTCAAAAAGTGCTTGTCAAATGTTGTCGTCGTGTTTGTGCGGTGAGGTTGTGTTTCAGATTTGCAATCGAAGTGTGCCGTGGCCGCTATTAAAGGCATTTGGTTTCGGTCGCTGGACTTTTCGGCTCTGATTTCGGCGCTGGTCACGTGTTGATTCGTGAGGAGCTGATGCTGTGTGTACTGTCAAACTGAAACCGTTGTGTCGCAAGTGATTGGTGATAGAAAGTGGACGCAGTCCTTTTTTCACTGCTGAGGTCCCTCTAGTTGGAGCAGCTATCGTGTGTTTCGTGGTTGATGGGGGTGTGTGAGGAACGAAAGGCGAGAGTGCTGATTTTAACACCGGTTAAAGAAGTAGCAGCAGCATATCTATGGGAGCTCTTCGAAATTATCGTGATGTCATGGATTCCTTTGCAACACATCGGGTTAGATTTTTCGATTCTCTTAACTTTCATTCCGTTAATAAATGAAACATTATATGCTGGGTAGGGGACGGTCCACCAGGGCACCCGATTGAAGCGAAATCGATGGGAAGAGTGGAAATGACAACTCCCTGTCTTTAACATTTCGTGAAAAGAGGACGCGTTCTTTTTCCCACTCATTGTGACATCCTCCTGTTGTTTTTGACCGGTTGAATGATCTTGTTGTTGGAAGGAGATTCTCATTTATTCCGTGGATGCACGTGGGCGATGTTGCCCACGGATTTACCCAAACTGTTTTTGATCCTTCATACAATGGCAGGTTGAGTACAATTAGAGGTTATTAAACTTGATCAAGTCGAACAGTGAGGATACTCCACAGTCTACCGACAGTTGTCTTGCTACAGTGAGTGGTAGTTCCATATCATCCATATAAACAATTGTTTCAACTTTCAGTTAGATAGATAATTCTTTCAAAATTACCATAAAGTAGCATTTTAGGAGTACTGCTATCGACTGAGTAAGGTATTGATAGCTTTCTTGTTAAAGTGATTTAACCAATCAATTATATACGACCTTTTGCATGCCGTGGTATTACATTCGACCGTGCGCATTTCAGTGGCTTAAAAATGTATTACAATGAGCCTTACCTCACGGAAAGCGTAGTTATCATTTTACGGAACATCTACAACCGTTTTGCATTAAAGATTTGCAAAATTTGCAAATGTGTTATAAACATCGGTTGGCACATACTACAAATAGGTTGGACAAATAGTGGGCCCAAGTTTTGTCTTTAGGAAGAGTAAGCAGAGTAGTGTCTGATAGCAGTAAAATGTCAATTTGTTTACGATTTTTACATACGACCTATTCAAAAACCACTCCAGAATTGAGGTATGCCGAAATGGTGCCGCACCCTGTTTATGTAATGTGTGCATAGGAAACGATTTGTCTGACTAACGAAAAATCCTGCATAAAAATAATCATAAATATTTGTAAATAAAAAAATTCATAGCTTTCACTAAAAGTTGCTTTTCTACCATTTTGATCAATATCAGAACAGTTTATCAATTTTGATAAGCTTTCAAATAAACATATGTTAAAAATCTTATGTATTATAATTCTCTAATCTAATGTAGCTTTTATATTCTTTTTAATTTTCAACAAAAATTTGTTATTTTTTACAGTGTGTATTTTTTTTCTGAAAAGATAATTCAGTTGCCTACAACTTAATCTCAGACATCATTTCGATTATGTGAGCCGTTTTCGTGCAGAAATTGATTGAAAAATATCGAATACGTAATTTTTCAAAATTAGGTTGGAGTTAAATCGACTCATTCTTGGTGTGAAGTTTCATGGAATTCGTAGAGGCTAAAATTAAATCGATTGCGTAAACGAAAGCAGTTGATTTATTTTTTGATCGACAACTGCAGTTGAGCCCCTTTGATAATTTGAATAATGACTGCTCACAGCCAATATTGCTCCAGCAAGGATCTTATGTCAATCATGCAAACGTGTCGCTTTGACGTCAATCGTCTACACAATTCCAACAAAGAGGCTCCTTTCTGCAACCACCAGCGGGTCCTCGTGAAAATCTTCCGCCATAGAACGTGACTTGCCGCCATCCGGATGGATTACGACATCCAGGAGCAAATTTGCTTGCTAACGAGCTCGCAGATGTGAATTTCAATTTTCGTCTTACTTGGAATAAAATAAAACCGACGCGAAAAAAAAATAGACGAGGATTTACATCTCTGCGGTAGAATGAAGGAACGTTTAATAGGAACCCATAAAATAAGACAGCGAACGGATGTGCCTCCACCGCTTCCACCCATAATCTGAAATTAAAATATCTTTTTTTTTTGCAACGTCATGTCTGGATTGTTTCTTTGTATATTAATTTTTTACCGTCTTCTTGAGAAGAATTTTTCGTTCACTGCTTCAAGCTTGTCAATTGAAAATTTTACCACAACGATACGCAAACAGCAGACTGCAGGTAAGGATGAAATTTTCCCACGTTAAACATCCCGAGTGAGCAAACAATTTTTCATTATCTTATGATGCTTGCGAAAATCTGCTTATTGGAATTTCGAACCGAAAATCTCTCTGCAGTCGCCGTCCGAAAAAAAAACGAATAAACTCCAAAAAGAAACACAACAACCGGAAGCAACGCGGCAAGTTTCCGGATTGAACCAGCGTGCATCATTCGTCCGATTGACACACATCGTCCAGCGCGCGCTTTTGAACGAAGGTAGCCATCCAACAATATCCAATCGAAAGCGGCTTGTTCCGCATGATCACGTGCATAAACGTCGTAGATGATTAAATCGTCGGGGAGGAGGAGAACAAGAAGAAGTAAACCATATCCAACTTTCAGTTTCCATATCCTGGTCCGAGCATACTTTGATCATCTCATTTCGCGAGCGTGTTCATCTTTCACTGTCATCGTCGTCGTTGCCATCGGTTACCTACCTACCTACCTATCTACCTACCTACCTACCTACCAGCAACATCCACTGTCACTTTCTTTCGTTCGATCGAATCGGTGCGCGAGCGAGGTCTTTCACTCTTTCCCTTCCCCCCCCCCCCCCCCGGCACCCTGTGTTGAGGTTAGGGTACGGTTGTTCGGAGTATTTTTTGTTCATATTTCAAGTTCAGCAACCTATTTATGCCCGAGCACGGATATGATACTCAAAGCAGGAAAGAAGCAGCAGCAGTGAAAGTGAAGCCATATATACAAAGTGCTTTTGGGGACGTTCGTCGTTTGCACCTACCCCGCTCCATACCACCAATGTCAACAAGCGCTGGCGGAGGAGGAGGAGGCGATGACGCTATCGGAGATTCGGTGGCACCGGATCTCGCTCTTCGCATAGCTATTCTGGGCGAACCAACCTAGCTACCTACCTCCGTAGGGAAACCGGATTGCTGCTAGATTGTTTGTCGAGTGACTGAGTGTGCGGAAAAGGGTCGATTCAGAGCGAGAGGATGGCAATAGTAAAAATTGATCCAATATGCCGGTGCCGGGGTTTTCGCAAGGTCTCTTGAAAATCTCCACTGACTTAATGGCAGTGACAACAACGGTGAGGTTTAATGCAGGGTGTGAAGTCACGAGATGTTTGACTTAGCACTTGACGTTTGCGTGGGTTTCTGTGAGAGATTTTCGGTGGCTTCTTTCCCGCGAGGATTTATGAGTCAATTTTAAACTGTGTTCACGTTGAAAGCGGATCTCTTGGTGAGGATTTAGTCTTGACACATTTGAAAGTATGAAGTGAAACCATGCATGAGCATTACATTCAGAACCCCCCTAAACCGTGCTCGCAATCTCTCGCACGCTATCGAACGAGCCTACATCCTGCTTTGCAATCGGAACGTAGAGAAATATGCACAAAATTTCCCGAAACCTTCGGTAAAAACATAAACCATTCATATTATGATGAACGCACGCATTCGTCGCGGTCTTCGTGACTCCTTCGATGAGCGCGACATTTACCCATCGTCACACGCTGCGAAGCGAAGGCGCCTACTTCATCCGAAGGAGCTAGTAATGCCATGAATCAACACAACACCACACAAACGAAGCGGATGGTCGAAGAAAGAGTGGAAAAAGAGAAACTCGCACGAAAGGAATAAAAAAAGCTCTCTACATCAGAGATGTAAACACCCGTTCCCCATTCCCATTCTCTACCACCCACTGTTCACGTATCTATAGATAGCCGAAAAAAAGCGTCTCCTCGCTTTCGTCGTCGCTCGGACCGAAGAGTGAGCGATAAACAAACCGAACCGAATGACGATTCCAAGCTTATTCGAGGGCGCGGTGCGTCCAAAGTGAGAATTTATGACAAGTCTTTAAAATATACCCAAAGAGCTATAGTGAATCTTCAGAAAAGTAATTGATATATCTGTTAAATGCGTTAGCTGGAGGTCTTTGGAATAATTCTTGATCAATCATCTTCCAAGATTATTGGTGTGATGAAATTAAATTTTTTGAATAGTTGAAGATCTTCAGAATATTCATTAATCAAAAAATCCAAAACATTTCCCTGGTTTTTCGATTAACTCTCGATCAATCAGTCATCTTGTGAAAATATCTGAGAGACGGAAAGAATACTGTTCTGAAATGTGCTTGACAAATCGGAAGTTTTGAAACAATATCCAGAATACTTAACAGATATCTTCGATTTACTGATAGGCTTTTATTTACTTCTGCAATCAGGCATTATGAGAAAATATCTGAAAATAAATTAGATTTTTTTGATAAGTTTGATAAGTATTTTTTACCAAAACATGCCGAGAACTTTACTGAAATCTTCCGGAAAGTAGTTGATAAATATCCAGAACACTTCACTGAGAACTTCGAATAGCTGAAGGTTTTTTGAATAATTCTTGGTCAAACAGCCATATTTCGAGAATATCTAAGAGATGATATTTGATTCAGTTGAAGATCTTCAGAGAAGTACTTGTTCAATTTGGTGTGTTGAAAACATATCCAGAACACTTTACTGAGACGTTCGGTTTGCTGGCAGTCTTTTGATTACTTCATGATCAATCAGCCATCTTGCGAAAATATCTGCTAGATGCTCAGAATTTCTAGTTCCCGGGGGTCTGTTTAGGATCTTGTTCTGGATCCTTTGGAGTTTGAGAATGATTTGTTCGTAGACAGCAAGCTTTTTTTTTCAGGGACAGGGTAGACCTCCTGTTGATGAGTGGATACAGGGATCTTATCAGGAGTTACACTTGGTTTTCGTTTTATCAACGTGCTCCCTGAAAATCAGCTTACTGTCTAGTGTTAAGCCGAGGTAGCTACCTCTTTCGACCATTCCATCACTGTGCCGTTCAGGCAGATCTTATTATTCACCGAAAGAACAAATCTGGGAGATTTTGAGTCTCCCTGGGTCTTTGATGCGGATTTTCCAGCTGTTGAAATATTCATCCCGGGGCAGTAGAGCCATGGCTCGGCTGTGCCGCAGTGGCAGTGAGGCGATGCTGAACTGAATGGTGGCTGGGGCCCGCTTGATCTGATGTTGGATTCACAACGGGGGGGGGGGGGGGTCGCTGGTTTAGTGGAAGCGGTGCTAGGTTAGGGACCATACGACGAGCCTGAAATACTGGAAACGTGTCCATGTTGACAATAGGAGCACGATTATTGCGGTGTCGACAAGGTTGGAACCTGTTGTCGGATCTGGATGAAGGCCGCTCGCTTGGGACATCTCCTATCGCTGTCCAGATGTTTGGAATCACAGTTCACGCACTTAGGTTCAGCTTCTTCTTCCTTCTTGCAGGTGGTACTATTGTGAGCCCAGCACATTTGCCACAACGAGCCTCATGTGACAATTCTTCGCACCGTGCCCAAATGCCAGACAATTAGTGCACTGTGTCACGTCACGGTGCCGAGAGCGCACGCAAAAAAAAAACGTTTGACAACTGCTTCAAATTCATGACTTAGTTCACATAAACGTGGTTTAAAAAATCCAGCTTTCATGAAAAGAATCACGAATCCATGAACACAATTCCAGACTGTTCAGCACCCCAAACCATTTCGTAACGCATTAAAAAGCATGAAATATAATCATGATATCGTGACTTCATACACCCTTAAGCGTGATTTTTATTTCTACTTTCGTGAACATTGTTCAGGTAACTGTCATTTTAGTGTAACGCATGCGAAAAAGGTTTTCGTCTTGAATTCATCATTCAGTGTTGTGTGCAAAAGTTAAGTGAAATCTGTGAAATGAGGAAATTGTCGCTCTGCTGCTGCACCAGCTGCAATCAGATGAACTACCTGATGAAACAGTCGAGCATGTACTCCATGAACCGTCGGAACTGAGAAACTCTACGACCGATACGTTACAGCAGCAAATTGAATCCGAGGGGCCACATATTGTTGAACGAAGCACCTCCAACGCAGTGATAAACGATATCGGGGTGCAATATGTTCTTTTTAAGGAAGGAAACTGCAATGAGTTGATTCAAGCTACAAGGGACCCACGGTATTCATTGGAGGAACTTCTTGCATCAAGGGGACTCGGACATTACCAAGACATCCTTCAAAATGTTCCTGGCATTGTGACACCTCAAATGTTTTCAGAGATATAGAAAGATGATATCAATTTGTTCTGTCAGGTCATTAGTGATAAAATTCTGTTCAGAAAACTATTAACTGAGCTGGTATGTATAGGACTATGTAGCGTGCAGGTTTGTTTAATAACAAAAAAAAAACTATATGCTCCATAGAGAGATGCGTATAAAACCTCCACTGATTCTCTGGACTCTTCGATCCCTGGCCCTTTAACATCCATCAACGTGGCCATGTCAACCAAAAGGTTGGTACAATTTTATATTGTTTTGTTTGTGGGAATTGAAATTAAGAATAACCTATTTTATATGCAGTTCAGGAGCTTCCGGAACTACCTTCAAAATCGGACTGAAGGAAGGTCGATTTTGACCTATTACGAAGCACATAAGGAGCTGTCCAATTCGATGCGCAATGAACTCATAAGACTGGTGTTGCTGGAAGGGTTGAATATGAAACTTACTCTGGACAGCCGATTTTATCGTATAATGACAGCGAAAATAGTTGAATTGTTCCCTGGAGAAAAACAGGTAAGAAAGTATTTTTTTAAATAATTGTCTTACATGTGCATTTACAGTATTTTGTTTTAGGAAACGTATTATCGAGCATATTGCTGCTGATGGCAACCGAATTCCGCCATGTGGAAAGTTCATAAAACGGAAAAGCGTTGAGCTAAAAGCACTGGGTTGACGAGTACACAGCAGAAGCATCTAACATAAACGAAGAATCGCAGATTCAAGCGCAACACTGCCTGGTTCATGGACGGAGTCCCATCGAATTTGTACAGATGCAATGGAATAAGTGCTTCAATCGAAGGCAACAACAAATTCAAAACGAGAAGGATTTAAGTGCATTTTTTTTATTGTATCCTATTAACCATCCATTATCCTATTCTTGCCAGTTATACTTCCAACGAACTATCGAATAATGGGCAAGTGGCGCCCATAATTGAAGAAATCTCAAATGAGCTTTATACTTGAAGTGGAGGTAAGTCCTATATCTTTGAGGGCATATTTTGAAGAGTATTTCCTGCAGCAGTTGCCTGCTTTTGTTTTGCATTTCACAGTCGCTCCTGGCTGACCGAATCCAATCGATTGTCCTTATCAGTTGAAATGTTGCGATGTTGATTATCAATGTCGTACTCATTCCAATTTCACCCACCAGCACTTCAATCCTAGATATTAGAAGCCATTGAATCCAGCTTACCATTCTTTCTTTTCTTCTTTTCCTTTATTCAACGTCGGTCTCTGTTCCGCAATCTAGTGCCAATCACCAACGGACATCGATTGCCATCCATTGACGGCAACCGAATGTGCAGGAAGGCAGCTTCCACACCTGCGTAGGATATCGCACCCATTCACAACACACATGGGCCGGGACCAACGGCTTTACTTCCCTTCCGAAGACGTGACCAGAGATTTTTATGCCTCAGAAAAATCCCACTGACCTCGGCTGGGATTGAACCCAGACCCATTGGGGTGTCAGAAAGCAGTCACGCTTACCACTACACCACCGGCGCCGGCTAAGTTCACCATTCAGAGGAAACATGTGAATACAGTTGAACTCAAAATATAAAATAACTGCACCAGAGTCTTAAGGCCGGCGCACAATAGATACGTTTTCAGGTTTTTTGACAGTTAGCCTATGCATTATCTGTCAAAAAACCCGAAAACGTATCTATTGTGCGCCGGCCTTTATGCTGGTAAGCTCCAAGCGGTATTATCATAGAGGTAGCTCTAAGACTAGAAGGTCCCGAAATAACGTGCTCAACTTTTTGGCTCAGTTCTGGTACTCTCTTCGGTCCCAAGCTAATCGATTCACCCCTCGAAACATAGGAAAAACCAATAACCCCTCATTTTATATGTCAAACTTTCATAGCGAATCAAAACAAACATTGAGAAGTACTAGAATTTCGACTAGAATAGTCCTCTCCAGGCGGGTTCGTATTGGTGCGATTTGCGTGTGTTAGTGAGATGAAATTTTTTTGTTAGCTGTGAGAAATTTTTTGTTTGCTGTAAGAACTGTCATTCTAAAGTAAAAATAAACAACAAAACGAAAACAAACCCTAGGCTTGCACGGTAACAGTCAAGTACCCTTTTGTGAGTAAAGGTTAACCCATTTTTGATAAAGGTGGCTTTACTCATTAATAAGTAAATTATTTTAACAACAATGAGTTTCTGCTAACAGTAGCTAAGAGTTACTACTTAATTGGCTTACTGAACTACACATTAATTAGTGGTGCCGCTTTTATTGGCAATGGGTTCACTTTTACTCATAAATAGATGTTTGATTTTTACCGTGCACATGACAGTATACGCTAGTGTGTGTAAAATTATGTTATTAGTGTAGTGTTCGTGAGATCCTGCTTGGAGAACTCAATAGGGTACGTTAATCGTTTGCTTGGGACCAATAGGCTACTAAAGTGGTGAGCCAATTTAAAATCGTTAGTTTCGTATTGATTGTTGGTATTATCCTCGGATTAAATCCCGATCAAGAATGTCCGGCTGCTTTGATGTCGACACTAGGTTTAATTAACACGACTCTAAGCAAACATTTTCCAGGCTATCCAAACAGGGAGGAGATTAAAAGTTAATTTGAGTTGGAGCTTACCACCATTAGGATTGGGCGATCTTGGATCGATCTTTGGAAGATCGATCTTTTTCATCCCGATTTCCGATTTTTCTGTCAATCTGTCAAAATAATGTTTACCACTCGGTTAGTTTGTTATTCTTATTCATTCCTTTCCTCTAACATGCAATTTAGCAGCGTCGTAAATTGAATTCAGTCGTGTTACCAATAGTGAAGATAACAAAAATAAAATTACAGATTTTTACGTTAAGTTTTGATTTAACGATACACAGCAAAACAAAATATAATACCGATCAATGTAATTCATGCTGACGTATGAAATAATGATGTAAGCAGATACAATACTACATCAATGGATGTAATTTTGTTCGCAAAATCGATGTACATCGTACAACGTTATATTACACAACCGATGGATTGACCTGGTTGCAGCAGTTTGGATGTAATATTCAACAACTTTTTTTTCTGTGTGGTGGCAGATTTGGTAAACATACCCTGGACAACTCGCCGCAACCGAAAGAATCCGGAAATTTTTATAGCTAGGTCCGAATGTTTCCTACTAATTTGGAGCATAACTTTAAGACTACATAATCATTGATGAATGATAGTGATTCGACCACTCGACCAACGAACTGCAGTGAGTTGTTTCTCTAGCTGATGTCTGAAGAATTAATCATGATTTTCTTTTTCAGGAAAACAGCAATGGGTGTTGTTACTTGTGCCAAATCCAGTTTGAGAATGTGGAAGAGCTGATGAAACATTTGAGTAGCATAAAAATCCACAACCTTAATCAATACAGTGATTATAAATGCGCTCAACCTAGCTGCTTCCGTGAATATGCTGGCAGCAGATCATTTGTTCGCCACATCCGAGAGGATCACGCTAACGATTTGACGAAACCATGGGTTCCCAAACGTCTCCGTATTGACCAGTGTGATTCCTTCGGTATCCAGCACCCTACAGTTGGCAGTAATAACGCTGATGAATCATCATCTGATGAAAGGTAACACAGTAACACTTCCAAAACTTGGTTCACTTACCCCACATTGATCGATTCTTTTAATTGACTTTCTCTTTCGGTCTCTAATGCATGTAGTCCTGTAATACAAATCCGCTTGCTGTGTTGTTTGTTGTATGCGTTAGTTACTCCTCATAACTGTGTCGAAATAGCCGGAAATGGTCGAGGAATTAAATATTTGTTTCAAGTGAATTGATCAATGTACTACACAGCAAAAAAAAAATGTAATATCGATCAATGTAATTCAAGCTGATGTATGAAATAATGATGTAATTGAAAGATGTAACATGATCCGCGCATTCGGGTTCGCTGTTCTGGGTGTAAGAAAGGTAAATGAATAATTCTGTTTGGCAAGGCTATGGTAGAAGTGAACGCTACTGACGTGAGTGCAATTGCATGATATGCATTTTTCTGTCTTATCGGCTAATTTAGTAAGTTCAATTCTTACAGTGGCGTAAATGATTTTAGTTACTTATTACACAAATCATTTGTTGCAAAGCATCCCTGTAGGATTTCCTCCATTGATTTAGACAATCTACGCAAAGCTGTTTTTGATTATTACCAGCGCCAGCGTCGAGCACAAGATTTTGATCCCCGTGCTGCACAGCTTGAACAGTGGATGGATTCGATTTTTAGCCACCTCATTCCTGAGCAATGCAAGGGGGGAGGTAGCTCATCGATTCTTCCGGTTCGCCTCATAGCATCGTGCTATAAGGTACCAGGCGATAACCAAGGTAGTTGATCGATAGCTCGATGACGTCATTTCGTTGGCGTCTGCAATGGGAAATTCTCATAGCAGGCGTTGACGATGGGACGTTGTCGAGTTGTTGAATAGCAACTATCGTGGTAACTCACCGATTACCTGTCGATCTGCCAAATTTGGAAAGACGTCTGCATTGAAGTGTCTCATATAATAATGTTCCGCCCACTATATCACAAGAAATTGCGAGTAGCTGAGTGGAATGGAGATAAGTTAAGCATTGGGTACAGGACCAAGTCTCCCCTGGATGGTGCCAGAAGATAAGCGCAATAGAATCATCAAGTTTCCATAAGGCCGGAATGAGACTATTGCATGGCTGGGTAGTCAAAGTCTTCCATTCGTTAGTCATTTCAGGTGGGTCTCGCTGGATACGCCCAAGACTGGACGGGCGGTAGCTGGTGGCCGTGAACGGTTCCTGGGGAAAGCACTAGATGCGACCCTCCTCCCAGATGACCATGGCAATACAGGAAGTATTACAACAAAGGTAATTGCTATCAGATATTTTGCAAACAGTGACAGATAGCGGACATGAAGAACCAGTGGAGGTGCCGGGCAAAGGTGTTTATCCGAGACAAATGGTAAGTTACAAATTCCATGTTGTCGTTGTCGTAGACGCCGTCGCAGTCGCTGTCGTAATCACCGTCGTAGTCTAAGGCAGTACCGTTAGTATATTTAAAATAAACCATCAACCGCTGAAAATATGATTTATCGCGTATTTCTGTTGTTCATTACATGCCAAGTGAAATTCGAGAACTTAATTTCATTTGAATAGCTTGTTTTACCAGGTCTATCGTCACGTCGGTCATAGCTTGTTATGATTGCCTGAACCATGCGTAAAGAGAAAATCGAAAGTGGATCTTAATGAAGGCCTAAGTACTCTTTCGTAGCTTTTAGTTTTAGGATTTCAAAGATCGTCGGTTGCAGTGGCTTGTTTACTGAGCAGAAAAGCACGGTCCCAGGTCCTTTCATATTAAAAATGTATTTATAAGATCGCTTGTTTAACGTGTATTTTGTAAAACTTTTCGGTGTCGTCGGTGCCGGGTTTGAATAGTTATACAAACTTGAGTAACGCTATAATGTGATATGAGGGGCTCGGTGGCCTTAAAGCAACCGGTTTTGCTTACTGAGCAGAACATCATGAGTCTAATCTCAAGCCCATCCACATTCAAGATTCGTCAATTGTTTTATTTGTTAATATGACTACATGGTAATAACAGTAAGTCGATGATTAAAAAGGAGCTCGTCTGCCTAGTTGCAAACGGTTTTGCTTACTGAGCAGAAAACCGTGGGTTCAATCCCAAGCTCCTTCGCGTGATATGATGGTTAGGACATCAATTCAGCTTATCGTTTACCAAAACGAACCCTGCTGCAAACCCAACCCTATTACCCAATATCCCAGTGATTCCTCGTGGAAGTGCAGAGATGTTCTCGGCTTCTATCAAAGCGAATGTCACGTCAACACATTCCTACCCCTTCCTTTCTTGACCTGTGTTCGGGCGCGGCCGGCGCTGGTATTGCCTACTTTGAGATCACCAGTTTTTACACATTGCGGATGATTGCTAGTCCCAAGCAGCGTCTATTGGTTCTCTGTGTAATTACAGCTGGTCTGGCGGTCAATCATGCTCATGCTCAGCAACGCGAGTTCAACAGTGTTCAAGAGTGAACAGTGAGCGCACTTTTTCCCGTTTCTCAACTGGATCTATGCTTTCGGGGAGTGCCGAGAACGGATTACTCTGAAGCAACCTTTCCGTGTGGTTGCTGGCACCAGCTTTCTTGCGAGGCCTTTTCGGGGCACTTGAAGGGATGCTTAGGTAAATTTATGCCGAGGATGCAATTTGAAACTGTGCATTTGGACTGTGCTATTTCATAAAGAGGAACGTGTGAAAACTGACGGTCGGGGTACCACCGGCAAGGCCATTTTTGCATGGATTGCACTTTGCTGGAGGTCTACCTTACTTATATGAATGTTTGTTAAGTACAGTATGTCACATTATTGTTAGCTCAGTTACGCGGAATCAAAACATATATGAAACATTTGAAAATCAAAGTAGATCGAAAGTAGATAATATGCCCCACGCTAAGAATAGCAGCCTTGCGCCTGCGGTACTGCTACAGACCCTACACTCAAAAATAAATTAAATCACAAAATGTTAAAAAGTATGCAAATTCCCGCTTTACCTTATTGAATCCGAGCCATGATTACTTTGGCAGTAGTCATGTACACAGCAAAAAAATAATTTTGATATCACGTCAAAGTGGATGCACTACAATCATGTCGAAAATTTCATGTAATTTTTATGACCACATAAATAAACAAATGCAGTAAAAGCAGCGTAATGTCAGTTCATGCATTGTATTAATGATAATTTTGTCCTTTTTAGCAAGTAATATTACACCATATTTTCGACATGATTGTAGTGCATCCACTTTGACGTGATATCAAAATTATTTTTTTGCTGTGTATGATTAAATTCTAAATAATCACTTGTGATAAAAATGTATCTTTTCATTATCAAATTTTATTATTTTAGAATATTAAAATATAATCAAAACTGATTAAAATATATTCAAACAAGATAACTTTCAATTTAGTCAACCATGATTAAACTGAAATCTGATATTAGATGATTATTTTTTAACAAGTGGTAATGTACACAGCAAAAAATTAATTTCAATATCACATCAAGATGGATGCACTTCAATCGTGTCGAAAATATGGTGTAATATTACTTGCCAAAAAGGGCAAAATTATCATTAATACAGTGCATGTGCTGACATTACGTTGCTTTTACTGCATTTGTTTATTTGTGTGGCCATAAAAATTACATGAGATTTTCGACATGATTAAAGTGCATCCACTTTGATGTGATATTAAAATTAATTTTTTGCTGTGTATTTTTAATCACTCTATATGATTATTAAACTCAGAAAATTGATTAAATTTTAATAAAAATGAGAATAGTTTAATTTATCAGTGTAGGGATGGTACCACAAGATTGATCAATAAATGGCTAATCTATGGCATTGCAAACTTGCCGTTATACACGTTTATATGGAGTGTTAAATTACTAGTGACCCATCACCCACTAAATTGCACAAAGTTTCTATTCGTACTCACCGTCACCGCTCGCAGCATTCGGCCTCCAAAGCTCCCACTCCTATTCGGAAAGCTCTCGCCCCCCAAAGACACGACGACGACGACGTCGACATCCGAACCGAACGAACGCGGATATCAACTTCAGCGCCAGCCGCACGCAGTCAACTAGCGACTACCTACCTACCCCCCATATGGAACCTGAAAGGAGGTTTGTTTTCAAGTAACTCCAACTAGCGAGCTCCGGCTTCAAGTCAGTCGATATTGGGACGTGCTACGAGTAACATCGCGATCTACAAACGGCTAGTACCTACCTATCTACCTACCTACCGGAGAACGGAGACGAAGTTTCTGCTACGCGAATCGAGTGTTGTCGTTTGCTGTTACTGGAAGGGAGTGAAACTTTTACCCAGTGTCGGTGTGTTGGTTGAATTGGAAGTGTGGTGGATGCAGTTTCAGATTGGATTGGATTGTTGCGAAAATCTGAGGTGAAAGTTGCGAACGCGTGCGAGTGCGAGTAAAAGTCTTTTTTATGTGTAACCAAATCTGCGCGGAGCAGTTGCAGCAGGAAGAAACTGCGGAGCTTTAGGGAAAGTAAGTGTGAAATGATGGAAATGCTAAAATCATAACAAAATAAATAAAAATGCGGGAAGATTTGGTGCGAAATAACGAAAATCGCTGTGAAGTGGCAGGCCAAACATTTCGGAAAGGATAAGAAGAAAAAAATCGAGGGTGGGCGGAAAGTTGAATTGGAGAAAATCGGCGAAATCGCCGAAGGGAACCGACTCAAGTGGATATGGAAGCAAAGAACAAGAAGAAGCCATCCACCACATTGGTGCGAGGCATGCATTTAGTGAAAACGAAATAAGCAGCAGGAACTAAAGGCGAATAATAATAATAATAATAATAAAAAATGGCAGTTGAAGTGAGTGAATCCAAAGTGGTTTTTGCAGGGGATGGTGAACGGACGAATGGACGGAACGGGCTATTTGAAAAACTGCATGCTTGTTTCGAAAGTTGAATTTGTGAAGCGGTTGGACAGCGAACGGGCCCCAGTGCAGCAGCAGTGAGAGTTATTTCACATGTTTTATGAGCTGAAACATGAAATCTCGTCTACAGCAACAGAGTGGCTGATAGCCGAAAGCCACAAAATCTGAACACACAGCACAGAGCATGGGTGCTGTAGTTTAGGGATGGGAAATTTGATGGAGTTTTTTTTTTTTCGCAGTGAAGTGTGTTCCATCAGCCCGGTCAGGATATGAACGTGAATGCAAGCACTCGCAGAGTGACTAATTGGGGAAATAATATTCAGTAGATTGCATAGCTCTGGAACAGCTCTACAAAGTTAGTTGGAATTGAGTTATCTCGGCAATTATACGAGAGCGAGACGGAGATGGCAGAGATGGAGAACTGTAAAATTCGTGGATGGGTGAGACTTGAGGGCCGACCCGACGACTCGTTGCAATCGTTGCAATCAGATTAATTCAATTGAAACTTTACTCAATGTATGAAAATTGTTCCCGTTCGAGGGATGTAGTTTTTGATTGCATTTTATTGAACTTGTGCACACGGAAAGTTATGGCTTGCACAATCTGGGAGGTGTTGCTTGGGGTTGCTGATTGAATATCAGCTGAAATTTAATGTTATTCTTCTAGATTAACTCAGTTCTTATTTGATTGTAAATATGGTTTGGGTGAGAAAGTTGCTAAACATTTTCGTTATGCGTTCAAAGACAGTGAGTCGGTCAAATAGTGTAAAGCTTGGTGTAATATTCAACTACAAACTGGAGCAGGTTTTTGAATATTAACTTACATGATAAACGGTCAGTAATTCAATGAATTAACGCTGGAATTTACAATTTCATGTAAATTTATATCGTTTTCCGTTCAATTCAATTAATTTATACTGAACTTTTCACTGTTACGTAAAAACACAGATGCATGTAAAATTCAATGCAAATGAATGGATTATTAATTACTTTCACGTAAAATTAATGCTGTATTGCTGTATGTTTAAACTAAGGCCAGAAAATACACCAATGTGCCAAATGTGCTAATTCTCAACATTTCTTCAAGACTAACTACCGAAAAGGCTTTAAATCAAAAATTGTCTAAGCTAAGTTAGCCACTTCTGGGGTTACACGCAAAACATGTTTTTCTTACATCCAATGTAAGGTTGGATTTATTATATCCTCTGCATATGTTTTAGCTGGGGCCCCCTTTAGTTCAGTCGGTAACGGTGCAGCTACAAAGCAATACCATGCTGGAGGTGGATGGGTTCGATTCCCGATCCGGTCTAGGCATTTTTTCGGGTTGGAAAATTCCTCGACTTCCCTGGGCATAGAGAATGATTGTACTTGCCATACAATTATACTAATGCAACAATCGTACAGGCATCGAAAGCTCTCAATTAATAACTGTGGAAGTGCATGTAGAAAACTAAGTTGAGAGTACGCAATAAGCTAATATACGATAAGCAATAAGCTTGAAATGCGAAGAATAAGAAGAAGAAGAAGAAGCATATGTTTCATACCACAAAAATGTAATGGCAATTCTTGCAATGGACTGCAGCATACAAGGAAGTTTTTCCAGTATGCATCTTTTTGTATAAAACCTTCACGAGATGATTTTCTAGATGCAATGCAGATGTGGGAACACAATTTGTTCTTTAAGTTCAGAAGGTCTCCTCAGAAAGCTACAGTTCGAATTCAAATTCTAAACAAGCACAAAGGATCTCCATGGTAAATCCAGAGAATCTTCGGACAGGTCCAGAAAACTTTCAAAAAAAAAATCCTAGATCATCCAAATTTCAATGCATCTAAATCCAAGAGAGACAGGAGGCTCCATGGGGATTCAAAGGGTTTCCATGGCAAGTTAAACAATATTCTTAGTCTGATCGATAGGATCTTCGAAGTAAACCTCCAAGGCAAGTTCATAACATTTCCAGAGTAAATCCGGAGGACTTCCAGGACATGTTCAGAAGGTACCCTGGTTCAGTTTGAAATTCCAAACAAGCACAATGGAAAATCGACGAAAATTTTACTCAGTCTAGGAGTATACTAATAGGCTGATTGAAACCTCTCTCGATTTTCTTGATATTCAAAAACAACATTTTATTCAATCTACGTACATTTTTGCGAATTTGCGCGCACGAAACT
This sequence comes from Ochlerotatus camptorhynchus, assembly GCF_037179485.1. NCBI lineage: Eukaryota > Metazoa > Arthropoda > Insecta > Diptera > Culicidae > Ochlerotatus > Ochlerotatus camptorhynchus. Next base: position 1,426,858 of record NW_027040553.1, read on the forward strand.
CAAATTTGGCTTAATCCGGATGGAATGAGTCCGGAGCTAACTGTGCCTTCTACCTTCTTTCGTTGTTTCGTTGTCTTGTCCAATACAATAACAACAAAACGCAATCAGCAGCAGCAGAAGCAGTCAGTGATGCCAACATGCCAGTTTTTGACGTCTGTGATTTCTATATGGGGGCACACTTTGGGAAAACCGAAAATAGAACATGTAACAAAATTTTGAAAGATTTTGAACGTTAATGACTCAGCTGCCCCTGGACCAAATTCAATAATTTTATCACCAATCGATCAGATATATTTTTACGCATCTGTTAAACTTAAGACTTTGTCATTTTTCAAAATGTCAACATTGAAAATTCAACGGATGTGCAACTGTTGCTATGATAATTAAAATTATCACCAATTGCCTGCGAAAAGCGATCTCCCTAACACAGATTTCAAAGTTGAATTCCAACCGGTCTCACCAAACGGTGTTTATTCAATCAACGCGTGGTGAGTGGTGGTGTTTTCCAGCTGCAGCCCACATGAGCATGCATAGAAGGAGCAAGAAGCCGCACCGCTATTGATCGGAATCATTTGCACGTCGTGAGCCGCTATGGGCCATCTATGCCAAGCGCGTCATACTAAAGAGTATAAACAGCAGTTAATAAATAAGATTTATCATAAACGATCACGCAGTCCTACGTAACCATTGCGTACAACCCCATAGGGCTGTACCTTGTAGTTTTTACACATCCAGTTAAACAGATAATGTTTGAAATCTTGCAGTTTTTTTAAATTCATCCAGTTTTTCAATTGTAATAGCAACATATTTTGAAGTATGATAATAAGTACAGAATGATTAAGATGCTTACATGTTAAATTTTTGTATTAGAATAGGATTATGAGAATGTCATATTTATTAACATGGCTTTACGTCAAAGTTAACCTAACTGATGTTGAGTATTTGTAACAAAACAGTACGTTTAAGAACAATGGAACCACCTCAAATCTTGCCGTCAATATTAATGAAGAATCTGTTGTTGTTTTTTCTACCAATATTAATTTAAATTTTCGGAGCTTCAGTCCTTTGATTAATTTAAACTTCAAAATCTTAAACACATTTCAAAGTACAGCATATCAAATATGTTTACCTGTGTTGAAGCTTCAAAACTTCTCATTTACCCTAATCTTGAAAATCAGTGTTCACTCAACTGTCGACCGAAGCAGATGTGTGTCACGTGATCGTCTGTTTACTCGGCAGCTACCATTGTGTGGTCCTCCTCATTGTTCTTCATCAGCAGTTCCTTCGGTCGATGCGTCGTCGATTTTGGAAAGCAACCGTTTCGTGATGAGTGTGTGAGTGCTGACCACGTTTTGCGTCCATTGCTGCAATGGAAGCGCTCTGCCCCCCGTTGGCAATACTGCTATACAATGAAACAACTGGAAGCGGCTCCCGCACTGATGGAGGAGGCTTATTGGATAGTGAAAGATAATGTGTTTATTGTGTTGTACTTTTTGACTATAGTTTGATATAGTAAGATGTATTGTATAGTGAACAAGAATCCTCGGCTCTGTAAAGTTGATTTGATTCAGCCTTACAAACAAATTAATATATAACAAAATCATGAAAATTTCTCCATACCCGGAATGTTCAATTTTAAATAAAACTCCCTGATTTTTTTTTTTAAATCCAGGATTACACAATTTTTGAAGTATGAAGCTTACAACAAAAATTCAAGCCTCAGAATTTCAATTTTGTTTCCAAACCTTGAATCTAGATGTATTTTTTCTGTGTCCAAGCTTTCAAATTTGTTTTATGCAAAAATGGAATTCCCTTATAATTTGCTCCATAACACCAACCGGTGTAAACTAACGATTTTAAATTGGCTCACTACTTGACTAGCCTATAGGTCCCAAGTACATCTATAAGCGTACCCCATTCTAGTCGAAATTCTAGTACTACACTATGTTTGTTTTGATTCGCTATGAAACTTTGTCAGATAAAATGAGTAGTTCGTGGATTTTCCTATGTTTCGAAGGGTGCATCGATTAGCTTGGGACCGAAGAGAGTACCAGAGCTGAGCCAAAAAGTTGAGCACGTTTTTTCGGGACCTTCCGGTCTTAGAGTTACCTCTATGATAATACTCTTGAAAATCTTCTGCAGAACACTTTCTGAATTCACTCTTATAATTCTTGCAGCGTCTTACATAGCAATTCCCCGAAAAATGCTTCCTCTTCACTTCCAGTATTCTCCTGATATTCCCATGAAGATACCTTGGGAATTCTTTTTAAGTGCAGCTCAGAATTGATTAATTCTCCCCATAATTTTCTAAAAAATACCTCCTGAATAACTTTGGAATAATTCTCGGTATTCCTTTGACATGTTCACCAAAAGTTCTTTGGAACTAGCCTGGTAATTCAATTCCCTTGAAATATACCTTAGAATTACCTTGGAAATTTCCTTACGCATTGGAATTATTTTCAGAATTTCCATTGAACTACCTTCAGAATTCCCTTTGTATTTCTGCTGAGAATTCATTTGAAGTTCTCCTCAATTTTTTTTGATTTCTCCTCAAATCAAAAGCCAAAAATCTCTTAGAATTAATTTGAAGTTCTTCTCAAATTATTCTCAGATTTGATTGTAACCGTCCATTTAGAATCCACCCTAAGTATTCTCCGAAAATTCCCATGGAATTAAGCTCGTTTTCAAAACCTACCTCAGGTTGACGATCGCACTGGCAAAAAGTTCTGTTTCACACAGCGCAGTAACGCGTAACTGTGAGTAACGCACCTAGACAACCAGATGCAGAAGTAACGACCACAGATCACAGACCGTGAAAAGCTTGAAGTGGAAAACTCTAAATAGTATGAAAACTGTTGCGCGGAGAGGAAAATATTGCGTGACTAGGAAAATTTTTGCACGAAATGGAAAACTAGCTACATCGGGTGCGACGGCGTCCACAAACCTACTAGTAATAAATATTTAGTTGATGGTTTGTCAAAGAACTACTCATGTTTTAAACTCAAAAGGGCAAACATTACTTTTAAGCATTGTTCAATTGGATTGTTCATTCGATGACAGCTCTCGAAGGATTGCTCATACTTTAAAGAAGGAGTCAACTTCAAGAGTGACTATTGATCATTGTTCAAACGATAATAGCAGTCCAAGAACTGCTCATAGTATTACGATGGAGCCAACTTCAAGAAACCATGGCTTTTCAACATTTTCAGATCAACTATTAAATAGCCTTTTTCTGTAAAAGAACAGCTCATGATATAAAGAAGGAGTAAACTTCAAGAGGGAGGAATGATTATTAACCTTTGCGCCCCAGAAGGTTCCTCAGATTCTGAGAAAAGAATACATTATAGGGTTGAAGAAAATGTTCAATTCCTTGACCTTCAAATAAACTAATAATCCAAGCTTGAACAAAATGTCAAGCTTCTGGAACGAAGATTCAGATTTCCGATCTAGACATGTTTTCTAGATTAGAATAGAAAAATCAATGAATGGATCTAAGAAAATTTTCAAGGTTCATGGACTTGCGGAAAATATGGATGATTCTGACGACATTTGAGGTGAACTTAAAGGAAATTCTAAGAGAGTTTTGTCTGCAATTCCATTTTAGAATTGAGGAGATCGAAATCGATGGATTGATTTGAACGTAATTCTGATTCCTGGTAAATTTTCAGGAGATTTCCAAGGGAGTTCTGAGAAAAATTCAATGAGGAGAGCTTTAATTTAATTCTAAGAAGATCTAAGAATAACTGTTGAGGCAAGACAAGGCGTCCTCAGCAATTTTAAGGAAAGGATGTTCTAATGTCCACAACAGGTACAGCAAAACATCACACAGATGCCCTTGTTCGCACTATCTATTCAGGGATAGAAGGAAAAGAAGAGCCACCGCAGCCAACTGAAGCTTGAACCGGGTAGCTGGGAAACCCACAATCAAACATAATGTAAAATTCTGCTGACCGTCCATTTTCACCACTCCTCTTTCTGAATTCTATGCACTTCTTCAATTTACAGTACCGATTCCATCGAGGAATCCATACACCAAACTTCCACTACCATCATGATCTTTGCTACTTACTTCCCTTCTGAACTCCTGACTTCTGAAGCCACCCTTACTTACCTTACCAATCAGGCTAAGGCCTTGTTGTCCTCTGCTGTCCGAAGAAGTCGTCTCCACTCTACTCGATCCATGGCCACAGTTCGCCAGCCTCGTAGTCTGCGAAGGGTCCGCAGGTCACCTTCTACTTGGTCGATCCACCTTGCCCGCTGTGCGCCTCTTCTTCTTGTTCCTGTTGGGTCGCTTTCTAGAACCATTTTCACTGGATCATCGTGCGGCATTCTTACGACGTGCCCAGCCCACCGTAGTCGCCCAATTTTTGCAATGTGGACGATGGATGGTTCTCCCAGCAGCTGGTGCAATTCGTGGTTCATTCGCCTCCTCCACGTTCCGTCATCCATCTGCACTCCACCGTAGATGGTACGCAACACCTTCCGTTCGAAAACACCAAGGGTGCGTTGGTCCTCCACGAGCATAGTCCAGGTCTCGTGGCCGTAGAGGACCACCGATCTAATCAGCGTCTTGTAGACAGTCAACTGCGTGCGGCGGCGAATTTTATTCGACCGGAGCGTCCTCCGGAGTCCAAAGTAGGTACGATTCCCTGCCATAATGCGTCTTTGAATTTCTCTGCTGGTATCATTTTCGGCAGTCACCAGTGAGCCCAAATACACGAACTCATCGACCACCTCGATTTCGTCACCGTCAATCTGAACTCGGGGTAGGAGGCTAACATTGTCTTCCCTAGAACCTCTTGCTTTCATGTATTTTGTCTTTGATGCGTTGATGGCAAGTCCAATCCGTCTAGCTTCAGCCTTCAGTCTGATGTACGTTTCCGCCATCATCTCAAAGTTCCGTGCCATAATGTCAATGTCATCGGCGAAACCAAGGAGCTGGATGGACTTCCTGAATATCGTGCCACTCGTGTCTATCCCAGCTCTTCTGATCACACCTTCTAACGCGATGTTGAACATCAGACACGAAAGTCCATCACCCTGCCGTAACCCCCTTCGAGATTCAAAGGAACTCGAGAGTGTCCCCGATACTCGAACAACGCACATCACTCGATCCATCGTCGCCTTGATCAACCGCGTCAGTTTATCCGGAAATCCGTACTCGTGCATAATCTGCCATAGCTGATCTGAAGCCACCCTTCATCTTCAAAATTCCTTCGTCCAAACAGTATAGCTTTTCCCTCGCTCCCTCTGTTATTCTACAACTTCGATATCTGAACTCACAAACCCTTCACAAATAACAAACCCTTCCTTCACCACCTCATCCTTCTCCTCCAACCGTCGTCGACGGAACGGCAACAACACTCTGCCTCCACTAATATTTTTTCCCTAATGGGGTGTTTACATCTGTGCGAATTTGCTAGCGCTAGTGTACCAGTCAACTAGCACGAATTTCAGTTGCTCCTGAAATCTCATGCTGGTAGACGCTGATGCCCTGCTTACATTACGCTGGTGAGCTTTTTTGCTAGCAGCTGGCTCATTAGCGCTAGTGAAATAGCATAAGTGTAAACACCCCATAAACAAACAAACGACCTAATCAAAGCAACCAAAACACTACATCTAATTCTTAGTAGAATCGAGGGAGACGAAATTGTTCTAATAAATATAACACTCACCTACCGATATTAGCTGATTTCATCCCATATTCAACGATAGCCTTGGATGAGTTAGAATTATCTATCATTTCACCGGTTTTCATTTTAAACAGTTTTAGTGAGTGAAGGGGTAGGTCACTCCGCACACCAATCTTGGGTCATCTTTTTTGTCAGTGTGCCGCAAGTATGCCGATTGTGCCGGTCATAGAGCAAGCTGCGATAGTTTGTAAAACACCCATCGCAGCCACCCGGTATTTCTGACACCTTGAATGTTTTGGTTTGAAATCGCAAGGATAAATCGGATTGAGGATGACGCGGGAAGTGGCGAGTGTGAGAAATTTCGGTGTTTTGTGATCCATAGGGTAATAAAAGTCCTGTGTTTTAGTGTTTTATAATGGCAAACCAAAGGCAAAGGCAGACCAGAAACCTAGTCTTTCGACCAGAAAGAGTTGGAACCGGTGGGTAGCATTGTTGGAGATCAACTATAGAGGGTGATGAATAAACTTCTTTAGTTTGTTTTGTGGGAATTGCAGCATTATTTGAATTAAGGGTACTAATGAGGTCTGATCAACTGCCTCTTTCTCTTGAGCCCACTCTGGAACCTACATTTCGTATTTAGATCTATAAGTTAACTGCTGGTCTGAGTGCCTCTGGTATATTCAATTAGAAGATGTTCCTGAACATATGTACAGTCAAACAGCACGTTATATTCTGAACAACTTCAATGACAGTTGTCCAGCAGTGGTCCCATTTTATTTACAACAATCTAATGCCTACGAGATTGTGCCGAAGGTATGCTGAAAATGTGCCGATGGATGTTCCCAAGTTGTGCCGAATATAATTTCGGCACAATGTGCTGAGTGACTTACCCCTTGGTTCAAAGTGTTTTTATGTTACTTCATACGCGAAGTTAGCGATTTTCAGAGTTGGTTGGAAATGCTAACATGAAGCTTTTAATGTGATGATTTATTAGCTAGAGAATGAGCTTCATGTTAGCATTTCCAACCAACTCTGAAAATCGCTAACTTCGCGTATGAAGTAACATAAAAACACTTTGAATGTAACAACTCAAGGCGGGAGTAGCCGTCAACAATGCTGATGATGGTACAGCACGCAACAACCACCCTACTGCTTTCTCTCTGAGATGATCACGTTGGTCATGACGAGAGGAGCAACACAATAGTTGGGTAAAGAAGAACTGCATTATAACACACCATCGACTGGAAATGCTCTCGCAACGTGAGGCTTTATAGGTAGTGATGAAAACGTCACTAGAACTATTCCACAGCCGCAGTCAGTGTATGAGCAAAAGAGCGACGCACATTTTTTGCCTGTAGACTTGGTCTCCGCGTACATCGTACGGGTTAGGTAAAAGATGTGCGTCTATCTTCAAAAAACCGTCGCATTAATGGCCCTTCGCTCATTTTCAACTTCTATTCAATTTTCATACTGCCCTACTCTAACGGAACTATCCACCTACCCTCTTCTAAAGATCATTCTCTAGCTAATAAATCATCACACTAAAAGCTTCATGTTAGCATTTCCAACCAACTCTGAGTTTTAGTGTGTTTCACAGTGTGTTTAAACATAAACATACTGTCACTTTTTCGATCGCGCCTGTATTTTCAAATGACCATGAAATCAACCAAATTAAAACAAATAGGGGAAATGTCTCTAATGTTGGCCTATGGATCTAAGATTGGGCCCATCGCTAAAAATCTGCTATTTATCAATTTTGTCTAGATGAACGCGATTGAAAATTGAGTCGATTGCTGAATTTATTTATGGGCCCAAATTAGGGACACTTAGGCCGACATTACCTGCATTTCCCCTAGGTATTTATTGGCGACAGCTTCATCGGACTCATCCAAATTCTGCAGTGAACCCAATCAAACTGCTTATTTTCTAAAGTCACGGAGCACCAACGACACCGGCCGGCCCTTGCTGACCGATATTCCGTCCAGACAAGCATCCATCACTTGCTGCAGTCTTCCCAGTTTTCGACCCCAAGAAGTGGCAGCCAATCGGCTGGTGGAAGCAAAACCAGAACAAAAATCCTGCATATTGTCGTGACCGGACTATCACGCTTCACGCTCACTCGATTCTACTCATTATTTATTCATCACTAACTCTATCTACTACACAAAAAATGAATTTTCAACGACAGAAAAACGGGTAAAAATCAGCCAATCTCTTGCATTGCAAAGGAATCAGTGGTTTAAAAATCCCTCTAGCAACTCTCCGGTTGGCAACTCATCAGTAGCTGAAGTTTAGTTCCGGCACTATGACGCTCCCATCCAGTAACTTCCCTTGTAAGATACAGAAATCCGCTCACCGAGTACTCCTAGCCAGTGTTGGGAAAATATCAAAAAATCAAATCTCACCAACGCCCGAGATCACGCTTGATTTTCGTAGACAAAAATCAACAAACAAACTAAGTACTGCGGTTGATTTTGCAAGCTGTGATATCACAGCTCGGAATATCAAGCTAACAAAACTCACCAACTGCAAATCTCAACAAACTGTGGTGAAATTGAGTTAACTGATTTTTGCTGTACACCCGAATGCAACCGAAACTTCCATAACGGCTTGCAGCAGTCTCTTCGCGTCTGCCATCGGTGAAGATTAAAAAGAGATAGCAAACTATGCTTTCTCTTTCTAAAATAAACGATGTGCAATGGAATCATTTTTGTGTCGAGTCAACTCTCAGCTTGATTTTTGCACGTTGTGAATAGTCTCGCAATATCAAAGGAGCTTGTAAAATCAATATCAAGCATGATATTTGGTTCCAATATCACGCGTGATATTGCAAGCGCATGAGAGATGGAAAATGTCAATTGATTTCTGATTTTGCCAACACTGCTCCTAGCCATCGACCGAAACTCCGTTTGCTCCAGCAACCACTTCAGCCTCCGATCCGGAACACTTTTAAACCGCGATGATTATCATCGTCCTAATCTCCCAAGGTACCTACACAATCGAAGCTTCCAGTTCACATAACCACGGCCGCGTCTGAATGAACCCTCCCGCGGTATCCTCAATTTCATACACGGTAAAAAGTCGTCACATCTAATCCAAATGCTCTTGCACTTGACTCAGTCTGCAATGGGGCACTACGAATCGAAGTGATTTATCATTGATTTTCAAGTGATTCGCGTTTTGAAATAAAGTGATTTGTCGTTGAAAAAGATGTACTGCACACTTAGAATTAACTAAGTTTACACGTGACGGAATCTATCTCTGACATGAAGGATCAGACGTTAACAAATATTCCATGTACAATTAAGTGCTCCGAGACTTAAAAGTTCGTTACTCGGCGAAAACTACGTTTGATTGAGTTGAGTTTCGCGTCAGTTATGACTCAATTTTATATCAAAATTGACGCTCGTATATGTCAGTCTCAGAGCACCTAAATTAGCAGGATTTTTTCTAAGTGTGTGTATAACACCCTTAAATCAAATGATTATCATTTGAATTGGCACCAGTGTTTTTTCATCGATTGAATTTGATTAGTTTTGCTTTGCTTTTAGAAGCAAATGTCAAAAACGCACATGGCAAACACTGCCGTTATACACATAAGAATCCCACGGTGCACAAGGATTGCATGGAACATTGGACAGTTATGCGTATAACGGTAGAACATTACTCGCGAAGATGGCAATTCAACAACAAATGAATTCAGAGCAAGTAAAGCGATAATTCTCCATTTCCATCCGAAATAATTTGCATTCTATAGCGTGGGTATTACGACATTGTTGCTGTATTCAATAATAGTGTATTATTCAGATCAGTTCTATTACAAACCATTGTCAAACTTAGAGAGTTACTCAGGGTGTGTGTGTGTGCATATTCCCTCTAACCCCCACTAGCCAGCAGTGTTATTATGGAAGAACTCTCTCTAAAATCTCGCCTTTATGGTCATTGTAGACAGCTTTAGTCCAGGAGTTAGAAGGTGATAGCTCTATTGCAGATCCAGCAACCCAATTCAGAATGTTTGGAGAGTCACGCCCATTCCGAGGTTACTTTCACTTACAATAAGCCCCACATGTATGTATTACACCTCCTTTGGTTTGTTTTTTCCGTCGATCTTGTTTTCCGTGCTGAGCACCAATGCTATCGACGTGCCAGGAAGGCAGCTCCCACACCTGGACCCTACCTATCGACCCATCAACTCATGAGCCGGGGACCAACGGCTTTACTTCCCTTCCGAAGGATATTGGATATTAGTATTACACACACACTACCATGTTAATTTGTTCCTCCAATCCATGGGTTCCGGAATTTTGTTTTTCTCTACGCTTTGCGTCTCATTTCGTGATTTATCTTTGTCGTAATACTTCCTTCAACGAACACAAATTTTCGAAGAGGTTCGCGTCTAGTGCTTTCCCCAGGAACCGTTCGCGGCCACCAGCTACCAACCAACCAGTGTTGGGCGTATCCAGCGAGGCATCCTTCAGATTGCTCGCAATTTCCGACACCGGCGAGAGACCAGCAGCCGAGCACTTTTTCTAGCGGAAGACTTGCTGATTCACGGCAACGTCGGCCACTGAATCAACACCAAAACTCGCGACGGACACATTATCAGCACGTTCCCGGGCTTATTCACCAACCGGACCGGGCTCAATGGTGACGAATCTCTCAACATAACTACACGCCGAAAGTGTGGCATCCGAACTCGGAGAACCGGGCTCCCGGGAGGCAATGAAAACCGACACCGAACAATGGAACTGAAGCTACGTCGTAGTTTTATGAGGTTAAATTCAAGGTGAACCGAGTCACTCAAGGCAAAACACGATACATCACTAAATGATAACTAAATTTCAGCACACAAATTAACAAATTTAAAGAAAAAATGTTTAATTCGCTGATGAAAAATAAGCAGCAAAAGATAAAAACGTCAGCATTCAAGCGCAGTCTACTGCGATCGAGTAACATAACATATTCAAAATCAACTAAAAAATCTGTGCTGAGCAATAGCTGGAGAAATTCAACGACAAATCGAAGCATGATTCCACCAAAGAAGAGGATTAAATTTAAATAACGCTCAGGAATATTTGGTTAAGGAATTGTGAAAAGCGTTGCAGGAGAATTTTGAAAGAATTCTGAATGATTCCAAGGGAGTTCTGGCTATAAGTTCAGGACAATTGTGATGAGAATTCGGTGGAAGTTAATAGAGAAGGAAGATAAATCCAAATTTAGTTTAAGGTGTATTACAAAGGAATTCTGATGAGATTTCCCAGGGAATTCTCAAGGGGAGGAGGTGGTAATTCCTATGAGAATTTCATGGAAACTAAAAGTAGAATTCCATGCAAATTCTGAAGCATATTTTGAGGAATTCCTGAGCAGATTTCACAACTGATTTAAAGAATCGTTGCATCGAGAAAAATTCCAAAAGAATTTGAAGAATACGGAGTAGTAGTAACCTGGGGGCAAGACAGCTTTCGATCATGAGTAACACCGGAGTTAATTTTGAGTAACTCTGAGTTACTCACGTAACTCAATATCTTATATTAATCTTATAGCAACCTGATTGTTATATTGAAAATAATGTTGAAACCGATGCTGTCAAGCAAAGTAAGTTGACGTGCTTTCTTGGAATTTCTGTGTAGGGACTTTTGAGACGGTTCGATAGGTTCGGATTAGGCTAAATTAATTCAATAAATTCAATTCTTCACGTTTATATATGTTTTTTAAACTTCCAGAAACTCAATGAAAACGTAATTTACACAAATATATAAAAATAATAGCGTACATACAGCCTGCACGATTTTCAAAAAGATAAGAATACAGAGCCTTCCTTGATAACAAATCGAAAGCACCATTCAATTTATAATATAACTCGATCATTCTTTAGGGATTAGACGCTTGATATTTCATGAAATGTTGTGCTCTAGGCACAAAATTGAGGAAATAAACATATGAGGCCGTGTTTCCAAAAACGGTACGGCACTGTTTATGGTTGTTGACCATGGCATGATTATTAATGTTAAGGTTCCACAAAGGGTAAATAATTTGTTTACTTCTTCATTTTGGAATATCCTTCGATATTTATTCACCATTAAATACATCCACTCATCCATGTTAATGAGACAATTGCTTGTTTTAATAAACTTTAATTCATTGCTACATCTGGCAATACATCTGGCAACGCTTTTTCAATGATACATTTACGATTGCTGGCAAAGCGCTAAAGTTGAAGTGGTATTCTTGGTGTGCAATTTTGTTCACCAAGAGTTTTGAGAAGCAGTTGTTTTGAATTTCGTGTATTCGATTGTGTGTAATTGTGGTATGCTACGAAGAACACAAGTAAGTAAATACAGTGAATGTGCTTTAGCCGGGAAGTTTTCGGTCTAAGATCATGAAATACATGTGTTAAATTTTTGTATTAATAATGTGTGAATGTATGTGTATACTCATGATGATGATTGAAGAATATTTCAAAAATAAGAAGAATACAAATTTAATTGTTGAACCTTAACAAACTCCACGAAGCTGGTCAGAGCTGACCTAATCTGGCCTAGAATCAGCAACTACATAATATACCACAATCAGTAGTCAAGGACCAATTATATTGACCACGAAGGAAGTTTAAAGCTCGGGTTGTACCTCAGGTAACCGAAAAGGAGCATTCCCCTTGTGGAACGGGTCACTCCCGTCGCTCCCGTTACACCCGTATCGTCCTAGGCCATGTCAATCCTCACCAACGAGGGAAGGTGCCTGAAAGGCATCCAAGCCACACAAGAACGACAAGCCTCGTAAAACCGTCGTGCAGTCAAACCACCACAGGAGCATTTCGTTTGTCCACAATTCGATTTGTTAAACGAGCGATTCGATCTTTCAAATGGGCGAACAGATGCTTCAAACGAAATATGCTGTCAGATGATATTTTCTTTGATCAGAAAATCGAGACTACTTTGATCATTTTTGAGTAAATATGAGTAACTCAAGTTTACTCGTTGCAAATATATTTACTCTGAGTACAGCTGTCTTGCCCCCAGGTAGTAACCATCTGGAATAATCTTCGGCAACGGCTAGAATCTTCCTCGAAAACGTGGAATATTGACAAACAGCTCGAAAGCCATCTAACACAAACATTGGTCCTGCGTTCTTGGAAAATGTGAATTACACCCCGATGGACTACTACCTGGAGAAGCAGGGCGTATTCAACACATCGGATTAGAAATCAAAAAAGTGTGACGATCGCTGTTTTGTTTTTTGATTGAAATCGTCTTAGCAATAACTCAGTTTGTTTACGTTTGCGACATTGACCGTTATGAACGATTACTATCAAATTTTCTCTTGATAGTTGGTTGAAGGAGACGGTGCATTTTTTTAAATCAATGTTGCAGTATCTAATGCCATAATGTGTTAAAACGGTAAAGGCCCAAACGCAATGTGGACGGCAGCGGAACGGAAACGGAAAGTTTGACAGTTGTCACAAATGACATCAAGAAGCCTAGCCGATGTCGATTTGGTTCTAACTAGTTTTCAATCCGACAAGTAGGCTTACTCAGATCGGGCTTTTCCATTTTCCGCTGTCATTGCGCTTGGGCCTTAAGCGTGATTCTGTTTTAATAGACTAGCAAAAAAAGCTCATCATCGGCGCTCAAGTCTAGCGCACACTGCTTCGAAGAATGCAACGATGTGGCAAAGCGCCTTAAAATGTGTTCGTACGTGTGTGTGCAGTTTTAATCGAAAGTGATTCCCACTACTTGTGGTGGTCGGATCTCGCCCCCTCCCTCCCCTCCAGAAACAGAACCATGTGGGAAAGCAACGGGGAATCGATTGTCTGCGAGTCGGGCAATCTACGAAGCTCACATGAGGCGGCAACATATCATCGTAGTAGTCGTCGTCGTCGCTTGAGAAACGGATTTGACCTCGTCTTCCACCACAAAATGCATTTCACACCCTACACCATCGAAAGCCACATGGTTCAAAAACACGAACCGCAAGACAAGGCGAAGTCGACTGGAGTCTCTCCGAAAGTGGGACACCGGAACTCGCCGTCACCATTGTCGTTTGTTTTTTTTTTCTCTCTCTCTCCCTTCCCTTTGAATTTCCCTCTCATTCAGTTGACTCGATTTCATTGTTTTCAATGGAAACGATAAAGCGTTAAGGTTCGTCTGCCGAACTATACACTTGGACCAAAAATGTAATGCTGATCTCTTGTGAGTGGAGATTCAGATTAGAACCTAATCTCATTACAGTATGATGTCACAAAAGAAAACCAATTCCAGATTGGCTCACGGTGATAGGCAAAGCCTACTTGGTTGGTCATTCAGGTGAACCTCTCCGCGAGCTTCTCAGCTGCAGCAGCAGCAGGCCACGAACGAACGAATGCGGGAAGCTCTCCACAGTGAAAGTCGTTCGCTTGCCTTTGTTTTCTCGCTGTGCCGCCAGTGGAGGCAATGGTCACTTTATACCGTTGGTTGGTTGTTGACGTTTTAAGTTTCTTGCACGTGGCCCACCGCCATGAAGACAATGGTAATAAGCGACTATGCATGCGCACAATTGTTTCAGCGATGACTGACCTGCTCTAAAATGGAAACGTTTTATTTGCCCCAGTTGCACAACGGAGCAGTTCCAACTTCGCTTGGGAAAGTAGAGTGAGGTGATCCAGATGGACAGTTTACTGGCTCCGAAGGTTCAAAATGGGCAACGTTGTTACATTTTATAGCTGAGAGACTTGAACGCTCGCAGATGACGAACCTCAATATTTCATGACACTTTCACAACATTGTTCCACCTTATGGAGAAGATGTACAGATTTTCGGTTAATCGTGTAAGATATTTTCAACGTGCCGCAACAGCGTTAGCATTACGCAGTGTTACGTCATCCAAATATGAATTCTTTCTCGAAATAACCATCAGGAAGTATAACTAATATAACGAAAGTACAATAAGAGAAATGTTTTTTTTTTTATTAAAATAAATCCTATTTATAGTGAGGCAGATTCCTGATCTGCCAGAAATAAGTCCGGTACAGTAGCAGGTTTATTCGAAAAACTTCCATCTGTCAAACGTAGGTGAAAATTCACCAAATGGAACACAGCCTTAAAATCTTCCAATTCAAGATTTGTTTAACATAACGCTCGGCGCACAAGTCTATCTAATTTCCCTTTCGTTTGGGAGGCGGTCGGTCCCCCCGCCGAATGCCTCCCCATAGCAACGCAATCAACCAACTCCCCACAGCGATTAAAGAGACGAACCTGTTTTTCGATTATGCCGTTTTCTATTTTAACCTTCTCTCTTTTCCTTCTTGTTTCGTTTTCTTTTGTTCGCAGCCCATCATCGTGCATCGGTCCGGGTCATACGTGTGTAAGTGCAGAATCATCCGCTAATCGCCCGTCAGTCAGAGAAGAATGGGCAGCCCCATCGGAGACGAGGAGTGTTTGAAATTTGATCCATAGTGGACGACGACGAACAAGCCGAAGAAGACGAAGAGTGCAGCGAATGAAAGTGAAAAGCAAAGAAACCGTTTGTTTCGCTTCCCTTGCCGCTTCTTCCCGTTTCGTGTTGTGTGTTGCGCCTACTACTTTATTGTTGTTGTTTCTGCTGCCATTTCCTATTTCGGAGTGAAAAGCGCGAGTGAGTAATCTGAAAATAAAAGTGAATCTTATCGCGGGCGCTCGTATTATTATTAGAGGCTTTGTTGTGAATGCTTAGCAAAGTTCAGCGAAAAAGTGCCGGAGCCGGAAGCACGAAGATATTGATTTAAAAAGTCGTGCGAAAATTAGGGGAAACTCGGATCCCAGCAGCAGATCATTAACCTTGGATTAACAGAAACAAAGCGTTGCAAGAAAGCAAACGAATACCCCTGACAGTTGGTGCCAAGCGTAGGAGGCGGATCATCGTACACTGTTTTACACCGTATTTTTCCGCATCGTTATCTTTGTATTTCGAGCTTTATTCGAGGTGAGTGTTTTCTTGATTGATTTTGACTGACGATTGTGAAATTACTATTACGAAACAGTGGCTCATCAGCTCAATGAGATGGAAAATGGTTTTGTTTGATGGAATTATGTGTTGTTATTATTGGTGTTGCTGTTGGCTGAAAGTTCGATGACGGTGTGGTGCAATGATTGCGAAATTGGCGTTGGCGGGCAATCGGTTTACTCTTCTCATTTCGCAAGAAGAGTATCATGCTACACAGTAATACGGTAAAACTCTGAATACAAAGCACACTAAATTTAAGACTGACAGCTTCAGCTTTGAGTTGTAAGGTTACGTTCTGTCTTTCCTGAACTGATGCATACCAACCGCAGCACCGCTCTTTGAACTACGGTAAAAGCACAAAAGAACCTCTTCAATAGCAAGCGCTCACTGACAGTGAACTTCCAAAGCAGACACATTTCCTCCATTTGATCTTCTTGATAAATGTAACGTAATAAAACCCGTGAGCTCCCACCCATCAGCCGATTTCCATCTTTGCTTCACGGAAAAGTACGGAAACTCTCCTCAAGCACCTCCAGAGAATCGCACCCGGACGAATTGCGAATTGTCCAAGTGTAAACGAAAGCAAATGATGTCTGTCTACGTCTGTCATCGGTGCACGGCGAATGAGAACGAGCCAAATTTGGGTTTAGTTTACTCATGAATCACATAAAGTGCTGGAACTCTTATTTAAAAACATTTGATTCACTCAGTCTATTGGTACTACTCCAATACTGAGTAACATTTCCGTCAATTTTCCTCATTTTCCGGCAGATTTTTTAGCTTTTCCACAGGAAAACATGAGGAAAATTTACTCATCGCTGAGTTACTGCACTTTCTGCGATTATGAGTAAACTAAACTCGAATTTGGGTCGTTCTCATTCGCCGTGTGCAAGTGGGCGGAAAGTTGGTTCTCCGTCAACTGTGGCACCTTCCTCCTCTGCGCCGAGCGAGAGCTTTATTGAAAATGAACAGAGTAGTAAATCGTTTCCGGGACACACCATTCCGGGGCCAGATGTTGACAAGGTAAATAGAATCTAGCAGTAAAGCCAGGTAAGCGTCGCAGTAACGAGGTTTTTGGCATCATTTTTTCTCAGCGACAGGTAACCGCAATTTCGCTTCCGCTCAGTGGGTGAGAATATTCGTCTAGTGCGAGGGGTGCGACACATCTAAATCTCGATTTTAAATCGAAAAATCTCACACTAGCGAATCAATTTACGAAAAATCTTTTTTCATTTGTTGCATCTAAACCCATCTACTCGCTTCGTTCTCCACCTTTTTGCAGGAAATCTTCAAAATCACAATCAATCGTGTTTCTATCTATTAAGCGCGAGTGCATATCACAACAGCAAAGCAAAAAAATTCTTAGATATAGTCGCCCCCCTTGATCTAGTGCCAGGAACAGCAAAATGTGTGTGTTCCATCCGAAAAATAAAAAAATAAACTCTAGATTCTAATACATTATTCGATTAAATTTAACGACTACCGACACTAGGTTCTAATTTCTTGAGGGAGAGGGGTTGTGCGTCTGTTTGCCTCTATCGTGTTTTGTAAAAAGGGTAACACTTTTTTCGAGTTCAGTGGGGTCATACGTGCAAGCATCTGTATAGAGTGACGCGATTTATTGGGATGTGACCCCCTTTACAACTTAGTAAATTTCGGTCAAGAAGTGTTTATTCGTTCTTAGGTAGTCATTCTATGTGAATGCCTTCGTTTCTTTGAGTCAAAGTCGTCGATATAAGGGACTCGGTGGCCCAATGGCGATCACTTTTGCTTCCAGAACAGAAAATCTTTTAGAAACAATTCGATAATATGTCTGTTTACAAAAGACTCTCTTGAACTTCACGAACCCTCAAAGACTCTTAGGACGTTGTTCAAGACTTCATTAGGCCTGTAGATCTTATTGATCGTATCTCCAGAATATTTTGGAGAGCATTAAATATCTTATTGAAAGCATACGATGATGTGCATGTTGACAGAAGGCTCATTTGAACTTCCCGGACTCAGAAAGATAATCAGGACATTATTCAAGGCTTCACTGAGCCTGTAGGTCTCCAATATCTGAATTCCGGAGTACTTTGGATAGCATGAAATATCTTATTGAAACCATTCGACGATGAGTATATTGACAGAAGGCTCACTTGAACTTCACGAACCCTTAAAGACTCTCAGGATATCGTTCAAGACTTCATTGAGCCTGTAGATCTTAATGATCGTAGCTCCAGAATACTTTGGAGAGCATTAAATATCTTATTGAAACTATCCGGTCATGTGCATGTTGACAGAAGGCTCAGTTGAAATTCATGAACTCAAAAGTTCAGGACGTTGTTCAAGACTTCATTGAGCCGGTTGATCTTCTAGATCTTAACTCCAGAATACTTTGGAGAGCATTAAATATCTTATTGAAAGCATTAGATGATGTGCACGTTGACAGAAGGCTCACTTGAACTTCAAGAACTCAAGAAAGTCTTTCAGGACATTGTTCAAGGCTTAATTGAGCTTGTAGATCTTCAATATCTGAGCTCCGGAGTACTTTGGAGAGCATGAAATATCTCATTCAAACCATTCGATCATGTGTCTATTGACAGCAGGCTCTCTTGAACTTCACGGACCCTTAAAAACTCTCAGGACATCGTTCAAGACTTCATTGAGCCTGTAGATCTTATTGATCGTATCTCCAGAATACTTTGGAGATCAATAAATGTCTTATTGAAAGCATTATATGATGTGCATGTTGACAGAAGGCTCATTTGAACTTCCCAGCTCATAAAGATAATCAGGACATTGTTCAAGGCTTCATTGAGCCGGTAGGTTTACAATATCTGAATTCCGGAGTACTTTGGAGAGCAAGAAATATCTTATTGAAACCATTTGATGATGAGTATATTGACAGAAGGCTCTCTTAAATTTATGAAACATGAACCCTTAAAGACTCTCAGGACATCGTTCAAGACTTCATTGAGCCTGTAGATCTTAATGATCGTAGCTCCAGAGTACTTTGGAGAGCATTAAATATCTTACTGAAACTATCCGGTCATGTGCATGTTGACAGAAGGCTCAGTTGAAATTCATGAACTCAAAAAGTTCAGAACGTTGTTCAAGACTTCATTGAGCCGGTTGATCTTCAAGATCTTAACTCCAGAATACTTTGGAGAGCATGAAGTATCTTATTGATAGCATTAGATTATGTGCACGTTGACAGAAGGCTCACTTGAACTTCACGAACTCAAAAAGTCTTTCAGGACATTGTTCAAGGCTTCATTGAGCCTTTAGGTCTTCAATATCTGAATTCCGGAGTACTTTGGAAAGCATGAAATATCTTATTGAAACATTCGATGATAAGTTTATTGACAGAAGGCTCTCTTGAACTTCATGAACCCTTAAAAACTCTCAGGACATCGTCCAAGACTTCATTGACCCTGTAGATCTCAATGATCATAACTCCAAAATACTTTGGAGACCATTACATATCTTATTGAAACTATCCAGTCATTTGCATGTTGACAGAAGACTCAGTTGAACTTCAGAATACTTTGGAGAGCATTATATATCTTATTGAAACTTTCCGGTCATGTGCATGTTGACAGAAGGCTCAGTTGAACTTCACGAACACTTCGGCGAAATCATCTTCGGGAACGTCCAGAATCTCCACCGAGAACGTCTGGAATCGTTATCTGAATCGTCTGAAACATCCTTTGGGAACGTCTGGATTCTCACGTCAGGATTGTCTAGAATCACCTTCCGCAACGGATGGAATCTCGATCAAAACCGTGTGATTCTTCATTGTAAATGTCTCCGTCTGTAGCGTCTGGAATTATCATCTGGAACACCTGGAATCATCTTTTGGAACGACTGGAAACTCCGTCGAGAACGACGAAAAACGTCTTCTGTAACGTATGGAATCCCGCGTCAAAAAATTCTGGAATCATCTTCGGCTCCTTCGAGAACGTCAGTCTTCTGAAACGTCTGAAACTTCCTGTGAGAAAGTCTGGAATCTAGCATCAGGATCGTCTGGAATATCCACTGTAGATGTATCCGTCTGTAGCGTCTTGAATTATCATCTGGAGCTACTAGAATCATCTTTTGCGACGTCTGGAACCTCCGTCGAGAACGTCAGAAAACGTCAGAAAACGTCTGGAAACTCCGTTGGGAACGCCTGGTATCTCGCGTCAGGATCATTTGGAATCATCATCGGCAGCGGATGGAATCTCCATCAAAAACGTGTGGAATCTCCATTCTAAATGTTTCCGTCTAGAATTATGATCTGAAACGCCTGAAATCATCATTTGGAACGACTGGAACCTTCGTCGAGAACGTCAGAAAACCTCTTCTGGATCGTCTGGAATCTCACGTCAGAAAATTCTGGAATCATCTTCGGCAACATCCAGAATCTTCTTCGAGAATGCCAGTCTTCTAAAAAGTCTGGAACTTCCTTTCGGAAAGTCTGGAATCAAGCGTCAGGATCGTCTGGAATCATCCGCGGCGACGGATGAAATTTCCACCAAAAACTTGTGGTATCGTTAACGTCTGGAATCATCTTTTGCAACGTCTGGAACTTCCGTCGAGAACGTCAGAAAACGTCTTCTGGATCGTCTGGAATCATCCGTGGCAACGGATGAAATTTTCATCAAACCCGTGTGGAATCTCTACTGTAGATGTCTCCGTCTGAAGCCTCTAGAATTATCATATGGGGCTACCGGAATCATCTTTTGGGACGTCTGGAACCTCCATCGAGAACGCCAGAAAACGTTTGGAAATTCCGTTGGAAGAACGTCAGAAAACGTCTTCTGGATCGTCTGGAATCTCGCGTCAGAAAATTCTGGAATTATCTTCGGCAACATCCAGAATCTTCTTCGAGAACGCCTGTCTTCTAAAAAGTCTGGAACTTCCTTTGGGAAAGTCTGGAATCAAGCGTCAGGATCGTCTGGAAATTTTCCATGGCAACGGATGAATGAAATCCATGGTTAACGTCTGGAATCATTTTTTGTAACGTCTGGAACTTCCGTCAAGAACATCTTTTGGATCGTCTGGAATCTCTCGTCAGAAAATTCCGCAACATGCAGAATCTACTTCGAGAACGCCAGTCTTCTAAAACGCCTGGAACTTCCTTTGGAATCGTCTGGTATATCGCGTCAGGATCGTCTGGAATCATCTTCGGCAGCTGGAATATCCGTTGGGTTCCACAGAATATTCCAGAACACTGTGGAACCTAGAATCTCGCGTTTGAAAGTCTGGAATCTAGCTGTAGATGTCTCCGTCTATAGCGTCTGGAATTATCATCTGGAGCTACTGGAATCATCTTTTGGGACGTCTGGAACCTCCGTCGAGAACGTCAGAAAACGTCTGCAAATTCCGTTGGGAACATCTGGTATCTCGCGTCAGAATCGTTTGGAATCATCATCGGCAGCGGATGGAATATCCATCAAAAACGTATGGAATCTCCATTGTAAATGTCTCCATCTGGAATTATCATCTGGAACGCCTGGAATCATCGTTTGGAACGACTGGAAACTCCACCGAGAACGTCAGAAGACGTCTTCTGGATCGTCTGGAATCTCGTGTCAGAAAACTCTGGAATCATCTTTGGCAACATCCAAAATCTTCTTCGAGAACGCCAGTCTTCTAAAACGTCTGGAGCTTCCTTTGGGAAAGTCTGGAATCAAGCGTCAGGATCGTCTGGAATTTCCACTGTAGATGTCTCCGTCTATAGCGTCTGGAATTATCATCTGGAGCTACTGGAATCATCTTTTGAGACGTCTGGAACCTCCATCGAGAACGCCAGAAAACGTCTGGAAATTCCGTTGTAAGAACGTCAGAAAACGTCTTCTGGATCGTCTGGAATCTCGCGTCAGAAAATTCTGGAATTATCTTCGGCAACATCCAGAATCTTCTTCGAGAACGCCAGTCTTCTAAGAAGTCTGGAACTTCCTTTGGGAAAGTCTGGAATCAAGCGTCAAGATCGTCTGGAATCATCCGCGGCCACGGATGAAATTCCCACCAAAAACTTGGGGTATCGTTAACGTCTGGAATCATCTTTTGAAACGACTGGAAACTCCGTCGAGAACGACAGAAAACGTCTTCTGGATCGTCTGGAATCATCCGCGGCAACGGATGAAATTTTCATCAAACCCGTGTGGAATCTCTACTGTAGATGTCTCCGTCTGAAGCCTCTAGAATTATCATATCGGGCTACTGGAATCATCTTTTGGGACGTATGGAACCTCCATCGAGAATGCCAGAAAACGTCTGGAAATTCCGTTGGAAGAACGGCAGAAAACGTCTTCTGGATCGTCTGGAATCTCGCGTCAGAAAATTCTTGAATTATCTTCGGCAACATCCAGAATCTTCTTCGAGAACGCCTGTCTTCTAAAACGTCTGGAACTTCATTTGGGAAAGACTGGAATCAAGCGTCAGGATCGTCTGGAAATTTTCCATGGCAACGGATGAATCCATAGCAACGGATGAATGAAATCCATGGTTAACGTCTGGAATCATTTTTTGCAACGTCTGGAACTTCCGTCGAGAACATCTTTTGGATCGTCTGGAATCTCGTGTCAGAAAATTCCGCAACATGCAGAATCTACTTCGAGAACGCCAGTCTTCTAAAACGCCTGGAACTTCCTTTGGAATCGTCTGGTATATCGCGTCAGGATCGTCTGAAATCATCTTCGGCAGCTGGAATATCCGTTAGGAACGTCTGGAGCGTTCCAGAACACTGTGGAACCTAGAATCTCGCGTTTGAAAAATCTGGAATCTCCGTTGGGAATATCTGGAGCATCTGGGTACGACTAAAATATATCTGGATCCTTTGTTACGATTGTCTGGAATCATTTTCGAAAACTTCTGAAATCTACCTGGAATCTCCTCCAGGTACATCTGCAATCTTCGAAAACGAGTGGAACTTCCGTCGGGAACTTCTGAAATTGAAGCCTGAAGAGATCTCAGTAAAAATAAATGCCAATCTCGGCAAACAATCTAAGTGTGAAGGACGTGACATGGCGAAAGAGAAGGTCAATGAAGAGAATGGTTCAATGTTACTTAGGACCTAATGCATTGTTCAGCTTGAATTCTTCATCAACCAATGCGCATTCGTGTTCGGTGACCCCACAACTGAATCTCGAATGGTGAGCTCTACCGTCAATAAAAGGGCGAAAACCAACTCAACAAGTAGGCCCTGGATTGGAATTCGGGTTGATGTTGGCAAAGAAATCAAAGCAGCCTACAGAAATTGGACCTGGGTCCATCAATCCAATGTATTTAAGCTATTGCCCAAAGTTTATTAATCCTCTGTACTTGAATGCAAACTCTTAGCAAAAAAAATGCCAAAACCCATGCCGTGACCATTGAACGAGGAAGTCAACGGTCCACAAATTTGCGCGATGGCATGTAACAACACCCCCCCGCCCCCACCCCCTTATTCCATCAAGGTCTTCCACACTTCACCGCAGTTCCCATCCGTGTCCATTCACCCGCATCATCGGCCACACGGAACGAAGCGAGGGCGGTTGGCTGGCAAACGCAAACAATGCCCCTGGCCAACGAACAAAAACAATGGCCACGAATTGAAAATTGTTTGATAAAATAACAGCAACGAGCGACCAATGCCGCAAACTCAATGGGAAAGTTAATTGTTCAAGTCAATAATTCACCACCAACCGACGAAAACGCGAAGCTGTTCAACATCCGGACATTCCCAACGTCGCGGTTTAAACTTTTACATGACACCTCGCAGTTTAACTTTTAGAAACCATATTTAGCGAACTACCGACGAAGTTGCGGTTATGCGCTGCAACTGGCTTATGTATTGTATCCGGTTTGTTCCGGATGTAGTGCCTCATTCCCAGGGGGGAAAAAGTCACTGGAAAATGGCACAGCTGGTGACATTCTCACCGCACCTCGTCGTGGTAAGTGTCATCCCTCTAAAGCTGACATATATTCATGCAGGAAAATGCAGCAGTTTTCGCTAAATTTAGAAACCGGATCTGCATCCATTTACCACCTGCTGTGGAAACTTTTCCCCGACGGATAAGTAATTTATTCTCGAACAAGCGGCTGTGTGTTTGGGGCTAATTGTAATTCATTTGACAGGAAAACGATAAAGTTATATCGTTCGACTGGGGCGCTCACCTGAGTTTCACCTTATTATCAGTGCCTACTCTGTCGCACAAGGACACGAAAAATGTACCTACCCCTCTAGTCGCACGAATGGAAAGGGGCACCGGAAGTACGCTCTGATTGATGGCAACCAGAGCGTGAACCGGCGCGGTAGTGATGGAACAGTTCGACCGACATAAGCTCCCGACCACCTGCCGGTGTCAATCTGCGCTGTATCAAAATCCTCAATCAGCAGTTGCGATGGAGCGGTGGAGCTACGGTCCATTTCAGGTCAAATGGGACGATTTATCGAGCGGCGCTCGAAACGGATGGATCCGTTTTTGCGTTCGGATTACGGTTCATGATAACGGAATTTCGTTTCGAAAATCGTTGCCCAAAATTGTCGATAACCTTGAATGAGTGATGTATTGAAAAGGGGGAAACCATCTTGTAGCGATCGGACGAAACGCTTCAGCTAAACAAGGCGGAAATAGGCTCTTTTGATGCAACATCTATGGTGGAAGAGCTGTCATCCAAGCCGTTTGTTTACATTAAAATGACGATTTTCAAAACTCAACATCTTGCAAATTTCCATCGGGGGTGGTCTTATTTAACGAATGTCTAAAGATCTGAATGGATGTATTGCTCAAATAGCGATATATTTAAAATACGGAAGATCCTCATAACCCCTGGGGACCATTGAATAAATCTTAGTTTTTTACAACAATTAAAAAAGGTAATGCACCAGCCGGATCAGTGTAATCGATAAAGAAAACAAAATATTCCAAGTGAATGACGATTTCTAGCACCTCCGATGGATAAATTAATCAGTAAATGCTTCATGTCGATAATTTTCAGGGGCCTGACTGGTCATCATCTTCTCTTGTCTTTCAACACGATTTATGTCCCTTTTCATCATGTATATGTCAGGCGGGCCGTATTTTACAGGGGCGGGATGTGCTGTCAAATCGGCCTACTGAACATCCATCAATGAGATGTAAATATGTAAGGCCCAGTGCATTTGCCATCTCTTTCATTCTCCCGCTGTTTAAACGGTGAATGAGTGTGACGTCTAACTCCGTCTTCCATTTAATCAGTCGGAGAACGAAAGAACCGGAGAATTTACTGGGCCTCACACTCGGCCTGCTTACGCTCATCGATTTTCCATTTTTAAAGTTTATTCCAAACATCAACTAACCATCGTTGCTTATAGCTTGTTGTCGTTTGGAACCAGTTATTTGAAGTAGGCGACGATTGTTCGTATTTGACAGTCGCCTCCACCCTTGGTATTTTAACAAGGACCGTGATGTTTGGTGATTGTCAAATATGAACAATCGTCGCCTACTTAGCTCGCTTTATTGCAACTGGATTAAGTTCCACAGGGTAGTTGCAAATCAGTTTCAACCGTAAAATTCTACCGCCAACTATTCCTAATCCTCAAACTGTAATTAGAGTGCAGTGGTGAATCGCATTCCAAACAAGACCACTTTCAACGGAGGGAAAAAAATAGATCCCAGAAAAAAAAACCGGATGGTGGGTGGTGATAATGGAAAGTGAAAACAAGTCCCTATAGTGCCAAGCGCTTTATTCGTTGTAGAGTCGAAAAGCATGTTCCTGGAAGCAAGGGGACAAAAGGCGAAAACTTTTCCCCCCGGGGAACGGGAAACATATGTTCTCCTGAAGTTTGTACCTAGTTGGGGAATCGTTACAGATTTGAATATAGCTGCTACGAACTAGTAGGTGCTAGTAGTTTGTTTGTAACACACTCCCCTGAAGATGATGATGGATAACGACTTGATGTCCGTTCCACTTGGCAAGATTAAACAAATATTTAGAAAGTAAGAGTCCTCTTAGGAAGGGGACTCGTGCTAGCATCGAACAAAAGGGACGGAAAGTTTAATCTCGATTCACGAAAGTGTCAATATGCTACAGCCCTCCTGGTCAGCCCTGTCAAGTTCAGGATCAAAAGCTCAAGCGAGAGGACTTTGATTGTTGCCTCGATTTTCGCCCGTTCTGGTGCTGGGGGTAAGGTTTTGCTTGTTTCTATCCCGAATACCATTTGAATATAGGATTACATCTGGAAACATTGGATTGCGATCGCAGTAGGCCGCGCTTGAAAGCTGACGTGTTTTTCTTTTGCTGCGTATTTTTCGTCAGCGAATTAAACATTTTTTTGCTTTAAATTGGTTAATTTGTGTGCTGAAATTTAGTTTCTAGTGTTCATAAAGTTATCATTTAGTGATATATCGTGTTTTGCCTGTGTTTGCCTTGAGTGACTCGGTTGACCTTAAATCTAACCTCGAAAATCTACGACGCAGCATCAGTTTCATTGTTCGGTGTCGGTTTTCATTACCTCCCGGTAGCCCGGTTCTCCAAGTTCAGATACCACATTTTCGACGTGTATTAATGTTCTATTGAGAGATTCGTCACCATGGGTGAGTTTGAACCTGGTCCGGTTGGTGAATTAGCCCAAAAACGTGCTGATAACGTGTCCGTCGCGATTCGGTGGCTGACTTTGTCGTTAATCAGTAAGTTTTCCGCTTGCAAAAGTGCTCGGCTGCTGGTCTCTCGCCGGTGTTGGAGATTGCGAGCAATATGAAAGATGCCTCACTGGATACGCCCAAGACTGGACGGGTGGTAGCTGATGGCCGCGAAAGATTCCTTTGGAAAGCACTAGACGTGAACCTCCCCCTACATGACAATGGCAAGGCAAGACAATTTGTGTTCGTTGAAGTACCTAACTATTACGACAAAGGTGAATCACGAAATGAGATGCAAAACGTAGAGAAAACTACGGAATCCATGAATTGGAGGACCAGTCCAAATACTTTTTATATTTAAAACAAACATAGACCAGGATTCAAAAGAACATTTTGAAACTGGAAGTGTGTGTGTAATACTAATATCCAATTGATAGAGGTAATACATACATGCGAGGCTTATTGTAAGTGAAAGTAACCTCGGAATGGGCGTGACTCTCCAGACATTCTGAAATGGGTTGCTGGATCTGCAATAGAGCTATCACATTCTAACTCCCGGACTAAAGCTGTCTACAATGACCATAAATGCGAGATTGTATAGAGAGTTCATCCATAACTGGCGTTGACGGCACCGTCGAAAAATTTGCTCTTCCAGCAAATATAGACAGTTTCTTATGGGAATTTTCGGTGGAGTGAAAGGATAGTACAAAGTCCGCCATGTTTCACGCACAGTCTGACGTTTGCTTATGGATTTTCTCATAGGAGTAAAGAGCTACAGAGTCGCCGTCAACGCCAATAACAC
The DNA here is from genome assembly GCF_037179485.1 of Ochlerotatus camptorhynchus. Taxonomy (NCBI): domain Eukaryota; kingdom Metazoa; phylum Arthropoda; class Insecta; order Diptera; family Culicidae; genus Ochlerotatus; species Ochlerotatus camptorhynchus. The sequence continues at coordinate 1,453,821 of NW_027040553.1, forward strand.
TGCCGGCCAGTGGGGGTTAGAGGGAACACACACACACACACACACACACACACACACACACACACACACACACATACACACACACACACACACACATACACAAAACATTGGATACACATCCGGTTGGATCATATTCGAATTGCTTCATGTTCCTACATTCTGTAAACCTGTGATTATTTTCCAGGGTGTGTTCCACGAGGGGGACGACTCTATCTACGATGCGGGAATTTTTTTTTGTGGGTAGCTGCGCGCACGCTGAGTAGATAGAAAGAAGATTGATGACGATTCTGAAGATTTCCTGCAATGAAAGAAGATTTTTCGTAGATTGTTTCGCTAGATTTAGATTTTTCCGAGGGGGCCGACACATCTAAATCTCAATTCTAGATGCTCAAAAAATCTCACACTAACGAATAAATATTCTAAAAATCTTTTTTCATTTCTCGTATCTACTTGCATCGCGGGGCCATCTTTTTGCAGGAAATCTTCAAAATTGTGATAAATCTTCTTTCTATCTACTCAGCGTACGCGCAGCAAAGCCACAGCAAAAAACAGTATTTCCTGCATCGTAGATAGAGTCTTTCCTTTATTTAACGTCGGTCTCTGTTCCGCAATCTAGTGCCAATCACCGACGGACATCGATTGCCATCCATTGGCGACAATCGAATGTGCAGGAAGGTAGCTTCCACACCTGCTTAGAATATCGCACCCATTCAACACACATGGGCCGGGACCAACGGCTTTACTTCCCTTCCGAAGGAAGACGTGACCAGAGATTTTTATGCCTCAGAAAAATCCCACCGACCTCGACTGGGATTGAACCCAGACCCATTGGGGTGTTAGAAAGCAGTCACGCTTACCACTACACCACCGGCGCCGGCTCGTAGATAGAGTCGTCCCCGTAGGATTTTTCGAGCATCTAAAATTGAGATTTAGATATGACACCCCCCTCGTAAACATCCAGAAAGCTCAAAAATTAAAGAATTGTGTAGATATTCAGAGATACTTGCAGATATTCGTTGAATGATGGAAATGTACAGAGAAAATTACAGAACTATCGAGAAGTTCGTAGATTATTAGAAATTTAGTGACCATCAGTGATAATTGTTGATATATAAGGATCTTAAATTTGCATAGATTCAGGAACTTTGTAGATTTACAGAGAAGAACACACAGAACTTCAAAGAAATCTGCAGAACTACAAAGAAATTTGCAGATCTTCTGGAAAGTTTGTTGAATTTCAAAGATATTTTACAAAACAAAGCTTCAGGGACGTCCGATGTGATGGTCTTGGTTACGCCGAATTGAGTTCTTAACAGAAATATTCAGAACTTAAGGAATTATGTAGATCTAATGAGCACTTTTCCCAATAGCTTGTCGAAAGTTGGTATCGACATCCTGGCGAAGTTTTGAAATCTTTTCTCGGTTTCATATAGCAATTATTGGAGGACTAGATGAGCCAGATCCCTGTTGGTGTTCCTCGTGAGCAACCAAATCCTTGTCCACAAAGTACTCCTTCTCATTGTATTTAAAATAATGAAAGCAAATACACCTGCCGAAGCTAGAGCAATTTTCCAATAATTCATTGTGGAAGTAAATATTTACTTTTGATTCCTGATACAGTTTTGTTTTGAAATCTAATTTGACAGTTCTTTCGGCATGTGCAAGTAGTGTGAACACCAGCAAACAGGGGGTTCGACAAAGTGTGTCGAAAGTAAAATCGAGCAGATTTTTCATTATGGTGGCACTTTGTCGAACCCCCCTGTTTGCTGGTGTTCACACTGTTTGCACATGTCGAAAGAATTGTCAATTTAGATTTCAAATCAAAATTGTATCCGGAATCAAAAGTAAATGCTTCCATAGTGAATCACCGGAAAATTGCTCTAGCTTTGGCAGGTGCATTTGCTTTTATTATTTTAAATAAAATAAGAAGGAGAAGGTGAATTTTGTGGAGTAGGAAATGATTGCTCAGGAGGATCACCAGCAGGGATCTGGCTCATCTTGTCCTTCAAGAACTGCGATATTAAGACGAAGAAGGATTTCAAAACTTCGCCAGAATGTCGATACCAACTTTCGACAAAGCTAGTGGGAAAAGTTCTCTATAGATCTACATGATTCCTTGTGTTCTGAAAAATTTCTGTTAAGATCTCAATTCTGCATAGTTCTCTGAAGGCCTTTGGACGTCCCTTAAGTTTTATTTCTGTTCTCTGGTAAAATATCTTTGCAAATTTCGGTAGTTCTGCAGATTTCTTAGAAGTCCTGTGTGTTCTATAGAAGATCTGCATTTTTTTCTAAAAAATTACAAAGTTCCTGAAACCGTGCAGATTTAAGATCTTTAAATATCAACAATTATCTCTGATGTTCACTAAATGTCTAAAGTTATATAATTTTCTTTGTAGATTATCATGATTCAATTAATATCTGCAAATATCTCTGAACATCTACGCAATTCCCTTAAGTATTAAAAAATAATCTAGAAATTTTTGAGCTTCCCGAAAATTTAAGGAAGTTTTCTGAATATCTACAAATTTTTCTGAAGTTGTGCAAATAGCTATAAAGATCTGCGAACTTCCCAGGAGTTCTGTAAATTTCACTTAAAATCCAAGAACCTCTATAAAATTCTGCAGATTTTTCAGCAGATCTTCTCTAAAGTTCTGTACATTTCTTTGTGTATTCTTAGACTTCCTTAAAGTTCTGCAGATTTATCTGAAATTCTCTGAAATTCCTTAAAGCTCTACAAGCTATCTAAAAATGTTTGAATTTCTCTGAAGTTGTGTAAAGATAAAGATCGGTGAACTTTCCGTGAGTTTTGCTGAAGTTTTGGAATTTTTTTCCAAAAATGCACGAACTACCTGAAGTTCTACAGACTTCTCTTAAGGCCTACGGATTTTTCTGAACTTCTTCAGATCTATCTATTTCGAACTTCCATGAAGTTCTGCAAAATCTAGGACTTTTTTGTACTTCGCTCAGATTTGTTTTTGGAATTGAAGTACTTTTCTGAAACACTGAATCACTGAATGCCTCTGAAGATCTGCAAAATTCCTTGCAGTTCTACTGATTTCTTTTATTGCGCTCTTCTCCCTTAAATGGACTGCACAGTTTGAAAGTGCAACCATGCATAAGTGTGATTAGAAGTGCTATCTGTCAAGTTCTGGCATGCGCTGTTTTATTTATGACATCTGTCATTGTTTGTTTTGATTTTTCATAGCTGTTCGTTTTCCGTCGATTTTGTGGAAATTGATTATTTACAATAGGAACATGGCCAACGTAATCCTACAGAATGTTGAAAATAAAAGAGCTAGCACGAATACTAAGTATCATTGCCTTTATGGCTACTATTTCCTCGGGCTAACAAGAGCCAGGCTTGCAATTGTGTACTGTAAGAGCAAAACAACAATCAGCGGCTGGATAACATCCTACGAGGAGAATGGACTACTTTCCTCTAAGCAGCGGGAGCAAGTATTCCGGAAATTCAGTACACGACAAAGGCAATGGATTTTGGACCTCTACCATCAGAACCCGATTCTCTACCTTGAGGAATGTCGAGATCTTTTCTACCAACGATTCCAGATCAAGATTAGTGGATCATCTATCTGCAGAATTTTGCATGCTGAAGGATTGACGTGGAAGGCTTTGGAACGAAGGGCCATCCAAATCAAAGAGCATGAAATTCTCCGTTACTGCTCAGAACTAAGTTCTTTTGATTGGGATACGTATCAACTAGTATTTCTAGACGAAGTGTCGTTGGATAACAGAAGCATCTTGAGGAATCGTGGCTACGGGATCAAGGGGAAACGACTCGTTTTCCGGGGTGAATTTGTGCGTCGTCCCAGGGCATCATTCTTATGTTTTCTGGGTTTGCATATGGTGTGTTGGACTGCTTTGAAACAGAGGGAACATTCACCCGGAAGATATTTTTTGAATGTTGTCGTGAATTTGCCCTAAAGAACAACAAAGTACTTCAATACCCAGGAAAGAACTCTGTATGGATAATGGATGGCGTTCGCATCTATTGCGATGCCAACATCATTCTGTATCTTCGATCCATAGGCATCATTCCAGTGTTCCTACCTCCTTACTGTCCCTTTTTCAATCCAGTGGAAATGATATTCGGCATGATGAAATCACGAATTAGGACAGTATACGTAGAAAATCGAAACGAAAACCTGTCCCATTTGGCTCTGGAAACATTTATGGGGTTGGAAAACTATGATTGTACCAAAATTTATCATCACTGTGGATATTCACTGGGTGGAGTCTTTAACCCTTCAGTTGGGTTGTCGCAAAATGCTGGGCAGCCAAATTATGCTAAAGGAGAGTGAAGTTAACAAAAGTGTGAGTAAAAAGGCTTTATTTGAATAAAACTGTTCAGGTACAAAAATCACGTATGTATTTGAAAATGATGATTCACGAATGATCAATATCATACATACCCGAAACGTTTTCTGCAAGGGAACGGCTTACTTCATTCTCCTCTGGTCTGATAGAGTCCTGCATTGCTGAAACTAGACTCGAATTGATCGATGATCGAGCCCGCAGTGCACTAATGCGGTGCTTTACCCTCTGTCCCAGTGCAATCAATTGGTCGGCCTCTTCTTCCAATACTGTTAGCTCCGTTGAAAATGCGTCATTGATGGTGCTGGCAATAGATAGCCCATTTCGAGTACTTTCCAGCTGCACAGCTTCGGAAATAGGTACAGACCTGAAGAACTTAATTATGGAGTACGGAGGTAACTCTGCCATTCTTCGTTCCCGTTCGTGTGCTGGAGCCGTGTGGATGTAATTTGCCCACAGCTTCCACGCACTAGCGTGACCGGTAAACTGTCTTCCATGCAACTCTCGAAGCTCATTAGCCAACACGGAGAGAGACTGGTTGTTGGGAGCACCCGCTCGATCAGTATCCTGAAACTGCACCAATTGTTTGTTGACCAAATCCCACAGTTGCTTGCACGATACAGCCGTTGAGTAGATGTGTACATGCACTCGTATGTCCTTCGTGTTCCAGCTAATCAGCAGTTTGCTGTCAATTTGGTCAATGTTTATTCGTCTCCGATTCTTATTCTGCATATAAACGAATTTCTGCAAATCCTCATACGATGGTTCACTATCAGCCCAGGTAGGAACCTGACTTCCATTATCCTCGATGAAAATAACTTCACGACAAATGACCGGCTTCACAATTGTCCACACACTTTGCAGAATCTCCTCTACTGTATCACCGTACAGTATTTTTGAAGCTATCAAGCTACCGGATGTTTCTCCAGCAAACCTACGCTTGAAGAATGATCCACACAGCGATAAATTATGTTTCCTTTCGCTTTTCCCCTTACTTTTCGCAGGCTCGTCAGGTTTTCCTCCATTCGTGTATAAGTTTCCTGCAGCGTCATCATGACCCAAAGGAAGAATCAGAGGGTCACAATCATCGTCGAGAGCTTCAATGGAGTATTGGTCAGAATTATCATCAAAGCTGACGTCGTAATCCACTTGATTCGTAGTTTCCCGATTCTCCTGATCCTCAGCGTTATCGTCCATGTTGCTGCAAGCAAACATTATCAAAAGTTGAATCAGTCAATGATCAAAAGATAATAAAAACTTAATTTTACGTGGTAATCGTTGCTACTACAATATTTATTTCGACAACAATTTTCAAGCGCACAATTCCGAGGCAGCAGGAAACTTGAAGAAAACAACAACAATCAAATTTCAACTCTGTTTTGTTTCTGTTGACAATCTGAAGGATCGCTTCTGGCAGTGTTGCCAGGATGTATTGTGCATAAAAAAATTGTAAATTGTAAATCCAAAAAAGTTTTTTTTTTCTTTGTTATGATTTGTAATGACGCAAAAAACAATAACAAAAGATTACAAAGTACATGGGATAATTGTAGCGTGCAAATAGTGAATGCTTAGCACTTATATTCAAGCAAGTATTCAAGAAATTGTTAAATTATTTATCAATACGATATCAAATCTTTTCTGGCAACAATATTGCACAATGACAAACTTTGATTTGAGAAGTGTGCTGAAAATCCAACTTTCAATGCAAACTGCAATAATATCTACTCTTCTGAAGTTCTGCAAATATTTTTAAAGTTCTGTAAAGTTGTCTGAAGCTCTGTAGTTTTATTCTCAAGACCTACGAATTACCTTGAGGCTCCTAGATCTCCAAATTTCTGTGAAAATCTTTACATTTCACTGTAGATTCTTGGACTTTTCTGAAGATCTGCGAAGTTCCCTGAATATTTACCAAAATTTCCCTTATAGTTTTAAAAATTGATTTGAAAATATTTAAGCTTACTTGAAGTTTTGAAAATTTCTTTGAACATTTTTCTGGAGATTCTAGAAATTAAAAGAAATTTGCAGAAATTCAGAAAAATTCACAACAGAGATCTTGTAAATTTTTCTGAATTCCTGCAAATTTCTTTTAATTTCTGTAATTTTTTTTAAAGTTTTGTAGTTCTGTTCTCAAGATCTACGAACTACCCTGAAGCTCAACAAATTTCTCAGTAGATCTCCAAATCTCTCAAAAGCTCTAAAAAATTCTTAGCTGGCTCTCAGACCTGCTGTCGGGCATGATTATTCTTATATAATACATATATCGTATTACATAAACACTGTTTTGTTGACGACCAAACACACTGGAAAATCACTCAAATTATACACATTGAATAATGAAGTCGGTTTACCTTGCTGCTCATCAAAACACAAATCAAATCCTTGAAATTTTAGAAGAAAAAAAATCTATATTTTCATTTCACTGCTGGATGAGTCGAATGAAAATTAACCATAAACAACAAACGTTCTACAAATCAAACGTCAAATCTAATCATCATGTCGAAAAAGTGTGAACGCATTCGAACATTGCTTCCGAAAAAATTATCGAGTAGTCCGCTCGAATCAGACAAACAAACACTACCTTAAGCAGAAGCCATGCAAGAAATTTAATGAACGTAAAATAAACTCACGCATATAGTGCATGTGCTCACAAAGGATGTATGTGGTTTCCCACCTAGAAAGCATTAATCTGATGTTTTGGCAAAAATTCCTTAACGAAAACCATGAACAAAATAATTAATGTTCCTTGCGTGTAGGACGCAACCGCAACTGGGAAATGTCAGATCAGCTCACCTAATTCAATTTCATCTTCTATGCCGCAGCTTTTGGCAACATCAATTAAAAGTGCCGCATAAGCCATAACCCTTTGTGGTGTTCATTGGGGAGCATCCTCGCAATTCAATTTCCGTCCTTGAATTCCGAAAGCACGGCAGTTCTAAGAATGAGAAAACCCACCGATATTCCCACCCCGAAACCGACCTTTCTAATCTATATGTAAATAGTAGTAGCACATCGGTGTAGTAACTCTGTAGCAGCAATAATGACGATGCTGATGGTACGCATTTCACTAGCTCGTTAACCCTGCTCCTGTGGCCGTAACCGTACGGTTACCGTAAGGTTCATTTCCAGCCGGGGTCAAGATCGGGAAAGGACATTTATGGCTCGTGTCAGAACTTTCCTTCCCCTTTTATGGGGTGTAAATGAGAGAGCTGCTCCTTGGATCTGGCTGGTGCGTGACTACAAGGGACATGTCCGTGCACGATGGGGTTCATTTAACTTATGGCAAAATGAGACAAGGAATAATCGTTGTTAGTGGCATGTGTCCGGGTCCGGGCTTGAGGTGGGTTTACTTTGGTTAGTTGGGTAAAATAGGCTCATTTGGAAGGAAGCATTCGGAAGAAGATTTTCTTTAAGAAGGGAAACAAGCTTCGAACCAATCGTTTTGAGGATTTTGAAGTACGCTTGTCGCAAAACAGTTGTTGTAACTTTGATGTAAACATGTGCTTGTTATTTTCTTTAGTGAAAATCAAGCTTTTACGACCGTTTTACCGGCTCTCATTTTAGTGTACACGGTAAGAAAAAAATACTCAAAATTAAGTTAAAATCATTGAGTAAGTCAGTTAAAGCTGTTGAGTTATAATAAATTAACACAAATTTAAGTTTATTTTCTGTTCATTGTTAAGCTCAAAACGTAATATTTTTATTATCAATTAATATAGCACTCTCCGTACTCCGTTACATAATTAACGAAGAATATCTTGAAACACTTATCAACATAATTCATTAAACTAAAACACGCTGCGTTTTAAAGTTAAAAGGAACTCAATTTTCAGTTAGAACTACTCAACCAACATGGATTCACCGCTGGGTACTTTCAACTTATTTTTGATGAAAATCATAGCAACCTGCGCTACGGTCGATGCTTGTTTTTTTTTGTGCTCCATCGCCTCCTTTCGTGGCCCATTATTCCTCGCATTAGTCTTCGTTAGTGTTTGGTACATAGTGATAAGAAAAGTTGCAACGAAAACCGGTTGGATGCTGGTAAATTGTGAGTGTTTTTAGTACCATTATTTAAAGAAATCTTAATTTGTATCAATGTCTGTTTTTATCATTTACCATCACCCGCAAGGAGTAGCGCTTCAACCCAGTGTAGATGAATTGCGTTTGTTTTGAAAATCTTCGTTGTTTGTGTTTGTTGATATTCCCCCATGCTTGATTATCCAACACAAAATTGTCAAAATCAACAATGATCCTCAAAAGCACAATAATCAAATTAATTTTGAACAAAATGATTATTTTGAATATTGTTGACTCCAGAGCCTAAAACCGGGATTTTATCATCAATTCAGCATGAGGCAATAATTTGTCATCGGCTTATGTGTAAAAACTTACACGACGCGTCCTTCAGCGCTATATTTGTGTAAAATGAAACTAAAAATTTTGCATTTGATCCTTAAAATCATCCCTACCAAGATGAAAACGAATATTAATATTGACAACAGCGGAGGCGATAATGAACATCCAGCCACGAAAGAAGAAAAACAAAAATGTTGATTACGATACTCAGAGGTTGCCTTAATCAAGAGAATGTTGTTATGTCAAAATTCAGATTCATGTAAGTAGCTAGTCTATCTGTTAAGCTGGGTTTAGACAGGGCAAGTCAATTGATCAAGTCAGTTGAATTCAACTGACTTGAACGTGAATTGAACGTGTAAACCATGCCATTCAACTGACTTGATCAATTCACTTGAATTGAAAAAAGTTGGACCAGGCTCAACTTTTCAAGCGAATTGAATTCTACTGAGTTGATCAATTGACTTGAATCATCTAAACCCAGCTTTAAGGTTTTCTTCAATTTCAGCTAAGTTGAGTGTAGAAGAGATGATTTTTATCAGCACTGATTTGTATTGGAAGATTGCCGTAAAAGCTCTACGCAGATGTCGCCACTGCATGATGATGATAATATTGATAGACTGCATATAAAATTCGTGAAAATTAGCGTTAAATCATAATATTCATCAATCCTGTGTAAAATCCTTCCAATATAACATTCGAATTGAAGAAGAAAACGTTTTTACGATCAGACTGACTTTTCCAGTTGAACTTTCATAAGATATATCAGTGCTAACATTTGAAAACGGCACAAAAGCCATTTGTAAACAAATGGTTTGTGGGCCCTTTATTCACTACTTGAAGTACACCCACGCGACACAACAGCAACATCGGGTAGGAGAAATTTTCCCCTTCCTGACGATGCTGTTGGTTTGCGTGGGCGTTCTTCGGGTAGCGAGTAAAGGGCCCACAAACCATTTGTTTACAAATGGCTTTTGCGCCGTTTTCAAATGTTAGCACTGATATTCATTTCATTTCGAGGCTCCATCAATGCTGCATCGTAAATATGATGTAAGCAGAAGTAAATTGCTCAATTACTCAAAATAAAGATGATTTGTCATCTTGTTATCACTTTGAAGACCATCTAGTACCATATTATAGTATGGTGCGTGTTGAGTAAGGCAAGTTCCGTTGCGTTTTCCGTCGAAAATTGTGAGTATCAATATGTTTGCTTAGAAAAGGCCAAAATGAACATTTATTGAATATTGGCGTCCTATACAACCAATTCTCCATTACCACCAGCACGATACAACCTTTCCTAAGTAAATTCACTTAATTTCCACTTTCATCTTAGTGGAAATCGCACATATTCACCATTTTCCGAAAAATGCAGCTGCGCAGGAGGTAACCTCTCGCTGTGCATTATTTTCCATGAAAACATCTCCGATCCATACCGAAATAATAACAATTAGTTTTCAAACACGTTTTCTTGCACGATTCAAGCAAAAGTTTCCACGGAAATTATTAGTTTTTCTTTATGGACCGATTTGCCCCAAAAATCGTCTGTTTTACTTGAAAAATTTGGATACTATCCTCCTTCTAGAAGTTCTCACTTCGAAATTTAGGTGGCGAAAGCTTGGAAAAGTTTCACTGCAAGACGCCAATCTTCTACTGGTGGTTTGAATCGACGATGAGCACCCCAAAAAAGCTGAACTTGGTACACAGACGATGAGGGTTTGTTCTACTGCGGACGAGTGGTTTCTTTTTTCTTCTTTGATTTGTTTTCCGTCGATCTTGTTTTCCGTACTGAGTACCAATCCTACCGACACCAGGGAGGCAGCTCCCACACCTGGACCCCACCTATCGACCCATCAATTCATGGACCGGAGACCACTGACCGCTGATCAGAGATTTTATGCCTCAGAAAATCCTGGCGGCGCCGACTCAGATTGAACCCAGGCCTTTTGGGGTGAGAGACGCTTACCACTACACCATCGGCGCTGCTTATTCAATTCGATTGATCGTTAGGTAATCTTCACTCAATGGATTCTTGATCAGGATTACTCAAAATTTAGTTTTCTTCTATAGCTTCATTTTACTTAAATTTTGGGTAATTTTTTCTACAGTGTACCGACTTTTGCAGTGGTCTGCACGGAGAAAAAATACTACCCAAAATTTGAGTTCTTTTTACTTAATATTGACTTCAGCCTCTCACTTGCACTCGTTATTGTTGTCAAAAAAGGAACAAGAGATTCGACCCAACTATATAGTTCAGCCCAATAAGCTACTTTTGAGTAAAATGCATATTCTCAAATTTACGTGAATTAAACTTAATGTTGGGTTGAATATACTTAAGAGTAGGTATTTTTTTTGCTGGTGTTAAATGGAAACTACTATATGCGATTTACTCAAATTTGGGTTATTGGGCTGAACCCCGGAATTGAGGGAAAAGTACTTAATTTTGGGTAGTTTTTCATCTCCGTGTGAGCTCTCCGATAAACAACAGTTCCCCGAATTTGTTATCCGTTCAACTGTAAACACGCTTTATGTCAGTCTTCTTCGGCAAGCATCCCGGGATCTAGTAAACAGTCAGTGGAACGTACATGTATACGAATCAATTATGTCTGCCTGCCATGTTCTACTTTGCGTTTCAAACCGCGGCACGTTCGACAATGACAGCCCAGTGATGAACTGATGAACATTGGTCCTTATCACTGTCAGAGGAGAACTGCGTAGCCAATTGACTGATGGGGAACATGGTGTGGAGCAAACGGAGCAAACATCAAATTAGAGCGAGTTTTAAGTTGGATTCGGGACGTAGGGAAAACGGATGTAATGTCGGCCTAATGCTCCTAATTTCAGTCCATACTTAAATCCAGCAATCGACTACATTTTCAAAGCGACCAAAAATATCCATTAGTACCGTCCCAATGACGCGTTCATCTAAATAAAATTGATAAATAGCAGATTTTTAGCGATGGGCCCAATCTTAGATCCATAGGCCAATAGTAAACAAATCGAATTGAACGACCGATGACTGCCAGGTGTAGAACTAATCTCGACCTCGAGTGAAAAACAGTACACTGAAGTCTTTTTTTACACGGTTTTTTTTAACGCGGTTTTTTTTTTAACGCGGTTTTTTTTTTACACGGTTTTTATACACGGTTTTTTTTACACGGCTTTCCACGATTTACACGGTACGTTTTTAACGATTTCTCGACAACGATACAACCTATCGACTTGATTCCAATCACATTATCCGTTTCAAGCTATAGGTAATCGAATGGCATACTTAAAAAAAATCACAATTTTTGGTGTAAATACAGAAATTTTTAAAATATGTTTATATGGACCATATCATGCTTTAATTACAAATGGCATCAAAATCCGATTTTTTAAAAACATTTAAGCATGCGAAAAATCAAAATCTCGTAGGTTTTTTTTACTCGGTTTTTTTTTTACACGGTACGTATCCCCCGTGTAAAAAAAGACCTGAGTGTACCTAATGGACGCTTCCCAACTAACAATTTTCACAACGTAAACGCTTTGCTCATTCCATGCTGTATTCAAATGTTATACGATATAGGCAACCTTTACTCAACCTCTATACAAGCAAATCTGGCGAACTACTGTATGCGTGATAATGTTTGCACCATTAAGCAATGTCAGTTTCGAGTTTTATTTTAATTTATTCAAAGGGGGGATGTTTCTCAGAGTCTTAAACTATGTTAATCATCTAGGTACGGGTCAATGTTTGTCTGAGGCTTGCTGTACTCGGGTGGCGTTTAGAACAGACCTTGCCCTTCATGACGCGCCATATTGAGTAATCCAGCGGATTAAGATCTGGGCTGAATGGCGGCCACATATCCTTTGCCCAGAACGGAAGATGTTCCTGCAACCACTTCTGAGTACGGTTCGCGGTAGGGCACGGAGCCCCATCTTGTTGAAATACAACATTTGGCTTCAGACCGTACTGTTCTTTGATCCACGGAAGAACATACTTACTTAAAATCCCGATGTAGACCGCCGTGTTGACCTCGTCGCCTTCTGGAATGAACACCGGGTCCATTTTTTTGCCATCGGAAACCACCAATCCAAACACCATAACGCTAGCAGGATGCTTGGTCAGATACACGTTCTTGTGCTCGTCGGCCACGTCTTTTACCGGAAGAGAACTAATATCGAGCATTTGACGAGCGCTGATGGCCGCCACAATCCGGCTGAGTTTCCGGTAGGGAACATTCGATTTGATGTTTGGGTTATGTCGATTGACGTTTATACGATCTGATTTGACCGTTTGCAGGTCAAACGACACGAGCCAAACTTCGAATCATATGTTCCCTACCAAAACTCAACCAGATTGTGGAGGCCATGAGCGCTCGTAAAATGCTGGATACCGGTCGGTTCTGGAATTTGATACGGGATCGACGGTAAACATGTTCTCGGCGGTGAACAGGATTACCGGATTTTTTCGCTTAAGAAAGTTCATGATTTTCTTGCATCGTTCGACTCGTAGTTCCCGTATGCGGTTGGTAATCATGTGAGTTTTTTTTCCGTGCCCTCGATTTCGCCCCGCTATCTTCTTTTACGATCTTCCGTGCCGTTAAGTCACTGATCCCGTGTTCCTTTGCCATTTTCCTTATTGAACGCACTGGATTCACCCAAATCTTCCTTTTGATAGCAGCGATAACCCTCGGAACCCGAGCTGACATCGGACGACCTGTGGCCACCTTCGTGGATAGTTCCGGAGTGATTTGAGATTTGGGCGTCTTTGCATTTGTAAACAAACACGTCAATCACCGATTTCTCGCGAATAAAAGCTCAATCTCAAAAACTAATAACAATATGAGGTAGAGGTTCATCTATCATTTGTTATAGTTTGTTTGTGAGATTGAGCTTTTATTCAAGAGAAATCAGTAATTGACGTGTTTGTTTACAAAAGTAATTACGCCCAAATCTCAAGTCACTCCAGAGTTGTCTTTTCTTTTCTCGGTCTAAAACCCTTTTGACGGTCCACTGATACACTCCGACGGCGATTGAAATGTCTGTGTGCGACATTTGTGCGTGGGACAAATCACGAATACGCTGCCACTTCGTCATGGTGCAAGTGTCAAACTAAGTAAATCATTTTCTTTAATACACAGCCTACTACGGTATGAGCTATACACGGTAAGAAAAAAGTACCCAAAATAAAGTTACTTTCACTCAACACGTGGCTTCAGTGGGGCTAGGTAAAATTAAGAACAAGAAAACTCAATTTTGAGTAAACCTGATGAAGAAACCATTGAGTAAAAATTACCTAACGATCAATCGAATGGAATAGGTGCTAATTCAATGCTACGTTTTGAGCTAAACGATGATTAACAGAAAATTAACTTAAATTTGAGTTCATATATTATTACTCAATAGATGAGTAAATTTGACCCAATGCGCTTTTCTGATTCACTCAACGGTAAACCTCAAATGATAGAACCCAACGGTGAGTTTTTTAAAACTTAATTTTGGGTACTTTTTTCTTACCGTGTAGGTTACGTGCATGCAAAGAAACCCAAGGCATTGTATGCACAGGTGAAACGGGAACCTTATTTTGTACGATGGTGCAAACCTGTGCAAACATTATCACGCATACGGTAAGTCAGTTACTTAAGCTTACACTGTAACTGGAAAGTACCCATTAATGGGTGAAAAATTGCCCATTTCGCGGTAATGTAGGTAAACTCATAACATGGGTAAAACTTCTTTACCCACTAATGGGTAAAGAGCTTATACGTCAAATCGTGGGGTAATTTTTACCCGTTTCCAGAATGCATTGTTTTCCGTAACTGGGTAAAAAGTACCCCTTTTATAAATATGGGACTTAATCTGAAATTTGAGAATTAGCAATAATTTTAAAATCAATCAATAAAATGGAAACTACAGATTACTCAACTTGGTTTTTATTGAACATCATTGCAATAATTTATGAAAACAACGATGAAACCAAACGATTGACTATCTGACGGGTGCTGGTCGTTGTGATTCCATAACATATGGGGGCTTATTACGGATGTCACTTCACGGTGAAAACTTGTCACTTGTCGTCACGGTAAAGTGATTACCATTTGATTTGTACGGTAATCACGGCTCTTATTATGAGTATCACTTCCTTATCACCGTGTAGTGACACCCGTAATAAGGCCCATGATCTCGATGAAATCAATAATTTTCTGCACTTCTGCTGGCGGACGAATGTTGAAAACAGTGAACACTTTAAATAGAGTGTCCAGCGCGCGGATGGAGTCAATTTCACCGTGGATGAGTTGAGCGTCAACGTAAATGAAGTAATTGTTGCCGTTGAAAATCAGATGGGGCGCCACATCAACGTTAGCATCGACATTCAAGGCAACATACTTCATAAATTGTTCTTGTAAAGGTGTTTCACAATCCTGCAAAAAAAAAATGAACGTCTTTTTAACAAAAGCAAAATCTAGTGTAATGGATTTATTACCGAGATACATCGAATTATCGGAGCCGCTAGTTCTGCTTCGAAGTCTGTAGACTCCTCCAAGGAAGATTTTCACATATTTATCACTTTTTTACTAAAACGGAACAAAGGCACTCGAAAAGGCACACCAAGTATACCAGCAACGTTACGGAGCAACAAAGATATTTTTCACCCAATATAGGGTAAAAATGTACTCAATTTTGATCCCTTTACAGGTTTCGGAAATGGGTGAAAAAGTACCCATTATTTGAAATTTAAATTTACGCATTTTTTTACAGCTCCATACACTACCACAAAATGGGTACTTTTTTACCCATTAATGGGTACTCACCAGTTACAGTGTATACAAGCACATTTGAGTGACTCATATTTGAGTTAAAATTTTCTCAGTCTATGAGTGACGACCTACGTTTTTGCGAATTTGAGTAAACGCTACTCAAATACGAGCTAAATACAGTGGCCGTGTAAAGAATAATTCTTTAATTCAGTTCCTACATTTCAAAGGGGCGTAATTGTATTTGTAAACAATGGCTTTAGCCGTCGATTTCTCGCGAATAAAAGCTAACTCATGAAAAATAATGACACCAGCAGGTAGAGGAATGTTTCCTTTACCAGCTAGCATTGTTATTTTGGAGAGGTAAGATTTCATTCGCGAGAAATTTACGGGTAAAGTCATTGTTTACAAAAGCAATTACGCCCCTTTGAAATGTTGGCACTGAATTATTGATTGAGCACAAATCAGCAAGCCAAGAAAAACGCTTTATACTATTGCTTCTTTTGCAATGGGACAATGAGTTTATCCAGTTTTAATATACTAGAAGTGATTAGCTACCTATTCCATTGGAAAATTGAGTTGACGAAAATGCAAATGGGACCGACTTGCGATGAGTGGCAGTATAATAAATCATAATTTGCAACATGAAGGACCCAATAAGCAACAAGTTTGAAACTAAAATTAGCTTCTACGGATATGGAATAACTACCTCAAAATACCTCAATTATATACACTCGGCACTTCACACTTTCATCACAGACAAACAGACGTAACTCTTCATTGTGTATCTTCGTTGATGCATTTAACGGTTGATTTGAATATTATCAGTTCCGCGAACTACTCGCCGCAGCGCTGGCATCGGATCACTTTGACGTTTCTATATATTCTATAGAACTTTTATGCAATATTGTTTACGAGTTAGCGAGCAAGCTTGTTTTCCGCGAGAAGCCAGAGAGATGTCGTTACTGAGGTTATATGTTTTGAGATACTATGTTTTCAAGAACAAGTTTTTCAAAGAGTTACGTCTGTTTGTCTGTGCTTTCATCGTCAATTTCTCGAAAACTGCAACTCAATCACGCAAACCAACAATACCAATATTGATATGTGTTATTGAGATGCAGTTGCCTAGAAATCATCGATGACAGTATGAAGTACAGTGTGAATATAATCGAGGTATACCTGTAGTAACTAAGAATACTGACCGCAAATGGTATCTTTATTACCAAAATCAAGGTATTAAGAATTCCAGAAAAAAAAAGAATACCGTCTAAAACTCCATCCACTGTACCTCTCAGTGCTTTCAGTATAATACAAATTGAACTAAAGCTCCGTAGAAAAATAACATCCTAAGTAATATTGTCTACATTCTCATTAAATACCATCTATAAATAGAACTACCCCTTTGAGTATTTTGAAGTGACCACCGTTTGATTGCTGCCAACAAACAAAATCCCTGTGCAAATTTGCTCGGGTCTATTTGAGCTATAGTAGTTTATACCTTTCATCATGGTCGTTTGTCCCAACCCGATTGCCCTCCCCAACAGATGATTTGTTGACAGATGATGATTTACCCACTCAGAGGTTCAATTATGAAATCTCTTTATTTGGAAGGCAAACTTCATCTATTGGATGTTTCAAGCAGTTGAAAATTATGATTCCATTTATTTCAGCAGGATTGAAGCATTCAACCAAACCGAAATCAACATCCATTAGACTGATACTAATATATTCTTCTTTGATCTCTCTCTTGTATAATTTCAGGTAAGCTGCTGACATCATATTCAACGGTTTTCACTCAGGCTGCGTCTCGCGATAAAGCTATTGTCCAAACACATAAAGTAACCAACGATACAGACAAAACGCTTGCTACGACTACCACGACTAACACTTTCTGCAACACAGCTCGATCGGAGTGGTAGAACTATGATGATATCAAGAGCAAATTTTCATTACGTCGAAAGTAACAAAGGTAAACAAAGTCGAGCTATCAGTGTCAATCGATTCTCCTGCTATTACACTATATACTGTCTGAATATAGGATCACATCCCATTTTTAAATTTATTTACCAGTCAAATTGCTTTTTGACGTAATCACCTTCCGATCAAAATAGTTTTCAATGTTACTTAAGTCACCCGATTTCTATGGAGATGCCGTTTGACTTAAGTAACAGCGCTGAGAAACCCGTGAAAAGTGTACTTGCGTCGTTTCGCTTTCTCATTATTAAAGTGAATAAATCGAACTGTTTGTTGCTAAGATCATTTCAGTGGTCCTAAAATGATGAATGGGCTGCACGTAAGGAGACGTAATTGATAATTTTCCCGAATATCCTGGTAAATACACTTTGACTTAAGTAACAATAGGGGCCATCAAACGACGTATAATAACTTTTGACTCAAACATCAGTATTTTTTAGCATGAAAGCTAGCGATTTGCATTTGTATGATTAAAACCCTGCTAAATATGTTAAAAATTGCCATCACTATGAGATTATATGTGTTTAATTGGAAATAGGAATAACTTTTAGGTCATCAAAACAAAACTTTATTTTTCTCGGATTGGTGCGAATGTTACTTACGTCATATTGAAAATTTGCTCTTGATATATTGCTTGCCTGCTTTGTTACAATAAATATGGTTGAGGACAGAAGCTTGATCGCAATCGACCAAAACAAAAACATTCCCAATAACACACGTCTATCATCTTCGGCTTTACTTCGTGAAGCAGCTTGCCAACAATTTGGTCGTTTCCTTCCACCAGCTCGAGCGAGCTATATTGGAAAGGCTGTTTGTCATGAAAAGAAAAGGAAGAAGATAACATTTCTGACAAAGCGTTATCGTTCGGCTCGTTGATGGCTTGTCATTTTGTCATTTGGAGAGATTTTTGATTCCTTGCCTGTAAAACATCCGCCAACAGTTTTCCAAAAACTAACACTCCAAAAAACTGGAAGAAACCTAGATTCTTCAATTCAACTTAAAGACCACTAGAGCATCCTAACCATGATTATCATTCTAGGGCAGCTAGGACAAACAACCGCTCGATTTAATTCGACAGTCGAATTTAATCTAAACCTCATTCAAATTCAATTATCCGCTACCACCAGCGTCGATTAAATGGGACATCCGCTGCAGCAGCAACGAACAGGTAGCCCGTAGCAAATAAATTGCCATTTGACGAGGCTTGGATGGTCCACTCTTGGAAGCGGTGTAATTAATTTCCCCTCACCCGGGACAAAACTTCGCTCCGCGTTCGTGCGGGTGAGAATCGTGCGGATCCCGTATTTGCCGAAAAACCCGAAAAAGGAGGGGTCTGTCTATCTACGTACCGTTCTCTGTGACGGCAAAGTTTGTTTGATGGATGGAAGTTTTCGTCAAATAATTAAATGACAACATGCGGGTGTTAGACTGGCGCTTCCCGGGGTGAACAGTGATGTTCGAAATGCACGGAGTGTGAAATTTTTAGTACAAATAGTTAGTTCAGGTCTGGATTGTGAACTGGTGGCGGGGTTTGTAACGGAGTCAAAGTATTTAGTTGTAGCCTAAATTTCGTTACGGTATCTCAGTTTACACACCAAGATTATTTTACCGAAATCTGTGAAATTTTATTGAAATCTCAACAGCTGAACCACAGACAAACAGACATAACATTCGCAAGTTGTTCATCGAACAAGAATTTAACGGACAATTTTAAAAGTATCGTAGTTGGTAGTAGACACTTAGAAATTATTGCCGACTTCGGTATTTTTTACCGAAATCTGAACAGCTGAACTGTTCGGTAAAAATTTATGCAATTCAATTTCATTACTTTTCAGCTACTTTGAAACTAAATCTCCACTAAAATGACAAGATTTGATCATTCAAACAAGGTTGAACATGTCTTGAAATTATTTTAAAATTCATAGGCCTTTAAAATGAAGGTCAAAGTTTTACCAATAATCAATACGAAACTAACGATTTTAAATTTGCTCACTAGTTGACTAGCCTATTGGTCCCAAGCAAACGATTAACCCATTACCCCATTCTAGTCGAAATTCTAGTACTACACAATGTTTGTTTTGATTCGCTATGAAAGTTTGACAGATAAAATGAGGGGTTAGTGGATTTTCCTATGTTTCGAGGGGTGAATCGATTAGCTTGGGACCGAAAAGAGTACCAGAGCTGAGCCAAAAAGTTGAACACGTTATTTCGGGACCTTCTAGTCTTAGAGTTACCTCCATGATTTTATCGAACGTTCAGCTCAGTGTGTACCGCCACCTGTTGCACGCATAGTCAATTCCATTGCGTTTGACGTTTACACACTACCGCCATCTGTTCAGCGTAGTGCCCACCACAGTATACTCAACAGATTGCGGTAATGTTTTAGCGACGATGTTTTACAGTGAGAAATATTCACTGTGTTATATCTGTTTGTCTATGGCTGAGCGTTCGGTAAACAGTTCGGTGATTTTTCACAGATTTTCGGTGATTTTTCACAGATATTCGATGAAAAATTACAGGAAATCTGTGAAAAATCACCGAACTGTTTACCGAACGTTCAGCTGTTGTGATTTCGGTAAAATATCACAGATACTTTAAACATTACAAAAATGTTTTGTACTAGAACTTTGTTGAAGTGTGTGAACCGTTGCAGTGAATTCCTGTCAATTTGGTTTGAATTGTAACATACCTATGATGTATGCACCTTTAGGCGTGAAAAGCAGGAAATTGGACGAGTCTTTAAGAGCATTTTTTTTTTTTAATTCTTTATTTAAGAGATTTTTAGCCTTAGGCTAGTTTATCTCTAGCTATCTTTAAGAGCAGATCCAGCCCAAATAGTAATAAAAATAAAATGAAATTGAATTCAAATTTAACTTTCAATGAAGAAAATTTGTTCAACGATTTTTGACGATTCTTGAGTGTCCAAATATTTCATTATTTCAAAAGTTTGCATTTTGATAAGCTCTTAAGAAAAAAAAAAACAAAAATATTGATATATTGTTCAATATTTTTGTTTTTTTTTTTATTATTCAAGATTTTTAATGTTTTTATGATTTTGTACTAAAAATAACGAAAAAAAAAATATCTTCACCGTATATATTTTTCCTAGAATTTCTTGGTTTTCCAACAACTTTGTGCCTAAAACTTCTTTTTGACTAGAAGTTACGTTTTGTGCTACAATTTATTGAAAATGTATGGTGCATTCTAAAAATAAAAAAATAAATGTTTATTTTTCTAAATTACCGAATTTTAGTACAAATGTGAATGATTGTCCATAACAAACAATTATGCATAGTTTCATGCAAATCGGAAAAGGTTGAGTTTGATCGATTCACTCTTTAGTGAAACTGGTTTTTCGTACAATTATTTTTAGTACAATTATTGCATTTTAGACCAGATATCAAAGTAAAAGCACAGACAAACAGACATAACACATTGAACATTTCTCGCTGTAAAACATCGTCGCCGAAACATTAGCGCCATCTGTTGAGTACACTGTGGTGGGTAGTACGCTGAACAGATGGCGGTAGTGTGTAAACGTCAAACGCAAGGAAAATGACTATGCACGCCACATGTGGCGGTACTACCAAATACGATACTTTTAAATTGACCGTTAAATGCTTGTTCGGCGAACAACTTGCTAGTGTTATGTCTGTTTGTCTGTGGAAAAAGTGTTGATAAATAAACTTAATATGCTGACAAAATCAATCAATCTTTGTTTTATCGATCGACATTTGAAAAAAATCAAATGTTGGGCTAAATTCAATATAAAAAAAAATTAAAATTATGTTCAGAAATTTGGCACATCTCAATCCTTTTATATTTCTTTCCTTAGGCATACATTTTCGTTAGAAGCATTTGTCCAAATTTTGATTGAAACGTCTTCTGAATGAGTGTCTCATATTCACATAAGTATTTTCACTTAATGTTGAACAGTGCAAATAGTTCGTACTAAACATTTAAATCTTAGTTCATCAATGAAGCAACATATTTTCTTGTGCTCGTTGTATCAGAATTGAGCAGTGAAGAAAAACGTTGTTGTTTTAAATGATAATTCAAAAATAACGAAATTTTATCACTCGATAGTTC
Organism: Ochlerotatus camptorhynchus; assembly: GCF_037179485.1. Classification (NCBI taxonomy): domain Eukaryota; kingdom Metazoa; phylum Arthropoda; class Insecta; order Diptera; family Culicidae; genus Ochlerotatus; species Ochlerotatus camptorhynchus. The sequence continues at coordinate 1,475,303 of NW_027040553.1, forward strand.
AAAATGTACTAAATATATTAAGTTACTATAAATTCAAGTGATTTGATTACATTAATGCTTCTAATCAGACTAATTTGAATTACTCTCCCCAAGATGTCATTCAAATTCTTAAAATATGAGCCGCTGGTTTTGTACTAAAAGAAAAAAAAAATGAGCATCAATGCAACTCAAAGCACCAAATTTCCTAACAAACTCGCACATGGCCAATGAGATCGACTCAAATTTCAGTTTCAGTTTTCTCATAAATCGCAAAAAGTGCAGAAACTCAGCGTTGAGTAAATTTTCCAGAGTTTTCCAGGAAAAAAAACCCGAATATTAGAACAGTGAAGATTGAATTCACTCTGTCTATTGGTATTACCTCTAGACTGAGTAAAATTGTCGTCAATTTTCTTTATTTTCTCTGATGTATCCACTTTTCAGTGTGAAAAAAACAGGAAGCTAGACGAGACTTATTAGAGAGTTGTATAGATTTTTCTCCTTTAGCTTACTTAAATCTTTGGTTTTTATTAGTTAGGTAGGTTCCGATTCAACACATTGTAGTTTCATTTTTATACCTGTGATCTTGACTTTTTTTACCTAGGAGATGAGTACTTAAGGGGGTTATATTTTGATAAGTTCTTTAGTGGGAATGACACTGATGAAGACTGCACATTGTAGTCAAAATACGTATCTGTCATGGATACCAAAATTAATTAAGTGGAATTAAATGGAAGATAACCTTTTTTGCTGTTTTATAGACGAGACTTTTAGAGCACAAATAGCAAAAAGATAATAATGTCAAATGATATTAAATTCAAATCAAATTAGAATCCAAATCAAATTGGAAATCAAAAGTTGTTGTTCTACGAATTTTCAGTATTCCATAAGTTTACATTTTTCATATGCTTTTTATGAAAATGATCCAAACATATTGAACAATGACAGTTTTTGATGTTTATTTTTTTATTGTTTTTAATTAAGTACTAAAAATAACGAACCATGTGATTTTTTCCTGGACAGACTTTGTTTATCCCTACAGCTTTGACTCTTACATCATTTTGATTAGATGTGTCGTTTTGTGCTACGATTTATAAAAAAATTAAACATATGTACATGATATAAAAAAAAAAACATTGCAAGATACAAAATGGTTGAAGTTTAGCAGAAATGTGAATAATTGCTCATAACAAACAATTATGCAAAGTTTCAGGCAAATCGGGGGAGGTCGAGCTTGGTCGATTCGTCGTTTGGTGTGAAACTGCTCTTTAGTGAAACATGTTTTTAGTACAATGATTGAATTTTAGACCAGAACGCAGAGTAAAAGTGTTGGTTAATGTTTGTCTCCTCAAGCCTCAAGTTTTGTTCGAAACGTCTCCCGAATGAGACTTCTCTCTCATAATTACATAAGTATTTAAGTGATAAGGAGAAAATAGTTTGTACTAAAAATTTCAATCTTAGTTGATGAATCAATGAAGAGACATATTTTCTTGTGCTCGTGGCATCAGAATTATGAACTATGAATAAAACATGGCGTTTCTTATAAATAGACAAAAGTACAAAAAAATATAATTCGATTGTACTAAAAATATTAAGGTACTGAAAATTTATCTGTCATGATTTGATTTCAACAGTGCTGCAAATCAGAAAAAAATCAAGTTACTCTCCCCAAGACAGCATTCTTGAATTTTAGCAAATTCTCACAGTATGAGCCACTGGTTTTGTACTAAAAAAAATTAAATTGAACATCAATTCAACTCAAAGCACCAAATTTCCTAACAAACACAAATCAGATTCCACACCTGAACAAGCCTAATGCTCAAACTTACATTTAATGGTGTGTCATATGTGGGTGGAAGCAGACAAGGACAATTAAGTTGTATAGATCGGCGAGTTTCCACTCGCTTACGGATAAGGATCGTGTCGCCGGCAAATGGATGCTTTCAATTAAGAGATATTGTTTCTCGTACGAATTCAAGCTGCACCATCAGCGGACTTTGATGTGTACCGTAGAACCCCGTTAGTTTGCATTTGGAATTTGTTTAACTGGCTCCAAATGGCGTTACGCACCTGTGTAGGGGAGAGAGAGAGAGAGAGAGAGAGAGAGAGAGAGAGAGAGAGAGAGAGAGAGAGAGAGAGAGAGAGAGAGAGAGAGAGAGAGAGAGAGAGAGAGAGAGAGAGAGAGAGAGAGAGAGAGAGAGAGAGAACTAGTCACTTTTGCTAAGTAAAAAAATAAATTTCTAAAAGCGCAGGTATCCAGGGAGTCTTCTGGCACACCTACTGGCGACATATTTGCATTCTGGAGGTCTTGAGATGATTTAGAAATTCTTTTAGAAGTTAATTTTAGATCTCTAGAAGAATCTTTTTATATTTCCTCATCCAGGTCATTTATCATATTTCTGGAAACGAAACTCAAGCTCTTTAAAATGCCATTTGAGACCTCCAGAAGAATTTAGATAATCTTCTTTCTAGGAGTTCTAAGGCACAGCCCATGGTCTTAAAAATTCAATTTGAGAAACATTTTAATGTTCTTTTGGAGGGTTGTAGAACAATAGGCCGAAAGATGAAAGCTCGAATGAAAAAAAAAATGTCAAAGTTTACAAAAGGTTGAAATGGACAAAAGGTCGAAATGGATAAAAGGTCTAATGGAGAAAAGGTCTAAATGGACAAAAGGTCGAACTGGACAAAAAGTTTAAATGGACAAAAGGTCGATTTGAAAAAAATGTCTAAATTGATAAGAAGTTGAAATGGACAAAAGGTCGAAATGGATAAAAGGTCTAATGGACAAAAGGTTGATATGGATAGAAGGTCAAGATGGACAAAAGTTCGAAATGGACAAAAGGTTGAATGGACAAAAGATCGAATGGACAAAAGGTTGAAATGGATAAACTGGTCAAATTGTTGGAGGTGGCTAACTCTCAAATATATATTTTTTCCATTTTTAAATCAAGAGCAGTTCTTTGGAAAATTAAGATAACAAATGGTTAATGTGCGTGTCGCGGCAATTTAAGAGCCAAATAACTGCCTTTCACTAGAATACATATATTCATTATTTAATCATCAGCAGTTCTTTGGGAGTATTTTTTAAGTTCTTTTAAACTCTGAGCGAAAATTTTGATAACAATATTTTGTCAATTTTGATGTTGGTTTTTGAAATGTTGTCCCTTCGACTTTCTGTCCATTTAGACCTTTTGTCCATTTCGATCATTTGTCCATTTTGACCATCTGTGTTTCATCCCTCTTAGTTCAATTCAACCTTTTGTCCATTCGACCTTTTGTCTGGAGATCATGAGATGAGTTCCAATTTCTTCTAGAGGTTAATCAAAACCTCAAGGAGAATCTGTTAGTTTCATCATCCAGGTCAATTGAAAATTTCTAAAGACGATGTCCAAGTTCTTAAAAAGGTCAATTTAGACCTCTAGAAGCATCTCGCTAAATTTTTTTTTTTTGTGACTTCATGTACAGCCCAAGATCTTAACTATGCCATTTGATCATACTTGAATTCTCCTTTCTTGAGATGAGTTCGAAATTCTTTAAAGGTCCACAGATAACAATTTGATGCTTAACAAGTGTTGTTCAATCGACTTTAATTCAGCCTTAGTTTGAATAATTGTTGTACATAGACCACGTCAACCTTTGTTCAGCTTTTAAACATTTAAATCTGGTGATTTTAATCAGCCAAAAGCTTAACAGTTAAATAAATTATAAGCTTTTTAAGGCATTAAATAACAGTCCTTTCCAACCCTTGTTCAGCCTTCTAGTCTAATTAAAAAAAAATAACGGAAGTCCGCTTCATATCTTATATATTTTTATGGGACAAGGTGCTGACCAATTTGATTTACATATTTATATTGTTATTATAAGTCTAAAAATTACCTTTGCATTTCGGGATTGGACCACTTAAGCATATTTCTGGCAAAAGGTATGATCATTTAACTTGAAACACGTCAAATTTAAGTTGAATAACAGCAACCGGAAGAGTATTGTACAGCAATCGAGAATTGTAAACAGCAACTGGGAACAGTAGAACATTCCTCTCATTTTCAAGTGTATATATTACAATATGGACACAAGTGCGCGATTTATTCCGATAGTTATGTAGAAGCTATTTAAGTGCCATAATTGAGTTATATTTTTGGAATTCTGTCTGAAAATTCAGTGCAATATAGCAATCAAAACACAGAATTACAAATGTTAATACTTCCGACGTCGTTGCAGCCCACTTCTACCTGTCGATATTCCTAAAAAGCTTCTCTACCTTGCCTCTACTGCTGCCGCTGCTTGGGATTAGAAGGATAGGCAGTGAATTTAGAAGAACTAAAGTGACGGAAATGCAACGAGTGACACTAACTACATTTAACAAATCAGGCTATCAAAATATTTGTAGTGCATTGTTGATTTGTGGAGTAGTGGTAAGCTAAAATAAGTCTTGGTCAATCTTTAGATCAGTTAACTCATTGAGGATGAATTATGTGTGTACAATTAGCTTCATGCACTACTAATCAGCTGTATATTCAGTCTGCTGTTAATCAGCTTTGTACACATTAAATCAACCAATAATCAGCTTCTATTCTTACTGTTCAGCTTGAATAGTTACTTGGGCCATTTGATACCTCTAGAAGAATCTGATTGTCTCCTCAACCAGGTCATTTATCAAATTACTAAAGGCGAAGTCAATTAGGACCTCTTGAAGAATACTGTCTTAAGGTCATAAATATGCCATTTGAGGCATATTTGAATTCTCCTGTGGATCTTGACATACCTAAGTTCCACCATTCTACACCAGATTTATTGAGATCTCTAGAAGAATCAGTTTGTTGGCTCATCCAGGATAGAAGAATCTAGTCAATCTTCCTTCCAGGAGTCTTAAGGCACATCCAAAGGTCTTATCAATGCCGTTTCAAACATATTTCAATTCCCTTCCGGAGATCTTGCAATGAGTTCAAAATGCTTCTAGAGATCAAAAACTGATACCTCTAGAAGAATCTGTTTATGATGACTTATCCAGGTTTTAAGAAAATTTCTGATAATAAACTTCCTTCTAGGAGTCTTCAGGTACTGCTCAAGGTCTATTAAGGATACAGAGAGGAATATGTTAATGTTTGCTCATTCAGATCATTTGTAAATTTCAGAAGACAATTTTCAGATTCTTGGTGAGAAATCTGTAGGAAAATAACATTTAAGACCTCTAGAAGAATTTATCTATTTTGAAATTATCGAATTGCTTTAAAATGTCTTCTGGGACCTCTGAAGAAACTCTCTAAAATCCATAGAAGACATTCAAATCCTTTTCTGAAGGTCTTAAGATAAATCGGAAGGTATTGGAAAAGTCTATTGAGACGCCTAGAACTTATACATGTTCATGTATTACAAATAGAGGTTCTAACATAATGTCCCGCCTGTATGACAGGGCATTTGAGATTTAATTTTCCAGTACATTTCGAACAACCTGTTGAGCTTAAAAAAATTGAGACCTCTAGATACAAAAAAAAACCTCAGCAGGTCTTTGGATAGCACCAAAGGTCTAAAAGAAAAGTCTTTTTTGACCTTCAGAATAAGCCATTTAAATTTATATAGTTTAACTATATTCTTTGAATTGGCATTTCAAAGAGCTTGGGCGCCCTTTTCAGAAATATAATAAATGATCTCGATGAGGAAATATAAAAAAGATTCTTCTAGAGGTCTCCATTGACCTCTCGAAGAATTTTGAACTCATCTCAAGGTCTCCAGATGAGGATTTCAATATGTCCTTAACGGCATTTTTAGGACCTTAAGACTCCTAGAACGAAGTATGACTACTAACTAGATTCTTCGAGAGGTATCAATTGACCTATTCAAGAGCTTGGATTTCATCTTCTGAAATTTTCAAATGACCTAGATGAGGATACAAACGGATTCATCCAGAGGCCTCAATTGACTTCTCGAAAAAATTCTAACTCATCTCAAGATGTCCAGACATCAAATAAGTCGTAAATGGCATATTTAAGACCTTGTGCTGTACCAGAAGACTCCTCGAAGGAAACTTAGCATGACTGATTTTTCTAGCGAGGTATCAATTGAGCTGTACAAGAATTCAGACCTTATCAAGATCTCCACAAGGGAATTACAATATATCTCTCCTAGAAGGCATTTAAACAAGATTCTCCTAGGTGTCTAAATTGACCATTTTAAGAACTTGGAAGTCATCTTAATACATGTTCAAGTTCAAGTGAATGACAAAACAAACAGTTCTTCTAGAGGTCTCAATTGACCTCTCGAAGAATTAAGAGCTCATCTCAAGATCTCCAGAGGAAAATTCAAATATGTCACAAATGGCATTTTTAAGACCTTGAGCTGTTCCTGAGGACTCGTAAAAGGAATTTTAACAAAATTCTTCTAGAGGTCACAGTTGACCTTTTTAAGAGTCTGAACTTCGTCATCAGAAATGACCTGCATCGAACATTTAAAAAAAAAATCTTCTAGAGGTCTCAGTTTTTGATCTCTAAAAGAATTTCGAACTCATCTCAAGGTCTCCAGACGAGGATTCCAATATTTCTTAAATTGAATTCTTAAGACCTTGGGCTATATGTTAAGACTCCTAGAACTAAGTATCACTAGATTATTCGAGAGGTCTTCATTTTAAGAGCTCGGATTACGTCATAAATGTTCCAATATGTCTCAAATGGCATTTTAAAGACCTTGGGCTGTACCTTAAGACTCCTAGCAGGAATTTTAACAAGATGCTTCTAGGGGTCTCAGTTTACCGGTTTTAAAACTTGGAAGTCATCGTAAGTAATTTTCGAATGACCTGAATGAGAAAACAAACAGATTCTTCCAGAGGTCTCAATTGACCTCTTGAGGAATTTAGAGCTCATCTCAAGATCTCCACAAGAAAATTAAAATTTGCAGAAAATGGCATTTTTTAGACTGAAGACTCCTAGAAGGAAGACTCTTCTAGAGGTCTGAACTGCCTTTTCTAAGAGTTTGGAGTTTGTCATCGGAAATGTTCAATTGACCTGGATGAGACATCATATACAAATTCTTCTAGAAGTCTCAGTTTTTGATCTGTAGAAGAATATTTAACACATCTCAAGCTCTCCAGACGAGGATTCCAATGTTTCAAGAGGTCTTAATTGAGCATTTTAACAGCTTGGATTTCGTCATAAGAAATTTGCAAATATCATGGATGAGGGAAAATGAGCAGATTCTTCTAGAGGTCAATATTGACCTCTCGGAAAATTTCGAACTCATCTCAAGATGTCGGACATGGCATTTTTAAGACCTTAAGCTGTCCCTGAAGACTCCCAGAAGGAAACTTAACTAGATTCTTATGGCAGTCTGAATTGTCTTTTTTAAGAGTTTGGACTTCGTCATCAGAAATTTTCAATTGGCCTCAGTTCTTTTAGAAGTCTCAGTTTTTGATCTCTAGACAAATTTTGAACACATCTCAAGAAGGGAATTTTAATGTGCCTCAAATGGGATTTGAGTACTTCCACGCCAAATGACAAAGCGGAAAAGCTTGACCTTCTCCGATTTGCTTGAAATTTTGCACAATTGTTTGCTATGGGCTTCTTAGCGTATGTTGCCACAGAAATGATAACTATTTGAGGTCTCAAATTGACACTTCTGATTACCTGAAGAGGGTCGCCCTTCTCAATCGAGCTTCAATGATCTCCTCTAAAAATCCAAAGCAAGTTTTATTGAGGTTGTGTACGAGTCGTTTATTGATGCATTCTACGAGTCTTAATCATGGTCTACAGAACCCTTTTAAAACCCAAATTGTTACTTGGGAGGCCTCATATTACGATTTTTCTCTAGTTTTTGCTTATGCTGCCTTACTGTAACCGGTTTAGATGTACCATTTGACGTTTTCAGGAAGGTTTAGGTAGTCTCTTGCAAAGTTACTAAATCTTTACGGTCTCAATTTATTATGTTATAAAAGAAAGATTATGTTTTAGGGTCTCTGTTTGGATATTTTGAACGCTTGGTTTGAATTTTCATTGCCAAAGGAGTCTCCCAAGTAACAATTTTGGTTTTATGAGGGTTCTGTAGACCATGATTTAGACTTGTAGAATGCTATAAAACCTCGATAAAACCTGCAATGTTACTTGGGCTATGTATGCTTCGCTTTGAAACTGCGAGTACTCGATTTGCTTGGGGTCCGAAGTGACTCCTGTTGTATTGACTTGTATTAGCCATTGTAGAGGTTTGAATTGACCGTCTCTAAACCCTAGCACTCTCGTTAGACGCCAAGTTTGCTCAAATGATTGTTTTTCCGGAGGTCTTAAATAACATCCAATAACAATTCAAGGGGTAGATTTTAACCCTGAAATGCCATGTCAAATGAATGCTAATTTTTACCCGAGTACTGATCTCATGTCGAAGCCAATAAAATATGGCACAACTAGGGACCCCTCCGACCCTGCAAAAGGCATGCAGTCAGACCAGACGGATGGGCGACTCCGCTAGCAAGGGGAAGTAAGCAGGAACCGGTTCCACCTCTCCTCATGCTGAATTTATGTAGTTCCCAACCCTTTCCAACGTAGCAAATTGGACCATAATTTACACATACGTACGATACGCACATTTTCGCTTTGTGTCGAAACTCGTCGGAATCCCCTTGTTTGCCATTTTCGCTTTTCTCGCTTATCTGCATCTGCGTTGATGCATGGCAAAAGGCTTTCCCAGTAATCTCATCGAATATTTATCACCCAACCAACCTTCACCGCAGCAGTGGTGGGAAAGCTTTTGTACATATTTCGCTTTTCGAACCAAAGGTACCTACAGAATCTCTGGTTAATAACTCTTTCAACTTTATGACCAGTTCACTTCGCTGCGCTGACGTTCATTTGTTCATAACCGTTTAGCGCCAAAAGCAAAGTTCCAGAAATGTTTTCCATTGTCTCCCCGGAGGACGGAAAGTTTGAATTCTCCATCGTCATTTGGCGCGCCAAAAGTAGACAAAGTTCAGTAGATCCACTGAACTTAGGATGTGGCTCGTTTTGCGAAACAGCGAAAACGATGTTTTCGCTCCTTGCGATGAGTAGATTTTTACAGTTCTTACCAGAAGCTGAGTAACTTTTTACCAAAAGGTGAGCAGCTTCTCATCAGAAGCTGAGCTAACTACTCACCAGAAGCTGAACAGCTTTTCACCAGAAGCTGAACAACTTCTCACAAAATGCTAAACAATTTCTCACCAGAAGCTGAGCAGCTTCTCACCAGAAGCTGAACCACTTCTCACCAGAAACTGAACAACTTCTCACCAGAATCTATGCAGCTCTCACGAGAAGCTGAACAACTTCTCACCAGAAGCAGAACACATTCTCACCAGGAGCTTTAAAAATTACATCCAAAAACCTCAAATAACAACCATCACGATAACGAACAGCAGGTTCCGCATAAAATCCGCATTCAGACACATTGTCTCCATTTACTGACATCCCAACTCGAAGCTTTCGTTCCATTTATCCTCATTCAATTCCCTTCTTGCGGATGCAATTTTTTGGCACCGTCGTTACAAGCGAATGGCCTCCTTTTCCATTTGCCTTTACCGTTCAACCGAAGTCACAGGCACAGTAATGAAACGAAAACATTTGACCTACCCTCGACAACATTTAGTAGGCCGGTTGCCAAGACGCGGAGAGGGAGTGCGATGCAGTGACTATCAAGGTTGACTTCGTTCGATTCACCCCATTATTGGATCATCATTGGATCAAAGTCAAACTCGAAATCGATTCCAACTTCCGTAATCAGTTATTAATTTTCGATCCTGATTCGGAAAAAGTTGCCCAAATCTTCCGAGTCCAGTCTACTCAGCTGGAAGTTTTCAAACAACTAGCAGCGAGAAGGCAAAGTTTTGAATAAATAATTAAGTAAGGGGAATAGTAAGAGAAAGAGCTGCGAGCCATGATAAGACTCACGCTACGGAAGAGCTGGGAAAAGTTTTCGTAAGGCATCACGCACAGGCGTCCCTTTCGTAGTCGTCGTTCTGGCTTCTAATTATATGTCTTGATAAATTACCTGAGGAAGGGAGGAAGTTTACGCGCACTGACTGTGTTGTTTTGATGTGAGAAGCCGGAAGCCGGAAAGTGAGACTTCTTTTGCGATTCGGAAAAATAGAAGTTGTTTGCTCGACTTGGTATGAGAAACGGTGAAAGTCAGTTGGCACTCTAGAGCGATGTTTTGAAGAAGCTTTGACGGTAACTATTTGATAATTTAATGAAAGCTTTTTAATGTAGGATGATATATATTTCGCAGAAGCTTGGAACTTTCTCACGAGAAGCTTGGAAGCTTCTAACCGGAAGCCTGAAAGCTTCTCACCAGAAGCTTGGAATCTTCTCACGAGAAGCTTGGAAGCTTCATATCAGAAGCTTAGAAGATTCTCACCAGAAGCTTGGAAGCTTCTCACCAGAAGCTTGGAAGCTTCTGACTAACAACTTGGAAGCTTCTCACCAGAAACTTGAAAGCATATCACCAGAAGCTTGGAAGCTTCTCACCAGAAGCTTGGAAGCTTCTCACCAGACGCTTTTAAGCATCTCATTAGAAGCTTGGTAACTTTTCACCAGAAGCTTGGAAGCTTCTCATAAGAAACATGAAAGCTTATCACCAGAAGCTTGGAAGCTTCACTCCAGAAGCTTGAAAGCTTCTCACCAGAAACTTGAAAGCTTCTCACCAGAAGCTTGGAATCTTCTCACAAGAAGCTTGGAAGCGTCTTACCAGAAGCTTGGAAGATTATCACCGGAAGCTTGGAAGCTTCTCACCAGTAGCTTGGAAACTTCTCACCAGAAGCTTGGATGCTTCTCACCAGAAACATGGAAGATTCTCACCAGAAGCTTGAAAGCTTCTCACCAGAAACTTGGAAGCTTCTCACCAGAAGCTTGGAAGCTTCTCACCAGAAGCTTGGAAGCTTCTCACCAGAAGCTTGGAAGCTTCTCACCAGAAGCTTGGAAGCTTCTCACCAGAAGCTTGGAAGCTTCTCATCAGAAGCTTGGAAGCTTCTGACCAGAAGCTTGTAAGCTTCTCATCAGAAGCTTGGAAGCTTCTCACCAGAAGCTTGGAAGCTTCTCACCAGAAGCTTGGAAGCTTCTCACCAGAAGCTTGGAAACTTCTCACCAGAAGCTTGGAAGCTTCTCACCAGAAGCTTGAAAGCTTTTCACCAGAAGCTTGAAAGCTTCTAACCTGAAGCTTGAAAGCTTCTAACCTGAAGCTTGAAAGCTTCTCCCCAGAAGCTTGGAATCTTCTCACGAGAAGCTTGGAAGCTTCTGACTAGTAACTTGGAAGCTTCTCACCAGAAGCTTGGAGGCTTCTCAGCAGAAGCTTAGAAGCTTCTCACCAGAAGCTTGAAAGCTTCTCACCAGAAGCTTGAAAGCTTCTCACCAGAAGCTTGAAAGCTTCTCACCAGAAGCTTGAAAGCTTCTCACCAGAAGCTTGAAAGCTTCTCACCAGAAGCTTGAAAGCTTCTCACCAGAAGCTTGAAAGCTTCTCACCAGAAGCTTGAAAGCTTCTCACCAGAAGCTTGAAAGCTTCTCACCAGAAGCTTGAAAGCTTCTCACCAGAAGCTTGAAAGCTTCTCACCAGAAGTTTGAAAGCTTCTCACCAGAAGCTTGAAAGCTTCTCACCAGAAGCTAGAAAGCTTCTCACCAGAAGCTAGAAAGCTTCTCACCAGAAGCTTGAAAGCTTCTCACCAGAAGCTTGAAAGCTTCTCACCAGAAACTTGGAAGCTTCTCACCAGAAGTTTGGAAGCTTATCACCAGAAGTTTGGAAGCTTCTCACCAGAAGATTGGAAACCTCTCACCAGAAGCTAGGAAGCTTCTCATCAGAAGCTTGGAAGCTTCTCACCAGAAGATTGGAAACTTCTCACCAGAAGCTAGGAAGCTTCTCACCAGAAGCTTTGAAGCTTCTCACCAGAAGTTTGGAAGCTTCTCACCAGAAGATTGGAAACTTCTCACCAGAAGCTTGGAAGCTTTTGACCAGAATCTTGGAAGCTTTTGACCAGAATCTTGGAAGCTTTTCACCAGAATCTTGGAAGCTTCTCACGAGAAGCTTTGAAGCTTCGCACCAGAAGTTTGGAAGCTTCTCACCAGAGCCTTCTTATTGCCCCTTTGAGATTTCCAAACAATTTTGTTGGCGTTTTGATGGTCATTTTGGCAACCCAAGACTTGCAATTTTATGCTATTTTGGCATCTTTTGGATTCAGTTTTGATGCATTTTTTGGTCATGCTTAAAAATTTAAAATGCAATTTTGGTTATTGATTCTGGGAACACTTGAGCGTCATTTTGGCGAGTAAATGAACATTTTACGATTAAAGGCCATTTTGCTACAGTTTTGGGCTGGCAATTACCGCGAATGAGCGTTTTTGGCCTACTCCCCAGATTTTTTGTCGTTTAGATGATCATGGCAACTTTTCACGATTGGGCAATTTTATGGCCATGTGGATTTTTATAAATTTTAAAGCATCTTTGGTTATGTAATGCCGATTTGGATTTGGTTTTGCCATTCTGACAATTTTGGCTTTTCCATTTGTTTGTTTATAAATATTTGAAAGATATATATTTTTTTGGGTTTCAAAAGTGTTTTTGATTTGAATTTTTGGACTTTTTTTTTAATTTTGTCGATTTTTTAACAATTTTGGCGATGGAGAAGCGTTTCTGGAATTCTCCTTGTCCTGAAGATGTTTTAGCGGTTTGATGGTAATTTTGGAAGCTTGACTTTTTGAACAACTTCAAGGGTACCCAGGTTGGTCAAACACTTTTAATGTCATTTTGGACATTTGAAAAATCTTTTTAAGGTTTTGACATTTCTGAGTTCTAAATGCCTCTTGCCGTTTTGAGATCAGTTCTTAGACTGTTTCAGTTTCATTTTGGCTATGCGTTTCTTAAAGCATTTTGGCGAATATGAGGATAAGTGGTCATTTTGGGCAACCCAAGACTTTTTTAAAACAATTTTAAGGCCATTTTTGGTCTATTTTGGACCTTCAAAATGTTTTAAGGCATTTCTGGTCATATTTTTGCGTTTTCAATACGATTATGGTGCTTAGTTCCTGGACCATTCTAACGTGATTTTGGCAATTTGGCTCTTTTGGGATGTTTATTGCAAAATTCTCGCCATTTATTGCCATTTTGGCGAGTGAGACGCGTTTTTGGCGTTCCTCGTTCCCTGTTTTGGAGATTTTTAGTTATTTGGATGGCTAATTTGGCAACTTATAACAATGTTGAATAATTTAAAGGGGTTTTGGAAGCTTTTTATGAAGGCATTTTTGAATGACAATTTCATGATTCTGATTTGATGACTTAACAGGAGCATTCAAGAATGCTTTCCATTTTAGTATTTTACGAATCGTTTATGCTGTTTAAATGTCCCTTTCTGGCCAATTAAGGTGATTCGAGAAGTTTACTAGCGTATAAATGTTTGAAGCTTTTTAGGTCATTCTGGAAATTGTTAGTGCTTTTGAACTATTTAAGACCATTTAAGAGTTTTCAAGAGCGTTTAGAAATTTGTCTTCTGTTATCAAGCCTTTCAAAGACCTTCTGGAGAAAGTTCTTAAGACTTCTGGAGCAAGTCCATACGAATTCTGGAGAAAGTCCATAGGACTTCTGGAAAAAGTTCATGGGACTTCTGGAGAAAGTCCATGGGACTTCTGGAGAAAGTCCATGGGACTTCTGGAGAAAGTCCATGGGACTTCTGGAGAAAGTCCATGGGACTTCTGGAGAAAGTCCATGGGACTTCTGGAGAAAGTCCATGGGACTTCTGGAGAAAGTCCATGGGACTTCTGGAGAAAGTCCATGGGACTTCTGGAGAAAGTCCATGGGACTTCTGGAGAAAGTCCATGGGACTTCTGGAGACAGTCCATGGGACTTCTGGAGAAAGTCCATGGGACTTCTGGAGAAAGTCCATGGGACTTCTGGAGAAAGTCCATGGGACTTCTGGAGAAAGTCCATGGGACTTCTGGAGAAAGTCCATGGGACTTCTGGAGAAAGTCCATGGGACTTCTGGAGAAAGTCCATGGGACTTCTGGAGAAAGTCCATGGGACTTCTGGAGAAAGTCCATGAGAATTCTGGTGAGAAGCTTCCAAGCTTCTGGTAAGAAGCTTCCAAACTTCTGGTAAGAAGCTTCCAAACTTCTGGTAAGAAGCTTTCAAGCTTATGGTAAGAAGCTTTCAAGCTTCTGGTAAGAAGCTTTCAAGCTTCTGGTAAGAAGCTTTCAAGCTTCTGGTAAGAAGCTTTCAAGCTTCTGGTAAGAAGCTTTCAAGCTTCTGGTAAGAAGCTTTCAAGCTTCTGGTAATAAGCTTTCAAACTTCTGGTGAGAAGCTTTCAAGCTGCTGGTGAGCTGGTTTCAAGCTTCTGTTGAGAAGCTTTCAAGCTTCCGGTGAGAAGCTTTTAAGTTTCTGATGAGAAGTTTTCAAGCTTCTGGTGAGAAGCTTTCAAACTTCTGGTGAGAAGCTTGTTTAAGAGTGGTAAGAAGCTTCCAGACTAAATGATTTCTAGCTGATCCAAACTGTTATAAATTTTGGCGAAATTTTCTGTAGCAGTGTTTCCTTCTTCTTTCGGAATAATTATTGGCGATTTGAGTTTAATAAAAACTAGTCTTATATATACTTCTATTTTTTGCTATTTGTTCTCATGTTAAGAGCAGCAACATAAATGTCAGCTATGGAAACGTTACATTAAAACGATAAAATGCTCCTTAAATCTTGGAGAAATGCTCGTTTCCTGCGTAGCTACTCAGATTTACTGCCCTATCCGTGTTCTTGTTTGGTCAGAGGAGCGGAGCGACTGGCAAGCGTCTAGAATGAGCTTCCAGACGAAGTTTTTTTTAGAAAATTATTCTGGAAGCTTCATTTAGAATCTTCTTTAGAAGCTTCTATTAGAAACTTTTCCTATAGAATCTTCTTGTAGAAGCTTATTCTAGCTTATTCGCATGTCCGTTGCTCCGCTCTTCTGACTAAAAAAAACAGGGCCGGACAGAAAATTTGAGAAGTCACAGGAATTTTTTTCAAGGTTTAAGAAGCATTTCGTCGTTTTAAAAATTGCATAAACCATTTTTTCGTTAAGTAATAGATTTCTAAGATTCGGCCTAGTGTCATTCAGCCTAATGGTCATTCAGCCTAATGGCCATTCAGCCTAATGGACCCAGCATCGTTGCACTAATACTGGAGCATTCAGATAATTCAATTGGTACCACTGTCGCCACCGTCGATATTTTGACAACTACCACACTGGAACAAATCAATACCTTGTGTTCACTCAAATTTCACCACAATTCCCCCCCCCCCATAAATTCGTTACAAAATGAACAATCCCATCACGTCACTTCCCATGCGGTGAAATTTCAAACTCACAAATTACAGCCCATTATCGATATTATCTCGAGTGCATTGCAATTTTTGCCTAAACCGGACCCGAAAAATGCCAAGGTTCGGTCGCTACATGCACAGCTGCAGCCGAACGAACCCCATCTGCAATTTAAATTTGACGCTCCTTCGTCGTAGTCTGTTCTTACTGTTTTTCGTAACAACCCAAGTAATACTGCTACCAGCAGCGCACGGTCGATTGGAGATCCGGAATCTTGGCTTCCCGAAGTGAAAAAGAAAAGAAAAACTAAAGCCGTCCAAGGCTCTTTCCGAAATTACGTTTGCGTCCTTTTGGGGCTCGTTCTCGTCAGGCAGGACCGGGGAAGAGGCTTTAATAAAAGGGTTCCAGGCCCCTAGGTCCGGGAGCAGAGAAGAACATTGTGTTTTACGAGTTAGAGCCGTTTGTCTTCTACGTCGAAAGCCGACTCCGGTTCGGGGAAAATGCATTTTTCGGGTATTGAATGGAATTCCACCGTCGATCGTTGTTCTTCTTCTGGATGTGGATGGAGGGTTGGGGTTTGAAATTTCGTATTCAGGAGGATTTAACATTTCAGTTGGTCCCAAAGCATTTGTTGTTTCGACGGAATTGAGCATTGAAGTCGAACTTAGCACTTTGAATTTTACACAGGCGCTTTGCGGTAGACCCGATCACCGATGAGAGAGAGAGTACCGACAATGTGGGCTTAGAGAATCAATGCATTATTATACCGCACGATGATGATGATGATTATGATGATGAAGAACGATGAAGTGAAGCAAAGTGCATTGAGGAAAATTTATGAGCGAAAACCCATTTTGCTTTCTGTTTTCATCATCAATTTTGATGTTGGTCGAAGATGATGATACCATTGAACTGGTGGTGAATCCATGTGCGGAATTTAATGGCTTTCAACTGGATGGGCTGTGGCGGTTTGTAGACAACAATAGGGGGGAATTACTTTGTATCAATATGGGAGTGGTGTTTTTACTTCAGTTTAAATTGAACAGATGGACTCCAATGGCTGTTATGAAAAGGACCTTTCTTGTTGGTGGGAAGGGAAGTTTGGACAGTGATGCGATCTTTTAACGCGTTTCCGCTCAGCAATGTGAAGGGACCTGGGTTAGAACCTGTGATCTTCTGCGCGTGAGCAAAAACGGTCGTCATTAGGCCATCGAACCCCTTGCATCAGAAAAAACCACTGAATTTTCATACAGCAGTATTTAACACCTTCCCAAAGACTGTAGGATGTTCTGACTACATCACAGAACCGGACCGGATCCGATAGAGCTCCGCAATGGGGACACTCTCGGTTTGTCGTCTAAATGTGTAGTTCGATCTACACATCTTTATAATTTTTCATACAGAACTGTTTTGGCAATGTTTCATGCAAATCGAAGAAGATCACATCAGATCGAGACTACTTTGAATAATATTCGAGTTCTTAGACTTAGAGGGCTATTCTGAGCCCCAGACTTGAAAAAAAAAAACAAAACGGAGACGAAATTCGCCCTAATGGTTCATTTGATGGTATTTGGTCTAATGGAGGTTAGCCTATTTGAAATACCTTACAAAAAAATAGTGAATATCTGCGAACAAACTGACTCAGCAAAAGTCTTAAAGACCGATACAATTTTCATCATTATCGGGTTTACAAATCACTTTGTTCTAAACCCTACCTAACACTAGCAATGTACTAAATTGTGTTATCTTGATTTTCATGAGCTATGATGATATTAAGTCTAATTTTAGTGGTATTTTGAAATTTGATCCATCTTAGACAGTTTGACAGTTAATGTTTGTACTAAAAACATTATAATTGTTTAATATACGACAAAGCACTTGAATAAGCCTTGTGCAATTTATAAATGCTTCCAAGTTCTAACATTTGATTTCTTTTTATATAGCTTTTGTATATTTGTCCAAAACAAAGCTCATTGTTTTTAGTACATTTTAATTTCTTCTAAAATGTAAATGATATAATTCCTTTCTTTAATACCGTATGATTGAAATCATACTTTCCTCTGAGTGTTCTAGTTTTTATAGGATGTTTGGGATTAGAATTTTAAAGTAGCTTCAATTGCAACCGTAATATTGAGCATGGATTCAAATTGATTTTAGTACAAGAGGTCAGTAAAATAAATTAAAATGTGTCACTGTATTATGTAAAGCTTCAATACTAATAGACTTAAATTACTTTTACACATTCACCATTGCTCTATCTTAGCCAGTTTTAAAATTAGTGTTTGTACTAAAAACAGCGTAATTTTTTTTATACATGGCAAAGCCTTTGAATTAGTCTTGTGCAATTTACAAATGCATCTAAGATCAAATATGAACATTTTTCTAGATGCGCTCCTGGTTCTTGATAGTCAAACTTTTTAAAATTATTTTAAAAATTCAGTTTTTGGGTTATATTTTTTATCAAAACCTGGCAACCGAATAAATACTCCAAAAAGTGTATCGTACCCCATTTGAAGCTTAAATGTGAGATTGATTGTGGATTTGTGAATTCAGTACACCGTTCATTTTTTTAGTACAAATATCACATTGATAATAATAATAATACCATTTAACTGTTCTATCTCACTACCTTGCTTTGGATCATTCGAACCGAAAGCTTTTTGTTTTGACCATACCAAATCATTGCCGTAATTGAATTTACTGTACCCAAATAGCAATCATGCTTTTTTGAGTTCATCGGTTTAATATTTGATTCGTAAAGTGGAACATTAAACGTGTGTTTGTTTTTTTAGTACAAGAGTTTTTACCCAAGCAAAAAATGTGACGTTATCTTATGTGCAGTTCCAGAACTGAACGATCAAATTGCCTTTGTACCATCACAATCTTACCCTGTTTGAAAGACTATATTTGTACTAAAAACAACTAAAATTTGCCCTTAATGCTGAAAAATTCAAACTGCCGATCGAAATTCAACACTGTGCCCGCTATCCTCAGGCAAAATGACTGATGGCTTGCTGCAGCATCTCAAACATCACCCAGGACTGCAAAAATATCATGCCGACGTTTTTGCCGGATGTGGCACCGCAAAAACAAAAATATTGAACGAACCTTTCCCTACACGTCAACCATAGGGCCCCAGACGCACTCTAGTTCTGCAAGTTCAAAATAACGAGTCTGCCGCAACAATACACTCGACCACGACCAACGGAGGATTTTATTGGTTTACTTTGTAGAGCGGCATCCCATCCCGGTTGAACGAGCGGGTGAGGATTAATTGGAATCCTTTGGCTGACGCAACCCTCCGGAGAGAAGCTGGGTTCGGTGCATATGGCTAGGCGTCCATTCCGCAGGTTTCATCAAACAAACCGACAGCATGTTTTCGAAATGATTACCATTCCCGGCGGACGGTGGGAGTATCGCTTGTGTAGGGTTTTGAATTTTGATTGGATACAATGAAAAGAATCAAAGGGATGTTTGAGTTGGGTCTCGAATAGGGTCTAGGAAATCGGAACTGAGTTGTACTAAAATGTCGACTCTCGCTTTAGTGAAGCTCATTTAAAGATTTTTAGTACAGATATTTATAAATAGTATTAATTAAAAGACATCAACCCTTTATAAATGATGTGCATTTGATTCAAAGGTTGTAAATTTCTAAACTGTTAAAACATTTAAAAATATCTCTTTTGTACTAAAATATTGTTTGAATAAACCTTGGTCCATAAATAACAACGTGATATGATTTTTTCGAAGAAAATAAAACCGCTCCAAAGTTGGAACGTTGCCTGAGTTTATCCACTGAACCTTCAAGTAGCATTGACATAAATTTGAACCGATTGTGGGTGGCTGAGTGTGCACTAAAAAAAAACATTCGGATTTTTTTTTCATTGTTATAAGACAACTCCTTCGCAGGCCGAACCGACGACCGACAAAGGCGAACAATGAAACCGTCCCAGCAGTGAATGATAATAAAATTACCAGTTTTATACAACCTGTATTTGAATATGTAGATGTAACGAGACGGCGGCCCTTTTTTTTGGCACCAAAAAAACGAAATGTGCAAGACGAGCATCCGCAGAACCCAGCAGGGAGTAGAGCGACCATTCTCTTGCAACGTTGAAATGCTACCGTTATGCCGTATTCCACAAGGGGGAAGGGAATAAATTAAATCGAGAATTTTGCCGCACCCAGCTTGGCACAATTCAGAGAGGTGCTGACCGCAGCTTGAGCTACCGGTCCTCCGCTTGGGAAAGGGCATATAAGGCACGGCAAGCGCGTTGCTTGCTTGCATGTGTATGAATAAAATGTGCTAATAAGGCTTGGAAGGATTTACTAGGTGTTTCTACAAGGAGCGAGGATATATTTGTGGCTGGTTGTTAGGACAATCGTATTGCGTATATCGGCTGAATACAATTTTAGTACAATACATGCCATGTGTGAGGCTTTAAAGCTAAAAGTTTTAGTACAAGCTTTAAATTTTCAAATAACCTTTATACCTCAATGCATTTATTGTGGGCAAAGCTGTAAATTTTGCTTTTTTGTCTTGTACTAAAAAGATTCCATGAGTGTGACACCTCGTTTCCTGGAAACGAATAACCGATAACACTAAACATTAACCAAAACGGAGAATCAGTTGATCTAACCCAACACCCCCCTTTCCATACATGGAACAAAGGATGACAGATCAATCGAACACCATCGCACTTTATCACTTTTCTTCAATCTTCAATCAAATTCTGAGTCAAAGTGCGTGTGCCTCGTAAAGTGATAACAAAAAGGAAAACAAAAATCGATAAATAATATTTCGACTTCTGTCTGCGACGCCGATAAATGCGGCTCAGAATCGTAACGCATTGGAGCATTATTGGAGGGAATCGTGTGACAGTTTTATTTTTGGCTTTCTGTCGTACCGATTTAATGTTGCATCATTTCCACCGGGGATGTGATTGGATTGGATTGGATGAATCTGCGAGTAAACTGTTTAGTGTTGCGGGAAAATTTATTCTGTTTGTGGATTTCATACTTTTAGAACGAATTTTTATCGATTAGAACAGTTCAGATGAAAAAGCAAATAAATTGATTTATTTGACAGAAAATAAACAATTTACTAAAATTTACCTAATATTTCTAAACAAAATTTTATTTGGGAGAGACCATTCAAGCGAAGCTCATGAAATTCAGCTGAAGATTGTAAAATAAACTCAAGAATAATTGAAAAACTTACGCTTTGAAATTGTAGTACAAACTAAATGGAAGAAGATTTTTTTCAAACACAGGCCAAAAAATGCCGAAAATGTCATTGTTGCGATTGACGAGCTTTACTTTTATACCAGGCAACACTTGCCTTCTTTCAGATAGACTTTTAAATAAATCAAACTAAATTTTCCCCGCTGTGAGAATTTGTACTAAAAATATCGAAGAATGTAATATAAGTAGTCAAATTAAAAGGATAAAATTATGTTTTTTCTTTTCTACCAAAAACGCCAATCATGAAAATCCGCTAAAATTGGTTTCACTAAACTGAACTTTAAAATGCTAAATATGTCAACGGAAATAACAGCGCCGGTGGTGTAGTGGTAAGCGTGATTACCTCTCACCCCAGCACGCCTGGGTTCAATCACAGTCGGCGCCGCCGGAATGTTCTGAGGCATAACATCTCTGATCACGCCTACCTTCGGAAGGGAAGTAAAGTCGTTGGTGAGATGTGGGAGCTGCCTCCCTGGCGTCGGTAGCATTGGTGCTCAGCACGGAAAACAAGATCGACGGAAAGCAAATCAATCAAAAAAAAAATCAACGGAAAAAGCGCTTTGAATACTATAACAAAAACTATGCCCAGAAATACGCAAATATACTCCAAAATCTATCGCATTAACCACTTCCTCAAGAGGAGTTGACGGCTCTATCTAAAAGTTCTGTCGACTCTCTCTTGAAGTTTTGTCGGCTTCCCCTTGAAGTACTACATACTTGCATTAGGAGTCCGATGGACTTTCTCCAGAAGTCGCATGGACTTTTCCAGTTGGCCCATGTACATTCTCCAGTTGGCCCATGGAAATTTCTCCAGTTGGCGCATGAATTTTCTCTAGAAGTCCCATGCACTTTCTCCAGAAGTTCCATGCACTTTCTCTAGAAATTCCATGGACTTTATCCAGAAGTCCTATGGACTTTCTCCAGAAGTCCCATGAACTGTCTCCAGTTGGCCAATGGACTTTCTCCTGAAGTCCCATGCACTTTCTCCAGAAATTCCACGGACTTTCTCCAGATGTCCCATGGACTTTCTCCAGAAGTTCCATGAACTTTCTCCAGTTGGCCCATGGACTTTCTCCAGAAGTCCCATGCACTTTTTCCATAAATTCCATAGACTTTCTCCAGATGTCCCATGGACTTTCTCCAGAAGTTCTATGAACTTTCTCCAGTTGGCGCATGAACTTTCTCCAGAAGTCCCATGCACTTTCTCCAGAAATTCCATGGACTTTATCCAGAAGTCCCATGGACTTTCTCTAGAAGTCCCATGAACTTTCGCCAGTTGGCCCATGAACTTTCTCCAGAAGTCCCATGAACTTTCTCCAGAAGTCCCATGAACTTTCTCCAGAAATTCCACGGACTTTCTCCAGATGTCCCATGGACTTTCTCCAGAAGTTCTATGAACTTTCTCTAATTTGCCCATGGACTTTCTCCAGAAGTCCCATGCACTTTCTCCATAAATTCCATGGACTTTCTCCAGATGTCACATGGACTTTCTCCAGAAGTTCCATGAACTTTCTCCAGTTGGCGCATGAACTTTCTCCAGAAGTTCCATGCACTTTCTCCAGAAGTCCCATGGACTTTCTCCAGAAGTTCCATGCACTTTCTCCAGAAATTCCATGGACTTTATCCAGAAGTCCCATGGACTTTCTCTAGAAGTCCTATGAACTTTCGCCAGTTGGCCCATGAACTTTCTCCAGAAGTCCCATGAACTTTCTCCAGAAGTCCCATGGACTTTCTCCAGAAGTTCCATGCCCTTTCTTCAGAATTGGGAAATTCCATTGACTTTATCCAGAAGTCCTATGGACTTTCTCCAGAAGTCCCATGAACTTTCTCCAGTTGGCCCATGGACTTTCTCCAGAAGTCCCATGGACCAAGCACTGAAATTATCAGACGGTACTTCTACTTATGCTTTTATACCCTGCCCCCATCAGAAAAAAATCCGGGAAATTATAAATGATGCGTGGCATAGCAAGCCGTTCCATAGAATAATTCTCCAAGTAGGAGGGACTTACGGGCCACCCACATTAGATCTGTAAGTCGCGGCTTACCTGCCAGCCTATAGCTGTCCCGATTTTACCCCGGCGGGGCCGGCTCGAGCAAGGGTACTTCCCCCAAAGTCGTTCGGATTTGGGTGAAACAAAACAACAACAAAAAAAATGCAATTTTAGACGTCTATTGTCTACTTATCTGTCCTTTGTCCTCCTCCTCGCCGTTGCTGCTGATGTTCGGTTGGGCCGACGGTATGGCGGTGGTTCTGCTGCTACAAAGCACGGCCTGTGCTGAACGGTCTTGTCCTTCGGCTGCTTAGCAGCGGTCCTTGACAATTAGAGGGGTGGAAGAGCGGGGCTCGTCTATTGGAACCCCCCCCCGACGACGTTGGTGACGAATCACCGGATTACCTACTCGCCGTAGGCAACCCCGGCAGACACCGCAGTGTTTTCTGCCCAGGCGAACTCACCTCTGGAACTACCTGCTTCGTCCTGCTTGATAATTAACTGCGGTGGCGATACTGGCTCTATTAGCTGAGCCACCGCAGTCAGGACGACGGGTGTTTACCGGATTCTGTTTGGTTAGCCAGGGAAAAGAATAGCTCCTGCTTCCCACAAATGCGATCCAGCACCCTTTTCACTACACAATGATTTTCGCAGCCACGGAGCCGGCTTTCACTCGCGGTGCACTAGAAAGATGCGTACTTGCACTCGCGACGCGATTGGCAAATCTTCCCAATAGGAGATAAGCTAGTTCTCGGTGAAATCGTCTCAGAACAAAAAGAAAACACACGCTCACTCCACCGTGGCTCGAATTCTTCTCTTTTCGTTCACAACGTCACAATCCCAAAACAAAACCGCCATCGCTCCTGCAACCGCGCTCGACTGTTATGT
This sequence comes from Ochlerotatus camptorhynchus, assembly GCF_037179485.1. Lineage (NCBI taxonomy): Eukaryota > Metazoa > Arthropoda > Insecta > Diptera > Culicidae > Ochlerotatus > Ochlerotatus camptorhynchus. The sequence continues at coordinate 1,498,673 of NW_027040553.1, forward strand.
TGCTTATGTTTTTCGCCTTCTTTTGCGACGGGAGGAGAAACAGGACCTAACTTTATTGAATACGCGAGACAACATGAAACGATAATTTTATCCTTAGCTAAACTAAACTAAAAACATAAAAATCTAAATAAAATGACGTGCAAAATTTACAAATCAAAAATTATTCACGAAGTCATACTGGTGAGTATGTCGCCGGCCGTGTAATGACAACAAAAACAAAGCATAACAAACACGGCACACGCTCGTGTGAAACACGGCTAAATTACACTCGGCGGCAAAACTACACAAAACGGTATAAATTGTAACAGATCCGTTTGCGTTGCGTTGACGTAAATTTGACAGTTAAACAATAGATTTAGCTGTCACTTTGCCGCAACGCGTCCGATCCGGATGTAATGTGCGTGGGCCTTTACAATGCTCATCTAAAAGCATAAATAGAGGTACCGTCTGATAATTTCAGTGCGTGGTAATGAAATCTGCAATATGCCATAGGGAAATCAGTAATAGAAATATTGCACTAATTGCAGGGTGACCAGTGAACCGGGAAGAGCCCGTAAATTTCGATGACAAATCTGGAAAAACAATAAGATTCTGGACCTATTTCAAGACCCTTGGACTGGATGTTCAGGTTACAGTCACTGTGATGAAATAAAGATTAAGAGGATTTCTAAGAGATTTTAGAAAGAAATCTGGAGATAACAACAACGTACCTAGTTCATACATATTTTTTTTAAAGAACTCCAAGAGAGATTTCACCATGACTCCAAGTCAATTGTGTGGGTTCAGAGTAGAATCTTTAGATAGTTCTGTGGAAAATTGAATGACGATAGTGAAGAGGATTCCAGGTGTATTTCTAATGAATATTCCAAAAAAATTATGAGAATAATTTTAAAGAGTCGTGATGACAACTCCAAGGATATTCCGAGAGTATTAAATTTGAAAGACAATTTCAAGTTAATTCTAAAGAGAGTTAAAAGGAAATTGATAAATACCAATGAAATTCTGAGAAGAGTTTTATGAGAATTCCGAGAATAATTCCATATGCATATCGAGAAGAATTTCTAGAGAATTCTAAGTGAATTTAAATGAGCAATAATGGGCAAAATTGCATGACAAGGTGCACTGCATGGAAATTCTAAAGAGGATTCAGGCTGATTTTAAATCTAATTATGAAAGGAAGCTTCAGTGATTCAGTGATTTTACTTCAGTGCACATTTAGGCTGTGTTCCATTTGGTGAACTTTTACTTAAATTTGACACTTCGAAAATAAATTAAGATGTTCGAAAATTTCTCTGTTGTTGATCGTCCTATTTTTGAGAAGGTGTTTGTCAAAATTAATTCCTTGTCTGTCAGAAATAAGTTTGGTACAATAGCAGGTTTATTTGAAAATTTTCCATCTGTCAAATTTAAGGCAACATTCACCAAATGGAACACAGCCTTAACAGTTTTACTACCAAACTTTGTATCCAGTTATGATAAAGGCAAAACTGACGAGCTATTCAAGCTCAGCCGACCCTTCGACAACTGAACCAGAAAATGTGTCGCAAACTTCTCCCCTGCCAATACATTTTAATTTCTTCAGATTTTATTTTCGGAAAACCATTCTTCTCCCAATTTCCAAATCGAGCGAGTATCAGAGCTTCGTTATCTAACCGAAGCGAAATTAAAAGAAAAGAAAATCCCAGAAACGGAACCGGTTTCGATTTCCGCCGTTCGCTTGAAGTTGTACTTTTCTGTGTTTTTTTCCCCGGAAGGAATTGAACGATGTTATAATGATATCGCAAAGGAGGAGATGGGAAACCGGGTCTTTCTTTGCCGCTTTCATTTTCCGTCTGCCCACAGGAATGTTTGGGCAAATATTGGAAAGTATATGGCTCCCCCTCCCGGATCCCATTATTCGGTGCGGAAAATGCTTTCCGCGTGATTGCGCGGATGAAAGATGAGTTGGTACGTTTTTTGTGATTTGTTTGAATTACTTGGGTTGGCAGAAAAATAAGATTCACATTAATTGTATTCGGTAATTTCCGCCTCAATTAATGTTGGAGGTTGAAGCGAAGACAACATATCCAAAAGACAGGCAACTCTTCCGCCGCTTGGAAAAATAATTTTGCTAATTATTATCAAATTTGAGCTGAAGCTAGTCAAAAAAGAGTAAACTTTCTTGAGAGTGACAAGTTGACAAATAGACAACATCGACCTGTATCCAATCGATGTTGTTCATTTGTTAACTTATCAATCCCAACTTGGTTTACTCATTTTTGAGTAGCTTCACTTTTGGCCGATATGAGTGGATCCTACTCAAATTTGGGTAGCGTGTGGCATCAAGTTCTATCGGTGCTTCTACTTCTGAGTGGTAGATGGCGATATTGTGTCTGTCTCCTAGCGTGTGAGTGACCTGTCTTCCTGATCTGTTGTCTACGGGTTACAGAGAAAATTGTAACTACAGATTTTGATTATTGTTTTTGCAAATTATCGTACAAACCAATGAAGTTCATTCACCCAACATTAATGTGATTCACTGAAAATGTAGGTTTATGTCATAGAAGAAAACTGTATCGCACCCCAGACACAATCCGGATCGGAATTGCGCAATATTGAAATGTTCGATCCGTTTGTCTGTTTGATTGTAAATTTACCTTGCAATCATATCTTGTGTTGTATGTATACATAAACATAGCCTGCTGCTGCTGGTGTTGTTTCCTAGTTCCTTCCTTGTTTCCGTGTCATCATCTGTGTGTGGTATCAAAAGCTCACAGCTTTCCGAAGTTTGCACAATTTTATTTGCTACATGCTTGTTGAGCATTTTGCTTTTCCACTTCACTTCACATCCACAAGCTGCACGTGGAGGGTTGAGAGGGGGGATCCAAATCGATCAATAGATCCATGCCTCTATAACTATGTGGAGCTGCAAGCTGAAATCGTCCGATGCGATGCACCGAAAGCAGGGGTTGTTGAGGTTATGTAAAGTTGTGACATGCTGCAGCACGTGGATCAATCGCTATTTCATGAAGCATTTGAATTACCGTACATAATGTGGTACGTGCTGCTGCTGCTACTACTGATGATGATGTGTAACGAACGAGTTCAAAGTTGTTTGAATGGGGAAAATATTTGCCCAAACTCTTGTTGCTGGTTGCGCTCTGTTGGGGCAGGAGAAGAAAATGGGTAGGAAATGGGAGTTTAACGATTTGAAGTGACTAAAAGTTGCGAGTTAGATGTTTGTGTTTGGAAAGGCTAGAAGCTACGATGGTTGGTTGGAAGTTGTGGGAAGTTGATTTTAGTGTTTTTTTACGTAGGATTACGTCTTTCGGGAACATATTGGCAACAATTTCAAAAAAACCAAAAACGACCGCGTTACGAAGAGTAGTCAGGTTTTGACCACTTAAAACTCTGTCAATAGCGAATGGATTTTAATTCTTAAGAAGCCAATCGATTGGAAAATTTTCTACGGATCTAATAAAATGAACACTTTTCAATAGGTCACTAAAACTTTTGTAAACATTATCCAAATCGTATACTTTTACGATACAATCAAAATTGCCCTAACAAAAAAAAAATCGAAAATATGACCAAAGTTGTTGTTCCATGATTTTGTCAATTTTTAAGTGTCCAATTGAAAATTTTATGGAATTTAGAAAAATATATGAAAAAGTGTTCATTTTTTGGTTATTTAAGTATTTAAATTGTTATTCCATGATTTTTGTCAAGTGTTTATCTTGAAAATGTCACAGATCGTAGAATTTTACATAAGATTTTCATACAAAATAATCAATAGATATTAAAGGCGGAAACATTTTGTTATATATAGTCTATGCCCATTTTTGGTTGTTTTTCCAAAATTACTTTAATTATTTAATTTTTGAAAAGTTATTATTTTTTTTTTTCTACAAATTTGTCTCAAACGTCGTTTTGATTGGAAATCATGTTTTCGAGTAATGATTTGATGAAAAATACCCAGTACGCCATTTTGAATGCAACAATGATTCAAAATGGACGATTTTTTACAAATATTTGAATGACTGCCCGTAACAATCAATCATGCAAAGTTTAATGTACATCGGAGAAGTTTAAGTCTGAGCTTCATTTCATTCGCTGTTAGGCCTAGAAAGGCTGGCATACGAACCACTGCACTCAGTGCTGTAAATTCTCAAAATCATTTGAACATTTTTGATGAAAATAAGAAAAGTAGCTATTCACTATCAAAGAGAACCTCCTTCGAATGGATGATATCAGTTGCTTAGTCATTTGACGAAGGCATGGATCATTCTCATTTGAGAAACGCTTGATATCAATCAATTGAGTGTAACCTACACATAAACGGAACTCTGGTCGACATTCCGGCGAAAAAATTGACCCGACAACAACACGACATTGGATCGACAACGACATTAACTTAGTCTTACATTGATCGGACATCGGGTCGACTTGTCTGTTCGGGACCATTTTGCTGGGTTTCTACCATACTCCACTGCGTATATCAAATGATAGTGAGTGACTCAATTGATAGTGACAATGAGCTTCGAATGAGAAAGGGGCTCTTCAAATTATGGTCATGTGAGAATTCGTTTACACAGAATTGATTGAATTGTTGTATTGGTTCATCTTCAATCGAATGATATGAAAATTTACAGCACTGAGTGCACTTATTGAATATACATATAGAGCAATTTCATGCCAAATGACGAATCGATTAAACACGACCCTCTCTGATTTGCATTAAACTTTACAAAATTATTTGTTATGGACTCACATTTTTGCAGAAATTCGGCCATTTTGGATCTTGTATTTTTTTCAAAATGGCGTATTTTTCATTTTTTAAATAAAGGGCAACAGGAAAACGTCTGAACCGTATTCCAGAAACAAGGTTTTTAGGAAAATGGTCTAGCTAGAAAAAATTTACACGGTAAATTTATTAGTAATTTTAAGAAGAAAAAAAACTTTAAAAAATTATTAAAACTTGAATAGCTAAAAAAAAATCTATAATTCTTGATATTTTTTTAAAGCTCATGAGAAATGCCATCTTCCGAAATATTGTAAATTTCGGACACTTGAAAATTGTCAAAAATTTCAGAACAACAATAATATTTTTCTATTATTTGATTGCACACTTTGCTTTATGCAATTTTAGACAAAAAACAATGTTCGAGACATTTCAAATCGATTTCAGTGCAAAAAATTACAAATTGTTAAAATACACAAAACGTCAAAATGAACAAAAGGTCAAAATGGACAAAAGGTCGAAGGGAAAAAAAGTTCGAATGGACAAAAGGTCCAATAGACAAAAGGTCAAAATGACATCAGGTCGAATGCACAAAAGTTCGAATGGACAAAAGGTCGAAATGAAAAAAAGGTCGAAATGGATAAACTGGTCAAATTGTTGGAGGATGAAATGGGTATCTTACTCAAAATTATTTGTCCTTCTCTAACCACGAGCAGTTCTTTGGAAAATTACGATTAGAAATACTTACTGTGCATGTCACGGCAATTTAAGAGACAAATATCTGCCTTTCTCTAGAATATATTCCTTCTTTAAATCATGAGCAGTTCTCTGCGAGTATTTGCATACATTTGTTTGAAAGTTCTTTTAAAGTGTGAGAGTGAACATTTTCTTAACAATATTTTATCAATTTTGATGGTTGTTTTTTGAACTTATGTCAACTCCGACTTTTTGTCCATTTCGACCTTTTTTCCATCCGTCCTTTTGTCCCTCTAAGTTCAGTTCGACCTTTTGTCCATTAAACCTGCTGTCGCTTCGACCCTTTGTCCCTCTAAGGTCAATTCGACCTTTTGTTCAGTCGACCTTTTGTCCCTTCAACCTTTTCTCCCTCTAAGTTCAATTTGACCTTTTGTCCATTCTAAGTTCAATTCGACCTTTTGTCCCTTCGACTTTTTGTTCCTTAAAGTTCAATTCGGCCCTTCTGTCCATTCAAAGTTCAATTTTTGTCAATTGGATGATGGTTTTTTTCAACTTATGTCCACTTCGTCTTTTTTTCCATTTAATTATCAATTCGACCTTTCGTCCCTCCATGTTCAATTCGACCTTTTGCCCCTCTAAGTTTAATTTGACCTTTTGTCCAGTTGACTTTTTGTCCATTCGACATTCGTTTGTTCAGTCGACCTTTTCTCCCTCTAAGTTCAATTTGACCCTTTGTCCATTCTAATTTCAATTCGACCTTTTGTCCAGTCGACCTTTTTTTCCATTAGTCCTTTTGTCCCTCTAAGTTCAATTCGACCTTTTCTTCATTGAACCTGCTGTCTTTTCGACCTTTTGTCTCTCTAAGGTCAATTCGACCTTTTATTCAGTCGACCTTTTGTCCCTTCGACCTTTTCTCCCTCTAAGTTCAATTTGACCTTTTGTTCATTCTAAGTTCAATTCGACCTTTTGTCCCTTCGACTATTTGTTCCTAAAAGTTCAATTGGACGGAACCCATTCAAAGTTCAATTTTTGTCAATTTTGTTGATGGTTTTTTCAACTTATGTCCACTTCGTCTTTTTTTTTTCCATTTCAACCTTTTATCAATTTGACCTTTAATCCCTTCGTGTTCAATAAGTGTTTTTATCTCTCATAAGTTTAATTTGACCTTTTGTCCATTCGACATTCGTTTGTTAGTCCCTTTAAGATCAATTTGACCTTTTGTCAATTCGAGCTTTTGTTCAGTCGACCTTTTGCCCCTTCGAACTTTTCTCCCTCTTAGTTCGATTCGACCTTTTGTCCATTCTATGTTCAATTCGACCTTTTGTCCAGTCGACCTTTTCTCCCTCTAAGTTCAATTCGACCTTTTTTACATTCTAAGTTCAATTCTACCTTTTGTCCAGTCGACTTTTTGTCCCTTCGACTTTTTGCTCCTTTTGTCCATTCAAAGTTCAATTTTTGTCAATTTTGATGATGGTTTTTTTAACTTATGTCCACTTCGTCTTTTTTTCCAGTTCAACCTTTTATCAATTCGACCTTTTGTCCCTCCATGTTCAATTGGACCTTTTGTCCCTCTAATTTTAATTCGACTTTTTGTCCATTCGACATTTGTTTGTTCAGTCAACCGTTTGTCGCTTCGACCTTTTCTCCCTCTAAGTTCAATTTGACCCTTTGTACATTCTAAGTTCAATTCGACCTCTTGTCCAGTCCACCTTTTGTCCCTTCGACTTTTTGTTCCTTAAAGTTCAATTCGACTTTTTGTCCATTCAAAGTTCAATTTTTGTCAATTTTGATGATGGTTTTTTCAACTTATGTCCACTTTGTCTTTTTTCCAGTTCAACCTTTTATCAATTCGACATGTTCAAGTCGACCTTTTGCCCCTTTAAGTTTAATTTTACCTTTAGTCCAGTTGACTTTTTGTCCATTCGACATTCGTTTGTTCAGTCGACCTTTTGTCCCTTCGACCTTTTCTCCCTCTAAGTTCTATTTGTCCTTTTGTGCATTCTAAGTTCAATTCTATCTTTTGTCCAGTCGACTTTTTGTCCCTTCGACTTTTTGCTCCTTAAAGTTCAATTCGATCTTTTGTCCATTCAAAGTTCAATTTTTGTTCAAATTCGTCGTTTTTTTCCAGCTCAACCTTTTATCAATTCGACCTTTCGTCCCTCCATGTTAAATTTGACCTTTTGTCTAGTTGACTTTTTGTCAATTCGACATTTGTTTGTTCAGTCGACCTTTTTTTCCTCTAAGTTCAATTTGACCCTTTGTACATTCTAAGTTCAATTCGACCTTTTGTCCAGTCTACCTTTTGTCCCTTCGACTTTTTGTTCCTTAAAGTTCAATTCGACTTTTTGTCCATTCAAAGTTCAATTTTTGTCAATTTTGATGATGGTTTTTTCAACTTATGTCCACTTTGTCTTTTTTCCAGTTCAACCTTTTATCAATTCGACCTTTCGTACCTCCATGTTCAAGTCGACCTTTTGCCCCTCTAAGTTTAATTTGACCTTTTGTCCAGTTGACTTTTTGTCCATTCGACATTCGTTTGTTCAGTCAACCGTTTGTCCCTTCGACCTTTTCTCCCTCTTAGTTCAATTTGACCCTTTGTCCATTCTAAGTTCAATTCTACCTTTTGTCCAGTCGACTTTTTGTCCCTTCGACTTTTTGTTCCTAAAAGTTCAATTCGACCTTCCGTCCATTCAAAGTTCAATTTTTGTCAATTTTGTTCATGGTTTTTTCAACTTATGTCCACTTCGTCTTTTTTTTCCATTTCAACCTTTTATCAATTCGACCTTTCATCCTTTCGTGTTCAATTCGTGTTTTTATCTCTCATAAGTTTAATTTGACCTTTTGTCCATTCGACATTCGTTTGTTAGTCCGTTTAAGTTCAATTCGACCTTTTGTCAATTCGAGCTTTTGTTCAGTCGACCTTTTGTCCCTTCGACATTTTCTCCCTTTAAGTTCGATCCGACCTTTTGTCCATTCTTAGTTCAATTCGACCTTTTGTCCCTTCGACTTTTTGTTCCTCAGTTCAATTCGACTTTTTGTCCATTCAAAGTTCAATTTTTGTCAATTCGTCTTTTTTTCCACTTCAACCTTTTATCAATTCGACCTTTCGTCCCTCCATGTTCAATTCGACCTTTTGTCTCGAAAAGTTTAATTTGACCTTTTGTCCAGTTGACTTTTTGTCCATTCGACATTCGTTTGTTAGTTCCTTTAAGTTCAATTCGACCCTTTGTCAATTCGATCTTTGGTGTTTGACCTTTTGTCATAGACTCGCGAAATTTACACGAAATAGTGTTCTAACAAAATGTTTAAAAACTTCACCAAAAGTTCTTGTTCTACGATTTTTGTCAATTTTCATGTGTCCAAAGTATTCAATGTTTCAATAAGGCTCGATTCACTTAATATCTGGACGGAAGAAATCAGCTCTATCTCGTGATTGTTTTGATGAAATAAAACAGTTTAGCAGTCAAAATAAAGGTTTTTTATTGCAGTTTAAGGAAAAAAATATCAACAGTCTTACTCCGATTTGGATTTGATGAAATGACGAACTTTTCTTGAAATACCTTGAATCATCTTTTGGACACTCTGTTCGTCAACTTGAGCGGCCATTTTATTCCGCCATCTCCTTATCTCTGCAGCATCCCGAGTCACTTTTCCAGTCGTTTTCAGCTTCCGCTTAATAATTGCCCAATATTTCTCGATTGGTCTAAATTGAGGGCAATTGGGTGGGTTGAGGTCTTTTTCGATTAAATCCACCCTGTTGTCACGGTACCACTGAAGTGTCTCTCGACTGTAGTGGCAGCTAGCTAAATCTGGCCAAAACTTTACAGCGCCTTTGTGTGTTTTGATGAATGTTAGAATGTGTTTTTTCCAGGCACTCTTTCTTGTAGAGCTTCGAGTTCACAGACTCTTTTGTAACGAAAGCGTGAGGTTTTTTTTTCCGCAGCTGCAAATCGCTTGCCAAATCAGACATTTTCTAGCAAACTTATCAGCAACAACGAATTTATATTTGTTGGGGACATCTCCACGAGCAGTGGCTACATAAAACTTTTGACCGAGAAGCTGCCCAAAGTCCATCTTTACATACGTTTCGTCGTCCATCAGTGAGTATGCATCATCGTGAGACTCTTTCTATATAACTTCCGAGTGCGTGTTTTGGCCATTCGGTTCTTTTTCAGTGTCTGGTTTGGCTGCTTCTTGGCACGGTGCTTTTGTTGGAATTGTATGTTATGTCAATGTCGCCATCAGTGAGTGTTGGGTTTACTCTAATTGTTCTCAATACCTTCCAATGCAGTTGCCGATCGTAAGTTCCAACACGACGCTTACTGTGATCCTTCACACAAAAAAAAATTAAAATCACATCCAAGAGGATGCACTTCAATCATGTCAAAAATCTCATGTAATTTTTATGGCAACAAAAATAAACAAATGCAGTAAAAGCAGCGTAATGTTAGTTCATGCACTGTATTAATGATAATTTTGACCTTTTTGGAAAGTAATATTACACCATATTTTAGACATGATTTGATGTGAAATAAAAATTAATTTTTTGCTGTGTTCCGAACAATAGTTTTCCGCTCACGGATACGTTTGAGGACACTGCACACGGTAGATTTAGCCAAATTCTCAATTTTCGAAGCTGACTACGTTGGATTTTCAACGTGGGTGTCCAAAATTAATTCCATTCTATCTGTCACAACTTTATTAAATCTTAAGGTGTTTTGCTGTGAGATCCTTGTTATCGTAACCACTTCGAAACTTTAAGTGCATAAATATCAGCTTCTACGACACGTACACCATTAAAAGTGTTACTCCACGTTTACTGCACTGCTCTACAAGGAATCACCTTAATGAATCGTAACAAAACTTTTACCACTGAAAGGGGAGAGCTTCCCAAACAATCTGCTGTCAAAACATTCGAGAATCGACAACAAGGACCGCTGTAAAAAAAATAAGCAGTGCGTCCAGATTTTAAGTGAATATTTTTCCTCGAAAAACTTCATTTGTCTCTACAACTTTGTCTCAGGCGTCATTTCGATCAGAACCACTAGTAGGGTAGCTACACTTCATGTTGTACAAATAGTCATTTTCATGACCCGTTGTTATCATTTTGGTCATAACAAGCTTCTCAGTCATACTGGCGACAACGCTCGGATGAGACAATGAAACCTTATCCCCAAGTTCTTCCCCTGATCAGCGATGTACCCTCTAACCTCGGGCAAACCGCGAGTATTCGGCCCAACTCCTACTAGACATAGAAATAAGAGAATTGGGTTACAAACAATGAACAATGAGTTGTCGGCTCCGTAAAGCTAACGAGATTGAGCCTTACAAATAAACGAATTAGATAAAAGTGCATTTTTGATGATTTGAAGGCAAATAAACCTTTGTAAAACTTTTTAGAAGGCAACTTTTTTTGACGCCCTTCTCATGGCCACTGATTGTCATTTTGGTGCATCCATGGCCATGACATGGGTTCGCTCGAAAAGGGTACGCCCTTTACAGTTGTTGGTCGAGTTGTCATAGACAAACTTCTCTCCACCTCAATGGCCCCTTCAATAGCACTGTAGCAAGAGTTGACTGTGCCTAATTTTCATTCCAATCAACCGTTCTGATCGACCGAAAAGCCATTCGGTTCTAATCGTTCTAATCCAATTCGTTTTGTGTTTTTTGAAATCGCTTTTCGCTACTCAGAATTTGGAATAGTGGAAAAGCTCCATCAATGAACCGTAGCGCTACGTTCGTGGAAAATAATGAAGGACACCCGACGGAAAGTATCCTTCGGTAATGTGAATATTATACATTTCTGCCATGTAAAATCAATCGTCTAATGGTGGTAAGCCCCAACCGGTGTTATTATAGGATTTACTTTCGGATTATTTTATGTCGACATCAGAGTTAATCAACACGACTCTAAGCAGATCATCCGAACCGGGACGGTAATGAAAGTTAATCCGAGTTGGAGCTTACCATCATAAGAGTACCAAACAACAGGGGTGACAGGGTTTGACTTTATTTTTTTTCGATCGAAGCATAATTCTTCAAACCCAGGTTGAATCAAAGATAAATTAAAAACCAGATAATATATCCAACTTTCCATGCTCGGTAATGGCGACCTGTTTGTATGAATAAATGTATGCTTCACTGTGCTTTTTGACACTGACCGAAGACGAACACAGCAAAGAGCACAAGAGTTACAAAACGTATCGGTACCGCCATAGTTAAAGTGGTGCCAAAACGAGAAACTGCACCCAAGTCCTGGTAGCCGGTTCATTTTGAATTTCCCGCCACTACCGCAAAGCTGGAGTGGTCAAGTGAGTAGAAATGTCCTCGAATGTACTCCTCGAGAGTATGACGTCCGGCTAACATAAGATCTTGTTTTCTAGCATACGATACATTGTATTTAAAAAACATATTAACACAGATTCTTTGAAAAAGGCACAAAACATGTGACCGAAACGTCAGATGAAAACTTAAAACCCAGTTCTCAGGTGCAGGAGAACGGGAGTGTTAGCAACAATCAATACGAAACTAACAATTTTAAATTGGCTCACTACTTGACTAGCCTATTGGTCCCAAACAAACGATTAACGTATCCCATTCTAGTCGAAATTCTAGTACTACGCAATGTTTGTTTTGATTCGCTATGAAAGTTTGACAGATAAATTGAGGGGTTATTTGTTTTTCCTATGTTTCGAGGGGTGAATCAATTGGCTTGGGACCGAAGAGAGTACCAGAGCTGAGCCAAAAAGTTGAGCACGTGATTTCGGGACCTTCTAGTCTTAGAGTTACCTCTATGGTGTTAGTTCGTACCTCAACGAGCTCAATCGGCACGTCGCGCGATTCAAGAAGGCGATATTGAACGTGGAAATCAAGCACACATTCCACAAACTGAAACAACAAAAGGGAACCCTTTCCAACCTCAAAGCATCCCAGAAAGCGAAAGCAAGCGCTACTTCGATGGCCAAGATTCAGGACCGATAGGAAGTACCAAACAATCATCGACAGGTCGGTCCTTAACAGCACCGACGTCACAATCCCGAGGGAGGTCGAACTGCTGTTAAGCCTGGGATCGAAATTTGCATTGCTATACACAGATATGAATAAGCTTCCTATCTACCACCTGATCGCCGATGTGGAGAATGTCGTTCGAGTGCACGAAACGGAAGAGGTTCAAGAACGCAATAGATGCGCCTTTGTGAATCAAATCCAGAATTTTCTTCACGTGGAGAGGGAAAACCCCGTGACACATTTCTACCGTACCACCAACCGGTAGAAACTAACGATTTAACATTGGCTCACTACTTGACTAGCCTATTGGTCCCAAGCAAATCGATCAACGTACCCCATTCTAGTCAAAATTCTAGTACTACACTAGGTTTGTTTTGATTCGCTATGAAAGTTTGACGGATAAAACGAGGGGTTCGTGGATTTTCCTATGTTTCGAGGAGTGCATGGGCCAAAAAGTTGAGCTTAGAGTTACCTCTATGGTACCACCACCAAGTCAACGAAAGAGTTTCTAAAGCAACACCCCGAGCTAGTAGTCATCGAGGCGGACAAAGGGAACAGAACCGTGGTGATGAGACGTGAAGACGCCCGGCTACGTCCTGATGTAGTGTCACTTTTCACGTGCATCCCTAAGGACTTGGTACTACACGACGTCATCAACAACTGGGACAACCTCAAGCAACACACAAACATCAACCTGGACCTGTTTGTGGAGATAACGGAGTTCTGCATTGACTGCAGCTACTTCCGGTTCAAAGGACAACACTATCGCCAGGTGTTTGGAACAGCGATGGGTAATCCGCTTTCACCCACCATTGCGGACCTAGTGATGGAAACGTTGCTGGATCCTACAGTGGCAAGGCTCGATTCCCGAGCAAAGTCGGTTAACAAAATGAAAGCAAATCGATATTAAAGTTTGCAGTTCCTATCATAATGAAAACTCATTTTGATTTCAATTGTCGCAACAGAAGTTTGATATCATATTGTGCTTTCATTATGCAGTCAAGACTTTTTAAATCAAAGCAACTTAACTTGAAGTTCTGCTGTTAATTTCTTGTTTAAAATTTGATTTAAGTTCATCTGTCGTTGAACTAACGAATATTGTTTATTTGTTTTGTTTAACACATTTTAGGTCATTCGTGACTAGCCCGAGGTGAAATTTGAGCTCAAATCTTTCAGCGTGAGAAGCATGGATGCTAACCATTTACGACAGGCCCGTATTAAGTCAAACATTATGAATTCAAAATCAGTAATCAAATTGATTTCATTGAAAGCAGAATTAGTTTTCCGTTTGATTCAACAGTGTAAAATTTTGCTCTCATTTTTGCTGTGTTAACCGTTAAGTCAACCAAAATGAGATCAAATGGAGTATTCAAAATAAGTTACATCATAACAGCAAATTCTGATTTCAATTTGATCTCTAACTTTGCTCGGGTTTCCAGCCCCCGGTGTTGAAAAAGTACGTCGGGAGGGCGTATGTTGTTCCATTTTCTTCTGTTCCTGAGAGAGGGAAAGGGAAGGGTCCAAATCCGAACCTCCAGATAGCACAGTGAAGGATACATTTATTCATACAAGGAAAGCTGGATACCCACTCGTAAAATCTAACGTCAATCGAATACATGCATTCCTACTCGGGTATGGTAATCCTAAAAAATCTCTCTCTTTCTCTCTTCGCCATGTGCCCGCTTCACTTCATATTATGTGTCCCTATAATACCACCACAGCAGATTACTCGAAAGCCGCACCGAAAGTACTTTCCTTGGAATCTTCTCAACGAGTTTCCAACTTCGATGGGAAAAGCAAGCCTCTTCACCCGAGCAGGAGGGAATAACTTTTTATTGCCGATTGCAGTGGAATGTCAAATTGCATGAACTGAGAAAGCAATAATTGTCGAAGAACGCCTAAAGGCCCGAATGCAATGTGGGTGGAAGTGGAAAGGAAAACACAAATTGCATCAAGTTGCCTAACCGAAGTCGATTTGGTTGTAAACTAGTTTTCAATCCGACAAGTAGGCTTACTCAGATCTGACTTTTCCACTGCCGCTTCCGTCCCGCTTCCGCTGTCATTGCGCGTGGGCCAGTGTTGCGATCTGCAGTGATCGGAAAATTTATTAAATTTACCAGCATGTGGTTCAGTGATCTAACAAAGATAAATACGGGAAAAATCATTGAATATCATGGTGAAAAGCTATATGTTCCATTGGCATTGTTCTATTCAAATTCTTTCCGAAAATTCGGCATCACTGCATGTGATTACAGCAGTTCTTCTGCTTTGACAGCTTGACTTGACAATTATTGCCAGATATACCGATTTATCGGTATTTATATCGATTTCCGAACTAGATGCCGATATACAGATAAGGTTTCTCAGAATACCGATTTTTGAGGTTTTATACCGATTTTTTAACTAACCAAACTGATTATTGCCTGCCCGCGCTCGAATTTTGGAGAAAATTATTGTGAGAGACTAGCATCTTTTTGAATATCTCAAATTTTTGAGTCTTTAAAATTCTAAAAAAATCATCCTCAAAATGTCTTATGGATACTCTTTCGATTAATGTTTCAATTTCCTCACCGTTTTTGACTACCCATGAATCGATAAACAGTCGATGGCGCTTTCTGCTAATTCTGGGGGAATCGGGAAATATTTTTTAAAGATTATTTAACTTCCTGAATTTTCTTCCACCTTACATCGTAAATTATTTTTCGATTCCTCTCGGAAACTTATTTCGACTTGCCCGGAACTTCAGGGATGCTTCCAGATTTTGATTGCGGATCCACAAGCTGCAGGAACTTTTAAGAAGTTCTGAAACTTCAGAAAAGTCTAGACTTTTGAGTAAGTTTCGATAAATTTGTAACCGTTTAGTTACAATGTCCTAGGTTTTAATTTGTGCATGTTGTTTTAGGAAACTGTAGTGTTTGTTTAGTGTCAGTGTTGGGTTAGTAGGATTAGTAGGATTGTAGGTAAAATTGCTGTTATTGAAAAATGTATAAATTTGTCTTAGTAGGTAGTTTGAAAATGATATTTGTTTATAAGCTTAATTGGATGTGACAGGATCGAAAGGGTGTTATAATCAACTGTGGTAGAAAAACTCAATAGGCGAAGGAGCTGATATGGATGGGTGGAGTGGCTACAAGGAAGGAAAATGGAGGAAATAATAAGGAACGAATTGAAAACTGGATGGGAAAAGGAGGGCTTTTGATAGCTGGGATGGTCAACCATTGCCCAGAAGTAAACCGGCGTTTGTGCCTAGAAGACGTGAGTGGAATGAAAAAGTGAACCAAAGTGCAGAGAACGACCTTTTTATGTTCCTGGTGTTCATTCAGGTAACTGAATTTGACCAAAAATGGTTTTGGCTTGGTTTAAAACATCCATTTGTCCTTTAGGACCTTTTGTTTGGTATTCCACGGAGATCCTCACGATCGGCACTTTTCGACCAAGTCAGTCTCGGCTGTCTTGGTCTAAATGTCAAGGACCTTCAACTCTCCGGCTTAATAATTGCCAGAAAGGAGAGCATCCTCGGACTCGGTAGTCCTAACTGTTAAGGAGGAAGACCCTTCTCGGCTCGACCAAGGTGGCCTTGTCACGGTCAGCCGATGTTCGCCAACGAAGGGAGACGCCGTTGACACCGAAAAGGCTACTTCAGCAGCTGCACAGGGATTGCTATATTCCCTGGTTGCGAACCGCCATCGCAACGCGCAAACCCAAGCCTCAAACCCGCCATTGTAGTGACCACAGCTCCAGTCACCAGGCGCCATCTTCCAGACCAGTTTAAGACACCGATCCGCCATTGTCGAAGGAGTGATTAAGCCACGGATCGCCATCGCGGTCAAACAACAGCTGCCCAACATAATCACTGCCATCGTCCAGCAAACACCACCGGTACGTACCAAGGAAGCAGAAACCCACAGAACACAACCCATAATAGCCCAATAAAACCATCCGCACCATAGTTCCATTTTAATAAACTTCTAGACTTTTTCCACCCACACTTTAGCTTCCAATTAATTTCACAATCACGTAAGAAATCCCACAGTTTCTGCACAGTTTGTTCCGCGTACCCCTCCAAATTACCAAGTAGCATGCCGGCCCTGTGACACAGTTCAGGGGTCTCATGCTACTGAGCTAGATATCCAGGAGTCTTGGTTGAGCCACATAGGGTGAGTCTCATCTAGTCTCAAATTAAAGAATGTTTCAATAACTTCTATTAACATTCTAAAACCCGGTCCAGCGAACTCCAATGAACTTAAGGAAACATCATAAATATTTTGAATACTTCTCAAGTCCAAAGAACTTCCGGAAAATTTAATGATTTTCAGGACAGTTTAGTTTCAGGAGAATGGAGAGATATTTAGGAAGCTCCGAGAACATCATGACAGATCAATAAATTTCAAGGAAATCGCTGAAACTTTAAAGGAGTTCTCAGCAATGCAGCAAATTGAAGAAACGTAAGGGAAGTTACATGAACATTAGCACATTGTGAGAACATTTTATGGGAAGTTCCGTGCTTATTAATAGCAGTGTTGATAACCTTTAAAAATTAGAAAAATCGGAAAGATCAGAGAACTTCAATGGTGATGTTACAATAGAAAGAAAGAAAATTGTGAGAGCGCTTAAGAGATTTCGTAATATTCAAGAAAGTCTAGAGACCTTCAATGTTGATTACAGATATTCCGGTAGTCTCATTATAATCAGGGAAGTTCCAAGTATTTCAAAGATGATCAGAGTACTCCAAAACAGCCCTATCAACTTAAGGAAAACTACAGGAACTTTTAAGGAATTCCGATGAATTACGGAATATTCCTTAGCACATTTCAGGCATGTTTAGAAAACTTCAGGGACATTGCGGGTCTTCAGGAATGAAGAACATCCCCCAGGAGCTCTTTCTTCCGGAGTTATGTCCTTGTTTCTTTCGACTGTTCCGTAAACGCTTTGGCTTCCGACTTTCTCCAGATTTTTTTTCCAATCTACCTTAGGAAGTTTCTGCCAGCGTCTCCAGGATGTTTATTTTGTCTTCTCCAGGCAGTTCAATTAAACTTCTAATAAAAATTTCTTTCGTCTAGTTCTGGAATTTTGTCCAGTTGTTTTTTTTTTTTTATGGAAGGTATTCCCGAGCCTTCTGGCTTCCCCTGAAGTTTCTCAATTAATGTCTTGGAAGTTCCGCGGATGTTTTTCTCAACCTTCCTTCAGGAAACTGAACTTTCTTCTTTCGCTGGATGTTGTTTTCAGCTTCCTCCAGAAGCTAATTCAAACATTCCCCGGAATTTTCCGATCACAGTCCAAAAGTTTAAACTTTCGCTTTCAAAAACGGCAAAAATATGAAATTTATTAAAAAAGTAAATACCGACAAATTCCGATTTTTTAAAACCTTTGGTACCGATAAGTTTTAAAAAATTCTGGCAACGCTGCAATTAGTGTTGGAGCGAAAGAGTAAGGGACAGTCTGTAATTTTTCACGCACAGAATGACAATTGTATATGGGATTTTCCATAGGATAAAAGAGCAATAGTATCACCATCAATAACTATAATTTGAGAATTATTATCTTATTGCCTAAAGAGCAACCAACATTGGATCCGTTTGCGTTGCATTGACACATAGGTATTTGACAGTTAGACAATAGATTCGGCTGCCACTTAACCACAACGAATCATTTCCGGATCCAATGTGGGTGGGCCTTAAAAACTGAAAGATCGCATTTTGTTATTTTGGTATTGGTTTGATATTTTACAAAATATTTCGATCACTGACTATTTAATAGAACTTTGCACCTCAAATAAGGTATCATACCTTATTAAGACATTCATATGTTATCGGTTCTTGCTCGGGCATCGGAATCATCGCTGTCGGATGACGACAGGTAAGCGAGCGGGCGAGCGAAGCCACAAAAGATGGATACAAACCAATTCGGAGTTTTCCTTTGTCGAATTGAGGTGGAAAATAAATATACCTTCAGTAACATGGGATTCCTTTTCGATGGGTTGTTTTTTTTTTTTTTTGGCAGGTGGACGACAGTGAAGGAGCATCTTCACGTTTTGCTACGGATGATCGACTGAAGTTTAAATTTTCCGACTCGGAAAAGAAGTTGTTTTCTGACTTTTCTGTGCTTTTTAGAAGGCATCTTCCAAGAATGAGCCGGCAAAGTTTTAGCAGCTGGAAAAGTGCGGATAAATGATGAGACAGAGGGAGGGTGAACGACCGGGAAATTCGAAAGTGAAATGGAAAAGTTTCCTTCGAAGAATGGAGGAAAGTTGGTATCTGTACTCTGAAGTAGGTTGGTTTCAATGCTTCATATGATTTATGGGCTCCGTCGTGCGAAAGCCTATGTATGTCTGTCCGTACTCACAGACAGAAGGACGATGGAGCCGCTCATGATAAGGGGCTAATCGTCTGTCAACAAAGAATAAAAATTTCACATGTATTACTATAAGAAATCTCAAAAACCAATGAGCTAAGAGTTTAGAGTGTTTCCACCCCAAAACACAAACCGGTTGGACATGAGTGTTTCCGATTTGAGTGACACAATACTTATACACTGAGGCAAATAAACGTAAGAATTTCATAAGCGTGACTTATGAATGATGTTCGTCTAACATGAGGTACACACTTAGAAATACCTAATTTTACACGTGACGGAATCCATCTTTGACATAAAAGATGAGACGTAAACAAACATGTCATGTAAAATTAAGTGCTCCGAGACTGAAAAGTTCGTTACTCGATGAAAAGTACGTTTGATTGAGCTGAATTCCGCGTCTATTATGACTCAATTTTATGTCATAATTGACGCTCGTATATGTCAGTCTCAGAGCACCTAAATTTACATGAATTTTTCTTAGTGTGTATCTCTTATAGGCCTTTAATCATTTCATTTTCCAAGCGTTGAAAGACGAGTGCTCAACACACGGAGCCCTTAAGCTCGATGTCCATGGTTCGGTTCCAGATTGCTCCATTTTATTATTATTTTGTCAACATTATTTTTCAAAAGGCAAATCAATGAAATTCATACCGGTTTCTTGTGGCTGAAATTCATAAGAGGTTCATATGGAATTCTTACGTTCTTTTGACTCAGTGTACGTTCGCTGCTATCAATACACACAGTTTTGGAATTGAATCTAGCAGGTAAAACATTAATAACGCTCTGGGATTGCATAGAAATGAGTTGACGCCTTTGGTGAAGTTTCTTGAATTGATTAGGACTACAATTTGGTAGGTACAAATAGTTCATGTTTTGGCCGCAAAGATGGCGCAGCGATACAAACTTTTTTTATTTCACAAGATAGAGGTTTGCTGCCTTGGGCTTAGTTGTAGAACGTAAAATTTTATGAATAGTTGTCCAAGACATAAAAGCTGTCCATCTTCAAACAACTGATATAGAGGAAAATGGCTCTAATGTTGGCCTATGGATCTAATATTGGGTCTATAGCAATCGTCTATCTAGATGAACACGCCATTGGGACGGTACTAATGGATATTTTTGGTCGCTATTGAAAATTTAGTCGATTGCTGAATTTATGTATGGGCCCAAATTAGGGGCATTTAGGCCGACATTACATCCATTTTGTATATGATAGTGATATCTTATCGAAAATCTATTTGCATCAACAAAGTTCTTTAAATTTCTACGAAAACTTGAACTTCTACGCAGGGTGCTGTACTTCCACAAAGTTTCTTGAACGTAAACTGAGTTCCGTAAACGCAAACAAAGCTCCATGAACATCTTCTCAATTCATTGGGCTTATCGGAAGCAGCGTCCTGGAGAAAACCTTACCTTAATTCGAAGTGTTTTAGATTAATTGACAAGGTAATGGGTGTTCGGTCATTGCGAGAATTTGTATATACCACTTCAGTACTGTGGCGCATTTGACTAAAAACGTTTGGTTGCTGGGTACATTATTAAAGAGCTACTGAATCCGATCAGTAGCGGTGCAGCTTCTTCCTCCTTCTTCGGTGAATCGAAGGCTCTTGAGGGCAGCTTTGATAGCTAGCTGCTTGCGAAGGAGCCTTTCGTTGTGTAGTGGAGAACAATGTTCAACTGCACGCGCCGAAAGCACTGCTATTGCTGCTGCTACTGCTGATGACCGGACACCACCACTCACCACACGCGGTGATTGAATAAGCACAGTTCGTCGAGGCCAGATGGAATTCAATTTTTAAATCTGTGTGAGGGAAAGCGCTTTTTGCAGGTAATCTGGGATAATTTAGATCACCATTGCAACAGTTGGACATTTGTGTGATGGTCAATAGTGACTTATTGAAAATTGATAAAGTGTTCATTTTAGCACATTTGCAGAAAAATTTCCAATCGATTGGCTTGTTTAGAATTAAAAACCATCCGCTATTGACGGAGTTATAAGTGGTCAAAATCTGACCACTTTTCGTAACGCGGTCGATTTTGGTGTTTTGAAATTGCACCCCCAATATGGTGCCGAAAGACGTCAAAAAACGGTTCACCAAAGAGCGATCCATCCCTGAGTGCGGGGAAACGACTATGACGAACGATGTTGATGTGTAAGCTAAATCTGTGAATGAAAGTAGAGTCGAAAGGTGAAAGGAAATAAATTTATAAAATACAAATGAATATGTGGTATGATGATTATAATCAAGAAATGACTCGATTCGTTACAACTTTACACAGGAGCTGTCTGTTTCGAATCAATAAATGAAAACCGGAAGCTTGTTCCACTTGCAAACGATGTCAACAGTCTCTCAAATCGGGTCGACTTTGAATCAACGCCCCCCCCCCACCCCCCCTTTCCGATAGATTGACCACAAGTTCCTCTGTTTGTTTCCACTAAACTACAATATGCTTTCTTCTCTCTTATCAAACAGAGTGAGTGAACCATTGGTTCTGTGTCGAGTTACTCGAGTTTGAAAGTCTTTTGATTTGAATGTGCTTGCAGAACTCGGAAGGAGGTACCTAGAGGGTGGAAACTATTCTAGATTAGCACATGCTTGGTTGGTTTTGTTGGTCTGACAAAGTGTGTGTGTGTGTATGTGAATGGAAAGGAGCAGGACTTGTCTCGAGTGAGTGAAATTGAATTCGTGCACTTTATCGATCTCGTCTGTGTTTGCCTAATTGATACTAATGGACTGTAGATGACTAAACTAATTTGACTTTTTGTTTCTTTCTATTTTCAGGTTGGTATTCAGTGGAACGATTATGCTAAATATTGATCAAACTTTCGAAAACTTCAGGAAAATTACAGTAGCATCCAGGAAGATCAAAACCCATCAAGGCAGTTCCAATAACTTTAGGAAATTTATGGGAAATTTTAAGAAATACTGAAGGCTTCTGGAAAATCTAGAGAATTTCCGTAAAGTCCAGATAACTTCAAGAACTTCCAATGTGTAAAGAAATTTACGAAAGTGTAGAGATCTATAAGAAAAAACTACAAGCAACACCCCTAAGGGGTTGAACGCAATGGTGACGTTGGACTACGTAGTCTTATATAATAAATTTTATTTGTTAACTGCAGCAGGAGCTTGTGTAGGAATAGGAATTTGAGCGGGGTTCTCTCTATTTATACTCATTAGTATGACGCGCTTGACATAGATGGCCCACAGCAACTCACGAAGAGCTAGATTCCGATCAATAGCGGTGCGGCTTCTTTCTCCTTTTATGGATGCTCATGTGGGCGCAGCTCGCTGCTTGCAGGCAACCTTTCGTTGTGTACTGGAGAACGCCACCACTCACCACGCGGTGATTGAATAAACACCGTTTGGTGAGACCGCGTAGAAATATTTCTAATCGATTGATTATAAAATTATTGAAATTGGTCCAGGGGCAGCTGAGTTATTAACGTTCAAAATCTTTCATAATTTTGTTACATTTACCATTTTCGGTTTTCACAAAGTGTACCCGCATATATAAATCACAGACGTAGTCCTACGTCAAAAAAAACCATGAACTTCAAGGCAACCGGTATGTTCGCATCAACAATTTGAGCTCACATGGAAAGCTCGATGAGTACCGACTAATAGTTGAGTTTCGATTTTCACCTCTATATGCAAATCAAGTACGCATACTTTACCTCAATCCCACAGCAATCCGTGAGCTGGTGCAAATTGGCGTGCCGCTTCACTTTCACTCTCTCTCGACAATTAGCAGCTCGTTTGTTCCCTCATATCAGTATCAGTTTAAGACCGTCTCACTTTCCTGCCCAATTGTTGCTGCAGGCGCACTCTCAGCGCAATAAAGCACCCAAGACACAATGACACCGTTTCCGATGCTAATCAACTGGTTTTCTCTCACCACCTCGAAGATCGTATCATTTCTCTTCGGTATGATAGCGGTGTTCACACCTTTCAAGCCCTTTTCGAAAAACATGACTGTTAGGTACATCATCATAATTTCACCGTCGTCGGCGTCGTCGTCGTCGTCTTTGTCGCTTGCTGCCGCGATAGAGACCTGCAAATTTCACAACCTCATTTTCACCTGTAATTACGCCATTTACCGGAGTTATTCGAGATTTGGGCGTAACTGCTTTTGTAAACCAACACGCCAATCGCCGGTTTCTCGCAAACAAACTATACCAAATTATGGAGGAATCATTCCTCTACCTGACTATGTTATTAGCTTTCGAGATTGAGCCTTTATTCGCAAGAAATCGGCGATTGACGTGCTTGATTACAAAGGCAATGACGCCCAAATCTCGAATCACTCCGGATTTACCTACTGTTTGCCACAGCCATCCATCTATACTTCTTGCTGCGGCTGGTTGGTTAGTACAGTACACACCCGTTAGTCCGACTGGCATCTGGCATCCAGCAGACAGAATCTGGGACGGGACTTGACAATCGAGCTTCTCACTCTAGTTGATGTCTTTTTCCCAGCACAATAAAAGCAACCATAAACAAACCACAATATCCACCACTTAAAACACGCAGTGTACTCCATTTTTAAACTTTCCCATCGCAAATATAATCATCTACCAACGCTTTTGCCGTCAACATTGATCCCGGCATCACTGCCAGTCATACTGTCCTTTTTATCCCACGATTGCTACTGTCAAATTGACCCATCACAACTGGCTCGAATTAGGTTTTGCACCGTCGGGGTTAACCTCAATCTGATGACAGTTCAGTGGTACTGTTTACGTGGACTTAGTCGATTTTTTCATGGGTGGATTTTCTCGATAATTTTGCAGACTGCAGTGAGATGTAAACAGCATTTCTGCAATGTTCACGAGCAACATCCTTGCAACGCACTGTTCCTCGACAATTTTCAAGTTAATATTCAGAAATTAAAAAAAAAATCGAAAAAACGGCTAAGTGCTTGTAAACAGTACCACTGAACTGTCAAAAAGGTTCAGCCGATTAACACTGAGTTCATTTATGACGTCACGCTGCAGTTCCTAATTTGACAGCAAATTGGCTCGAATTCGCTACCCGATTGTCAAGTCCCGTCCTAGGTTAAAACAACAAAGACAAAGTGTGAACGGGGCTGACACGTTCTTCGAACGCATCAAACTAGCACGTGCCTACTGTACTGTTGCATCCTCCGAAGCGGAAACCCCTGAACGTCGCACCTTTGTTCACCACAACGACGACGTCGTTGGTCGCCCGTAGTTGGTGCCAATATTTACGGTGCCGTGGAGCGTGAAATTTCACTTTTAATAATAAGCTACTAGTTAGTTATACCGGGCGGGCGCTTGGGTCAACGGAAAGATTCATCCACGTCGGCTGGCCGTCGGTAGTAAATCATCAATTCCACCGGTCTCATCTATTCGCTTCGGTTAGTAGGACGACGACGTTGTAGCGCAGAGCTATCAGCTAGTACGAGGATTAAAGTTAATCTCAGATTGGTGGCATGACTGGCGGTGTGCTATACTCTTCGGTTTAGAAATAAATTACTCGTCGGAACCTCTGTCACGGGATCATGGTGGGACGGAATGAAGTACGATTGAATACCTGCACGTGGATATGCTGCAACCCAACCGGGTTTTTGTCTTCACGGTATTGAAAGAAGGAAGATTAGCGATGCCAACATTTCATTAGGGCGAAACTGCTTTTGTAAACGGAAACGACAAGTTTGACAGTTGTCACAAATGACATCAATATGCCTTACCGAAGTCGATTTGGTTCTAACTAGTTTAGACAAGACAAGTAGGCTTACCCAGATCACCGCTGCCGTTCTGCTTCCGTTGTCATTGCCCTTGGGTTCAAACCCATTAAAATGGAATAATTCGACAGGGAACGTTCATAAGGGCGTAAATGCAATGATCGATTCTGTTCGTCGATTTTCTGTTCTGTTCGCTTGGATTGACATTGCTCGCACCGTTTGCTGTTGCTTTTGATAGCCAATACAACCTGTTACAGCACTGTATTGGACAAATTTAAGAAAATTGCGTGAGAGCGACTCTCTCTGCGGTGCAGGAAAGATTTTTTTTTTGGTATGGTAAGCTGCGCGCACGCCAAATAGATAGAAAGAAGATTTATGACGATTCTGAAAATTTCCTGTAAAAAGATAATGCTCGATGCAAGTAGATGCGAGAAATGAAAGAAGATTTTTCGAGCATCTAGAATTGAGATTTCGATGTGACGCCCCGCTCGGAAAATTGATTCGTTTAGCTGTAGCAATTGAAAGAGAAAATCGATTAAGAGAATCGTTCATAGGCCCCAAGGGGTAAGACAGCTCCTAATCATGAGCAATTTTAGAGTTGCTTTTGAGGCACCTCGCGTAACTCACATTGCTCAGTGAGCAAGATCACTGTCATTTGCATTCTCACTGTTCACATCACAGCAACATATGAAGATGCGAAGCCGAAAAGCTGCTGTCAAGCAAAACAACAACAAACAACCGGCTTCATGTGGTAGAAGAACTCGATCCGCCTGACCAAATACTCCAGATCCGGCAAATTATACGCACCCCGTCGTCCTCCGATACTCGTCAAAGTGAAGTCGTTTTCTGCGATACACCACCGAGATTCTGCTGCGGCCGTCGAAGGAAGTCTCCGTTGAAGTTGAACATAACTTCTTTGAAGAAAATATTTCATCCAGAAGGAAAAAAGTTGTTTTTTTACTATTATTCATTATATTTGGTGCATGTTTCGTTCTTTGGTTTCTCGTCAGCAAAGTTTATAGAGGTGATCATGTACATGGTTGGATCGGATTTACTTTTGAGAATCTTAAGATCGCCAAGAACCCTTTCCTTCCACTCTTTCTGAACCATCTGCAGTAGCTTGGTTCTTCGTCTTCCTCACCAGTTTTCACTTCGATTTCGTCGATTAGATCGATGATGGGTTTGAAGTCCGGATGAGGTTACTCACCGAAAATATTGGCAGCTGTGTCTTCATCGTCCTCCTCCTCTTCGACTTCAGCAGTGTCGACTGTGTTGATGCTCGGGCTGAACATTCTGGGGTAGTGGTTGGCAGCGTTTCCTTCGGAGCTGGATTTGGGAATCGGATGTTAATCGGTTTTTATCCAACTTGGAAGATATTTCCTATGTATGCCAGTGATTTCCCACAACGATTTCACGTTCAACTCGGTGGATATCTGAAAACGATTCCTGTGGTTATTTTACGAGAACAACTCGTACATGTTCACCTACCTACAGTTAATTGATGAATCTACGTTACGGTCGGCCAGCAGATGGAAATGATGTGAAAATGATAATGACGTTTTGCTAGCTGTCAAATCGTATGGAATATTTTTTAGTACATCATCACTTTTGTGGTTTTGGATTTCAAACCTAGGTGTCGCATGCACTGGTGCAGTTTCGCGTAGATTCATCAATTCACATTCAACGTTTTGAAACGGAGGAATACGAGCAAAAAGCACTTCCAAACAATAACAGCAGCAACAGCAGCCAATCGGCACAGAGAAGCAGATGAAAATCGCAGCATCGTTCAATTTTCTGAACAAAATCTGGAATTCACATTGTTTCAATAGCCGAACAATTCTATTTTGTTTACAAACAAGACTTACGTCTAATATGTGAAAGGGATAAACGAAATAAGCCAAAGAGTAACCAGACAAAAACATCGATGAACGTCGACTAAATTTTGAGGTACAGTGAGTTACTCGCTGCAAAAAAGCAACTCAGAGTAAAGCTGTCTCACCCCTTGATAGGCCCTTTTGAACGCTCACTGTCGAATTGTATCGGTAACATATCGGATAAACAAATTTTACGACTTATTTTAACAAATAAACCAAATTATTCACTTGCAACTTTTTGGTTCAGTGTTTGTTTTGATTTGCACAAAGAACGACGTTCGCGACGGAGGAGGTTCTAGTCGATTCCGCTGGAGATTTTCGATGATACCAACGAAAGTTCTAGTCACTAATATGGACCAACCAAGGTCTGTGCCATAAAAAGGGAGAAAGTTCTAGTCAATATTTCTGACATTCTCGTTGAAGCAGGTTCCAGTCGATTCCGGATGCTGCCAACGAAAGTTCCAGTGAATTCTGCTGACGTTCTCGACAAAAGAGATTCCAGTCGATTTCGGTTGAGTGGAATTCAGCGGAGTTTTCTGACAATCTCGATGGAGGTGGTTCCAGTAGATTTCGAATCCAGCCAATCGAAATTCCAGTGGATTTCGACGGAGATTGTTACAGTGGATTTCAATTGATTTTCCTCATGTTTTCGACGGAGGAGGCTCCACACGATTTTGGTGAATATTTTAGATTAAGCCAGCGAAAGTTCCTGTGGGTTTTGACGGAGTTTTAGCAAGCTCTTGGCGGAGGAGGTTCCGCGTGATTCCGGTGGCGATTTTAGATTTTTAGAGAAGGTCCCGAAGAAACGAGCTCAACTTTTTGGCTCAGCTCTGGTACTCTCTTCGGTCCCAAGCTAATCGATGCACCCCTCGAAACATAGGAAAATCCACGAATCCACTGTCAAACTTTCATAGCGAATCAAAACACACATAGTGTAGTACTAGAATTTTGACTAGAATCGGGTACGTTCGGTGACTTGGGACCGATAGGCTAGTCCAGAGTGATTTAAAATCGTTAGTTTCCACCGTTCGGTGTTAATCTATGATTCAATCGCCGATTTCCTGCAGATATAAGATCACTTTTGCAAACTAACTATTTAACAACATTCCTCCACTTGACGGAGTTGCTAGTTTTCATGTGTGAGCTTTTGTTTGCAAAAAATCGACGGCTAAGACCATTGTAGTTTCGTCCTTTTGAAATGTCGTTGAAAATTTGATATTCGGTTCAGTTTGCCCTTTCATCGGTATAAAAATCAACGTTCAGCTCTGTTCACACTTTTTGCATTTAAGATATTTTGGGCCTTTTTTAGCCAATTTGGTGATTGCCATTTTGTTGTTTCGAGCCGATTTTGATAAAAGAGTCAGGCATTTTGACAGAATTTTGCAAGCCCATTTGTTGTTGTTTTGGTGCCAACAAAAGCATAATCAGCTCTTCAAGCCTTTCAAGGTGTTTTAAAGAAAATTTTGGCAATTCAAAATCCATTGATGCAAGTACCAAACCGACAACGAAATTGGTCTTCAATGCTGCCAAAATGTCTTTGAAAACGCCAAATTGGTCTTCCCCGCGCCAAAATCGGTTCGAAAATAACCAGAATGGACTCAAAGTTCCCTGATGTCAAGATGAGTAACATGGCTCACGAGCGACTCTGTGTGTTGAAATTTGAACAGATGAAAGAATTGCTGTCAAACAAAATAACTCCTAGCCACCTCGAAACACCTTGGGGAAATTCACCGACAACGAACCGCATGGCTGGAGAAAATTATTCCATTTTCTCATCCGAGTCTGAAACAGACAAACAGCAGACGACACAATGACTGGTGGCAACGTGACGTCTTTATGGTGCCGGGGAATCGAACTGGAGATACAGAGAAGGAAGATGGCAATAAATATATATTAAAGGACAAAGTTGGCTGGTGAGTGCACCGCCAACGGCAGGTCAAAGCGCACTGGAAAGGGGAGTGTAGATCAGTCAGTGGTTTCTGTTTTCCTACCGGTTGAAGACGGGGTTGGCGGGTATTTCTTGATGAATTTGCGAAGTCAAATTGACAGCTTGAAAGATTGATATTTTACGATGGTTCTCGACGAAAAGTGGAAGACTTTGTACTGACATACAAAGTGCACCGGCAAATCGATTAACGTACCCCATTCTAGTCGAAACTCTAGTACTACACAATGTTTGTTTTGGTTCGCTATGAAAGTTTGACAGATAGAATGAGGGGTTCGTGGATTTTCCTATGTTTCGAGGGGTGCATCGATTAGCTTGGGACCGAAGAGAGTACCAGAGCTGAGCCAAAAAGTTGAGCACGTTTCTTCCAGACCTTCTGGTCTTAAAGTGAGTTTTTTTGAGCTCTGCTCAAGATTGAGTTAAAATGAATAATAACAGCTCATTTGAGCGTACCAAGAACAGAAGCTCTCATAAAGTCCTTGTTTCATCATTAGGCTGCCGAAATTACCACTTTTGTCACTTCTTGATTTATAAGAGCGCGTTTGTGGGTGGTAATTAATTCTACGGTGCGTAACCAAACAACTGCTTTCGGCGGAAGCTAGAAAATTATTACCAACGACGGCGACATTAATTCTAAGAACGCAGCCAGTTGGATGTGTCAAAACTCTTTCGGTCCTAATAAAGGAAAGCATAACTGCCCTGTTGGTCAAAGCAAGCTTTGCGTGACTGAAAACACGACTTGCGTGTGACCCGACAGTTGATCTGGAATTGGTCTGCACCTTCAAGGTGATTAATCGTTCCCACCTTTTTCGAACGGCCTTGAGTTTACATTGGAGTGGTTGCTTAGAAACAATCTTCCTAATCGCGGACTAATTTCCATCTACTCGATCGTCATTAGCATGGTAGGAGCGACCCACTCAGCGGGGGAAGCCCGATCCAACGGTGTACCGGAAGGAAGCTTTGAAGCTTTCCCATAATTTATATTACTCTTGTTACGGCACACACAATGGTGGCGTGATTTGTACCAGTTTCTCACTGCCTTCTCGCGTCTTCGTAGGAACGAACGGAACACGACTTGGGTCGGCCGGATCCATCACGGTTATATGAAATTCAATTTGTCAAAAGCTATCGTCGCGCTCGTCGCTCGTTCCCTCAAACTGGAAGACGTCAAAGTTGTAAAACTGGAATGGAGGGGGTGAGAGGCGGAGAGGGGCAATTTACGTCCCAATTTCGCAGCAATCGCGGCTCTTTGCTTGGATTAGCGAGACTCATGGTCTAATGCTGTGAATTGAATTGAATTAATCCTTGATTGGAAAAGTTGCCCCGCTCCCACCTTGCTGCCAGGGGCGGGAGTTTACACATACTTCGGGGGTATGAATCTTCCGGGATTGCTCCTACGGCGTAATCTCCATTCCAACTTTATCGCTATTCCCATCCTCTAGAACAGCGCACATACCGCTTACATGAGGATATTTTATGTCATCCCTTTCATTCGCTTTTTTATGACACACCAAATTTCCATGACAATGGCGAAATGATCCGTCTATCCCGGGGCGGCTACAAAACATATCTCTTCCGTCGTCGCTGTCATCGTCGTCGCTGTCGTTCGTCCTTTCTGGAGTTTCTCATGCATGGCCTGCTGTGGCGCCCGATGCAAGCATGTATGTCAAATGACACCGGCACAATTGCTGTCATCTATGCTTTCCGAGAGAAGAAAAATGGCACCCCAAACATGTGACGCCAATGACAATGAGCCGCTGTGACGGTGCCACTCATGTCCGTCTGCCACGTTCCAGAGATTCCAGCTTTCGATAACGAAAGGCCCTCACCGATGCGATGTAATGGCAAACCATAAACTTTGATTACACCTCTATCCGTAGATGTAAACAAAACGCTTGTCCGCAAATCCCAAGGTGTAAATAAAGACATTCCCGTGACACAATTGGGGCATGAAAGGATGACCTTCGCATGCCGAAAAAAAACCAAACATAAAAGAATAATGTGGCAATTTTGACAGGTCGTTACACACCTCTGAGCGTCGAGGGATGATCCTCTCCGCTCCGCTTCATTCTGTTCTTGACATTTATTGCTCCTTTCAGACTTAATATATGAGAACTCATCTTCGTCATCGCCATCATCATCATCGTTGTCGTCGTCGTCGTCGTTTTCGCTAACCGCTATATTCCGCCGAGGATTTTTTTGCCTCATTAGCTTTTCTCATTGTGCGTGTAACCCTCCCTCCTTTGACCATTTTTGTTTACTTTCCTTTCGAACCAATGTTGGGAACGAGTAGGACGAGGGATCAACAGAAGAGCCGTCTGCTGGATCCACACGAAAGCTAATATTTATTCTGTAAACGCGATCCTTCGGAACAAAGTAGTCCGAGGAATGAGAACCGGAGAAAGGCGTATTGAATGGAAAGGTTATCTAATCCGGTTCGGAACGCCATGATTCGTTTAACCACGTGTTTCCTGTTTTGTCCGAGGTTTTGTCCGGTCCTTCGGCTTCGGCATTCAGTCTATTGTGGTGGAAAACAAAGCGTCTTTTCGACGGATTTGCTAGGACGATTATTACACAAAAAGGGCACAAGAAACGAACTGCACTGCGCAGGGATGGAATTCTGCCAAGCAAAGTTTTAATCGAAAATTAATTTTTAAGTCTATTTCTTCCGAAACGAGTTGATTGTCACTGTGCACTTTAATTCGATAAAAAAAAAATGAATGGGAAAAGTTTAAGCTGCATCCATCGAGAAATTTTATTCACACAGCCCTGGGCATGTTTCAGGGGCGTGTACTGAAAACGTAAAACGGATTGAAAACTGATACATCAAGCTGAGACTGTGGTGAATTTTCACTTAAATTTGACACTTCGAAAATAAATTATAATGTTCGAAAATCCCTCTGTTGTTTATCGTTCGATTTTCGAGAAGGTGTTTGTTAAAATTGATTCCTTGTGTGTCAGTTGTGTCAGAAATAAGTATGGTACAATAGCAGGTTTATTTGAAACAAAATTCCATCTTTCAAATTTAAATGATAATCAATTAAATGGAACACAGCCTGAATACCGTGGACCCCCGCCAATCTGAACGACACTTCATTCATAATAACGGGGTTCATTTTTAATTTAAACTTCTAGTAGCCCTATGAGCATACGAAAATCGTCTTTCTGGTAGCCCTATTTGCTGTTTTGCTTCGGTTCTGCACTCCGTTTAACTATGTTCCATTTCGCTTTACTTCGTTCCAAGAGCTAATAGGCTGTTTCTATGCACCACCAATGTAGAGTGCGCTAGGCGATTATGCGAGGAAACGTCAACCAAACCGTTTGTTTACATCAAAATTAAAAATTTCACATCTCAAATTAACGCATATTGTTATGCGTATCTTGCATATTTCCATCCGGAGGGGTCTTATTTTATCATTTTTCAAATATTTGAACGGATTTTCAGCAAAAATAACACCACATTAAAAATCCAGAAGATCATAAGCGCTGGAGTAGTTTTATAAATCTTCACTTTTCTTAACAAAAATATGTGGAAGCACCAGCCGGATCACTCCCAAATCGATACAGAAAACAAAATATTCCATATGGATGATGATAACAAACACCTGCGATGGATAAATTAATCAGAAAAGGTAAAAACATTTTCCTCTTCCCTTATACACCACCAGAGGCTGAAACGATCGCTTGCGAATTCGCCTATTGACATATGAACCATTTTTAGTTTGCACGGCGTGCATAATAGCGGGGTTCATATTAAAAAGTGTTCAGATTAAAAACGGTCAGATCACCGGGGGTCCACGGTAGCAGCATCAGCCCCGTTTACACTTTTTCTTTTAATTTTTTGACAAGTGACATGGTCGTTGATTAAAATACCACTTTATCGATGCCACAAAACAAGAACCGTATGGTTTTGATGTTAACCCGGTGACTACCAAATCGGATGTCGATCAGCTTTCCCGACAGCTCAATTAAGTTCAATGTTCCACGTCAAACCGGTAAATGGCTTCATCATTTTTTAAGAGCGCTACCATGTTTTCACTTCATTAAATTTATAATGCCATTAAAAAGCTGTAGCTCGCTGAGCATGAAGGTAGGAGGAAAGCGGCAGTTTCCCTTCATTTCGCACACACACACACACACATCATCCAACTTTTACTGAGTGTTCATTCGTCGGAAAAAAGCTTCGCCTCCTTTGCTCAGTAACATACAAAGTAGTACCTAGAGAGGGTCTAGTATAAGAGAGGAGTGGATTTAAAACAAACTGTCTAGGTGATTTCTAGCAACACTGCCACTGGCTTTAACAGTTCATTTGGCTCAAATCCAGCCAGTTCGCTCCTCTCTTATACCCTAGAACCTCTCTATTTAGTATTGCCTAGCTGGAGTAGAACTTTTTCGCACTAAACAGTAGGCGCTTTGTTTACGTTGCACACAGACACACAATGCACACACAGCGTAGCAGAGCCAAAGTTTACCAAACATTTTAATTATGAAGGTAGATATCTACTCCTCATCTTCGCGTGCGAATTTGCTATTCTGGCATTATTCTGGCTGAGCAGGATGGATAAACGAGAAGCACGCGTGTGATAGCGGTTTTCCCGGATGGATATGTAAATATTTGAATTGATTCTAGGAGCAACTATTGATGAATTCACATCTTGGGGATGGGATTGATTTAAGCAATTACAAGCGATAGATTTGGCACAGTCTACTCAGAAAAATAGACAGCTCATGTTTTGGTTGTGTTCCATTTGGTGAATTTTCACTTAAATTTCACGCATTTTTTGTTAAACTACCATTCTTTTTTTGACAGACCAGGAATCGGAACGAGGTAAATTGGACGATGAATAACAGATGGATTTTCGAACATTATAACTAGACAGTTGCAATCAGCTGACTGCCAATCAGTTGTTTACCAACAATTTTTGACCGATCACAGTAGAACTGGCAGTTTATTCTCATAGGAATTTCTGCTTTGTTTAAATTCAGCACCATTAACACCAGATCACTCACACCCTTTAGATTTTTAGCTGTCAGTTCCACTAAGAAACGTCTTTTGGATCACTTTATTCACCAAATGGAACACAGGCTAAGAAAAAGAAAGAAATATCAAACTGAATGTCCAATTTATTCCGTTTTTCAAAATTCTGTCTAATTTCTCATCTCAAACGACTGCAACAAGAGTGAACATCCCTTCAACATCGTCCGCGGTGTTGACCGAAAGGACACGTTCGCCTGTGGCTTCAGCCACAGTAAAGTTCATTCGGAATGGCTCTAGAGCTGCTGTATGGTGATGAAACCACAATGATAACTGTCCCGCTGACGATGCTGGTCTGTACCTTTTCTCGCCTCTGCATTCGCTTATATATAATGCAGAGATCTACCGTCTAAAGGGCCACCCACATTAGATCCGGATCTGACGCGTTGCGGCAAAGTGACAGCTAAATCTATTGCCCAATAAAATTATTACGGATATTTTGCTTAACGACGTGTTCGGGGTATCATAAAAACCATTTAAGAAATAGTTCTATTATCTGTCCAATTTACGCACCACAAATAATCCACGGATCTAACGCTGGTGGTGCGAAAAATCTTGTTTCAAGTTTTCAACTTAATCCATCTATTCAAATCGCTCTCCAAATATTTGCAGGAAATTTTCAAAATCTTCATCGATCTTTTGACGTTGGATAACGTCTTTCGGCAACTTACGGGGGTACAAAATTGAAAACAGTCATTTTGGATGCGTTACGAAAAATTAAAAGATTTTGAACGATAATAACTCAACCGTCTCTCGATAGATTTACGAGATAATGGCATCAATCGATTGGAAATATTTCTAGCAATTTGCTGAATGTTTCAAAACTATTGATTTCATTCTGTAAAGTATTGAAAAATGGTTAAAAGTAAACCATTGTCTAAAGATGGTGAAAATCGATTGATTTTTTTTATATTCTTATACTTTCTCCAACCGAGACATCAGATGAGAGTATCTGACACCTCTGATATTTTCTGTTCTACTATATAAGCGTCCAAGAAGGTCGCCCGTTCCATCATTGTCTATCCGATCGTCGACCCAGCAGCAGAGCAGCAGAGCAGCAGTACCAGAGCAGCGGCAGCAGAGCCTGGGGGCGAAAGGGCAACTACCCCGAGTGCGTTGGTGCCAGTGTTCCGGTATACTGGGCCGCCGTCATGGAATGCCCAGCTGCTGCAGTTCTCAGTCGGTCGTATTCACCGTCTGCTCCGCAAGGGCAACTATGCCGAGCGCGTTGGAAAAATGGCCCTTTTCAGGGCCACAACATTATCAAGAAAGAGTTTAACGTACGTATGCGAGTATCTGACACCTCTGATATTTTCTGTTCTACTATATAAGCGTCCAACAAGGTCGCCCGTTCCATCATTGTCAACAACATCAGCCCAACAAACGGCCACCAAACTTTCGCAAAAGAGTTATTAAGGAATATTCCTAAAATATAATATACACAATTAAGTACAACACATGACAGACGTTATCCAACGCTAACCCTGCGGTCGTATCTAGTATACAACCCTTCCAACTTTTTTCTATCTACTAAGGCTCTGAACCATTTGGTGGATTATTTTAACTTTTGGTTAAAATTTGACAGATGAAAAGTTATCGATTAACCCTGCTATTCGAGCATGGTTATTTCTGACAGACAAGAAGTTAAATTTTGACAACCGTGGCTCGAAAACCGGTCGATCGACAGCACGGGGATTTTCGAACATAGAAAATAACTTTCGAAATGTCACTTTTAACCACGAGTTAAATTTATCTCGGCAAATGGTTCACAGCCTAAGGCCGTGTTCCATTTGTTGAATTTTTACTTAAATTTGACAGATGTAAAATTTTCAAATAGGGTAAACGCTCCTATAGTAGCCGTACGTTAGAAGCGTTAGGTTCCTATAGTTGTGTATGAAGACTCAATACACAACTATAGGAACCTAACGCTTCTAACGTACCGCAACTATAGGAGCGTTTAGCCTAAACCTGCTATTCCAGCAGACTTATTTCTGACAGACAAGGAATCAATTTTGACAGACGCTTTCTCGAAAGTCGGCCGATAAACAACAGAGGGATTTTTTAACTTCTTAATTTATTTTCGAACCGTCACTTTGATTCTTCAATAGAAATTTTCCAAAAGGTTTAAAGGGATTTCTACCCGTGTAGACAGTTTAATGCAAATGTCTTCGGTTCATACATTTATTTTTAAAGTTGGTATGAACAACTGTCTACAGTGTTCACTCGACTGTCGACAAAAGCATACCACCACAGAACAGAAGTGCAAACAAATCGGTGAATCAAAAAGTGTTTCGTTTTTCTGCTCAACAACCGATGTGTTGTGGTAGCGTTCCACACGGGCTTTCTATGTGCACTCACACTATAATAGCATGCTGCCTATCTTAACTGCAGGCAGAAGATGCCTTCTACCGCTAGGTGCGCTAGTGTTCGCAAATGGCAAGTGGAGCCACTTTCTGATCCGAAGTTCCACTCCTGTGATACCACTCTCGATGTGTGCTACGCGATCGTCTGTTTTCTCGACAGCAACCATTGTGTGGTCCTCCTCATTGTTCTTCATCAGCAGTTCTTTCGGTCGATGCGTCGTCGACTTTGGAAAGCAACCGTTTCGTGATGAGTGTGTGAGTGCTGACCACGTTTTGCGTCCATTGCTGCAATGGACGCGCTCTGACCCTCGTTGGCGTACAACAATTTGCCATACAATGAAACTACTGGAAGCGGCTCCAGTTCTGATGGAGGAGGCTTTTTGGATAGCGGAAGATAAAGTGTTTATTGTGTTGTACCTTTTGACTATATTTTTAAGATGTATTGTATAGTGACCAAGAATCCTCGGCTCTGTAAAGTTAATTCGGTTGAGCCTTACCAATTAAATTAATGAACAACTGTCTACGCAAAGAGATGGGGAAGTCAACAATGTCTCAAAACCTGTCCACACATTTTATGGATAGCCCCTTACAGCACTGCTTTCAACAAACAAATCAGTTTTATAGCACTCAAAGTGACACTTTCTGTTTCTGTTAACAAAAAAAACTAGAAGTCACCTAGTCGAAAAACTTCCGTAGCGATGAAAGCCATTCAACTATATCCGCCCCCTTAACGACGACGTCGTCGTCATCAAAAGGATACAAGCAAAAAACTGCCAGGGGCTCCTTTCCTCACATGCTAATATCATCGTCGTCAGACGTTTGCCGCTTCCTACGACGACGACCTTCCCCCGCGGTGACATTTGAACAAATTGAGTCAACCACTCCAGCAAGCGAGCGTGTCATCCTTCTTCAATTTATACCCAATCCACGTCGGCACCTATGTCGACCCACATTTTTTTTTTTGTTCGTACCATAGGGTAGAGCGCTACTTCGTCGTAATCGCCCATTTCCGTTCTATCGATCAGAAAAGATCAATAATATCAATGATTTCAACGTGCACAAATCAATTATAGGTTTGTTCCGATGCGCTAGCTCATTAGCTACAACATAAATCCTGTTAGAGTGCATTGCATGAATATATACGCTCATTGTTCTCAAAACAAAAGAAGCGCTCCTAGCGAATCCCCTTTTTCTACGTTTCTCCGTAGGACGAAGAAAATCTAATGGCGTTTCAATGCGTTAGGATGGAATTGAAACTCGTAGAACGAATTTAGAATCAAGAAGCAATGTTAGATTTTAGACAATATCTCAACAATTTGTGACTCTTTATCAAATCCAACGGTACGTATGGAAAGGTGAATAAATTTGCAAGTCATATTTGACAGACATATTACATTTTTTGTTTAAACTCGTTCAGCAAAGGGAGGTAAAGCGCGGGTTGTGCTTAGTAGGACGGAAATTAGATCAAAAACCCTATATGTTATTTTTCCCCTGTTTGACATCCTAGCCGCCGCCAGGGCATTCCTGCGCCAACGATAACATTGTTGTTGCACGGTAAAAAAAAAACAAAAATGGCTCAATTTTGAGTATAATTTTCCACACTTTAGTATCACTAGTGCCTGTTTTTGACAACATGAGAAAAAGAGAAAAAGGAATAGAGCTAATATACTGCACGAAACAAAAAACAATTATTTTATTCATGTTTTTCACTTATACATTTTTGCCAAAACATCCACCTTATAAATTCCATAAGACAAACCACATAAGTACTATAAGAATGCATAAAAGGTATGTGTGACCGAGGGGGGCGACACATCTAAATCTCAAGTTTAGATGCTCAACAAATCTCACACTAGCGAATCAATCTTCGAAAAATCTTCTTTCATTTGTCGCATCTGCTTGCATCGCGCATCATCTTTTTGCAGGAAATCTTCAGAATCGTCATCAATCTTCTTTCTAGCTAAAGGGTGATACGGTCAAAATTTGGTCAAGGGAAAACACGTGTAAATCGGTGAAATCGTTTATTTAAAAAATCAAAATAAATTTCTTTTTCAAGTTCAATTAGTATAAAATTCAGGAAAAATATTCAGTTAGGCTTCCGCTTTTCCAAATCCGAATTGCCGGGCCTTACGCTTGACCCCTGCCATCAGATTTTGTACAGCCACCTTGTCCACCTTCTTCGCCGCAGAAAGCCAGTTTGCCTTGAACTGCTGCTCGCCCTTAGCAGTTTTTTTGGTCTTCTTTAGGTTCCGCTTGACAATAGCCCAGTATTTCTCAATTGGGCGGAGCTCTGGCGTGTTGGGAGGGTTCTTGTCCTTGGGAACCACCTGCACGTTGTTGGCGGCGTACCACTCCATGGCCTTTTTACCGTAATGGCAAGATGCCAAATCCGGCCAAAACAGTACGGAACAACCGTGTTTCTTCAGGAAAGGCAGCAGACGTTTATTCAAACACTCTTTCACGTAAATTTCTTGGTTGACAGTCCCGGAAGCTATGAAAATGCTGCTTTTCAAGCCACAGGTACAGATGGCTTGCCAAACCAGATATTTCTTTGCGAACTTTGACAGTTTCATGTGCTTGAAAACATCTGCTACCTTTCCCCTTCCTTTTGCCGTATAAAACTCCTGTCCCGGAAGCTGCTTGTAGTCGGCTTTGACGTAGGTTTCGTCGTCCATTACTATGCAGTCAAACTTCGTCAGCATCGTCGTGTACAGCCTCCGGGATCGCGCTTTGGCCGTCGTATTTTGTTTATCATCGCGATTTGGAGTCACTACCTTCTTGTAAGTCGATAGTCCGGCTCGTTTTTTGGCTCGATGCACGGTTGTAGACGATACACCCAGCTTATTTGCGGCATCTCGGAGAGAGAGGTTAGGGTTTCGCTTGAAACTACCGGCAACTCTCTTTGTCGTCTCAGCGGCTTCCGGTTTTCGATTTCCCCCCGATCCAGACTTCCTGGCTGTCGACAAACGTTCCCCAAACACTTTAATTACATTTGTAACGGTTGATTTGGCAACTTTTAGCGATTTTGCCAACTTTGCGTGCGAGTAGCTCGGATTTTCGCGATGCGCGAGCAAAATTTTGATACGCTGCTCTTCTTGCTTGGACGGCATTTTGACAACTGAAGAGTGAATTCCAAAATCAAAATAGGAACAACATTCTACACACACACACCTTCAAAATGAGGGGTGTTCAGGTTTTTTAAATGCAAAATTGAAAGAAATACGTCAAGTTGATATTGACCAAATTTTGACCGTATCACCCTTTACTCAGCGTGCGCGCAGCTTCCAACAGTAAAACACAATCTTTTCTGCATCGTAGATAGAGTCGGCCCCCTCGTGTGTGACCGCTTATACATTTCATTTGACACATGATCTTCATTAACTTTTTGCAAGGCGTCTGCTTATTAGTTGACTTATACATTTTATGAATAATCAGCAATAGAAATTTGCCAAAAGGTATAAGGAGATTTCTATCCGTGTATAGAGGAAGAATAGCGCTGGTGTTCCCTTTATTCCAATGTTGAATAATACCGGGTACAGAACTGTCAAACTGCATAGTTTTTTCTCGCTTTGACAGTTGTTTTATTTTTTATTAGATATAAGGTATAAGGCCGTTCGCAAAGCTGTTGTATTTTTAAGGACTGTTTCAATTTGAAACTAGAACAGAAACGCAATGCTGAGTTGCAGTTTCATTATTCGAGCACTATTTTGCACCAGATTTGCAACTGCTCGACTATTCTGTTTTATTTCTGAGCGAGTTTGAAACACGAATGGAACTCTGTTTCAAATTTCTTTGGATGTGTTGAAGATGTTTCGAAGAGCTCCACAAAAAAAAACGGAGAACTTCATAGAGAACAGTAAAGTTTATGGAACTTGATGATTACAAACATGTTTTAGAACTGTGCGTTGCGCTGATCGTGTTGCAGTTTTATTTTTGACAGTTTCAAATTATAGAATTGAGTAGTTTGAAACAATTTTGAAACTCAGCATTGCGAACGGCCTTTTAGGTTTTGAACGTAATATTCAACAACTTTTTTTTCTGTGTAGAGTGCTGTAGGGGTAACAGGGGTTTGTTACCATCTTTTTTAACGATCTTGCCGGAACAGAAATAGCCGGATCAAAGCAGTCAGTGGACAAAGGAAACGCATTGATTTATATGGAAAACTCATTTCGCGTTGCTGTCGGCAGCCATTAGCAAACAACGATATCATCTTTCAATTTCCCGGAATCCACCGAACACTTTGAAACGAATGGAAATCGAAAAATAAAATTATACGATTCTATTTAACAACCGGGAAAAATCCTGCCAATTTTCAGCTTCAAAGTCGTGTCGATCTTGATATCTCTGTTTCGTGAGGTTTTGTTTTTCACTCGGCGCTTTGAAGTTTGTTGTCGTTCGCTGGTTACAGTGAAGAAGCGTGTGCGGCAAATAGGGATGAAGAATGTTTCTCTCAGCGCGGTACTCAGAAACGCTTGGAAGTGAAATTCCGGGGAAATTGTTTGGCTTTGCAACTTCTAGCGCGGTAAGCATTTTGTTTTTCATTTGCAGTTAATTTTTATTTTTCATGCTTTGGCTCCGACACAAGCAAACAGTGGGAATGATTGAAGGTGATTCCCTGAAGAGTCAAATGGCTGCCATGATGACTGATAAACCCTATCACTTCACGTACATTGTTGCAATAACGCTCATGAAATTGGAACTTCCTGTTCAACATGGAGTTCTAATTTAATGGTTGTATGCTTTGTGAGAGTCGATATTACAGCTCTTGAAATTTCGAGGTGACTCTTATGCGTATAACGGCAGTAATGCTCTCGATCAGAAACAAGGATCCACCTTAATTTGCGTTGATCATCAGTATGGAAGACGCAGCACCGCAAAACATCTAATTAGTCCTTGAGGTGGCGCTAATTGAAATGTTTTCGAAACTAGATACTCGACGGTTGAAAATAAATTGAACGAACGACGGTTGAAAATAAACGAACTTCAACTGATTATTGTATTGCTCGAACCCTTTAACAAAATGCTGTCGAATTTCGGATGATTTCCTTATGGTTGAATTCGTCATCAACTGATATGAGCATCCATATGACTGTCCTCCAAATAAAGGATGATATTTATTTGAAAATTGGCTGTAAAACATACACGGCTCAGAGGACAACAATTTAAGGATAGGATGACTTGCAAATGCTTTAGATTAGATTAATAATTCGATTGTTTACATTTCCATGTCAAGGCCGTAGCCAGGTTTCGAGCTAGGGAGGGGCGAAAAAAAATCACTGTAAAATTTGACCAAATGCCATTTCACCGAGCCCCATTTCCCGGAAATTATTATTATTATTTAGCTTTATTAAGGAGGCTTTCAGCCTTGGGCTGGTTCGCCTCCAACTTTCCCGGAAAGCCTTTGTGTTAGTTACTGAGTTTAGGGGGGGCAGTCGACCTCCCTGCCTCTCTGTGGCTACGCCTACGTTTCATATTGAATAGCCATGAACAGCCATTCATCATGCATACAAAATTACTTGTTGGTAGAGGAAACTTCCTCCACCACGTATTAGACAATAATTGTAAGTAATTATTGCTTACTTTCTGAATTTAGAACTTTCTTCGTAGGGGAATTTACGTATTCTCGGCAACCTAAGCAGCGACCTGCTATCTATAGCCTTTTTCTCTATGGAACGCACACGTATGCAGTATTGGTTTGTTTACAATCTTTTGCTGCCAGCTGCTCTAACAATTTCAATCGAAAGAATTGTCAGAAACTGTTTTGAAACGCTTTTACAAAGCTCCAATCTTCTCTAGTGAGAGCGAGTATTGTCGGCAACAAGTTTTTCTTCGGCAACCGTTCCATTTGAACTGCATGTAAATCTGCTGTTCTATTATCGGCAACTCGAAATCAGCTACAATTTGTAGTACGTGTGTTTCATTTCAAGAAAACCCTGCTAGATTGCTTTTTCTTAGTGGTAAAAATATAGTCAAATTGAAGCTGAAAGCATAAAGAATCGTTTGCATGCATTCAGCGAAGTGTTTTCGTAAGAAAATCCAGTGAAAATAGTGTTTCAATTTGGGTTGCCGAAAATAGTCTGTCATGCCGAAGCCGTCATTTCCCCTACGTAATAGACAATTTACGGTTTCCACGCTTTGAAAATGCTTGTACCACCTCTGATAGCGATGGCTATGCTTCCACCTCGTTTGTCTGCTCAGAGCAACAAATGACGTTGGATAGAATTATTTAAATCATCGTTTTGAATGATTTGTGTTAAGGGGCTGAGTCAATTCCAAATTAATTTCAATTTAAGATGTCTACCATTCTGGAGAGAGCATTACGCATTCCAACTGAAGACCCTGTCCCTTTTCATAACAATGTTCATCCTGTATTCGAGAGGAAGATCATCTGATTTCAGAACAACCGTCATTTGGTTGCAGCTATCATTCGAAAACGCGATTTCGATGTTTAGATTTGAATAGTCTGAGGTTTCATTCGAACCGAAGACAACAAATCAAGAAGACTGGCAACTCTTCCATTTTTTCATACGAACGCTACACGGTAACCGCGAAATACCCAATAATGACTACAAAGTAAGCATTTTCGAGGGAGACTGGGACTACCCATTAAATGAGTAAACATATTACCCATTTCTGAGTATTTGTTACTCAAAAATGAATACTTACTACTTATTTTTGTAGTTGTAATTACTCATAAATGGGTAAAAATTTTACTCATTTAATGGGTAGTCCCAGTTTCCCTCAAAAATGCTTACTTTGTAGTCATTATTGGGTATTTTGCGGTTACCGTGTATGAGACAGGTACAATCGCGTCATCTGCCGCTCAAAGGTAAATGCTTCGAACGAATTTGATAGCAAAGATTACATCCTCAGAAGAAGGGTTTGTGTATTTGCTCATTTTTAATGCGTTGCTTCCACCTTCACTCACGCGCAGCGCTATTGTATCTGTCGCTTGGATTCTGGCAAAGTTGCCAATCTTCTTGATATGATGTCTTTGTTCGAACAGAGGACGGAAGTTTGGTCGAGTTTGAGTTGAGTTCATTATGTTCATCAACAAATCAGTGCCAACATTTCAAAGGGGCGTAATTGCATTTGTAAACAATGGCTTTAGCTGTCGATTTCTCGCGAATAAAAGCTCACTTATGAAAAATAATGGCACCAGCAGGTAGAAGAATGTTTCCTCTACCAGCTAGCATTGTAATTTTCGAGAGGTAAGATTTCATTCGCGAGAAATTGACGGCTTAAGTGATTGTTTACAAAAGCAATTACGCCCCTTTGAAATGTTGGCACTAAAATACGCTTTTATTGATATTCACCCAAGGGGTAAGTC
Organism: Ochlerotatus camptorhynchus; assembly: GCF_037179485.1. NCBI lineage: Eukaryota > Metazoa > Arthropoda > Insecta > Diptera > Culicidae > Ochlerotatus > Ochlerotatus camptorhynchus. The sequence continues at coordinate 1,541,704 of NW_027040553.1, forward strand.
ACTTCGCACACCAATCTTGGGCCAACTTTTTTGTCAGTGTGCCGCAGGTGTGCGGTTGTGCCGGTCATAGAGCAAGCTGCGATTGTTTGTAAAATATCCATCCCGGCAACCCGGTATTTCTGACACCTTGAATGTTTTTGTTTGGACTCGCAAGGATAAATCGGACTAAGGATGACGCAGGAAGTGGCGGGTGTGCAAAATTTTGGTGTTTTGTGTTTATAGGATAGTAAAAGTCCTGTGGTTTAGGATTTTATAATGCCCTGAAAGGCAGACCAGAAACCTAGCCTTTCGTGATGTAAAAAGCAATGCGGCCGGAAAGAGTTGGAAGCGGTGGGGAACATTGTTGGAAACCGGCTATACACGGGAAAAAATCCGATCTCCGAAATGAGAAAAATGACTCATGATTTCATGAACACAGCGTGTTTTCATGTTATGAAAATACACCATGAATAATATTCATGATATCATGAACAACTCTTCCGTAACGCAGCAAACATTCCCAAAATCATGAATCATCCGAGTTGAAATCATGAGCTAAATTCATGGGTTTAACTTTTAAACAAAAAATGTTAAAAAAATAAAATAAAGCATCAGACTGGATTCGAACCAAGAACCTTGAGATCATTAAACCCATACTTTGACCACTAGACTATCAGTACTTGTAAAATATGGAAGACAAAAGGCGTATAATAGATACCTATGTAGTATGGTTTATGAATACGGTTTGCCTAGTACGTGTAATGCTTGTAGCGGTCTTGATTCCACTGCATTATGAAATCATGAATTTCCATGACGAAATCATGAACCATTGTTACGATTTCATGGGATGGCAAGTTTTTTCATTTCATGATTTTTTATTCATGGAAATGGAATCGGATTTGTTTCCGTGTAGAGGATGATGAATATGACTTCTGTAATTTGTTTTGTGTGGGTTGCAGCATTATTTGAATTAAGGGTACTAATGGGGTCTGATTAACTTCCTCTTTCTCTTGAGCCCACTCTAGAACCTACATTTCGTATTTAGGTCTATAAAAGAACGAAGAAGTGAACTCCTGGTCTGAGTTCCTTGGGTATATTCAATCAGAGGATGTCCCTGAATATATAGTCAAACAGCACTTAATGTTGTGAACAATTCCAATGACAGTTGTCCCAACCGGTGAACACTCGTGTTTATTTCAGTTACCATCGAGACGTAATTTGTGATTAGCCCCGGTCCCTTTCAAATTGTATCATTATTTATGAACGGCCTTATATTTGAAATGACGTTTCACATTCATCTAGTGATGTCCGATTTTCATTCGAATAATCGTTTAATCGATTAACGAACCGAAAAGTAAACTATTTATCAGAGTTGGTTGGAAATGCTAACATGAAGCTTTAGTGTGATGATTTATTAGCTAGAGAATGATTTTTAGAAGAGTGTAGGTGGATAGTTCCGTTAGAGTACGGCAGTATGAAAATTGAATAGAAGTTGAAAATGAGCGAAGGGCCATTAACAATCCAATGAAACTATTTATAATCGGTTAGATCATGCCGATATAAGCATTAACATCTCCACAGGATCATCACCGATCGTTTCAAACATGTGCTGCACTCTCATTCGTGGAAAAATGGCAGCACAGCGAACAAAAAATAATCGATTAGTTGTTAATCGAGTAATTATAAATGGGACATCTCTGATTTTGGTGTGATTGTTTTGATAAAAATGAGCGCAAAATTTCATCTATTCCGAGGGGGCAGCAAAAACACAAAATTACCTTGAATACGGGGGGTTCTCATTGGATGAAAGGGACCGTGAAAGAAGACACTAAAATAGAAAGTTTTTCTTCCGACAGTTTCATCTTAGTATTCATCTTTGGTTGTCCTGCAGTGCTCTCATTTTATTTACAACAATCCAATGCCTACGATTGTGCCGAAGGTGGGTCGAAGGTGTGCCGATGGATGTGCCCAAGCTGTGCCGAATCTAATGTTGGTACAATGTGCTGAGTGACTTACCCCTTGTATTCACCAGTACTTGATTATCCAACCCAAAATTGTCATTTTGGGCATAATTATTATTTTGAATATTGTTGACCCCAAAGTCTTAAACCTCGATATTATCATCAATTCCACATGAGGCAATAATTTTCCTTCGATCTACAGCGCTATATTTGCGTAAAATGAAAATAATCATTTTGCAAAATCATCCACATCAAGCTGAAGACGAATATTAATATTGGCAACAACACAAGCGATAATGAAGATCCAGCCACGAATGGACAAACACTAAAGGTTGACTTCTTTATTCAGAGGTTGCCTTGGATAAAAAGAAGGCTGTTATGTCAAAATTCAAATTCATGCACGTAGCTGGTCTATCTGTTAAGGTTTTCTTCAATTTTCAGCTAAGCTTTTTTATTTTTTTAGAGTTCCTCATTAGGCTGTTTAGGCGATTCAGATAGATGCTCAATGTTGGAGACTCTTCTTTGCTTTCCTGCAGCTCCTGAATCAATCTTACGTTTCCTGCAAGGTGCTTCGAATTGGTTCAACTGCTGACAACGACGGTAAACCCGACTTCGAACCGGACAATTTTTTGAATTTGATTGATGACCTTGTTAACACCAAGAATAACAAGCTGCCTGAGTAAACTTTCCAGCTGCTGATCTTTGGACAATAGGACGCTTTATTGTGATCTCGCGACCTGATCTACTCTCCTTCTGCTTAAACCCTTCAACCGGCGATGTTTTCTATACAGTTCGTCCTACTTTTTATATCGATGCTTCTCGATCCGTATTGCTATTTTCCTCCAAATCCTTTAGTTGTTGATCCACACTTGAGAATAGCCTTACGAAGTTCATCAGATCGACCGTTTTCCACTACAACATCAATCAAATAAATTGCTTTAAGTATTTCCCTAAACTCCACTGAATACTGAATGACAAATGAGCTCTGGAGAAGTCGTTTTTTGAGACTCTGAATTTAAAAAAAGAAACTTACGGAACTTCAATGTAGTTTAGTGAATATTTGAAAGACTCGGGGGAAACCTCAAAGAAGCTTAAGAACATCAGAAAGGTTCTTCGGAGATGAAGCTTAGGGTAGTTCAAATTAGCCATAGAGTAGTTAAATGTTTGGAGAAATTCAAAAATGTTAAGGAAATCTTGAAAATGCTTTGGAAGCCTTGACTTAGATCTAAAAAACACATAGGAAATTAAGAGAATTTCAATACTTTAAGATGTCCAGCAATCCTAAACACAATTAAAAAAAACCTCAACAATGCTTAGAAAAGATAATGAAAGCAAAGATGAATACTAAGATGAAACTGTCGGAAGAAAAACTTTCTATTTTAGTGTCTTCTTTCACGGTCCCTTTCATCCAATGAGAACCCCCCGTATTCAAGGTAATTTTGTGTTTTTGCTGCCCCCTCGGAATAGATGAAATTTTGCGCTCATTTTTATCAAAACAATCACACCAAAATCAGAGATGTCCCATTTTTAATTACTCGATTAACAACTAATCGATTATTTTTTGTTCGCTGTGCTGCCATTTTTCCACGAATGAGAGTGCAGCACATGTTTGAAACGATCGGTGATGATCCTGTGGAGATGTTAATGCTTATATCGGCATGATCTAACCGATTATAAATAGTTTACTTTTCGGTTCGTTAATCGATTAAACGATTATTCGAATGAAAATCGGACATCACTAGATGAATGTGAAACGTCATTTCAAATATAAGGCCGTTCATAAATAATGATACAATTTGAAAGGGACCGGGGCTAATCACAAATTACGTCTCGATGGTAACTGAAATAAACACGAGTGTTCACCGGTTGATGAAAGTTCAGGAAAGCTCCTATAAATATAGGGAATCTCTTTGGTACAAAAATCAAATTACTTGTCGCAGTGGATTTATCTCCCGAACAAGTGAAAAAAGGGGGGGAAACTCTGGATATTATACTATAATACATAGAAGGTTCGTGAAAGATCACAAAATTATTATTGGCTCAGGGAGGTTCACAGCTGTCACTATTAAAAATACCTGATCAGACAATTACAGACATTAGCTTCCGTACAGACATTTGGCAAAGCTATCTGGCATCCCTGATTTGTTCCGCGGAAGTACATTTTCGTGCGGAGAATTTGTCGAACATCAGTTTGGAACGATGCATAACATCCAAAACACTTTTTCTCCGCGGAAAAAGCATTAAACATGTTGGTAATTCAATTATAGGTCAAAAGCGGATTACGGATCGTGCGAACTTTCAGCCGTTGGTTGATACCTGCAACTGGATGGCACTGGAAATTGTGCAAAATTTTCAACAATGAAAGCCCAAACCATTTCATCCAGCGAATTACGAACTTACGTGCAATGGACACACACACACACTCCAATCCGGAAGCATTTGCGGTGGATTGCCGGATCATGCCCGATGCATCATCATCATCATCATCACCATCATCGTGGCGAATGTTTAAGCGCATTGTTTGTGGGAGAAAATTACTGCAAGTACTACGTGTGAATGCACTGAAAGTACGGTGAGGGGGGGGGGGGGGGCACAGGGGCAACCGTCCCACCGAACACTTGAGTGTGTTTGCACCGTGCAAACCACAAGTGGTTTATTGTTCCGCAAATGCCCGAATAAAAGTTTGAATGATTTGGAAAATTATACATCTAATTTGGTTCGTTTCGAAAAAAAAAGATAAATAATTTTAAGGATCATGTAACAGGGATGCCAGATTTGAACACATGTCTTCATTTTGCATACATATTAGGTTATTACAAACAACATAGCATCAACCTCCCGAATGAAATGATCATATTTGATATATATCAGAAATTTAAAAGTTTTTTTTTTCGAAAATTTGAACCTCAACAAATTTTATAAAATCGAGGACATAGAACGAGATTTGAAATACTACGGAATTACGGCCTAAAAATATTAGAAGTATCAAAATCTCTAATAAAATGATCATATTTCATCGCAGGAGTCTAGTTTGGACCAAAATTAGAAAAAATGTTAAAACTGCAAACCTTTACAAAAAATCATACAATTATTTGAAAAATTTCAAACACGCCATTTTAAAAAATTTACAAGATTAAAAATGGCCGAATTTTAGCATAAATGTCAATCATTCCCTAATAACAACAATGTTCCCCACCGGTTCCAACTCTTTCCGGTCGCTTATAGACCGTTGCTTTTCACAGCACAATAGGCTAGGTTTCTGGTCTGCCTTTGAGGGCATTATAAAACCCTACAACGCAGGACTTTTACTATCCTATGAACATAAAACACTAATATTTCGCACACCCACCATTTCCTGCGTCATCCTCAATCCGATTTATTCGTGCGATTTCACGAACACCGATTTTCGATTCGTACGAACACTGGGTTGTCGGAATGGGTATTTTACAAACAATCGCAGCTTACTCTATGCCCGCACAATCGGCACATCTGCGGCACACTGACAAAAAAGATGATCCAAGATTGGTATGCGGAGTGACCTACCCCTTGATCATTACCCCGAACAAACAATTATGCAAAGTTTCATTCATTTCGAAGAAGGTCGAGTCGTCATTTGACGTAGAACTGCTCCTCTCTAAGTTGATGTTTTCTACCGCTTGAACTCTACCAATCTGCAATTTGTTGTCTCGTTTTCATAAAGTTTCTAGTGGAAGATCATTTCCAAACTACTCGACTTATTGAAGCTTGAAGCTCCCCCTGAATTATCTGTGAATTCTTCTCACAATTTCTTGGGAATTCTTCTCAAATTTCTCCTGCAGTTCCTCTTAGAACTACCTTGGAATTCTCCTTAGAGTTCACTTAAAATTTCACTTTTCAATCCCTAGAAGATGCTTTCCATAATTTTATTTAATATCAATTTCGAACTCCCTAGGAATCCCCTTAAGAATTGTTTGCAATTTTCCCTTCAATTCATCCGGAATTTGCATCACAATTCCTACTTAATTTTCATCAGCACTCTTTAAGTGTTCCCCAAAAATTACCGCTGAAACTTGCTTCAGCCTACCGTTGAATTTCTCCTCCGAATTCCTTTGGAATGTTCCCTCGAATTCACTTGGAACTTCCTTGAACCTATGAACAGAAGTTCTTAGGAATGATGCTTTACGAATCGCCTGTATTCTCTTCAGAATTTCTATTGTATTCTAGTGAAGATTTTCTTAGAAATATGCTAAGGACTAACTTGGGGTGCTCCTTAGAACTCCTTTGAAGATTCTCCTCAGAACTACTGTAAGTTACGGCTTACTTACCAGTCTATAGCTGGCCCGATTAACCCCGGCGGGGCGGCTACGAGCAGAGTACTTCCCCCAAAGACATTCGGATTTGGATGGATTGATAAGAAAAGAGAAAGAAAAATACAATTTAAGACGTCTATTATTCTCTAACCTTTCCCTTTTCTCCTCGTTGTCCTCGGTGTCACTCGGTGAGGCCCTTCGATGATAGCGGCGGCGGTTGCTGTTTGTACTGCTTCACTCGGCTCCAGACTCGGTCTGTGCCGAGCGTTTTCTCCTTCACTTTAGCTGCGTAGCAGCGGTCCTTGGATTTCAGCGGGGGGGGGGATGAGCAAGGCTCCTTTATTGGAACCCCCCCGGCGACGATGGTGACGAATCACCTGACCAACTACTCGCCGTAGATGGTCCCTGTAGTCACCGCAGTGCACTACCCAGGTGAACGCTCCTTCGGTTCGGCCTGCTTCGTCCCTCCTTGGCTCTTAACTGCGGTGGCGGGACTGGCTCTACTGGCTGAGCCACCGCAGTGAGGATGGTGGGTGTTCGGGGATCCTTGGGGTTTAGCCGAGAAGCGGAAAAATCCTTGAAATTTAGCTTCCCTTGGCGGTGATCCGACACCCTTCGCTTCTACTCACGAACCACGGCACTGTTCGGGGAAACGACGTCACTATCCCGCAACGATGCTGGGAATTATTCCTCCAGCGGACACGCCACAAAAACGGCACTCTAACTATCGTTTCCACTTAAACGGACGGGGAAAAAAACGCGTCAATTTCCAACCGTGGCTCGTAACTTTCTCCTTTTTCCGTACTAGCTGATAATCGCGGACAATACAACAACCGCCATCGTTCTCCTGCAACCGCGCTCGAATGTCATGCTGCTTATGTTTTTCGCCTTCTATTGCAGCGGGAGGAGAAACGGGACCTAACTTTATTCTACACGCGCGACAATTTTAAACGATAATTTTTACACTATATTCTAATCCTAAAAACATGCCTACACGAATAAAATCTACTATGAAAATAACAAATTAAAATATTTACAAATAAAGCAGCGGTGAGTATGTTGCCGAGCGTTTGATCAAAACAAAAACAAATCATAACAGACAAAGCACACGCTCATGGCAAATACGTTAAAAGGGTGGGTTGTTAATTGTCACCCTAGACGAGGGTTACACTACCCAGGAATTATCTTTAAGTGCTTAAGTTTAAGCAGGAATCAGGAGGTTCTCAGAATAACCTGAGTAGGTATCCATAGATGTGGCTCAAATTTCTCTTATTATACTACCCATTGGAATTCTTTTCGAATTATTCCTAGAGTTTCCATCATGTTCGTCTAAAAATACTTTAGAGCAGTTCCACGCCAACTGTCGAATTGGTTTTATTTTCCCCCCTTCCGAATTCCATGAAACTTCGCAAAATTGTTCATTAGAGGCATGGAACCAAGTTTGTGCTGAAATTTGGCCATTTTGGCTCACGCCAAATTTTTCAAAATGGCATGTTCGAAAATCACCATCCATGCGCCCTTCAACGCGCACAAAAGAAGTCGGTGAGCGGTCAACCAGGGATGCCAGATTTAAGGATAAGTCTTCATTTGGAAGACATTTGAATTTCTGTGTTCCCGCAGACATTTTGAAGACATTTAGTGTTTTGTGAAGATTTTGTAAGACACGTTGAAATTGAAGAAAACTTGCGAAGGCTTTTTGCAATTTCAAGCCTACAAGTGAAATTTTTTGCTAAAAATAAAGATTTCGACTTCAAATTGTATGCCCCTTTGCGATGTTGATTATGAATAATGTAAATAATGTTTTGGAAAAAAATCTGCAGGATTTTACGGAAATCTTCGATAAGTTAGAATATTTCCTTGCCAACCTACCATTTGGGAGAATATCTGAGAGACGTAATTATGGTTTAAGATTTTCATAATAATTCAGAAATCTTTGTTCAGTTGTAGATCGTTTGCATACTTCTTCATCAACCAACTGTCGTGGAAGGATATCTGAAAGATGTCATTTGTATTTATGAACAACTTCAGAATACTACTTGGTCTCTTGAAAAAAACATCCAGAGGACTTAACTGGAATCTTCGTCTACCTGGAGATTATCCTATCCAGCATTTTACGAGCGCTTATGGCCGCCACAATCTGGCTGAGTTTTTGGTAGGGAACATATGACTTGACATTTGGGTTGTGTCGACCAGTCAAACGGTAAACGTTCAAATTTGATCGTTTACACGTCAAACGACACAAGCCAAACTTCAAATCTTATGTTCCCTACCAGAAACTCAGCCAGATTGTGGCGGCCATAAGTGATCGTAAAATGCTGGATAACTTCTAGAACGTTCCCAGAACATATTCCTGATATTTAACGAAAGGAGCACCCTCACCCTTTTCTACGTATATTCCTGAACATCTGGGAAGTTTCCTGATATTTAACGAAGTTCAAACAACTTCCAGGAAGTTCATTGAGCTTCATTGAGTCTTATTAAAAGACAAACTGCTACGAAGTACCTTAACATGGAGCGAACATCCCTTAAGTTAGAAGCTTGCTGAACTGTTTTGCTTAGTTCCAAGAAATTCGCTCCAATTGCTTCGAAATTCGCTTAACTCATTCCAGGCTGCCTGCGCTTCTACGTTTCTTGTTGATTTTCCACGAAGTTTCCTGAACTATTCAAAGATCATTAAATAACAACGAATTGCTCTGAAATTAAATTCATTAAATTATAAAAAAAAAATCCCTTAACTTCCCCGAAAATTCCCCAAACTTGTACCAAGTTACCATGTCTACGAAGTTCACAGAATTTTGCTGAATTTATCCGATGTTTCCTGAAATCAGAAGTCAAGTTAAATCACTTATTTTCTTTCAAGTTGCTTTAAATTTCTTCAAAGATCAATTAAATTCTACGAAATTTACTTAACTTCTACAGATTTCGCTGAACTTATACAAAATACTCTGCACTTCTACGAAGTTCACTGAAATGCCTCGAAGTTAGCTGAACCTCTGCAAAGTTAGCTGAAAGTTGCTAAACATTCTCCGTATTTTCCTGAAGATCTACGAAGTTTCCCGAAGTTCTACAAAATTCCTTAAAGTTCTACACCGTTTCCTGAACTTCTGTAAAGGCTCAATTTTAAAAATCTCAGCACAGATCCACATCCCGGTTACAAATTTGAAAAGTACCGTTGAAGACATTTTGTTCATCTGGATGAAGATTTTTTTCAAAATATACCTGGCACCCCTGCTGTCAACCCATGAGCTACGTTCCAGGGACACAATTATATTTTATTTTAGTCGGCACGACCAGTGAAGAACAAAGCCTCGTAATTACGAGCGTTTTATATGTGGGTATTTAATGATTTCGGAAAAACGCCTTCACGTGCCACAGTAAAGGCCCACAATCGATGGTTAAGCCTCTGCTCAAACTGATTTATTATTGTTCCGCTTGGGACCATCCAACAATGACGGCCGCTCTTGAAAAGGTAGGACAGTACTGGACACACAATTCAACCGCCCCTTTCCAGACACTGCCTACCCTTGGCAACGAGTTCCTCCTGCAGTGTCTGAAACTGCGGCAACTGCAGTTGCCGCTCTACACACAATCCGGTTGCATTCATGTTTCCATTCAGCTTGGAGCCCTGTTGCTGAACCATCTCCGACAGTCGCTTCATCTGAGGCTGCAGCGAGTCTTCTATCTTCGATTGAATCTGTAAAACAAATCCTGTGAATTTCCAACCGAATCTAACCACCCCTAAAGCTCACATTCATTTTCGTGCAGCTGCCTATATTCAGGATGGACTTAACAATCGAATTGACGCCGGACGAATCCAGCTTGTTGGCACAGTCCTGCATATCTGTCAGCATCCGGGAAAATTTGGCCTGCGCATTCCGCAGGGCACCTTCCTGTTTGCTCATCACACTTTGGACTTTGTGCATGCATGGCTGGATCCCGCCCTGCAGTGCCGCTTCGTACTGCTTGAACGACTTCTCAATCTGCTCAATGCACTGCTGGGGATTTTGCTTGGGCGCTTTCAGTTTCGAAAACGCTTTCGCGATCTTCTGTCCCTCCTTCTCGGCAAGGCCGTCCATCTTTTCCCTCAGCTTCTTCAGTCCATCGGATTTCTTATGCCGAAACCGGTCCATCAGGGCTTGCATCTTGCCCGGAATGGTATCCAACTGTTCCTTGATGTTTGCAATGCTGAAGAAGCGCTTTATCCGTTCGAAAATGCCGTTCCCTTCGGCGTCGTCGTCGTCGTCCGCCGGGTTGGGAGGTTTAGCGTCCACGGGTGCATCGAAGAACATATCTTTTGTCATGTTCGGAGGCAGCTGCAGCTTCGGCTGGAAATCTCCCAGATCATCGCCACCGGAATCGAACAAACTGGGATCCAGATCGTACTCGCGACCGAATTCCTCCGGTGGATCTTCCATGTCGTCCCATATGTCACTGTCATCGAATTCATCCGGATCGCTGGCTGCGTCCTGCTCTTCTTTTGGTTGTTCTGTCGTCGGTGATTTACCGACTGTGTCTGTCGTTTGCTTCGCCTCAGCGGTCGTCGCTTCAGTTGGTTTGTTGTTCGGTTGTTGTTTGCCGCCATCCGTCGTTGCTGTAGTTGCCTTAGCCGGTGCTTCCGTTGGTTTGTCTTTCACTGCCGTTGTATTCGAAGGATCATTGTCGATTGTCTGCGTCGTTTGCTTGCTATCTTTGGCAAGTGTCGTTGCTTTTGCTTCAGTTTCCTTAGCCGGTGCTTCCGTCGGTTTGTCTTTCACTGCCGTTGTTTTCGAAGGCTCCCTGTCGATTTTCTGAGTCGTTTGCTTGCTATCTTTAGCTAGTGTCGCTGCCGTTGACGGGTTCGTCGCTTGCTTTCCATCATCTCGCTTCGACTCACCCTTACTGACTGTTTCCATCGCTACACCATCCGCTGGAGTCTCCGAAGTCACGTCCGTTTGAAACTATCAACAGAGGCAATGTGTTATTTTGGGTTATCCACCAGAAAGCTTATCAAATAAATGGAATCGAAATGGCAAACATTTCCCCCTTATCGCAAATTACCGATAGCATTGCGGTATTCAACCACCATCAGTATCTGCCGCCCCCCCAAGCCAAGCCTTCCTGACATCCGAACGAAGAATTCCGACTAAAGAGCAGCTCAATTTGCATGAAATCACGCACAACGCCTACCACTTCATACCGTCGTTTAGACGACGACAAGATAGAGAGCCTGTTGTTATGCAAAATAATGCCACCTTACCTCCATTTTCACCCGGCCCAGCCCTGGAATGCGGAGCTCTAGTGCGGATGCCTTCCACGGTAGCGGTGGTGATGGTCCATGGTGCCAGCTACCGGAGGCACAAATCAAGACAACCATCATCGGGATTATCTTCATGCCAGGTGACTTCCTTGCTGTCGTCTGCCTTTGCTTCCGTTCCGGCGGAGGAGAGAGTGGAATTTAGACTAGGATGACACCGGCAGAGGGTTTGTAATCAGCACAATGAAACCACTAAGCTCTCGGGACAAAAGTAGTGACGGTGGTCGGGGTGACGATGGTTAAAGTACTTTCCGTGCGCAAATTTTGCCGACGGAGAGAAAACGGAACGAACGATGGCAATCTTTTGCCGTGCCGTGTGCGTTCCGGACGTAAAACGGAAAATGCTTTTGTTCGGATGCGACTGACGTTCCAGTGTCGACGGAAGGTCATATTTATAGATGCTTTCCGTCTCCGTTTGTTCGTTCGCACCCTCTGATGGGAATGACAGTGCAGGCGGAATTGATTGCATTTCGGAATTGGTAGCTTTTATTGGACGCGGGGATGAATTCCCACTTTTTGAAGTCATCTTGAACTTTGACAGCTGCAATTAAGATTATTCTCAGCGGTGGGAACGTTGACTTTCAAAATGAAAATTTGTGATTCTAAAATGCGTCATCTGTCAATCGTGCACGCACAAAACTTTACCGTGATGGGCATAATAGCTTCTAATCATTCAAAGTATACATACAGTCACAAAAAGGTAGGAATTTCCATTTTAACAACTGTAAATTTCGCAACACTTCCCTCTGGGATGGAAAAATAAAAACACCCATGCATTCAGTTTGTTTAGTCAGCTGTCTTCTGCCTTTATTTTCCTTCTTATTATTTCTCATGGTCGTCGCGTAGGAAACGTGGGACACAGCGTGCGTGATACTCTCTAAGCTGCTGTGCCGCCGCCGCCCATCTCCCGGCCTGACAGAATGCTAATAGGACTCGAGAGATTATATTTTCCGCATCGCATTCGCCGTCCGTCGGCAATGATTCTCTTGTACGTACACATTGTATTGCGGATGTTCCGGTGGAGGGTGCAGCAAATTTATTGACCTGTCAGGCAGCTTGATAGGAGGTTCTCCAGGTGGCGCTCCAGTGGCCGCTTTCGTTGCCGGGCGTTTTCTATGCGGTTGCGAAGGCAACCACCTGTCTGGCGGAACTTTGCCCGGACGTCCCCGGAGAGTTGACGGATTGTGACAGCGTACTGATGAAGCAAATCCACCGGTGGGGCTTCGTTCTGAAAGAAGGAAACGCAACTCATCTGTTGGTTTATAATACGGGAAGCTAACGAGAATGGACAACCTCTCGAATTTCGGATTCCAATTGACTGATCCGTTGTTCGAAGCCTTCGATTTTGCGCTGCAAATGCAGTAGGCAGATGGAAACTCGAGCTTCGATTACAAGCTGAAGCAACCGGATGTGGGGGTATAGCTGGTGAGAGCATTTGAGAATATCGGGATGGCAAGATCCGTTCGATTGAGTAAGGCCGGTTAGACTCTGTTGAATTTTTAAGGCTTGCAATCGCAAAAAAATATCAATTTCATGAACTCCGGACGAGACGAGAGTGAAAAATTCAATTTTCAAAGTTGCAATGCGGTCGGCATCGTCGCTGACGGTAGCGTCGTCGTAGTAATCCATCAGCAGCTCACCATCAATCCAAAGGTACGGTACCAAGTCCAGTGGTAGCCGTAGGAATTTCCAGTTGCTAAAACACCTCTCCAGCTCATAAGGGGCACTGCCACCAGGAAAATCCATTTCAATTTCCGAAGACAATAATGGCAGCACGCCAAGCCCAATTAGGACTAAGTTGATTACGAGCTCCATTAGCTAACGGCACCAGATCACTTTCCACACAGTGTCTCTGTCTCTTTGGCGAACCAGAGCACGACTAGCAGCCGAGCTCGCAAATGGCTGTCATCAATATGCGCTAATGTATCTAATTAATATTAATATTCTAGCTATATTTCATTTTACCAGCGCCAGCTGGCTACTAGAACTCATCCCCGTGGTCGCCTCCGAATATTTCCCCTTCTTCAGTTGATTGCTTCCGGAGGCACTGCTTGGCCCGTTCGGCAATTCGCGTCTGACCTCGGTCCAGTAGCTTTTTCCGATTCACAACGCATTCCTGGAATTTACCCAACCGATTCTCCAGACTGGTCGATGCAGTTCCCATCGCTTCGGAGAATCGTTTCAAGCCATCCGTCGCCGCCTTCATCGTATTGCTCACCTACGAAGAATTGCAATAACCTTGGGCCAAATCAGAATTTGTCATCTTACCATATTTCCCACGCATGAAGCTAGACTGATTCCGACATGACCCTCTCCGAAGCAACCTTCCAGTCGGAGTAACGGTCTTTCCAGCAATTTCGCCTCATGCCCCACCCATCGATCATGTTGATTCACCTGGCGTTCTGCGAACTCGTTGCAAGCTGCCATGTTCTTATTCAATCGCTTGTCGTAACCTTCCACACTTTTCTGGATGCTTTGGAGGCACCGGTTCGAATCCGATAGGCAAACGTCCTTGAATTCGGCGAAATGATTGGCGAAGGAATCGCGTATCTGCCGGTTCATCTGCTGCACCGAAGCTTTCATCTTCCCCACAGTCTCCCGGTGACGTTTCCGGAAGAATCCCATCCACTGCTGGATGTAAACATCGACGATAGCTCGAATCCCGCCGATTATGGCTTTGAGTTCTTGGCCCATTTCCGAGAACCTAGGTAGCTGGAACACGTTCGTAAATCGACTCAAAGTCTGCTTGAGGCTTGGCATCGCCGGAGGCTTGGGAATTTCCTTAATCGCGTTGCCCATCGTCGATAATGAAAGCAGTTTCTCGTCGAACTTAATTGGCTCCTCGGCATAAACATCCGTCACGCAAGTTTGTAAATGGACGTCCTCTAGATCCTCCTGTACGGGTTCCGGCTGTTCTTTATTCTTTCCGTCGCCAGCAGCCATACCCTGTCAAATAAAGACACCAACTCACAAATTAAACATCACCCGAAAAACTTACGGAGCCGAAAAACCCGCGTGAGCTTACGGAAAATATATCCACAGCTCCCTGCCCAATCGGTACCAGCATCGCCGCCACCACCAACATCAGTGCCAGGGAAATTGCTTCGTTTCTCATTTCCGACCCTGAATTGCGAACTAACCACGGTGCCGACAGTTCCAGAATTGAATCGGAAATCAATACCATCTGCCTCTCCTCCTCCACCGCCTCCTCCTTCGCAGCAGCCACATGCATCGGTGGCGGTTGGGATTATATCTCTATGTAGATGACAGCAGCCAGCAGCATCCATGTTTGCTCAGCTGGTTGGCTATTGACATACATGGCTTAGTACGTACGTAACCTTTCTCAATCATTTTCGCCCTTTCCATCGTATTTATGATACTCGTCGATTCTCTAAGCACTGCATATTGTACTATAGCAGCAGCAGCAGCAACACACAAGAAATCCAAGTAAAATTGTTTACATTTTCCAACCTCGACCGTAGTGGGGAGGTAAGCCACGCTCTATTTACTTTTACTATGCAGCAGTTGCAACAACAGCAACAACAACAACCATCCACTATCGTACCGAATTGATTGCTCCTTGATGATCTCTGATCACTGCAAAAGAAACAACACAATTATAAATATAATTTACTCCATCAAGATTCTGCCGGTTTTCCACTTGTTTTGTTAACCGGAATGTTCGGTCACGTGCTTCTCCGGTATCAACAACAACTGTCGAACTCCAGCTGGCTGCGTCCAGCTTAAGGCATTGCGCACTCCAGTGATGCCAACATTCCAGTTTCAACTGTAGCTTTTTATTATGTCATCTGTCAGAAAGCATGATTTACTTTTTACTTCAGTGTTTATTTTGACATGTACAAAAAACAACGAAGACTTCAAACGTTCCAGATGGTTCCGGGCGATTTCGGTGAAGATTTCCGATACTGTTTACAAAAGTTCCAGTGGATTTCCGCGGATTTTTCTGTTGAAGGATAGCAATTCTGCCATAAGGCTGTCCACGAGACAGTTGCAATCAGCTGACATTTTTGTTTACCAAGAACTTTTTATTACAGTTTATTCTCATATCAAGAGCCACATGTGAAAAGGGCATACAAACTTTTTGTAGACACACCTTTGTAGGCCCTCTTCTCGCCAACCGAGGGTCGCCCACGCAAACTAACAACATCATCGGGAAGGGGAAACCGGCGATGTTGATGGTTTGCGTTGGTGTCATATGGGTGGCGAGAAAAGGGCATAAGAATGTTTGTTTACAAAAAGCTTGTATGCCCTTTTCACATGTTGATCTTGATATGAATTTCTGCTTTGTTTATGTTTACATTCAGCACCATTAACACCATATCACTCACACACTCTAGATTTCTAGCTGTCAGTTCCACTGAGAAACGTCTCTTGGATCACCTTTTTCGACCTACCTGCTGGAACCCCTTTTTGAGAAGAATAACTCAAGCATAATATGTCCAAAGGACGTAAGTCGCAAAAATAAACAAATCGATGTTTTATTTCTAACCGATTATAAAATGCCTGCCTCTCCTACGAGTTAATAAAAAACATGATTTGAAATTTTAATGAATTATGGAAAACATATTTAATGAACGTCCTATGTGGTCTTCTTTCATTGTTTTTAAATGGGTTTGAAACACCCTTTTATTGTCAACATGACTTAACTATCAAAATTTGATGGTAACACAAAAACTGCAGATACACTCGCAGTTAAACGTCATATGTGAAAAAATAAAGCAATCATTTTCAATCAGCAGATGCGTCAAGTTGTTTCTAAGGCTGTGAACCATTTGCCGAATTAAATTTAACTTGTGGTTAAAAGTGACATTTCGAAAGTTATTTTCTATGTTCGAAAATCCCCGTGCTGTCGATCGACCGGTTTTCTAGCCAAGGTTGACAAAATTTAAATTCTTGTCTGTCAGAAATAACCACGCTCGGATAGCAGGGTTAATCAATAACTTTCCATCTGTCAAATTTTAAGCAAAAGTTAAAAAAAAAATCCACCAAATGGTTCAGAGCCTAAGTAGATACAAAATGGATTTTAACTAGCCGACAGTATCCTCAATTCTTTCCGAGTAACCGACGTATCGTCACTGCAAAATAAAAACCAGTGTATCTGATCTGAGGCATGTGAAGACCGATCTGTCAAATCTCAAATCTGTCTGCGTTTGCGAAAACTCTAAATTTTTCATAATTCTATTGAACGTCATCCATTTATCATACTAGGATTTAAAAATCTCTTACACACTATTTCAATACTACCCAAATTTGGGTAGAATCTACCCAGATCTGTCAAAACTGAACCCACCCAAAAATGGGTAAACTATGTTGGGAGTGACCAGTTGACAAAGTCGATCGGATTCATGTAGATATTGTCAATTTGTCAACTTGCCACTCCCAAAATTTTTGGGTAGGTTCAGTTTTAACCGATCTGGGTGGATTCTACCCAAATTTGGGTAGTTTTAAAATAACGTGTAGGTACTGCTATCAATGTTTCTAATTTCCTATCAAATGTTACATACATCCTTTTGAAAAGACATGCTTGAACTGTCATTTTTCAGTTCAGTTATGTATTGACGAGTGCACGGATGGATTTGAGTTCACTCACTCGACAAAAAGTGACACAACAGCGGGGCCCTGTAAACAGGGCCCCGCTGTTGTGTCACTTTTTGTCGAGTGAGTGAACTAAAATCCATCCGTGCACTCGTCAATTGCAATCAAATCAGTGCCAACATTTCAAAGGGGCGTAATTGCATTTGTAAACAATGGCTTTAGCCATCGATTTCTCGCGAATAAAAGCTCACTCATAAAAATTTATGACGCTAACAAGTAGATGAATGTTTCCTCTACTAGCTAGCATTGTTAACTTGGAGGAGGGAGCATTTATTTTCGAGAAATCGACGTCTGAAGCCATTGTTTACAAAAGCAATTACGCCCCTTTGAAATGTTGGCACTGAAATAATAAGAGTATACTATACACGCTAACTTCTGCTTACTCACGAGGTGAGTCGATCGTACTCACTTTCGTCCGATGTATCGAGTTGTCAAAAATTGAGTAAACGAGAAATGTCAAACTGAGTAAAAGCCACTCAGTCAGCAAAATCCTAGACTTGGAAAAAATGCCAGTCATGCCGGAGGAAACCTCATAGAAAATGTAACTCAAAACCGGCTGAAATGCCTTCAGGTAAGTACGAATTGCTTAGGGAAACGGTGTTGAACCGTTTTTTGCTCCGGTAGAATGAATCCGGAGCAGGCAATTTCCATTTCCTTGAATAAAAATCAAAACAAAAACTCTCCCTGCAACTGAAAATACCGGCGAGTGGATTTGACTCAGTCTACGTGAGAACGTAGTTTACTCAAAAGTGAGTCAACATAAGGCTACTCAATTTTGAGTAGCCATACTTGCCGCTGAAATGAGTACATTCGACTCAATTTTGAGTTGAACAGAATAAGCGTGTACAGGCACTACCATTAACAACTACAAAAAGCACGACCACAGAGGCGAGCTGGACTGAACTCGGTAGTGATCTAGAATTCTAAGCACCTTACTGTTGCTGTGACACTCCCAACATACCAAAATAAATTCATCGGAGCACTCTGGCGGATCTAGACAGACTTTTCCACTTTTTGAAATTGTAATTTATTAAGTCAAACGTAATCCTGGTGGAGACGTTCACAATTTCACTACGGACAAACAACAGACAGTGGCCACTTAACCTTAATTCTCGTCATCATTCATGCGCCCTCGTAGGCCCGACCGTATCCAGTCATGGATATTCCAGGTCGCAGAATACGGTGTACGTGTCACTTCTGTATCCCGAGTGATTTTCTCCATCGAGGTTCGGTGCAATCCAACAAATCGACTGCCGTGGTTCTCTCTCCTTGCAAGAGAAAAACAACAACTAAATTGATCAACAAACGTAGACATCATTGGCAGTGGTGCCAGAATTGATGAAAAAATTAGCTTTCCATGTGGCCGAAGGGTGCGTCAAAATGTTTTTTGTGGGTGTTAGCTGCCGTCGCTGTCGAAACATATTTTCCTTACATTCAATAGGGACCAGTGCTGCACAATTTCGACAATACACGGTGATACTCAAAATTCTGCTTTGGTCACTCGTTTGAGCTAACAGTCATCGTCAAGGCAAACCATGTCATTTGTCAGTGGCATTTTTGTCAGTGACGAACATGTCAGTGCTAACATTTGAAAACGGCGCAAAAGCCATTTGTAAACAAATGGTTTGTGGGCCCTTTACTCGCTACCCGAAGAACGCCCACGCAAACCAACAGCATCGTCAGGAAGGGGAAAATTTCCCCTACCCGATGTTGCTGTTGTGTCGCGTGGGTGTACTTCAAGTAGTGAGTAAAGGGCCCACAAACCATTTGTTTACAAATGGCTTTTGTGCCGTTTTCAAATGTTAGCACTGATGTGCTGATTTGTTTATTAGCTAAATTTAAAATGAAATTAAATGGCTTGAGGAAAACAATTACATGGAGCCATTAAAGTGAGCAAGCATCTACGTCCTGAACAGCTTGGATAACAATAATGTGACTCAGAATGTAAGAAATTACCCTTTCTGTTACCAGGTGAATCTTTGTCATTGACGAAAAAATGAATGAGATTTTGACAAAGATTTTTTTGAGGATCAAGTCTATCATTGACTATAGTGAACCCTACACGATTGCTTTTATTGACAATAATCGTATTGTCAATACATGCTATATTGACGTCAATATATCGAGATTGACAATATTTCTGAATTCACATCATCAATATTATTGTCAATAATTCCCCTTCGCGTCAATATATTGATGCGTGTGGGGTTTGCTTATGTGAAGAACAATTTTGTCAATATCGCGCAAAAGTCTGTCAATGACAATGACAAATCTCAGCACTGATAGGGACACAACTGTCAAAGCGAGAAAAAACTATGCAGTTTGACAGTTCTGTACCCGGTCCCTAATAAATAAATACCATACACGAACGATAACTCAAATTGTTGAACTTTTCCACAAATGGTTTGGATGATACCCCAAACACGTCGTTAAGCAAAAGAACCATACAAATTTTATTAGGGGTATTATTCAACATCGGAACAAAGGGAACACCAGCGCTATTCTTCCTCTATAGTTTATTAGCTCTATTGTGTTAGCACATGGTGGCAGAGTGACTTGCCCCCTGGGTTTCAGTGATTTTTTGGAATCCTTGACGGAGCAGGTTCTAGTCGATTTCGATGGAGCTTTTCGATGCTACCAAAGGTGGATTTTCTGAATCCTTGACGGAGCAGGTTCTAGTCTATTCTGATGCAGATTTTCGATGCTGCCAACGACAGCTCCGGTGGATTTTCCTGAACTCACGATGGAGCAGGTTCCAGTTGAAATCCGGTGCAGGTTTTCTAGAAATACTGTTGGCAACCCAGGCGCACGCAGCTTTTGTTTTGCTTTCTTTCTTTTTTTTTCAATCGCGATTACGTCAATCTGGCTGTGGCCCTTAATGCGTGTTGAAATAAGTCAAAAAACAAACAACCGCACCGCAATTATGCAACGTGGGTTGAGCGTCGGTCAATTTATTCGTTTTCGGATTCTCGCCTGGTTGTGTAAAACCAACGCGTCGGCAGCCCTTCAGTTTTCGATAGATTGATTGATGGTCGACCACCATATCTTTATACGGTCTTCGATTCTGGTATACCTACAATAAAGAAAAGCACACGTTCGACGTTAGGCTATATGACCGGGTCGGTCACAGCCTCAGGCTTCCGGCTGCGAAGACGGAGAAAGTTTAATGGGAAATTGAATTAGATTTCGGTTCGTCCTGTCCTGAGGGGCTCGTTTATCGAGTATAACCAACCGTGGACTCCTTCGGGAAGGTTTTCCGAAAACGGTGCGATGGAAAATGACAAACACAAACAGAGCCCTGTCTGTTCACAAGGGGGAACCGAATCCTTCTTTTTAATTATCGAGACGGTTGATTAAGGCTACGGTAGGGGAGAAGATAAATTGAGACAGCCATAGAATTCTCGAAGAATTTGCCGGTCGATATGTTTACCCTGGGTACTGCGGACTCACTGAATATGCTTGGCAACTGCTACTATCAATCGTCATGTACTGTCATTTAATTGAAATGAACCATAGTGGAACGGAAACGGCAAGTTTGACAGTTGTCATTAAGGACATCAAGATGCCTAACCGAAATCGATTTGGTTCTAACTAGAGAGGGTCTAGTATAAGAAAGGAGCGGACTGGCTGGTTTTGAGCCAAACGAACTGTCAAAGCCAGTGTTGCTAGGAGCCACCCAGGCATAGCTTGCCAAGGCAGTTTGTTTTGAATCCACTCCTCTCTTAAGTGGACCCTACACGATTGCTTTTATAGACAATAATCGTATTGTCAATACATTCTATATTGACGTCAATACATCGAGTTTGACAATATTTCTGAATTCACATCATCAATATTATTGTCAATAATTCCCCTTCGCGTCAATATATTGATGCGTGTGGGGTTTGCTTTATACTAGACCCTTTCTAGTTCTAACTAGTTTTCAATTCGACAAGTAGGCTTACTCAGATTGGGCTTTTCCGCTGCCGCTGTCATTGCATTCGGACCGTCAGAGTTTTTGCGGGATTCAAATGAAGAAGAGCAAACCAATTTGATACTTGAAAACAACTCTTTTAGAAGTTTTCGATTGACTTGAGTCCGCAGTTCCCAGTTTTCACCTACGATACGCTGCACAGTGGGGCCGTTCTAAAAAAGAACGGTCAAAACATATTTATCACTTTTTGCATTTTAGAGGTTAGGTTTCTTCTGAGAAGCTGCTTCAAATATTACTCGGCATCTTTTGAAATAGTCACCAGAATTGTTGATACACAACCAATTTCTAACTTTCTGATTTTTTTAGATAATGGGTTTATGTATTCGACAAAGTTGCAGAACTATTGATTTTAATAAAATTTGCTGCAGGTACCAAATTTCTATATATCAATCCTAAGAAGATGCAATTGGGTTTCTCCTAGGACTACCTTAGAACTAGTTTTTCGAGTGAATTAGTAAGCGAGTTATCTAGAAAGTTTTAGATAACATTAAAATAAGCAACTTTTCTGAAGACACCAGCTAATTTTCTGACACCATGATCAATGAGAATAACTCAGAGCGAGAGTCACTTCTACTCAGTTGTATGAGAAATTCCTTAAATACTGCAGGTACTCAGCGCTGAGTTCCTAAGTTTTTAGAAATTTCTCCATACCTCTGAGTAGAAGTGACTATCTCCCTCTGAATTATTCTCATTGGCCATGTAGCTTAATAAAAGTTCTGTTCAATCAAAATTCTGCCGACGAAGTAACATTTTAAGCAACTTGGTAGAAGACACCTAACCTCTAAAACGTCAAAAAAGGTGAGAGAATGGTTTGTACCGTCTTTTTTGCCAGAACGGCCCCACTGTGCGCTGAGCGTAGAGACGAGTGAAGCGGAATAAAACACTTTTTCGAAGGATACGGTTCGATTTGATGGAGGGCATCTCTTCATCTTAGATCGGAAGAATTTGATTCACCTGGAGAGCAGGGCACGTGTTTGAGTTGTTCCGATGAAAGGGAAACATTGAGCGTGGGTGTAAAATTCGAGCGCCCGATTGACAGGGTTCTGTTTGTTTGGTTTTTTTATTGGAAAGATGAAGAGCTATTAAGCCCGGTTTAGATGATTCACCTCAATTGAACTGCAAAATGAACGACCACTAGGGGAAACGCTCCTATAGTTGCGGTACGTTAGAAGCGTTAGGTTCCTATAGTTGTGTATGGAGTCTCCATACACAACTATAGGAACCTAACGCTTCTAACGTACCGCAACTATAGGAGCGTTTACCCTATGTCCAAATTTTTATATTCGTTACTTGAACGTCGACCACTAGATCAGGGTGAGTGTTGAATTCAACTCACTTGCCACGTCTAAACTCGGCTTTAGGTAGGTTCATATTGTATGTAATGGAGTGAAAGGAATGGGATTTTAATGGAGGTAAAGTGTTTTTCTAGCATTCGAGTATTTTATATCGCTTAGATGGGAAATTAAGTTTGAGAAAGAAAAGCTACTCCATTCAAGGGCATTCGCTAAGTGAAATGAATTTCTGGCACTAAATTGCCCATATCTATTCCCTTTTAAACCATTACTTACACATTGAGGATGGCAGACAGTTGCAAACATTATACGATTATATGTAAAATTGGATTGATACGGCTATAACGGAATAGCATTTCGATTCAATCAATCCATTCCATCAACGTCCCCACTAAACCGCGAGCATTCGGTCCAACTCTTACTAGACAAAGAAATAAGTTGATTTTGTTACAAACAATTAACCATGAATTATCGGCTCCGTAAAGCTAACGCGATTGAGCCTTCCTAATAAACGAGCTAGGTAATCGACGTCCCCACTGCGATTTATATGCCGGCCCTCAACTTAGTGTTCTCAGAGCAGTTCCACAGTTGTCCATTGAGAGCTTACTAAAGGCTCAATCGCAATGAAAGCGGAAGCGGAACGACAGCGGCAGCGAAAAAGCCCGATCTGAGTAAGCCTACTTGTCGGATTGAAAACTAGTTAAAACCAAATCGACTTCGATTAGGCATCTTAATGTCAGTTGTGACAACTGTCAAACTTGCCGTTTCCGTTCCGCTTCCACCCTCATTGCGCTTGGGCCTTAAGCCAGTGCCATTTTTGCAGTAGTATACACTCTATTTCAAAACTACCCTAATTTGGGTATAATTCACCCAGATCGGTCAAAACTGAACATACCCAAAAATGGGTAAACTGTGTTGGGAGTGACAAGTTGACAAATGAAAAACGTTGATCGGATTCGTGTCGATGTTGTTCATTAGTCAACTTGTCACTCCCAACACAGTTTGCCCATTTTTGGGTAGGTTCTTAAACAGTTAAATCATAGAGGTAACTCTAAGACCAGAAGGTCCCGACGAAACGTGCTCAACTTTTTGGCTAAGCTCTGGTACTCTCATCGGTCCCAAGCTAATTGATGCACCCCTCGAAACAAAGGAAAATCCACGAACCCCTCATTTTATCTGTCAAACTTTCATACAGAATCAAAACAAACATAGTGTAGTACTAGAATTTCGAATGGGGTACGCTAATAGATTTGCTTGGGACCAATAGGCTAGTCAAGTAGTAAGCGAAATTAAAATCGGAAGTTTGCACCGGTCGGTTAAATGCTGCTCCATTTTCTTCTAGCGGTTGGGATTATATATTGGGATGGAATTCCTCTGAAATTCCTCTTAGGATTCTACAAAGAAGTCCTTATAGAATTGTGCTGAAATTATTGACGAACAAATTCGTAAATATTTCAGGCATTCTCTTTTAAAAAAAAATCTTCATAGTACCGTATCGCTTAGAATTCCAGACGGTCCATTATTCCAGGCATTTTATTTTTATTAATTATTACGCCTACTTTGCAACAGTGTCCGGATTTATGGACTAAGTGTCCAGATTTTGGTGCATTACGGTATTCGTCGTAAAATTCCTCTGCACGAATCGTATCAAAATTTTCAGCACTGACAGAGGAGCACTGCTGTCAAAACCTTTCAGATCCGACCACTAATATAGTCGCTATATTCATAATCTGGCGGATAGAATCTCGGGAACTAATTGAGCTGTCAAATTGCGGAACCAATCGAGCAAATCACGACCAACGACAGAAAAGAGCACATCAGCTATTGCGAACAAAATTTCGGAAACAGTTTTCTCGTGACTCAAGGCTCGCCTACACAAACTAACACCATCTTTAGGTTATGGAACCTTTTCAATTGTCAATTGTTGAATTGGTTCCGCTTTTTGATAGATCGAAATTCTATCCGCCAGACTATGAATATAGCGACTATAAGGGTGCTGCTATGGAATATTTAAAGTCTACCGCCAGATTCTTCCTGGGTCACACTTTTCCTATAGGGAAGGACCAGGCATTATATAAAGTGCTGCAGAAAAGTGTCCAAAATCGAGTCTCGAAAAACGACCATCAATTCTTCTAAAAAGATGCAGCAAAATGCTTTCCATCAACACCCTAGGGCTTTGAGATGAAAGGCCCCAAAATGTGTTTAAACACTAGCTCCAATTGCAATTAGAAACAGTTAGTAAGTAAAGAAGCTCGAAGGTTTATGAAAATTTTTGTTTATAAATATGCCACATGGGTTTTCGAAAAACGACTAACATGGCTCTGAACGAAACGGGATCGAACTGAAATGAAAGTCCAAAGAATCCCAAAAGAAATCATCCACATCAGGCATTACATTAAGGCTAAGCTTTTGTCCATTAAACAGCAATGATGAGACTGATGTCGACGAATAACTTAAACTTGACTTACAAGTTATGGAACTTCCAGTTATCGCAAAAATTTCCCCCAGAAAAAAAAAAGTGCATTAAACTTCCATTTACAGACTCCAGTCTTGCTAAACAAAAAAACCAAATTGGAAAACTTTTAAGCTCAGCCCTACCTCTCTCCAAACTCGAATGTAATTGACATCAACACTCGCAGCACTCGCCCTTTCGCCCCGTGCCTTGCTCTGGAAAGATAAATAAAATTAGTCGAAAACATTTGCGAGCGACAGCAGCAATGGCGATGACGACGAACGAAGACTATGAGCCTACGTCAGAGAGGCAGCAACTTTCAACTCCCACGGTCCCTCGTCGCAAAAGCTCTTAAAAAGTGCCTACTTTTTCATTAGCTTCTCGCTTTCCCGGATAACGCCCTGCTGCGAGACCCGGTTGATTGAAGCATCTAAATGAGTTAAATTCTTTGAAGATTCGGTGTGGAATGAAAATTAAAATTCGCTTTGACTGAAATTGACAGGTTTGACAGGAGTGACAGAGATGTAACTGCGCGAGCGCTTTTGCATAACGTTTTTTTTTTCTTAATCAACACAAACCAATTACCATGGCAATTTGTAACGATTACGCTCACCGCTTGCTCGATGGTTCGCTATTTTTTTCCTGCTACTCGTTGGATTCAACCAGTGAAACTGAAAACAAAAGCGAAAGTTTTTCCTGGCTTGCTGCGCGTTAAATAAACAATGCTGACCAGCAATGAGTGATCAGCTGTCCAATATTAAAAAAAAATCAACAGCTGGTATAATTATACCACCAGTAGAAGTGTATCAAAAGCAAGTTACGCGTACCGATTCGATCGAATTATTTATTGCCTTCGGTATTGTTCTCGGTGATCCTTGTGCAATCCGCACGACCGAGTCTATTTCTGGAATGTTACGCCGCCGACTTGGATTATACCCAGGTGGCGTATTTACGTCGGCCCGACTGCTTTCTTTGTATATAATCCCATTACTGCGGGCGACGCAGACTGAGACTTGCAACGAGCAGATGATGGTAATCGTATAACCTTTTTTCGGTCTTCACCGTGCGCGGCTTTCGAACGGACGAATGCATGAGTTGAGTTTGACGACCTCCTTTTGATTTCACAACCAACAAGATGCATCGGCACTCAAAATTTCACCCCAATGCCTCGCAGTGCGTAACATTGAATCACCGCCGTCCATCAGATGGCTCTTTATTGCAGCAATCGCAGCGGCGCTTTTCTGGGTCTAATTTGTAAATTGTTTCTCTCTCTTCATCTCGATTACAGGATTGGTAACCGTGGAAAAGACCTCAATTAGCACAGCACCAACGACCGTAGTCATTGAACTTCGTGGAAGGTGCGCGCACATTTGAAGGCGTTTAAAGAATCGACCCCCCGTTGATTGGGTGATCCTATGCCGAGGAATGCGAGAAATGGAGCGATTACCGGACGAATGCAGTAGGAAACTGGGGCACAATGGCCTGCTGGTGGATTGTGGGGGCGACTGCAGGCGGCAACGAACGATTCGAAGGGACGCGTGGCCGCTGGGAAGCACGACGGTGCTGCTGCTGGTAGCTGGACTCCTCTGGGCGCAGATCTTCACCAGCAGTAGTACACCCCTAGATGATAGTAGTAGCAGTAGTGGTGAGTAGGATTTTTGATTTGATTTTACGGACACAGTTGCGCCAGTTTTCGTTTATTGTCTATACAGTGCTGGGATTCTCATCTATATAAATCTAAATAACCCCTTTTTCTTCTAACGGTTGGGATTATAGATTTCCTAATGGAATTGCTCTGAAATTCCTTTTAGGATTCTACAAAGAATTTCTTATGGAATTGTTCTGGAATTATTGACCAATTCCGTGAATATTTCTGGGATTCTCAGCTCCAAAAATTACTCATAGTACCGTAACGCTAAGAATACAGGACGGGCCGTTATCCTGGGCACTTTATTTTTTTATTAATTATAGCATCTACTTTGCAAACATAATAAACATGTATGATGATTCAGACTTTGCCATAAAGTCAAATTTACATTCTATTTTGAGCATGGTAGGCCTTGATAATCAACTTTAAAATGTATCCGGATTTATGGACCAAGTGTCTGGATTTCGGTGCATTACGGTATTCGTCATAACATTCCTCACGCAATTCGTCCTGGAATTCCTCGTAAAATTTTCTCATGAAGTAGCGCTGGAATTCATCATAAAATTCCTCAGTTAAATCCATAAAAAAAATATTCCAAGAATTCCACATAGAATTATCCTAGAACCACTGTGGAATTTCTCCTGGGAATTTAAAAGAAAATGTGTTGGAATTTCTAAAGTAATTCTTCAAGAAATCTTCAAAGAACTTCGAATGGAATTCCTATCCAGCTTTCCCCGCTCGGTAATGGCGACATGTACGGGTTTCAAAACGAGGTGGGCGACACGTGAAAATCTCAATTCTAGTCGCTCAACAACTAGCGAATCAATCTTCGAAAAATCTGCTTTCATTTCTCGCATCCAATTGCATCGCGCATCATCTTTTACCAGGAAATCCTAAGAATCGTCATCAAAAGCAGTTTTGTTCTGTTTTGACTCTGCGTTCCGTTTCGCATCGTTTCATTTTGCTCGATGACATTTAAGCTATTTTTAGTTTACACGGTGTTCAGATTAGCGGGGTTCAAACTGAAAAGTGTTCAGATTAAGAACGGTCAGATTAACGGGGGGTCCACGGTACTGCTAACTGTAACACTAACTGGTGCTCACAAATCGTTGCATTCCCCTGTTCCTTGGAGAGGTACAATAGACGAGTGAAAATGCAAACCCTCCAGTTAGTGTCAAAAACGACAGTGCGTGATGCATTTTTCTAATCCCTGCAGTTCCTAATGAAATTCTTCTAAAAATTCCCCTAAACTTGTTATTCAGCTTCCCAAACTTGATAATGGCGGCCTGCAAGGGTTTTGAAATGCATCCTTCAGTGTAGTTTTTGACACTAACTGGAGGGTTTGCATTTTCACTCCTCCCTTTTCCCTCTCCAATGAACAGAGGAATATGAAACGATTGTGACAACCAGTTAGTGTCAAAAAGTACAGTTTACGATGTGTTTTAAAACCCGTGCATGTTACCATTACCGAGCGTGGAAAGCTGGATAGAATTCCTCTAAGAATTCCTCATGGACCTGTTCTGAAATGATTGGCAATACATTTCTGAAATGCTCATCCCATGCAATTTTTCGTGAAGTTTCTCTAGCATTTCTCATCACAATACTCATGGAATTCCTTATGAAATTCCTTAAAAATTATCAATGAACTTCCCATGGGATGCCTCTTAAATATCTCATTTAATGCCTTATATGATTCCTCTGCAATTTCTTATATAAATTCTCCAATAATTTGTTGAATTTCCATAGTAAAATTCCACAAGATTTCTGAAATTCCTGACGGAGATCGTTTGGAATTCCTTCGAAATTCTTCAAAGAATTTCTCATGGAGTTCTCTTAGCATTACTTGCAGATTCTTAGCAAAGACATCATATCAAGAAGACTGGCAACTCTTCTATTTTCTCATACAAACACTATGAGACAGGTACAATCGCGTCATCTGCCGTTCAAAGGTAAATGCTTCGAACGAATTTGATAGCAAAGATTACATCCTCAGAAGCAGGGTTTGTGTATTTGCTCATTTTTCTATGCGTTGCCGTCACCTTCACTCAAGCGCAGCGCAGCGCTTCGTTCTTAGGCTCCTCATGGGGTTCCTTAAAGGATTCCTCAGGGAATTCATCATGGCAAACAGGGAGACCGATTGAGATTCGTCTTTTAGGCCGGTTTTGAGATCAATCTAAGGTATCTCTAGAACAATGGTTTTGAAAATTTCATTGATTGCAACCCATTTTCGTAAATTCCACAAACTCCTAAACCGTAAATATTGAATGCCCAAAATGACCTCCAAAACTCAAGAATGGCATTCAAACTGAAAAAAAGTAAGCGCAATTACCGAAATGGCTTCAATATAGATTCATACAAAATTGCTTCACAATCGTCAACTTCAAGACCTTCAAAATATCTTCAAACCCGCTTAAGCAGCTTGAAGATCGTCAAAATGGCTTCAATTCCGCTTAAATTACTTCAAGACTGCCAAAACGAATTTAAGGTGACCGAAATAGTTTCAAGACCACCACAATGAGTTCAAGGCCATCAAGACTGCCAAAATGGCTTCACAAGTGCTAATATGACTTCAAGACCGCCACCAAGGCTTCGAAATCGCCAAAATGGCTTAAAGACCACCAAAATGGATTCCAGATCGCCAAAATGCTCGCCAAAATGGCATAAAGATAGCTAACTTAAAGGTCGTCAAAATAGCTTTCAAACCGGTTATACAGCCTGAAGATCACCAAAATGGCTTCAAGACCACCAAATTGCTTTGAGACAGGCAAAATGGCATCAAGACCACCAACTTCAAGACCACCAATAAGGCCACGAGACCCCCAAAATGGCTTCATAACCACCAAAATGACATCAAGATCGCTAACTTCAACGCTGTCAAAATGGTTTCAAAACCGCTTAAACAACTCGAAAATCGGCAAAATGGCTTCAATTCCTCCAAACCGGCTTCAAGACCGCCAAAATGGGTTCAAGGCCCCCAAGTCATCAAGACTACCAAAACGGGGTACTAGGGCACCAGAATAGCTTCGGAACAGCCGAAATGGTGTCCGGACCACCAAAATGGCTTCAACGCCACTAACTTCAAGACCGCCAACAAGGTCTCGTGGCCGCCAAAATGGCTTGAAGGCCACCAACATAGATTCCAGACCGCAAAAAAGGCTACAGGACTGCCAAAATGGCTTCAAAACCACCAACTTCAAGACCGCTAACAAGGCCACGAGACTGCTATAATGGCTTTAAAACACCATAATGAATTGCAGACCGAAAAAATGGCTACAGGACTACTAAAATGGCTTCATGACCGCCAAAATGACATCAAGATCGCCAACTTCAAGGCCGTCAAAATGGCTTCAAAGCCGCTAAAATAGTCTGACAATGGCTTCAATTCCACCAAAATGGCTTCAAGGCTCCAAATCATGAATATTGCCAAAATGGGTTCAAGGCTGCCAGAATAGCTACGAGTCAGCCAAAATGGTTTCAAAACCACCAACTTCAAGACCGCCAACAAGGCCACGAGAACTCCAAAATGGCTTTAAAAACACCAAAATGAATTGCAAACCGAAAAAATTGCTACAGGACTACCGAAATAGCTTCATAACCGCCAAAATGGCATCATGATCGCTAACTTCAAGGCCGTCAAAATGGCTTCAAAACCGTTGAAACAGCCTGTAGATCGTCAACATAGCTTCAATACCACCAAAATGGCTGCAAGGCTTTAGAACTGTCAAAATGGTTACAAGGCCGCCAAAATGGATTCAGGACCACCAAAATGGCTTCAAAACCTCGTTCAAACCGCTAAAACAGCCTGAAAATGGCTTCAATTCCACCAAAATGGCTTCAAGGGCCCAAATCACTAAGATTGCCAAAATGGGTTCAAGGCCGCCAAAATAGCTTCGAGGCAACCAAAATGGTGTCCAGACCACCAAAATGGCTTCAAAACTACCAAAATAGCTTCAAGACCTTCAACAAGGGTCGCGACCGCCAAAACTGATTCTAGAGCACCAAAATGGACAACATGACTACCAAAATAGCTTCATGATCGCTAAAATGACATCAAGATCGCTAACTTCAAGGCCGTCAAAATGGCTTCAAAACCGCTGAAACAGCCTGTAGATCGTCAAAATAGCTTCAATACTGCCAAAATGGCTGCAAGGCTTTAGAACTGTCAAAATGGTTACAAGGCCACCAAAATGGATTCAGGACCACCAAAATGGCTTCAAGACCAGAATAACTTTAAAACTGCTAAAATGGCTTCAAGACTACCAATAAGGCTTCGAGACCAAAAAGGCTTCAAGACAGCCGAAATGACTTCAAGACCGTCAAAATAACCGACATGGCTTCAGGTCTGTCAAAATGGTTACAAGGCTGCCAAAATGGATTCAGGACCACCAGAATAGCTTCAAGACCAGAATGGCTTCAAGACCAGAATGGATTCAAGACCAGAATGGCTTCAAGACCAGAATGGCTTCAAGACCAGAATGGCTTCAAGACCAGAATGGCTTCAAGACCAGAATGGCTTCAAGACCAGAATGGCTTCAAGACCAGAATGGCTTCAAGACCAGAATGGCTTCAAGACCAGGATGGGCTCAAGACCGCCAAAATGATTTCAATACTACAAAAATTTGATCAAGACTGTCAATACCGTTGACTTCAAGACCGCCAACATAATTTCATAACCGTCAAAATGGTTACAAGACACCCAAATTGGATTCAAGGCCACCAAATTGGCCAAAATGGGTTCAAGACCACAAAAATGCAATCAACTTCAAGAAGGGACTTCTATTCCACAAATGGCTGCAAGTCGCCAATTTCAAGACCACCAAAATGGCTTCAAGACCACCAACATGGGTTCAAGACCCCCAAATTGGCTTTAAGACCGCCAAAATTCCGTCAACCTTAAGAAGTGGCTTCAACACCACCAAAGTGGTTTCAAGACCACCAAAATGGCTTCAAGACCGCCAAAATGGCTTCAAGACCGCCAAAGTGGCTTCGAAACCACAAAAAAGGCTTCAGGACCATCAAAATAGGTTCAGGACCATTCAGGCTTAAAAACCGCCAAAATGGCTTCAAAACCGCCAAAATGGCTTCAAAACCGCCAAAATGGCTTCAAAACCGCCAAAATGGCTTCGAAAACGCCAATTTCAAGATAACAGAAATTGCGTTAGGACTACCAAAATAGCTTCAAGACCGTCACAATGACAGGCTAAAATGACTTCAAGCCCGCCAACGGGCTTCAAGACTGCCAAAACGGCTTCAGGATTACCGCAATGGCTTTATGGTTGCCAAAATAACTTCATCAGTGGGGTCGATCAGTAGCAATTCCAGGCAAAATTGCGAAAAAAAAATATAAGATTTTTCCATTCCATGGAATTCGGCCATTTTGACTCGCGCCAAATGTTTTAAAATGGCGTATTCGATCATTTTTTTCAATAAATAATAGCACGAAAACGGGTCATCTTATCGAAATGACATCTGATACAAAGTTGTAGGAAACTGGATTGCCTTTTCAGGAAAAATATATACACTGAAAAAGAATCACAAATTTTCGTCAAAAAATTAAAAAAAAACTGTTATAAACTTTAATATCAAAAAAGTACATTTTCAAGAATTTAAACTTATGCTTATAAAAACAGCTAACTTTTCTGAAATGGACACAATGGACACTTCAAAATGAACATACAATTTTAGCGAAGACATCAAATCAAGAAGACTGGAAACTCTATCAGAATCCAAGCGACAGATACAGTAGCGCTTCGCTCGAGCGAAGGTGGAAGTAACGCATAGAGAACTGAGCAAATACACAAACCTTTCTTCTGAGGTTGCAATTTTTGCTGTCAAATTCGTTCGAAGCAATTACCCTGCACGGCAGATGACGTGACTATGCCGGTCTCAGGGAGTTGCCCGTCTTCTTGATATGTTGTCTTCGCTTTTAGTAAAATGTTTGAACTTTATTTTCACGCAATATTTATGTGATCAGTTCGACGTCAATTGAAGAATCGATCTGAATCGACCTTCTCCTGAATCGACTAGAACTCCTCTGTCGATAGTTGAAGAGAAACTAAAGTCGACTGTCGAAGAAAATGTCAAGACATCTCTAAAAGTTGAGAGACAGAAGCATAAGATAGTACACGCTAAGAAAAAAGT
The DNA here is from genome assembly GCF_037179485.1 of Ochlerotatus camptorhynchus. NCBI lineage: Eukaryota > Metazoa > Arthropoda > Insecta > Diptera > Culicidae > Ochlerotatus > Ochlerotatus camptorhynchus. Next base: position 1,574,348 of record NW_027040553.1, read on the forward strand.
ATGCATTAATGTTTAAATTTTAAACAGTTTCGAGAAAACCCGCACATATTCATAAAATGAATAAACGCTGTTTACTCATCGGATGAATAAACGCGTTTTTCTTGGTAATGGTTATATTTTAATCATTAATGAATAAAGACGTTTTTCTCGAAAGTGGTTAGTTTTTATACACTGGAATGTTTTGTGTGTTTTTCTTTTATTTTCAATATCTTAAACTAAAAATAAAAAAAATAAATTAATATATATTACATCCGATTTCATTGGAAAGCGCTGGGCAAGATTGTTGATGAATGCCGACAGGATGTTGGCCATATCGGATGTTGGCCATATCGGATGTTGGCCATATCGGATGTTGGTCACGTCGGATTGCTGTTAGCCTGTGTTGTAAGAGATGGGAATGGGGATGTATCTCGTTGGTTGTGTGATTCCGGAGGCGTCTGCGGGCTGCTGTGGAAGAGGTTGGATTATTTACAGGACTTGAACAATCTATAGATATACCTACCATCTTACCTTTCGCCATCATCTTCCGGTCCAACAAGTCGATTGATTGACAGCGGAGCATCTCCGGAACCAACCGATAAACTTCGTATTCTTCGTGTACTCGATGTAGTTCTTGGTGTCAATCGCCGGCACGACCTGCACTTGTCCGTAAGGAACTGGTGAACTGCTGATTGCGACATTTTCATTATCTACATAGTAAAATACAAAACAAAAGGGAAATGCTTACGTTTATAATTGTTGTTGATGGGCTACCGCACCATGAAAATGCTGTAAATAGAAAGAAAATTATAATTCTAAATTGTTTATTAACATTATTTGTCTATAATTACTATACATGTATTTTACCCTTGAACTAACCTGTGACGAAGTTTGTCAATGATAGCCGCCATGCTTGCAGAAAATAAATTGACAAGTGTTTTTTTCAGCCACTAGTGAATAAAATTAAGACACTTCTGTTGAAGAATGGTTTTCTCAGAAAATGTCTAAATTGTATACACTTTCCTGCTATAGATTTTAACCACTTTATGACAGCTCGAACAACTTCTAAAAGTGGTTAAAAAAAAGTCATTAATGCATAGACTCGTTTTTCCGTGTAGGATCGAGGAGCTCGGAAACGTCCGGAGGTGAAAGTTAACGATTTGTATGACACTGTTGCAAAAAAAACAACGGTGACTTCGTTCGACGTAACATGAATCATGTAAGGAAATCCGTTGTCTCGATTACTCCTCAGTCCGAAACCATTCTTGTAGATGATCCTGAGCATCCTGAAGGAATTCCAGCTGTCCGTCATCGAAAACTGTAAATACATCTAGCCTACCAAAAGCCTCGTTGCCAGATGGATCACGACATGGTTAACCTTCTCTACCAGTTACTCAATCCAAAAAAAAATAACTGATTTACTGAAGATTCCGGTAAACTGTCGCCAGTTTGACAGAAGTTTAAAATGCTGATAGCTTCAGCAACGTTATTTTACAACAATTCAAATGTGTAGGGATTCTCCTCACAGGACCATTTCCTAAGCTTTCCGCACCAACTTCCAGTGGATTCTAGAATCCATCCTGAACAGCAAGGTATAAATCCAAGCTCACTGCAATGTATTTAATGCAAATCGTTGCGCAAAATCACACCCCGTTGCAGGCACTCAGATGTTTCAACAATGCAAATAGTTCGTTAGCTGTACAGTGACGTTCCCACCTACCGCGCCGCTTCACACGCCCTTTGCGTCCGCCGAAAGAACAAAAGCGAAAGTTTCCAGCTCGACTCGCCGCTTCGCTTTTACAGGGCGGTAGCAGCGACGAGTGTAATTCTTTTGTTTGTCCATAGCAGCAGCGCCGTTAATTTTGCTCTTCCCATCCACCTCCAGCTCCAGCAGCTGATAAATATTTCATGCTTGCAAATAAGCGTTTTAATAATTCAACGATATTCTAATGCATGCCTCCCGTGCGTTGAGCGTTTCGCTTGCAACTCTGCTGGTAGGTTGCCATGGCGTTTCCCTGTTGATCGGGGGGTGTAGGACACTGACATTCTTCGGAAACTTGAAATTGATCCAATAACCAATTGCAATTGACAGACATTGGCGTGCGTTCCGGTCAATTTACGTTTCGGTTGTAATCGTATGAGGGGGCACATGCCACCGCCGCCACAGAGTTACACACAGCGATGATATAAATTAATAACCTAACCTAAATGCGAAATTGTGTATAATTCACCTTCGTTACCGTCGCTGTTGTAGGGCATTTATCGACACGCAATGTCAGCTATGCCGCTACAGCAATGTATGCATCGATGTTCTCTGTTTACCGTTGGCTATTTGGTAATAATTGCCAAAGGAATGGTACTGCAATTTGCTGTCATGTTGATTTTATGTGGATCAAACAGCGGTGGACATTCCAAATGAGGGAGTGCAGCCAGTTCATGCCACAGAATGCATTCGTAATTAAAAGCCATCATTCGGGGAATATCACTGACTGACGGACGATTGTCTTTTGCTGTTGGATTTCATTGCATTTGGTTGCGCGAAAAACAGAAAAATCATGCAAACAAAGTAAGCGTTTACATGCATTTTCCTACCCCCTTCAATCATTCTGACAGCGCTCGCGTTCGGTATTAAAATTCCGACCACACCGGTATCCATATTGGACTTTTGGCTATCACCGCCCCGCCATTGTCGTAAATGAATCGCCGAACACTTCGTAATTGCTAATGAAAAACGACTGATGATTTCACTCCGCTGACTAACCCCCGGGCCCCGTCAAGGTCGAGACGCTGAGCGCAGGTGGCGGGTCCCTCGTGTCATCGTCGGTCATAAATTATTAATAAATTCAACATGCTTCGATTAATTGGAAGAGCTTCGGCGTTGTTTCTCGGGCCCATTCTGAAGAACCCATTAAAAGCGTTTCGAAGAAGGGCTTACTGCCGAAATTACCGAACCGGCAGCCTTGGGCTACTTGAACTTGAGGCCGACTTCGACAAGCTACACAGCCTACTACGATATGGTTCATTGATTATTGAAGATTGTTTGCAAAAGAACAATAGCGGCGACGCGTTGGTGGGAGAGGGACAGCACACAGATGGGATTTTCCATCGGGTTCGTTTTAAATCCGGTCCGGTCTTCGACGGGCGACAGTGTGATGGATTATTGCACCACCGTTGAATGATTTATAGATTTCGCTCCACTTGATGCATTTGTTGAATGCGGTTTTCATTTAATCTCTTCGGGGGCGTCAGTCCGGGCACAATCGAATGGTGACGGTGCCGACAATGACGTCTACATACCAAGTTGCGTTCGGAGCGTTTTCAATGTATCACCAATGTAGAGGGCGCCAGACGAGTTCGAGAGGAAACGTCTACCAAACCGTTTGTATACATCAGAATAAGGATGTTGGCTGTGTTCCATTTGGTGAATTTTCACTTAAATTTGACATTTCGCAAGTGAATTATAATGTTCGAAAATCCCTCTATAGAGATTGCTAAAGTATGATTGTGTAAGTGATTTGTTTTCATCGGGAAAATTTTCCGCTATGAAGTTTTTTTTTCCCGATGAAAACATTTTGCGTATACGTATACGTGACGCACACTACGTACGATAAACGTCAGCAATCTCTATTGTTGATCTTCCAATTTTCGAGAAGGAGTTTGTCAAAATTGATCCCTGGTCTGTCAGAAATAAGTCTGGTACAATAGCAGATTTATTTGAAATTTTTCATCCGTCAAATTTAAGTGAAAATTCACCAAATGGAACGCAGCCTTAGGCATAACACAACAAGCTTGTAAGGCTGTGAACCATTTGCCGAGTTAAATTTAACTCGTGGTTGAAAGTGACATTTCGAAAGTTATTTTCTATGTTCGAAAATCCCTGAGCTGTCGATCGACCGGTTTTCTAGAGGAACTTAGCCAAGGTTGTCAAAATTTAACTTCTCGTCTGTCAGAAGTAACCACGCTCAGATAGCAGGGTTAATCGATTACTTTTCATCTGTCAAATTTTAACCAATAGTTAAAATAATCCACCAAATGGTTCAGAGCCTAAGTCATTTCGACCCTTGAATGGACCTCGGAATAGAAAGCATGTCTGTCTACTCGGAACTCTAACTAGATCTCAAAATTGACCTATCAAATGGACCTTGGATGAAATTCTCGAAGGTCCTTTAAAAGTTTAATCAGAATTCATTCAATGAAACAGAACTACCTTCAGCAACTATTAACTTTTGCTAGATAGACCCCATCTTACGAGATTTTCCTGGATATACCCTTGGACATTTCTACTCTAATCTAATGATGATAAATCATTCAATCGTCTTTCACATAGACAGGAAGATAGACTGTCTCGGTAGATAGACCTCCATAATGGACGTTGATGGAGTTCTAAACAAATTCTTGGCCCTCTTCTTGTGACACATCTAGAGTCTGTCGGACCCCTAGAGAGATCATTGAATGGACTTGGAAATTTACTTCCAGCAAAAGTTCGAGTGACGATTGATCTCCGGATAAGATCTAAGCCGATGTAGATCGACCAACAGACCTTTAAATTGATTTCCAAACAGACCCATGAATGGATCTCCAGGTGGGTTTGTAGATGGACCAGGTTTATCAAAAGGAATGACAGAACAGACCTCTGGATAGATTTCCCAACATGAGTCAAGATAGACGCTTCAGATCCAACTACTCAATAGACCGCTACTCTTAGATCTTTGTGTAGATTTCTAGGTATACTAAGTATGAATAATTTGATATCAAGCAAGTTACGAAGAACAGGCAGATTGTTAGGCCCTTCTAAGTAGAACCATAGAGGTAACTCTAAGACTAGAAGGTCCCGCAGAAACGTGCTCAACTTTTTGGCTCAGCTCTGGTACTATCTTCGGTCTCATGCTAATCGATGCACCCCTCGAAACATAGGAAAATCAACTAACCCCTCATTTGATCTGTCAAACTTTCATAGCGAATCAAAACAAACTACTACACTATCTAGAATTTTGACTAGAATGGGGTACGTTAATCGATTTGCTTGGGACCAATAGGCTAGTCAAGTAGTGAGGCAATTTAAAAATCGTTAGTTTCATATTGATTGTTGGTAGAACTTCAGATAGAGTCAGTATGCACAGATCTCCGAGTGGATAAAGCATATAGAAACCCTTGGATAGACCGCCTACACAGTTCGAAAAGTAGTGTAAATTTCTGTTCAATATGATGCACACAAATGGAGCGTCATATATGATATAAGTTTACATTATATATCATGTAAAGTTCTAGCACAATTCATGCAATGTAGCAAATATTGTATACAAAAGCCCATCTTTGTAAACAACATTGTTTACAAGTTGCTCGGTTGTGTGAAATTAAATTTAAGTTTACGTGAATGAATGTTTACATCACAATTAAAATTCAGAATTTTTATCTGTGTAGGAGGTACTATAGACACAGCTTTCCAGAGATCAATATAAGCCATTGAATCAACGCCCTGAAGACCGATTTATATGTTTCCAGATACTACTCAAGCCAGACCTCCAGAACGACCCTTGAATGGACTTCTTTGTCTACTCAGATATAATCTGGAATTCTTTTGAAGATGCCACGAGATCCATTCAAAAGGTTGCGTTCCATTTGGTGAATTTTCACTTAGATTTGACAGATGGAAAATTTTCTAATAACCACGCTAGTCCACCAGACTTATTGCGATGCACCAAAACTTTGCAACGGTTTTCAGACGAATGGGCAATATTTCTGACAGATAAGGAATCGTTTTCTTCAAAGATCTTCTCGAAAATCAATTTAGCAACAACAGAGGGATTTCGAACATTTCAATTTATTTTCGAAGCGTCAAATTTAAGCTGGGTTTAGACTAGGCAAGTCAAATGATCCACTGAGTTGAATTCAATTGGCTTGAAAAGTTGAGCCTGGTTCAGCTTTTTTTTCAATTCAAGTGAGTTGATCAAGTCAGTTGAATGGCATGGTTTACACGTTCAATACGCGTTCAAGTCAGTAAAATTCAACTGACTTGATCAATTGGCTTGCCCTGTCTAAACCCAGCTTTAGGGTGAAAATTCACCAGATGTTCGAAAATCCCTCTGTTGTTGATCGGCCGATTTTCGAGAAGGTGTTTGTCAAATCTGGATCAACAATAGAAAAGGGCCCATCAGCATTTGTAAACAAACCGTTCCAAAGCCCATTCCTCACAAATCGAAGGCCGCCCACACAAACCAACACCATCATCGTGTAGGTGGAAGTTTCCCCTATCAGATTATAGTGTTGGTTCGCATGGGTGGCCTTCGCTTTGTGAGTAAAGGGCTTTGGAACGGTTTGTTTACAAATGCTGATGGGCCCTTTTCTATTGTTGATCCAGCAATTTGATTCCTTCTCGGTCAGAAATAAGTCTGGTGGAATTGATGAATCTACGTTACGGTCGGCCAGCAGATGGAAATGATGTGAAAATGATAATGACGTTTTGCTAGCTGTCAAATCGTATGGAATATTTTTTAGTACATCATCTCTTTTGTGGTTTTGGATTTCAAACCTAGGTGTCGCATGCACTGGTGCAGTTTCGCGTAGATTCATCAATTCAGTGCCAACATTTCAAAGGGGCGTAATTGCATTTGTAAACAATGGCTTTAGCCGTCGATTTCTCGCGAATGAAATCTTACCTCTCCAAAATGACAATGCTAACTGGTAGAGGAAACATTTCTCTACCTGCTGGTGTCATTATTTTTCATGAGTAAACTTTTATTCACGAGAAATCGACGGCTAAAGCCATTGTTTACAAATGCAATTACGCCCCTTTGAAATGTTTGCACTGAATTGATGAATTTAAGCAAAGGTAAAACTGGCAATGCGACACCTAGTTTTGAGATTTGCAATGACATAACTGATGATGTACTAAAAAATATTCCATACGATTTGACAGGTAGCAAAACGTCATTATCATGTTCACATCATTTCCATCTGCTGGTCGACCGTCACTTAAATTCATCTATAGAGATTAGTGGCGTTTAACGCACGCACACTAGCGGGAGCAACACCATGTAAAGTTGTTTATTATTTTCCTCTGGCTAACCTAAAAAATGTATGAAAGTAGATCTGTCAAAATGAGTTTGACGTCGATTTGTTATGTATTTTCCTCGGATATTCACTAACACACTATCACATATCGCACCAATACAACCGGACGTGAAAATCTCTATAGTTATGTTAGAGCTTCCAATCTGTCAAATTTAGGCGAAAATTCACCACATGGAACGCAGTCCAAATTTAGTAGCGCTGTAGCGTTGCTATCGGAGAGATGTTATTTTTTTGTTTGATGTGAATGTTTTAATAAAATCTCTTGTACTAACGCAATCACGTGTACTAACATGAATGAATTTAAGCCTGGGACCAAAATGTGAACTCTGGTGAACAGTTCCGGAAGATTCAGAACATCCGTAAAAGTGGCCAATTATTGAAACTGATCCAAAGAACAGGACGATTTTGTATAAATCAATTGTACTGATGGGACCGGAATGTGGACTCTGGGGGCGATGGATGGTCCTCTGAAAGATCCGGAACATTCTTCAAAGTGGTCAATTTATGAAACCATTCCAAGAACTTCACGAGTTCTTTTGAAATCACTCGAATCCGACGAAGCTAGACCAAACCGTCGCCACAGGACAACCCTCCGGAAGATTCGGAACTTCAGTTAAAATGATAAATTTCTGAAACTCTAATTCCAATTGTAGTAATGATTGAATGGTTTTTTTTGTGGAACTGGACTGCGGTATCTGGGGCCACGGGACATTGTTCTGGAAAATTCTGAACATCCGTAAAGGTGGTCATTACTTGTAAATAATTTGTACTGACGATGAATTTGATCTGGAATTGGAATGTGGACTCTGTGGAACATGGGAGGTCCTCCGGAGGATCCGAGGGGGACGACTCTGTCTCAGGAAAGATTGTGTTTTGCTGTGGCTAGCTGAGTAGATAGAAAGAAGATTGATAGCGATTCTGAAGATGCAAAAAGATGATGCGCGATGCAAGTAGATGCAAAAAATGAAAGAAGATTTTTCGAAGATTGATTCGCTAGTGTGGGATTTTTTGAGCATCTAGAATTTAGATTTAGATGTGTCATCCCCTGGGGAAGATCCATAAAATCCACAATGGTGGTTATTCTAAGAGCTCCACGATTTCGTTTGAAATCACTTTTGGTTTTTTTTTTATTAATTTGTTGTGATTTTTAGCCGTAGGCTAGTTCATCACATTTGATAGTAGAAAGTCAGGCTTAGGGCCTGCCTCTAAGGAAACGTTTCAGTCTAACATTAACGTAACGTAAAACTGGCTCTGAGACAACATTTAAAAAAAAAAAAAACTTAATGTAAAATGGGAGTTACATCGGGACTGTGGTGAGGAATGGATGCGCGAACAAGGTAGAGCTCCACCGTAAGAGACAGTGCCCCAGTCCGGCAGAGATACCCCGACGGCAGGAAAATAGGAAGGTGGAAGAACACGGACAGCGCAGCCAACGACGAGAGTGCTAGATTTGGTTGTACAGGTGGGCGCCCTTCAAGAAAGCAATCAGCGCAGCCAGCGTCGAGGGATCGTTGCCAAGTAGCTCCCTGATGTTCTCGGGGAGTCGGTGTTGTTCGCGTAGCCTTTGAAACTCTGGGCAGACACACAGCACGTGTTCCACCGAGGCAGGGATGCTGCAGATTGGACAAACCTTGTGGAAGGGTGTCCCACCAAAATTGTGGGAAATTCTCGCATGGCCGGTCCAGAGTCTTGAAATGATCCGTTGGTCCTTGTACTTGTGGCTGTCTAGCCAGGGTCGTACGGTTTCTTTGATCTTTCTCAGAAAAGTGGTCCGCGACTGAAACCATTCCTCCTGCCAGGCTTCCATTATAATATTCGCGATCCAACGCTTGACGTCTAGGAGTGGTACGTTCCTGGTGAAGCGGGGACCAGATGGACCGGATCCCGCCAGCCTGTCCGTGGCCTCATTTCCAGGAACACCGCAGTGCCCGGGAATCCACGTAAAAACGGTTGAGGGTGGGGCACATCGTGTAATGGCTTGTATCCAGGGGTGGCTCGGGGCTTCGGCTTCCAGCGCCTGGATGACGCTGTGTGAGTCCGTTAGCACAAGGATCGGTTGATCTGCAGGAGTGATGGCTGCATCAAGAATAGCAGCGGCTTCTGCGGAAAAAACGGAACACTCCTCCGGTAGACTTTGACTTGTTGCGGAGTTTAGTCCTGCCACTCCAAGTCCCACTCCAGCCCGTGATCGCGATTCGTCCATAAAGCAATGAACGTGCCCCAGATAGACCGACCCAAGAAGTTCTGCAACTGAACGCCTCAACGCTACAGAGTTATCTCCGGCTTGGAATCCTCTCTTAATCCGCTTATCTATTTTGATAACGTTAGATCGCCAACTTTTCTCTCCATGCCAGTGGACCCTGGCTACCGGGGGGAGGTCAAGGTTGGCTGCAGTGCGGAGGGCTCTGTTCCCCTCGTTGAGGAGAAAGACCCTATCATTCCCGGATGTCTTAGCAGCGAGGGCAGCGGCTTTCGTAGCAGTAGCTGCAGCAGATCGATAGCGGAAAGGGAGGACTCCGATTTCCGCATAAGCAGTGTCTGCAGGCGTGGAAGGTAGAAGGCCGGATACGATGCGTACGTAGGTATTGTATACCGGAGCGAGGATGCGGTTCAGCTTCTCGGTGGCTAAGCAGGTAATTTCAATGCCGTAGAAAAGTCGACAGTCGATAACAGCCCGGGCGACACGAAGGCGGATCTCGCGGTTACTGGAGCGGTGCGGGCGGGAGATTGTCCTGACGAAGTTGATGCGGCTACGACAGTTTTCTTTCACCGATCTGAAGTGCTGGTCGAAACTTAGAGTCCGATCCAGAACTACCCCCAGAACACGTACTGTTTTCTTAAGCGGAATTGGATGGTCCTGGATGGTGATCGGTGGTTCCCGAATCAGATGGCCCGAGTGGCAGATATGGCACCGTACACTTTTTGGAGCGGAGAGCTGGAAACCAACAGAAAGCGCCCACCTGCTGACGGCGGAGACAGCTGCTTGGGCAATATTCCTGGTCCGTTTAGTCGTTCGTCCCGTTACGACGATGAGTATGTCATCGGCATAGACGATTACGTGCACGTTCTTGGGCAGTCGGCTGAACACCCCGTTCATTGCCACCAGGAATAGCGTAACCGCTATGACGGATCCCTGGGGCACTCCAGTTTCCTCGGGGAACGGATCCGATCGAGTGTTTCCGACAGTCACCTGGAAGGTACGATCAAGGAGGAAATTCCGTACAAAGTGCGTGATGTGGCCTTTCAGGCCCCAGCCGATGAACTGCCTGATGACGCCAGGCGTCCACGTCCTTTTGAACGCCTTTGATATATCAAGGGATACTAACTCCGCATGGTGACCGTTGTCCTGGGCTTCCTTGAGTACATTCCCGAGGGCTGCAAAGTAAGTGGAGGAGCCATGTCCTTGCCGGAATGCATGCTGCCGTTCGTCAAGGAGACTGTTAGACTCCAGGAACTGCCTAAGTCGACGATTTACCATTCTCTCCATCACTTTTGCCGCGCAGCAAGTGAGCGCAATCGGCCTAAAGGAGGAGGTTTCTCCACTCGCCGCGTTGTTCTTCGGAATGGGCACTACCAGGCTTTGTTTCCAGAGGTCCGGATACGAGTCAGTGAGCCATAGGTCGTTGAAGAGGGCGAGTAGCCTCGTTTTTCCGTCGAGGGAGAGGTTTTTTAACACCGGGTATCCAATCTCGTCCAGCCCGGCAGATTTACCAGCACTGCTGCCGAGGGCAAACTGAAGCTCCCGGAAGGTAAGAGCATCGTTGATCTGGAGGGAAGGGACATCGGGTGGAATTCGCAGGTCACGAATGCTGCTTGTGGAAGGTTTGACGCGCTGGACGAAATCGCTGTCGTAGCCACTGACAGCGGACAGGCCGGTAAAATAGTTCCCTAAATTGTCAGCGATGTCCTTCGGTTCTGAGATCGTGGTGCCATGAGCTTGGATAGTAGGTGGAGTAGACCGCCGCTTGCCACTCAGAGCGTTGACGCGATTCCACAAGTCGCTTGACGATTGGGATTCGTCGATTGAATCCAGGAAATCCATCCAGCTGGATCGCTTTGCGTCACGGATCACCTGTCTGCACGAGAGATGGCGTTCTCGGTAGACCTTCAGTGCTTCCTCCCTACCAGGATCGTCTAAGGCTAGGCGCTTAAGCCGGCGTAAGGCTTTGCGTCGCGCTTTTACCGCACATTTGGTATCCTCGTTCCACCAACGTAGGGCTTTTCGCCCGGGTACGCTACTTGTTCTTTGGAATGGATAGTGTTGCAGCGTCGTAGAGTACTTCCGTGAAGCTGGAGATGTCGTTCGGTTCGCGTTGCTGAAAGAGAGTGTCGGATTTCTGAAGGCGTTCCAGTCGGCTTCCTCGAAGCGCCACCTGGGTCTCCGAGTCGTTGGGGGAACCGCACCTACGGAAAGCTGTATGCGAATCGAGTAGTGGTCACTACCGTGCAGGTCGGTACTGATATTCCACTGTGCATCACTTTTAGTGATGCTACATGAATTAATTTGATTCAGAGGTCAGAAATGTGGACTCTGGGGGCTATGGTTGGTCTTGCGGAAGGTTTGGAACCATTATAAAATTTGTCATTTCATTAAACTGATCCAAGAACTCGGTGATTTATTTTAATCATTCCATTTGTACTGGTGCCACATGATAGGACTTTAATATGGGGCCAGAATGTGGACTTCCGGAGCGCCACAGAGTAGCCCTCGGGAAGATCCTGGATATCCACGAAATTCGTCAATTCATAAAACTGATGCTTGAGCTGTAGGATTTAAAAGTCAGCTGAAGTGATGATACATCGATCAACATGATATGATAAAAATTTAGACTCTGGTGGCCACGTAGTGATGATATATAAATGAATTTTGATCTGGGACTGGAATGTGGACAGTAGGTGCCACATGGCGATCCTTTTCGTACCCAGATTCTTTGAACCCAAGGTGTGCGTGGTCACTATAGGAACACCACAACACCAACAGAAAATGCGATTGACCAAAGGGATACCAGTGATGCCAGCACCCACATAAGATCCGGATCCAACGTTTTGCGGCAAAGTGGCAGCTAAATCTATTGTCTAACTGTCAAATTTACGCCAACGCAACGCAAACGGAAATGTTGGTGGCCCTTTAGCGTCCATCACGAATCACCCCTTGTACCGCACGGCAGCAGCGCTTCTTACAACGACGATTACAAAGGAACCGGATCTGAACACGCTTCTTAGTTTCACTTTCATCCGGAATCACGCCGACGACCAATCCCCGGCAAAAGCTTCTCCTAATAACCACAAATTATGTATATACAGCCATTAAACACCGTTTCCCAATCGCACCAAGCATCCCCGTCGTCATCATCATCATCTTCATCACGTAAGCAAACAAGCCAAATCTAAACAAACTAGCTGTTAGCTCAACTCCAATCAGGCGTGCCGAGCGTGGCGTGAAGGCTTGCGGAACACCTAGTTCGCACTTTCCTAGCAGCAGCAGCAGCAGCAGCAGCTGGCATCCGCATCGTTAGTTAAAAGACCAAGTTTCACCGGTTGTCAGCAAGAAATTTAATCACCCCGTACCTACCTAAATACCGTCGCTCCGGTAAATAGTTTTGGGCGAAAATTGTTTTCTGAAGATTGGCACTGCACGTCGATAATGGTGTGCTGATCAAAGTAAACCTGTTGGACGGTCGCCATTGGATGATAGAATTCCGTGGTGGTGTGGTCTAATTATACCACTTTTTTGACAGCGCCGGGAAATTAATCTCGGCGCCAGGTTTCTCTTTCTACCAGCTGCTCAGGAGGAGTGCTCTATAATCAAACCAGCTACCACTGCACTGGCCTACCGCCAGCTGCTTTGCTTTTTGAGGTTATTATCAAGTTGTATATGTACGCCCAACAAGGTATACGGGACGGGTGATGACTTTCTCCGAACAGAGGGGCGCCCATCAACACATCGTGGATGACCGTCCTCCGCGGCTGTGGGGTGAGCGCACGATGGCCTCGATCCTCGAATCGATTGTATGCTAATAACTATCTGCCTGGCGTACTAAAAAACCGCCACCGGAGGGAAAGGGAAAACGGAAAACGGGTTTCAAATGAAATTGAAAGGCGCCTCCAGAAAGGGAAAAGCTCAGCTAAACTGACTGCACATGCACGAGAGAAACTGGGTGAAACTTGTATGTGGTGGATTAATTTTTCACTAGTTTGTGATTATGTGTTTTTTTTATGAATTGATTCGTTCGGAAACATCCGATGCGCACTTTCTCCCAAGTGGTGTATAATTTATACCAGTCGGAGGATAATGGCCGTGCGTGACATGGCGCTGCGAATAAAATATGAAATCTGATTACCAATCAATTTATGCGACCGTAAACGCACCATTCGTCACGGCAATCCATCATCACTAAGGGGCTTTATTGGGAATCCGTCCCACTGTGAAAGCGGGCATAGGGAGAAACTTGTAACAGCTTCATCCAAGGAACCGGACGAACGCAGCAGGCGCCATCTAGTCTGCAATAAATCTCGCTCCTCGCTACACGGCGTCCTACTACGAGCGTGCCTCAACATATACCTAGAACCCACTTATCGCCTCAATCGGGTATGGAAGCATGCCTGTGCAATGACATGCCAGAAAAAAAGAAGAAAAATCTCCATTAGCCTTTGTGTCGTGGTTTGCTTTGATGATGCCTTGTGATTGGACCTTGCGGAGATTGCTGCGGCAGTGCGTATATTTGCACATGCCCCTGACTCTTTGTGATTGCTCTCTTGTGATTCAGAAAGCAAATCGCCAATCAGGCGCAACTTGACGAGCCCACTTTTAACTTTGTTATGACATTCCTTCCGTTGAATCACCCCTCGTTGTGTTCGGTGATAAATTGTGTATCGGCGCAAGGGCGCAAAGGGTTAATCGCGGTCCCTTTTCCATTGTCTTTTCACGCCTATTTCCGCGGAAATCAGTTTGGCCCGAAAAAGTTTATTGCTTGTTTACAAGCACAATTTTTAGTTGACCCAGCGGTGTTGGGGTCCATTGTCTTGCTCTCGTGTTGTTTTGAGCAGAAAAGACCAATTTTACGGTTGCTGCTTGCCCGTCGTCTGGTACAACCTTCACGAACTGGCAGCACAACGCAACGGTGCTGCGATGAGCTGCAGCACCATGGTGTGTCCCCGTTTCGTTTGCCCAATAAAACGACACAAACGTCAAACGGGGTTTATTGCTTCCATTGCTTCGGGTTTTTTTTTTCTTTCGCATTTCTTTCGCATTGTTGTTGTGGGATGGGGGATGGGAAAAAAAGTTGGGTTTGTTGAATTTCCTTGAAAACTTGCAGAGAAAGAAAACTTTACTCCACAGCTCAAAAGTTCCGGCTGCGGTAAGGGAAGTTTTCAAGAGAGGGAACACTGCCTTACTTGGTCGTTGATTGGCGTCATTGTTGAAAAGTTTTCAGCTGCAGTTGGCAGGGTAAGCGCCAATCGTTTGTCGTTGATCTACCAGAAATGGGTATTGTAAAATTACGTGGAACGTAGGTCTTTTTTTCTAATTCCTTTATTTGGTAAGGCTCAACTGTCGTAATAAAAGTTTACAGAGCTGGAAGATTCTGAAAACAATTTTACAAATTATAAAAACACTTTTTTGAAAGAATGTCCTAGGGGGTTGTGATGAGTTTTACGGATGTTTTACAGGGGGTATTTTCTTAAATTCTTCCATTGCGATCTCAAACCATACCAAACTCAGTAATACTTATCTCTCGAATTCATAAATACCAATTCTTGGAATCACTTATAGCGAATTTGTTTATTATCGGGGTTGGAACCAGTTCCAACCCAGTGCGAAACCGAACTTTTTGTCAGTGCGAACCGTAACCTGAGGTAGGTTTTAAAAACAAACGATCAAACTGACGTTTGTCAGGAAGCAAGCAGAGTCGATCTTGATACCCGATCCAGGTTGGATGGAACTGAATAATAAACAAAATCGCTATTACTTTCTCTTCACAGTTATCCTCGGTCTCCGAGGTCGTCAGGTTCATTGCTACCATATCTCCTTCAAGTGCCTAAGGTACAATTGTACCTCCTCTACCGTTTCCTTGTCTTTGTTGTCCAACGATGTACCTCCTCCCACCACACCAGTGTACGTACTACTTGAGCTGTGCACTTCGTCCTGTTGTTGTATTTGCTTACCTGTCTGCTTTCAGGACTTCCTCTTGGGGCAGGAATTCTTCAGGTGATAGGAGATACTTCTGTCAATATCATCGGATGAGAAAACGATGATAGAGACTGTCTTCAAAATCTCATCGAATTTATTGTCATGACAGAACGTGACAGTGTTGAGATCATCGTAATTACTAGCTAATTTATTGCTATGAAAGTTACTTATACCGAGGAAATCTTAATAATATGTTCACACTACCGATTACAAACGGTTGCTTTCTTAAATTAATCTAAATCAGTTAGAAATGTTGATGTCAAAACCGCATAAGAATTATTCTCATGAGTGCTTGATCATTGGAAAATGACAAGAAAGCTAATTATAGGTAGTTTCGTCTCGTGATAGTGAGAGGACCTGTTTTCTCATAGTCAAATGACGGCCGTGATATTTACCAGCTCTGCTTCCGAGTGAGGAAATTAAGTGTCCATGTATACACCTCGCACATCTGTGTGCATGTGCCCAGATGCTCAGCTCCGCGGGAAATTTCTCCAGGATGACACGCTTAACCCAAAGATGAATACTAAGATGAAACTGTCGGAAGAAAAACTTTCTATTTTAGTGTCTTCTTTCACGGTCCCTTTCATCCAATGAGAACCCCCCGTATTCAAGGTAATTTTGTGGTTTTGCTGCCCCCTCGGAAGAGTGAAATTTTGCGCTCATTTTTATCAAAACAATCACACCAAAATCAGAGATGTCCCATTTTTTAATTACTCGATTAACAACTAATCGATTATTTTTTGTTCGCTGTGCTGCCATTTTTCCACCAATGAGAGTGCAGCACATGTTTGAAACGATCGGTGATGATCCTGTGGAGATGTTAATGCTTATATCGGCATGATCTAACCGATTATAAATAGTTTACTTTTCGGTTCGTTAATCGATTAAACGATTATTCGAATGAAAATCTGACATCACTAGATGAATGTGGAACGTCATTTCAAATACAAGGCCGTTCATAAATAATGATACAATTTGAAAGGAACCGGGGCTAATCACAAATTACGTCTCCATGGTAACTGAAATAAACACGAGTGTTCACCGGTTGCTTAACCTTTCCGTGTTTCCCCAGCACCAAAGCTAGATCGCGATCCAGTGGAAGATCGTACAGTCGCACATATTGAACGTTGCCTCTCCAGCATAATGTTAGAGTAAATTTTGAATCAGATGAATCACCATTCAATCAAAAATCGTCGACGAAGCTGTCAACCATCACATTCAGTTGAAAGTCATTTTGTCTTCTCTTCGAGCAGATCCCCTTCAACATCAACAGAACCACTTTCGATCAGTTTTCATGCTGTTTGTTTCGGCTTGCCTCGTGTTCATTTCGTCTTTCATTTTCAAATGAGCTTAATTTCGCATTGAAGTAAAGCTATTCGATCCAAATTCGTACAATTTTTCTGACTTTTGTTGATTGTTCACTCGGTCTTTTTAAATGCATGCGCATAGATCTGTGCACGTCTATGTCAAATTTATCGTTGTCAGCTAGCTTGTTTACCCATCAATATTGGTATTTTTGTAGTCGTCTAGATGCTGGCAATCGATTTTAAATCCAAGATGGTGGCTTCCGATTTCAGAAAAGTGGGAAATACTGACGCCGACCCATCAATATGGGCATTTTGAAAATCGGAGTGACGTTTAGAGATCGAAAATCGATATGCGACACCATTTTAAAACCCAAGATGGCGGCTGGTTGGTTGGTTGGATGGTTGTCTTTATTAAGGAGATTTTCAGCCAGACGCTGGTTCATCTCCGGGATAAAGATGGCGGCTTCAATTTTAAAATAAAGTGGGAAATACTGTCGAATACACATTAATATCGATATTTTTTTAATCAGGATGACGTCTAGAACCAGAAATCGATATCCGACGACATTTGAAGACCAAGCTGGCGGCTTCAGATTTCAGAAAAGTGGGAAATACTGATGCCGACCCATCAATATCGGTATTTTCGGAATCAGGTTGACGTCTAGAAATCCAAAATTTATCTGCGATGCCATTTTGAAATCCAATATGGCGGCTTCTAGTTCTTAAAAAAGTGTTAAATACCCAACAATATAGGTATTTGAATCGGTATGTCGTCTAGAGGCCAAAAATCGATGACCGTTTTCAAATCCAAGATGGCGGCTGCAGATTTCAGAAATATTGGGAAATACTGTCAAATACCTATCAATATCGATATTTTTCTAATCGGGATGACGTCTAGATGCCAGAAGTCGATATCCAACGATATTTGAAATCCAAGATGGCGGCTTCTGATTTCAGAAAAGTGGGAAATACCGAGGGGGGCGACACATCTAAACGCTAGCGAAAAATCTTCTTGCATTTCTCGCATCTACATGCATCGTGCATCATCTTTTTGCAGGAAATCTTCAGAATCGTCATCAATCTTCTTTCTATCTACTCAGCGTGCGAGCAGCTAGCCACAGCACAACACAATATTTCCTGCAGCGTAGATAGAGTCGTCCCCCTCGTTAAATACTGATGCCGACCCATCAATATCGGTATTTTCGGAATCAGGGTGACGTCTAGACATCCAAAATTGATATGCGATACCATTTTGAAATCCAAGATGGCGGCTTCTAGTTCTTAAAAAAGTGGAGCATACCTGAGCATACTGTTAAATACCCATAAATATGGGTATTTTTGGTATCGGCATGTCGTCTAGAGGCTGGAAGGTGATGACCGATTCCATTTTGAAATGCAAGATGGTGGCTTCCGATTTCAGAAAATGTGTGGTATTTTTGGAACTGGGGCTACGTCTAGGGATCGGAAATCGATACCCGATGCCATTTATTAATCCAAGATGGCGGATTCTGGTTTAAGAAAATGTGAAATATTGTCGAATAGCGATCAATGTGGGTATTTTTGGAATCAGGTTGACATCTAGATGCCGAAAATCGATGTCCGATGCCATCTTGGATTTCAAAATTCCTCTTTACCGTTTGGTACAAACGGTATTGATAGCGCAATGAATTGAATAGTGCCATGCTTTCACACTCAGCCTAAGCATAAGTTTTACCATAGAGGTACTCTAAGACCAGAACGTCCCGAAGAAACGTGCTCAACTTTTTGGCTCAGCTCTGGTACTCTCTTTGGTCCCAAGCTAATCGATGCACCCCTAAAAGCATAAGAAAATCCACGAACCCCTCATTTTATCTGTCAAACTGTCATAGCGAATCCAAACAAACATAGGTAGTGTAGTACTAGAATTTTGACTAGTATGGGGTACGCTTATAGATGTAGTTGGGACTAGAAACACTGGAATAAGAGACCAGTGGAGAAAAAAAAAACATGAATTTGGCAACAAGATAAACATCAAAGCAATCCTGGCATCACTTGCATTTGTAACTGCTTGCGAGTGACTTCGCAAATGCACTGACGAGCAAGTTCATGAGTGATTGTTAAACGATTTTAATACTATTTTAATTGAAGCTAACCATTTGTAAACATTGCAGATTTGAACCGCTTTTGACAGTTCGATTGGAATCATAACAGTGTCTCCGCTGGTCTCTTATTCCAGTGTTTCTACTTGGGACCAATATGCTAGTCAAGTAGTGAGCCAATTTAAAATCGTTAGTTTCCACCGGTTGGTTTTACGCTTAATGAGGGGCTCGTGGATTTTCCTTCGTTTCGAGGGGTGCTTCAATTAGCTTGGGATCAAAGGTCTGGTACTTCTTGAGCCAAAAGATTGAGCTTGTTTCTTCGGGACCCCTTGGTCTTAGTGTTGAACGGGACCCACAATACTGCATCACCGTCAGCGTTGACGTACAGGGGTTCTTCCATAGAGGTAACTCTAAGACCACTGGATCCCGAAGAAAATCATTATTATTTTTGGCTCACTCAGTACCAGAACAACGGTCCCAAGCAGTCCCAAGCTATTTCACTCACCCCTGCATGTTCTGCATGAATCCACACACCCCTGATGTTATCTGTCAAATTTTCATAGCGAATCAAAACAAACATAGTGTAGTAATAGAATTTCAACTAGAATAGGGTACGTTAATCGTTTGCTTGGGACCAATAGGCTACTAAAGTGGTGAGCCAATTTAAAATCGTTAGTTTCGCATTGATTGTTGGTAATACTCTATAATGCCTCGATACTTCTTGAAAGTTCCTGCAATTCATTATCCGAGCTGCTCGAAATAATCGGAACATCCCTGAAAATAATGAGACTGCAGCTCTCTGATGGACTTCCCTAAAATTAGCGGTACAAAAGCGTCTGTCAAAATTGATTCCTTTTCTGTCAGAAATAAGTCTGCTGGAATAGCAGGTTTATTTGAAAATTTTCCATCTGTCAAATTTAAGTAAGAATTCACCAAATCACAGCCTTAGTATCCTCTCTCGAAAACTACAGATCTTTGCACTTCCCCGAAAGTCTGAACTAAAGATCTTGAGATCTCTGAACTTCCCTGGAGATCTTTAGAGCTAGCTTTCTTGAGAGTTGCCACAATTCTCCTGAAGTTCTGCAGACTTCTCCACAGCTGATTTTCTGACATCTTTTCTGCATGTAAGGTATTGTTTAAGGCCTGAACATTGTGATAGCTGCAAAGCTGCATAAAGCTCGAATCTGAACGCACGGTTTGATACACCACCGCGCCCCTGGTGGTTGGAACAAAAAACGTTTGACAGGCATTTGTTGATGTTTCATTGACGAAGAAATTGGTTAAAAGTTTTTCTCGACGCATCCCGAAATTACGGATCATGGAACTTGAAAAAAGAAAATTAATTGTGCACAAACATCTAGAGAACCCTTCGTGGTCTGCCTCAAAAATAGCAAAAGTGTTAAAATTCCCAAAGTCGGTGAGTCTTGTAATCAAACCGAGAATCAAACGTTACAATGATACTCTGAGTGTGGATAGAGCACAGGGCATCTATCATAAAAGTGGCACTAGGGATAAAGAGCTGAGGAGAAAGGTGTTGAGGTACGTGAAAAGCAACCCAGGTGTCTCCATTCGTGATTTGGCAAAGAAATACGATTCCAACTTTTACACCGTGCGTAACATCGTTTTAAGAGAAGAATATAAGTCTTTTTGTGCCAATAAACATCCGAATCGCTCCCTGATGATGATGATGATGATGGTCCCACCTCTTACCCCTACAAAGGTTTGAGCTGGACGATTTATCTTTAAGATAATTGAATATGACATTTTAACCAGGTTGGCAAACAAATCGAACTGGTTTCAGTTACAGATATAGATTCCCTCTAAAGTTTACAGTTGCTTCACAGCGATATAAATGTGGAAAAGCTCAGGCGTCCACCTCTTAGTTCGCCTTTTTGTCCACCTAAAATATTCATAAGTATTACAAGCAATCAAGAGTTAATGAACAATCAACAAAGCATCCTATTACACTAGTAACCCCGCAATCTGATGCTATCATAATTTTCAGCAATGTCAGGAATGCTCACGAACCCCTAACATTTGCCAGAAAACTTACTACTAACTCAAGGTATCTTTCAAATAAGCTTCAAAATTGCATTTTTTTTTTTCAAATGTTAAATTCAGTCCTCTATATCCGTAATACGCGCGCGAGGCTCAAACCTTTGTAGACTACTTTTTTTTTTTAATCAATCTACTATAAAATCAAATATTAAAAATCCATCATCACCCTCGTGGCGAACAGAAATAGTTTTTGCAGTGCTACAATAATTATTAAAAAGTCGTTATGACAGCTATCCATATAAAATAATCCGTTAGAGATAACTTCGTCAAGATACATAATTTGTCAATTCATAAAAAAATCACTGGATAACTGTTCAAAAGACAGTTTTAACGTGTGAAATGCAGTGTCTTTTAAATTCTGTAAGTGTTGCTAAACGTTTGATATGTCTAGGCATCGAATTGAAAACATTTATTCCTTTATAATATAATGAATTTTGTGAAGCACAAGTCAAGAAATGTGGTGTTCTTATTTCAATCGCGTTTCTAGTATTATATCTATGAAAGTCACTTCCTCTTTCAATTCGATCACACAAATATCGAGGCAGCAAACCGTTAACTACTTTAAAAATGAACACCATAGTCAAATATACAATTCTTTGCTTCACCGACAACCATTGTAAGGCGTCTAACATCAAAGTTGAGGAAGTGAATCTATTACATCTCAAAATCAAACGCATTATTTTATTCTGCAAGCGCTGTAATCTCGATATTTGTGTTGCATTGGCCAGAAATAAAATGGAAGGGCAAAAGTCAAGATGAGGAGAGATGATTGATTTGTATAGCTGTATTTTACTGGCAATAGTTAAATCGTTTTTCAGTCGACATAGAATTCCATACTTCTTGGCAATTTTCTTGATGACATTGTCAATGTGAGAGTTGAACTTAAGTGTGTCATCAATAATCACGCCAAGATATTTAATCTCCCGAACGCGATCAATAGTCTCATCATCAATTACAACAGAGACGTTCTTATTTACTCGATTCCGCGAAATTACCATAAATTTAGTTTTACTTGTATTCAATTTTAACTGCTTATACTTCAACCATCTACTTAGAGAACGCAAATCTTCATTCAAGTGTAAAACGGCATCATCTAAATCCTTAGCTGCAATGAATAACACAGTATCATCTGCAAAAAGATTAATGATTAAACAAACAAAATTTAGTGGCCAAAAAGCGAACACGATTGCTATACGAACGAGTTTTGACGAAATTTGATGGCTGTGTTTTAATGGATGACGAAACATATGTCAAAATGGATTATAAACAAATTCCCGGACGAAAATTTTACCTGGGAACTGGTCGTGGGGATGTCCCTTTGCAGGTACAAATTTGTTTTTGCTGATAAGTTTGCTCGGAAACTAATGATGTCTCAAGGAATCTGCAGTTGTGGCCACATTTCACATCTCACAAAATGACGTCGTAGGTTTACATAGGTTTACATGAAAGAGTGTCTGAAAAAGCGGATTTTACCCTTAATTCGGCAACACAAAACCAACGTTATGTTTTGGCCGGATCTAACCAGCTGCCACTACTCTAAGGCTGTGTTCCATTTGGCGAATTTTCACTTAAATTTGACACTTCGAAAATAAATTAAGATGTTCGAAAATCCCTCTGTTGTTGATCTTCCTATTTTCGAGAAGGTGTTTGTCAAAATTGATTCCTGGTCTGTCAGAAATAAGTCTGGTACAATAGCAGGTTTATTTGAAAATTTTCCATCTGTCAAATTTAAGTGAAAATTCACCAAATGGAACGCAGCCTAAGGAGGTACTATAATGGTATGCTGCAAACAATGTTAATTTCGTCGCCAAAGAGATTAATCCTCCGAATTGCTCTGAGTTCAGACCGATCGAAAAATATTGGGAAATTGTCAAGCGAAAACTTTGAGGATGCAGTAAAGAAGTGACAAATGCCCAACAAATGCGTTTAAAGTGGAATAAGTTCGCCGGTACAGTGTCACCAGCGACTGTGCAGATCATGATGGCATCGATCACAAGTAAAGTGCGACAGTTCGTTCGAAACGGTGAAATGTAATAACTTGTTATATATCGTTTGAAAGCTGAATAAATACCCTTTTGTTTGACGTTTTGATCAATCGTGTATGTTGTTTAATTCTTGAGTTAAACGCTGTCCAGACTGGAGAGTTATAACATGTTATAACGGATATCAAATAATTGCAACACAGAAACCGCCATCAAGATAGCGCTATAACATGTTATAACTCTGTAGTCTGAACGTACTATTATGATCACTTGAATGCGCCCAAATTTACTTTGAATCGGGCTTTATGCAAAAAATATTCACATGCTTTTGGATGTTGAGTTGATCGTTATGTTCTGACCATTATTCGGGCCCAATAGAGCATTTTACGGGACGTTTCTGATTCAACTCACTCACGATTGAACTTTGACAGGAGGCAGTTACCTAACGGATGTGAGAAGCAATATCAATTCACGGCGAATGAGAACGACTCAAATTTGAGTTTAGTTCACTCATAATCGCCAAAAGTGCAGGAACTCAGCGATGAGTAAAATTTGTCCCATGGTTTCCTGTGGAAAACCTAAAAAATCTGCCGGAAAATGAGGAAATTGACGAAAATTTTATTCAGTCTCGGAATAGTACCAATAGACTAAGTGAATCCAATCTTTACTTTTCTCAAATTCAGGAATTTTTCCCTGGAAAATCCTGGAAAAACCTGGGAAAACATGAGGCAAATTAACTCATCGCTGAGTTCCTGCACTTTTGGCGATTATGAGTGAACTAAACTCAAATTTGAGTCGTTCTCATTCGCCGTGAATATCATCGAATACTTTCAGGCGAACAAGCTCCTGTCATTTCGTAAAATGGACTATTTCCTAATGGATACGCTGGCGTAAACAGGAATTCCGTAGTACATGGGACATGCGGATAGTGACAGAGTGCTGCTCCTGCCTCTGCCTGTCCGGAAACCGAGGCCACCCCCTGGAAACGAGTGAGCTACAATTTATAACAGAAGACTCAGCTAAAGAATTACCTTTCTTCCTCCCTTCGACGGGCTACTGAGACGAGCGGTGGCATTCGACAGGGGGGTGGTGGGTAAAAGTTCAAAACATTGAATTTCTTTCGGCTCGAACAAAAGTTTTCGTGGCCCGCTCGATTTCATGGATCACATAATTTATTCATTATGGCCTGAAGGACCGTTACAACCATCCTTCGTCGCAGCATGCTTTGTGTCTCGTTGTTGGTTGCGTGTGCATTTGATAGGTTGAAATGCGTGTTTTGCACAGGGTTGCATCAACCCGATTGCACGCATTGTTTTGCCCGCCATCCGTCCGTGTCTGTACCTACCTGCATAATTCATCGGAAAGTACGCCCTTATGCAAGTTTTTATAAAATTAAATTTCGAGTTTCAAATGAAACCTGCTGACCACGCGGCGGTGCCTACTTCGATTATGTAACTTTTAACACCACCAATAACAAAAGAGACGCCATGATGTTTGTTGTTGGTGTTGTTGCTGATTGGTCAGTCGCACCTTTTCTCCAACTCGGTTCAACAGACAACAACGATAGCTGGCTCCGATGACGACGACCACGACGGTGACGGTGAAGCAGTTGTGTGTCAAGATGATTTCATAACCGCGAACCGAGCCAAAGTTGGCCATGATGATGTGATGGCGTGGGGCATGGGGCGACAACGCAAACACTCACCGCCGCCGAGTGTGGAAGTTGCTGGAAATGAAATCAAAATCGGAGGAAAAAGTGCGGAGAAACCTGTTGTTTGAATAATAAAATGTGAATCACGACGATGACGACGGATAAGCGCGAGGCTGGCTTCGATTGTTGTTAGGAAAGTGCAGAAAGACACGTTGAGTCAGCTACCTGTCTGTGACATTGTCAACCCCTCGTGTTTGCCGTTGATCTCCTCGCTTTGATAGTTGATTTGCTATGCAAATTAGATTTGACGACGTGCAGCATCTTCTTGCCGGTGGCGGGAATCGACAATGATTATGCGTAACTTGAATCGTATTTTCAATCGGAGATGTCTCCGATCTGAATCTCGTTTGTAGGAGCATCCCCCGAAGATTGGTGATAAATATTCTGTAGCAAGCAAGCGGGAATGCTACACGAATAACAGGAAATTTTGCTTGCAGGCAAAGATTTACATTTGATTTACATCAGTAGCAAATCAATTAGCTCCACGGTAACATGGCATTTTAATAGAATTTTGAACACGGCAGTTTTCGACAAGAAATAATCCAGACAATAATTGTCTAAGGTCGTGTTCCATTTGCCGAGTTATATTTAACCTGCAATTAGAAGTGACGGTCTGGTAGTTATTTTCAAGGTTCGAATATTAGTCTCGACATCAGGATTTCGATTCCATTTGTAATGAACTCACACATCGGTTATCTACTTCACAGAAAATATCCGTTGCTTTCTAACCTACTAATAAATCTTCCAAAATTAAAAATTATGCCTCAATCCAGCCAATTTGTTTTGACTGTCAAAATATAAAACGGTACAAAATCCTAACATATTTCCCCTGCGTGATCCAGATTCAGATCCAGATCCGATTGCAAATCCTCCCAATCCCAATCAGCGAATGAATAATAACCCCCCTGAAAACCTCTTAGATCATCAGCTTTTCCCTTGTTCCCCGATTCCTACACCACCAAACACCACCATTAGCAGCCAGTGCCAGTGTCATCCGCCGTTCTTCATTTCGTAATCCGAGATCCAACCACCTTCCTATTAATGGGACAAATATGCAAATCGCCCCCGCCGCTGCTTCACAACGCAGAAAATTACGACATTCGACAGTCGGAATCTTCTATCTGATGGGCTCTCGCCAATTTATCCCGACCAGTGGCAACTAAAGTCCTCTGGCAAAAGTTTGGACGTCTGCCGAAAGTTGTTCCAAATCGAACTGTCAAAATGCACTGCTTTGCTCGATTGAAGAATTTAAGGGAGGGAAGGTCCATTAATTATGTCACGCAAATTTGGCTCATTTTCAACCCATTCCCCTCCCTCCTTTGCCACATTTTTTGTATGGACCTTGAGTTTTTTTTTTGTATGGCTCGTCACAGTTTCCAGTTTCGTCCCCCCCCCTCCTCCCTAAAAGTGTGACATAATTAATGGACGATCCCTGACGAGTGAGTGAACTGGGTAATGACGTTTTGCTATCTGTCAAATTGCATGAAATTTTAATGGAAAACGACACAGATGCATTTTATTTCAAAAAAGACTTGGCAGCACTGCTGTGGAATGCGAGCGGGATGGAAAGAACCCAGTTTTTTTACGATCGCTTATGGCCGTCACAATTTGGCAAAACGTCATTATCATTTTCACAACATTTCCATCTGCTGGTCGACCGTAACGTAAATTCATCAATTGGCAAATCAAAGCAAAGCCAAAACCTAGTTGTTAGATCCGCAATTACAATAATGATGATGTAGCAAAAACAAAAATGTCATGCAATTTGACAGATATCAAAACGTCACCCACTCGCCATATGGGAGTCAATCGTCACTTTGATTCTTGAATATCTTGCAGAAAAATAGACAGGGATGCATGAAAATAGGCGAATCCAACAGAAATTAAGCGATCGTTTCAGCCAATTGAATCCTGCTTTCCGTACCAGAAGTGTCCCGAGAAGCAGGATTACAAACTGGTCGTGTATTTCCCTCCCGAGCAAGAGGGGAAGGTGATCACGACGCTGAGGATGGCACACCCAACCGTCCCGAGGAAATTGAACCAAACCACCAAAACCGGGGCGCTCCCCCTTCGCAACCAGAACAGCACGAATCCAAGGATTCAACCGTTGCTGAGGCGCAGCGAAAGGGAGCGGTAAGTTTCTCAATTTCTTTGCACGTTACGGAGCTGTTTCTGCAGGTCCATGCATTACAGATGTCCCCAACTGCTACAACGATATCGAGGGCCGAGACGACCGTACCTATTGGCTGAAGGCCATTCGAGAGGAATTGGATTAGATTGAGACGAACCGAGTATGGGAAGCTACAACGTTGTCCCCAGGGTGTCAAGCCGCTCCAGTCGAAAAGGGTGTTTCGTATGAAGCAGAACGGCAACGGCGAGGAGGTGCGCTACAAGGCCCCATCACAAAGTTGATCACTATCCGTAGCTGTCGGCGTGCACCATTGATTTCTGTTCCAGATGGGCGTCAAGACGGCGTTCCTTCATGGTGAGCTGACACGCGTAGAAGCTGATCAAGGCATGATGTGCAAGCTACAGACGTTCCTGTACGGATTAAAGCAGTCTCCTCGCTGCAGGAACGAGCTGCTCAATGGAAAGTTGCTCAATATGGGATTCACCCGGTCATTTCACGACTACTGCTTGTATATATCTGGGGAGGACGTGCTGTAAAATCAGCCTACTGATCATCTTGTATGAAACTGGTTCCAAACGTAAACAAACGCTGTAGGTTTCTTATGGCTTGTTTACGTTTGGAACCAGTTATGCGAGGTAGGCGACGATTGTTCGTATTTGACAGCTGATCATCATCATTTACGTCGACGACCTATTGATCGCTGGAAGGAAGCTGACTTCGATCTTGCGGCTCAAGAACTGCCTTGTTCAAGATGACCGACTGCGGCGAGATGAACTACTTCCTGGGCATGAAGCTGATGTACAACCGAGAAGAAGAAACGCTTCAACTTTCGCAAGAAGCCCAAGTAATGAAGATCCTGCAGCGATTCAGAATGGTCAGAAAGGGCCTATCATTGTTGATCGATTCTCTTCATCGATTTTCTCTTTCGCGAATAACCCGACTGCGAATGAATTTCCCATTCAGTGTGTTGTTTAAGGCGCAAGCTAACATCATCTTCTGTCGAACTGTGCTGCGAGCTTAGCAAGAAATTCGTTTATGTTGCCGTCGTAAACCAAAGAGAAAGTCGATGAAGAGTATCGATCACCAAGGATAGGCCCTTTTTCAAATTGTAAGTTGCGGCTTACCTGCCAACCTATAGCTGGCCCGATTTTACCCGGGGGGTGGCCTCGAGCAGGGGTATTTCCCCCAAAGTCGTTCGGATTTGGGTGAAACAAAGCAACAAAAAGAAAATTCAATTTTAGACGTCTATTATAAACTTATATGTGGCCTCCTCCTTGCTGTTGCTGCTGCTGTTCGTTGGGGCCCTTCGATGACGGTCTGGTGGCGGTTCTGCGGCTACAAAGCACGGACTGTGCTGAGCGGTTTGCTTCTTCGCTGCTTAGCCGCTGTCCTTAACACTTAGCGGGGGGATGAGCTGGGCTCGCAACCCCGGCAGACATCGCAGTGTTTCTGCCCAGGTAAACTCACCTGTAGTACTGCCTGCTTCATTAACTGCGGTGGCGAGACTGGCTCTATTGTCTGAGCCACCGCAGTCAGGACGGCGAGTGTCTACCGGATCCTTTGTGGTTAGCCGGGGAAATGATTAGCTCCTTAGTGCTTAGCTTCCCACAATGGCTATCCGACACTCTGTTGCACTCACAACTTTCACGGCCACGGAGCCGACTTTCACTCGCGGTGCACAAACAAATCCTGCGGACTGGCACTTGCGTCGCGGCTGGGCAAACCTTTCCCATCAGTTAAAGTCCTTTTTCTCGGGACTAACGGAAAAAGCGTCTTCGAACAAAAAAACCCGCGTAGACTCCACCGCGGCTCGTAACTTTCTTTCTTTTCGTTCACAACGTCACAATCTTCCGCAATCACAAAAAACGCCATCGTGCTCCTGCAACCGCGCTCGACTGTCATGTTCCTATGTTTTCGCCTTCTTTTGCAGTGGGAGGAGCGTTTGGGGCCTAATTTTATTTGGGACGCGATACAATCTAAAACGATAATTTTTTTTTTCCTATCTAACTAAACTAATAACAACAAAAAACGAATAAAATAACGCGCAAAATTGACAAATTCAAATTATTCACGAAGGCATAGTGGTGAGTATGTCG
Source organism: Ochlerotatus camptorhynchus (assembly GCF_037179485.1). Classification (NCBI taxonomy): domain Eukaryota; kingdom Metazoa; phylum Arthropoda; class Insecta; order Diptera; family Culicidae; genus Ochlerotatus; species Ochlerotatus camptorhynchus. The sequence goes on from NW_027040553.1 coordinate 1,602,949, forward strand.
CCGACCGTGCAATGACAACAAGAACAAAGCATAACAAACACGGCACACGCTCGTGAGAAACACGACAATATTACACTCGGCGGCAAAACTACACAAAACGGGATAAATTGTAACACGCAGGTTACAAAATGTTACGCGTTAATCTAAGAATCAAAGTGACGATTGATGAATCTACGTTACGGTCGACCAGCAGATGGAAATGATGTGAAAATGATAAAGACGTTTTGCTACCTGTCAAATCGTTTGGAATATTTTTTAGTACATCATCACTTTTGTGGTTTTGGTTATCAAACCTAGGTGTCGCATGCACTGGTGCAGTTTCGCGTAAATTCATCAATTGATGAATTTAAGCAAAGGTAAAACTGGCCATGTGACACCTAGTTTTCAGATTTGCAATTACAAAACTAATGATGTACTAAAAAATATTCCATACGATTTGACAGGTAGCAAAACGTCATTATCATTTTCACATCATTTCCATCTGCTCGTGTCGACCGTCAGTTAAATTCATCAATTGGCAAATCAAAGCAAAGCCAAAACTGGTCATGCGACACCTAGTTTTAAGATCCGCAATAACAAAAATAATGATGTACTAAAGAAACTGCCATGCAATTTGACAGATATCAAAACGTCATTACCATTTTCACTCACTCGCCATCTGTGAGTCAATCGTCACTTTGATTCTTCAATCTCGCAAGGAAAGTAAAATTTCATCCGGAATGCGCCACCTTCATGTCGATGACGATATCAATGAAAACAATCTTTCCTTTACCGATTTCTTTAGAATTGCGTATTGGGACAAGAAATGCTAAAGGAAAAGTGATTTCTTAAGCATTCCGTGTCCTATCCAGGGGCGAGATGTGCTGCCAAATCGGCCTACTGAAAATCCATCAATGAGATGTAAATATGTAAGAGGCTCAGTGAATTTCTCATCTCTTTCGTTCTCCCGCTATTTAAACGGTTGAAGAAATGTGACGTCAAGCTCCGTCATCCATTTAATAAGCCAGAGAATGAAAGAGACAATAAATTTACTGGGCCTCACCTGTTTACGCTCATTGATTTTCCATATGTGAACTTGGTTCCAAACCGAGTTCCAAACATAAACAAGCCATGCGACACCTAGTTTTCAGAATTGCAATTACAAAAGTGATGATGTACTAAAAAATCGACCGTCACGTAAATTGATCAATAGACTGAGAGAAACCAATTTTTACCAGGAAAAACCTTGTTAAACATTAGGAAAATTTAATCATCGCGGAGTTCCTGCACTTTTAGCTAAATATTTATGAGTAAACTGAACTCAAATATGGGGTTTTCCGGTGACTGTCGTCCATACTTTTACTAGAGGGCTTTAGTGGTAAACAGGTTCGGTTCGCATGGAACGCATCAGAGACCGATGGAGATACATTCTTGAGTCAATAGGATAGGATTTGGTGGAACCTTCAAGGCCAAATGGCAAATGAGAATGCGGGGATTTGTCCGACAACAAATGATAATCAACTGATGATGGTCGCATTGATGACACTCACACACACATACACATGGAACGCTAAATAGTCGAACAAAAAATAGAGGCTCTACGAGTCGATTCAAAATTTCCAACCGCACGGGGTGGGCGGAAGCGAGGTTATGTTCGGCGTTTATCAGCAAAACTAATGACTCCGGTTCAACTGGATCAAGCGAGACAGAAAACCCGTTCACAAGCTAAGACAATTTTCCAGTTTTCACGCGATAAAGTACCGTTTCGGTCGTTTTGGTTTCTTTGCACAACCGCCTCCGGGCGGCATTGACTTTTTGCGCAATCATACCTAATTGGGTTCCCTCTTTTGTGCTCGTCGTTCGTAGCCCGTTCACTGCCGATAAGAGTTAAACCTTCGCGACGTCCCCACTGCCAAGTGCAAATAAACGAAATCGAAACATGCGACACACCTTCCACCTCTCTTCGCACACATGTTCTTCACTTTTGATTTCATTCCTCTCCTCTCTCTTCTCGCCCTGTTCCATCAGAAATAATAGAATTAACAGCCTGTCAGCATCTGCGACGTGCGGAATCACGCCGCGCCAAGTCACTAGGCGATAATTTGCTACAATCGGTGCGGATACCGCGCTGCACGGCCATGGGTGACTTCGAGCCGGTTCAGTGTTCGAACGAACTCAACGGAACGGAATGCTGGTGCGTCGACGAGTACGGAGTCGAACTGGCCGGTAGCCGGCGAACCAACGGGGACGATGTCAACTGCACGTCCATCGAAACCAGCTGCCAGGCGTCCAGCTGTCGGATGTTCTGCCCGGCAGGCTTCGCACGGGATCTTAGCAGCGGCTGTCCGATTTGCAAGTGCCGCGATCCCTGCGAAGGTGTCCAGTGCCCACGCGGACAGCAGTGCGAACCGCAGGAGGTCAACTGCAAGAACGAACCCTGTCCACCCGTTCCGACTTGTGAGTATAGCTAGATTCGGGAAGTTCCCCATGATTAACCTCAATTTTCCCTATCCCGCAGGTCGCAAAGCCCGATCCCTATCGGATCTCTGCCCAGCAGGTCAACCGCTGGCCATCAGCGGAACCGCCCGACCATTCCTCTGCGGTAACGATCCGGGCAAACCTTCCTGCCCACCCTTGTACCGCTGCCTGGTCCAGTCCGGCAACGACTACGGCGTCTGCTGTCCAGCGTCTCTTCAGTTCGAGAAACCTGGAACCTGCCCGAAACCGGACGAGATCAAGTCCACCGACAGCACCGGATACCTCTGCGGAACCCCTTGCGGACACGATCTCGAGTGTCCTCAGATGCAGAAGTGCTGCACCTCCAACGGCTGCGGACGTAACTGTCAACAGCCGCACAACGTGACCACCTGTCACCAGGCTCGAATGCTTTCGGAACTGCTCTCGATCAACGAACGCGAAGGCCGCGGTTACGTTCCGCAGTGCGACGGCCCTGGTGGAAGCTTCTCGATGCGACAATGCTCCCGCAACGGACTGGTTTGCTGGTGCGTGGATCCCAAGAGCGGCAACAAGATCAAGGGAACGATGGGCGCCGCACTGATGGTCAACTGCGACGGTGTCGAGAACATGATCGGCCGCAGCGGTGGACGAAGCGTTGACGGAGCATCGCAAGCGCTATGCGATCACAACATCTGCGCCGCTGTTTGCGAGTACGGCTTCAAGAACGATCACAACGGCTGTCCAACGTGCGAATGCTCGGAACCCTGCGAAGGCTTCCTCTGCCCATCGGGATCGCACTGCGAAGTGGCCAAGGACCCGAAATGTGCTTCCTTTTCGGGACTGTGCTCCTCGGAACCAATCTGCAAGCCGGACCTGGTGTATTCCAACCCGTGCGAAATGGGTACTCCACTGGCCGATAATGCCACCGGTGAACTGCTGTACTGTCATCAAGGTAAGTTTCTTCGAAGCGTGTCTTCTGGCATTCCTAGTAGCTTATCAACCATCACTCCATCAGACCGCCCCAAGAGCCGCGAGTACCAGAGCCGCACGTTCTTCGACGACGCCGAAGAGGACATGCTGGGCCGGAAGCGTTCCCTATCCAACACCATCAACTGCCCGGAGACGCACGAATGCATGAAGCTACACGGCGAATCGGGAAGCGTTTGCTGTCCCGTGGAAAACGAAACCGTTCCGACGCCGGAAGGACGTCAACAGTCCAGTAAGTACTCTCTGTTTGCTTTTTCTCATTCAATGTTCTAACCTTATTGTTTGCTCCCCCCTAAAGTGTGCGAATATCTGCGTGACTTTTCGGATCGCATGGAGGGAACGGTTGAGGGTATGGAGCTAGCACTGCCGCCACCAAGCTGTTCGATGGACGGAGGCTATGAAGCGGTGCAGTGCACCCGGAAGAAGGTCCGGGTCAATCGTGTCGAGCAGCGACGCTACCTGGAGCAGAACAACATCCGACAGATGCGCAAACTGCTGGAAGATGCCAAGCGTGTCAAGCGAGACACCGTCATTCCGACCCCGGGCCAGAACCTGAAGTTGGTGAAAGTTGACGATGTGTACGGCAGCACGCGCCTGCAGGCTTCCGATGAGAACGCATCGGATGCTGTCATGTCCTACCTGCGTCAGCGCATGCTGATACCGGAGGAAGACCTCGGTGTCCAAGGCCGATCTGCCAAGATTATCGATTACAACCGGGTGGATTCGAAGAACTCCAATGTCAATGTGGACAAACCGGAGATCAAGCCTTCGACGCTGCTGAAGAAACCGTCTCCCGTTGAGGATGACTTGATAGAAATCGACGTCGAAGAGTGCTGGTGCGTAGACAACTTCGGTACCGAGATTCCCAGAACTCGAGGAATGAACGCCACCAAAAAGTCGTGCGAAGATTTGCGCGAATCTCTCGGCTGCCTGGACTTGACCTGCCGAATGGGTTGCGACTACGGTTTTCTACTAGATTCGGACACGCAGTGTCCGTCCTGCGAATGCCGTGACCCGTGTGACAGTGTTCCATGCCCAGAAGGCCAAGAATGTCGATCGGTTGAAGTGTCCTGTGAAGGTGAATACTGTCCACCGGTACCGGCGTGCTTCCCGAAGAAACCCGGCCAGTGTCCGTTCCTGGTTCCACCGGGTAGCGAAAATGCCGACTCCGGATCCTGCGAATACGAATGCCGAACCGATGCACACTGCGAAGCTTCCAAGCGTTGCTGCTCGAACGGCTGTGGAACGCAGTGCGTCGAACCGCAGCTGAAGACCGCATGCCAACATCTGCAGACCATCCAGCTGCACCAGGCCAGCGAGTTGGGAGTTCCACCCAAACAGAAGTACATCTCCCAGTGCGATATCGATGGAAGCTATCGAACAATCCAGTGCGGTCCCGGAAACGTCTGCTGGTGCGTCGATGAATACGGAAACGAGAAGAGTGGAACGCGCTCTACGAATGCCGAACCCAACTGCGACATCTATCTGAAAAGCGAATGCCCCCTGAGGAAGTGTCCGCCGTGCGAGTACGGCTACAAGATCGATGCCAACGGGTGCAAGACCTGCGAGTGCCGCAACCCGTGCGGTGAAATCTCCTGTCCCCGAGGCGAAGAGTGCCAACTGATCCAAGTCGAGTGTATCTCCGTGCCGTGTCCGAAGATGCCGATCTGCGTGCCGATCCGTGATTCCGTCTGTCCGGAAGGACTCCCGCTGAAATCCGGAGGGCGCGAGACCGTCTGTGGCCCACAAAACGACGCCGAAACCTGCCCGTCCACGCACGTCTGCCAGCTCAATCTGATCAGCAACCGGGGGTCTTGTTGTGCTAAAACAAGTAAGTTATCGATGGATACCTGCAGGTTGTGTCCGCGTTATTAATAAATTATCTCATTTTTTTTTTGCAGGAGATGTTTGCTTCGAATCGATCGAATCGAGCTGCCTGGCGTCGGAGATGCACCTCTCGGACAACAACGACCTAGAAAGTATCACCAAGTGGCGTTTCAGTCCACGGTTGAACAAATGCGTCCCGGTTAATCTGCCAAAATCGAGCAACTGTCAATCGAAGAATTTGTTCCACAGCGAACAGGCCTGCAACGGAGTTTGTCCGGTTTTGTCCCAGTGCGAACGACTGCGGTTGAAGAATGCGATGGCCGCCAAGCGTGCCGGACAGCCGAGCACTTGGTTCCAGCCGCGCTGCGATCCGGAAACCGGCTTTTGGAGCCCAGTGCAGTGCCTCGGATCGACCGGTCCCAGCAACGGAACGACGACACAGGAAACTCCCAGCCTTGGAGTTTGCTGGTGTGCGGATAAGAAGGGAGCTCCGGTCAAGGGCTCACTGACCAAGGGTTCGGAACCCAAGTGCAGCAGCCGGCAAGCCAGGAGGCGGCTATCTTCCAGCGGCGAGGAATCCAGCGATCCAGGTAAGTGATTCCTTCTTTAACTAGCGAATAGGTTCTCTAAAGTTTCGATCTTTTCCCCGCACAGTCATGGAGGAACTGATCCGGCAGATTACCTTCTTGGTCGACGAGAACAACTACATCGACGAAGACCTAGAACCCACGGTGCCGTCAGCCAGTGCACCCAACACTCTGGCCAACTTCGCCCCGGAACCGCGCTATATCGGTTCCATCTCGGCCGTGACGGAGAAGATCATCGAGATGGCCAGAACCGACGATGGAAGCAACTTCATCGAAGATCCGGTGAAAAAGCTTAGCGCCTCCACGACCCGCTGCCAGGCGCTGAAGCTGGCAGCTTCCTTTCCCGTTGCCTGCGACGATAACGGCGCTTTTGAACCGACCCAGTGCAATGGAGATACCTGTTGGTGCGTAGACGCAGCTGGTAATCAGCTGCCTCTATCCAGCACCTTCAAGCGAGGTATCCGCAGTTGTCTCTTCACTGCGATCGACGCCGTGGAAATCGAACTGCATCTCAACAATCCGCACCAACGGATCCTGCTGAACCTGTACGAAGTGCTCCGAAACGATCTGCTCTCGCTGATCGGCAGCATCTTCGACAACTACCGAGTGCACGAAAACAGCGACGGCAGCGTAATGCTCCGCTTCGACCTCATCGAGGACAACAAAGTGGATGACGCCTTCGCAATCGAGGAAATGGTTCGCGATCATGTCTTCGTCATGTACCACGGCGCTCTCATAGCGGACGTCACCCAGTCTCGTTTCTCGCACAAAATCTCCACCAATCTCCCAGTACCTCAGCAATCGTCTGGCATTCCGGAGAACACCTTCCAAACGATCGTGTTCGTCCTGGCCACGGCTTCCGCTTTTCTCGTAAGCATTCTGGTCGTGTTTGTCATGCTCAAACGGGGCAAAAACAAGATGAAGCACTACAGCAATGGCAACCGGATGATGAGCATCGGTGCCGACAAGTACCTGGACTACAGTTCACCGATCTTCGTGCTCAGTGCCAACGATACCAAATCGCTTCCGGATCAACACCACCGTCGACCGGCAACGACGCAGGTCAATGCGCCAGTGCCGGACGACGACTGCTCCGAAGGGCACTAAGCTGATTCCAAACTCGTGAAACCTATTTTCTAAACACGTGGGCCAAACTCTTTCCCTGTTATTTTTTCGTGTATATATTTTAAAAAAATCCGTACTTTTAACTAACCTTTCCCGAGAAAAGAAAATCACCATTGAATAATATAGCATTCAAAACGCAAAACCAACACTTCCTTGTTCCTCAAAACATTTCCCATTCCTATTTGCTGATAACTGTTTTAGCGTGTAGTCGCCTCTAACACACACACACAAACATACAAACACTCGTAGTTATATCTTTGTACACCGCTAGCAACTATCGTTGTAGATTTTTAAAGCATAAACAATCGTTAGATATTGTGGGGTTTTTTGTACTATTTTTCTCAAACTCTGGGTGAGCGGTTTCCTGTTTCCTATCTCCTATCTCTCTCTCTCTTTGTTCCTTATTTCCTTAGCACAGTAGTTGTTTTTAGTCTACCAATTTACTATTACCGATCGCGCGACGAGATGATGTTCTGAGGGTTCCCCCCGAAAAACAATGATTACCGCGGCTTTGGCAAGTCACACAAACACATGTACATAGATAGACAGTTTTTGGAGAAAGCGAGCGAGCATATGAGCGGCCAGAGCAGTACGAGGAGGCCTGTACTGGGAAGATTGGTTGGAGATTGGTGCGAATCCGAATTCCGTTTGTTAGGTTAGGACTCTACACTTTTTTTATGTGAGTTGCCACACTCGTAGTAGGCGGCAAGATGCTTTTATTTATTTATTTTTGACGCTTTGTTTAGGAAGGAGGAAGGAAAGAAGAGTATAAGCAGTGAGTTTATTGATAGTTGTGTTTTGTTTCGTTTTGTTTTCCTGCGGCAGTTTAGATGCGAGCAGGAAAACTGTGCAGAAATTTTAGACGAAAAATGACCATGTAAATAAAGTTTAAATCAAATGTGAAATCCAATATATCACTGTGAGAACAAGTTTATGCTCCATTTCAATAAAATTGAAGCAAACGATATAGTTAAAACCGACGAACGTTGCCTTCAAGGTGTATCCGAATCTCCAGAGCTGTAGGGGGTTGGTTAGCTAGTTTTGCCAGTAGCTGGACAGTCGAAAAAAAAATCTAACCTGGCTTCATACATATCAACCCCCTTGTTCTATTGCAGATTTCCCCATTTTCAGGGCTGGAAAGCACCTTAGAGCAACCGTAACGGTACGCTGCTAAACTCATTTTAGCAGCCCTCATCATAGCGCAGCTACCGTATCGGGGGTTGCCATACGAGTAACTAAAATAGCAGTCGGCTTCTCGGTGAGAAGCGCGTTACCAAATTTAGGCTCTGAACCATTTGGTGGATTATTTTAACTTTTGGTTAAAATTTGACAGATGAAAAGTTATCGATTAACCCTGCTATCCGAGCATGGTTATTTCTGACAGACAAGAAGTTAAATTTTGACAACCGTGGCTCGAAAACCGGTCGATCGACAGCACGGGGATTTTCGAACATAGAAAATAACTTTCGAAATGTCACTTTTAACCACGAGTTAAATTTATCTCGGCAAATGGTTCACAGCCTTAGCAGCGCGATAGCAGCGCGGGAGAAAGGTTGCTATTCGTAGAAATGTCAAAATGCTCACTACCGGTACGGACTACGGCGAGTAAATTGATAACCGCGATAGCAGCGACCGGTGTGGAGAAGAGTGATTAAACTAAAATGAGAGCGCTGTGCGCTGTTAAAATAGTCGCGCAAATGACAACGACCGTTACGGTTGCTCTTAGAGCGTTAGCAAAGCAACTTTGTGCATGCATCTCACAACACTCGACAAAGAGGGTGTGGTTCTCCCATTTACTTCGCACACTCTTTTCCAACTGATCTGTGAGTGGTACACTCCGTGCGGCGCAGGGAGCGAATAATGTCTTCTTTGAATTCGTTGCAGACTTTGCTTACCACGACTGCATGCATAGGAGATGAAGAAGAGCATAACGAAGAAGAATTTTGTCTTTTGCAACCACACTGAGTGGCGCTCCTTGCATCGGAGCCATCGGAGCGATGGCTACACATTGAGCTTTCGTTATTTCTGGGTGTGTGTCTGTCTTCTCTTCTCCACTGCTTTACACTTGCGCAGGGTGAAAGACAAGCAAATTTTGTGTTTGCTTGATTCCCACTTTGTTTAAATATTTCAGAAAATCAGTACATTGCGCACACACTTAGAAAATAATACCGAACTCGGTTTGATTTCAACCCGAGAGGGGCGACACATCTAAATCTCAAATCTCAATTCTAGATGCTCAAAAAATCTCACACTAGCGAAAAAATCTTCTTTCATTTCTCGCATCTACTTGCATCGCGCATCATCTTTTTGCAGGAAATCTTCAAAATCGTGATAAATCTTCTTTCTATCTACTAAGCGTACGCGCAGCTAGCCACAGCAGAACACAATATTTCCTGCATCGTAGATAAAGTCGCCCCCCTGGTTTCAACGGAGTTTTTAGCTGCTGAACGCTCGGTAGTCTGTTCGGTTCAAAGAGGAATAACCGAGCTGTCGTTAGTTCTTTTTATACCCACAATGTGTCAAAGTTACCGAAAATCTCGGTTGACGAAAAATAAACTTAAGCAGAAATAACCGAACATCGGTTTACTCAAGAACTACCGAACGCTGTCAAACAAACCGACCCACCTGTTGTAATTACGGAATTCGGTTTTTTGGGAAGTGCTCTGTTTTCACTTCAAATCCTGCTTTAAATTTCTATGAAGGAAACGTTACTTCGAAGTTTCATAAAAATAAAACCAGTTATGTAATGCGACAGATGATAATATCACAGACAAACAGACGTAACTCTTTGAAAAACTTGTTCTTGAAAACATAGTATCTCAAAACATATAACCTCAGTAGCGACATCTCTCTGGCTTCTCGCGGAAAACAAGCTTGCTCGCTAGCTCGTAAACAATATTGCATAAAAGTTCTATAGAATATATAGAAACGTCAAAGTGATCCGATGCCAGCGCTGCGGCGAGTAGTTCGCGGAACTGATAATATTCAAATCAACCGTTAAATGCATGAACGAAGATACACAATGAAGAGTTACGTCTGTTTGTCTGTGATAATATTTCTTATTTTTATTAACTCTTCCAAATATATACTTGAATAAAATACTTACAAAAGATTTCAATCAAACGTGCAGAACTTTTTCCATTTTCACTGAATTGTTGCACACGTCCAACGAGCACACGCGAGAAAAAAAATAAACTCAGCTTAGAGAACCGAGTTTTCGGTTAAAATTTCCGTCACGAAGTTGAGCGCAAGTGGAACGTATGACGTTAAAGCGTTTGACGTTCGGTTCAGTTTACCGAGTTTCTCGGTTGTCACGTACCGAATTCGTAAATTTCGATACTTCACCGTACTTTTCGGTTCAGCCACAGACAAACAGACGTAACACTTCATTATACATCTTCGTTCACGTATTTAACGGTTGATTTGAATATTATCAGTTCCGCGAACTACTCGCTGCAGCGCTGGAATCGGATCACTTTGACGTTTCTATACATTCTATATAACTTTTATGCAATATTGTTTGCGAGCTAGCGAGCAAGCTTGTTTTCCGCGAGAAGCCCGAGAGATGTCGTTACTGAGGTCCTATGTTTTGAGATACTATGTTTTCAAGAAAAACTTTATCAAAGAGTTACGTCTGTTTGTCTCTGGTTCAGCCTTCATTTCTATATGTGAAATTTATACTATTTTACCGACATTCGGGTCTGATTCGATAAATACACCTGAAAAAAAATGTTTTTAAACCATTTCAAGACCAACAATTGTAATGGCCTTAACTCCATTTTGTAAACAAACCTTGTAAGGCCATTTTCTCGCGAACCGAAACCTTCATTCGCAAACCTAAACCACAATCGGGTAGAGGAGAATTTCCCCTACCTGTTCATTATGTTGGTTTGCCTTTGCGGACCTCGGTTCGCGAGAAAATGGCCTTACAAGGTTTGTTTACAAAATGCAGTTAAGGCCATTTCAATTGTTGGTCTTGATTTGTTCGGTTTCTCGTTGGTAACCGAAGAGGTTCGGTAGAAAATTAAACCGAGTTCGGTATTAATTTCTAAGTGTGCACATTGAGTGATCAGATGTGTAAGTTGCGGCTTACCTGCCAGCCTATAGCTGGCCCGATCTTACCCCGGCGGTGCGGCCTCGAGCAACGGTACTTCCCCCAAAGTCGTTCGGATTTGGGTGAAACAACAAACCAACAAGAAGGAATCAATTTTAGACGTCTATTATCTACTTATCTGTCCTTTGTCCTCCTCCTCGCCGTTGCTGCTGATGTTCGGTGGGGCCGACGGTATGGCGGCGGTTCTGCTGCTACAAAGCACGGCCTGAGCGGTCTTGTTCTTCGGCTGCTTAGCAGCGGTCCTTGACAATTAGCCGGGGCAACCCCGGCAGACACCGCAGTGTTTCTGCCCAGGAAAACTCACCTGAGTACTGCCTGCTTCATCCTGCTTGTCGAATAACTGCGGTGGCGAGACTGGCTCTATTGGCTGAGCCACCGCAGTTAGGACGGCGGGTGTTGGCCGGATCCTTGGTGATTAGCCAGAGGAGCGTGTAGGTCCTACTTCCCACAATGGCGATCCGACACCCTTGGTTGTTGCACTAAACAACACTAATTTTCGCAGCCACGGGGCCGGCTTCCCACTCGCGGTGCACTGGGAAGATGCGTACTTGCACTCGCGACACGATTGGAAATTCTTCTCCCAGTTGGAGTCACTATCTCGGGACTAAAAACGATAATACGTCTCCGAGCAGAATAACACCCGTACTTCACCGTGGCTCGAATTGTTCTCACTCTTTTCACAACGTCACAATCACAAAACAAAACCACCATCGCTCCTGCAACCGCGCTCGACTGTTATGTTGATTATGGTTTTCGCCTTCTTTTGCAGCGGGAGGAGAATCAGGACCTAACTTTATTGAATACGCGAGACAACATTAAACGATAATTTTATCCTTAGCTAACTAAACTAACACCAACAAAAAACGATTAAAATAACGCGTAAAATTTACAAATTAAAATTATTCACGAATGCATAGTGGTGAGTATGTCGCCGGCATAACAAAGCATAACCAGAGCTGCCAGGTGGTTTTATAAAAAATCTGTATCCACTCTATTAAAAAATCTGTATTTTCTGTATTGACGATTTTTTTCTTAATTAATCATGTTTTGTTGTTTTACAAATACAGTGCGTACAAAATAACCATAAAAGTGCTTAACCACCTATTCGGGCTGTCGTACTAACCATACGGGATATAATCATAGAGGTAACTCTAAGACTAGAAGGTCCCGAAATAACGTGCTCAACTTTTTGGCTCAGCCATGGAGGTAACTCTAAGACCACTGGGTCCCGAAGAAAATCATTATTATTTTTGGCTCACTCAGTACCAGAACAACGGTCCCAAGCAGTCCCAAGCTATTTCACTCACCCCTGCATATTCTGCATGAATCCACACACCCCTGATGTTATCTGTCAAACTTTCATAGCGAATCAAAACAAACATAGTGTAGTAATAGAATTTCAACTAGAATAGGGTACGTTAATCGTTTGCTTGGGACCAATAGGCTACTTAAGTAGTGAGCCAATTTAAAATCGTTAGTTTCGTATTGATTGTTGATATAATTGCGCCATTTGTGATATCGGTCGTACTTATTTATAAGAGTGATATGAAGCCGTTTGAAAATGTATGGAGATTTTAGTTTCTATTCATTATCTTCCTGATAAGCAGTTTTAAATGCAAAAAAGAGCACGAGTTCATTACTATTTGATATTTTTAATATAGATGAATACAATTAATTACATCATTTGTGGGGTAGTTACACCGAAAAGTCGAGAGATGTCGCCGTGCCAGTGCTGGTAAAATCATTTTTGCAGTATGGAGAATATCAGAAAATCCGCAATTTCTTACGAAATACAGTTTCAATGCAAGTAAAATGTTTACGAGTACTTGTATTTGTACCATTTTAATGTGCTCGGGCACTTTTCTTGTATTTAACATACATGCTTATATTGGAAATAATCAATTAATACTGTAAATCCCCATACAATCTCAAATCGTTTACTACCAGCTCCATATGCATCCGAAAGCGGTTGGTCCTCTGGTTGTGAATGCTATCAAAAACACCATAACATGATTAATTGTCGATGGAAATTTGATAGGTTCCCGAGCAGAGCGTGAGAACAAAATGAAAACAAGAATTATGTTGTTTTCATTATTCCTGATAACTCAAATTGATTTCATTTTGATGGAGTTGATGGCTAACAGAACAAAAATGAGAGCTAAAAGATATGCGAAGAATATCAAAATTATAACATATATTGATATTAGTGAGAACTGCTTGACAACTTATTTTGATATAGATTTTTTTTCTCAAGCATTTTATAAAAATCTGTAGAAATCTGTATTGTAATTTAAAAATCTGTGATAAATCTGTATTCTGTATCAGGTCTGTATTGAGATTAAAAAATCTGTATAATACAGATAAATCTGTATAAATGGCAGCGCTGAGCATAACAAACACGGCACACGCTCGTGTGAAACACGGCTAAATTACACTCGGCGGCAAAACTACACAAAACGGGATAAATTGTAACACGCAGGTTACAGATGACAGCCCTGTTTACCATAGATTCTATTGTGGAAACAATAAATCCTATGGTTAATGTATCGTTGTGGACAATACACTTTATTTTAAGCACAATAAATTTTATTGTATGGTTACACTCAAAAAATTCTACACGTTAATGCTACGTGAAAACATATGTGGATTTTTTCCATCGCACTTTTCACGTAATACTTACGTGACTTCCATGTAGTGAAGAAAGCTTCCATTCTAAATTTTAACATTGGAGTTTCACGTACAAGCTACGTGAAATTTCAGTATTAACAACGACATATTTCATTAGATTTTAAATGGAATCATGGTATAATCACAGAGAACAGACGTTGAAGCTCGGTCAGAAACTTGTGTAAAATAAGTGGGAACGTCGCCGTTACGTGGTGTTAGCATCTCCTGATTTTCTCTCTAAATTTTCCACTTTCGACCAATTTTGCGCTAGTATCGATAAATTTTCTGTTGAAAATTGCCACTTGGCGCTACTAGCACTTAGTGTCTAGTGTAATTTGTGCAACGTCAGCGCCATCATGTTGTCAAAGAGGGTTTTTAAGTGGGGAAGTCGCCGTTAGTGGTGCTTAAGTCAAATAGGAATCTTTACACAAGTTTTCAGAGAAATTTTGTTCGAGCCTCCATGTCTGTTCTCTGTGGTATAATTTAAATTAAAACCAAATCAAATTATTTTTGGATGAATTGTACTTACTTTTCTATAGAACTTCATTGATTTATGTAAAGTAACTACGTCAATAATTCCGTAATTATCTCATTATTATTTATTGCATTCATTAAACTAACACATTTACTGGTGTTGCAATAGGCTCTTTTCATGCACCATCAATGTAGAGTGCGCTAGCCGATTTTGAAAGGAAATGTCATCCAATCCTTTTGTTTACATCATAATGACGATTTTCAAAACTCAAAATAATGTACATTTTATTGCACAACTTGCAAATTTCCATCGGGAGTGGTCTTATTTTTCGTTTATCTACAGATCTGAACTGTGTAAGTGCTAGTGTCTTTGTTTCGAGTATTTTTTAGATTATCGTTGTTTTTTGTTTAGTTCCGTAATAGTGTAAAAAATGGCAGGTAATGTTCGTGAGTGTTGTGCAGTTTTCTCCGTTGTCAAACTCCCTAGTAGGCAGAGGTAGGACAGCTTACTGTAGAACGCAACAATCCACCCCACCGAGAATTACAAAAACCCGCCACCAGATGGACAAACAACTGCCTGTTGGGAGGCCATGGGGGGTGGCGATAGAGATGGCCATTTTGAATGGACGATAACGGGCACGACAAACTGGCGATGAACGACGAATGGCCCGGGTCACTGGCCGACAGCCTGGAGCAGTGACCCAATGACTCACTCAACTCTGAAATTAATAATCACTGATCGTAAGACCACCAGCGAAAACGGTTTATCAAGAAGCAAGCCAGCTAAATTGACGCAAGTAAGAGTGGAAACAGTGAAAAAGTGTGAGGAGAGAGTCAAGGACAGCAGGTAAACCGCAATAATTACCATTTTGGTTAAAATGCTCCTAATGCCAAATGTATTTGACCATTAGGACCCCGCTGTATTTAGTACAAATCACCTGTACGCAGTGAAGTTCCGGTAGACGTACCGGAAGGTTACCCCGTCATTGCCTGCCGGCCGAGTTCGTCACCAACTCACAGGCCCAGGAAGAGTAACCTGGTGCTCGTCATCGCCACCCCGTACAGCAAGCGCGCGAACGAGATACACGACGAGAAAGTGGAGAGGAAGCGGACGTCGACCGAGGACAAGCGGTCGACAATCGAAGACACATAGTGGAGGTGTTGCGAGGGGCCCCGACGAAGAAACCAGGTCAGATAGATTGTAAGAAAGTGGGAGAATAAGGTAGTAAAGAGGGAGAATAAAAGTTCAGGAAAGTGCAATAAATGTCTATTCTTGAGTAGTGAAGTGCTTGTGGAGTTTTTTCTGTGTGTCACGTGCGATCATTCCCTGCCCGCGTAATTGCAATCGGTAAGCGTGCCGACCCTGAGGCCATTGGAGTCAGGGAGTCTCGAAAGTGTTCCTGACTGAGGTGGCTGACACTTACAACTGATTAACAGCTGAAGCACAAACGAAGTTACAGACGGAGCGGCTCGAAAACTTTGGTGACTAACCTGCTATTGCAATTTTTCAGTGTACCACATGGCAACACCACTACCACTGGATTGTACCACATGGCAACACTACTACTGGATTGAACTAGCATTTTCACCAAATGTACTAGAATGTTTTGGTTCTATCTCTTTCACTCTACTCAAAACTGGAATGCATAAAAAAATGACAAAATGATATACACTCTTTGCACACTGTCAAAGAATCATTGTACACAAAATCAACTTCGTGCAAAACCAAAACAAAAATACTATCCCATCTGGTGGATGATGGCACAAGCTTCTAAGAAAATTCTATTACAGCGAACCACATTATTTTAATTGATTTCTTCGCCAGTAAGTCGTCTGTCACTTCGTTTGTGGCTGAAGTAACCACACATTAAAAATCCGGAAGATCATAACCGCTGGGACAATTTTATGAATCTTAATTTTTCTCTTCAAAAATATATGGAAGCACCAGCCGGATCCCTGCAAACCCGATACTGCATACAAAATATTCCACGTGGATGATGATTTCAAGCACCTGCGGTGGATACATTAATCAGGAAACTTGTTTCCTTTTCCTATGCTTCACGGTGAAAATTTCCACCCTCATCACCTTTTTGAGGGTTCCCCTATTCACCGCCAGAAGCTGAAACAATCGCTTGGTTTCTATTGAATTCGCCTATAGCGATGAACCTTTTTTTTCACCTTAGAGCCTTAGATAACATTATTTTGTGATTCTGCATTCTGCCTATTTCTGGCCGCTTCCGAAGATGGAACAGTTCCATGAACATGAACAGCAAGTCGCCCGGATCCTTGAGGGAGATTTTCGAACGCAGGATGATCACGGCGAAGGCGATGGAACGCTGATTCTGGGGCAGGTGATGCCGGTGTAGTTTCAAATTAATTGTTGTGGTTGTGGAATTGCTTTGGGGACAGCTGATGGAGTGGAAGGTTTCACCGGAAATTTCATTGCTGGAATAATCTATATGTTTGGAGTAAGTTCTCTTGGACTCGCGGGAACACTGTTTTCCTTCTGTTTATGTTACTGGCTGAGGTGGCGTGTTCGTCTGGAGTAAATTAACTCAGAGTACAGAGTACTTCCAAATTGTTTTAGTTGGAAGGTTGGAAGAACTTTGGAATTTGGTCCATAGTTATGTCCTATAACTCGAAAAATTCAACTCCACACTCTGTAAAACAAATAATACAAATTATACCACATTATTTAAACAATAAAATAACTTTTACCGTTCAAAATCTGTAAATCAGCTAACACCTCTTGCAGTATGTACTGCAGAGTGGCCATGTTTCTTATTTTTTCATACATGTAAAACACGTAGCATGTACGTGAAGGTCAAGCTGTCAAAAGAGTGCCTTCAACATATGTGATTTTCACGTAAATGTTATGGGATAAAAAAGTGGATATGAAATGTGTTCTTTATGAACATCAAATACGAGCAAAATTTCTTTAAAAACTTGTGTAAAGATTCTTATTCGACTTAAGCGCCACTAACGGCGACTTCTCCACTTAAAACCCCTTTTTGACAACATGATGGCGCTGGCGTTGCAAAACTTACACTAAACACTAAGGCCACAGAGAACAGACGTTGAAGCTCGGTCAGAAACTTGTGTAAAATAAGTGGGAACGTCGCCGTTACGTGGTGTTAGCATCTCCTGATTTTCTCTCTAAATTTTCCACTTTCGACCAATTTGGCGCTAGTATCGATAAATTTTCTGTTGAAAATTGCCACTTGGCGCTACTAGCACTTAGTGTCTAGTGTAATTTGTGCAACGTCAGCGCCATCATGTTGTCAAAGAGGGTTTTTAAGTGGGGAAGTCGCCGTTAGTGGTGCTTAAGTCAAATAGGAATCTTTACACAAGTTTTCAGAGAAATTTTGTTCGAGCCTCCATGTCTGTTCTCTCCCTAATAAAAATTGTATGGTTAATTTGCTTAACGACGTGTTCTGGGTATCATCCAAACCATTTGTGGAATAGTTCAATGATTTGGGTTATCGTTCGTTTATGGTTATTTTTTATTAGGGCTGTGCTAAGGCTGTGTTCCATTTGGCGAATTTTTACTTAAATTTGACAGATGGAAATTTTTCAAATAAACCTGCTATTGTACCAGACTTATTTCTGAAAGACAAGGAATCAATTTTGACGCACACCTTCTCGAAAATCGGCAGATCAACAGCAGAGGGATTTTCGAACATCTTAATTTATTTTCAAAGTGTCAAATATAAGTGAAAATTCACCAAATGGAACACAGCCTAAGTGCTGGTAGCGCCAAGTGGAAATTTTCAACAGATAATTTATCGATACTAGCGCCAAATTGGTCTAAAGTGATAAATTTATAGAGGAAATCAGGAGATGCTAGTGCCACGTAACGGCGACGTTTCCACTTAATGTTACACAAGTTTCTGACCGAACTTGGACGTCTGTTCTCTGTGGGAAAAGTAATGTCTTTAGCATTCCGTGGTCTATCCCGTAGCACGTAAAAACGTCATTACTTTTCAGCTGCGTACCAAGCGTACAAGTACCATAACCGAACTGTATCCCGGATGGGTAGACTATGGTTTGGATGATTCCCCGAGCACGTCGTTAAGCTCTCTTTTATGGTTATTTTTATTAGGGATGTGAAGACATTATTTCGTCCACCTCGAGGGGCACACCTCGGGGAAAAATCCTTTTCAGAGGTTTGTGTCTTCACTCAAAAATTTCCCCATACTTCACTGCAGCTGACAAAAATGTCAAAAACCTCTTTTTGTTTTGATTCCTCTTCCTCTCATCTCGCATCAGAGAAGAAAAATGTGATCCAAATCATAACAAGTGCATCAATCACCTAGGCCGAAAAAAATGTCCAACTCTCATCTTTTCCTAAAATCCGGCTTCCCGCGGGCTCCCCTAGCCAACGGCGTGGGCCGGTACGTGTGCCAGCTGCAGCGCGTCACCCTGAAATACTGCAAAAACAACGGCTCCAGCAAGGGAATGCGCGAATTCCTCGAGAACGACCTGCTCGACTTCACCCGAGCCAACCCGGGAGTGGTGGTGTACGTGAAGCCCCGCCGGCACCGGACCGCAGTCATGTCGGCCGAGTACCTGAATGGGGACAAACAGTGGATCAACTGCCGCAACAATACTCGGGAAGAGATCCGCAAGTGGGTCGAACTGCTGAAGACCCAGGCCACCGGTTCCAGCGATACGCGGTTACGTAAACTGTGGCACACGGATGTGCCGTCCGTACAGGGTGCGTGGACACCGTTCACCCACCAGCACCCGACGGGCAATCTGGCGCAGTATCCGAGCAAGGAGTTGTCCAAGCTGCAAACGGATGAGATGACCGCCAGCGAGAAGCTGATCGAGCTGTACCGGGCACACAAGCTGCAAGGCGGCGAGGGAAAACCGGAGAGTTCGTCGTAGGATGGATGTTTTCGTGAACGATAGATTTTATGTTAGAATGGTTTTCAATAAATTAAAAGATGCTAAACTTCAAGATTAAGCTTAAGGGTTTATTTGTACAGGTCAAAGAAAGCTTAGAATCCGGGAATTATTCTTCCCTTCTTAGCCAGTTTCTGCATTTTCCTGTTTTTCTTCTGGTCCACCCGTTCCTTAATGTTCTCCATTCGCTTTTTCTGTTTCGAATCCTTGGTGTGTTCCAGTTTTTGCTTCCGATCAGCCCATTCCTTCTTGGACTTGGCTACTTGCTTTTTGCGTTGGTGGATTTTCTTCGACAGCAATCCAAGATCATCTTTCATCTGCAAGCACCAACAATAAAAAAAAGTAGTACGCTAAATACTCAAATTCCACTCAAAAGCTTACCTTGTGACCCAGTGTTTTCGCAGTCGCACGTTCCCATGCTTTTTTGTTCTTCACTTCGGCGTACTTTTCCGCATCGCCGGACATTTTGAGCTCGTTCAACTCCTTCCTTTCGTTCAGAACCTTCCGGAGGAGTTTCTTCTTGTCCGTTTCAGTGCCCTTCCGGGAAACGTCATTTTCATCGAGTTGGATTTTGGAGAACACAATTTTACCGGCAGCATTGAAGGTGGACTCGGCTGATTTCTTCAAGGCCTGAGGATCTGGCTTCGCTTCTTCCTTCACTTGCTGAACTTTCCGTTCGATTTGCTGAGCCTTTCGAATCATTTTGACTACATTCTTCTTCTTCAGCAATTGCTTTCGCGCGGCTTTGCCCTCCAAGGGCTGCTTCCGCTTCCGCTGCAAATATTTCGAACTGATTTTGTTCTGCATAACTTCCAATCGAGCTTCCCGTTGCGCTTCCGTGTCCTCTTCAACCACCTTCGGGAACAGTTTGGCCCCGGAGTTACCGGACTTATCCTCCAACAGGTAGTCGCTGTATACAATGTCGTCTGAAAGTGGGGGGTTGTTTTTATTTATAATAATTAACAATATTTTTGCCGTTTTGAGCAAATTCAAGTCGTACCTGTGCTTTTACTCGGAATCCGGAACGCTTCCAGGAGGTACATGTACCTGTTGTTTATGTTTCGCAGTTTTTGCAGCAGTTCATCCTTTTTGATGATCATTTTGGAACTACCGATGGTAAAGCAGTTCAAGCTTTATATTTTAATATAAGTTTCCCGAGAAAAAGCACTAGTAAATCGGCTGGATACTTTTAATCTTTTAATGATTTTACAGTCTCTCGCCACGTGCAAAATCAAAATAATAATAATAGACGAATGGAGGGGATAGAGAAGCCAGAATCACGTACAGTGCCTAACCTTACTTTTTCCACTTGCTGGGGAATCAAAACAAAATTGCGAGAAATGTCAAAACGAGCGGAGACATCTCCAACAGGTCTGTGCTACACACGGCGTACACTCAAAAATATTACTAGACAACGGTAGAATAAAATTTTATTATTTTTCGGTTACTTAATGTTTATAATCAATATGATTGAATTTCATTTCAAAATGATGCTAAGTTCGAATAACGGAACGAAATTCGTTGAGTGTATAATTTAAATGTTTCCTGATGTGCATTGTTTACCCTTCGTCTGTTAAAGTGAACCAAGTTCATAAAATAAATCCTGCTAAAAAAATGTCGATGCTTCGTTTCATTCGCCATTAATTGAATTCCTGAGTATATTCCAGAGGTGAAATAATATTTGCTTGGTGTGTTGAACCTGTCAACTGGATTGATGCCTACAGATTGAATATTGTATTCCACATTCCTACCATCAAATTCCAGCTTCAAGAAGCAAGACGTCAATGGCATCAAATACACCTCCTGCCGTAGTGCAATGTTTGGCACTTCCTGATTGAGAACATCGATTTCTTCGAAAAGGAAGAAACATTCAGGAGGTGTTTCAATAGGTGATTAATATTCCACACTAGGAGGAGGTGATGGGAGCACTGATATGCTACTACTGCTGATTTGTATATTTGCATTTAAACATTTGGCATTTAAACATTGAACTAACTTGTATTCTTTTTCTTTATACCGAGCTATGCGTCGGTCAGGAGAGTTGCGATTTAGCGTAACTTTTAATCTATTTAGATTTGAAAATCTTTTGAGTGTATGAGAACCACCAACATTTTAGTGAAGACAACAAATCAAGAAGACTGGCAACTTTGCCAGAATCCAAGCGACAGATACAGTAACGCTGTACTTGAGTGAAGGTGGAAGCAACGCATAGAAAAATTAGTAAATACACAAACCCTTCTTCTGAGGATGTAATCTTTGCTATCAAATTCGTTCGAAGCATTTACCTTTGAGCGGCAGATGACGCGATTGTATCTGTCTCATAGCGTTTGTATGAGAAAATGGAAGAGTTGCCAGTCTTCTTGATTTGTTGTTTTCGGTTTTAGTTACGTTTTCTAATAAATCACATTGCAGGAACTCAGCGATGATTTTTTTCATTTAGTTTGTTTGGGCTCAAATGTTATACAAATAACTTAGCGGAGCCGAGTAACATGGAATACCAATTTTGGTACTCAAAATACAAAAAAAAGATTAAAAAATGTATTTTACACACCAAATTTAAATCGCTGAAAATCAGCAAAATTTTGCTGATTTTAGACTCAATGAAAGATCAGCAAACTTTCCAGCAAAATATTGCTGCTGAATTTTCCAGCAATTCCCACTTCTGTCAAAATGAAAATATTTTACTGAAAATCAGTAAATATTTCAGCTATAAATATTTATTTACTGATTTTCAGCAATAAAGAATTTTGACATTTGGCAGCATTTTGCTGATTAAACTCAGTAAATCGAAATTTGTTTTCAATAAGGACTTCTAGCTTCTGTAAAAGATCGTTGATACAAATATACAAATAATAAAGTCAAAATCACCAGGCTCTTTTCCGTGTATAATTTATTAATTATCCTTAGTTTTTTACCTCCTGCGGTGTGGACGAATTTGTACGAATGCAAAATACTTGCGACTGTGATGCTATCAGTTTGACAGCTCTTAACTGGGTGGCAAGCAATAGTTTATGTAAAGGGTGTCCACGATGAAATTGCCACACTATGAAATTGCTCTAACTTTTTAACCGTTGGGTAGAATTTAATGAAAATTTGGGTGGATTTAGTTCATAGTGCATTATTTACATCCTGCAAGTTTTAAAGTCCTGTGATCAAAACTCGCGGAAATGGAGTCGAAAGAACAGCTCGTGCGTGATAAAATCTTGCGCATTCATCACGAGAACAAGGATCTCTCGCATCGTTCCATCGCTAAAACGTTGGGAATCGCGAATTCCACGGTGTCGCGAGTGATTAAGCGGTTCGAGGAACGGTTGACCACCGATCGGAAGCCCAGAAGTGAAGGAAAAAGTATTCCGTACAACACCAAAAATCACAACCGCGTAGTTGGGGCCTTCAACCGAAATCCGAACGCCTCCGTTAGGGATGTGGCTAAGAAGCTGCACCTAAGCCGAAGTTTTTTCCAGAAGGCCAAAACTAAGGCTGGGCTTCGAACGTTCAAGGTACAAAAGGCCCCTAATCGCGACGAGAAGCAGAACAAGTCCGCCAAAACCCGTGCCAGGAAGTTGTACCTCAACATGCTGACGAAAGTTGAATGCTGAATCATGGACGACGAAACATATGTGAAGGCCGACTTCAAACAGATCCCCGGCAACCTGTTTTTCACGACCAAGGATAAGTTCAGCGTTCCGGAGTATGTCGGCACTCAGAAGATGTCCAAATTTGCGAAGAAATTCCTGGTTTGGCAAGCCATCTGCACGTGCGGGAAGCGGAGTGCACCTTTCGTGACCCAGGACACGATGAACGGACAGGTGTACATAAAAGAGTGACTCCAGAAGCGGCTGCTTCCTCTCCTGAAGGCCCACAACGTCCCAACAATCTTCTGGCCGGATTTGGCCTCATGCCACTACTCCAAGGACGTGCTGAAGTGGTATGCGGACAATAAGGTCAATTTCGTGCCGAAAATGTTCAACCCTCCCAACACTCCGGAGCTCCGCCCCATCGAGAAGTACTGGGCGATTATGAAGCAGCACCTTCTTAAACGACCTAAGGTAGTGAAGACAGTCGAGGAACTGAAGAAAGTATGGGTTTACATGCAAAAAACGGTTGATTCACAGGTTGTGCAGAATCTTATGGCCGGGGTTAAGGCCAAGGTGCGGGCATTTGCGTATGGACTGTAAATAAAATACGAGTAAAATGGTAAAATGAAGTTTAATAGTTATTTCTCAATCCCTGAAAATTTGATGGCAATCGGATGAAAACTCGAATTTTGCGAATCAATTTTGTGTGTGGCAATTTCATCGTGGACACCCTTTAAGCTGAATTTTTTCGGTAAAAAATATCGTTTGCTGTTTTTCAGTAAAGCATTTGATTGCTGATCATGATCCAGCAATCTGTTTTACTGATATTGAAAACTTAAATTTGGTGTGTATCATAGGATTTTCCTAGGTGGCGATCGAAGCGGCGACAAAGCAATCTTCTCCCGTGTACGCAACTTCTTTCTTTCCCTAATTTATTCCTCATTTTCATTGAACCCCTGATTGAACCCAATCGTAATCGCTGCTGCTGCTTCTGAACGTCGTTTCCCGTTGGATGCTCTCCGCTACTCTCGTCGGTCGTCGGGGTCGTCACGTCCATTTCGTTATTTCCATTCAACCCCGTGTTCGTTTCCTGGTCGCTTATGACTTGCGACGCACCTTCCACCACTACACTGAAATATCTTGTGGAACACGGGTTCTAAACGTTAGGTGACCGATAAGGAATACCGTGATACTATAAAATAAAATGCACGTCTGTCCGGTAGTGCAGTCAGTATATAAACTGAATGTTTATTCTTCTCTCTGCACAGCTGTTCCAGAAAGCCAGTGGTGTAGCTAGGGGTGGATACTACAGTTCTCCTCCTTTTAGTATTAACATATCAAACATTCGGCAAAACTCGACTACCGTGAAACTTTTAAATAACCGGCAAAACCTAACTACCGTAAACATGTTGTGAAATCGGCATAAACCAACTACCGAAAAACTAACTCTTTTTTGAATGCCTTCTTGTCATTTTCACAAACTCAATGGATTATAAATACACAAAATCGACATCTTTCTTCAGACGTTTAGATCGCTTTGAACGTCTAACACTCTCCAGACGATTCTTCGATTGCGACGATGGACACACATCTCTGTTCGATGGGCCTTCCTGCGGATCGAACTCCTCGGGTGGAATTCTGAATGAGCCTTGCGCAGTATCTCCCACAGATGACAAGCTTCGACGGTCAACCGACTCAGGTTCACGAACGTTAAACCTGTTGCGACCATCCCCGTCACCATTAAATGAAAGAATCCGAGGCGAATCCGTAAAAATCGACCTCTTCGTTGATGCTAAGCCTATCGTCATCGTCATCGCCTTCTCTAGCACGCTTTCTCCGTTGACTGCTCTCGCTCCTCCCCAAGAACAAATCTTGGCGCTTTGGGGTACCCACCAGCTTCAGCTGATTTCGGTGAGCAGAGTAAACTCTCCCTCCAACGGAAACCTGAAAAACATGCGAGGAGATACGTTTAAGAAACTTGGCTTCTAACCATCGTCTAATATATGTAGGTCTAAATTTTTTGTAATAAACTATATCTCCAGGACGTAACTTGTCAATCCAGTCATGTTTCTTAAGACTAGGACTAAACACAACACGATTATCCACTTTCTTGGGTTTCGTGGAATGATTCTTAAAACTATTTCTAGGATTGGTTAAATCCAACAGCGTCTTTGGTTTAAAACTAAACAATCTCTCGGAAGGAAACAAATGATCCTCTTCCAGGCAAGTGTTCCGGTAGCCAAACAAGAAGTACGAAACTAAGTCTCAAACCAGCCAATTCCGGATCTAGTAAAAACTTCTTTAAACCTTCTTTAACGACTCGAACCATGCGCTCCGCTTACTCGACGGGTTGTAAGGTGGACTCTTCATCACCTTAATTCCGTGCTTCTCTAAGAAGTCGATCAAATCTTTCGAGTTAAACGGTGGTCCGTCATCCGTAACAACTACGTCTGGTAACCCAAACCTCGCGAAAACGCTCATGAACTTCGATTTAACTCTCCTGGCATCGGTTCCAAACTGCATGTACTCAACCTCGAGCCATTTCGAGAAACTGTCCACAATAACCAGGAAAACCTTCTTGTCGAAGTAAAAGAAATCCGCATGAATACGCGTAAATGGTATAGTCGTAGGAATCCAACTGGAACTTGAAACTGATTTAGGAACTGCATGCATCTGGAAACACACTCTACATGACTTGACAAAACTTTCAATGTCACTGTTCATACACAGCAAAAAAAAATGTAATATCGATCAACGTAATTCACGGAACCAAATTTTCTTCATTTAAGTTAAAAATATATATGTTTATTAAATAAAAATATGAATAGTTCAAAGTAAATTAAAAACATGTTTTCAACAAAAATATGTATGTTTAAATTAAATTCAAAAGCATGTTTATTTCAACAATACATAATCTGGGTAATCAATTTTTAGCGTGTCCTTTTTTCCTTCTTGTTTACATTCGGCAAACTTAACCGAAAACGGCCTGCAAGCGGCGAAACCAAAGTAGAGGGTCCGGAAACCAACGCAAGCAAGTGCTCCAAGCTCGACAAAACCGGTGGAACATCACAATATTAACGTCAATCCGTCGTTTCTGATGCTGATCCCCATATCATCCTCACCCCCCACCCGACGTCGAAAGAAAAACAGATCATCCCCGAACACTAAACTTAGAAAGAGGCCGGTATGAGGACCAGCGTCAGAAACGAAAAATGACGCTAATATCACAAAGTTTCACCGGTTTTACTGAACTGGATCTGATCGGACACCCACCCCGACGGCCCCCCGGATCCAAACATCCACAGACTTTCCATAATAGCAGAAATTTCTATTTATTTGCTATCAATTTTATTTTGATTTATTCAGCATTCAAATGCCAAATAATTTCAAAATATGTTTGTTTATTTTAAACATGAAAAGCATGTTTAAAATAAACATATTAATTTTTGATCGCATATAGTTTTCAAATAAATCAAAAATATTCACGTTTATTTTCAACACGAATATTTTTAAAATAAACGTAACATTATTTTTGTTTTAAACATTATTATCAATGAATTCAAACATAGAATACGTTTGAAATCAACCTAGTTTATGTTTGTGGCCAGAACAAACTGAGTTTACGTTTAAATTTACCTCAAATATTTTTGTTTCGACGGTAAATTTTTCTGCGTGTTCAAGCTGATGTATGAAATAATGATGTAATAGCAAAACGCAGATACAATATTACATCAATGGATGTAATTTTGTTCGCAAAATCGATGTACATCGTACAATGTGATATTACACAACCGATGGATTGACCTGGTTGCAGCAGTTTCGATGTAATATTCAACAACTTTTTTTGCTGTGTACCATACCAGTAAACCGTCCTTCTTGCCATCTGCTTGATCTTTGTAATTCCGGAGTGATTCTTGTGCAACAACTTCAACATCTGTTTTTGTAAACTAGCAGGAATAAAAATACGATCTTGGTACAATAAACAACCATCGGCGAGTTCAAGAGCTTGATGTTCAGCATAAACATCGTCGTAACAAAAATATTTGAGGTAAATTTAAACGTAAATTCAGTTTGTTCTGGCCACAAACATAAATTAGGTTGATTTCAAACGTATTCAATGTTTGAAGACATTCGAAATCAATGTTTAAATTAAAAATAATATTACGTTTATTTCAAAAATATTCGTGTTGAAAGTAAACGTATTTATTTTTATTGGTTTGACAGCTATGCGAACAATAATAAATATGTTTATTTTAAACATGCTTCTCATGTTTAAAATAAACATACATATTTTGGAATTATTTTAGTAGTTGAGTGGGGGTGTGGGGTCCTGGTCCGGGATGTGAGGACCCGTCGGGGTGGGTGTCCGGGGGCTCCAGTTCAGTGGAACCGGTGCAAATTTGTGTTATTAGCGTCGTTTTGCCGTTTCTGTCTCGGTTTATGCCACTGGTTTCTTTCCATGTTCGGTATCGGAGGAGGATCCGGAATGGATTCGGAATGGATGGCCGTTTTCTGTTGAGGTTGAGCAAAGCTGGAGCAACTTTTTCCGAATGTAACAAGAAGGAAATAAAAAGGCATGACACGCTAAAAACCGTTTACCCAAATCCTATATTGTTGAAATAAACATGCTTTTGAATTTAATTCAAACATAAATATTTACTTTGAATAATTCATATGTTTAGAGCATAAACATTTATATTTTTGTTTTAAATGAACAAAATTCGTATCCGTGTATATAGAAATTAATGTGAGTGAAAACGCGAGGGGTATGGCATCTTCCGATGCCTACGTTACGCGAACCAGATACTATGAACCGTCTTCGAAAGGACCATGGGTTGTCTTTTTTCGGCCCAAAAATAAACCTTTGAAAACTCTCGACATAACGAGAGATTTGCTGCGTAAGTATCCGGGAATCTTGGTACACAAAGAAAGATTCAACAAACTGCGTGTAGAAGCACCGACTTATGATGTGGCAAATAAAATTGCTGATCACGAGTTGTTTAGTGTTGAGTACAACATCTACATCCCTTCTCGAGATGTGGAGATAGAAGGCGTGGTCTCCGACGCGAGTCTGACTGTCGAGGACTTGAAACATGCCTCGGGAACTTTTAAAAACTCGACATTCGCTACCGCGCTAGTGAAGATACTGGATGTAAGGCAACTGCATTCAGCATCTTTGCTAGACGGTAAAAAAGTTTATAAACATTCAGACTCGTTCCGGGTGACTTTCGCAGGTTCAGTTCTCCCAAACTTTGTTAAAATTGATGGTGCTTTTTTTCCGGTGCGACTGTTTGTACAGAGGGTATATAATTGTACCAACTGCAAAAGGCTGGGACACTCGGCCAGCCATTGCGGCAACAAAACTCGTTGTGGCAAATGTGGTGAAAACCACAAAGAGGATTCTTGCCACAAAGAATCAGTAAAATGCGCTTATTGTGGCGAGAATCCTCACCCCTTGCAGGAGTGCCCGATGTACAAACAGCACTCCGATAAAGTGCAGCGTTCAATCTCTGGACGCTCCAAGCAGACATATGCTCAAATGTTGAAGGCTGCATCAGCCGTCCAAGATGCAAACCAATTTTCGGTTTTGTCAGTTGAAGAATCGGACTCTGACTCATCCGATGAAGGTGATTCTACGGTGGTACACGCACCTTCAAAAATAGACGGTTCCTCAAAAAGAAAATGCCCCTCCCCGAAAGTGCGCCGTAAGAAAACTAAAGTCACCTCCAGACGATTGCCAAATTCCCAGGGTAATGGGGATGAAAAAACAAAACCGAAGGCTCCTGTTGATCCAATCCCTGGATGCAGCAAGAATTTTCCGCCATTGCCCAACAAAGATAAAAAAAATAAAAAAGCTGCTCCTCAAACTTCTCAAAAGAAATCCAAGTCCGAACGAGGTTTGCTAGCTTTTTCGGACATTGTGGAATTCATATTAAACATGTTCAACATACAAGACCCTCTAAGAAGCTTAGTTTCTGCCTTGCTTCCAACGTTAGAATCATATCTTAAGCAATTGACTGTTTCATGGCCCCTCCTTGCATCAATCATATCTTTCGATGGATAATTCGTCGAACGAGGTTGAAGATATGATCACTGTGCTACAGTGGAACTGCCGTAGTCTAGTGCCTAAACTAGACTCGTTCAAATTTTTACTTCACAATTCTGATTGTGATATATTTGCTCTCTGTGAAACATGGCTTTCTTCCGATAAAGAACTCAACTTCCACGATTTTAACATTATACGCCTGGATAGAGACGATTCTTATGGAGGAGTACTTTTAGGGATCAAAAAGTGCTACCCTTTCTACAAAATTTCCCTTCCTGCTCTATCCGGCGTCGAAATCGTTGCTTGCCAAATAAATGTGAAGAACAAAGATCTTTGCATAGCTTCAGTATACGTTCCACCAAGAACCTCCATTAGCCGTAGTCAACTCTGGAATCTAGTTTCGATTCTTCCATCCCCAGTATTAATTCTGGGTGATATGAACTGCCATGGTACTGGGTGGGGCGATCTTTATGACGACAATAGAGCGGCTATTTTTTACGATTTATGTGACGATTTCAATTTGACTATTTTGAACACTGGTGAAGCGACACGTATAGCAAAACCTCCGGCTCGAGAAAGCCGACTCGACCTATCTTTGTGTTCAAGATCGCTATCATTGGATTGTCAGTGGAAGGTTATCAATGATCCCCATGGTAGCGATCATTTGCCAATCATCATTTCAATAAAGTGTGGCCCTCACTTTGCAGAACCATCTCGGGTTCCATTTGATCTTACAAGGAACATCGACTGGCAGAAATATGCAACGGCGGTGACAATCGGTGTCGAATCAATAGATACGCTTCCACCATTGGAAGAATATCGTTTCCTCGCCGATTTGATATACAAAAGCTCACTGGAAGCACAAAAAAGAAAAGTTCCAAGTGCACCCTTTAAAAGGAGACCAGCCACACCTGGTTGGGACGAAGAATGCACAAAATTGTATGTAGAAAAATCTGATGCTTTCAAAGCTTTTCGTAGACACAAAACCTCCACTTACTTCGAGGAATATTCAAAGCTTGAGACAAAGCTGAAACAATTAATCAAAGCAAAAAAACGCGGTTATTGGCGCAATTTCGTTGAGGGACTCTCACGAGAAACCTCAATGAACACCTTGTGGAGGGTGGCTCGCAACATGCGTAACCGCTCATCTTTCAATGAGAGTGAAGAATACTCCAACCGATGGATATTCGATTTCGCTAAAAAGGTCTGTCCGGACTCAGTTCCAGCACAAAATATTCTTCGAGAAGCGTCTCCTAGCGGCGGCTCTCTGGATAGACCATTCTCAATGCTGGATTTCTCTATGGCTCTTCTTTCATCGAACAACTCCTCACCGGGAAGCGATATGATTAAATTCAATCTTCTGAAAAATCTCCCAGATATCGCTAAAAGACGCTTGCTAGATTTATTCAATTCCTTGCTAGAAAACAACATTGTACCGCCTGAATGGAGACAGGTCAAAGTAATAGCCATTAAAAAACCTGGCAAATCAGCGTCTGACCATAACTCATACCGTCCGATTGCTATGCTTTCGTGCATTAGGAAATTGTTGGAGAAAATGATCCTTCGGAGACTCGATCACTGGGTCGAATCAAATAACTTGCTATCAAATACACAATTTGGGTTCCGCAAGAGCAAAGGAACAAACGATTGTCTAGCGCTGCTTTCCACAGATATTCAACTGGCCTTTGCACACAAGGAGCAATTGGCTTCAGTATTCTTGGACATTAAGGGGGCTTTTGATTCAGTTTCCATTGAAATTCTGTCAGACAATCTGCACAGATGTGGACTTTCTGGAATTTTAAATAATTTCTTGTACAATTTGTTGTCAGAAAAGCAAATGAACTTTTCTCTTGGAAAACTGACAACTTCCAGAATTAGTTACATGGGCCTGCCCCAAGGCTCATGTCTCAGCCCTCTTCTTTATAACTTTTATGTCAAAGATATCGACAACTGTTTGGCAGAACAATGCACGCTAAGACAACTTGCAGATGACGGTGTGGTTTCCGTAAGAGGTCCACATGCCGTGGACTTGCAAGGACCATTGCAAAATTCCTTAGATAACTTGTCGTCTTGGGCTAGGAATCTAGGGATCGAATTCTCGCCGCAGAAAACTGAACTGGTAGTGTTTACTCGAAAGCGGTACCCAGCCCAAATGCAGCTTAATCTTTTGGCCAGAAACATTACCCAATCATTGTCTTTCAAGTACCTTGGGGTCTGGTTTGATTCAAAGTGCACTTGGAATGCCCATATTACGTATTTGAAGCAAAAATGTCAGCAGAGGATCAACTTTCTCCGCTCAATTTGCGGCACATGGTGGGGTGCTCATCCGGGAGACCTCATAACGCTTTATAAAACAACTATTCTCTCTGTTCTAGAGTACGGCTCTTTCTGCTTTCTCTCGGCAAGAAAAAGTCACCTAATAAAATTGGAACGAATTCAATATCGTTGTCTGCGTATTGCTCTAGGCTGTATGCACTCAACGCATAACATGAGTCTCGAGGTTCTGGCAGGAGTAACACCCCTCCAGAACCGTTTCTGGGAGCTCTCTCTCAGAATACTAATCAAATGCGGAGTGACGAACACACTTATAATTGCTAATTTTGAAGAAATTCTTGGGTTGAACACACAATCTCGATTTATGAGAATCTACCACCACTACATATCATCAGATATGTGTCTTCCTTGTTATACTCCAGACCGTGTTCACTTCACCAATCGCAGTTCCTCAATTGAATATGATCTGACCATGAAACAAGCAACTCATGGGATTCCCGATCAACTTCGACCTATTATTATCCCACGTATTTTTACTGAAAAGTACCAACTAGTCAATTGCATGAAAAGATATTTTACAGACGGGTCCCGTCTCAATGGATCCACTGGCTTCGGTGTCATCAATGAAAACTCTAGCGCCTTCCGCAAACTTCAGGAACCTTGTTCCGTTTTTGTTGCTGAGCTGGCAGCAATCAACTTCGCATTGGGGATGATTTCCAACATGCCCGCAGACCATTACTTCATCTTCTCGGATAGTCTCAGTTCCATTGAGGCTATTCGGTCGATGAAACCAAGTAGGCACTCATCTTATTTCCTTTCAAAGGTAAGGGAGCAGATGAGTGTACTGGTCGAAAGATCATATATCCAGAACAACATGTGAAAAGGGCATACAAGCTTTTTGTAAACAAACCTTTGTAGGCCCTTTTTTCACAAACCGAGGGTCGCCCACGCAAACCAGCAATATCATCGGGAAGGGGAAAGTGTCCCCTACCCGGTGATGTTAAAGGTTTGCGTTGGTGTCATATGGGTGGCAAGAAAAGGGCATAAGAAGGTTTGTTTACAAAAAGCTTGTATGCCCTTTTCACATGTTGTTCTGGATATGATTACCTTTGTATGGGTCCCCTCACATTGCTCAATCCCAGGCAATGAGAAGGCGGACTCTCTCGCAAAGGTGGGCGCGCAGAAGGCGAATTGTATGACAGGCAAATTTCACACGATGAATTTTACCATTTAGTGCGTCAGAGTACCTTTTCGAGTTGGCAAACCGATTGGGACACTGGAAATCTTGGACGGTGGTTACATTCAATTATTCCTAATGTTTCTTCGAGAGCGTGGTTTAAAGGCTTGGGCTTAAGTCGTGACTTCATTCGCGTGATGAGTAGACTTATGTCCAACCACTACTCGCTAGATGCTCATCTCAATAGAATAAACCTCGTGGACAGCAACATCTGTCGGTGTGGAAACGGTTACGATGACATCGAACACGCAGTTTGGCAATGTACGGATAATGACGCCGCCAGAGAGCGACTTTTGAATACCCTCGAGGCCCAAGGAAGACAACCCTATGTTCCTATCAGAGACGTGTTGGCAACCCGTGATCTCTGCTATATGCAGTCCGTTTATGTTTTTCTTCAAATGTCTAGTATAAGAATTTAATTCCTTTTGTCTTTTGTCTCTCTTTATTAGTTTTTGTTTGTCTTGTCCCCCCGTCTCGATGAGTCTCATCGTCGCCCACTGTTCACCCACCATAGCCGGTCAAACTCCGGACGAAGCTAGAACAGCACTACCGTTCATACTGGCGACAACGCTCTGATGAGACAACGAAACCCTACCCCAAGCTCCTCCCCTGATCCTATCCTTCGAAAATGTACCCTTCTAACCTCGAGTAAGCCGCGAGTAATCGGCCCAACTCCTACTAGACATAGAATTAAGTGAATTTTGTTACACACAGTAAACAATAAATTATCGGCTCCGTAAAGCTAACGCGATTGAGCCTCCCAAATAAACGAACTAGATAAAAAAAAAAAACGCGAGGGGTAATCTGAAAGAATCTTGCCCAAGCAGGGGAAATTTAAGGTCACTTACTGAAATCCTTGTCGGACATTTGCGAGGTTTGCGTCTGTTCGAGAGTTTCTTGTTCTCGTGTTCCATTCCACTACCGGCATTGGCGAGCTCCTCGACCGTTTCTAGAGCCGTATAGACGTCCTTCAGGTAGTTCCAGGTAGGTTTTCCCGTTCTAATGGACTACTGAAAGATTCAATATTGTATTTGGGATCGAGACACAGGGAATAATTACAATACTGAACTGTTGCATGGGTTGATGCACAGGCTGGTGGCTGGTAAAATGTTGTTCCACCTATTGTTTGGCGCGTGTTGTTTTTATTTACTCACGCTAATGTAGAATAACCCATAAAAAGGTAGAAATCCTCCCCTTGAAGAAGTAATTTTGACAGTAAAACAATTTTCGATTTATAAATTTAAGCTTTTAAAACTACAAGATAAAATCAAAACATTCGTTTTTGAATTGAAAATTATATTTTTTAAATAAATATCTTCGTAGTTATGGTAACGAATTTTTTGATACTTCTATATTGAAATGTCAATATTTTTACTGGTACAGTTTTTGTTTTTTGTGTGTTTCTGGATCCTACCTATCGATCCATCAACTCATGAACCGGGGACCAATGGCTTTACTTCCCTGCCGAAGGAAAGCGTGATTCTCGGCGTGATCAGAGATGTTATGCCTCAGAACATCCCAGTGGTGGTGACTGGGATTGAAATCAGGGCTGCTGGGGTAATAGATAATCACGCTTTTTTGATGGCATTCCTTTTTTTAATAAAATATTATTGTATTCGAGCAATCTTTATTTTATCTTTGACACAAATAAGAAAATTCCAAAGTTAATAAAAAACCAAGCGCACCCATTATATTTAAGTTCTAGAAATAATTACTTTTTACACATTTTGCTGTAAAAACCGTTCTTGAAAAATGTGTAAAAAATACACTTCTATTGACGTTTGCTTGGTTTACACATATATGTGTAAACCAGGGTGTAAACGCACACTCAAAAAAAATGACACGTTCCATTCATGTGTTTTGGAATATGATGACCGTTCATTACTTGTCACCATAGAATCATGTGCTTTTCACACGGATGTCATGAGATTTACATACACAAATAATATGTTTTTGTTGCTTATGAAATCAATACTACCACACATTGATTTCATGTGTTAACTTATCGAAGTCAAAGAGATCCCCATATAATTATGCGCTACTGTTTCCTACTAGTGTATTTAACGTGTATGACACATGAATTGCAATGGATCTCACTATAAAGATGAGAAGAGTACCTAAAGTGTCAAAACAAACATGGAAGGCAACAGCTAGCAGAGAAGACTTGTTAGTGGAGTTAGGTTTTCCTAACAAAATCCTCGAAATTATTAACCGTGAGTATGTGAGTATTCATTGTAGGAAATTAGGGATCACTATACACACTTAGAAATAACTAATTTTACACGTGACGGAATCCGTCTTTGACAAAAAAATAGAGACGTAAACAAACATGTCATGTAATGTTTAGTGCTCCGAGACTGAAAAGTTTGTTGCTCGACGAAAAGTAAGTTTGATTGAGCTATATTTCAAGTCTGCTATGGCTCAAATTTATATCAAAATTGACGCTCGTATGTCACTCTCAGAGCACCTAAATTTATATGATTTTAATTCTAGAACGAAAATGAATTCTTTTGGACATCCGATTCTACTACTACGTATATAGAAAAAAGTACAACTTTATTCACGAAGACAGCGATATGTGATTTGATAGGTTAAGCTATCTACAACAATTAATCTACTGTACACACAATATGAAAATATAAATCAATATATCTATAATGAAATATATCGTGTTTATCATTTTTACATACTGAAACCCGTTCAATAATTATCATTTAAGAGGACCGTAGTAATGTATTAAGTTTCAAAGGTATCGGATAACATTTTTCTGTTTGTACGGTACTATTGGAATGCAGTATGCATGACTACGATTTGCTTAAATTAAATTCCGTTATCTTTTTCACAGCAACAAATCAAATATAAAACCAATAGTTATACTATTAGATTGCTACAAGGTCTTTCATGAAATTCATGTGCATCACGCTTAAATTTAGCATGTCTGGTACAACATATTTATATGCAAAACATTTCATGATTAGAAATCAAGCACATGACGTTGACATTTAAATCAAATGAAATTCATGTGTGCTGTAAGTGAATGAAGCATGGGTAAGGTATGACTGATTTCATAAGTTATACATTTGAAATTTATGTGTTTGCCACATTGCGCCAATTCAAATGTGAAACACATGAACGGCACGTGTAAATTTTTTTAAGTGCAGTTTACACATTTTATGAGTAGGCCCCTTTTCTCGAAATGTGTGAAATTTTACACATTAATGTGTTTACGCTGGTTACCGTGAGTTCCCAACTAACATTTTCAGCTTTGTAAGCCAGCTTTTCCAGCGTTGTGCTGTAAAGTAGTTGAAAAGAAGCTGCAGATACAGCTACAAGCAAAAGCTAGCAAAATAGTTTTGGAGAGCGTTTACTCAACTTTCTCACAACCATTATTCAATTTGTCAGTCGCACTGAATAACATCAGCCAATGAACGCTAATGTCACTTTTAAACACACACTAATCAACTTTCAACTTGTAGCTGCAAAACAAAGCTAACAAAGTGAATATGTTACTCATTTGATAGCTTCTACACAACCAACCACTCTTGCTGAATAACATAAACATCAAAAGTGCTTTTTCAACAACTAAACAACCTGTACTCAGCTTATAAACTGTGTTAGAGCAACTTCGGAAGCATTTTCACAGTCAACTAGGTTTATTTTTAGACGTGTGCAGTTTTACAGCTTTTACTCTGCTCTTTTATAACTAGTCGAGAGAAGTGATTCATGTGCACTATTATAAAGCCTCTACTCAGTGAATTTGTTGTAGAAGCGAATGTTGATTTGTTTACACAAGTTCAACGTGTTGGCGTAGCACAGTTGGTAGTGTCATGCACAGCAAAAAAAGTTGTTGAATATTACATCGAAACTGCTGCAACCAGGTCAATCCATCGGTTGTTTAATATCACATTGTACGATGTACATCGATTTTGCGAACAAAATTACATCCATTGATGTAATATTGTATCTGCTTTTTGCTATTACATCATTATTTCATACATCAGCTTGAATTACATTGATCGACATTACATTTTTTTTTTTGCTGTGTGGTTTGCCAATGAGGTCGTCTCGAGTTCGATTCCAGGTTCCTCCGGTGCAGGGTAAATAATTTGGTGATGATTTGTAACTAATTTCAATTAATTTGATTCACAGCTACATAAACTCAATAAATTCCTTCATAAAAAAGCGTAAACAGTATTTAACCCGGCTTCAAGAGAAAGCTGTGTAGTGATTATTG
This sequence comes from Ochlerotatus camptorhynchus, assembly GCF_037179485.1. Taxonomy (NCBI): domain Eukaryota; kingdom Metazoa; phylum Arthropoda; class Insecta; order Diptera; family Culicidae; genus Ochlerotatus; species Ochlerotatus camptorhynchus. The sequence continues at coordinate 1,639,443 of NW_027040553.1, forward strand.
GATAACCGGGAAAAGGTTGAATAAGCGCCTTTCAAGTTCAACACAACTAAAACAGCAGGATAACAGCTGTATAGAAGCGTTAATGGATATGCAATAAGAGCTTTTCCCGACCGTTCCAACAGCCATAAGTAGCTGAGTAAGTTCGCCAGATTTGCTTGTATAGAGGTTGAGTAAAGGTTTCTTCATATCGTATAACGTTTAAATACAGCTTGAGGCTGTATAAATGAAATGAGTAAAGCGTTTACGTTGTGAAAATTGTTAGTTGGGTTTTCACTGGAAATCCTATGTATTAGAGCTCATTGAAAGACAGCCTATGTTACGTGATATAGGTTGTAATGTGAACGGGGTATAATCAACAGTATAATTACGTGATATAGAGCGTTGTCTATAACGTACTGTAATGCGCATTATACCCCGTTCTCATTACAGCGTATATCACGTGATATACGGTGTCTTGCAATGAGCACCCATACATCTAGTTTTCACTGGAAATCCTATGTATGAGTGCTCATTGCAAGACAGCCTATATTACGTGATATAGGTTGTAATGTGAACGGGGTATTAATTCCGACACTAGAACGAGAGTAAAATCGACTTTCGCTAGTAGGTTTTTCCAGTTTTCAACTGTAACGGCAATAGCATGAACAAGGCATAACGAAACGACCAAGTATTTTTCGAATCCACATTCTAAAAAAGGGAATTTTCTTGACATGATTTCATATAAACATTATTATCTTGTCCCTTCGAGTCTCATCTGTCACTCGTACCAACCGCGCCGAATCGAAAACCCGAAGCCGCTGTTGCATTCCGCTTTCGCAACTGTTCCATCCTGATCGGACGTCAGACGTCAGAGTGGAGTGAACGAGAAGCGTGTAGTCTACCTGTACTGTTTGACACTTTCGAGCGCAATTTCCTGCAAGTGCGACTAGTGTCGCAATTCCAACGCACAATCGATTATTTCAGCACCGAGCGCGAGCGAGAGACCGGAGCGAAACGAAAACGACGACGACGACGACGACTAGTGAGTGAAGAAGAGCTGCCTCTTGGTGTCGACTGTCGATCGAAGAGCGAGTGGTGTGAAGTTTTTTTTAGGATCTTGGGAAAGAAAATTTCACCCAAGCCGAGTGAAAAAACGCAAAAATCGACCGGAATTCGGTGTGCAAAGTGTAAATATTCGCCTTGGTCGCAGCAGGACGCGGTTTGCGTTTCGGACTAACCGGAAGCAGAGACGATTCCCGTCGAACGTCGGTGCGCCGCGGATGGATTTTTCTTTGCGGGTCCCGCGAGAGAGTGACGACGACGGTGAAAAATCGGCGGCGGGTTGGTGAAAAAGTGTAGTGCCGATCTTCCTCCTGGGCGACAAGAAGTGCCGTTTTCTAGCTGGCCCGAGGGTGTGTGGAACCCATTTTGGTTCTGATTTTGTTCCGCTGGGGTGTGTGCGAGTGGAAATTTGCGTTCCGATTCCTGTGGGTTCGGAAAAGAAGGCTGCTGAAAAAGTGAAGAAAGAAGGGGAAAAAAACGGCAACGGCGACGACGACGGTGCGAAGGAACAGAGAAAATAAAAGTGGAGCTCTGACTACTCTTGAAAGCAGTACCAGCAGCAACAACAACAACTAGCAGCAGCGGTAGCAAGAAGAAGGAGCAACAGCAGCAGCGGAAGGAAATTACTCTCGAATCGCGAGTTTCTTTTTCTTTCGGCGTGCCATTTAACCGGACTTCGGAGTCTCCAGGACGGAACAACCCATCGGAACATTTTTTTTTTATCTCTCTCTTAACCCGGGGCAAACGGCGTTCGGCCGGCCTGGAAGGCAGCTAAAGCAAGCAGTTCGGAGTTTGGCTCCGGAACCAGCGAGACAGCGACAACGACAACGGTGAGAATTGCAGAATTTTATCCGGCACGGGACGGAGGAGGTTGCCTTGTGCGGAATTGAGTGTGTCTAGTAGATCTACGCCTAGTTTGTTCGCCCAAAACGAGTCATATTTGTATCGATAAATATAGGTATTTTTCGGTCGCGCCGCGAGTGAGTGCCTCCTGTGTGCTAGTGTCCAAATCAATATCGGCGCTCTCGGTAGTGCACGGTTCAGTGGAAGAAAATTGGATTTCATCGAAGACTCAGGCGCCGACAGAAGTTTTCCCGAGGATTACAGGCTGCCAGTCGGAGATTCGCCAATAAATAGGAGGACAAAAAACAGGTGAGTCAATTGATTCTCCGCAATCCACAGTCCAGGGAAGGGAGGGGTTAAGAGCGTACGCAAATTAATCCAGAGCGGGAGACACAGAGGCAGAGTGACAGACAGATTGTAAAAGTCAGAAAAAGGAAAAAGCAAAAGCAAATCATGGGGTGTGTGTAGAGATTTGCTTTTCGGCCAAATCGGAGCAGCAGCAGCGGTACCAACACTAGCTTAACTTTTGTGCGATAAAATAGCAGAGCACAACCTGTCTGTCTGCTCGTTCTGCAGGCGACTGCACCAATACGAACGGCCGCCATCTCGCCCGAAGACGGATTCACTCGGCGAGTGATTCTGCTAAGATTGGCAATTGCTTCGATGTGGGGGGATACTTGGGAGGAAGATCATACTCCTAGACTAACGAGCGAATTATGGGAAGGGTCCAGAAATGATTTTGTCCTGGTGGTTGCTGATTGATCTGGTGTAGAGAAGCTTTATGGTACAAGCGGAAATGAGAACAATTCGGAACGAGAGTCGAGCCATCTCAAATTGAAAACAATGATTTACAAGTGATTTAGTGAATTAAAATGAATATAAGATTCTAACTGAATTCTGAGATCGTTAGAATTGGAAAGTCAAGTTGGGTTCCACCTAAGATTGGAAAGCATCGAAATCTAGACCAGGAACTAGGGTAGATTCACGAATTTTCCAAGAATCTTAAATGGCAGATTGAGGTGAAAAAATTCCAAGGGAATTTTGGGAAAAATTGGAGTTGAACTAGAACTCCAAGGCAATTCTCGATGAACCTTTTTAAAAGGTCCTATTTGCTTGGATCAATTCTCTTCGTCGTTTTTTTTTTCTTTTGATAACCACTGCTATGCAAAAAGATTTCGTGCTATTTTTACCACATAGTTTGATAAAGGAGGTTTCTAACTAGCATCCAAATCGTCAAAGAAAACAGGGAAAGGTTTTGCAGCTGAGTTATTAACGAAAGAGAAAGTCGATTAAGCGAATCGATCAATGCAGATAGGACCTTTTGAAATGTTGCGATTGAATAACGGCTGTGTCGGGTTGCTCCGTCTTCACCCCTTTTCAATCGTTTAGTCCGAGGGCACGTCGCAGCTCTTGGAAACGAGATATGTCCACCGCCTTTCGTGAACAGATCTGCTAGTTGGTTCTGGGTGCTCACCGCTTCGATTAATGGCCATACCGATGCAGCCACGGTTGTCCTCGTCGATAATGATGGGTTTCACGGTTATCTTCAGGTCTTCGAGGATGCCAGTCGACCAAATCACTTCTGATGCTGCTGCGCTTAGGGCGGTTGCTCCGAAGACCTTGAACGGTCCTCGGTACGATCCGCTTCAACGTCTGCCAGTGCTGAACGGCCGGATTCTGCTGAAAATGTCCCATGTAGCTTACCGGATAGCAAATGTCCGAGCGCACCCACAACGTGGTGTACATCTCGCGTAACATTTGAAAAGGACCTATCCTCATTGATCGATTCTCTTCATCGACTTTCTCTTTGGTTTACCACGGCAACATAAACGAATTTCTCGCTAAGTTCGCAGCACAGTTCGACAGAAGATGATGTCAGCTTGCACCTATAACAACACACTCAATAGGAAATTCATTTGCAGTCGGGTTGAGACATCATGCTTCCCAGCAGCTCTCTGTACGGTTCCTTCGTCGCTGGTCCATCACGCTTCGGTTGGAGCGCTTTTTCCATCGGAGTTTTGCACGAATTGCAGTTGTGACCATTCTGAATCGCTGCAGGATCTTCATTACTTGGGCTTCTTGCGAAAGTTGAAGCGTTTCTTCCTCTCGGTTGTACATCAGCTTCATGCCCAGCAAGTAGTTCACCGCGCCGCAGTCGGTCTTGTTGAACACGGTAGAAAGTTCCTTCTTGAGCCGTAAATTGTGATGATCAGCTCGTCCCCCGGTGTGCATCTCGTATACAAGCAGTAGTCGTGACATGGCCGGGTGAAACCTATCTTGAGCAACTTTCTATTTAGCCGCTCGTTCCAGCTGCGGGGATATTGCTTTAATCCGTACAGGAACTGATCAGCTTCTACGCGTGTCAGGTCACCATGAAGGAACGCCGTTTTGACGCCCATCTGGTGAAACAGAAATCAATGGTGCACGTCGACAGCTACGGATAGTGATCAACTTTGCGACGGGGCCTTGTAGCGCATCTCCTCGCCGTTGTCGTCTTGCTTCACACGAAACACCCATTTCGACTGGAGCAGCTTGACACCCTGGGGACAATGTTGTAGCTTCCCATACTCGGTTCGTCTCGATCTAATCCAATTCCTCTCGAATGGCTTTCAGCCGGTCGTCTCGGCCCTCGATATCGTTGTAGCAGTTGGGGACATCTGAAATGCATGGACCGGCAGAAACAGCTCCGTAACGTGCAAAGAAATTGAGAAAATTACCGCTCCCTTTCGCTAGCGCCTCAGCAACGGTTGAGTCCTTGGATTCGTGCTGTTCTGGTTGCGAAGGGAGCGGCCCGGTTTTGGTGGTTTCTACAGTCTCGTCAGTTGCGTCGTGATCTTGATCAGCATACGGTTCGATTTCCTCGGGACGGTTGGGTGTGCCATCCTCAGCGTCGTGATCACCTCTTGCACTTCTGGCACGGCAAGCAGGATTCACCGCACTTCAGCCACTTGGAGCATAGCCAACCATCTCCCGGCTCCTTACGTCAAGCTTCTTGCGCTGCTGATCGGGTACCCAAGCGTAGGCTTTACACACCGTCTTGGGCAGGGCTGCTGTCGGGCTTGGACCACAGTTCGGTTGAACCGTTCCGCAACGCCATTCGGCTGTGGCGTCTATGCCACCGTCGATTCGATTTGGACGTACTCACGTGCTGGGTCCACCGTCAATCTTGAAACTTCGCCGTCGCCATGGCCTTATATTCCTGGAACATGCTGAAGACCTCGGACTTCCTCCGCATCACGTACAGCACCGAGAAGTGGGTATGGTCATCGATGAAGCTCACGAAGTATCGAGAGCCGTCCCAAGCAGCGGGGTCGATAGGACCACACACGTCCGAGTGGATCCTTTCCAAAGGCCTGGTCGCTCGATCACAAGTTCCGTTGAAAGGGTCGCGGCATTACTTTCCTTGCACACAAGCGTTGCAGAAGCTCAGCTTTCCCCCAGGTTGTTCGATGCCATCGCCTTCATTCCTTGGTCCGAGCCGCCGGTGCCACAGCTCATCTGTCTCCGACTTGCACAAGTTCACGGTTAATCCTTCCAGGTCAATCTTCAGCTCGTCTTGCTTCAACTATTGAGATCTTGTCGCCGAAGTTCACCTGCACGCCGGCCGTGACGAGTTTCTTCACTATGATTGCCCTGAAAAGAACCTTTTGATATGGATTTTAGTTGGGACATGTGCCCTGAAAAGGGCCGATGATAGTACAGGCCTTTAGAAGATGATGATAACATGTAGGCAGCTGGATCAGCAAATCGGACCGGACAATCGGTTCAATGATTGGGCACTCGCAAGAGTCTAGGTCCGTCTGCTGCTGGACAGGGGTTGAACTGGTGTCTGCGACAGGTTAGAAGGCCGCAGAATATCAGTGTCCACCTAGCTAAAGTTCCTCCCCTTTTTAGTTTTTCTCGTTAAACTCGTTCTTTCAACAAGTTGGTAAATCTTAGCCTATAGCAGAAAGACGTGATTAATCGTTAATCAAGGGGCAGTCACTCTACACACTCTTATCCCAGATCCTCGGTTCGTTGCTCCTAATTTTTCTCGGAAAAACGACTACACTGAACCGAATAAGCAACGGCCTCGTTCACCGAATCGAAGCTTCGAGCGAGGACGTTCTCCGGGGAAGCACTTCCAATTTCCGACAGGACAATTACTTCTACTGCATTGGAGTATGATGTAGACTCGGATGAACCACAGATGACGGTGGTAAGTAGACGAAGCGAGCGTGCATCATCAGAGGAAACTGGTCCAGATGCTCTTCAGATTCTGATGAACGCTTCCGGGAGGAGTTACTTCCGAAAGCCATCGACTCAGTCACAGATGCGTCGCCAGCGTTCTAGTGGGAGTTCCAACCGGAATGAGACTTCCCTGGTGGAGGTGAGGTTTAATATGTCTACACGGTCAGACAGTCCAACGATCGGACAAATGGAGAGAAGTATGATGTCCCTGGAGAAAAGCAGTGCCGGCCAGAAAAAGCTGTAAAAGCTGGGGCGCTGTCGATGATAGGAAAGCATGATCCGAGTGATCATCGATGTCAGTTACGATGAGGGACGAATCATGGAACTTGGCTGATCAACGAAGTGGTGAAGCGTTACGGAGTCAAACATGGTAAACGAACATTGATGAAACTACTTCGGCAAGATGGTGGTCTTCGTATGGACACCGATCCCCTTACGACCTTTTGTGACTCGGTTTTCCTAATCAATTCGTACCTCATAGAGTTCTAAAAGCTGCGTTCGGACTTCTTTTCCGCCAAGCCTATAAATATGTTATTTCCAGCGTGGAGTTACCAGGGTCGTGTCCGAGAGCTAAACCTATCCTTTAACCAATGTCGACTTTCAGGAGCTCACCTTCAAGCCCAACAACTGACCAATCAACATCTTACAATTCCACTTAACCTCGTTCGGCTGTGATTTCAGCTCCGTCACGAATCTCCCCTCCCCAAACCCTTGTAGGGGAACAGTTTAAAGAGACGTTAATAGACTTATCCACTTATCCTCCCCAAACCGCTTTATCAGCGTTTTCAACCGTCCCTTCATTTCCTCCTTCAGGGTCTCGCTCTCCCTACTAACCAACTCACTAATCACATTTCGAATCGGCATTATGACCAGTAGCAGTCCCTTCATGGTCATCTTTTCAATCAGCCCCCGTCCCAACTTTGATCAAACTGTTCTGAAACGCCAAAGCCTGCCGCACCAGATCCTTGAACAGTTCGATCGTCTTGAGTGGAGGTTCTCCGATCTCGGAAGCCTTCCGGTAGCGATTCCAGCACCATCCGCAAGAATTCCAGTATCACCCCAGATTACAGTTGTATTTGGGAACGGTCATCGCCGCCTTGATGACCTCGCTCATCCCGCAAGCATACCGCGTTGACTTTTGACCGGTTTTGACGGTGCGCTAATGTGTTGAAAATATGTGCGCTGTGAGGAATCCATGGCAGAGTTTCGCCGGAAATTCACGGTTGCAGTTATGAAGCCAAAAATTGGACTGTGTCAACAACAATGATTAACATTTTGACACATGCACAGAGGAGGCGCAGATATAGTACAGTGTTGCCTGTAACTTAAAATATCATGAAAATTTCTAACCATGAGTGCCAATGAAAGTGCCCAGGTGTGCCCATCTGTATTTTTTAAAACACTGTGCGGAGTGACCAACCCCCTTTTTTTATACAGGGGGGAATCTGCTCCCAGACTCCTGAGAAGATAACTCAGGGTGTGGGGATGGGAGAAATAGCTCTCCCGACCCACTCTAAACCTTACCCTGTGCTCTAGGCCCTTGCCCTCCCCGGAACCGCCCGAAAGCATTACGTCATGGGAGGGGGCCGGTTGCGCTATGGCGCATCACTAGGTGTTGTGTCCGACGTGACACTCGCTACTGCACAGTGAGCAGCTGTGCAGGGCCTTCCTCTTGTTGTTCGCTGTTCGTTGTTCGCCTGGGTTCTACAGCAGACGTGATAGCCAACCAACAGTCCAACAGGGCAGCTTAGGACAGATGTGACCGCTTACCAGCTGCGTGTGCTAAGCACTCTAAGAACCCGGCGTCACTCCTGTCTTTGCACAACGAGGGTTTGTGCAGGGCTTCTCAACCTCCTGGGACGAGCTGGATGGGGTTCCAGCGTCCCTACTCTGCGGTAGTTCATTTAGCCGCAATATCTCTCCCTTGGGTTCGATAATTAGCGTTTCCAGGGCACACCACGAGGAGGCGAACTACTTCATGCCCCTGACCAACCCCTTGGGGTAGGTCACTCCGCACACCAATCTTGGGTCGTCTTTTTTGTCAGTGTGCCGATTGTGCCGGTCATAGAGCAAGCTGCGATTTTTTGGTTTGAAATCGCAAGGATAAATCGGATTGAGGATGACGCGGGAAGTGGTGGGTATGCGAAATGTTAGTGTTTTATGTTCATAGGATGATAAAAATCCCCTTGTTTTAGGATTTTATAATGCCTTCAAAGGGAGACCAGAAACCTAGACTATCGTGCTGTGAAAAGCAACGGTCTATCAGCGACCGGAAAGAGATGGAACCGGTGGGGAACACTGTAGGAGACCGACTATGATGATGAATAGACTTCTGTAGTTTGTTTCGTGTGAGTTGCATCATTATTTGAATGAAGGGTGCTGATGGAGTCTGAATAACTGCCTCTTTCTCTTGAGCCCACTCTAGAACCTACATTTCGTATTTAGATCTTAAGTGAACTGCTGGTCTGAGTTCCTCGGGTATATTCAATTAGAGGATGATCCTGAATATACAGTCAAACAGCACGTAATGTTGTGAACAACTTCAATGCCAGTTGTCCAGCAGTGCTCCCATTTTATTTACAACCATCCAATGCCTACGAGATTGTGCCGAATCTAATTTCGGCACAATGTGCTGAGTGACTTACCCCTTGATCGAACGCTTTATTCCATTTGAGATTGTACTGGACCACTCTTCATGGGTTAGAGTAGAGGTCCACGTGGTATTTCATCAAAAAATGTCCAGAAAGCACTAGCACATATCTGTAATAGCTGATGAGGGTCGTGTTGACAGAACCATGTAGACACTGCATCTAGATTTATTTATTTTTAAATTATTGGAATGTCAGGGAATTTGGTTTTATTCATTGAGTTGACACTCTGGTATTGCAAAATTTAACCACCAATTGGGTATGTGCGTCTCCTAATATATGTTGGACCTTATTGTTCGATCCAACTGTGTCCAACAAAAAAATCAATCCTTTGAGCGACTTTGAATAGTAAAGTCTTCATTTTAAACCTGGTTAGCTCGGAAATTTAGCAGCAATAGAAGCAGCCGCACCCGTGAGAGCTGCATCGCTAATTCGTTTTGCCGTGGCCGAGGCTGGAAACCTCGGTCCGGTCACGACAATGGCGCAGTTGGTACGATAGTGTAAGTATAGTGGAATGACTAAAGAACTGAAGAATTATTTTGAAAAAATTGCCATGACCTGATGGATGGTAGAAAGAATTACCATGACCTGATGGATGGTATAAAGAATTACCATGACCTGATGGAGGGTAGATAGAATTACCATGACCTGATGGATGGTAGAAAGAATTACCATGACTTGGTGGATGGTAGAAAGAATTACCATGAACTGATGGATGGTAGATAGAATTACCATGAACTGATGGATGGTAGATAGAATTACCATGACCTGATGGATGATAGAAAGAATTACCATGACCTAATGGATGGTAGATAGAATTACCATGACCTGATGGATGGTAGAAAGAATTACCATGACCTGATGGATGGTAGATAGAATTACCATGAACTGATGGATGGTAGAAAGAATTACCATGACCTGATGGATGGTAGATAGAATTACCATGACCTGATGGATGGTAGAAAGAATTACCATGACCTGATGGATGGTAGAAAGAATTACCATGACCTGATGGATGGTAGATAGAATTACCATGACCTGATGGATGGTAGATAGAATTACCATGACCTGATGGATGGTAGATAGAATTACCATGACCTGATGGATGGTAGAAAGAATTACCATGACCTGATGGATGGTAGATAGAATTACCATGACCTGATGGATGGTAGATATAATTACCATGACCTGATGGATGGTAGATAGAATAACCATGACCTGATGGATGGTAGAAAGAATTACCATGACCTGATGGATGGTAGAAAGAATTACCATGACCTGATGGATGGTAGATAAAATTACCATTACCTGATGGATGGTAGATAGAATTACCATGACCTGATGGATGGTAGATAGAATTACCATGACCTGGGACGGATGGTAGATAAGAATTTCCATTACCTGATGGATGGACTGAAGAAATTTTTAAATAGTTAGAATTGCCATGACCTGATAGCTGAAATATCTCTGAGATGGTAGATGAAAGTCCCCCGAGAGGGTAGATAAAATTCCCCCAAATGGGTGGATATAATGCCCCCCTTCCTCAATTAAGGAGAGTAGAAGAGGGGAAGAATATAGTAAATAGAGTTAGTGTTGAATAAATAATGAGTAGAATCAAGTGAGCGTAAAGCGTGATAGTTCGCATGTAAACAGAATCTCATTGGTTAGAGAATGTTGATAGGTTAGCAGGTATAAATATGAAGTACCTAAGCTCGTTTAAGTCATTCTTGTAACGAATTTTGGAGGTGACGGACCACCAGCAGCAGCAATGGAAGCAGCCGCACCCGTGAGAGCTGCATCGCTAATTTGTGTTGCCGTGGCTGAGGCTGAAAACCTCGCTGCGGTCACGACAGGGGTGTCCTCAAGGAGGTGTGCTTTCACCTCTGTTATGGGCTTTAAATAGTTGACGAACTTCTCAAAAACTTAGAAGCAAAGGGCTTCGAGATTATTGGCTTTGCTGATGACATAGTCATAATAGTACGAGGAAAATTTGATAACGTCATTTCAAATAGAATGCAAACTGCTTTAAATTATGTTTCGTCGTAGTGCGCTGAAGAAGGGTTTAATATAAACCCTTCTAAGACCACTATTGTACCGTTCACACGGAAAAGGAACTTACTTACTAACTTATCCTGGTCCGACATCCCTCAGGATTGCACCTGCATCACAATGTCACGCCAATTCACTCGGTCCGTGGCTGCTTGTCTCCAATTTCTTGACCGTTCCACACTTCCAAGATCCTGCTCCACTTGGTCTAACCACCTTGCTCGCTGTGCTCCTCTGCGTCTTGTACCGGCCGGATTCGAGGCAAACACCATTTTTGCGGGATTGTTGTCCGCCCATCGTATCCGTCAAGCTTTCGCGACTTTCGTGGTTCATCCTTCGCCCCCAGACACCGTTCTCACATATCCCGCCAAAGATGGTCCTAAGCACTCGTCGTTCGAAAACACCCAGTGCTTGAAGGTCCTCCTCGGGCATCGTCCACGTCTCGTGCCCGTAGAGAACTACCGGTCTTATCAGCGTCTTGTCCATGGTGCATTTAGTACGGGGGTGAAGTTTACCCGACCTCAGGGTCTTGTGGAGTCCGGCAACTATGCGTCTACGAATTTCTCTGCTAAAGTTGTTATCCGACGGCACCAATGATCCGAGGAACACAAATTCATCCACCACCTCGAACTCATCTCCGTCGATTGTCACGCTTCTGTCTATGCGAGCCCTATCGCGCTCGGTTCCTCCAGCTAACAGATACTTTGTCTTCGACGTATTCACCTTTAATCCAACCTTCTCTGCTTCTGACAATGTCGTCAGCGAAGAAGATGAACTGGCTGGACTTATTGAAGATCGTGCCCCGCACGTTTCATAACACCTTCTAGCGCAATGTTGAACAGGAGGCAGGAAAGACCATCGCCTTATGGAAGTCCTTTGCGAGTTTTAAACGGGTCCGATAACGCACCCGACATCTTCACGCAGCACTGTACACCATCCATCGTAGCCCTGATCGGTCTGGTCAGCTTCCCGGGTGTAGTAGGCCTAGATATAGTAGGCCTTGCCTGACTGTCATAAGTTAGAGATTAGAGTTCAATTCTCTCCCTGGGCAGCACCAATAGTCGTCGTACGCAAGTCGGACAATGTATCAGTCCGTGTATGTGGCGATTATTCGACGGGGCTGAACAACGCGCTCGCTAGAATGTGACCATCATCCACTGCCTCATCCTGACGACCTCTTTGCGGAACTAGCTGGAGCACGTTACTTCACTCATCTCGATTTGTCTGACGCTTACCTACAGGTCGAGGTCGAGGAGGAATCGCGAAAGCTACTCACGGTCAACACGCATCGTGGACTGTTCCAGTATAACCGACTACCCCCCGGAGTCAAGTCGGCACCCGGCGCTTTCCAGCGCATCATCGACAGCATGGTGGCCGGCATCCCTGGAGTCAAGCCGTATTTGGACACGATCGCAGTCTCTACGCTGTTCTCGAGCAGATCCGTGAGTATGGTTTTCACCTACGCCTCGAAAAATGTCGTTTCGTACTCTCCCAGATCAAGTTTCTCGGACACATCGTGGATAAGGACGGTATTCGGCCTGACTCTTCAAAAACAGAAGCCATTTCCAAGATGCAGTCTCCGAAGGATGTCCAGCAACACCGTTCCTACCTCGGTGCTGTCAACTACTATGGTAGATTCGTTAAGCAGATGAAGCAACTCAGGGCTCCCCTGGACAGCCTCCTCAAGAAAGATGCACGCTGGAACTGGACCTAGGATTGCCAGAAGTCTTTCGAGCAGCTCAAGGCCATTCTACTTTCCGACCTGCTGCTTACACACTACGACCCGTCCAAAATCGTTGTTGCAGCAGATGCATCGAAGTACGGCCTTGGCGCTGTCATCATGCATCGATTCCCGACCGGTGAAGTGAAGGCAATTTGGGCACGCCTCGCGCTCACTGACCCCAGCAGAGATGAACTACGGACAAGTGGAGAAGGAAGCATTGGCCCTGATATTCGCTGTCACCCGTTTCCACAAAATGCTGTATGGACGACACTTCCTCCTGCAAACCGATCATCAACCGCTACTCAAGGTTTTCGGCTCAAAGAAAGGTATTCCTGTTTACACAGCAAACCGTTTGCAGCGCTGGGCCTTGACACTTCTGCTGTATGATTTCGACATCCAACACGTTTCATCGACGAATTTTGGCTATGCATCCTGATGTCAAGAAGTTCTTCGCCAGACGAGATGGACTTCAAGTTGTCGACAACTGCGTTATGTTCGGCGATCGAATCGTCGTCCCATCAAAGTTTCGAAAGTGGATCGTTCGTCAACTGCATCGTGGACACCCAGGAATGGACGGAATGAAGTCTCTGGTCCGAAGTTACATCTACTGGCCTAACGTTGACGACGATGTGGAGCAATTTGTCCGTCAGTGCACTGCATGTGCTGAAGCAGCGAAGTCCCCGACAAAAGCAACCTTGGAGTCATGGTCTCTCCCGGACAAGCCATGGCAACGTGTCCATATCGATTTTGCTGGTCCGGTCCATGGATACTACTATTTCATCATGGTAGGTGCTTTCTCTAAGTGGCCCGAAATTTTTCGAAACTCAATCCATTACCATAACTGCAACCCTGAATATGCTGCGTGAAACGTTTTCTCGTTACGGCAACCCAGACACATTGGTCTCAGACAACGGAACGCAATTCACCAGCGAGCAGTTTCAACAGTATTGCCGTGCAAATGGTATCACCCATCTCCGAACTGCTCCCTACCACCCGCAGTCCAACGGCCAAGCGGAGCGATTCGTTGATTCACTCAAGCGTGGCCTCAAGGAGCTAGCCAAGGGGGAAGGATCACCCACACTGGAGCACCTGCAGACATTCCTTTCGGTGTATCGTTCAATCCCAAACCGAAACACACCGCAGTCGACGTCTCCAGCAGAAGCATTCCTCGGCAGACCAGTGCGCACCACTTTGGGCCTGCTGAAGAAACCTGTTCCTGTAACTGAAGCTGTCAAGAACCACAAACGAACAGTTCAATTGGCGGCATGGAGCAGTCAAGCGCGAGTTTGAAGAAGATGACCTGGTCTACGTTGAACAGCATCGCAGAAACGCCAATTCCTGGTCGAGTCATCGAACGGAAAGGTTCCGTCAACTATATCGTTGCACTGGACATGAACGGGAGACCGAAGCTGGTGAGGTCGCATGTAAACCAAATGCGCCCTCGTCACACTTCTGATGATCCAGAGCAAGCGACGCAGCAACTACCATGGGAAATCCTGCTTGATGAAATTCAAGATGAAGCTGTACCGTTGGATCCAGAAGTGCCATTCAATCACGATGTCCCTATTCCTGTTGGTTCCGTATCACTCGAAGCTGATGGTCAAGCGGCAAGTACGTCTGGCGAAAATCCTTTTTCGACAATCGATCATGAACCTGCTGCTCAAGATGGAGAACTTCAGTCCGCACAAAAGCCCGTGTCATCTGAAGCAGTTGGAGACTTTATTCGACGTTCTGTACGAGAATCAAGAATTCCAAGATGGCTCTCTTCCTATGACATTTTCTAAAAGGGGGAGATGTAGTAGGCCTTACCTGACTGTCATAAGTTCGAGATTGATTCTTTATCCGTCCACCAACCAAGATAGACGTAATAAATAGTAGCACCTAACAACAGCTTGGTTTTACTTGTTGGCCTTGGTTACGGATATAACACCGGGAAAACCGTACTCGTCCATACTCTTCCATAGCTCTTCACGGTCAATAGTATCATAAGCGGCCTTGATATCGATGAATCGGTGGTGCGTAGGGACTTGATATTCACGACACTTTTGGAGGATCTGCCGCAACGTAAAGATTTGGTCCGTTGTCGATCGCCCGTCCACAAAACCGGCTTGATAACTTCCCACAAATCTGCTTGCTAGCTAGCGGCTGTAGACGGCGAAGGATGTGTCACATTCTAGCTTAAGCCGTTTGTTGTTCTTAAGCTGTCGGATAGCATCCTTAACTTCACCTATCGTGAGAGCTGGCATGTCCCCCTCATCCGCTGTACCGACGAAGCCATTCCTCCTGCCGCCTTGGTGTCCTCCACCTCTGCGCCATTCAGATGTTCATCGTAGTGCTGCTTCCACCTTTCAATCGCCTCACTCTATTTTTCTTCCAGAAATTTGTTGGAGTCAGGCTGATTTTGCCTGTTATTTCTCGTTTATTTTCAATATATGGAACTTGTTCAATGCAAAGAGTAAGGCAATTAAGTTTTCTTCAGAAACCAATTTATTTCGTAGATCATTCAATAGACTAAATATACATGTACATGATTTTTTGCAAGCACTACGTGGCAGTAATGCATGGTCTTAACAATGGCCTTAGACATTAGTAACATCAATAATCTTGCAGCACTTATCACGGTGACCGGGAAATCGGGAATTTGAAGTCACAAATCGGGAAAAATATACCTCTAAAAAAAAAGATTTTGGACCTTGAACTGGACTAGATTTACAGGATACAGTAATTTTGAGCAATTCAGAATTTTTTTTCCAATGTAACTTTGAACAGATTTTACACACTATGGTTGTTAAGAGAAAATTTCCTAGTGAATTTTGACTAGAACTCCTAGTTAATTGTGTGACTTCAGAGTAAAAATGTTAAGTAGGTCTTTGTGAAAATTCCATGACGATTGTGAAGTTACACAATTACAAAGGGTACAATTCCAAAGAAATTCGTCGAAGAGTTTTAAGGGAATACCGAGAATAATTCCAGGGGCATCGCGAAAATAGTGTTTAAGGAGAATTCCAATTGAATTTTCATTCATTCGATAATTTTGAGAAAATCAACAACAACAAATCAAGAAGACTGGCAACTCTTCCATTTTCTCATACGAACGCTATGAGACAGGTACAATCGCGTCATCTGCCGCTCAAAGGTAAATACTTCGAACGAATTTGATAGCAAGCAAAGATTTCATCCGCAGAAGAAGGGTTTGTGTATTTGCTCATTTCCTATGCGTTGCTTCCACCTTCACTCAAGCGCAGCGTTTTTGTACCTGTCGATTGGATTCTGACGAAGTTTCCAGTCTTCTTGATATGATGTCTTCGGTTAAAGCCAAATTTAAAAAAAATTGAGTGAAGCAGGAAATTATTTAAACGATTTTTTTTTTTAGTTTTCTGTGAAGGCAAATTATTCGAAAGGAAATCTCGATGAACATTTCAAATGGTCCTATCTGCTTTGATCGATTCTCTTCACCGACTTTCTCTTTCGTCAATAACTCAGCTGCCAAACCTTTCCCTGTTGTATTTGACGTTTTGGACGCTAGATAAGAACCTCCTTTATCAAACTATGTGGTAGAATTAGCGCGAAATCTGTTTGCATAGCAGGTGTTATGAAAAGAGAAAGTCGATGAAGAGAATCGATCAAAGCAGATAGGACCATTTGAAATGTTCATCGAGAAATGCTTGACAACCATCAAATAAAAAATCTTGTCTTATTTTGATATTTTCATCGACAAATTGTGCAGACTTCGAACGCAGAACCGAATTCAAGATCCCGGAAAAATGCTACTATCTTAGTAATGATCCCATTTAACTTCATCGCATTCGCTTTTATGCTTAATTTATATGCACAACCGGGAAAATTTTCGAAATTCCGGAGAACTGCTATGGATTGATTCAATTTTGGCATAAGCTGGTCTGTCACTTACGGGGTGACATCTGTTGGAATGGTGAAAGTTAGTACCTATTTCCAAGTTCCTTAAGAACTGTACAAAAGATATGCCACACAGTTGGTCCCCTGCTGCTCCTTCGTAGTTTGGACTCCAAAGGGTTGATTAAAAGCTGACCTGGGAGGTTGATTAGAAGTGTTGAAACTAAAAGACGTTAAAGCGGGCATCAAGTATTCATTGGTAAGTTTCATATCGGTAACCGTCAACTCGAGCGCTCCCTGCGTATCAACCGGATGGAACTGCTCCAGGCAAAACAAGAACCTCTTCGGAAGCGTAACGATGATCCGGCATTCGTTCGTAACGGCGAGCTTTTCGAACAGAATATTCTCGATGTAAAGATTCTTCCGGAGGCAGACACTCCTGTTGACAATTACATTCCACGGTTTAATCTGAACCGTCAGATCCACGCTAGTTGGAGCAAAAAGCTTCGAGTTGCTTCCTATGAAAACGCCCAATCCATGGAGATGCATTTTTCCCTTTACGTTGATCTTGAGATCTGTGCTGACATCATCGTCATAACGGAATGTACTGAACGAGTACAGTTTGTCACATAGTAAGGCCTCCAGTTGAGGCTTGAAGACTGCTTTTGAGTCGTTGGCTTTGCACCATTCCTGGATGGCCGTGCAGAGTTGATCCTTTTGGCAGTTCATGGCCCGACAGGCGGCGATCAGTTCCAGCGCCGGTTGACGCAATTTCAGGAAATCTTCGCTCTGAAAGCACCTGATCGGGTTGTCGCTAATGATGCTCAAACAAAGTTCGTCCACATTCGCGAAACCGTACTGCCGGTTATCGTTGAACACTTTCAGGACGTTCTCCACGTTGAGGGTTGTCTTGAGGAACTTTGTACAGACCGTATTCAAACCGGTCAGCAAGTACTTCTCCGAGGCACAGTAGATGTCCATTATGTTGTCGGGAGTCAGATCGACTTTCTCACAGTAGATGTAGCGCAGGACCTGCGTAAATATCGCCGACTCGATGTCTTCAATGATGATGGGAGTATCGCGATTATCCTGCTTGGCCTCGTCAAACCCTCCATTGAACTGGGCGAAGAACACCTCGCTGGCGACCGTCAAGATCAGCTTGTGGGCGTGCATCAACTGGCCGGTACTGCCCACCTGGAAGACCACATCCGACAGGTACTCCGAGAGCAACAGTTGCTCCTGACGAGCAACCGGTGACGCCAAACCGAACACGAACTCTTGACGGGATGGACTGAAATTGTAGTGAAGCTTTCGTTAATCAATTTTCCGGTGTTTGATTTCTATGCGGATGCATTAATGACTGATACAAACCACATTTGTTTGACGGGCAACGGAGTCATTTTGTCAGCAAAAACGAGCAGCAACAGGCAGCGATAGGCACTTTTGTAGCGTTAGTCAGTCTGAGTCGTCCGAGCAGCACTTGGAAACTATGGCATGATGGCGACGACGACGGCGGATCTCACGAACACTAAGCGCAAGCAATTCTACTCAATGGCTGAGTAGAATAATCGTATTGCTGTCTCTTTTGCTCTCATGCAAATTTTTCATAGTAGTGTCGTGAAAACCGAACGCGAACTGTGGCTGACAACAAACATCCCTTTGATTGGCTCTGTGACAGCTATTTGTTTTCAACCACGTTTTTCATGATTGTGTTGGTGAAAAAATAAATCCTTCCATCTACTGCTGCTATTTTCCTCAGTGTCAAAAGTAGCGATGATTATTGGCGTATAAGTTGGAGGTGTGTAGAGTTTTGGCGAGTGACCTGATTGAGCGACTGTCAACAAATCGGCACTCACTAGCCGCAACTCATTCAGCTTACAGCAACGATAAGGCAATGTCAAACCTGTGCTCGGCTGACACCGATTGTGGCTGGGTGTGTGAGTGCCTGTGAGTAAAAGTTACGCAAATTAGGCACCCATTCTCTCTTCTCTAGGAGATTGGTTGGGTTATGATCGGGAGGAAACCGGGACGGTCGAGGAGAACGAACGAACGTACGGTTCCTTTTGGTGGCCTGCTGTGGTAGCGGAATCGGGTATATGTTTATATAGAGATGCACTGCTCCGCCATTTTGATTTGTATTTACATATTTTTGCGTGGAGAGCTTTGAGGTGCTGATAGGAGGAATACATGTATTTGTTTATTTATCGACCTGTCAAGCGATTTATTGCATAATATCACATTTGAACTGTGGGCTGAGATGGGCAAAGGTTTTGCTCGTGAAGCATTCAAATGTGTACGAATGTTTTCTGTCGTCGTTGTTGAGAGGTTGGAGGCGCAGAACGTTCGATGGAATGAATTTCGTAGGAGAGTGAGTACCGTTTTGTAGAGGCAGGGTTCGCTAAAGAATGGATTTTGATTTGCTGTCATCTGGTCTTTCTTGTGATTGCGGAAAAGGTGAAATAATTCACACTACCCGTCACAAGTACACTATGGACGGACTCCAAGGTTACCAAATTGAAATCCGCGATTTTGCGTTTATTTTTTAAATCGGTGATGATATCTGTATCTATAATTTATTTCCTTAGAAAAGTTTTTGAGGGATTTTGTACGGAACTCTACTTCTGATAGATATACACCTAAACAAATTTAAGAAATTAACATGGATTTATTGCCGGTGCCGGTGGTGTAGTGGTAAGCGTGTCTGCTTTCTAACACCCCAATGAGTCTGGGCTCAATCCCAGCCGAGATCGGTGGGATTTTTCTGAGGCATAAACATCTCTGGTCACGTCTTCCTTCGGAAGGGAAGTAAAGCCGTTGGTCCCGGCCCATGTGTGTTGAATGGGTGCGATATCCTACGCAGGTGTGGAAGCTGCCTTCCTGCACTATTGCGTCGGTAATTGGCACTAGATTGCGGAACCGAGACCGACGTTAAATAAAGGAATGAAGAACATGGACATCCCTAATAAAAATAACCATAAAAGAGAGCTTAACGACGTGTTCGGGGTATCATCCAAACCATTTGTGGGATAGTTTACGCATCCAGGGCACAGTTCGTTTCAGTGGCGTCGTCCTAACCTCAATCTACCTGTTCAACAACTCTCAAAACGTAAACAAACAAAACAATATTGGTTCAAATGGATACAAATCAGTCAAACTAGAAGACCCTGTGTCCTTTGAACCTGATTGAAATGTAAACATGACCCTAAATAACGTTTTCAAAGTTGTTGAACAGGTAAAAAGTGAGGTTACGCGACGCCACTGGTTCGTTTATGGTATTTGTTTATTAGGGATAGCAAAATAGAATGCGTCGCTGACAGTTTTCATGATCCCTGTTCATGTCAAGGCTAAAAGAATAGGTAGCAAATTTGTACTAAGGCGAATACAAAAGTTGTGCTATTTCTTCAAATTAAGTATTATTTTTGCAATGTAATACCGCAACATCAAAAACAAGTTAGAATATACTGAGAGGTAAGCAAATATCATATCAGTACTGAATCACTTAAGAAAATAATTGAGTCACTTCGGAAAGTAGCTAATGACTTCAGTAATGTTCGGAATTACTTTGAAAAGTACTGAATCACTTCAGAAAGTACTGCATGATTTATGAAAAAGTTCGAAAGTTGGACTCAGTTCAGAAATGTTTTCAATCTCTTCGGAAAGTACTGAATCACTTTGGCAAGTATTGTATCACTTAAGAAATGTTCGGAGTCACTTTAGAAAAGATCGGAATCACTTCAGAAAAATTGGAAATCACTTTGGGAATACTGTATCATTGCGGAAAGTTTGTTATAATTTACGCAGGAACTGAATCACTTAGGAATGCACTGAATCACTTCATAAATACTCGGAATCTGAATCGCCTCTTACAGTTCTTACTCGTAAAGTACTGAATTGCTTCTTACAGTTTAAAATCAACTTTGGAACATACTGAATCACTTCAGGAATGTTTGAAATCACCTCGAAAAGGACTGTATCATCGCCTCATAAAAGATCAGAAAGTAGTGGATAATTTATGGAAAGTTCGAAATCAGTTCAGAAAAGTGTGGTTTCACTTCGGAAAGAGCTGAATCCCTTCAGAAATGTTTTCAATCACTCTTAAAAGTACTGAATCACATTGGGATGTACTGCATCACTTTAGAAATTACTTCTGAACGTAATGAATCGGTTCAGAAAAGTTTGAAATCACTTTAGCAATGTAAGGAGTCACTTTCACAAAGTACTGAATAACTTCAGAAAGGATCGGAATCATTGCGAAAAGTTTGTAATCATTCACGCAGGAACTGAATCACTTTAGAATGCATTGAATCACTTCAGAAATGATCGGAATCACTTCTGAAGTACTGAATTGCTTCAAAAAAGTTGATGATAACTTCGGAAAGTACTGAATAATTTCAGAAAGTAGTTAGGGCCGGAATTACTTCCAAAAGTACTGATTTACTTTAGAAATGCTAGGAGTCACTTCATAAAGTACTAAATGACTTCAGAAAAGATCGGAATCGCTTCAGAAAAAAAAGGAAATCATTTCGGAAAGTTTGTAATCGTTTCCGCATGAACTGAATCATTTAGGAATGCACTGAATCAATTCAAAAATGTTCGGAATCTCTTCCGAAGTACTGAATTGCTTCAGAAAACTTCATGATGTCTTCGAAAAGTGCTGAATTATTTCAGAAAGTAGTTCATGTATTCTGCCAAAATCAGAATCACTTCCGAAAGTACTGAATCTCTTCAGAAAAGTATGAAATCACTCCGGAAAGTACTGAATCAATCCAGAAAGTTTTCATCACTTACGCAAGAACTAAATCACTTCGAAAAGGATTGAATCACTTAGGAATGTACTGAATCGCTTCGGAAAAGTCGCAATCATTTCGGAAAGTACTGAAAACTTTCACAAAGTACTGAATCATTAAAAAAAATGAACACTGCAAAGAGTACTGAATCATTCCAGAAAGTTTATCATCACTTCTCCAAGTACAGAATCACTCTAGTAAAGTTTGAAATCACTTGGAATTTTATAAAAAAAAAAAAGCTCGAAATCACTTCGGAAATTACTGAATCACTTGAGAATAGTTCGAAATCACTTTGAAAAGTACTGAATCGCTTTTTACAGTTCGGAATCACTTCGGAAAATACTAAATCACTCAAGAAAAGAGCTAGATCACTTCGAACAGTAGTTAATCACTTCGGAAAGGACTGAATCGCTTCATAAAAGATCGGAAACACTTTGGAAAATACTGAATAATTTATGAAAATTTCTAAATCACGTCAGAAAAGTTTGGTCTCATTTCGGAAAGTGCTCAATCACTTCAGAAATGTTTTCAATCTTTTCGGATAGTATTGAATTACTTCAGAAAATTTCTGATTCCCTTTTTAAAAGTACTTAATCATTCCAGAAATCACTTAGGAATGCACTGAATCACTTCAGAAATGTTCGGAAGTACTGAATCGCTTCAGGAAGCTCATAATCACTTCGGAATGTTCTAAATCATTTCAGAAAGTACTGAATCACTTCAGAACAAATCGGGATCTCTTCAGAAAGTACTGAATCACTTTAGAAAACTTTGGAATTGTTATCATTTTTGAAATGTTTCAAATCATTTCAGATAAGCTTGGTAATTTTTCAGATAGTATTGAATAACTTTGGAGAATACTGGATCTTTCCAGAAAATTTTCAATCACTTCCGTTAGAACTGAATCACTTCACAAAATCTTGGAATAATTTCTGAAAGTACTGCATCAATTCACTCAGGTTTGCAATCACTTCCTTGAGAACTGCATCACTCTGTATGTATCAACTGAATCACTTCAGAAAAGTTTGGAATCCCTTCAGAAAATATTTAATCAATTCAGAAAAATCGTGATCACTTCTGGATGCACAGAATCGTTTAAAAAAAGTGCAAACCCTCTTCGGAAAGTACTGAAATACGTCAGAAAATATCGGAATCAGTACGAAAAGTACCGACTTACTGCAGAAAAGCTTGAAATCCTTTCAGAAAATACTGAACCACTTTGGATAGTACAGACATAATTGTAGATAGAGCTAGAATTACGGCGTAACAGCTTTTGTAAACAATGACTTCTCTCGATGATTTCTAGAAAGCCAAGGCTCGCCCACTCAAATCAACATCACCATCGGTTAGGGGAAGACTTCCCCTTCCCGATGGTTATGTTGGTTTGCGTGGGCGTGCCTTGAGTTTTGAGAAATCATCGAGAAAAGTCATTGTTTACAAAACCTGTTACGCCCTAATTCCAGCTCTATCAAGAATTGAGCGTGAAAATGATTAACCACCCGCGGTTGCTACTCCGTTATCAACAGATCACCTGTATTACACAAGGAAGCAACAAACGATGGGTGGAACTAGCAAGCAGCTTCAATGTGTAGCAACTGGTGATCTCAACTTTAAAATAGGCAAGAACAGCGCTGGCAGCGTCCGAATGTAGGTCAATTCGGGAATTGATAGGAATGTGTTGACGCGATTCTCGCTTTGTTGTCCTCATTTCAACGAATTTTTCAATAATTTTTCCACATGATTCACTTCAGGGAGGCGATTCTTATCGCAGCACATCGAAAAAGGTCTCGATTACGGCGATTTCACTTGAAAATAGATCAGGATCACTTTGGAAAGTACTGAACCATTTCAGAAACGCTCAGCACGCACAGAACCACTTCAGAAATCGCTCCCGGATAGACTAACTTCCGAAAGTTTCCGAAATTTTCTAGACTGATTCAGCACTTTCCGAAGTGAATCTGTGGTGGTTTCAGTTCGCAACTTATACATCACTCCCAGAAGGCTTGGATTCACTTCGAAAAGTATTAAATTCCTTTCGGAAAAATCTGGATTAACATCGGAATGCTGCTCAGAATCCTGCATGAACATATTTTTGAATATTATAGGCCATTGAGTTGATTTAAATGTTTTCGAACTAAATCCCCATTCTATTAAGCTGATCAATCCCTTTCCGAAGTGAGTCCAAATCTTGTTCTTTTTGTTGGATAAATACTTTCCGAAGTGATTCAATACTTTCCGAGCTTAGATCGGACTTTTCTGAAGTGATTCCTCATTTTTTTTTAACTGGATTCAAACTTTTGCGAGCAGCTTCAATTGCTACCGAAGTCATTGAATCCCAAGTAGCACATGCTGTCATATATAAGCTGCTGCCACTATTTTGTGACCAATTCATATGTCATAAAATGCAACAGTAACGCAATGAAGTGATTCCGAATTTTTCAAAGGTAATTCAGAATTTTTCTGAAGTGATTTCAAACTTTTCTGAAGTGATTCAACACTTTCCGAAGTGATTTAGAATTTGTCTGAAGCTATCCAATGCTTTCCGAAGTGATTCCGAACATTTCTGAACTGATTCAGTTCTTTGGGAAGGGATTTTAATTTGTTGTGATGTGATTCAGCTTATTTCCGAAGGGATTCAGCACTTTCCGAAGTGATTCTGATCATATCTGGAATGATCCAGCTCTTTTGGAAGTGATTTTGATTTTTGTAAGTGATTCAGCACATTCCGAAGCGATTCCGAACATTTCTGAAGTGATTCAGTTATTTTGAAAGGGATTTATATGTTTTGTGAAGTGATTCAGAACATATCTGAAATGATTCAGCTCTTTTAGATGTGATTCCGATTTTTTATCAAGTGATTCAGCACTTACTTAGAACTTGATTTAGAAATTTTCTGAAAAGATTCAAGACTTTCCGAAGTTATTCCGAACATTTCTGTTCTGTTTCTGAAGTGAATCAGTACTTTCCGAAGTGATTTCAAACTTTTCTGAAACGTTCTACTGACGCAAATTCTATCCTCTATCAGCATGTTTTTCAGCTTTTCCAACACTCTTTAGATGATGATTTGTAACGAGTTGAAGCAATATAGTTTTATTTCCGGAGTGATTTGAGATTTGTGCGTCATTGCATTTGTAAACAAACACGTAAATCGGAGATTTCTCGCGAATGAAAGCTCAATTTCTAAAACTTATAACACTATGAGGTAGATGAATTATGCCTCTATCATTTGGCATAGCTTGCTTACGAGATTGAGCTTTTATAAACGAAAAATCGGTGATTATCGTGTTTTTTCTACAGAAGCAATTAAGCCCAAAGCTCAAATCACTCCGGATTTGTTTACGTGTTGAGAGTTGTTGAAGATTGAGGTTAGGTCGACGACACTGTTCTGTCTCCGAACCTTAGAACCTTGTTCTCGAAAAGGTTCTTATTACCATTTATGACTCTCTGTACACGAGATAAAATGCCGTAGCTTTTATTCTGCTGCAAACCTCAAGTAAGTTTCGGGATCCAGAAATAGCTCTTCCCGGGAATTCCCGGGATTCGGGAAGTACTGTTTTCATAGTTTAAGCATGTTTAAGCTTCTGTTGAACGAACCTTGAAGGATTCTGACTCCTCCTGAAATTGTCTTCCGACTTGGCTAGAAGATTAGTTGACCTCTTCCGCAAGTTTCTCCTAGTTTTCCTAGAAACTTTTGGACGTGGACGTCCTCCTGGTTTCCGCTGGACAATTTATTGGACTTCCTTCGAAAGTTTTTCAGATTCCACCCGGAAATTTCTTCCGTGTTCTCTTAGTTCCCTGGAATTTTTTGTCAACTTGCCCTGGAAGAGTCTTCCTATTTCTCCCCGACGCTTCTTCAAGCATTACCCAGAACTCGTTCTAACATTACCTGGGAGTGTCTATGTCTTCTGACTTTCGTTCGTAAGATTCTTCCGGACTTCTCCTAGGAGTTCTCTCCGAACTAAGTAGCTCAGCTCAGGAGGCTTCTTTCAGCTTCCGGATTCTAAAGGTAGCTTTTTGAACTTCCATTGGAATTTCCTTTTCAGTTCTCCCAAAAACTCTTGTTATCGACTTCCCATGAAAGTATCTCCAGATTTCCTCTGAAGGTTTTTGCCAACTGACTGGAAGTTTCTAACGAGGTTGTTCTGGCTTCCTCTGGAATTATCTTTCGACTTCGATTTGACCGGAACCGTTCTTGGAGCTCAGGTGTCTTGGAAACTGTTATTCGGTTTGCCGAATTTTACTGAGATCTCAGCAAACATGACGTTGTTGGCTGAGATTCAGCAAAGCATTTCCCGAGACTCTCAGCAACCAAACGCCACTTTTGCAGAGAACTGTGTAAAACAGATTGCCGATCACACTCGGCTGTGCAAATCGGCAAAAAACATGTCTTCAGAACATCCTTTTAGTAGTGCTGCTGAGTTTAGTGTTTCGGGAAAATCGTTCTCAAATCTCATTCATTGAGCAGTCCTGAGCAAACAAATCTCACGCTTGAGATACTCATGCCCCTTTTCATGCACGGAAACTCACAACGCAAAAAATTAACTCCAGCTCAGAATTCCAATGCATTAGGTCCTAAGTAACATGGACAGTAGAGTGATGCAAAATTTGAAATTTTCGCTTCACAATAATTAAACGATTCCAAATTGGATCGTGACTAACCTCTCAAAATTTGAACCCATTTTGTGAGAAACTGAGATGGCACAAACCATTTGAAGTTTGTATGGGAATTACTATGGTAAAACCAAGATTTTTGTTCATGTCTATCTAATAATTCACCATATCGGTCGGCTTCAAAAGCTTTCAACTGTCCTTGTAGGAAATTTTCCCAGCTTCAACTTTACTGAAGACCACTTTTTGATTAAATGCAAGAATCGAAAGTTATCAATGGTTCAATGCGCTGATGTCTTATGATAATGCTCAATCAACAGCTCAGCAGGCAACATTGGTGTTTCTGGGGCGTTGAATCATGGCTACTATGTCACACTGTAAAATACAGTGTTGCCTACAGAGCAGCTGCTTGATCATGTCATAAGTTTACCAATCTCTTAAATAATTAATAACTTTTTCCTGTCTCGTTTTATATAGAAATGATCTTCAGCAAAGTTGTAGCTGAGAAAATTTTCTATTAGAATGGCTATCGAACTGTTTCGCAGCTCAATATGGAAAAGACTAGACGGCAATGAACAAAAAGTTGAGATTTCCCATAGTAATTTACATGTAAACTTCATATGGCTTGTGCGTGTTTCTGTGTCTGTTTCTAACCAAATGAGTTGTAACTTTGGGAGGCTAATCGGAACCCGATTTGAAACCATTTAAGCACTGTGGAGCGAAAAAGTCAAATTTTGCATTAGTCTAATGGACAGGTTCTCTTCGGTGACTTTCTCTTAGCATCTTCCCAGCTATTTTCACCTCACAGATTGACGAAAGAAGCTATTATCTAGCTTCTAATATGGCAATCACGACAAGAAACAAATTACTAATGAAAGAGAAAGTCGATGAAGAGAATCGGTCTGCAATGAATAACGTCAACACATATTAAGGAATGATTTTTGGAACCGATAATCTCATCGTTGATCATTGCACAGGTGAATTTCGCAAGGCAAAACACATAGCTGACTTTTTCGGTTTTTTTTTTTCGAATAACGAAAGTGCCATTTGCTGGCGACTCCGGAGTCGACCAGTTTGAATCGCTGATAGTATCAAAGGTGCTTGATAAGTGAATCGTGTTGACAGATAAAGCCATCAAATTGTGGCAAACATATTTGCCCACAAGCAACTCGTTCTATACACATATTCCAATGAATCATCAATCCATATCGCCAACCCTATCCCAATGCCGCATACAGCGAACGTGCGCCAAAGTAAAACAGAGAACGAAAATTCATGCCCCAAAGAGCTGAGCGCCGTGCGAGAGTGAGAGACTTTGGCTCGGTGAGCTCCCGCCGTCCAGTTAGTCACGTCAGTCCGTCAGTCAGTTCAGTGGGTGCCTACCTTTTCTCGTCGGACAACGGGCTCTCGTGAGTCGTCTCGTCGCTGTGTGCAAGAGTATCGCAAAAAAAAAGGACGGTCTTTTTCTCGGTCGGTCGGTCGAACGGTCAAATCCGGATTTAGTGGCGTGAAAATCCGGAAAATACGAAACTAGTGTCCCGTTGCTGGGTTGGAACCGGTGCCAAGTGCTGTGTCCCCTAAACTGGGGGAGGAAACGTTTTCCGCCAGAGTAGTGCCGCTGGCTCTGGCAGGTGAAGTTCCGGGGCGATTCTGAGTCTCCGGGCGAGAGTACTCGGGGGGAGACCGAGAAGGAAGAACGTGGCCACCAATTATCGAGAAGGTGGTAATCTTGCGTGGATTGCTGAACCGAGGCTGAATTAACCGTGTTTTGTGAGTGTGGTGTCGTAGTGATGCAATATAGAGTGCCGTAGAGGCCGTTTTTAACCCGATATCCTAGACTGGATTTTCTTGTTCGGTGAAAAAGAGGAACGGAAGAGGACGGCGATTCCCAGCGCCAGGTACCGTAATCGTGGCTCTCGTTGGCGCAGGTGAGTTTTTCCCCATTTCGGTCGGGTTGGTTTTTCCCGTCTCGGGGGTTCTGTGCCATTTTTCCACTTCATCTTCCCGACACGACGGGGTTTGTGTGGTGATGGCTTGCATCTGTCAGATTTTCTTCCTACTATTTTCCCTGTAGTTTTTTTTTATACGGTGTAGCATCACGTCGAAAAAAAAAGGCTAGCTGCTTTTAACTTGACGTACTTTTGAGTAGTAGGTTACGGAATTGCTTTAGTGTGAGTGTGCGTAACTCGCGCGTTATTGACAGTTCGCCGCACTACTACGGCCAACAACGGGTCCGTGTGTAGACTTTGAGGCCTTTTAATGTGACGGTATTCGTGAATCCGGATGGATCTCACCGATTCCCATTCATCCTTTGCGAGTGACAGAACACTACACTGGCCGCAGGTAAACATTGGAACTCACTCTCTGTTGCGCCGCGTTCCGATCCGATCGGAGGAGACCACCAGAAAAGTCTCCAATCTTGGCAATGATACAATGGTCGCTTGACGTAGGTTGCCTTTGGCTGCTACTGGTAGTTAGTTGATTATTTTTAATAGTAGAAGGAACGGTAAACGTCAAATTTGGGACCGTTACACCAATACTTCGGGGTCGGATCAGAAGGGCACCAATACACCGAAGGCGGATACGCTCGGGTACGGGGGATTATTGGGATTGATTTTTTCCTGAACTTTTCTGGTGTGGTGTGCTTCCTTCTCTCTTTCTCTCTCTCTCTATCGCTCTTTGGGTGGTTTTACGTGACCGACCCACGAGTAAGAAAGAAGTACCATCTCCTTGTATGTTATTGGTTTATTTTGACTGGTGGAGACAAATTCGGTCGTTGCAGGTGAATTATTGGGGTAGTAAAGCTTTCCGTCCATGGTACGGTAGATGATGGACTGTTTATGGGAGTTCGTCAGCGGATTTTTTGATTTTTATAACTTTGGGTTGTTCTGGAGGGAATGGGTGGTCTTGAAGGAATGCAAAGAGGGGAGCGTCGAAGTTTTATTGAATTTAGTTCTATGAGATCTCTGTAAACAAGCGGTGCCGGTGGTGTAGTGGTAAGCGTGATTACCTCTCACCCCAGCAGGCCTGGGTTCAATCCCAGTCGGCGCCGCCGGGATGTTCTAAGGCATAACATCTCTGATCACGCCTTCCTTCGGAAGGGAAGTAAAGCCGTTGGTCCCCGGTTCATGAGTTGATGGGTCGATAAGTAGGGTCCAGGTGTGGGAGCTGCCTTCCTGGCGTCGGTAGCATTGGTGCTCAGCACGGAAAACAAGATCGACGGAAAAACAAACCAAGGGAGATCTCTGTAAATCATCCAGAGACTGGACATTTTTTTACAATGCCTGAAGTGTTTTAAACTAGTCCTTGAGATTCACTGCTTGTATAGCCCCCCTGAATTGGTCCTAGAAGTCCCTGGATGAACTTGGCGGACAGGTTCGGGAGATTGCAGAAGACTTCAAAGGTAAATCCAGGATACCGAAGTTCCGGTGAACTTCTGTTTCCGGATCTGAGTCTGGTCTAGGAATCATGCTTAGAAGTCGTCTGGAGACTGCGGTTGAAAAACTTCAGGATTTCAGAAGTGAGTTCGGATGGCTGATGAGTGTCAGTAAAATCAAAACTAATTGTCCTGAAGGTTGTTTAAACAAGCCTTTTGAAAAAAATAAATAAACTGGAACTCGTCAAGAGTCTAAGTACCCGAGGTTTCAGAGATCGTCGGGAGGAAATCTGAAGCAATTCGATTAAACTTCTAAGGGGCCTCCCTTACCTCAGTCGGTAAAGGCGCAGCTACAAAGCAAGACCATGCTGGAGGTGGCTGGGTTCGATTCCCGGTCCGGTCTAGGAATTTTTCGGGTTGACAAATTTCTCGACTTCCCTGGGCATAGAGTATTATTGTACTTTCCACAGAATTATACTAATACAGGAATGGTACAGGCATCGAAAGCTCTCAATTAAAAACTGTGCAAGGGCATCTAGAGTACTAAGTTGAGAGCACGCAATAAGCTAATATGCGATAAGCAATACGCTTGAAATGCGAAGAAGAAGAAGAAGAACTTCTGGGACCGGAATCGGGTTTGATCTAAGACATTTTTAGAAGTCTACCGATGAGTTTGGACAGGGTTCTGATGGACTTAAGATGTGAAATATGAGAGAAAATTGTTCTAAGAACTTTGGCATAGCTCACAAAGTCCTGTCTACTCAGCCTTGGTGTTATCTTTCTCAAGGCCATATGGACTCTTTGGATTTGCTCGGGAAAACTTCTGTATGCGCCCTGAAGACCCTCTGGTCTAACCCTGAAAACTCTCGATTTTTGCAGCTGCTCTGAAGTCTCTCTGGACGCGTTCTGGGTAATCTTCGAAATCTACCCAGATGACTTTACTTGGGTGGAAAATGTTTTGAACTCCGTCTAAAGCGCCTGTGAACTTTTTTTTTTTTTCTTTGGATTGTTTTCCGTCGATCTTGTTTTCCGTGCTGAGCACCAATGCTACCGACGCCAGAAAGGCAGCTCCCACACCTGGACCCTACCTATCGACCCATCAACTCATGAACCGGGGACCAACGGGTTTACTTCCCTTCCGAAGGAAGGCGTGATCAGAGATGTTATGCCTCAGAACATCCCGGCGGCGCCGACTGGGATTGAACCCAGGGCTGCTGGGGTGCGAGGTAATCACGCTTACCACTACACCACCGGCGCCGCTAACGCCTGTGAACTTGCTCGAAACCTTACTTAAGTATCCTGGGCACCTTCAGTAAGTGGTGCAGAGAGCCCACGTGAAAGCTTCCATCCTGGGCGGCTATTTGCTGCTGCTTTAACCTGGGCCGAGTTGCTAGATTTCCTTGTTGAGGCTCCGCCGCCATTACAGCTGGGTCTGCCTATGCTGCGATGTCCTGCCGAGTTCCAATCCAGCGCTTGCTTGCAGATTTCTGAACTTGCTCGATAAACTCTCTAAATTTGACATGATGGTTCTTACCCTGGAAGTTATTGGAACTTGCTCGGACTCTCTTTAGACTTACCCTTGATACACTCTGGACATGTTGACGTGAATCTACGGAATCTGTAGCAAATCAAAGAAGTGTCAGTACTGAAAGTCTTCTGAATCCTCCCAAAAAACCCTCTGAACGTCTGAACGGAAGACTATCTGGACTGCAAACGTGCAAACCCCATAGACTTGCCCGGAAGATCATGTGAACTTGCTCAGAGGTCACGCTCTCGAATTGTACTAGGTCTTAAGGGGGATCTCCTGGATTTGTCCTATAAGTTCTCTATATTGTTTAAGCCCTCCGTACATGTCCTTAACGATGCCCAATTGGTTCTTAGTCTAGTTTCGCAAATTCCGTTGGTCCTTTTAGCATAACTCGGAACTGTAAATGAGTGCAAATTGTTCCAGTTGCATCTCGTAACCTCACGTTTTACCTGTTCAACAACTTTGAGGTCCTATTTTAGAGTCATAACTATATTCAAATCGGTCTCAAAATGCATCGTGTCTTCTAGATTCACTTATTTGTATCGATCTACAGCACGTCTTTTCGTAGGAAACCTCCATCCCCTTGGTGGGACCAGCAATGCACAGAGGTTTATCGTGAAAAGTCCGTCGCGTTTAAGCTTTTTCCGGAAACGTGGAACACCCAAGCATTTCGAAGCGTACTTGGCTCTTGAACGCCAACTCAAGAGCCTCATCAAAGCCAATAAATGCGGACACTGGAGGCAATTCGTGGACGGATTATCGCGCGAAACGTCGATGAATACGCTTCGGAACGCGGTGCGATGGATACGTAACCGGTCTTCAAACAACGAGAGCGAGGAGTACGCGGATCGCTGGATTCTCAAGTTAGCGCGGCGGAACTTTTTATTTGATTACGTTTTGAAACGTTGGTGAACAGGTAGATTGAGGTTAGGGTGACGCCACTGGATTGTTCATTAGATTTGGTGGTTGACTTACTTCTAGAATGCTTATACTGGAAACGAAACTAGCTCAGAGAGTGAGTCACTTTTACTTCAGTTGTGGCTCACTTTTACTCATTCGTATGGAGGAATTTCTAAAAGCGTAGGTAACTCAGCGCATGAGTAATCTACGCTTTCATAATTTTCTCCATACGATTGAGTAAAAGTGATTCACTTGAGTAAGATTCGTTTTCCGTGAAGATCCTATCGAATCAGTCTAATGGAACAGAAATTTTAAAACTGCTTATCGAACAAGCAAGGTGAATGTGAGTGTGGCTGCTATTCAAGAAGTACGGTGGCTTAGATCTGGATAACGTGAATTCAGGGCGGTAGATCCTATCGCCAACACATCGTTCAAATGCCATATCTACTACAGCGGTGGCGATAGAGCAGAACACGGAGTTGGTTTCGTAGTGATTGGGAAACAGATGAAGCGGGTTATGCGGTGGAAACCGGTTAGCGAGCGCATCTGCGTTTTGAGGATTCGTGGCAAATTCTTCAATTACAGCCTGATCAACATCTACGCACCGACTAACGATAAATCCGACGACGTGAAGGACGCGTTTTATGAAAGCCTGGATAAAACCTATGATGAGTGCCCTAAACACGACGTGAAGATTGTCATCGGAGATACAAACGCGCAGGTCGGAAGAGAGGACTTCTTTCACCCAATCAATTCACTCTGCAACGAATGACAATGGCCTGAAGCTGATAAACTTCGCTGCTGATCGTGATATGGCCATCAGTAGCACCCACTTCACACGCAAGGATATCCGAAAGCACACCTGGAGACACCCTAATGCCGAAACATGCTCCCAGATCGACCACGTGTTGGTGGATGGTCGGCATTTCTCGGATGTCGTAGACGTCAGGACCTTCAGGGGTCCTAATATCGACTCGTATCACTACCTCGTTGTCGCGAAAATTCGAGCGCGTCTATCGACCGTTGCTGCAGAGTACCACCAGAAGCTGAATGAGCGGATAGCGGAAATCAACGTGAACAAGAATCTCAACAATCTGTGGGAAGCTGTCCACGGAGCGGTGAGCACAACAGCACGAGAGGTGATAGGTACAGCTCAGAGGCGCCCCCGGAACGGGTGGTTTGACGAGGAGTGCCAGCGAGTGACAGAGGAGAAGAACGTCGCCAGAAGCCGGATGTTGGTGTCTGGTACCCGTCAGAACAGAGAGCGGTACAGGGTAGCAAGGTCAGTCGAGAAACGAATCCATCGCAGGAAAAAAAAAGGCAGTACGAGGAACGCGTTATTGCTGAGGCGCAAGAAAGTATGGAGCAGAATTATATGCGAAGGTTCTACACAACTGTCAATGACGTGAGGAGTAAGACAGCGCCGTCTCCCGCCATGTGCTATGAACGTGAAGGTAATCTGCTGACAGATAAAACGATGGTGGCTGCCAGGTGGAAGGAGTACTTCGAGACGTTGCTGAACGGAGAGAACGAGAGAGCATCTACAAACAGAACACACATCGACGACGATGGTCAAAAAGAGGTGAAAAAGGCGATAAGAGAGCTGAAAAACAGTAAGGCTGCGGGGAAGAACGAGCTCCCGACCGAACTTCTCAAACACGGAAGTGAGCAGCTGCACCAGATGATCCACCATATACTGCTCAAGATATGGGAGGAGGAAGAATTGCCCGCTAGTTGGTTGGATGGTCTCGTTTGTCCCCTCTACAAAAAGGGACACAGACTGGAGTGCGCCAATTACAAAGGAATCACGCTTCTGAATTCGGCGTACAAAATATTATCACGTGTTCTGTTCAACAGAACAGGCTGGTTTTCGTGAGGGTCGATCAACGACGGATCAAATGTTTACCCTGCGTCAAACCCTTGAGAAGTTCCGGGAATACAACTTGCAGACTCATCATCTGTTCATAGATTTCAAGGCAGCGTACGATTCAGTAAAGAGAAACGAGCTATGGCAGATAATGCAAGAAAACGGTTTTCCGACGAAACTAATTAGGCTGATTCGTGCAACGCTGGATGGTTCGAAATCATGTGTACGGGTTGCAGGTGAGATTTCGGCCGCGTTCGTGACCTTAGATGGGTTGAAGCAGGGAGATGCTCTTTCGAACTTGCTATTCAACATCGCCCTCGAAGGAGCGATTAGGAGAGCTGGCGTGCAAAGGAACGGTACCATCATCCCAAAGTCGCACATGCTTCTTGGTTTTGCGGACGACATCGACATCATCGGAATCGACCGTAGAGCAGTGGAAGAGGCGTTCGCGCCCTTTAAGAGGGAGACAGCGAGGATTGGTCTCACGATAAATTCTACCAAAACGAAGTACATGGTCGCCGGTAGAAAACGTGGGAGCAATAGTGGTGTTGGTAGTGAAGTGGTGCTAGATGGCGAAAAATCTTGGTACTTTAGTGACGTGCGATAATGATGTTACCCGCGAGGTGAAAAGGCGTATTGCAGCCGCGAACAGGGCTTTCTACGGGTTGCGTAGCCAGCTGAAGTCCCGCAGCTTGCGTGAAATTCGCGCTGTACAAGACGTTGATTCTGCCGGTAGCCCTTTAGGGCCACGAATCGTGGGCATTGAAAGAGGCCGATCGGAGAGCTTTCGGAGTCTTCGAGCGTAAAGTGCTGCGAACAATACCCGGCGGTAAACTGGAAAATGGCATCTGGTGGCGTCGCATGAATCACGAGTTGTACCAAGTATATAACGGCATGGATATTGTGAAGCTTATAAAACACGGCAGGCTACAGTGGGCTGGGCATGTGGCACGAATGCCGGAAGAGCGTCAAGCGAAGTCAATATTCAGCAGGGAACCCGGAAGAGGACGTTGGCTTCGGGGTAGGCCACGCACGCGTTGGCTTTGTGCAGTTGAGGAGGACATTAGGTCCTTGAATGTCCAAGGCTCAGGACCGAGATCAATGGAGACGGTTTCTTCGTTCGGCGCAGATTTGAATTCAATGAGTCGTCGCCCATCAGGTACTCGAATAAGCATTCAGCATCTGCAAATATTGCCAATAGTTCGAAAACAGTACTGCTGCAGGTACTGCGATCCCGAATCGAAGAAATGACTGGTTTGACGGCGAAATGTAAACTGTCAGTAGAGGAGAAGAATGCAGCACGGGCGAGAATGCGCTGCAGCACCGCACGAGATTGAATGTGGAGCGCATCAAGCATGAAGCATCAGCAGGAAGACCGAGATCGCGAGGCGATGGAAAATCTGTACCGCGTAAGCGACACACGGAAGTTCTACGAGAAGCTAAAAAGTTCGCGCAAAGACTTCGGTAACCTTCTCACGAACGAGTTTGAGGTGATTGAGAGGTGGAACCAGTACTATAACGAGCACCTCAACGGTGATGCAGCAGAAAACGAAGGTGGCATGGCAACAGACCTTGGAGCACGCGCAGAAGACGACAGGCTATCGGTCCCTGATCTTCAAGAAGTTGAGGAGGAGATCGAGAACAACAAAGTAACTGGTGTAGATCAACTACCAAGTGAGCTATTACAATACGGTGGCGAAGCACTGGGTAATTGCCAAGATTTTGGAGGAGGAGTGGATGGAAAGTTTCGTATGCCCAATCTACAAAGAGGGCGACAAATTGGATTGCTGTAGAGAGAGTTCGTGGGCAATACCATGGGTGCCCGTGCTACCACGCACCAAATTTTCGATCGAGTCCAGCTATGGCACATTAGGCACGAGTACGGATTTCCGGACAAACTAACGCGATTGGTCAAGGCGACGATGGATCGAGTGATGTGCCTTGTCCGAGTATCGGGGACACTCTCGAGTCCCAGTGAATCTCGAAGGTGGTTACGGCAAGGTGATGGACGTTCGTGTCTTCTATTCAACATCGCGTTAGAAGGTGTGATCAGAAGAGCTGGGATAGGCACGAGTGGCACGATCTTCAGGAAATCCATCCAGCTTCTTGGCTTCGCCGATGACGTCGACATCATGGCACGAAACTTTGAGACGATGGCGGAAGCGTACATCAGACTGAAGGCTGAAGCTAGGCGGATTCGATTTGCCATCAACGCATCGAAGACGGAATACATCAGAGGAAGAGGTTCTAGGAAAGACAATGTTAGCCTCCCACCCCGAGTTCAGATTGACGGTAACGAAATCGAGGTGGTCGATGAGTTCGTGTATTTGGACTCACTGGTGACCGTTGAAAACGATGCCGGCAGAGAAATTCAAAGGCTCATTATGGCAGGGAATTGTGCCTACTTTGGACTCCGGAAGACGCTGATTAGACCGGTGGTGTCCTCTACAGCCACGAGACCTAGACTATGCTCGTGGAGGACCAAGGCCCTTGGTGTTTTCGAACGGAAGGTGTTGCGTACCATCTATCTACGGTGGAGTGCAGATGAATTACGGAACGTGGAGGAGGCGAATGAACCACGAATTGCACCAGCTGCTAGGAGAACCATCTATCGTCCACATTGCAAAAATTTGGCGACTACGGTGGGTTGAGCACGTCGTAAGAATGCCGCACGACGACCCAGTGAAAATGTTTCTCGAAAGCAACCCAACAGGAACAAGAAGAAGAGGCGCGCATCGGGCAAGGTGGATCGACCAAGTAGACTTTCGGACCCTTCGCAGACTACCAGGCTGGCAATGTGTGGCCATGGATCGAGTAGAGTGGAGACGACTTCTTCGAACAGCAGAGGACAACAAGGCCTTAGCCTGATTGGTAAAGTAAGTATCACCACCATCGGACAGAGAAGACAATCCCCAATCTATCGGTATCGTTCAACTGCGTATAATCGAGTCTGACCTGTACAATTATTCAAGGAAGCTGCACTGCAGACATAAGGTCTCCGCAGTTGGTCTCGTCGGTCTCCTAACCATCGTCCAAAACCATGTTTCGGCAGCTCTGGACGAACCTAGTCGATACATGGAAGAGTCATAGCATATGCCAGCGGCGATCGAAAAGACTGCTAAGCGGAAAAACTTTTCACAATGGATCACTCCGATTACGATCAGCCGATCTAGACTGTGTCTATCCGCCTATTGCGACATTGTTCCCATTTTGGCACAACAACGGCTAATGGCCGACACGACAACGACGGCGGCCTGCATTCCTCCACGAAAGGCCAACCGTGTCTCGCTGTGTGTACATACAGCCTCCGTCAGAGCGTCGCGAGCGTAATAAATCTTCACCCAGCACTTGCACCATCCGTGTGTGCACGTGACATTGAAACCCCGCCGACCGAAAAACTCTCGAGTCCCAGTGAGTATCTTTGCATCTATGTCGTCATCATCATCATCGTCGTCTTCTACCTAGCTACCTACTGCCGACTGGCTGGTGTGAGACGCCCTACAGTGTGTAGGCCAGCCAGTAGGAGGGTGCACGATTCTCCACGAAACAGATGATTGCTCTGTTGTCGTCGGTTGGTGCAGCTTTCTGAATCAGATCCCGGTGTGGGTTTCGGCATTGGGTGTGGCAAATAGTTTGCGATCTGAACCACGCGGCCGGAATCGTGTCGCGACGGCACACTGCACACAGCAGCATGGTCGATTATTTTTGGGTGTAAATCAAATTATTTTTAAATACGGTGCTCTTCTAGGCAAGCCATGCAGAAGCGGGAAAAAAGCAGCGTTCCTCCACGGTTGGCTTGACGCGCGCAGACTTTTCACATTGGCCCCCTTTTTTTTTCGTTCGGAGTTCTCGCTATCTTTGTGCGATACGCGTCGGGTTTTGGATTGGACCAAACGCCACCTGTGGTGTGGTGGTGATGGTGGTGCCTATCTACGTTTGGTGGCTGCCGTGAAGGTGGAGGTCAGATTGAGCGAAAATATTTATGCTATGCTGGGGGCGATGCTTCGTCGCAACTGATAGTGGCGATGCACGGTGGGTTGGATGTTCTTGAAATCTAAATAAAATTAATGCTTTCAAACTGAAACTACACTACCCAGCGGTAAGTTTGGCACGATGATATTTTTGGTGGCCTTCTTTATATAAAGACATCGAGAACCTTGGGAAAAGTTATGAACTCTATATTCAGCAAAGACCCAAGCGATCCAATTTCACCCTGGCAACTGACATCTGCACCCGGAGATCGTGTCGTCGATAGGAAAATCTTGTAGTGGTTGAAGGTTGTAAGGCGCAAATAAGAGAAAAACCCAACTGGTATGATGGAGTAATGAACAACGAATGAAGATAATTTATTTCTGCTGATTATAATGCTTGCTATGATTGAATGGATACTTATCCTAGGTTGCTTCGTTGTATGCAGTTCGAATCTGCTCTCAACACTCCTCCTCAACGAAGTCAACGATTGCCTTCCAGATTTCCTTGGACGCCAATCGCATTTCGATGTCTTTCCAGCTTCACCGATGTCCAGTCCAATGGCTCAGTCATCAAATCGGTTTCCATTTGAGCGGTTAGTAGATACCGCAAATCGATAATCCCTTTGTATACGTACACCCAACTGGGGGATGTAAGATTCTCTTACAATTATGTGGGATTCATCATCAGAGGATGTTAGTGGAGACCGCATGAACCGAGGATGCGATATACCTAGCTGCGGTCCAATGCAAGAAAATTGGAGACCGAAAAATGTAGAGTGTATTAGTGAGGTAAATTAGTTATGTCGGAAAAAATTGAAAACAGACTGCCGGCTGGACTCGAACCACGAACGTTGCGATCAGACCTGTGCTTTCTCCACTGCTCTCTACATGCTTCTGAATATGGAGAGCCTAAAAGCAAACATGAAGCGCTCATTTTTTTCGCATACTCGACTTCGTATGCTTTTTCTGCTGGAGAGATTCGAGGCAAGTGTGTGCGTCGTTCTACAATGTTCTACAATGTGCGTCGTTCTACAAGCTTACTGGTATAGTCGAAAGCGTAGATAGAACACGAAATAACAAAGACAAAAAACCATTACATCGCCTGCATGGTCAATTTCTAACATTCGTTGCGATGTTCATGAACAGAGGATGATAGGAAACGGAACTAACATTCATTGTAATAGATTTTTGGTTTGCGTGTAGATCTTTGGCAAACGCATGCTTCGTGCCAATGTGTTTCGACCTCCTTTCCATGCGATCGGACTGGACCATCTTGATGCAGGATGGATGCAGGTTTCACCTCCGTCCAGTCGCGGTTTGTTGGTTTGGAAACCTTTCTTCCCAGCAATGAAGTCGTAAGGCAGATGTCTGGCCGCGTGTTGACACCGACGTACAGCATACTACTTACCAAGCTACGATTCATTGGTAGGC
Organism: Ochlerotatus camptorhynchus; assembly: GCF_037179485.1. Lineage (NCBI taxonomy): Eukaryota > Metazoa > Arthropoda > Insecta > Diptera > Culicidae > Ochlerotatus > Ochlerotatus camptorhynchus. Next base: position 1,678,294 of record NW_027040553.1, read on the forward strand.
AGTTCTTCCTCCTTCTTTTGCTTTACGCGTAAGCTGGGTCGAGTGGAATCTTGGACGGCTTCGCGTGTTCGTGCCCAAACCGCTCCACAATCTTGTCGATGTAACCGGCCTGGTTCAACACGTAGTGTCCGTCTTGCTCCTCGATGCGTATCCCAAGAAACAGTCGTAGCTCTACCAGAGAATTTTGAACTGATTGTCTCGAATTCTTCTTTTGAGTGGCAGCACACAACCATGGCATCAACGTAGATCAAGATGTAACTGCGGTTACCACGGAAGGATCCGATTCGGCAGGATAGAACAACATCTTCTTGAACGTGCTGTCGATTTTTCCGGTTCCAGCCCGGTGCCGATTGCTTCAGCCCGTAGATGCTGCGTTTCAACCGACAAACCTTGTCGCCGTCCGCATCTAGCTCGGCATACAAATAAGCAGTCTTGATATCCATGTGCTGCACCAGCATGTCATCCCGACTGGCAATGGTCTAGATGGTACGAAGAGTAGTTTGCCGAGCAACGGGAGCGAATACCTCATCGTAATCCGTCCCATATTTTTGTGTGAATCCTTGTGCAACCAACCTGGCATTGTAAAGGGTGTCCACGATGAAATTGCCACACTATGAAATTGCTCTAACTTTTTAACCGTTGGGTAGAATTTAATGAAAATTTGGGTGGATTTAGTTCATAGTGCATTATTTACATCCTGCAAGTTTTAAAGTCCTGTGATCAAAACTCGCGGAAATGAAGTCGAAAGAACAGCTCGTGCGTGATAAAATCTTGCGCATTCATCACGAGAACAAGGATCTCTCGCATCGTTCCATCGCTAAAACGTTGGGAATCGCGAATTGCACGGTGTCGCGAGTGATTAAGCGGTTCGAGGAACGGTTGACCACCGATCGGAAGCCCAGAAGTGAAGGAAAAAGTATTCCGTACAACACCAAAAATCACAACCGCGTAGTTGGGGCCTTCAACCGAAATCCGAACGCCTCCGTTAGGGATGTGGCTAAGAAGCTGCACCTAAGCCGAAGTTTTGTCCAGAAGGCCAAAACTAAGGCTGGGCTTCGAACGTTCAAGGTACAAAAGGCCCCTAATCGCGACGAGAAGCAGAACAAGTCCGCCAAAACCCGTGCCAGGAAGTTGTACCTCAACATGCTGACGAAAGTTGAATGCTGCATCATGGACGACGAAACATATGTGAAGGCCGACTTCAAACAGATCCCCGGCAACCTGTTTTTCACGGCCAAGGATAAGTTCAGCGTTCCGGAGCATGTCCGCACTCAGAAGATGTCCAAATTTGCGAAGAAATTCCTGGTTTGGCAAGCCATCTGCACGTGCGGGAAGCGGAGTGCACCTTTCGTGACCCAGGACACGATGAACGGACAGGTGTACATAAAAGAGTGCCTCCAGAAGCGGCTGCTTCCTCTCCTGAAGGCCCACAACGTCCCAACAATCTTCTGGCCGGATTTGGCCTCATGCCACTACTCCAAGGACGTGCTGAAGTGGTATGCGGACAATAAGGTCAATTTCGTGCCGAAAATGTTCAACCCTCCCAACACTCCGGAGCTCCGCCCCATCGAGAAGTACTGGGCGATTATGAAGCAGCACCTTCTTAAACGACCTAAGGTAGTGAAGACAGTCGAGGAACTGAAGAAAGTATGGGTTTACATGCAAAAAACGGTTGATTCACAGGTTGTGCAGAATCTTATGACCGGGGTTAAGGCCAAGGTGCGGGCATTTGCGTATGGACTGTAAATAAAATACGAGTAAAATGGTAAAATGAAGTTTAGTAGTTATTTCTCAATCCCTGAAAATTTGATGGCAATCGGATGAAAACTCGAATTTTGCGAATCAATTTTGTGTGTGGCAATTTCATCGTGGACACCCTTTATCGCACTGTGTTGCCATTTTCGTCGAGCTTTTTCTTGAAGGTCATTTACATTTTTACAATTTTACATTCCCTGAAAAAAAACTGGAAATCTCAGGGAATTTTATCATTACTTAAGTTTTTTTTTTATTCCCTTGTCAATTAAATCTTTCAGAAAAGAATGTTTTGATTTTTTTCAAAAAATAATTTCAGAAATTTCAAACATGTTTTACTGCCATTAACTGTACCTTCCTCCATATTCTCTTTTACCCAATGAACTTTGTAATGCCGGAACGAATTTATCTTCAGTATCAATATAAATTTTAAAAGTTCTGGGGCTTGAGTTGTTCTTTTTTAGGTTCTGGAAGATGGATATTTTTAACAGGTTTTAACCTTAAGTACAATTTTTTGAAACCCTGGACCAAACTAGGATCAAAAATCTAGACCTAAGATAATTATTCGAGATGTCGGACATTGAACATTTTCCAAGCCTCCAGATTTGAAAGAAAACAAAAAACGAAACTTCAAGAATTAATTTGATGAAGATTTTCATCGAACTTTAAGAATAGTTTGAAAGCAATTCGGAGATTTTTTAATTATTATTATAGTCACTTGGCTTGTCTGGCGATTCTGGGATGTTAATCACTACACTGCCTATAATCGCATATGAGTCCCATATGGAAAAAAGTAGGCATTTAGAAAATGGCCGTTACGAAGTGCAATTTCAATGTAATTATTGAAAAAATCGTAGTAAATCTATGAATATTTTTTTTAAAGTTAAAATCCAGAGGCGTCCCGTGCCTCATTTGTTTACCTGTGCACCAAACTTTGTTCGTTATAGTTTTCCACCACATATTAGTTTTTGTTTTTTTTTTCAATGCTCCATGAATTCGAAGGACATATTCTCAATTACTATATTAATCACTGCTTAACGTAACATTTGAAGGGCTTATCATCTTGTGTAAACAAAACTTATGTGGTCCTTTTCGCGCTCACCGATGTAATAGGAATTGTAAAACTTAACTAATTCTCGTTTTTATCACAAAGCTAACTCTTTCGGCTGAAGTGTAATAAAGAATATCCGCCAAACACTTCCGAAACCATTTTTTGATACAAAACAGTGTCAAAATCTAGAGAAAATTCATGAAGTCGTCCCCTGGGTAGCAAACTTGAATTAATCAACTCTTTATTTATCAGAACAACACTATCAGAATGAACCAGGGGAAGCTCATAAGTTTTGACAGGCGCACCGGCGGAACCAGTGTTGCCAGTATTCCAGATTTATCTGGATTTTCCAGATTTTCAGTCGTCTAGCCAGATACACAGATCACGTTTAAATCCAGATTTTTTAAATATGTTTATGCAATTAATGGACCCTCTAATCAAAAAATAAAAAGCCAAACTTATTACTTTACTTACTAAAGGCCATCAACGTTGGACATTATTGCAACATCATACATGGAATTGTTACAACATGTTTGCAATGGGTTGCAGAATCTTGAAAATTGAGACATTTTCCAAACATTATTGCTTGTGAAAAATCCCCAAATTTTAAAAAATATCGAGCCAGGATTTTTTTGTGTGTTTCTGTTAAGATTTTGGCTATAATTATTTGTTAATTATTGGAATCCTGGATTTATAAAAATCAATATTTCAATATGGAGGAATTTTCACAATTTTGGAATTTAGAGAAACCGAAAACTATCCAGGATTGAGAAAACAATAAATTGAGCTTTGGAAAATTAGCAAGGCTTTTGAATCTAGACAACCACCAGGGCTTTGAAGTATGTTCGTGATATTTTTGAGGATAATTAATTAGATGTTTAAATATAATTTTAAAGTACCTTTGAATATTGAGTTACCTTAGCACTCTGAAATACTTTAGAATTCTGAATTGCCCTAGATTTCAGAATTTTAAGGTAATTCTGAAAATAGTTTACAGTGAAGTGTAAGTATGCAGTCTGTACAACCTTTGATTGAAGTGAAGACGGTATAAATTGTCTTTTGTAAACTCTGATGACAATTGCATGGAGATTTTGGTGAAGAAGGGAAATAGTTAGAATTTGGAAGAGAAATCATAGGAAATTCATAAGATGAAACTTAAGGAGAATGCTGATATCAATCGGGAGAATAATTTCAATGGAATTCTGTCCAATGTTTCTATGGAGATTAGGTTTTATCAAGTTTTAAGAAATCTGGCAATTTCTGGGAGACTTTCAAGGCAATTTTGGCAAAGTACTTGAGTACTTAGAGTATACTGAAGAGGATAAGTCTGAGAAGAATGTGGCGGTCACTCTGAAGAGCGTACCAAGGAAAGTATTAGGAATATTCTAAGGGAATTTCATGGAGACAAAATTATGCAAATTCTTGGAAATTATTACCAGTTTGAGGGAATTGTGGAATCAGAGAGCGATTTATAAGAGATAACAAGAGATAATGCTAAGCACTCTTTGAATGTTACTGAAAAAGTTTGGATATTATCAAGATTAGTTTAGGGGAATCCAGAATATAAGTATGATTAAATTCTAGGATGATTAAAATTGAACTCTGTAAATTAAGTACATTCAGACTAACAAAAAATGGCATGATCTGGGACCCAGGAAAAATATAAATTCCAGAATTTAGAATCATTTCAAGATCCTGAGACTTCAAAAATGACGCTTTTAGACTTTCATTTTAGTTATATAATAATATTGTGAGTGAGTACCACGATGTTAGGCTTTGATTCTCACTTCAGCCAGGAGAATTTTTTGCTGGAAATAAAATTGCCTACTGGTCTACCGAGTGTTGTGAGTTGACTGATGTCAAGAATGAAATTGGAAGTCTGATCAATCTTAGAGTAATATTAGAATTATATAGAACTAATAAAATCTTTAAGACATATTCTGGTACTGCATCAAATAGTAAGGACTAAATCGACTATTAGTAAAAAAATCATCCCATCAAAGTTGGTTGACTCTCTGCTGCTTCTGAATTCTAAAAATATGTTCTGTAGTATTTTACCAAAAATTTAAATCAATTTTGAAATGCTGCGTAATGGATATTTAAACTTTTCCTAACTTTTGGATGATTTTAGCTATGCTAACAAGTTGGCTTTATATATATTTTTTTAAACATGGATTTCATAAACATTCTGGTAGACTTTGAATAAATTCCAGATGATCATCCTGACCGATTTTTACGGGAGATTGGCCCATCCCTTTGATTTCAATAGCATTATGTTAAAAACAGGGTTTTTGGGAGCATTCCAGATTTTTTCAATTTTTTTTATTTTGACTTGTCCAGATTTTTCTGAAATGACGTGGCAACGCTGGGCGCAACCATCGGTAATTGAGAGATTTACAACTGACAAGAGAGTGAGAGCGAGCTTTTGCGCTCTCTTTCTCCATTGCTCTCTTTGTCTGCAATCAGATATCCAAGTGCACAGCGAGAAATGCACGCTTTAGGCACCCATACATCATAAATGTTCTTCTAATTTAAACTCACATTCAAACCGGCCTGCAAGTATGATACACGTCCAAAGCGTACCAGACTGCTGTTTCCGTGTTGTTCCCGTTTGACGCGTGACGCGTTGTTACTTCAAAATTGACGAAATCCACATGAAACTTATATGCGATTATACGCAGTACAGCCGGGACCGTCCCCATTCGAAAGAGAATTCCAAGGGAGGTCTGGGAAGAATTGTGAGAACAATTTTAAGTGAAACCTACGGACTGCTTTCAAGACAGTGGTCGAATCAGTCCAGAAGAAAACTTCAGCGGGCTTCTGTATGGAATGTACCACCTTCTCGTATAGATTCGACAACTCCAGACGTGCGATAGTATGCGTTTTGGTCAACGGAGCCACCTAGGACTTGGACGTCAACAGCTGGACTCTAACGGCTCCGGCAGACTCTGACCGGACGTAGCAGCACGATCCATACGCTTTCAACGACGCATCGGAGAAAAAGTGGAACTGGAATGATGTTAGCCAACGATACAGAGTGAGGAATCCGAGTTCCATGGAATTCTGCGGAACGTACGACATAACTTTCCGTTTGGTCAAAACGGGTGCTGGTAACGGCAGCTGAACCTTGAAACTCATCATGTTGGATATCGGTTCCCAGATGAGGTCATGGTAAGATGCGAATGCAATATATTCTTCGGGTATATCCGCTAAGACTTCAGGAAACCGGCCGCTGAAAGCATGGCGGACATTTTCTGGCGTAGGTGGATAGCGGATTCAACATCGTCGGCACCAGACAGGAAATCCTTCTGGGCTACCGTGGCAGCGGCTGGATGGTGCGAGTTGCAGTTCATACCTAGCGATTGGAAGGTCTGGACTGGGACGCCAGAGAATGAGTTGGTATTTGCCGATACATTTTCTCCACATCGGCCACGAATGCGATTTGGTGGATGCGGAATCTGATGTGGATCGACAGTAGGACTTCTTGAACGACGGGTCCAACTAGTTGTAGGTCGTTAACGGCGAATCCAGATGACGTCTTGCACGACTCGAACTTTCGTGGTGGTGCTGGATTCTGTGAACACCGGATGGTGTGGGATGTAGCAGTGCGGTTGGCTTTCGTCTACTGGATCCACCATTTTCATCATTTGATGAAGGCGTTGGTAGTCTTCCATAAAACGACAGTAGGCCTCTTTGGTGGTTGGATCTCGTTCGAGTCATTTTTCGAGATTCAGGGCTTGCTTCAGATTACGGTCCACAGTAGTGAGACAAACACGTGAAAGCAGCGCCCAGGTGTACTTCGGTGATCCGTTCTGTTCTCCAGCTCATCGGTGGTGCATCTTCATCCTTCATCAGAACCAGGCGTCCCTTTTCGATGATGACGGGTGGCTTATACCATTTCAGTTTGCTTCCAGTACCCTAGCCGATGGTACGGTATCGAGGATAAATCCACTTGAGGAACAGCCTTCAGAGCGGTGCCAACCAGGAAATGGCCGGGTGTTAAAGGGTCATAATCGGACGGGTCCCGTCGCTCAGCGGTGCAATTGGCCTTGAATTCAATTAGTGATAGGAGAGTTTCCATACCGTCGTAAGCAGGTTTGTGTGGACCTACGAGGTGGTTGAATCAGAATCGGTCCCCAATAATCGATGCCGGTGATTGCGAACGGTCGTGCCATGTTGATGCGGGAAGCTGGTAATTGACCCACGAACTGTTCCAGACATTTCGGTTGTGCACGGAAGCAGGTAACGCATGACTGAACAATCCTTTTGGCCCCTATGAGCCAGGTACCGGGTTCGGAGAATGCTAATCAGAAGCTGCATGGAGGTGCTTTTCGTGGAAGTGTTGAGCCAGTAGCATAGAGACACGATGTTTGCTGGGGAGGAGAATCTGGTGCTTTGTGTTGTACGGTAGTTTCTCTTGATTGAGTCGACCCCCGATGCGGATCAACTGGTTATCGGAGTCGTGATTTAGTTGAGACAGGTTTTCCTTGTTGCAGTAGATGCCATTCGTTGCTGAATTCTTGTTGTTGAACTCGCGAGATTTTTTTATCTAGTTCGTTTATTTTTAATGCTCAATCGAGTTAGCTTTACGGAGCCGATAATTCATTGTTCTTTGTTTGTAACAATGTCTTTGTTTGTCTAATATCCAGTAGGAGTTGGGCCAAATACACGCGGCTTACTCGAGGTTAGAGAGGTACATTGTCGAAAGACAGGAAAAGGGGAGGAGCTTGGGGGTAGGGTTGCGTTGTCTCATCAGAGCGATGTCGCCAGTATGAACGGTAGTGTGGTTCTAGATTCGTCTGGAGTACGACCGGCTATGGTGACCAGTGGGCGACGTTGAGACTCATCGAGACGGGGGACAAGACAAACAAAAACTAATAAAGAGATACAAAATACAAACGAATTAGATTCTTATACTAGACATTTGCAGAAACACATTAATCGACTGCATATAGCAGAGAGAACTTGCGAAATAAGTGCGTTTTCTGCTGCGTCCACTTCCTCACACGTCAGTCTCTCGGAGCCAGATCGATCAGCTGATTGTGCGTGTTAAGCGACGGAATGAAGAGAATCTGTTGGCAAGTTCGTCAATCACGGAGGGATTTTCCGTTGCACTGGTGACCGTAACTGGAAATTTTCGAACTTCGTGGAGTGTTTCAGGTGTCGTGATTTGGGATGAACTGTTGCGTTGGCCACGAATTCTTGTTGTGTTGTAGCCAGTCTGGTCCGTGCCACCATATGTTGCTCTGGAGGAGAAGAGCTTCTGCTGATGTGCCTCGCGAAATGAGGTCGTGGTTCCATTTGCAATTCTCTGTTGCGAGTTGAATTTTTGAAACCCGGTTGGCGACAAAGGTTGTCCAAGCCCAAGTCCAGTTGTAGAATCAACCCAAAAGAAAGTTTCGAGTTGAAGTTGAAGCGATGTGACGACTTTCTCATACAGCTGCGTGGCAAACAAGGCAAACAGCCCAAGGCGAGGGATGCTTTGTTGCTTTAAAGGTGCGATCTTTGATTTAGCTGTCAGAAGTGATACTTTTAAGTACTATTCCGGAAGCGTCGGTAGAACGAAGGTAAGCGCACACACCGTATGAACAAAATATCATGCTTGATATTGATTTTACAAGCTCCTTTGATATTGCGAGACTATTCACAACGTGCAAAAATCAAGCTGAGAGTTGACTCGACACTAAAATGATTCGATTGTACATCGTTTTCTTAGAAAGAGAAAGCATAGTTTGCTATCTCTTTTTAATCTTCACCGATGGCAGACGCGAAGGGACTGCTGCAAGCCATTATGAAAGTGTCGGTTACATTCGGGTGTAAAGCAAAAATCATTAAACTCAATCTCACCACAGTTTGGTGAGATTTGCAGTTGGTGAGTTTTGTTAGCTTGATATTCCGAGCTGCGATATCACAACTTGCAAAATCAACCGCAGTTGTTTGCTTGTTGATTTTTGTCTACGAAAATCAAGCGTGATCTTGGGCGTTGATGAGATTTGATTTTTTGATATTAATATTGCGTCGGAAAATAGGTGCAGTTAGGCTGATGTTGGATTCTGGAACATACTGCAGCGTTCTATGCGAAGATCGTTTAGAAGATTTAGTTGAGAGTAGTATGCTTTCTAGCTGATGGAGGTAGCTCTTGATCCCAGTCCCAGTATTTCCCGTCGTCGTCCTTCAATGTCCACAAGGTCTGCATAAAACAGTTTGGCAGAAGTAACCACTGGGCCAGGACCCCACAAAGTCACTTTCAATCGAAAATCGTCAAGCGACGATGAAGCTGTCAACCATCACTTTCAATTGAAACTCATTCGGTCTTCTCTTCGAGCAGATCCCCGTCAACATCAACAGAACCACTTTCGATCAGTTTTCATGCTGTTTGGTTTGGCTTAACTCTCGTGTTCATTTCTTCTTTCATTGTCAAATATACTTATCTTTGCATTGAAGCGATGCTGTTCGATCCAAATTCGTGCAGTTTTTATGACTTTTGTTGCTTGTTCACTCGGTTCATTTAAGCGTATGCGCATAGATTTGGGCACGTGGATGTCGGTGGTTTGTTTATCGATCAATATTCGTATTTTTTTTTAAATCGGGGTGACGCCTAGAGATCAAAAATTGATATGCGACGCCATTTTGAAATCCAATATGGCGGCTTCCAGTTTAAGAAAAAGTGTGAAATGCTGTCAAATACTTATCAATAAAGGTATTTTGGGAATCGGGATGATGTCTAGAGGATGAAAATCGATATCCGACGCCATTTTGAAATCGAAGATGGTGGTTTCCGATTTACGATAAAGTAGAAATACAGTCAAATACACATCGATATTGGTATTTTTGTAATCGGGATGAAGTCTAATTGATATGCGACGCCATTTCGAAATCCCAGTTGACAGCTAAGCCCCGTGCGTGAAAGACGTGTTTCTTTTATCCGTCTCGTTATCAGGTTACAAGCTAATGAGTTTTCTATCAGATGGGTGCTAAACGTGAGAACACCTTGGTAGTAGACTTTAGGGTGCTGCCGAAGCGACCAGATGCATCTGCCGTACAGAAATTCATGTACGGTGAGTTGAAACTGGACATAGCGGATGCCTTAAACATCCAGTTTCACAATGTTAGAAACTGTGTCTACGTCGAGATGGTAGATGCAGCAACAGCCAAGCGCTACTTTGCATCACACCATCTACAACACACTATGCAGTGCGAGAAAAAAGCTTACAAAATTCCCGTGTTCGTGGAAGACGAAACCGTTAACGTGAGAATCCATGATCTCCCTCCGAAAACACCTAACACGGTGATTATAGAAAGTATGCGACCATACGGTACTATTCTTTCCATCAGCAGAGAAATGTGGAAGAATTATTTTCCCGGCATCTACAATGGAGTACGTGTAGTACGGATGAAACTCAAACAACTCATCCCTTCCTATCTGACGATCGATGGTGAGACAACATTGATTACATATCGCAATCAAGCAAAAACCTGTAGGTTCTGTGGACAAAAGGCTCATCCCCGACAAAAGTGTAATAGCTCTACATCACGCATTACTGTCAATGACCCTACAGACGCAGGAAAGGTCACAAGCGATGAAAACAGTGAACAAACATTACTCGATACCAATCAAACCCAATCTACAATAGGCGAAACCAGCAAAAACACCCAGCACCAACACTCCGATGGAAACAATAGCGCACAAGAATCGACGGATAGTGAATCGGATGAATTTCTAACCGTCACCAACAAACGAAGGTTGTCAACGAAACAAAAACACAACAATGCGAAACGATATGTTACGAACCAGGGTTGCCAGAATCATGAATCAGCAGGAAATGAAAATTCGATGAAAGAAAAAGAAGACGAATTGTCAGTTCCGGACTCAAGAGTCAAGACGAGGAGCAAAAATAAGCAGCTAGGAAGAAAGTGAAAAAAAAAATGAATTTGAATTAACTGTATTCATATACTATTTTTCAGAGACGAACCAGCCTACGGCTGAAAGTATCTTTAATAAAGAAATCAAAAAATCATTTCGAAATCCATGATGGCGGCTTCCGATTTCAGATTAAGTGGGAAATACTGTCAAATACACATCAATATAGGTATTTTTGGAATCGGGATGGCGTCTAGAGGCCGGAAATCGATATCAGACACCATTTTGAAATCCAATATGACGGCTTCCTATTTCAGAACAAATGGGAAATGCTGATGCCGTCCCATCAATATGGATATAATTGGAATCGGGGGGACTTCTGGAGATTGGAAATAAATAGTGTTACCGTTTGTAACATTTGTTGATGTATTTCTGTATGTTTATCGTATTCTGCATGTCCATTTGAATTTGAATAATAATTGCCGATTTGATACCCCTAGTTTTAGTACACTATACCACAGTTTACTACCAACTGCTGGAACAGGTGATGAGCCAAAAATTTGAGTTCAGTGGAACATAAGAGAATGGGTACGAGAAGTACAGAGAAAGGGAACGGTGAGTAGCACGAAAAATTCTTCCACGACTTGCCAAGTAACCTTAAATGAGAGCAGTTGAACAAGCTAAAAAAAACCGTTAAGTTTTTGTTCTAAGTACGCTCGATCGAGGTGTTCGGCCAGATCACGCCGACAGGCCTTCCGTGGGCGATTGACCGTTGGAGAGCCAGTTCCGTTGGACGGCCCGGAGGATAGGACCACTTTGGACCTTTCCGTTACACCAGTGGTAGTTCATCGACCAGGGGTTGAAAGCTCGAAGTCATCTGAACGAGTTCCAACCGTGCCGGGACATAACCTCCCACCGAAGAAGCCACCTCTCCACCGTCCACCATTGTGAATTGGCATACCTACTGGCGCCACCAAACGCCCTTACTAAACCACCGTCACCATCACCAACACCGTAGTTTCCGGTTCAACCACGGCTAGCGTCTCCGCCGTAATCGCCACCACGACGGACGTTAACAACGCCGAATCCACCACCAGCCCGTACAGCATCACCACCGCCGTATCAACAACCACCAAGTGCAGCATCACCGCACAAAAGATCCAGCAGTCGCCGGCCGGCCAGGTAGTTGTAGAAAACATGCACTATACTGGCCACACACACACACACAATCTCTAAAATGTTATTCAGTAGCTTTTTCCATTCAATCACACTATAACCGAGTCCTGATTAGCCCGGTAAATCACTCCAGTCGACCTTGAGACTACGAATTGACCTCCAGATCGAGCTAGCCATCAAAAGAGGTCGTTGAATGACCCACCCTCATTGGTAGGCCGTTGCTTAGCCAAGCCCGCCGAGGTGTTTGTCCTGGTAGCCCCCTTGGTACCACACCCTAACAGTAACAATAGCCGACGCCATTTTGATATCCATGATGGTGGCTTCCGGTTTGAGAAAAAGTTGTAAATTCTATCAAATACCCATACAAACGTTTTTTTTTTTTTAGAATCAGGGTGACGTCTAGAAGCCGGATATCTATATCCGACGCCATTTTCAAGGTGGCCAGCAAACCGGGAAAACCGGGAATTTGAAAAGTAACCGGGAAAACCGGGAAAAACCCGGGAATTCAGTTAGAGAACCGGGAAAAATGAATTAACCATAATACCATAAGAACAAATATTTACACCAGAATTTCAGAATAAACCATTAAAGCAGAGTGATCCTTTAACAAATGAATGTCTTGCTCTATTTTGAAGTAATGAAATTGGGTTGTTAGCGGAATGCTTTAATAAAACAGCAAAAAAAGGTTATCTTCCATTTAATTCCACTTAATTAATTTTGGTATCCATGACAGATACGTATTTCGACTACAATGTGCAGTCTTCATCAGTGTCATTCCCACTAAAGAACTTATCAAAATCTAACCCCCTTAAGTACTCATCCCCTAGGTATAAAAGTCAAGATCACAGGTATATAAATGAAACTACAATGTGTTGAATCGGAACCTACCTAACTAATTAAAACCAAAGATTTAAGTAAGCTAAAGGAGAAAAATCTATTCAACTCTCTAATAAGGAAAAACCCAAAGGCTTGGTAGCCATCATAATGAAGTAATGAAATTGGGTTGTTAGCGGAATGCTTTAATAAAACAGCAAAAAAAGGTTATCTTCCATTTAATTCCACTTAATTAATTTTGGTATCCATGACAGATACGTATTTCGACTACAATGTGCAGTCTTCATCAGTGTCATTCCCACTAAAGAACTTATCAAAATCTAACCCCCTTAAGTACTCATCCCCTAGGTATAAAAGTCAAGATCACAGGTATATAAATGAAACTACAATGTGTTGAATCGGAACCTACCTAACTAATTAAAACCAAAGATTTAAGTAAGCTAAAGGAGAAAAATCTATTCAACTCTCTAATAAGGAAAAACCCAAAGGCTTGGTAGCCATCATAATGAAGTAATGAAATTGGGTTGTTAGCGGAATGCTTTAATAAAACAGCAAAAAAAGGTTATCTTCCATTTAATTCCACTTAATTAATTTTGGTATCCATGACAGATACGTATTTCGACTACAATGTGCAGTCTTCATCAGTGTCATTCCCACTAAAGAACTTATCAAAATCTAACCCCCTTAAGTACTCATCCCCTAGGTATAAAAGTCAAGATCACAGGTATATAAATGAAACTACAATGTGTTGAATCGGAACCTACCTAACTAATTAAAACCAAAGATTTAAGTAAGCTAAAGGAGAAAAATCTATTCAACTCTCTAATAAGGAAAAACCCAAAGGCTTGGTAGCCATCATAATGAAGTAATGAAATTGGGTTGTTAGCGGAATGCTTTAATAAAACAGCAAAAAAAGGTTATCTTCCATTTAATTCCACTTAATTAATTTTGGTATCCATGACAGATACGTATTTCGACTACAATGTGCAGTCTTCATCAGTGTCATTCCCACTAAAGAACTTATCAAAATCTAACCCCCTTAAGTACTCATCCCCTAGGTATAAAAGTCAAGATCACAGGTATATAAATGAAACTACAATGTGTTGAATCGGAACCTACCTAACTAATTAAAACCAAAGATTTAAGTAAGCTAAAGGAGAAAAATCTATTCAACTCTCTAATAAGGAAAAACCCAAAGGCTTGGTAGCCATCATAATGAAGTAATGAAATTGGGTTGTTAGCGGAATGCTTTAATAAAACAGCAAAAAAAGGTTATCTTCCATTTAATTCCACTTAATTAATTTTGGTATCCATGACAGATACGTATTTCGACTACAATGTGCAGTCTTCATCAGTGTCATTCCCACTAAAGAACTTATCAAAATCTAACCCCCTTAAGTACTCATCCCCTAGGTATAAAAGTCAAGATCACAGTTAGTTAGGTAGGTTCCGATTCAACACATTGTAGTTTCATTTATATACCTGTGATCTTGACTTTTATACCTAGGGGATGAGTACTTAAGGGGGTTAGATTTTGATAAGTTCTTTAGTGGGAATGACACTGATGAAGACTGCATAATTTTCTTGAAATTCTTCTTAAAATCATACATCATACAAATCTCCTCAGAATCACGTAGGGATTTTCCGCAAAGTTTTGTTTTTCACAACTCCTTTTTAAATCTTCTAAAATTACCTAACCATTTAATTCAGAACTTGCATTCTTCTCCACAGAAATCCTTCGAAATTCATCTAACAATTTCTAAGGATTTCATGTCAGAATAATTCTGGAAATCTGCTCAGAGCTTCTCCATCGAAAACTGTGTGGGAGTCCTTCTCAATATTTGTTTGAAGTCAACACTTTGAATTCTTTTAAATTCTTCTAAAAATCCCAGGGTTTTCCCGCTAGATTCTATAGATTGTTATGTAATATTTTATAACCCTTAAAATGCTTCCAAGTCTCAGAGCGTGACAATTAAGACTCCACGACTCATATTTTTTTTTTTTTAAATCTGTGATCTTGAATTTTTTTTCAAAATTTCACATTTTAATTATGTTTACTCCAAATCTTGCATGACGAAGATTGTTATTAATCACAAATTTCTAGTGCTAGTTTCAGACTTTACACAAATTTTAAAGCTCCAGAATCGTCTGAATCTTCTTAAATCACTTTTTTGTGTTTTCAGTAAATTCCTTTCAGCACGTTCTTAATTTTTTTTTGTTGAAAATGGTTGGTTGGTTGGTTGTCTTTATTAAGGAGATTTTCAGCCAGACGCTGGTGCATCTCCGCGTTGTTGAATATTAACAACCGGGATTTTTTTAAGATTTGAACCGGGAAAACCGGGGATTTCAAAATGAAAATTCACTGGCCACCCTGCATTTTGTAATCCAAGACGGTGGCTTCCGATTTGCGGAAAAGTGTCAAATATCCTAAAATATGGCTATTTTCAGAATGGGGATGAGACGTAGATGCCGAAAATTGATGTCACGCCGTCTTTAATTCCAAGATGGCGGCTTTGGTTCAGAAAAACTGTGAAATACTGTCAAATATCGATCAATGTGGGTTTTTCTGGAATCGGGTTTACATCTAGAAGCCAAAAATCGATGTCCGAAATGAAATTCAAGATGGTGGCTTCCGATTTCAGAAGAAGTATCAAATAGGCTACAAATGGCATCGAATATCGATTTTCAGCATCTACGCGTCGTCCTCGTTCCGAAAATACTTTTTGTGAAACCCGATGGCCACCATGTTGGATTCCAAAATGGCGTCGAATGTCGGCATCCCCGTTCCGAAAATACCCATATTGTAGGATAGTTGATACATTCTGAATCCTGATGACCGCCATATTGGATTCCAAAATAACGTTGAATATCGATTTTCGGCACCTTCGCGTTTTTCCCCTTCTGAAAATAACCGTATTGTAGGGTATTTGAGACTTTCCCTGACCCCGATGGCTGCCATCTTGGACTCCAGAATGGCTTCGTTAATTTATATTTCGTTTAATATAAAATAATATATTATTACTACATATAATCCGGATGCCATCCCAATCGGCAAACGATATTGTGTGGATACTGTCCGGATACTATATTTTGATGCTTGCGTCATCAGGTCGTGACCATGCGAATGAGCCCCGAATTGAAGTGAAAGGACGAAAGGAAACGAAGGAAGTAGTTTTCGAGTCATTCATTGCGTCAATTGAAACAAGTCTTTGCTTCAAATGAAATGAACAAGTGAAACAAGTGATAGTCCAGTCATGTTTGAAAAGAGGAATGTTCATCGTGACTCGATAACAAGAAATACGATGGCTTACACGAAAATGATATTGCTCGAAATGAAGCGATTCAGCGAGATTCTGCGGAGAGTCCAGTTTATTTTCTTTGTTTCGAAAATGCAGAACCCTGCACTGGGCCCACTTGGATTAAACAGACGAGCGATGTGTGAAAGTGTTATCCGCTTTGCGAGAAGTTGATCTGTATGCTCTGTAGCTTAGATCTAACTGGAGCAGTCAACTTGCGCTTGATCTGCCTCGACGTTTCAGCGATTCCAGGTACGACGATGTCTACTTTCGTACGACGGAGATTGAGTGTGTTCGCAAACTTTTTCGTGATGAAAGTGCTCATCGATCCTGAATCTAGAAGTGCACGAGCGGAAAACTCTCAATCATTCAGGTGCACAACTAGGAGGTTGACCGTTTCCGGGGAAGTTCGACGGCAGTCGACGTGGATGGATTCGGTTGTTGGGATGGCTGACCAGATATAGCTACTGAAGTGGATTTTTTCCTTCGTGCAGCAGGCTATCGTGTTTCTGGTGACAGTTTCGGCAATCGTACTTGGATGTACAGTCCCTACTTTGGTGTTCAGAGCGGAAGCAATCCAGCATAGACGCTGGACAACAACGCTAACTATTTTCATTATTTTAGTCAGTTAAGTCAATACTATTGTATCAAAGTCCTTTCAAACTTGTGTTTGGTGTGACGCCTTGAGAGCAGATCCCGCAAGCAACGTTATCACGAAGCAACTGAGCAAAAGGAAACAGCAATTTGCTGTTTCCTTTTGCTATTTACTTTTGTTCAGTTCTCTATCCGAGAAGTGGTTTACATCGGAAACAACAGGAATCCAAAGAAAACGACTTGGGTACGTTCTGCCTCGTGAAAGAAACTCGGTAATGTTCTCTACGAATGCATTACGCATGAACTGGGTGAAGTGAAGTGGATAAATCATTAGATCATGATTACAACGCTTGATACCGAACACAACGATAGTAACAAAAGCGACAGAGCTATTGGCAACGAACAAAGCGCACCGAAACAATGGCTGCTGTCGAATTTGCAGACTACCGCGGTACAACTGCTACTGTCAACCGATGAGTGCTGAAAGCGAATTGATTTTCGTGGCTTTTCAGAATATTCCATTATCATTCGACAATGCGTAAGATTTTCCACCAACATTTCAACCGATAGGAACCCACCGTGCACCACGCTTCGCTACCCCGCCGGTCGGTGTTCATACGGCGGGGGTGTTGAAAGGTAGTGAAAAATAAACTCCTCTTTTATGTTTTTTTTTCGGATATCTTTTCGGTAATTAAAAAGAATGGAAAGGAAGTAACGGGACCGAAAATTGGACGGTTATTCGACCTCTTCCTACCCTCCTAGACCTCTACAGTAATGTTCCGATTTTGGCAACACGTTTCCAATGTCTATAATTTGCTTATTCTCTGCACTGAAACACAATCTCAAGCTTTATTTAATATTTTCCATAGACTTAACGGTTTACTTTGAAGCTTTGAACGTTGAGATAATCAGTTTTGCAATCAATGGTACTTAAATTTAGGCGCTGCCAAAATCGGAACCACACTGTGCTTCCAACTCTTGAAAGCATAATGACATTCGGCAGCCGGCGCTCGTGTTGATGTTTTCATAACAACAGTCACTGCCGAATACGGCCGTTTCTAAAGTGCGTTCACTGTCATAGTGTTGTGCTGCAGAGACGAGGAGCAGATTCCGCCTATTTTTAGCCCCGGTTTAAAGCTTTCATCGCGTATTGTATGGCTATTTTTGTTCTGTCTCCAACACACTGCCGTCAAAGAAACGACGACGACGACGACGAAACTCGATCCCCAATCGTAAGGAAAGGGCTGTTCTGGTTATTTTTAAAACCTCTCTTTAAACATTTAGTACCTAAACGCTTTCTCATTGAGCGCGCGTTACGTAACTCTTCTGGTATATTATTTGTTTTGTTACCTTTCGCCGTCTGTTGTCGTAACCAGAATGAAAATATTTACTGTTTTCTTTCCATTTCCTATCATTTTTTTTGGCCTCAATCGTCATTCGTCTCCCTACTTATTTCGATCTGAAGATGTGTAGTACATCAGTCAGATGCTAATGAGTGTAAATTAATTAACGTTCTCTCGTCTCAGTCCTCACCTTTCGGTGTTGGTGCAACGCACAACGAAGTCTCTCAGCTCCATAATAACGCAGCACCAACATCAGCAACAGCAGCTCGTTTGTGTATTTGAATTGGCATCGGTGGTCGTCGTCGTCGTAGATCACTTTATAAATTACGGAACCGCTCGCACAATTCATTACAGTTGGCGACGCAGGGTGGCGCTGGGGTCATTCGGGGCTAATTGTTTTCACATAACAATTAGTTCGCTTGTGTGCAGTTTGTTCTCCGTAGGTGCTGAGGTGCGTTCATTTTTGTGTTTTCGTCAAACTCGATTCCTATGCAAACTGCTGCACCGAGGCAGCAGTTGCCGGATCGATCAGGGCTCGTGCTTGCACCCACAAGGTAGAGAGGTGTTATCATTTTGATTGATTACATCGTTTCCATGTGTAGCCCGTGGTGGCGGCAGGCATCAGCCGTAGGCGATTACAGCCCCAGCCTTTGTGTATGGTATGTGTAGTGTTCTCGTGGAAAAATATAGATTGAGTTATCTACCGGCGGGGTCGCCTTTTGATTGGAATGGAAGTGGTGATGAAACTGCTGAAAGAAGTTTGTTCGATTTTATCAGGCCAGCCGTAGTCACGCAATTCCGATGGAACTGGAATGGTGCGCGGGATTGCTGGAATATTTCAATTCAAATCTAGGACACCTGTGTGCATGTGGAGGTTCAGTTCCGCGGGAAATTTCTCCCGGATGACATGTTTAACTTTCGAAAATAATCACATCCAATGTTTTCACCACTCCCATTGGATAAATGTAATTCTCTATTTGATCACATTTTCGAAACCGAATAAAAATTAATACGCCGTTCCATTACACTGATTAGCCAACACCACAAAACTGTCATCCCATTTACTGCGATGACCAACCCGTCCAGCGTGCTATAATTTAATCAGACTAAATGTCGACAAGGCGAATTTAACATTTCAATACCCTCATCCTTCCAAGCCAGATTCTGCAGCCAGTGAAAGAGCTGAACCCGAAGCAACAGCAGCACCAGATGTACAAGTTGCACTTACTTCCGCCATGGACTGGATTTCGCCATGCAGGAAAGAGTAACTCAGAGCTCGCGCACCCGCCCTAACGATGCTGGGGCGTACAAGCTCGAATAAATATAACATTCCGTCAACTCCCACCAGCTTCTGCTGCCCGGCTCCTAACGGACGCATTCCTTCCGCCGACAATTACCAGCTCAATATGCACCCGTCGTATATGCATATGCAATGCATCCCCATGAACTGGGCGCTTTCTTCCGGTTGTAGGAGAATTCTTTCACTTATTAATGCAAGCTCGGAAGTCGCGCAGCGGAGCAATTTTTCATTCCTGACCCCGCTCCCTCCTCTTGCGCCATCCCCAAGCCAGGATGAACGAAACCTTTTCTCTGCAGCGAGATAATTACAATAGGGACGACGGTTAGAGGATCCGTCCCTTAAATTGTCGCATTATCAGCGGTGGATGCATCCAGTTTTCGACGAGGAAGGGGGGGGGGGTCCACGGAAGAAAGTCCACCCACTACCTTATTTCTTATTTCAATTACGATCACTCGAAAATTCGGACTGAATTTTATCCAGATCGCACGGCTGGAAATTTGTAGTTCAAGAAAGACAAACGTCACTGATGGGTGGATTGAAAGCGATGATTTTTTTTTCACCGAAGAAACCGACTAGCGCTGCTAGTGTTCTCCGGAGCGAATACATAATTGCAATTTGTACGGGATGAAAATACACCCACACATCGGCACGCGTTCTCCATGTGAGGCAAAGAATTCTATTAGCGATGAACTGAGCGCTCTGATGGTTCTCCGGTCGCTGCCGTGGAAAGGGTTGCGAAGGCATCGAAAACGAAACGCTCCCGTTACACGAGATTGTCAAGTGGCAACTACATATATAGCACAAGTAGGCCCGCCTGCAGTGCATCTTTGTTCATTTTCAAATGCGGTTGATTTGCGGTACTTGTTACCGAAGTGAAATCAGCCGCAGAGGGCGCTTTGAACTGGCTTGTGTTGATTGCGGGCATTGCAAGCAGTCTCTCGGAATTGCGAGAATAATCTATTCAACGTACGGTTCGAAATCGTTCAGACCGTATTCCAGATTCAACCATCGATCATGTTTCAGGAAATTTCAGGGTGGCCAGCGAACCGGGGAAAAGCCGGGAATTCAACGGGAGAATCGTGTTACTTTTTCAAATTATTTAATATTAACCTATTTAAAATTAGCAAACAGTTTTGTTTTAATTTATCTTGGAATTTTGATCAGCATAATCTGGGATTCTCCTTAAACTCACAAGAAAACATCCTTGGAACTCTTCTCGCATCTTGCAATTTTCTTCAAAGAATTTCCTCATAAATATTTTTCTTGGGAACCCTTCCTCTTCTAGGTTTTTAAACTTCTGTAGCAAGCTTTTTACCGGCTCTCAGCTTAGTTTAAGGGTGGCAAGTGAACCAGGAAAAACCGGGAAAAAACCAGGAATTTCAGAAGTCCACCAGGAAAATAATCTTGTTTGTATAATTTAAATAGGTTTTAAATTTTATGTATTTCAAAGTTTCTTTTTATAATCAGATCAAAACTAACCATTTTGTTCAAGCTAAATCTTTCACACCACTAAACATTGATGAACAAAATTTACCCTGAGAGATAAGTAAATGTATTTTGTATTTATTTTTAATTTATTTTTTTCTCGAATCAATTGAAAGCAGACTTAAGCAGTGCCGATGCGTAACTACTTTGAAGTACCTGTTCAAGATGTTTAATAATAAAGTTCTATTTCTAAAAACTTCAGATAAGGCCTTCGAACTTCATGCAAGTTCTACAAAATTCGGGAAAGTCTTCCAAGTTTCAGGAAAAATCCTGTGAACTACTGTGATGACCTACGACGGTTTAGGAAATCCCTCCGAACCTTCAGAGAAGTTCTACAAATTTCAGAAAAGTCTTGCGAACTTCAGGGAAGTCCTTTAATCTTTGGGGAATAACTACGAATTTTACAGAATTTTCTACAGATTTAATGTAACTTCTACGACATTTAGGCATTGCTTAAAACTTAAGGATAATCCTATGACACTTATGGATTATTTCCGAGCTTCAGAGAAGTCTTCAATACTCTTGGGAAGTTCTTTGAACTTAACATAGTTCTCCAAGCTCAAAAAAGTTCATAGAACTTCGGAGAAGTTGATTGAACTACAGGTAATCCTACGAAATTCATGGGAGCTCTCCAAACTTCAGGCAATTTCAAAGAAATTAAGAAAAGACCCACAAAATTTTGGAAAACCCTTCGATATTTAAAGCATTATGAACTTCAGGGAAGCTTTTCTAAATTTAGGGTCCTCATATATTCAGTTAAGTCCTTCAAACTTCAGGGACGTCCTCAGATCTTCAAGAAAGTTCTTCGAACTTGAAGGAAGTCTTACGAACTTCTGAGAATTTCTACGAATTTCGTGGTACTTCTACCAGGGTGGCCAGCGAACCGGGAAAACCGGGAAATATCCGGGAATTTGAAAAGTAACCGGGAAAAACCCGGGAATTCGATGAGAGAACCGGGAAAAATAAATTAGACATACCATAGGAATATATTTTCACACCAGAATTTCAGAATAAACCATTAAAACAGAGTGATTTTTTACCAAATGAATGTCTTTCTCTGTTTGCTGCATTTTCTTCGTATTCCCGCCTTATTGTTTTTTGAATTTAATCACTCAGCAATATTTCAAATTGATTCTTGGGATTCAATTTCAGATGTAAAGTGCATGAGCCTTAAAACAAAATATATATTTTTTTGCAATAAGTTTTGTTGGAGCTCTTTGATGAATCATTCACACTAGGGTTGAAATTATCGCCAGAACGCTCTTAGAATTCTGTTTCTAGTTGAATTCTCATCTTAATTCTCTAAGGATTCTTCAAAAATTACCTTATAATAATTTAATTTAGAACTTGCAATCTTCTCCACAGAAATCCCTCCAAATTCTTCTAACAATTTCTAAGGACTTCATGTCAGAATAATTCTGGAATTCTGCTCTGAACTTCTCGTTCGAAAACTATGTGGGATCCTCCTCAATAGTTTTTTGAAATCAACACTTTGAATACTTTTAAATTTTACTGAAAATTCCAGAGTTTGTCCGCAAGATTCTATCGATTGTTCAGTAATTTGTTTTAACTCTTAAAATACTTTCAAGTCTAAGAACGTTGACAATTATGACTGCACGACTATTTAATAAATATGATATTTTTTTTCCCAAATCTGTGATCTTGGAAAATTTTTAAACTCTCACATTTTAACTATTTTTTTCTCTAAATCTTGCATCACGAAGATTGTTATTAATCCCAAATTTTGAAGAAAAATTCTGTTTTCAGACGCTACACAAATTTCAAAGCCCCAGTATCTTGGGAATCTATCTTTTTAGTAAATAATCTTTCAGTGAATACACATCTTCTCTATCCGATATCACTATCAATTTGCTCTAATTCTCATTTGTACCAAGTTAATTTTTCTGAAACATTTTTTTTTTAATTTAATCTCTTATTCTTCACAATTCACCTATTATATAACCTATTCATCTAGATAGCATTTGGCCCAGTGACCTTAATCCCCCCTTAATCTTCACTCAATAAATTCTAGGGCTTTGAAATCATAAGATGTGTCGATCATAAAAAGTAGTAGAATTCGATTTATCAAAGTATCTTGAAAGATCAATAAATCGTTTTGAATACATTTAGTGACTCATAGAGTTGAATTTGTCCCATAGCTTTAGAAAACACTTTCTGTAATTTGGCTTTCATTTTTCTCACAAATAACCACTGAAAATTTACAGTTGGCCACGTTTTAAAAAATGCGTACGATTTCGTTTTTTGTTGAATATCAACAACCGGGAAATTTTTAAGATTTGAACCGGGAAAAAACCGGGAATTTCAAAATTAAAAGTCACTGGCCACCCTGTTCTACGATATTTAAGAAATTCCCATGAATTTAAAAAAAAAAATCCGAACTTCAGGGAAGTCCTAAGATCTTAAAAAAAAAGTCCTTCGATCTTCGGGGAAGTCCCATGAAATTCAGGCAATACAAACTTCAATGAACCCTTCAGGAAAGACCTTAACGCTTCAGGGAAGTCCCATGAAATTCAGGCAATACAAACTTCAATGAACCCTTCAGGAATGACCTTAACGCTTCAGGGAAGTTCTACGAACTTTAGGGACTTTCTATGAACTTCAGCAGTCAGTCTTTTTAATAATAAGAGTTATTAAACCAGCGTTGTTTATGAAATCTTTTAATCATATGATTTTGAAACCAGTTGTAATCAAAATTCCGCTAAATAAGATCCTCAATCGTTGACAATTTGCGGAAAATTTAAACAAACTGGAAATCCGTAAGAATTTTAGCAGCAAAGGTTTGTTTAAAGAGTCCTTATTCATATCACATTTCTCAATTTCATCTTGAGATAAACTGGCTAAAAATCTCAATAATAAAGTTATAAAAATTAGCGGTTTCAAAAACATAAATCTCAAGATTTAGGGGCTTATAGATCTCTAAATTTCAAACATTAGATAGGGCTCCGCGCTAGTCCGTCGTATCTCAGCTTTTCTTCGTCATACATCCCTTAAATAGCTCATTTTACGGGTTATCGCAAATGTGTCAATGTCAATCGTAATTAATCTTGTAAGCAGAGATGTTTTTTTGCAAAAACATGAGTGAAAACGCTTTGCTATTATAGTTTTATACGACGAAGTAGCGCGGATCCCTACTAGCTTCTTTACAGCAAACAATTAGATAAAGATTTCACGGGCATTCATAAGAACCTTAATACCTATTTTGGTTTGTGAAATTCCGCATTGCGCGAAGAATGATGGTACAAGGATTCACTATATATTTTTTTAAATTGTTTTTTAAATACTTGGTTTTTAAAACCAGGAATTTTTTAAATCATTGACCAGGAAAACCAGGAAAAAAACCAGGAATTTCAAAATGGAAATTCACTTGCCCTGTAGTCTTCTATATGTACTTCCACAATTTTTAATTAAGAGCTTTCGATGCGAACCAATGCATGAATTTCTATATTGATATATATGATGGTCTATGCCCAGGGAAGTCGAGAAAATTTCCAACCCGAAAGATTTTCTCGACCGGAACGGGAATCGAACCCGCCGCCTTCGGCTTGCTAATACCGTGCCTTTACTGACTAGGCTATCTGAGTGCTCTCGAATTATACTATTGAAATATTTCAGAAAGTGCCCAACAGTGCTCCTTCTACTTGCGTGACAAGCTTTCATTGTTGTTTTCATCAAAGCATTACTCAGGGAACAATGTTAAACACCATTTTTGTACAAGGTATTATAACCAAAGAATCAAAAATATCTCCAAATGACAAAATGACAAGCGATCAACGAACCGAATGATAACGCTATGTCAGAAGTGGAAAGCAATAATGATATAATCTTCTTCCTTTTTTTCACGACAGGCAGCCCGTGCGACACTGCTCACTTGGGGCGATAGAAGGAAATGAGCAAATTGTTGGCAAGCAACTTCACGAAGTCAAACCGAAGATGATACACGTGTGTTAATGGGAATTCCATGTGTATGTGTGTTTGGATTCGCTGATTATAACTAATCTTATATATGCTTCATTTTGGTTTGGGATAAGTGTTTGAACTATGGCTCGGGATTTCCATTGGGGCGTGCTTCTGTTGTGACATACCCATCGTAAATTTGTTGGACGACATAGTGGAAACGTGTGATCGTAGTTGGAGCATACACCCTACATAATTTAAAAATGAGCTAGGAAACTAACTTCAAAGTGAAGCGTTTTAGTCACTTGAAACTGGGTCGAACTAAGATATAATAAATATAGGTCAAAGTCAAAAGTACTTGAAACACGTTAAATTTTAGATTACATGCACAATTCCAGGTACTTAATAAAGCATGGGTTATAATTGATTAGGTAGATTAGAGATTTCAATTATTTATTAAATTAAACTAATGAGATATCATAATCATCAAACGAACTTAAATAAAAAAATTTAGACAGTCTAATAGCATTAAGAAGATTAACAAAAGAGTTAGTATGCGGGGGGCCGCTTTGGGAGGCAACTAGCCTTTAAAGCAACTGGCAACTAGTCTTTTCATATATTGTCTGTTTATTTTGATGATTGCTTCAAAATATCAATTTGGTATATATGAGAAAGGATAAATCAGTGGGAGAGGGATTTTCGGTTTCTTCACATTTTGCAGCACAAATCTAGTACTTTTTCCTAGTCATTTCCTCAAAACACCTCAATAACCGATCTATTCAATTCCTTCCTTTTCCCATGGCGTTCAAGTGGTCCGCATAGACTATTCAGCCATTACCCTTCCTTTAGCCTCGGCTTTGGATTGATTTGCGCTTCAATTGCCCCACCAAACGCTGCAAAATGAAAATGAATTATTCGTAAAATTCATGTGCTATTCTCCTCAAAATCCCCATTAAATTCTACTCAGTATCTCCTAAGAATTCCATTCAGAACTTCCTTCACCCCATAAACTCCTTAGAACAGAGTGTTTAATGAACCGGGAATCGAAAACAGCCGGGAATTCGATTGGAACCTTAACATATCATTTGTATACCTATGTTAATTAATTTCTGATATTAAAAATTCTAAGTCCGGTATATCGAATATTTGAATTAATCTTAAATATTTCTTTAAGCTCAGAATTCTGAACTTTTCCTTAGCATGGGAAATCAAGTCTGAGATCTAAATTAAATCGACATGTTTCAACAATTGGTTAGTTCCAAAATCGTCCAAGATTTCCCAGAAGGATTTCAGTGAGAATTCCTAATAATTTGTAAGCCTTAGAGTCGTTATTTTTTGTTAAATATTGCAATCTCAGCCGTGACCTTGAGCGTGAAAGTTACTTTCAAGATTCCCCTCCTGCATGGAGCGGAAAATTTCGCAGAAGGTCATTTAGCCGAATGGGTCATTTCACCGATGGTCATTTTGTCGGATGGGTCATTTCACCGAAGAGCAAGCCATTTTCTACGGTTTTGAAATATTCTCGAAGTTGAGTAAATTTTGAAATCAGTCTCGGAAAAAAGATTAAGAAGGTTCGATTTTTTCAACTTGGCAGTTATTCAAATGTAATGCATCCTTCTTTTGAACATGAGCAGCTCTTTCGAGTTGTGCTGATTTTAGAAATTTCATAGAAAGGGAATATCTATTATTTAAAAGCGTTCCAAATTCATTTTAATTGTATATTGATGCATTCGGCGAAACGTCCTTCGACGAAATGGCACAGCCCCCTCCTGAATACTCTGGAAATTCACTCTGCACTAATCTTCGTATTATTAATAATTTTAATCTAATCTAATCAAACACCAACACAGCCAGTTCTTGAAAGCATCCTCATCATCTAGCTTTGAGGAGGAGAAGGGGGGGGGGGGGGGGGGGCACCTGTTTTAATCTCTAAAAAAAGGTATGTTTTTTTGAAAATTAGAATAAATTCAATCATTTCGGGTTTTCAGTATGTTATTAAGAAACATTACAGCTTTATTTAAAAAAAAATATTCAGCTTTATTTTATAAAGAATATTATCTTTTACGCTATTGGCAGCCCTTCTCTCGAAACCACATTTTTTTTACCTTGTGAGACAAGGATCTTAGAGACTATTCGATCAATTTTGATGCTTATTTTGTTCGTGATGTAAAAATTAATTATCTAAAATCTAACATAGGATTTTTCGGAAATTCCAAGTTTTAGATTTTTTACGCGCATTTGAAAAGTAATTTTTCAACGAAAAATCGAACCTTTTTTTCGAACGTCGCCTTTTTGATAATTTTGCGCATTTAGATTTTAGATATTTTGAGCATGACCATGAATAACCACCCACGGTTGCTACTCTGTTATTGCCAGATCAGCTGTAATTACACAGAGAGCCAATAAATGATGCCTGGGACTAGCAGTCATCCTCAATGTGTAAAAACTGGTGATCTAAAGCAAGGCAATACCAGCGCCGGCCGCGCCCGAACACAAAGGAAGAAAGGAATGGGTAGGAATGTTTTAACGTGACACTCACTTTGATGGAAGCCGAGAACACCTCTGCACTTCCACGAGGAATCACTGGGATATTGGGTAAGAGGGTTGGGATTGCAGCAGGGTTCGTTTTGGTAAACGATAAGCTGAATTGATGTCCTTACGCGAACGAGCTTCGGATTGAACCCACGATCTTCTGCTCAGTAAGCAAAAACGTTTGCCACTAGACAAACGAGCTCCTCTTTGATCATCGAGTTGTTGCTATTCCCATGCAGTCATATTAACAAATAAAGCAATTGACGAATCTTGAATGTGGATGGGCCTGAGATTAGACTCATTATGTTCTGCTCAGTAAGCAAAAACGATCGCTCTAAGGCCACCGAGCCCCTCATATCACATCATACCTTTACTCGAGCTGTTAAACCAGCGATTTGACTATAAATCTCTTTAATATGAAAGCACCTAGGACCACATTCTTTTGCTCAGTAAGCAAGCAACTGCAACCGACGATCTTTCGAATCTGAAATCTAAAAGCTACGAAAAAGCACGTAGGCCTTCATTAAGTTCCACTTTCACGCGAAGTTCAATGCTTCGATTTGCTCTTTACGCATTGTTCAGGCTATGACCGACGTAACTTTTGTTTAGGCCCTGATTAAACAAGATATTAAAATGAAATTAAGTTCTCGAATGATATTAAAAATTGAATCGATTCAACAGTTGGAATCATTTTCCCAAAATGTAAACGAAAGGATTATCAATTCTTTCAACAGTAGTTGTCCTATCAAGCGGTCCTCCTCTAGCAGGGATGTACCGTGGTGAAATTCGAATTTGGAACGCCTTCGGAAAACTTCTCGTAAGAAAGGCGAAAATCACTTCTGATTGGACACAGTACAAGAAATCTCTATATGAATATAATAACGAAATAGGGAAATCTAAGAGGCGGTCTTGGATTCGAATGTGTGAAGCATAAGCAGTATTCCGGAAGTGGCAAGGTTAAAACAAAACTCTTTCGAATGATCATACGATAGAACTTGGTAATCTTAAATGTCTTGATGGAGGTTTCACCAAATCTCCTTCTGAAACTTTAGATCTAATGATGGAAACACATCTTCCAGGATCAGTCTTGTGTGAGGAATCGGCTAACTCTGATTTTTTTTTTGATGAAAGATGTTCTACGGAGACCTCTTCGGAGTCTCGAAGAACAGTAGACACCACACCAGATTTAGCAGATGAAATTTCCACTTTTCAGCCCTTTAAATCTGCAGATGTGGACGGAATATTGCCGGCGCTACTTCAAAAAGGTGAAGCAGTGCTGATTCCGGCTCTAACTAAGATTTGAAGACAATTCACACATCCATTATCTAATGTTCAGTTTGCGTATCAATCCGGAAAGTCAACAGTTACTGCTCTCCATACCTTAGTAACAAAAATTGAAAAAAACTCTTTCAGTTAAAGAAATTGCACTCTGGTCTTTCTTGGATATTGAAGGAGCTTTTGATAACGCGTTCTATTCCTCTATGGTTTACTCCATGAAGGCAAGGAACTTCTATAGGCGCATCGTCAACTGGATTCAGACTATGCTTGCAAAAAAGGGAAATCACTTCTGGGCTGGGTAGCTCATCTATAACAGTAAAGGCAACGAAAGGTTGTCCTCAAGGAGGAGTTCTCTCACCACTGCTGTGGTCTTTAGTTGTAGATGATCTTCTAAGAACCCTGGAAGCAAAAGCTTTCGAAGTTGTGGGCTTTGCGGATGACATAGCCATGATAGTAAGTGGAAAGTTTGATGTTATCATTTCTGAAATAATGCAAGAGGCCCTAAAGTTTACCCAGTTTTGGTGCATTAAAGAGGGTCTAAGTTTTTTTTTTTTTTTTTTTATTATAGTCATTTTAACACTATTGGGCAGAGTTGAAAAAATCATGAAAAAATCACCAGCATTCACTATAATTTTTATAATTTTTCATCCATAGTGAACTTTGATGAATTTTAGTGATTTTTTCAGCCCTGCTCTTGGCTCATTCGTGACTTGTCCGGGGGTGAGATTTGAACTCGTGACTCCGGCGTGAGAGGTATGGATGCTAACCACTACGCCGGAGTCGCCCCCAGAGGGTCTAAGTATTAATCCATCAAAAGTCGTAATCATCCCCTTTACTAGAAAGAGGAAGATTAACCTAAAAGAATTCAATCTTGGTGGAGAGCAGATCACTAGGATGCAACAGGTCAAATACCTATGAGTTATTTTGGACGCCAAGTTGAGTTGGAATGCTTGGTTCTGTGATTAACAAAGCAACCAGTGCCCTGTGGGGCTACAAAACTATTGGATCCATCCGAAAGTAGCGTATGCTTCGTTAGTGTGGTGGCTAAAATCAAAAGAGGCTACTGCACAGAGGAAACTAGTAAAACTTCAACGTCTAGCATGCATTGCAATAACGGGTGCGGTGCGTAGCATCCCATCAAAAGCATTAAAAGCAGTCCTCAATCTGCTGCCCTTGCATAAACATGTGCAACTAGAAGCGGAAAGAAGTGCTCTAAGGCTCAAAAGATCTAAAAAAAGTCATGCCAGGTGATCTTGTTGGTCATCTAATCATCTTACAATACTTCCAAAGAGGTCCAGTGATGAGTATGAATGGAGACTGGATGAAACCAGAGGACAACTATGAAATTCCCTTCAACATATGTGAAACGGCACGTTCGGTTTAGGAAACTGGTGGCCCTGACGTTTGGCAAGGCTCAATCATATTTTTCACAGATGGCTCAAAAATTGGAATACGAACAGGTGCAGGAATCTTTGGCCCCGGGACAAATATTTCAGTTGTTGTTTATTAATTTATTTGATAAGACTCAAACGAATTAACTTTACAGAGCCGAGGATAACCATACGGTTAAAATGGAACTCAAATGCTGGGAAGAGCAAAGGGTGATGGTCAATTAGATGACTGTCACAAACTGCAACCAGTCGAAAAGAATTATACTTCTTCTTCTTATTCGCATTTCAAGCTTATTGCTTAGTGCATATTAGCTTATTGCGTGCTCTCAACTTAGTGTTCTAAATGCACTTCCACAGTTATTAATTGAGAGCTTTCGATGCCAATACCAATTGCATAAATTTGTATATTGTGTGGCAAGCACCATGATACTCTATGCCCAGGGAAGTCGAGAAAATTTCCAACCCGAAAGATTCCCTCGACCGGACCGGGAATCGAACCCGCCGCCTCCGGTTAAGAATTATAACTCCTAATATAACATACACCAAAAAGCTCTTAGAGCTCAATAAAAGAGCTCTTAGTATATACACTGGCCTAGTAACTGGGCACTGTCCTAGTAGAAAAGATGTGTCCAGGCAATTAGCCGTCCACTCGTTAAATAGTGTTCGGTTTGCATGATACAAACAGCAAATAGGGGTACCACAAAAGTTCAAATAATGGACGCAGTGGTTTCACTCCCCACCAAAAAAAAAAAAAGTTCTCGAAAGCAGTCAATAATGTATCCCAAACTGGATCAAGCGTGCACTCTATTTTTCTAAACATTCGGAAGCGTTCCCAAGATCAAACAGGTTCAATTTTCTACAATAGTGGGATAAATCGTAATGTATTACCGACAGTATCGCTTTTCTTATGTTCTATCTAAAACCGCAAAATAGATCACACGCGATCGAGGTCATCCCGCCAGGAAACAAACGGATTGTTTTTAACTTGAACAAGCTCAACAAATTCAATCACCATGGCAGCACCAACACAACCTATATTAGATTTGAGATATTTTTTATAAAAAACTCAAAACACTAATTATTTCTTTTCAGAATTTAAAGTTTATCTCAGAATTTTCTTGAAACTGTTCTCAAAATTCTCCTGCCCTTGTTTCCCCAAATCATTGTCCCAAAATTACCTTGGAGTTCACAACAGAATTTCATGGGACTGTTTCTCAGAATTCCATGAAATTATTCTCAAAATGTCCTTGAAAGTATTTCTTTAAATTTTCTCTTCGGAATTCTTTTGAAACTCTCCTTAGAATTCCCTCAAAACTATTCTGAGAATTCGAATCACTTTGATTTGTCTTTGAATTATCTTAAAGCTTTCTTCTGGATCGCCCTGTAATGCTCCCCACAATCCCCACAGAAGTCTTTTTAGAAAAACCTTGGAATTCATCTTTAGTTCTGCTGAAATACTTCTCAAAACTATTAGGATTTTGACTAGGAGAATTACCTTGAAATTTTCCACAGAATTCCTTTATACTTATCTCTAGAATTCCTCTACAATTCTCCAACAAAACTCATTTGGCATTCTCATTAAAGTTGTGTAGACAATTGTTCAAAATCTCAGAATCTTAAAACTTCGTCCTGGCCATGATTTTTTTTTTAAATCTGGG
Organism: Ochlerotatus camptorhynchus; assembly: GCF_037179485.1. Lineage (NCBI taxonomy): Eukaryota > Metazoa > Arthropoda > Insecta > Diptera > Culicidae > Ochlerotatus > Ochlerotatus camptorhynchus. The sequence continues at coordinate 1,709,760 of NW_027040553.1, forward strand.
ATCTTGACAATTAGGGGAATTTACGTATTCTCGGCAACCTAAGCAGCGACCTTCTTTCTATAGCCTTTTTCTCTAAAGAACGCACACATATGCAGTATTGGTTTGTTTACAATCTTTTGCTACCAGCTGCTCTAACAATTTCAGTCGAAAGAATTGTCAAAAACTGTTTTGAAACGCTTTTACAAAGCTCCAATCTTCTCTAGTGAGAGCGAGTATTATCGGCAACCAGTTTTTCTTCGGCAACCGTTCCATTTGAACTGCATGTAAATCTGCTGTTCTATTATCGGCAACTCGAAATCAGCTACGATTTGTAGTGCGTGTGTTTCATTTCAAGACAACCTTGCTAAATTGCTTTTTCTCAGTAGTAAAAATATAGTCAAATTGAAGCTGAAAGCATAAAGAATCGTTTGCATGCATTCAGTGAAGTGTTTTCGTAAGAAAATCCAGTGAAAATAGTGTTTCAATTTGGGTTGCTGAAAATAGTCTGGCATGCCGAAGCCGTCATTTCCCCTACATCATGTTTGAAATTTTAAATTTTAATTTTTCGGTGTCTGAAATCCTAAGAAAAATCCAGGCTTGCTGAAACTCCTCAAACTTACTGGAGGTTTTAAAACACTCTTGTCCTGCGAGTTTAGCCAGCCCTCACCTCGAGTGAGTGGCGGCAGGAATATGGAGGAAGCAAAACGAAAACTCCTCGAGAGAGAGGAAGAGTGAACTTCAGCGGTGATTTGACGTGAGGTGCGCTTTTCGAGACTCCGGATGACTTTTTTGTTCGACGCAAGAAGCTCAGAGTTCACCCAGAGTGAGAGTAAGAGCGTGTGATAGAAAACATGAATATGAATGGCCGCAAACCTTACTCTCATTTTATCCCCCTTCTCTCACAAGCTCTGAAGCTCAGTGGAATGATTTGGCAGTAGGCATTCTACTGCGCAGAAAAATGCTACACTCGGCTCATTTCAAACTCGCGAGCAAGGCTCCATCGAGCCTGGAGAAATCTAATCTAATCCAAGTTCAAAATACCATAATCCACCGAATACCGGTTCATTATTCCGGACATTTTTTTATGTGTGATTATTCCTAACGATTCTAAATGCCCATAATGAAATTTAAGTGCCATTTTATAAGTGTCTGGATATGTCGACTTTGCCGATCTTGGGGGGAATAATGTATTTTATCAATTAAAAAAATATTCATGTGGGTATTATTTTTTATCATATTCAGCTGCTTATATGGTCATCTGGGAACTACCGGGAATTTAATTTCTTCAAATCAGTGGCAGGGTGGCCAGCAAACCGGGAATTTGAAAAGTAGCCGAGAAAACCGGGAAAACCCAGGGAATTCTTCGAGAGAACCGGGAAAAATAAATTAACCACATCATACGAATAAATTTTTAAACCAAAATTTCAGAATACACCTTTAAAACAGAGTGTTCCTTGACCAAATGAATGTCTTGCTCTATTTGCTGCATAATTTTCTTCAGTTTCCCGTCTTATTGTTTTTCGAATTTAATCACTCAGCAGTATTGCAAATTGATTTTTGTCGTTTCAATTTCAGATGTAAAGTACATGGTCCTTAAAACAAAATATTGAAGATGCTGATTAAGTCCAGAACAAATATTTGTAACTGAAACTGAATTATTCTTTTCCAGGGTTTTAATTTTATTCAAAATTCTCATGATATGAACTCCAGAATTAACTTGGAAGTCTGCTCTGAATTATCTTGAAATTGTTCTGAAATAAAGCAGAAAACACTCCGCGTAATAATTACCGTTGAATTCTTTTCGGAATTTCCTTGCAACCCCTTCTTAGAATTTAATTGGAATCCTTCTTAAAATTCCCTTGAGCCATCCAGAGACTTTGATTCCTTTGAAAATCTTTTCAAAAATTTCTTTTAACTTTATTCAAAACAGCAGAAATCTTTCGAAATTTTATTGTATTTTAAAGAATTTCTTTCTAATTATCAGCTTTTTTTGCAATCAATTTTGTTGGAGTTCTGTGATGAATCTTTCGCACTAGGGTTGAAATTATTGCCAGAACACTCTTAGAACTCTGTTTCTTGTTAAATTCTTATCACAATTCTCTTGGTATTCTTCTTAAAATTCACCTGTCATTTTCCTCACGATCCCCAAGTTTTGATTTTCACAACTATTTTTAAATCTTCTAAAATTACCTAACAATTGAATTTAGAACTTGCATTCTTCTCCACAGAAATCCCTCCAAATTGATCTAACAATTTCTAAGGATTTCATGTCAGAATAATTCTGGAATTCTGCTCAGAACTTCTCCTTCGAAAACTGTGTGGGAATCCTTCTCAATATTTGTTTGAACTCAACACTTTGAATTCTTTTAAATTTTACTAAAAAATCCAGGGTTTGTCCGCTAGATTCTATAGATTGTTCTGTAATTTGTTATAACCCTTAAAATGTTTCCAAGTCTCAGAGCGTGACAATTATGACTCCTCGACTCATAAGTATGATCTTGAAATTTTTTCAAAATCTCACATTTTAATTATTTTTTCTCCAAATCTTGCTTCACAAAGATTGTTATTAATCACAAATTTTGAAAAAAAAAAGAGTGCTAGTTTCAGACTCTACACAAATTTATCAGAATCTTTGGAATCTTCTTAAATCACCGTTTTTATCCTTCCAGTAAATTCCTTTCAGCACGTTCTAAAAAATGCGTTCAATTTAGTTTTGTTGTTGAATTTAACAACCGGGAATATTTAAAAATTTGAACCGGGAAAAAACCGGGAATTTAAAAACTAAAATTCACTGGCCACCCTGCAGTGGCTAAAACCACGTCTACTCACAAGACTGAGTAAAAATGGAATCTGAGTAAAGCTTAAACTAAATTTGCTAGATTTCCACGCATAAGTAGGCTAACTGAGTAAACCGAACTTAAAATTGAGTTTAATGTCACTGCCGGGTAGAGCTCATGGACGGAAAAATGTCAATTGAGATTCAAAAATATTAATTAATAATTCAAACTCGAACTTAGAGCCCAGAATTAACAAAAAGTAAGAGGTTGGTCGGTATCAATATTCGACGACTGTGTTAGGGAAACCACTTTTTCCCATTACGGAAATGCCTCGTTTTCTGAGGACATAATTGTGCATTTTCGTGCACAAAAAGCACGGAATTTTCGGTTTATTCAATAGATAATCAAAAAAAGCGAAAATTTATTGGAGGAATTTCATGCTACAATTTTCTAACCACGAGATATTCGCGATCAATCGTATACTTTCGCATTTTACCACAAACGTTTGGTTGCTGGGTACATTATCAAAAAGTTTTGGGGGTGATGTGGCTGGCAGCAAGGCGAGCGAACGTTCAATGAAAATTAACTCTTAAACAACAATAATTTATGGAGATCCTGAAAAGAACCGTTAACCGTTTTGTCGTGATGGTTGAGTAATGCTGGGCTATTATGGTATTAAATACGGATGAGACTGGCGAGCTGTATGTTGCATAGAACGAGTGTGACGTGCTTGGCATAGATGATCCACAGCGACTCACGACGAGCAACTGAATCCGATCAGTAGCGGTGCGGCTTCTTCCTCCTTCTTCTTTGAATCGAAGGCCCTTCAGGGCAGGCTTGATAGCTAGTAGCTAAATGTACAACGCCACGCGCCGAAAGCACCGCTGTTGCTGCTGTTGATGACGACCGGACACCACCACTCACCACGCGGTGATTGAATAAGGATGAAATTCAATTTTGAAAACTGTGTTAGGGAAAGCGCTTTTCGCAGGCAATCGGTGATAATTTTAACTATCATAGCAACATTCGTGGAATTTTCAATAGTAACCATTTGAAAATTGATAAAGTCTTAATTTTAAAAGATTCGTATAAAAATTTTCTATCGATTGGCGTATTAAAAAATAAAATCCATCATCTCTGGAACAAACTCATACCTCTTTCATGCCGCAACAAGGTTTGGTCTTTGAAATTGCACTCGCAATGCTGCCTTAAAAATACATGATATGTTAAATTTAAACTTATGGGAACTGACATCCGACAAATGTCCAGAAAAACTCTTTAACAAATTTATGGTGGTCCTGAAAAGAACCGGTTTGTCGTGATTGTTGAGTAATGCTCAGGAATGCTTTGGAACGAGTGTGACGCGCTTGGCATAGATAACCCACAGCGACTCACGACGAGCAACTGAATCCGATCAGTAGCGGTGCAACTTCTTCCTCCTTCTTGGGTGAATGGACGCTCATGTGGGCTGCAGCTCGCTGCTTGCGTTTTGTTGTGTACTGGAGAACAATGTTCAACGCCACGCGCTGAAAGCACTGCTGCTGCTGCTGCTGCTGATGACGACCGACTGGACACCACCACACACGGCGAGACCGAATGGAATTAGATTTTGAAATCTGTGTTAGGGAATGCGATTTTTGCAAGCGAACGGTGATAATTTTGATCACCATGGCAACAGTTGGACATTTGTGTAATTTTCAATAGTGACCTATTGAAAATTGATAAAGTGTTCATTTTAGCAGATTCTTAGAAAAATTTCCAGTCGATTGGCTTGTTTAGAATTTTAATCCATCCGCTATTGACAGAGTTAGACAGAGACCCTCAATATGTTTGTTGCCGAAAAACGCAATCCTACGTCAAAACTGGAATTGATCAGTGGTAAGGTTTATGACGCTCCAAAGAGTTGATATAGAACTAACTCAAAATTCGAAATAGATCTATCGCTGGGAAATATCAAACCATTCACACCTCGTAGATGTTCAACATCTGTCTCGTTGTAACACTTACTCGATAATGGCACCCACGTGGTTCTGCTTGCATCGCCACTAACACTCTCACCCCCCTCATCGTGACCCAAATGCTACGTGGCCTCAATCCACAGCATCTTCTTCGATCAATATGCACAGCATCTTGCACCCATCCATATGCCTACAGAGCACCCAATCGATAAATGGGACTGTGCAAGTGATACTTGTCACAACAAGCCATCACCATTGTCGTCACTATCATCCTCATCATGGACACCATCGTTTCGAAACGCCCTTGCGTTGTGTTAGGAATTAAGTCCTGGCATGATGTCCATTCATCTTATCGTTCTCGTTGCTGTTGTTTGGAAGATTCAAGTGGACTTTTGTGTATCGCTTCCGTTGCAGAGTACTAGCCGACTAACATCAATTCCGTATCAAAAGAAGGTGGTGATAACAAACAATGTCAATGTACCTTATTGTGTGTGAAGCGTTTCGCAACCTTAGGATCTACAACGATCTACGATTCGCAATCCAGAAGGTATCTACAAGCCATCACAATAAAGCAATTGAATGCTGTCGTTGTTATCGCTGCTGCTGGTGTGGTGGTGGAGCTGGAGAATTGTCTTGATAAGGTTCAAGTGGCCTTCAGAGCTGCGAAAAAGGGTGTGTGTGTTTGATAACAACACCGCCCCGTGAAATTGCCGCCGCTGCTGCGGGTGGGAATCGGAATTCAAACAATCATCGTCGTAGCTTGTACGATTGATTTTAATTGGGAGCGAAAGCGTAGCTAGTTGGGTTGCCGGCTATAATCACTTGATTCGCTTCTCATGAGCGTTATAATTCTATTCATCCCATAAAAAGTTAATACCACGGCGGCAGTCCAATCACTTGCCTGGGATGGAAATTGATGCGTTTGTTGTTATGATCAATCATAGGGGAACAAATTTCCACTACACAGTTGAAGGCAGTAGACCGGGGGTCGGTTTGTTCACCAGTGCGAATTTGGTTATGCAATTAGCATTAAAATCACATCATCTGTTGACAGACAACCACTTGAAGCGTTTGTTGACAAACGGTTAACCGCTGTACTTAACAGTCAATTAGTCTAATGAGGGTCATGTTTGCCTTTGAGTTAGAAAATTAGTTTTTCCAGCGCTGTCAGAAAAGTTACTAGCAACGTTTCGACCCTACCCTGAGGATGACACACGGGCACAGGTTTTCCAATTTCCAACTCCAGCATAATCCCCGCATCACTTCCAAAGTCAAACAAAAGCTACAATCAAGTGCAGTGGCAAGCAAACTGAAACAACATCGAAACAATCAAGTGTCATCGCCGACGGGTAACCGGTAGATATTTGCAAACACAACGACGAACAACGAGAGTGCTGCAAACGCTTTGCAATCAATCAACAAATTATGTGTTGGTTTAATTATTCACTGGGTCTATTTGTGTGTGTGTGTGTGCGGAGATCAATCGTTTGTTTTTCCACATGTTTCTGTTTATGTGAGGAAAAACTTTTCCACAACCCAACCTTCCAGCTGCCGGTATACATTGTGTAAAACACTGTACAAACATTCCGCCCGTCAGTGGCTCGACGGTGGCAGCAGTAAATTGCGATTCCACACAACCGCTATATAGATGAGGCGGCAACAGTCAGCCGCCATTGTTTCCAACCATGATTGGCACCGGGAGGGTCAAGTCCTTTCCCCAAAAAGGTCACGGACTAGTTGTGATTCTCCGAAATGATTGACGTTTCGAACGTACCCTGAAGATCGTTGCATTTCAATTCTCGAAAAATTACCATTTCTGGTGGCAAGAGGCAGCTGTTCTACATAATTAATTAGTCATGACACCAGCGCTCACGGCATCCATCCCTGTACTATGTCGAAAAATGTAAAGCATGCACAGAGTTCAAAACGAGAGCACACGTTCCCGGGTACGTATGTACAACCTGTGTATGTCATTTAAGTGTATACAAGCTAAATACACACATCTACAAAAGTGAACAAAGCTCGACGACGATGATAATGAGTAGCGCGGGCCACTCCTCTCGCAGAGGCTTCTCCGGTTCTTTTTTGTTGTTGTCAAAAGTGGTCAGAAAAAATAACATTGATTTATCCACCTATGGTGGGATCTGGCCCTTGTTACGAATGCACATTCCGTCAAAAATGCTTGAATCGGAAGTTGAGAATAGATTTCTCATGTGATTTGAAGCGTCGCGTGATGAGTTTTGGGAAATTCTGACCACTTTCCAGGGGGGCATCCGGAACATGTGTGGATGTGATCATGGTGATTCTGGGCACTGGGACAATGGCTTTGTATTCCCATAATATTTTATACATGTCTCGTGCAGGGCTGGTAGCGAGTCACTTTTTTCAAGCCAGCCACTAAAAAGTATTTTTTTTTAAGTAGGATTACATCTTTCGGCAACATATTTGGGGTGATATTTCTAAAAAAACCAAAACTGACCGCATCACGAAAAGTGGTCAGGTTTTGACCACATATAACTCTGTCAATAGTGGATGGATTTTAATTCTAAACAAGCAAATTGATTGGAAATTTTGCTACAAATCTGCTCAAATAAACATTTTATCAATTTTCAATAGGTCACTATTAAAAAATTACACAAATGTCCAACAAAATTATCACCGATTGCCTGCAAAAAGCGCTTTCCCTAACACAGATTTCAAAATCGAATTCCATCCGGTCTCACTGAACGGTGCTTATTCAATCGCCGTGTGTGGTGGTGTCCGGTTGGTCGTCAGCAGCAGCAGCAACAACAGTGCTTACGGCGCGTGGAGTTGAACATTGTACCCAACGAAAGAAGTTCGTGGTTGCTTGTCTCCAATTTATTGACCGTCCCACACTTCCTAGATCTTGCTCCACTTGGTCTAACCACCTTGCTCGCTGTGCTCCTCTGCGTCTTGTACCGGCCGGATTCGAGGCAAACACCCATTTTTCCGGGATTGTTGTCCGGCATTCTTACAACGTGTCCCGCCCATCGTACCCGTCCAGCTTTTGCGACTTTCTGGATACTGGGTTCGCCATAGAGTTGCGCCAGCTCGTGGTTCATCCTTCTCCTCCATACACCGTTCTCACATACCCCGCCAATGATGGTCCTATGCACTCGTCGTTCGAAAACACCCAGTGCTTGCAGGTCCTCCTCGAGCATCGTCCACGTCTCGTTCCCGTAGAGAACTACCGGTCTTATCAGCGTCTTGTACATAGTACATTTAGTACGGGGGTGAAGTTTACCCGTCCTCAGGGCAATTATGCGTCTTTCTATGCGAATTTCTCTGCTAAAGTTGATATCCGACGGCACCAATCATCCGAGGAACACAAATTCATCCACCACCTCGAACTCATCTCCGTCGATTGTCACGCTTCTGTCTATGCGAGCCCTATCGCGCTCGGTTCCTCCAGCTAACAGATACTTTGTCTTCGACGTATTCACCTTTAATCCAACCTTATATGCTTCACGTTTCAGCCTGGTGTATTGCTCCGTCACGGCCCGAAACGTTTTTCCGACAATGTCCACGCCGTCAGCGAAGCAGATGAACTGGCTGGACTTATTGAAGATCCGCATGTTAAAGCCCGCACGTTTCATAACACCTTCTAGCCCTGATCAGTCTGGCCAGCTTCCCGGGAAAACCGTTCTCGTCCATAATCTTCCATAGCTCTTCACGGTCAATAGTATCATAAGCGGCCTTGATATCGACCAATAGGTGGTGCGTAGGGACTTGATATTCACGACACTTTTGGAGGATCTGCCGCAACGTAAAGATTTGGTCCGTTGTCGATCGCCCGTCCACAAAACCGGCTTGATAACTTCCCACAAATCTGCTTGATAGCGGCGATATACGACGAAGGATGATCTGGGAAAGCACTTTGTAGGCCGCGTTGAGATTAGTGATCGCTCGATTCTCACATTCTTGCTTAAGCCGTTTGTTATTCTTAAGCTGTCGGATAGCATCCTTAACTTCACCTATCGTGGGAGCTGGCATGTCCCACTCATTCACTGTACCGACGAAGCCATTCCTCCGGCTGCCATGTTCCTCCACCTCTGCGCCATTCAGATGTTCATCGTAGTGCTGCTTCCACCTTTCAATCGCCTCACGTTCGTCCGTCAAGATACCCCCTTCTTTATCCCGACACATTTCGGCTCGCGGCACAAAGCCTTTGTGGGATGCGTTGAGTTCCTCGTAGAACTTGCGCGTTTCGTGAGAACGATACAGCTGCTGCATTTCTTCGCACTCCAGCTCTTCCGGCGGCGCTTCTTATCCCGGAAAAGATGGGTTTGCTGTCTTCGCTTCTAATTGTATCGTTCCACATTTTGATGAGTTTCTTGGTGCGTCTGACACTCCTCATCGAGCCAATCGTTCCGTCGATTCCGCTCCACAAACCCAATGGTACCTTCAGCAGCAGAGGGGCTTCGGTGAGCTCTCCTTCATCCGGCAACGCTGCGTCAAGGCATTGCGCGTAATCAGTTGCCACTTCGGGCAGCTTCAGTCGCTCCAGATTGTACCGAGGTGGGCGTCGGTACCGAATGTTGTTGGCAACCGAAAGTTTTGGCGAACCTTAACCATTAGAAGGTAGTGGTTCGAATCGATCTTTGCGCCGCGACGTCGATAATGTCCGAAAAGTGCCTCCCGTCGATCAAAATGTGGTCGATTTGCGATTCTGTCTGCTGCGGTGATCTCCAGGTGTACCGATATGGGAGGCTATGCTGGAAGTAGCTATTACGTATGGCCATGTTCTTACAGTCGGTGAAATCGATGAGTCTGAGGCCGTTTGGCGTTCGTTAGCTGGTGAGCGCTGAACATTCCTATAACCAGTCTGAATTCCTCCTCCTGGCCGACCTGAGCGCTAAGATCTCCGATAACGATTTTGACGTAATGGCTTGGGCAGCTGTCGTATTCCCGTGTCAACTGCGCAGCGGTTGATCCTCAACTTGCACATTCTGTTATCGCTTGGCCACCACCCAATCACGCGCTTCTGCATTTCGCCCATCACGATGAAAGCTGTACCCAGCTCATGTGTAGCATGAGCAGCTCTGGTAGATGGTATAACCATCCCTATACGTATGTACTGACGATCCCTTCCAGCAAACCTCCTGCAGCGCTACAATGTCGAACTTGCGGACCCTCAACAGATCGGAAAGAATGCGGGTACTTCCCAAGAAATTGAGAGACTTGCACTTCCATGTTCCGAGTTTCCAATCGTTAGTCCGTTTTCGTTGCCTGGGTCTATGCCGATTAATCCGGTCCGTGTTTACATTGCTTGCTTCCTGTACTTTAGTTTTTTCACGGCTGGCTTGTAAGGCCTGCACCAACCCCCACTATCTCGCCGGAGGACCATCGTGCTCAGCACTGTTTAGAGTCCCACGCTCGCACCAGGACGGTGATCAGCCGCTCCTAACATGGATAACAGACGCCGTTTTGAGCCGTACCTCCATGGTGAACAGACGCTCGAAGACTGCACCCTCCGAAGAGAGGAGTTCCCCCTTCCCTATCAGCATACGACCAAGGTCCCACCGGGGTTAGTTACCCGATCTTGCCCATGGTTATTCGTACTCCAGCTGGCACCGCGGGGAGGTAGGGATAGGAGTAACTGGACAAGAGGTTAAATGACCACGCCCACAGAGGTTGGGGTCTATTTTATACGATTTGCTTTTTCCAGCAAAAAATGTGCATTTTTAGAGCACTTACAGCTTTGTAGAACAATGAAAAAAATGGAAAATTTAAACAAAAAAGTTATGGTAAAAAACGGGTGTTAAGGGGGCACTACCGTTTGTACTCCACTTTCACCCTATAACTTCGTCCAGTTGAGAGATATAAAATTGTCATCTTCGACAAAGTTTTTTTAAAATCATGTCATCTACAAGGTTGCATATACGTTCATCAATTTTAAAAAGACATAATTTTTTTTATCTATGTGTATATCCCCCTTAATCACAAATTTTCACTACTCAAAAAAGTACTAAAAAACAGGCTTAATTGAGCCTCGCTCACGAGTTTAAAATGAGCCGAGCGTAGAATTTTTCTCAGGAGTAGAATGTCTACTGCCAAATCATTTTACTGAGCTTCCGAGCTTGAGAGCGAAGGGGGATAAAATGAGAGTGAGGTTTGCTGCCATTGATGTTCATGATTTCTATCAGACGCTCTTACTCTCACTCTGGGCGAACTCTGAGCTTCTGCGTCGAACAAAAAAGTCATCCGGAGTCTCGAAAAGCGCACCTCACGTCAAATCATCCTCTCGCTGAAGTTCATTTCCCCCCTCTCTCTCGGGGAGTTTTTGTTTACTTCTTCCATATTCCTGCCGCCACTGACTCGAGGTGAGAGCTGGCAAAACTCGCAGGGCAAGAGTGTTTTAAAACCTCCAGTGGAGGTTTGAGGAGTTTCAGCAAGCCTGTTAAAAATAAGAAACATTCTAGAACACATCAAAATGCTACATTCAATAGTTTCATCGCAAATGGTCCTGTCCTATTTTTTTTGGATTTCGTCCCACTGTGCGGCGTCAAGACAACGAGCTAAAAAAAAAACTTGAGGAAAATCGTAGAAACTTTTACGAAGTTCTAAGTACACCTCAGAACAGCTAGATCTTTGGGATCCTTGGGAAAATTCAGAGATCTTAAGGGCAGTTCCCGTAGCTTTAGTCCAGAATTTTGGAGCAGTTTAAAGCTGTTTATAATTCAGGATAGTTCCATGATGTGCTGAAATTTAAAATCGAGAAACCTTAAGTTGTTCAGAGAATTTCAGGGAACAACAGAGACCTTCAGAGAATTTATGAAAATTTCAGAAATATTTCAGGAACTTCCCAGAGGTCCAAATAATTTTAGTGAAGTTTTTCAGAGCAGAACCGAGATCTTCAGTAGAATTGAGAGCTTCCGGGAAGCTCCGAAAACAGCGAGGTAGATCAAAGAATCAAAGGGTAGTTCAAATAATTTCAAGGAAATTGCAGAAACCTTAAGAAGTTTAGATAAGCTTAGGGGATTTGAGGAAAGTTCAGCAAAGTAAGAGAATTTCTGGAACGCAATAAACTTTATATGAACCTCCGGAAAATGTCTCTTTTTGAAACGGTTGGTGTCGCTGAGTCGCAAATAACACGGTGCGTTTTTAACCTATCGACTTGATTTGAATCACATTATCAGTTTCAAGCCATAGGTAATCAAATGGCATACCTTTTAAAAAAATACAATTTTTGGTGTAAATACAGATTTTTTTTAAAAATACGTCTATATGGACCTAGCTTGCATTCATTACGAATGGCATCAACATATTATTATTTTAAATATTTTGGCATGTGAAAAATCAAAAACACGGTACATATCCCCCGCGTAAAAAAAGACCTGAGTGTAATTTTAAGTGTGTTATAGCAAAGAACAGAGAACCTTAGAGCAGTCAACTTTGTTTCAGACGTCTTTTCGATCAGAAATGTCGTTTCCGTGCTAAATTTTTTGGAAAAAAAATCAAAGTCGCCATTTTGAAAATTTAAAAAGTTCCAAAATGGTCGAATTTTAACAAAAATTTGAACCATTGCCCATAACAAACAATTACGCAAAGTTACATACAAATCGAAGAAGGACGTTTCGAAAATTCTATTTGTTTTCGCTATTTTGCCAGGAACTGCTTTACAGGACACTTTTTTTTAAATTTCAAGTCATTACCCTAGTAGCACGCTTGTCACAAATCAATTGTAGAAACTTATATACGAATTATTTCAGTCATAAACAAGTTGCTGTAACTTATTGTGATGAAAGTGTGCTACTCGGGTATTTGGTCATCTTTTTTGAGATTTCAGTCACTAAAGTCACTACTAGCAGGGCTGGTAGCGAGTCACTTTTTTCAAGCCAGTCACTAAAAAGTCTCTATTTTTAAGGCCAAGTCACTAAAGTCACTTTTTCTTGTAATAATTCACTATTTTAAACTGTTTTTAACGTGAATTTATTTCAAGATTGATCATTATTCTAAGTAGGCCTAAATTTTGTTTTACTTTTTGAACAATTCGAAGTTGACGACCTTGTAAAGGGTGATACGGTCAAAATTTGGTCAAGGGAAAACGCGTGTAAATCAGTGAAATCGTTTATTTAAAAAATCAAATTAAATTTCTTTTTCAAGTTCAATTAGTATAAAATTCAGGAAAAATATTCAGTTAGGCTTCCGCTTTTCCAAATCCGAATTGCCGGGCCTTACGCTTGACCCCTGCCATCAGATTTTGTACAGCCACCTTGTCCACCTTCTTCGCCGCAGAAAGCCAGTTTGCCTTGAACTGCTGCTCGCCCTTAGCAGTTTTTTTGGTCTTCTTTAGGTTCCGCTTGACAATAGCCCAGTATTTCTCAATTGGGCGGAGCTCTGGCGTGTTGGGAGGGTTCTTGTCCTTGGGAACCACCTGCACGTTGTTGGCGGCGTACCACTCCATGGCCTTTTTACCGTAATGGCAAGATGCCAAATCCGGCCAAAACAGTACGGAACAACCGTGTTTCTTCAGGAAAGGCAGCAGACGTTTATTCAAACACTCTTTCACGTAAATTTCTTGGTTGACAGTCCCGGAAGCTATGAAAATGCTGCTTTTCAAGCCACAGGTACAGATGGCTTGCCAAACCAGATATTTCTTTGCGAACTTTGACAGTTTCATGTGCTTGAAAACATCTGCTACCTTTCCCCTTCCTTTTGCCGTATAAAACTCCTGTCCCGGAAGCTGCTTGTAGTCGGCTTTGACGTAGGTTTCGTCGTCCATTACCACGCAGTCAAACTTCGTCAGCATCGTCGTGTACAGCCTCCGGGATCGCGCTTTGGCCGTCGTATTTTGTTTATCATCGCGATTTGGAGTCACTACCTTCTTGTAAGTCGATAGTCCGGCTCGTTTTTTGGCTCGATGCACGGTTGTAGACGATACACCCAGCTTATTTGCGGCATCTCGGAGAGAGAGGTTAGGGTTTCGCTTGAAACTACCGGCAACTCTCTTTGTCGTCTCAGCGGCTTCCGGTTTTCGATTTCCCCCCGATCCAGACTTCCTGGCTGTCGACAAACGTTCCCCAAACACTTTAATTACATTTGTAACGGTTGATTTGGCAACTTTTAGCGATTTTGCCAACTTTGCGTGCGAGTAGCTCGGATTTTCGCGATGCGCGAGCAAAATTTTGATACGCTGCTCTTCTTGCTTGGACGGCATTTTGACAACTGAAGAGTGAATTCCAAAATCAAAATAGGAGCAACATTCTACACACACACACCTTCAAAATGAGGGGTGTTCAGGTTTTTTAAATGCAAAATTGAAAGAAATACGTCAAGTTGATATTGACCAAATTTTGACCGTATCACCCTTTTAGTCTAAATATCAAACTTCATTATGTATGCCATCAGATCGACTAATTTTCTACCCTTAGGTCACTTTTAATTCACTTTTTTACAACTTTTATTCACTATTTGGTCACTTACTTCTTCAGCATGGTCACTAAAATCACTATTTTTGACAGCATTGATCGCTACCAGCCCTGCTACTAGTCACATAACCACTACTAGCGCTGCAATGTCGGCTTGGGTACTGGATGAGATCGCCAATGATTTTGCATTTGTATTCTCATGTGATTTGATATGCTGCATGGTGGATTTTAACTCATGTCGGATTTTAGCCACATCCCCGAGGGCATCCAGGTAATTTCCGTGTATGACCAATATGATCCTCGGCACTTAGTGTGGTCGTCAACGATCGCATCCCTAAGGGATACCCGGAGCATGCTTGGCATACACAGTTTTGGTCACGAACTGCTCATTTGATAATAACTTTGCACACAGTTGACGGAACATTGTCCTTTTTGAAGCAGTAGATAGAATAGAGTGTAAGCTTGTTATAGGTACGTACAAAAAAGTAGATTTTAATGCTAGTAGTAAACTGTATTTGTTTTTGCGTTGTAAAAATGAGGTGAGAAATGCTCACTGCACATCTCGGAATTTAAGTGTTAAATTGATTAGTGTTGATTCAAATGTTAAGCTTAACCTAATCTTCGCATATCTATAGTAAACTATGAGCCTACCCAAGTAGCAATTTGGGTTTTATGAGGGTTCTGAAGACCATGATTTAGACTTGTAGAACACTTTAAAACCACGATAAAACTTGAAATGTTACTTGGGTAATCTATCAGTTACTTTAAAGAAAAATAAGTTGGTGTGTACAACTGTGCATGCCAAGCATGACCCGGAGCATACCCGGGTGTGGCCAATTTACGAATTTCCCTCTGATTTACTGTGCCGAATTACGAATCTCTCAAAACTCGTGCGCATCGACATCCTAAACTGCTCAACAGCACACACACACACACGCACATTTTTCCGGACCTTGCTTTGAAAGTCCTTTTTTTATTTTCCAACCGGTGGTATCTACACCCTTCTTAGGTGAAGGAAAGGTAACGAATAAAGCAGAGTGCGGTGTTGGGCTGGGTACGTGCAAAATGCAAACTTGCCCTAATTGAGCTTACTTTAAGGCACGTGACTTTTGTGCGCACGACCGACCGTACCGAAATCGCATCAGACACGGACCACACCGGCGGTAGGTCGGTCGGTCGGTCGGTCGGTATCGTTTGTCGCTATTCAGTAGTAGCGGTTAGGTCAGGTGAACCAAAAATGCAGGAAATGCAAAACGCTAGCAATGGGTACCGGTATTGGTACCGAGTGTGTGTGTGTGTGTGTGTGTGTGTGTGTGTGTGTGTGTGTGTGTGTGTGTGTGTGTGTGTGTGTGTGTGTGTGTGTGTGTGTGAGTGCGTATGACTGATGAGAATTAGATACGGTGTGGTTTGGGATTTGGTAGGATTTAAGGTGGTAATCTAATAAAATAACAGGAATGTTGATACGCAAGTTACTGCTGTTTCATCACAGACAAGCAGACGTAACTTTTACTTCGATTTTGCTGCACTGATGAGATTTGATCTTTTTTATGTTTCTATTCACTCTAGTTTTCTTGTATGCAATATTGTTTGTGATACACGCATGCAAGCTCCCGTGGTTTACTCGGGAGGTGTCGTTACGTCTGTTTGTCTCTGGTTTTAATAGAAATATTGATTGCATCCTTAGGGAAAAATGTGTTGCTATGTTTTGTTAATACTTGATATTTACGTAATGAAAAAGAACGTCAACGTTGTATGTTAAAACAAATTAGTGAAAGGGGATAAAGTTTCAATGTACGTTTCAGTTCTCTTCTTCCCCATCCGTCAGCATCAAAGTCGTCTTTGAAAACTTCTCATTAAGAAACTCGTCATCATCTTGTGTCCCATTTTTGCGTTCTCTTCACTTGCGAATGCCAACAAATAATACAGAAGGTTTAGCTTTGTTGGAAATGAAATGGCTGTTCGAATAGGATTTCTCGATTATCTTTTCAAAGGGACGTATCTGCTTTCGTATACAAAAAATAGAAACTCTTGGCTCTCCCATTACCCTCTCTGAATGCAATTTTAAGTTAAACAAGTTTATTCAAATGTTGGTAAACTTTATCAACATTTGTAGTTTTGAGAAGTAAACTCACATTTGAGTAAATCAATCAACTATCGTGAACTGTACTAGCACTCAGTTAGATTAAGCAGAAGCTCACCCCTCAAAACAAAAATTCTTGCTCGTTTTGATTTTTCTGCTAAAATTTACATGTAAACATATTTTTTCTATCTCATCATAATCAGTCACTTGAGTCTGGAGCCATGATTACTTGTGACTGGTGCTTAAAGTATTGTTTAAAAATTCTATAAATTAGCTGCACACCAATACTGAATACAGATGGCTAAATAGATATTAAAAACGCCCAAACAAAAAAGAAATGACCTTCCAAGCGCGAACATGATCTGAAAACACTAAAGGAACAATTTCCAAGCGTTTTTACAATGTTCTGTGGTGCAAACGTTCAAATTGCAAAAGCAGTCGTCGGCGTCGACGTTCCAAAACATTTAGATAAACTTCAATTTTAAACTATTAAGAGGATAGAGGGCGAGCTCATTCCCCCACTCATTACCAACTCCTCATGGTCCTTTCTAGTTAGCTCCGAGAGCAAACCCTTTTCATGCCACAGTTGCCCGCACAACAATGTCTTGATTACATCCTATCAGTCAACCGAAACAATAGTTTGCACGCAAATAATTAATGGAAAACAGTTAACGGAACAATCTCTGTATTCTTCACCAACTGCAACTGAACGAGGTGCAGTCTCTGTACACTACCGCACAAGGGCCCGTGCGGACGGAAATTTCTGTTCCTTTTAATTTCCGGTAATTAAAGTTGGAAATAGTTTCCTGGGGCCGCCGTCTTCGTACTTTCGTAGCCAAAGTCTCATTTTCCCTTATTTGCTCCCGATTGCTATCTTCTGCGCTATTATAGTGCACAGCACCAGCTCCTGGAGGGAAAGTTTCATTCTTGCAGTTTCGAGTTTACTCGTTTGTTGCCTTTTTCGAAGTGGGAAAGCGCACAAAGTATCGCAGATTTTATATTTTTTTGCGAGCGACGTGTTACGACAGCTGAAATCAGGTCACCGCTATTTGTGCTATTGTGTGTGTGTGTGTGTGTGTGTACGTATGGTGCCAGTTGTCAGCAGTGTTGAAAACTTTATGCGCCATCGTAGGTGGCGTCTGAAGCGTAATGGAAAAACTTGCCTCCATATGAGTCGCTGCTGCTATTCTGATGACTGTTTGAAGGGTCGTGCGGTGGAAACTTATGTTGTCTCGAAAATAGACACCGCGATAACGTAACGGTGGTTGTTAATAAATTTGGGGTGATTGTTTATTGTTTATTTGGTTCTACATCAACAGACTGGGTTTAGTCCGAATGATGGATTAAGGGGTTACGCCTACCTGCAAACTTTCAAAAAATCGATTTTTTTTTATTGTCCTAATCGAAAGTATATAAAGTCAAGAATATTTCCTCAAAAGATCAAGTTGATCCGATGAAAATTGTGAAAGTTATGCGTCACACTTATAGTGGACTAAACCCAACTTGAAACTTTAAACGCGATTATGTCGGAATCATATTTTCAAAACCGTTGCCAAAAATTTCTCGAAATGTATACATTCCAGTGGCGTCGTGTAACCTCACTTTTTACCTGTTCAACAACTTTGAAAACGTTATTTAGGGTCATGTTTACATTCAATTCAGTTTCAAAAGGCATAGGGTCTTCTAGTTTCACTGATTTGTATCCATTGGAACCAATATTGTTTTGTTTGTTTACGTTTTGGGAGCTGTTGAACAGGTAGATTGAGGTTAGGGCGACGCCACTGATACATTCGATTCGTTCGATTCGTTTCGATTTCTGTTCAGTACTATTTTGTGCAGTCCACGATCGTTCGGATTTCGTCTATCATTTAATTTCAATTTTTTTACAGCCGATCAAAGACAAATTTTAAGGATCAAAAATCGGCACTTCAACTTTGCAAGGCCTCCATTTTGTCAAAAAAAGGACTAGTTTAACACATGCTTAACTATTTGGCATGGTTTTTTTTTTATTTCAGATGATTACATTACACTCCGCAGTTGGCACCGCAAAAAGCGTTTTTTAGAACATCGTCCACGGGGAGCAGCCGTGCGGGGCACCAGGACCTCGTTTTTACAGCATCGACTGATAAATGTACCATTTAATGTGTGTTCAATAAACGGCAGAAAACCGATTTTCAATATGTTGCGTCGTTTTCGAGAAAAAAAATCCAAACTTTCGCTTTTTTTCGGTCTTGCAGGTAGGCGTAACCCCTTAAGCAATACTAGGAAATACAATATAGTCAAGAAGTAACAAGCTACAAAGGCCGTGAAGTCCAACTTAATTCCTAATTCTTAAAAATATATCACGGAATCTCTGACGCAGCGTCTCGCGTGCCAAGTGAAAATCCAAATAAGGAAGCAACACGATTGAAAACCATTTGTAGCCCATTGATAGCACCATACGAACTATAGTTTGTACGACGTTAACGTCGATTTGTTGTAGAATAGAAGGACAATCGATTCTGCCCTGTAGAATGTCTGCCACAAACAGGGCCCTTGTCGTATCTCTTCGACTCCACAAAGGATCCAGGTGAATCAACGGCAAACCAGATGAATCGTCGTTGAATAGGCTCTACTCTTACTACACTGTACACTGTTTTTGGTAATAAGGATTCTATACAGGGCAGCAGTATTCTAACACCAACCGGACGAGGGAGCAGTAAAGCGACTTCAAACAATAGATGTCCGTGAAACTTTTAGCTATCCTGAAAATGATGCCTTGTCGATCTCGTACGAGATACGCTGGCTGTATGTGAGTTTACAATCTAAGATGACTCCCAGATCCTTAATGTGATTCACACGATGTACGTCAACGCCTTCTAGGATATAACTGAATGTACCATGCGGATCAGTTGGCACCAATTAGCAAAAGCGTTGAGTTGGAGTTGGAGAAGATGGCAGTCAGCAGCGATGGCTCGGATTCGGAGATATATTTTCATGTCGTCTGCGAACGACAGTCGTGGACCGTCGAGGACCAAAATTGACGTCGTTGAAATACACAAGAAATATCAACGGGCCGAGGAGGCTACCTCGCGGAATACCCGAAGTGACAGGGAACGAAGGAGATCGGCAGACAATCAGATAGATAGGATGCGAACCATCGTAGGAGACTGCCGTTTATACCGACCCTATCCAGTTTGGTGATTGCTATAGGATGGTTCAACTTATCGAAGGCGGCTGATAGGTCAGTGTAGATGACATCTGTTTGTATATGGTCTGTCATACTCTCCGTAATGTACGAGGTGAGACACAGAAGGTTGGAAGTAGTCGACCGCCCTGCCATGAAACCATGCTCAAGTGCTACTTGAAGTGGGAGACTAATGGTTCCATAACGACCAACTCGAACAGTTTAGATATGGCACCCAACGATTTCCAGCAGGAAGGAAAGACGGAAGGAACTCCGTCAGGTCCAGGCTTAAATGAAGACTTCAGTTGCAAAGCCGCCCTAGTTTTCATAGTGAATTCGATGTTGATAGCTGCCAAAGATTGACCAGACATTGGAACACATTACTGGCTGCTAGAGAAACGTGCTCGTCAGGTAGGTTCTCATCCGAGAGTACACTCGCAAACTTGGTTTAGAACAGACGGCGAATGTCCTGAGGGGATGAAGTTTCTTCGCCGTTCAGTACCATAGTAGACTCCTTCCGTTGCTCATTCACATAGTTCCAAAAAGTTTTCGGGTGAGATCGAAGCTTCCGTTGAACATCTCGATTCATAAACACTATTGATGGGTGCGTAACTGTAAACATTATGCACTGTGAGCTTGAAAACAAAAGCAATCCACATAATGGTTCCTGTGGAGTCAAACCAGAGAAAGTTCCAGTTAGCTATATCATCTCGATGTCGGAACAGTGTCGAGACAATTGTAAGCCAATGGGGACCCACTGTAGAGTTCGTGTTGGACGAATGAACTTTAACCGAAGTTTCAAAAGTACCGGAGCTCAGGGAAATCTTCTGGTTTTTAATGCTTCGCAAAAAAATTAAAATTCAGGAACCAAATTTTCAAATTTTGGATGCCTAGAAAAAAAAATAAACTTCTGGTTTTAAGTCAAATTTTGGAAAAAAATCGGTGCTGAATTTTTAATTTTCGGACACTTCTGAGACTGAATTTTCATGATTTGCAGATCACAGTCAAATCTACTGGCCATACGGTTTTTTTCAAGATATTGGGATATGTGATCTATGAAAAAAAACCATGATCTGCGAGTGGAAAAAAAAATTATCAAGATTCTGAGACTTTGTCAAACATTTTGAATTCCGAGAATTAACCAAATTTTAAATATTCTTATGGTGGTAAGTTCCAACCGGTATTATCCTCGGATTAAATCCTTATCAAGAATATCCAGCTGCTCAGAGTTAATCAACACGACTCTAAGCAAACATTTGGCAGATCATTCAAACATGGTCGAAATTGAAAGTTATTCCGAGGTAGAGTACACCGCCGTAAGACATCGCAAAATTATAAATATTCTAGGGATGAACCCAAATTAAATTGCGAGAAAAATCAATTATCCACAGCCAATACAAATTTTAAAAATGGTGAATGGGCAATTTTCTACGAAGGTGGAGGGGGGGGGGGGGTTGCAAGAATCTTAAAAAAAAACTGTCTACCTAGTTAATGCACAGCCCCTAAAATCAATTGGTCGAATTTTCCTAAATTTGCATTAAATTCAAATTCAAATGAAATGTCATTGATTACATTTACTTAAATTTGGGTGCTATTTTTTTGTTTATTCAGTTCGCCAGTTGCAGTTTCATCACATTCTGAGTTTCGCCGATTTCCTTCGATTCTTGATAATAGGGCTGGTATCGAGTCTGATTTTTTAAGGCCAAGTCACTAAAGTTACTGTTTCTTGTAATCAGTCATTATTTTCAACTTTTTTTAGCGTGAATTTATTTCCAGATTGATCATTCTTTGCTTTGTGACGTTTAATCGTATTTCTCTATCTACAAGGTTAAAAAATATGCTTTTTATTAAGATCAAAAATAACAGTAATTAAACCAAACACACTGTGATAACTTTTAAAGAAACAGCTTTACTATCAATTCCAGTGAATGTTGAAGTTTAGCATTTAATTAATTTCTCACTTTAATAAAGTGAAAAAAACGTAATTAACATGAGTAAGTCCAAGATCTATAAATATTCAATGTCTTGAAATTTTCAATGTGCTTGAATTAAGGGAACAAATAAATGATTTATTTCAAGTTCGTAATTAACTTTATGAAAGACTAGAGATATTAATTGCAGTCCCATTAACAAGTGTAGGAACTTTGAAAAAGTTCTGCTGAATGAAAGGAAATGCCGAGAGTTTCACTAAAGCTCGATGAACAAACTGTGGGAACATAAGGGAAGTTAACACACTGAAAATATGGGGAACTTAATGGAAGCTTTAAGACCCTCAAATCGGTTTTTTTAACATACGAAAATTTTCAGGAACTTTTATGAAGCTCCTAGAATTTCAGAGCACATCATAGGTGTTAAGCGAACTTGAGAAATATAGAAAACTTGAGGAGTATTGTGCATTTTTTTAAGAAGTTCTAAGTACCTCAAAAAAGCTAGATCTAGAGATTTTTTGGGAAATTTCAGATCTTAAGAGCAGTTTCCATGACTTTAGTTCAGACTTTTGGAGCAGTTTGAAGAACTGTAATCGTAAAGTTAGAAAAAATTGAGAACCCATAAGAGGGTTCAGAAATATTTTAGGAGCTTCACAGCAGTCCAGAGAATTTCAGGGAAATTTATCTTCAATAGAATTGAGAGCTTTAAGGAAGCTTCGAGAGCATCAAGACAGATCAGAGAATCAAAGGGCAATTTAAATAATTTCATGGAAATTGTAGAAACCCTAAAGAAGTTCTGGAAACTTCAGCAAAGCTCCGAGAGAATTTCTGGGCCGTGATAAAAATTATATGAAAATCCGAAAAAAGTGAGAGTATTTTAAGGGTTTTATATCATGGGGATTTCCAGAACTTTAAAAAATGCGAAAATTTAGCTAAGCAAAATTTTATCAGAATATCAACGAAGTTATATTATTTAAAAAAGGCGACAACTTTTAGCAAGCAGCGATATCTTTAAGAAATTCCAGAGAACTTCTAATAAATTTTCATGATATTCAGCGAAGTTTCGAGTACTTCGAGGACGATCAGATTGCTTCAGAATAATCCTATCTTCTTCTTCTTCGCATTTCAAGCTTATTGCATATCGCATATTAGCTTATTGCGTGCTCTCAACTTAGTGTTCTAGATGCACTTCCACAGTTATTGATTGAGAGCTTTCGATGCCTGTACCATTTTTGCATTGGTATAATTGTGTGGCAAGTCCAATCATACTTCTATGCCTTAAGAAGTCGAGAAATTTTCCAACCCGAAAAATTCCTAGACCGGACCGGGAATTGAACCCAGCCACATCCAGCATGGTCTTCTTTGTAGCTGCGCCTTACAGGCAATTTTGAATGCATATCAGAAAATTTTCCGGATTAACAAATTTCGAGAACTTCAGGTAAGCATCGATAAGTTCAGGGAAAATAAGTGAGCGTTTATAATGGTTGGAATACTTAAGGAAAATTGTCGAAACTTCAAGGCAAATCAATTAATTTTAATAAAGTTGCGAGTTCTTAAAAGATACAGTTCAGAAATTCAGCGCAGTACAACAAGCTTCATGAAAACTGCATAAACGTTAGAGCAGTTTTGAGAATTTCAGAAATGAACAGAGATCCTCAGAGCAATTCCGTTATGTTCCTAAAGATTCCTTAATCTTTCTAACGATCATGGGTCTCCTCTAAAGGTTTAACTATTCGCTAAAGTTCTCTAAACTTCTTTAAAATTTATATGACTTCTCTAATGTTTAGAGAAGTCACATAAATTTTAATGAAGTTGAGAGAACTTCAGCGAATTGTTAAACCTTTAGAGGAGTTCCATGTTAGAAAAATTAGGAAATCTTTAGGAAGTCCTACAAAGTTCAGGGAAGTTTAGGAATTTGATGAGTAGTATTGTGAGCAGGCTAGTTTCTCAAATTACAAGAAAACTTCAAGGTAGTTTCATTAACAAGTTTCTTTTAGCTTTTCTCAAAATTACCTTGCAAATCTCCACAATAAGATTCTCATAAATGAATTCATTTCAGATTTCCTTTTGAATCTCCCTTGGAATTTTTCTCACATTGAAAGTCTCATAAGAATTCTGGGGGAGAGGTAGCTCATCGATTCTTCCGGTTCGCCTTCTAGCATCGTGCTACAAGGTACCAGGCGATAACCAGGGTAGTTGATCGATAGCTCGATGACGTCATTTCGTTGGCGTCTGCAATGGGAAATTCTCATAGCAGGCGTTGACGATGGGACGTTGTCGAGTTGTTGAATAGCAACTATCGTGGTAACTCACCGATTACCTGTCGATCTGCCAAATTTGGAAAGACATCTGCATTGAATTGTCTCATATAATAATATTCCGCCCACTATATCACAAGAAATTGCGAGTAGCTGAGGTGAATGGAGATAAGTTAAGCATTGGGTACAGGACCAAGTCTCCCCTGGGTGGTGCCAAAAGATGAGCGCAATAGAATCATCAAGTTGCCATAAGGCACGGAATGAAACTATTGCATGGCTGGGTAGTCAAAGTCTTCCATTCGTTAGTCATTTCAGGTGGATTAGAACAGATTTAGGTGGGCGTTGGCCAGATTTGGATTTTTCAGATGTAATCCTGGATAGGACCCTGTCATTGAACGTCGCGTGAAAGTGGAACTTAATGAAGGCCTAAGTACTTTTTCGTAGTTTTTAGTTTTCGGATTTGAAAGATCGTCGGTTACAGTGACCTGCTTACTGAGCAGAAAAACGCTGTCCCAGGTCCTTACATATCAAAGAGATTTATGGTAAAATCGCTTGTGTATCGTGTATTTTGTGAAACTCGTTGTTGTCGTTGGTTCCGGGTTTGAATGGATACACAAATTTGAGCAACGGTATTATGTGATATGAGGGGCTCGGTGGCCTTAGAGCAACCGTTTTTGCTTACTGAGCAGAACATCATGAGTCTAATCTCAGGCCCATCCACATTCAAGATTCGTCAATCGTTTTATTTGTTAATATGACTACATGGTAATAACAGCAATTCGGTGATTAAAAAGGTGCTCCTCTGCCTAGTGGCAAACGTTTTTGCTTACTGAGCAGAAGACCGTGGGTTTAGTCCCAAGCTCCTTCGCGTTATATGATCGTTAGGATATCAATTCAGCTTATCGTTTACCAAAACGAACCCTGTTGCAAACCCAACCCTCTTATCCAACATCCCAGTGATTCCTCGTGGAAGTGCAGAGGTGTTCTCGGCTTCCATCAAAGCGAGTGTCATGTCAACACAATCCTTCCCATTCCTTTCTTGACCTGTGTTCGGGCGCGGCCGGCGCTGGTATTGCCTAATTTAAGATCACCAGTTTTTACACATTGAGGATGATTGTTAGTCCCAAGCATCGTCTATTGGTTCTCTGTGTAATTACAGCTGATCTGGCAGTAACAGAGTAGCAACCGTGGGCGGTCAATCAAGCTCAAGTTCAAGCTCATTGAAAGTCTCATAAGAATTCATTGGCATTTCTCCTCACAAATTCCTTAGATTTCTTCTCATAGTTTGTTTGGCAAACTCTCCTGAATTAATATTTCGAATTCCTTTGATTGAAGAGTTATTCTCAGATTTAATTGTTCTCCTCCTTTTAGTATTTAAAAAAAAAATCCAAGGACTTATGCTCCGGATTCATTTTCTCCCACAAATGTTATGGAATTATCCTCAGAATGCCATTGGAATTTTCCCTTGCGGTTCACATGATTTGTGCTCCTTAGAAATTCCTATGAGTTTTCTTTAAAATTTACTTTTAATTCAATTCAGGGTTTCTTGAAATTCTACTCAAAACTATCAGGCTTCTCATGAAATCTTAAATTCCTCAGAACTACCTTGAATGCAGATTGCATTTGATGTTTTTCTGAAAGATTTTTTTCCCAGAACTCCCTTGGAATGAGGTCCTTAGAAATTATAATGAAATTCCCCGAGCCTTTAAAACTCTGCATGGAATTTGACTTCAGATTCTTGAAAATTTCTTGAAGTATTATAGTTGTTTTTAAGTCCAGAAACTAGTTAAAATTTAAAATTTCTAGGAAACATCCATGTTAATAAAAAAAAAACATTTCAAGCCCCTGTTTTTTTTTTAATTTATTTGTTACTGTGGATCTATAAAGTTCAAAGTGTGAATGAGAGTAACGAGAAAAATTAAATGCTTGTATTTTAAAATCCATTCTTTTCCATAAAATATCTTTAGTAAGCAAATTATTAAATTTTCTGAGACTTCCAGGTATTTTAAGGACAAAATAAATTTTCTGAGGATTCCCGGTTTTAAGGTTCTTGCAGTTAGTAGACACCCTGAATTATACTGTGGGTTTAGCCATAAACTTTCTTTTGAATCTATCGCTTTAAAGGTTTATATCGTACATAAATGTTTTTGAGATTCTTATTGAATAAGTCTAAAACATCAAACATTTATTTGGTGTGCCATCATAACGACTACTTTTCTTCTCTTAGGTCACTTTTTAGTCACTATTGTTACGACTATAAGTCACTATTTAGTCACTTATTTCTTCAGGAAAGGATCGCTACCAGGCCTGTGATAAGACATAACCTGATTTGAGTGTGTCATTTTTTTCGGGACGAAACGTCCGATTTCCTCAACTCAAATTGACAAATGTGACAGTCTCCCCCTCACTCGCCGTCGCAAATCCATCATCAGCTGACCGTCGTCGATCGTCACACCAACCGACCGAGTATGTGCGCGCCATGTGCGTCACACAGTCACCACCACCACCATCACAGCATCGCTGCTGCTCCACTTTCCGTGCCCACCTCAAAACCCATCAGCATTCAATTAATGCCAATTTATCAAAACACACAATGTAACTTACGATCTTCTCTCTTTTCAATTTTCCCTCGTTTCAGCCTCTCAACCATCATCATTATCAGCCAGCGATCGACGAGAAACGATCTCTAAATTTGCACTCACACTCTTATCACCGTCACCGCTTCGAACGTCACCGAACGTCAATCGCTTCGCGCTTCCCACCGATCATCATCATCCGAGACAGAAAGAAAGAAGGTGCGTCAAACCAGTGGCGGCCGGCGGTGGCAACGGGATGAATCGTCGAAAACCAATGCGCTTGCGGTGATTTGTTGAAGAGCGAAAAAAAAAATAAAACGGCATATCGCATTACTGCCGCGTACCGTCGTGTGTCTGCCTATATTTTGATTTTTGAGTCCATAAAATTAACCGCTTCAACGCGCCGCGCCGTTGTGTTTACATTTTCTATTGTGGAAATGTTTGACAGTCGGTTCGCGGGTTATTTTTTACTGTGATAATATGTTTGGATTTGGCGAGAAGAGCAAATTATAGCCGACGAAGAAGAAAAGGCAACCTCCTTTCGTCCGGAAGCCGAGTGTTTGAGAAAAGTGTGCTCCCAATCGAAAAGGGTGTTGAAATTGATCTTCAATTTCTGTGTGTTTTTTTCCTTTCTTTTGCAGCATGCGTAACACGTGAAAAGAAGAAAGTGCATGGGAAGAGCAAGAAGTCATTTGATGATTGTATCATATTGAAAGTTAGTTATTTAATTGAAGGAAGTGTGCAGTGCAAAACAAGCCGAAATTGATCATTCACAATTTACCTTAAGAAGCAAAAGTGATAGCCGCCCGAGATAGGAATCGACCAAGTATTACCCAATCCATCAAATAAAAGTTGAGACAAGAAGAAAAATTTATCTGTCAATCAGGAAGTCACGAATCGGTCTCCGACACGTCAATCGTCTACCGAGAAGCGACAGAGGCGAACGAGCAGCAAAAGGGAAATCGAAAAATAAAAACACACACACACAATCGCTACGTGAGCGTGTGTGTGCGCGTGTGTTTGTGTTCCGTATGCGTGCTCGGGTGCGTGCGTGAGTGTGTGTGAGTGAGCCCGCAAACCACAATCGTCGCGTTCGCTACTACTGCTGTACAACCACAACAACCACAATAACCGATTGTGCATCATAATAATAATAAGAAGAAGAAGAAGAAGGGGAGAGAAGAAAGAAGATCCATCGTCGTCATCATTGTCATCATTATCTCCTAAATCACCAACTCAAACCCGGAAAGAGCGAGAGAGAGAGAAAGAAAACAAGCAAGAAGAAAAGAGCAACAACTAATACTACTGTTACTACTACTACTTCTACTACTACTGCTGCTACTACTACTACAGTGTAACAATGTCGTCCGGAACATTCGTCGATCGAATCGATCCGTTCGCCAAACGTTCGCTCAAAAAGAAGGGTAAAAAATCTCAGGGTTCATCGCGGTACCGGAGTTCACAGGACGTCGAGCTGCAGCAGCTGCCGTCGCTAAAAGGTATGATTCGAGTGGTTCATTTTTTTTTCTTTTTTCAATAATTATTTGTTCGGTTGCTTTCTACCAAGAACTTTACGGAGCCGAGTGACTTGATTTTTTTAAAACTTAAACCGTTTTCACTCTTTATTTGTTCCAAATTCTAAATAAATTACATTCCATTTTAACCTAGGTGCTCTAGCTACTACAGTAACTTACCAGCTTTAATTGTTATGATATATATCTAAGTGTTTTTACATGGTTCCTGCCTTGGCAATTCAGTATTTTAAACAGGTTTTCTATACCTGCATGTCAGTATAGCAGTTGACATCTTAAAACTAAAAACTAAAACTAATTCTTATCTTAGTATAAAGGGAATTAATCGTTGCAATTGAGGATTACAACGATTTATGCCTGAAATTATTTATTATTTTGTTGGACATTCTAAAGTCTCAACATTCGAAATTCTATGTACATACTTCAGTAGTAATGTACCAGGGAGACAACTTAAAAATCGTCTTCAGAACTTTGTTCTGAATCCTTTCAATTGCTTTTTCCTGGTAGTTCAACAACTTGACCATATTGGCACAGCATAAAGCATGGCCTGTCTAAGAACTTGTTTAAATATTCGAAGTTTATTCTTCAGGCATAGTTTGGATTTCCTGTTTATAAGAGGATACAAACATTTTATATATTTGTTATATTTGGCTTGAATGCCCTCAATGTGATCTTTAAAATTTAATTTTTGGTCAAGCACTAATCCAAGATATTTCACTTGACTTGGCAATCACACTTGACAGCACTACGATGCATCGAGCATGTTCGATATTAGTCTACCCGACGATCAGAGCAGCAGCCATCACCGTTACTTGTTCCTCTGGTTAACGGATTTTACTAAGCCGATAAAGTTCCTGTTGCAATGGAACATCAACGGTTTCTTGCATCATCTAGCGGATTTGGAGCTGCTATGTCAAGCCAACTATCCCTAGGTGATAGCAATCCACGAAGTCAACAAGGTTACAGTTGAGAAGATGAACCGTTCGTTGGGCGGTAGATACTGCTGGACAGTTAAACGCGGGAACAATTTCCGACACTCCGTTGTCATCGGGGTTTTAAAGGAGGTCCCTTTTCGGTTTATCGACCTTGACTCAGAAATTCCCATTTTGGGAGATTGCTTGGAGGAACCAGCCAATATCGCAATAGCATGCGCATGCCTGGCTTATGGGAGAGTAGCAAACCTCAACGGTCAAATCGACAGCATCTTCGATAACCTACCTGAACCTCGTATATTTTTCGGAGACTTGAACGCGCATCGCTCCAGCTGGGGATGCCTCCGGTTCGACTCGAGAAGTTCCACACTGGTAGACAAGTTCGAAATCCTCAATGACGGATCGCCGATCTTTTTCAATGGACGGCACACCACGGCGATCGATGTAACTGCTGTTAGTCGTTCCCTCGCTGGAAGCATGTAGTGGAGCGTCAATCCGGACCTCTACGGTTGCCATCGTTACCCGGTTCAGGTGCAGCTCTTTGCTATACCGGCAGCAACTCGTAGACCTGGATGGCGCTTTGCCGAAGCCGATTGGGAGAGTTACGTCCCTCCTTCAACAACGTAACCCAGACAGCATCGAGAATTTCACTGAAGCAATAAACGCAGCTGCGTCAGCAACCATCCCGAAAACCTGCAGCATTCCGGGGCTAAAGCCCTCAGATGGTGGAACGAGGAAACGAAGAGGGCAGTCAAGGCCCGGTGAAAAGCCCTTCGACGAGTCAAACGGCTTCCCATCGATGATCCGGATAGGGACAAAGCGCTCTGTACCTATCGAGAACGACACAACCAGTGTCGCCAATTGGTCCGAGATGCAAAACGATCCAGTTGGGCGGACTTCCTCGAAAGCATAAACGCCTCACAGTCGTCGGCGGAGCTCTGGGATAAGGTCAACACCCTCAGTGGCAAGCACCGCACGTCCCCACTGCATATCCTGGTAGACGGCGTTGCACTCTCCGACCCCGAAATCGTTGCAGATAAGCTTGGCGATTTCCAAGTACGAGGAGGCCACCCAACGGAAAGTAAACCCATCGAATTCGTCCGTAAGCAGTTTTCGGTTTTCTCCGGACATGAACAACCTGTGGATCAACCAGGATTTCACCTGGCAGAAGTTTCAGTTAGCGCTTAGTAGAAGCAACGGGAATTCAGCCGACCCAGACAAGACTGGTTATCCGCTGCTCAAGAACCTGCCTACTCCGGGTAAAGTAAAAAAGCTGGAACTCTTCAACCAGCTTTGGCGGACGGACTCGTATCCAGATCATGGGAGGGAGAGCTTGGTTGTTCCCATTCCCAAAGCAAACGAACCGACACGGGACGTGGCGAAGTTTCGGCCCATTGCGAGCGGATGGTCAACCGATACCTGAAGCAGTTTCTCGAGGCTGGTGGCCTTCTAGACCATCGACAAGGCCACGGTACATACACGTATTTTGCGACGCTAGGAGAGCTCCTCAAGGACACCAAGGATAACGGTCTCCATATGGGGTTGGTTTCCCTGGACATTGCGAAAGCTTTCAACCGTACATGGACGCCCTCGGTACTGAAACAACTCGTCAGCTGGGGCCTTAGCGGCCATATCATCCTTTTCGTTTGAAATTTCCTGGTAGGTCCTTCCGAGACTCGGTAGGTAATTCCAAATCCCGCATCCTCAAGGTTCAGTGATAGCTGTCACCTTATTCCTGGTAGCCATGAACAGTGTCTTCGAGCAGTTATCAGCTAACATCTACATCTTCTGGTACGTAGACGACGTGCTAATCGTAGTCACAAGTCAGACTCCGTGACGGACGAGGATTAGAGCCCAAGCAGGGGTTTCCGCCGTGGCCAGATGGGTCGCTTCGAAAGGCTTTCAGCTGTCTGCTGGAAAGAGCGCTAGGTGCCACGTTTACCTGCATCGGGTCTGCGGACCTTCCATAAAGATCGGTGATCAAGTCATCAAACTGAAGAAAACTGTGAAACTGCGGGGGGTTGTCATTGACCGGTCGCTGAGTTTTGACCAGCACCTTCAAGGCGTCAAGCGGCAGGATCTGCCTCATCCGCACAATCTTCCGTCCCCTCCGCTCCAACAACAGAAAAGTACGTTTCCGTGTTGCCAGGGCCATCGTAGACAACCGGCTGACGTATGGACTCGAGTTGACCTGCATCGCCACCGACAAGGCAATACAAACGCTCGCAATAGCTACAGGCGCATCATCTCCGGTCTCCTGCCCTCAATGCCAGCCGATGCCAGCTGAGTCGAAGCCGGCATTCTCCCTTTCCGGTACCGCATCCACGCAGCCTTTGCCAACAAAGCCGCTGCATTTTCAGCAAATATCGCCCGAAACGGCAGAATCTGCCTCCTCAGCGAGGGAGTGGCCAAGATTCACTGGTTCGGAGATAAGAGTTGGCAATCTTTCGCACCAAACATCGACAGTCGGATAGAGGAGAAGTTCAGAGGCGTCATAACCTGGAGCTTTCATATTTTGAAACATGTTAGTTATAGATCTTACTTCGTCCAAATCAGTCTCCCAAGTAGCATTGAACATATTTTCCCGAGAGAAACTATTCAGAAAATCCCGAACAACCTGATGATCAACTAGTAATTCCCAAACTGAAATTATTTGAACTCTTAGCACTTACATAGCACGTTTCTGAGCTTTTTCCGAATTTGTGATCAAAATTTTACCACTTTCTTTAAGCGCTGGAATAGACTTTTGAGGTTTTTTCAAAATTTTGTGCTGGATCGCAGAATTCTTTGATATTGCCGCCTACGGACATTTTTTAGACGAATCAAGAGCTAAAGATCGGCTTCTATTATAATTGAATCGAATTAAACGTCACATTTTGGTACTGAGGCAGCTCTGCTTCAACTTTAGAAGTAGTCAGAGATTCAAGAGCATAATTAACATTTTTTTTTTAACTCTTTATTTGTTCCAAATTTAAAATAAATTACATTTCATTTTAACCTAGGTGCTCCAGTTACTCATCTGCAAAAATTGAGTTCGTTTTGATGTGAAGCATCATTCTATTCAAAATTACGTTTTCAAAAAGTTTACTTATTGAAGAAAGCAAACTTATTGGGCGGTAGCTAGAAGCTTCAGATGGATTTTTATCCGGCTTCAAAATTCGAACAACTTTTGCATTTTTCCATTTATCAGGAAAGTATGCCAAATGGAAACATATGTTAAATAATTTTACCAAGAAAGACAAGGTACTCTCTGGGAGTTTTTTGATGAGGATATAGAAAATTCCATCATCACCTGGAGCTTTCATGTTTTGAAACTTTTTAGCTATAGACCTTACTTCGTCCAAATCAGTCCCCCAGGAATCATCAAAAATATTTTCCCGAGAGAAAATATTCAGAAAATCCCGAGCAACCTGATTCTCAATAGGACTAGTAAGAGCCAAACTGAAATTATGAGAACTCTCGAATTGCTTAGCAAGTTTCTGAGCTTTTTCCAAATTTGTGATCAAAATTTTACCACCTTCTTTAAGCGCTGGAATTGGCTTTTGAGGTTTTTTTCAAAATTTTTGTGAGTTTCCAAAAGGGTTTGGAACTTGGGTCTAATTTAGAAACATTATTTTCAAAAGTTTTGTTCCTCAGGGCAGAGAATCGCTTTTTAATTTGTTTTTGCAAATCCCGCCAGATAACTTTCATGGCAGGATCGCGTGTTCTTTGATATTGTCTCCTACGGACATTTTTAAGACGGATCAAGAGCTGAAGATCATCGTCTATTATAATTGAATCGAATTTAACCTCGCATTTTGGTACTGAGGCAGCTCTTGCTTCAACTATAGAAGTAGTCAGAGATTCAATGTTTGGATCGAAGTTATATTCCATAAATGTTTGATATTGCCCCCAATCAGCTTTATGGTAATTGAAAGTAGAGCTGTTGGGATTACAAATTATTTCTTGGGATATTTCAAAAGTTACTGGAAGGTGATCAGAACCGAAGTCAGCATGGGTAACCAATTGGCTACAAAGTTGACATGAATCAGTTAAGACCAAATCAATAGTGGAGGGATTTCTCGCTGAAGAAAAGCATGTTGGGCTGTTTGGATATTGAATAGTGTAATAACCTGCAGAACAATCATCAAACAGAATATTACCAATAATAAAGAATTTAGACCTATGACGGATAAGTTTCTGAAGGTCACTCTTGAGTAAATTCCTTTACTGGCCTAGGCATTGGAATGGCAAATAGGCAGTAAGTTTTGTTTTGACAGAAACTCCCAAAGTTTCAAAAACTTTGGGTTCAAAGGAAGGAAGAATTTGATGTTTGATACGTCTATGAACAATGATGGCAATGCCACCACAGGCTCCATCAAAACGATCATCAGGAACTTTACTAGCAGCAGGTATAGATGAAGAATTTGAAGCAGGGCAGCTGTTTGTACCTTCGGGTACGAATGTGGAATTTGTTCCTCGCTGACCGTTGTTAACAACGGTTAAGGAACGTGGTGGGTTTCCTACCTGTCGCTTAGAATGAGATTGTTGGATCGCTTTGCGAGCCTTACATTCCCAAAAATTGGATTTGTGGTTTTCACCACAATTTGAACATTTAAATTTCTTAGGATCTTCCTTCACAGGACAGTCGTCCTTTGCGTGAGAGGAATCACCACAATTCATGAATTTAGCTGGCATGTAACATTTTTTGGTTCCGTGACCCCATCCCTGGCACTTACGGCGCTGGGTAAGGTTTTAAAAATTTCCTCCAGTCTTTCTGAAGTTTTCCAACTTAACTCGGACATGGAGCACAAGGCTAGCCTTTTCTGAGGCCTTAAGGTTGTTTAGTTCACTACACTTTGAAGTGAACTAAATAAAAATCATTGGAAATCCCGTTGGGCGAATTGACAGGATGGGATTTCATTTTCGTTTTGATTACTTGGATTAGTTCAACTCCAAATATTTTTGTGAATTCATCTTTAATCTGATCCAGAGATTTATCAAGACAACTTGAACACAGACGTTCAGTGGTGGTGTTGTAAGTCAACAAATTGTGCTGCTTCTCAGTAAGATACTTGTGAAGACGTTTGAATCCGTCCAAGGTTTCAGTCAATACGCGGCATTCACCCCGACGGCCAATTCGCAGTGAAAACCTGAATTTATCGAAGTTCAAAAGTCCCGTGCGTAGAGCATGGAAATCGGGAGTGGTTATCACAATAGGAGGGACCTATGCCTTTGCCTAGATGATGGATCATTCTCATCATCCGTAAGCATATCAAATTAAAAAAAATTAGCTTTATTTTTGCCGTTGTGAGCTACAGCAGAACTACTTTGAGTAAATTTTAGGTTTCCTTTTAATTTTATTGAAATACTTCGCAAAATAACCTGGGACTTATAATTCAGTGAAATTTCTTTGGAATTTTCCTCAACACTCATTTGGCATTCGCATCCAAATTTTCTAAATAATTCTTCAAAGTGTTAGACTTCTCAAATGTTAGCCAAGTCCAAGAGTTATGATTTTTCAAATCCGAGATATTGAAAATAACGCCATGTTTAAAATTTCAATAAGTTCAAGAATGTGAAAAACTGGCTTTAGCTCAACATTTTGAAAACTTTCTCATGTTATCTTAAAAAAAAATGGTGAGTTCACTAATGAGATTGATTATTCCTGAAAATCACAAGAAATTATCTGCGAATCTCGTTTGAGATTATTTTCCAAGATTTTCTGAAAATACATTTCATTTCCAGTATATTGTCTTGTTACTGAGATTGATTTCTTCTCGTCCGTCGATTTTGCATCATAATTAACAGCTTCCTCAGCTCCAAACATCCTTCTTCCGCCCAGAAAAGAAATAAATATTCCAACCAGCCACTATATTCACTTCATCCACCTGTGTACATCCATTAACTGAACTGAAGCGTCATAAAACGAACGGCCGAACCCATGCAAATGGCTTTCCACAACCCCGCCAAGGACAGCGCTTGAGTGCGAGAATAACAAACTCGACCTTCACCGGGTGTTCGGTTACATCTCAAGGTTACACCGGTTTGTTAGCCAGCATTGTTGGCTCGTGAATCCGCAATCCGGAATGGCACAAGCCACAAGTCACAGGTGCAGTACAACTGTCTCTGCTGTCTACTGGAGGATCTTCTGCAGCAGCAGCGCATTTGTTTACAGCCCAATGTAAACAGACACGCAGTTCAAATCCCCCACTGCTGGCACTGAACAACTGAATGTGGTTTGTGTCTGCGATTGCGCCTTTTAATGGGTGCTCGTAGAAAAGGGTTGGAAAAAAATTGTAACAATCAGTAAATCCCCCGGCCCATTCCGTCGGCGCTCTTCGTTGTTGGGGTTCGTTCGTGTAAACATCTGCCGACTGCCAAATGGGTGGAGGTGTAGGTGCCACCGACAACAAAGAACACGACGACGATGACGACAGGTTTGGATTACACGCTGCTGTGAGAGTTGCAAATTTACAAGACATGTACCCACACAAAACCGTCATTTCAACGGATTGAAAACAAAAACAGAAACCGTTCCAAGCAAGCAGACACACACACACAACACACGCGGATTCTTCGCACCGCTCGGGGTTTTCTTTATTCGATAAAAACTCAAACTGTGTGTGCCGTCGTGCCTGTCGCCGCCGGTTCGAGGTTCGGTCGGATTCGTCCGGCTGATGACGCGGGGTTTTGTGTTTATGCATTTGCAATTGCTGTTGCTGCTCCTCCTTTGTCACCCCCTCCTCCTCCTCCTGCTTGGATGCGGCTAATAAATAATGCAAACTAGCTTCGTGATAATAATGAAAAAACATTTGTTTGGGTTGAAGGTCCAAACTCTGGCAAATGGCAAATGGCAAATGATTTCTGCTTTACGACGACGGCAACGGCGTCAAAGGTGGCACCCGGGGTTCAATGGTTGGGGAAGGATGGTGTGTTGTACATTTTATGGGACCGTTAAGTGGGGTGAGCTTGAGCTCAGGTCGGTATTTGTTCGAGCTACTTTCTGAGATTTAAGTTTCTTTTATTGAGGGGGACACCTGTTGAAATCTCTAAACAAGGGTATAGGGGGATTGGCTCTAATGTTGACCTATGGATCTAAGATTGGGCCCATCGCTAAAAATCTGCTATTTATAAATATTATCTAGATGAACGCGTCATTGGGACGGTACTAATGGATATTTTTTGTTGCTGTTGAAAATTTACTCGATTGCTGAGTTTATGTATGGGCCCAAATTAGGGGCATTTAGGACGGCATTACATCCATTTCCCTTATTGATTTTTTTTTAACATTATAATAAATCCAATCACTTCAAGTTTTCATTTGGCATTCTCTTTATCATTATATTCTGGCCAATCAAGCGTCATGGTTTTTTGTTTAAACCTGAGATTTTCAAAATACGATGTTAAAAAATCTCGCAAAGAATTCATAGTTTTTAAATATAAAAATCCCAGCTTGATTCCGTTTTTATGTGATTAGTGCCCTTCAAATAATTTGCAAGCTTCTTAAATACATTTCAAAGTGTAACTTGACAATTTGCTACGATCTGCCTGGTAAATTTTATAAACTTTCCAAATTCAGAAAATTTATTGTGTCTCCAGTTTTCTGCATTTCTAATCAAATGCTAAAATGTTGTTGACAGTGACATCAATTGCTGCAGTCAATTACATATGTCGGTATTTTTTTACCATATTAAGCTGTTGATATAAAACAGGGAAACATATTTTTGGCAACCGAGAATTTAATTTCGTAGATTGAGTGGCCACCCTGTAATAAAAATTGATAGATTTTTGAACAAATATTTCTATTACTTCTACTGAAAAAGATCACAAGTTCAAGGAAATTTGGTGCAAGTTTCAACGGGAATTTTCACACACATAAAGAACTCACTTACTAATGAACAAATATTGGAAATAAACTTGCTGCAATTTGGGCATATAATCTTTACTAAAGTTGAGGCTGAGTTCATTTCATGCAACTTTACTGCAGAAACATTACGTTTATCTGTTTAAGTTCTCAAGTTTTCAATAATTTTAAGAATGGAATTTGGGAGTACCTGAATAATTTAGCTTCTTAGCACTAACTTTTGACGTATGTTTACGTCGGTCGGCAACATATTGGGGGTGCAATTTCTAAAAACCAAAATCGACCGCGTTACGAAAAGTGGTTAGATTTTGACCACTTATAACTCTGTCAATAGCTGATGTATTTTAATTCTAAACAAGCCAATCGATTGGAAATTTTTCTACAAATCTTCTAAAATGAACACTTTATCAAATTTCAATAGGTCACTATTGGAAATTACACAAATTTCCAACTGTTGCAATGGTGATTAAAATTATCACCGATTGCCCTGTGGTTTCATCAGCAGCAGCAGCAGCAACAGTGCTTTCGGTGCGTGACGTTGTATATGTTGGTAAACATTGTTTCCCTAACACAGTCGCCGAATATTGATACCGAGCACGTAATCCTACGTCAAATCTACGGTCGTGTATTGGATCAACCTCTTACTTATGTTTTTAGTCCGCGTCCGTGCGGATCTATTTGCTTTTTGCTGAAAGAAGTGATACTGCTACCTAAAGCCAGAACAAATTTGAACAGCACTTGTCAGTAAATTTTCTACCTTTTTCAACTCTTATTCCTCTTCGATTCTTGTTTGGACCCTACCCGAGGTAATCCAGCTTGGACATCGAATTGGAAAATTCCCTTTCGATCCTTCAGATTCTTATAGTAATCTGCTTGGAAGTAGATTTGAAGAAACGTTTTACTGCCGCCATGAACGCAAAAGAAAAGGGCAATCTCTTGATTCCCCTTCTGATGAAATTTATTTGAGCAATCAATTTGATATGCTTACGGATGATGAGAATGATCCATAATCCAGGCAAAATTCCACTAAACTTTTCGGGCTTAATGTCAAGAAGGCATAGGTCCCCCTATTGTGATAACCACTTCCGATTTCCATGCTCTTCGCACGGAACTTTTGAACTTCGATAAATTCAAGTTGTCACTTCAAATTGGCCGTCGGGGTGTGAATGTCGTGTACTGTATGAAACATTGGACGGATTCAAACGTCTTCTCAAGTATCTACTGAGAAGCAGCACAAATTGTTTACTTACGACACCAACATTGAACATTGTCTGCCCAGTTGTGGATCCCTGGATCAGATCAAAGATGAATTGACAAAAGTACTTGGAGTTAAACCAATCCAAGTAATCAAAATGAAAATGAAATCCCGTCCTGGCGATTCGTGCAAAGGGATTTCTAATGAATTTTATTTAGTTCACTTCAAGTCTAGTGAACTAAACAACCTTAAGGTCTTAGAAAGAAGTATTTGTGTTATTTGCAGCAGACTACAGAAATGTTTGGATATTTTCTCTTCTTATTTACAAAAATGGAAGATTTCTCCCAACGCTTCCAAAAATCAACTTATAATATTTCCACATATGCCTAGAGCTTCCTTTTTGAAACCTAGTGGTTCGGAGTTCAAATTTATTGGTCGAGTCAAGTGAAATATCTTAAATTAGTACTTGACCAAAAATGAACTTTTAAAAATCACATTGAGGTCATTCAAGCCAAATGTAACAAATATATCAAATGTTTGTATCGTCTTATAAACAGGAAATCTAAACTTTGCCTGACGAATAAACTTCTAATATTTAAACAAGTTTTCAGACCGGTCATGCTTTACGCTGTGCCAATATGGTCTAGTTGTTGTACTACCAGGAAAAAAGCACTTTAAAGGATTCAGAACAAAATTCTGAAGATTACAACAAATGTCCAACAAAATAATTAATAATTTCAGGCAAAAATCGTTGTAATCCTCAATTTCAACGGTTAATTCCCTTTATACTAAGATAAGAATTAGTTTGAATTTTTAGTTTTAAGATGTCAACTGCTATACTGACATGCAGGTATAGAAAACCTTTTTAAAATACTGAATTGCCAAGGCAGGAACAATGTAAAAACACTTAGATATATATCATAACACTCAAGGCTGGTAAGTTACTGTAGTAGCTGGAGCACCTAGGTTAAAATGAAATGTAATTTATTTTGAATTTGGAACATAAAAAGAGTTGAAACAAAAAAGTACTAACTTTTTTAAATCAAACCTCTCATGACAGTCATCTTTGGGAGACTTTTGAGGCATCATGAGACGCATTTTTTGTTGTAAACACATTGTAGGGTTTTTGATCTAATTTTCGTCCTACTAAGCACAAACCGCGCTTTACCTCTCTTTTCTGAACGAAGTTTAAAATAATGGAATATTTCTGTCAAAGATGACTTCTAAATAAATAAATAAATAAATAAATAAATAAATAAATTCATTCACCTTTCCAAATGTACCGTTGGATTTGATAAAGAGGCACAAATTGTTGAGATATTGCTAGAAAATCTCATACTTCTACTGGCAACTGAATCCGATCAGTAGCGGTGCGGCTTCTTCCTCCTTCTTCGGTGAATGGACGCTCATGTGCGCTGCGGCTCGCTGCTTGTGGGCAGCCTTGCGTTGTGTACAGGAGAACAATGTTCAAAGTCACGCGCCGAAAGCACTGCTGCTATTGCTGCTGCAGACACCACCACACACGGTAATTGAAACACCGTTCGGCGAGACCGGATGGAATTGGATTTTGAAATCAGTATAAGGGAAAGCGCTTTTTGCAGGCAATTGGTGATAATTGTGATCGCCATTGCAACAGTTGGACATTTGTGTAATTTTCAATATTGACCTATTGAAAATTAATAAAAATGTTCATTTTAGTAGATTAGTAGAAAAATTTCCAATCGATTGGCTTGTTTAGAATCAAAATCCACCAGCTATTGACAGAGTTATAAGTGGTCAAAACCTGACCTCTTTTCGTAACGCGGTCGAGTTTGGTTTTTAGAAATTGCACTCCCAATATGTTGCCGACCGACGTAATCGTACGTCAAAAAACAAATCGCACCAATGCATAGATCACGCTTGATTTTCGTAGACAAAAATCAACGAACAAGCAGAACGCAACTTTAGGATGGCATCACACTTTTTGTATATTTTTGCAACATTTTATAGTTTTATAAAATCGCTGAATGTTCTGATAATAATAAGGTAGCAATACTAGAGGTGCACGATCGCCCATCTTACCCCCACCTCCCCTACTCTCAAAACGAAGGGAAAGGTCTTCAGTAGTCCAGAATGCAGATTTAGGTGGAAGGATATGTTTTGAGCCTGAAATTGAAACTTTAGACTAAAAGAATCTTCTACTTAGTTGTTCCTTATAGTTAGGCCCTCATTTTTATGACAATGAATTCTAGGGTGGTTCTTCTTATCATTGAAATAAAAATCTAACTTTTTTGTTTGAGGAAATTAAGGTATACATTCTTCGGCAAAGTTATAGCTAATTTCAAGCAACTTTGTAAAATATAACTTTTTTATATCTCTTAAATTGACCGATTTAGAGCTATTTTCTTTAATTAAGTTAGGGTGTCTCTAAACAGTTGTTTTGCTCTAGTTTTCTTATTTCAAATTTCTCAGCAAAGGTGTCTTGAAATAACTTTTAGATCTCTAGAAGGCGGAAATTTTTGTTGCACAGAGCTTGTCGATATCTTTCGCCGATCAAGAGTTATTAACGTTTTTCTACTAAAAATATGCCCTTTTTAAATGTTAATATCTCTGGTTGGGGCAAACAAAAGAAAAGTTTTTTTTACGGCATTTGAAAGGGTGTGTGTCATTCTCAATAATATGAAAAAAAAAATAGAGGTATGTAATTTTTTAAACTCGTATAAAATTCGAATTTATTCATATATTTTACTAAAATGAGGCATATATTTTTTTATTAGAAGAGATACAGACATATTTGCTATAAAACGTGCGTCTCAAAGAGCTTTAAAAGTCTCTATGAGATGACTTTCATACAGGGTGTCTACTACCTGGAAAAACCTGGAAAACCGGGAATTTACAGGGAATTTTATTTTTTCTGGGAAAAACTGGAATATTCAGGGAATTTTGATTCCACTCAGGGAAATTTCTCGAAACGTTTCTTAAGGACACTGAACTTGACAAGCATCTGACAGCAAAGACAACGTGTGTGAACGAGACAAGTTCATTCAGAGAGTCTTGTCACGCTCGCTCTTCGCTGATTTGTATGTGGATGATCAAAATCGTCGTAAAAAGTAAACAGCCGAAAAAGAGAGACTGGCAACCGTCAAAAGGAAGCATACGAAGCATGTATTGTATAAGAATAAGCATGCCAGACAGCAGGCCTACATAGAATTTTTTTTTGAGCTTCAGAGAGGGTCGGAGATCTACTGAGAAATTTGTTGAGCTTCAGGGTAGTTCGTAGATCTTGAGAACAGAACTACAAACAAATTAAAAGTAATTAAAAGAAATTCATAAAACAAAATCACAAGAGAGGTCGTAGATCTTCAGATAAATGTTCAAAGAAATTTTCAAAACTTCAAGCATGTAAAAATAATTACTATAAGCGAAATTTTGCAAATCTTCAGGGAAATTCGCATAACTTCAGACAAGTCCAAGAATCTACAGTGAAATATAAAGTATTTCACATAAGTTTGGAGATCCTCGAAACATTATTCAACATCAGAAAAGTTCGTAGATCTTCAGAAGAAAGCTGCAGAACTTTGAAAAAAATACAGGACTTCTGAAAAAATCACAAGAATCTCAGAAATGTTAATGGATCTTCAGTAAAAATTGCAGAACTTCAGGGAAGCTCGGCGAATTAAAAAAAAAAATATTTGCACGATTTCAGAAAAATTTGTAGATCTTGAGAGAGACATTGAAAACTTCTAATAAGCTCAAATATTTTCAGATAAATTTTGACAACTTTAGGTAATCTTCAATTTTCAAATCTTCAGGGTAAGAGAAGTTTGCAGATCTACTGAGAAATTTATTGAGCCTCAAGTTTTTTTTTTTGTAGATCTTGGGAATAGAGCTACGGAGCTTAAGACAACTTTACAGAACTTTAAAGATATTTGCAG
Organism: Ochlerotatus camptorhynchus; assembly: GCF_037179485.1. Taxonomy (NCBI): domain Eukaryota; kingdom Metazoa; phylum Arthropoda; class Insecta; order Diptera; family Culicidae; genus Ochlerotatus; species Ochlerotatus camptorhynchus. The sequence goes on from NW_027040553.1 coordinate 1,751,293, forward strand.
GAATTTGACAGATAGTTTCACACAAATGTGAGATCTTAAGAAAAATTCGTTAAATGTCAGAAAAGCACCTCAATTCCAAAAACAAATCGCAGCGAAGTACAAAAGTACAATATTTTGCAGAACTCCATGGAAGTCCGAAATAGATAGATCTAAAGAACTTCAGAGAAGTTCGTTAACCTTAAGACCGTAGACCTAAAGAGAAGTCTGTACAACGTCAGAAAGTTCGTACGTTTTTAGAAAAAAATTGCAAAACTTCAGCAAAACTCACAGATCTTCGGGAAAGTTCACCGATCTTTAGATCAAGAATCCACAAAGAAATTTAAAGAACTTTAGCAAAGTTCGGAGATCTACTGTGAAATTTATTGAACTTCAAGGCAGTTAGTAGATCTTAAGAGCAGAAATACAGTACTTCAGAAAACATTACAGAATTTGAAATAAATTTTAGGAACTTCAGAAAAGTTTAGAGGGTAGATCGTAAATCTACTCAAAAATTAGCAGATGTTTAAATAAATTTTCAGAATTTTACTGCGGTTCTTGGATTTTGAAAGACATTTACAGAACTTCAGGTAAGTTCGCTGATCTTTAGAGATATTTGCACAGCTTCAGATAAATTAGAAAATCTTCAGAATACTCCCTAAAATTTCCGGAAAGCTAAAAATTTTAATTCTTTAGAAAATTGTATAGATTTTCAGAGATATTTGCAGATATTAATTGAATCATAAAAATCTGCAGAGAAAATTACAGAACTTTTGAAAAGTTTGTAGATTATTAGAAATTTTGTGAACATCAGAGATAATTGTTGATCTTCAAGGATCTTGAATCTTCAGGGATTCAGGAACTTTGTAGATTTTTAGGAAAATTTGCAGAACTTCTGAAGAACACACAGAACTTCAAAGAAATCCGTAGAACTACCGAGACATTTGCAGATTGTCAGGAAAGATTGTTGATCTTTAAAGAAATTTTACCGGAGAACAGAAACAAAACTTCATGGACGTCAGAAGGTTTGAAGACCTTGCAAAATTTTCAGAACTCAAGGAATCATGTATATCTAGTGAGAACTTTTCCCACTAGCTTGTCTAAAGTTGGTATCGACATCGTGGCGAAGTTTTGAAATCCATTTTCATCTTCATATCGCAGCTCTTGATGGACAAGATGAGCCAGATCCCTGCGTGTGTTCCTCCTGAGTAACCATTTCCTGCTCCACAAAGTTCACCTTCTCTTTCTCCATTTTATTTAAAATAATAAAAGCAAATACGTCTGCCGAAACTAGAGCAATGTTCCGGTAATTCATGATGGAAGTATTTACTTTTGATTTCTGATACAGTTTTGTGTTGAAATCTGAATTGACAGTTCTTTCGACATGTGCAAGCAATGTATATATGGAACAACCTATGTGCATCTGTTCTGCTGTAATATTCAATAACTTTTTTGCTATGCCGACTTATAAGTACCAACGCCCAAGTTTGAACAATCGAAAATAACATAAATCAATAAGTACATAAAAGGGATTCCAGATGGATAAATAGATAAAATAATAATGTGTATAATTTGTATGCACGTGGAATTTTTTTCATCCGACCTGGAAAAACCTGGAAAACTCAGGGAATTTGATTCCTTTGATTGAGTAGACACCCTGATGATGCATCATCCAGTCAAAATTCCACTAAACCCCTTATTGTTATAACCACTTCCGATTTCCATGCTCTTCGCACGGAACTTTTGAACTTCGTTAAATTCAAGCTGTCACTTCAAATTGGCCGTCGGGGTGAATGCCGTGTATTGGCTGAAACCTTGGACGGATTCAAACGTATTCTCAAGTATCTTACTGAGAAGCACCACATTTTTTTTATTTACGACACCAACACTGAACGGACGAAACGAATCGCTGGATCAGATCAAAGATGAATTGACAAAATTACTTGGAGTTGAATCAATCCAAGTAATCCAAACGAAAATTTAAATCCCGTCCTGGCGATTCGCGCAACAGGATTTCCAATGATTTTTATTTAGTTCACTAGTGAACTTAAACCACCTTAAGGCCTTAGAAAAAGCTAGCCTTGTGCTCCATGTCCGAGTTTAGTGGGAACGCTTCGGGAAGACTGGAGGAAATTTCCAAAACCTCACCCAGTGCCGTAAGTGATGGGGTCACGGAACCAAAAATGCTACATGCCAGCTAAATTCATGAATTGTGGTTATTCCTCTCACGCAAAAGACCACTGTCCTGTGAAGGAAGATCCTAAGAAATTTAAATGGTGAAATTGTGGTGAAAACCAAAAATCCAATTGTTGGGAATGGAGTCTTACAATCTCGTTCTAAGCTACAGGTAGGAAACGCACCTCGTTCGCGGCCAGGTACTAATTTCTCTGCTGTTCACAACGCACAGTGGTCCAGAATGCAGATTTAGCTGGAGGGATAAGTTTTGAGTCTGGAATTGAAATTTTAGGCAAAATTTGTATTCTACAAAGTTGTTTCTTATAGCTAGGCTCTTATTTTTATGACAATAAATTGTAGGGTGGTTCTTTTTATCATTGTTTTTTTTTTTGTGTGATGGGTTTATGTATACATTCTTCGGCAAAGTTATAGCTGTGCTTATTTCAAGCAACTTTGTTAAAACAAACTTTTTTGTATCTCATGAATTGACAGATTTAGAGCTATTTTCCTAAAGTGAGGTAGGGTGTCTAAAGAAAACAATTGTTTTGCTCTAGTTTTCTTATGTCATTTCTTATTCTATTTTTAAACAACACATTTCTTTATTTTGTAAAACAAAAAAAGTTAGTTATTAAAAATCCTCTAATTTGAGGACAACCTTGACACACACCATATAAAGAGAATTTTTAAGCACAAAAACTTCTCCCAAGAAACTAAATGTCCAAATATTGAAACAAATGTACCAGTACACTTTATTTAAATTTGTCGTTAGAGTGGTCCTATGAAAACCATATTTTGCCATTAGCTTTTTTTATTTCAAATTTCTCATAAAAGTCATCATCTAGAGACATTTTAAAGCTCTGTAAGACAAAACTGTAATAAAAAAGATATACCCAATTATAGTAAAATATACGAATAAATTAAAATTGATTTTATACGAGTTTAAAAAATAACATACCTCTATTTTTTTTTTCAAATTATTGAGAATAACATACGCCCTTGCAAACACAATACCGTAAAACAATTGTTTTGTTTGCCCCAACCAGAGATATTAACATTTGAAAAGGGCATATTTTTAGTAGAAAAACTACAAGAGACAGCCCTATGGGGTTGTACGCAATGGTGACGAAGGACTACGTGGACTACGTATATAATAAATCTTCTGTTAACTGCAGTAGGAGCTTGTGTTTTGTGTAGGAATAGGAATTTGAGCGGGGTTTTCTCTGTTTCTACTCTTTAGTATGACGCGCTTGACTTAGATGGCCCACAGCGACTCACGGAGAGCTACTGATTCCGATTTATAGCTGTGCGGCTTCTTCCTCCTTCTATGGATGCTCATGTGGGCCAGGTTTCCAAAAGTAAATCTGTGTTTTTGTCCAAAAAATCTTTTCATCTTAGTTTCTGTCCAGAAAATCTGTGTTGATATTTAAAAAATTTCTTGAAAAGTGTTTGAGCCAAAAAATAAATAAAAATATAGGTATGTATCATAAATTACTTATGGTTTGACAAAAAAGAATATCTCTGACAGTTCTCATTTTCCTTTTTAATTCCGCAAAAAAACATACTTAGATATATAAGTTGGTGATGGTAAAGTAAGTTTAAATAATGTTTTGTTTTTAAACATCTCAAGTTTTATTTTTTAAATGTTTGATCATATTTTAAAAATCTGTGTAATCTGTTTAAATTCTAAAAATCTGTAATCTGTGAATACAGAATCTTGGTTTTAAAAACTCTGAAAAATCTGTGGAAATACAGATTTATCTGTAGTTTTGGTTACCCTGATGTGGGCTGCAGCTCACTGATTGCATGCAGCCTTTCGTTGTATTGTGTACGCGGTGATTGGATTGAATAAACACCGTTTGGTGAGACCGGATGGAATTCAACTTTGAAATATGTGTTAGGGAAATCGCTTTTCGCAGGCAATCGGTGATTATTTCAATTATCATTGTTGCATAGTTGCATATTCCAATTTTCAATAGTGACAATTTGAAAAATGATAAAGACTTAATTTTAACAGATTTGTAGAATAAATACCTATCTTAAGCTTAACGGCTTGGGGTATCATCCAAACCATTTGTGGAATAGTTCAATCATGTGGGTTATCATTCGGGTATGGTAATTGTATTATTGGAGTTTCATTGTGCGCTGGAGAACACAACCACTCCCCACACGGTGATTGAATAAACATCGTTTGGTGAGACCGGATGGAATTCAATTTTGAAATCTGTTTTAGGGAAATTGCTTAGGGCCTGTTCATAAACTACGTAGACAGTTTTTTGAGATTCTTGACCCCCCCCCTCCTCCTGCGTAGACAATTGTCCATACATTTTTTTTTTAAATTTGTATGTGCCGTGGATAATTGCCAACCCCCCCCCCCTAAACTGTCTACGTAGTTTATGGACAGCCCCTTGCAGGCAATCGGTGATAATTTTAACTATCATAGCAATAGGGGTTTTCACAAAGTGTACCCCCATATAGAAATCACAATAAACGTCAATAACTCTTGATCGGCGAAAGATATCCACAAGCTCTGTGTAGCAAATTTTTGCGCCTTCTAAAGATCTAAAAGTTATTTGAAGACACATTTGCTGAGAAATTTTAAATAAGAAAACTAGAGTAAAACAACTGTTTTTTTAGGGACACCTTTACTCAATTCAAGAAAATAGCTCTAAATCGTTCAAATTAAGAGATAAAAAAAAGTTATATATAAAAAAGTTGCTTGAAATTATCTCAGCTATAACTTTGCCGAAAAATGTATACCTCATATTTGGCTCCGCAAAGTGTCACACATGACTGAGTCTAGTAAATAAACGAACTAGTTAAAAAAGATAATGTATAACTTAATTTATTCAAACAAAAAAAAAAGATTTTTGATTTCAATGATAAGAAGAACTACTCTAGAATTCATTGCAAGGCTGGTAGCGAGTCACTTTTTTCAAGCCAGTCACTAAAAAGTCTACTTTTTAAGGCCAAGTCACTTTTTATTGTCACTATTTCAAACTTTTGTAAACGTGAATTTATTTCATGATTGATCATTCTTCTGGATAGGCCTTCGTTTTGTTCTATTTTTAAACAATTCGAAGTTGACGACCTGATATTTAGTTTTTTTACGTTTAATCGTTCTTTTCTATCTACACAGGGTGTTTACTCATTTGGCTAAAGAAAGTTCCTTGAGTTTTCCAGGTTTTTCCATAACTTTGGCGGATAGATTTATAATAGGTTTATAATAAGAATGCTATTTATGAAATGCGTTAGAAATATGTTTTTAACGCAAAATTTTTAAGAAATGACAATCAGTTTTAAAGAAACAGCTTTACTATCCAATCCATTAAATGTTGAAGTTGAACACTTACTTCATTTTAGTAAGTCTAAGATCACAACGTTTCGTACTAACAAAAATGTGGAAACTTTAATGAAGTTCTATTGATCTCAGAAAAGCTAGATCTAGAGATCTTTTGGGGAATTTCGGAGATCTTCAGGGGTAGTCCCCGAAACTTTAGCCCAGACTATTGAATTGGTTTAAAAATATATAAGCGTGAGTTTAGACAAATTCAGGATAGTTCCATGAGGTACTGAAATAAAATTGAGAACCCTTCAGATGTTCCGAGAGATTCAGTATAGAGACCTTCAGAAAATTTATGAAAACTTCAGAAATATTTCAGGAACTTCACAGAAATCCACAGAAGGTGTTTACTAGAATTCGATTTATTTAAAAGTAGAACGGAGATCTTCATTAGAGCTGAGAGTTTTGGGGAAGTTCCGAGAACATGAAGACAGATCAGAGAATCGAAGGGCAGTTCAAAAATTTCAAGGAAATAGCAGAAACCGGAATTTCCGAAAACTTCGTTTTGCTCAGAGAAAATTTCTGGAACGCAATAAAAATTATATGAACATCCGGAAAATGTGAGAGTATTTTAAGGGTGTTATCATGGAAATTTCAAGATCTATAGAAAATTCTAAAATTTAGCTAAGTTGAAAAACAGAACATCAACGAAGTACCATTAATTTAAAAAAAATGCGAGAACTTTTAGCAAGCACCGATATTTTCAAGAAATTCCAGAGAACTTCTAAGAAATTTAGATATTTTTGATTGTTTCATTATATTCAGTGAAGTTCCGAGTACTTCGAGGACGATTAGATAACATCAGGAAAAGCCCATTAACATAAGAAAAATTTGCAGCGACTTACAAGGAGTTCCTTGGAATTATAGGATATTTCGAGAATTCTATGATCCGAAAAGCTTCAGGGAATTATAAATATATATCAGAAAATTTACCGGAACATTTGATCAATTTAGAGAAATTAAGGTAAGCATAGAAAACTTCTTGCCGGGAAAGTAAGTGGTTTAAGGCAAAGTTCCGTGAGCGTTTATAAACTTTATAAAACTTAAGGAAAATTGTAGGCAATCAAATCAATTCCAGTAAAATGGTGGGTTCTTTTAAAAATATTAAGGCAGGGCAGTCTAGAGATTTTGGGCAGTTTTAAAAACATCAGGAAACTCTAGACTATTGAAGAAGTTATGAATTAGTTTCGATAATTTAAACTTCAGACAAATCTTGAGAACTTCAGAGAAAATCATAGAACTACATTAATTATTTCGCTGCTTAGCGGAAGCCTAAAGAAGTTCCTGAAATTTCAGAATATTTTCGAAAACTTCACAGAAGTACAGAGATCTTCAGAAACATTTCGAGAACTTCATAAAAGTCTATGGAACTTAAGGGAAGATCAGAGAACGTCAGGAACTTTTATGGACATTTCGGGAGCATCTCAAATAAGTTCAGTAAAGTTCAAAAAAAAAGGGAATTTCAGGGGATCAATTGGTTTCACTAAATAAGCGGGAAATTTCAAGAAGTTCCCAGATTTTCAGAGAACTTTAGAGATGTTATGAAAATTATTGAGGTTTTCACATAAGTTCAAAAGTTCACGCAAGCTTAAACATTTTTAGAACAGTTCAATTAAATTCATGGTAGTCCAACAAGCTTCATCACAACTGCAAACACTTAAGAGAAGTTTCGAGAAATTCAGTGAATTGTTAACACTTTAAAAACGATTCATGATCGTTAGGAAAATTGTGGAAACTTTAGGAAGTCCGAAAAAGTTTAGAGAAGTTAAAAAAATTTGATGAGAAGTATTGCGAGAATCAGGCTAGTTTCTCAAACTACAAAAGAACTTCAAGGCAGTTTAATTAAATTCAGGAATATTTTAGGAACTTTCAAGTAGTTATGAAGAGCTCAGAATAGTCCATTCCATATTGAACGGATATTTCTCATGAAAATTCGCTTGGAGGTTACTATCTTAGGCTTAGGCTTCACATGAAGCCTAAAATTCATCAGAAGTACCGTAAAACGGGGTATCTTTGATAGTATAATCTAAAGATTAAATTTACTCGCTGCGCTTTTTCCAAATTAGAAACATTGGTTCCATATTGTAGCTTATGGTATTTCCGTTGATATCGTATATAATTTTTATATAGTATGTGTTACATATTTTACACACATATTAAAGGGTGATGCGGTCAAAATTTGGTCAATATCAACTTGACGTATTTCTTTCAATTTTGCATTTAAAAAACCTGAACACCCCTCATTTTGAAGGTGTGTGTGTGTAGAATGTTGCTCCTATTTTGATTTTGGAATTCACTCTTCAGTTGTCAAAATGCCGTCCAAGCAAGAAGAGCAGCGTATCAAAATTTTGCTCGCGCATCGCGAAAATCCGAGCTACTCGCACGCAAAGTTGGCAAAATCGCTAAAAGTTTCCAAATCAACCGTTACAAATGTAATTAAAGTGTTTGGGGAACGTTTGTCGACAGCCAGGAAGTCTGGATCGGGGGGAAATCGAAAACCGGAAGCCGCTGAGACGACAAAGAGAGTTGCCGGTAGTTTCAAGCGAAACCCTAACCTCTCTCTCCGAGATGCCGCAAATAAGCTGGGTGTATCGTCTACAACCGTGCATCGAGCCAAAAAACGAGCCGGACTATCGACTTACAAGAAGGTAGTGACTCCAAATCGCGATGATAAACAAAATACGACGGCCAAAGCGCGATCCCGGAGGCTGTACACGACGATGCTGACGAAGTTTGACTGCGTGGTAATGGACGACGAAACCTACGTCAAAGCCGACTACAAGCAGCTTCCGGGACAGGAGTTTTATACGGCAAAAGGAAGGGGAAAGGTAGCAGATGTTTTCAAGCACATGAAACTGTCAAAGTTCGCAAAGAAATATCTGGTTTGGCAAGCCATCTGTACCTGTGGCTTGAAAAGCAGCATTTTCATAGCTTCCGGGACTGTCAACCAAGAAATTTACGTGAAAGAGTGTTTGAATAAACGTCTGCTGCCTTTCCTGAAGAAACACGGTTGTTCCGTACTGTTTCGGCCGGATTTGGCATCTTGCCATTACGGTAAAAAGGCCATGGAGTGGTACGCCGCCAACAACGTGCAGGTGGTTCCCAAGGACAAGAACCCTCCCAACACGCCAGAGCTCCGCCCAATTGAGAAATACTGGGCTATTGTCAAGCGGAACCTAAAGAAGACCAGAAAAACTGCTAAAGGCGAGCAGCAGTTCAAGGCAAACTGGCTTTCTGCGGCGAAGAAGGTGGACAAGGTGGCTGTACAAAATCTGATGGCAGGGGTCAAGCGTAAGGCCCGGCAATTCGGATTTGGAAAAGCGGAAGCCTAACTGAATATTTTTCCTGAATTTTATACTAATTGAACTTGAAAAAGAAATTTAATTTGATTTTTTAAATAAACGATTTCACCGATTTACACGCGTTTTCCCTTGACCAAATTTTGACCGTATCACCCTTTAAAAAAACAATTTTCGTGTTTTTCGCATGTTTGAAAAAGCACTCAAACCATCATTTATGAAATGTATCTCCGATATAGCCATCACAAATTCAATGTTGTATTCTTATTACTTATGATGTTTTCTGATTATATACTCATTCAAAGTTTCATATTTAAAGAACTAAATTGTTTGAGTTTCACCCATTTTTTTCTACATTCATCGAGCATTATCAAAGTAACCCCAAATCAAAAAACTGAAGTACGGTCACAGAACAAAAAAAAAAGCAAATGCTTTAATTTTTTAAACAAATTACTGACGAATTAACTCTTGGATCCTCAGTACTTGTTTTAAAAATATAAAATTTTTAAAACATTCATTGCTGTAAAAGTGATTTAGAATATACTTAAAAAAAAAACTATCAATGTTACCCCGTTTTACGGTACCATGAAAGCAGATTGCCGTTGATGTTTTTCTCATAGATTTTTATCCCAGAACTCCCGTGGAATGAGGTCCTTAGAAATTGTAATAAAATTCCATGAGCCTTAAAACTGTGCAAGGAATTTGACTCCAGATTCTTGAAAATGAAGTATTATTACTTTTCAGTTCAGAATTTATAAATTTATTTATTTGTTACTGAAGATTAATCCATTCTGGATCTATAAAGTTCAATGTGTGAATGAAAATAACTAGCAATATTAAAATTGCAAATTTTCTTCCCTTAGGTCACTTTTTTCAACTATAAGTCACTATTTGGTCACTTATTTATTCAACATGATCACTAAAATCACTATTTTTGACAGCATTGATCACTACCAGCCCTGTCATTGTCAAAAATGAGGGCCTAACTGTAAGGAACAAATTTGTAGGAGAAAATTAAAGTCTAATGCTTCAATTTCAGGCTCAAAGGTATATCCTTCCACCTAAATCTGATATAAAAATCTCCATATTTTGGTAAAAAAATAATTGTACTAAACTTGTACTAAACGGCTATTCAAAACGTATATTCATTCCGGAGGTTTGGTGTCTTCAACAAACTTGTTTATTAGTCGAAAATATGAAACTCGAAGACGTCAAAATTGTAGCGGCCTTAGTTTTCAAGATATTTATTCAATTAGATTAAAAGTCTAAAAAATCAGTTTTTATGTTTTTAACTAACTAATTCCAACCAAACCTGGAACTTTGCCAAAGATACTAGCCTATTTTTGTTTTGGAGATATTAATTTTGTTCCACTAGATTGCATTCTTGGACCACTGCGAAATGGTGAAGGTTTGAGGAATGCCGTTTTTTTTCTTTTAATGCAATTCAAATAAACTCACCGTGATTACTTTTAACAGCAATAGAATGGAAGGTAAACTTCCTGACCAAACCCTTCCCACTGCACAGTTTCAACTTTTACACCTCCCAGCAGGCCACGGAGGTGTGAAATTGATTGCAACTGTCCGCATTGCATTAGAATTGAGCGATTTCGAAGAAAGACAACCGTAAACCTTTCCCGCTATGTTTACACATTCCTTGTACCGCCGTCGATTGGTTTGATTAATGACGAAAGTCGAGTGCAATTTTGCATACGTTATATTCTAGAATATTTCAACCGTGAAAACTTCGATGACTAACGATTTCCGTATTTTCTCATTTTCTTTCCCCGCAGTGGACTGTTCCAGTTTAGAGCAGGAAGAACTATTCATCCGGAAGCTGCGACAATGTTGCGTCTCGTTCGACTTCATGGACCCGCTGTCGGATCTCAAGGGCAAGGAAATCAAGCGGGCGGCGCTGAACGACCTGTCGGCATACATCACACACGGACGCGGTGTGCTGACGGAGAACGTCTATCCAGAGATTATCAAAATGGTAGGTTTTCGGGTGGTGAGGGGAGGGGAGGGGAGGGGAAACTGTTTTTCCCTCCGCGTGATCAGCTCTAGCTGACGGATTCTTTTGTTTGGCAGTTTCTTTGTGCTTGGCTAGCGGGAGGAACTTTGTTTTCCTTGTTCTTCGTTCGGCGTCTGCTCAAGACTGCTTTCCCCGGTTGCATCAGTTCGATTCTGTGTCTCTGTTAAATTGCTATCGGTAAGGTGAATGTGTAAATAGTTCTACAGTTGCATAATGGACGACCACGGCGACGGTGATTCTGCGGAAAGTTTCGATGAAATTGAGTCAGAAACGAGGAATGTGAGTACGGTCTCAGAGTCCTACTATTTCGTTTGTTGCTATTTGCTTGGAAAGTAGAAGTTTTACTCACTTTGAATGTGGAACCTTCTGCTAAGAAAGAAAAAATCAATTCTCGATTACTTTTTCGAAGGGACGTATCAGCTTTTGTAATCAATGCATTTGATCGTCAGTTTGGCGTAACTGGTAGCTCGCTCCCGCATACTAACACTACTATCAGGTAGGGGAAATTTCCCCTATCTGATGGTAGTCTTAGCATGCGTGGGCGACCTACCAGTTACGCCGAATTGACGGTCAAATACATTGTTTTCAAAAGCTGATGCGTCCCTTCGAAAAAGTAATCGAGATTAACATTTATGTCATTTCTCAAATGTTAACGCCAGTGCTTCTCTAAAGTTTTTGCATTTATCAAGAAGCTTGTTGTAATGCCCTGTATCGAAGACAACATATCAAGAAGACAGGTAACTTTGCCTGAATCCGAGCGACATACACAGTAGCGCTGCGCTCGAGCGAAGGTGGAAGAAACGCATAGAAAAATGAGCAAATCTAGACTAACATTTGAAAGGGGCGGAAGAGCCAAAATGTAAACAAACCATATTTTGCCACATATAGGGAGAACAGTTCACAAACTACTCGATAAACACGAAAAAGTATCAAACACGTTTCTTCTGACATGGCGTTTTTCCAACTTTCAACTCTATGATGCATCTGATAGTTACGCCTTGCACCAGAACTACGAATTATATTGTTTTAATATGCCAAACGTACTGATTCTGTAGTATCTAGTCACGGCCGATTCGTTTGAAAAATGCATCCGATTGATATTTCACGTGTAAACAACGAACAAAAAGAAGACCAACAAAAAATCTCCGGGCGTAATTCCACTCTCACAAAATTTGCGAACGAAGAGCCAAGGCGGAAGAGACAACCAAAAAATCCCGAGTGTGTGCTTCCACGGCGTATCACCAGTGTTGGCAGTTCAAAGGGTGGAAGATCTAGGGGGAAACAACATGTAAGGAATTATCAGGGCGTATGATGTTTTCTTCTCAATTTCACGACAAAGAAAGCTTTTTTTTTAGTTTTTAGTTATGCATGATGATAGATTACACTATTAACTATATGTCAAGCTTATAAAATCATCCAGAAAATGGAAAGTCGCGAAATAAGATTAATTGTTAGTGATTGCTTTGGTTGTTCGACTGGTTGTATGGAGATTTTGTTTTTATGGCTTTCTCAGTCTAGGGTAATTCAAACAGTTAGTTGTGCATTGCCCTAACACAACTAACTGTTTGAATTACCCTAGACTGAGAAAGCCATAAAAACGAAAAATTAATTGTTATGTCATCCAAATTCGGAAGCGATTTTCCAGATTTGGTCATTTTGGAATTACGCCCTTTTCAAATGTTAGTCTAGAAATACACAAACCTTTCTTCTGCGGATGAAACCATTGCTAACCAATTCGTTCGGAGCATTTACCTGTGAGCGGCAGATGACACGATTGTGCCTGTCTCATACCGGTCGTTTGAGAAAATGGAAGAGTTGCCAGTTTTCTTGATATGTTGTCTTCGCCTGTATTGAATTGAACTGTCCTAAAAATTTTAAAACTTCCTTGAACTTCTGAACATATGTGAAGACCTCAATGATTTTCTTAACATTTCGGAAGTTCTCTGAACATCTGAAATGCTTTCGGCAACGTGGGGCTTTAGGTAGTGATGAAACGTCGCTAGAACTATTCCACAGCCGCACGCAATAAAGGCAAACGCACACTTTTTGCCTGTAGATTTGAAGGCATACAGTCAAGATTCCTATAGTGCGGATTCGTTCTTGCCGGATTCCTATAGTACGGTCGTTCCGGCATTAACGAATACACGTACCATATGGGATTTGAGCTAATTGGGACCAAACATTGATTGTACGGCAGTTTTAAGATATACCTGATGTCTTTGGAAAAGTTGTTAAACAGATAGTTGGCCATCTTTTGGGATGAGTCAGTTTCCGGTAGAAGACAAGTCTGGTCCTGTGGAAGATCCGGAACATCCGTAAAAGTGGTCAATTCATGAAACTGATCCTAGAGCTCCGTGTTTTTTTAGAAACCCCTCATTGACATCTTATCAGAATGAATTTGAAGTTTTATTCGGAACATGGACTCTGGAGACTACGGGATGGTCCACCGGTAGATCCGGAACATCCGTAAAAGTGGTCAAATCATGAAACTGATCATAGAGCTCCGTGGTTTTCTTTTAAAAACCACTCATAACGGGTGGCAACTAAAATTTTGGAATTTCTTTCGCAAGCTGTCAAAAAAAGACAAACATACTTAAAGAAGATCTGATTTATTGAAATTAAAGATACATTGTCCATTGTTGAAAAAAAATTAGTGAACATTTGAAAACGGTCCGTAATCGGATGTTCGGCGAAGCTTCCGTTTGATGTTGGAACAGGAGCGTTGTACGGCCTTCATGTCAACTTTGCGAATGCATCTCTTGATTCTACCAATCAACTGTTTGCAATTCGTGGCTCTCCAGTTATTTTTGTACACCAAGGAGCTCAAAACCCCGAAGAAATCTTCGATTGGGCGACACTGAGGCAGATTTGTCGGGTTGTGGTTTTTGGGTACACATGGGATCGAATGGGTATTCAGGAACGATTGTGTTTTTTTGGCGTAATGCGATGACGCTTTATCCGGCCAAAACACAGCATGATGTTTTTGTAGAAACGGGATCAAAATTTTCTTCAAACATTCGTTCTGGTACACATATTGATTGATTGCCAAACCAGAGGGCTTGAACCATGGCTAAGAAATGCCTTTCTCGGAAATTTTTGCGTCCATAATTTTGGCTGGTCTTCCACTACCTTGCTTGCGAGCAGTTGTTGGGGATCTTAGGATATGGTAAACAGTCGAAGCCGCAACATTTTCGCTTTTAAAATGTTGTACCGTATACTTTTTGCCGAGATTTCTGTGCAGTTCGCAGCTCGCGAAATACTTCTTGTTTCGACGGCATTTTGAGCAAAACTGAGCAAGCATAAACAAAACAGAAAATACTAGCAGAAAGAGGAGAGAGAGCTAACACATACACACTCTTATTTCTCTCTGAGCTCGTTTGTTGTTGAGCATAGAGGTCTCGAAAACATTCCAAAATTTTAGTTGCCACCCGTTAGACGTCTTATCACAATAAATTCGGAGTTGTGACCAGAAAATTTATACTGATGACCACGGAATGGTCTACTAAAAAATCCGGAACATCCGTAAAAGTGGTCAATTTATTAAGCTGATCCTAGAGCTCCTCGTTGTTTTTCGAAACCACTCATACTTCGAAAAAAATACGGAGTACTTGGATCAGTTTCATAAGACCAGAAGACCATCCACTGCACAATGGTCCCAAAGCCGTACTTAGCAAGACAAAAATGTCTGCGCCCAAACTGTCAGTTTTAGGTATATAGTGTCTTGGGGAAAGTTTCAATAATTTTTTGGCCGATCTTTTTATGTGAGTGAAAATAGGGTGGTCCATAAAACTGGTGAATTGAAAATCCAAACGTTTTTTTTATTATTATTTGAGATAGACCAATGCAAGGTTCTAAAAAGTTGTAGAACAATCAATTCAAAGCAACTTTGCTCAATACACCTAAATTCCATCTCTTATGGTTCATGAGTTATGATTTTTTTTTTCAAAGCAGCTTAGGGTGGCTCCTAAAAACAGATATCTTTTCATATGTTCATTTCTCGTAAAAACTTTGTTCTGCTTAACTTTTGATAGGGCTTATTTTTGCTAAAGCATCCAGGTTACTATATTTTTTGATTAGAAAGTAAATGGAGATTTTATCTAAATCTCTAAATGGAGCAAACTGAATTTCAAATTTTTGAATCCTCGTTTTTCTTAATTTTTGGTGAAAAAACTCAGCGAGCTTTTTTGTTTAAAGTATTTGATTTTATTTAAAAAAAGTCAAACTAACCATAAATTTTCAAATAAAGGAGATATCAACTTAGTTGCTGCAGCAAAAATATGCGTAACTATCTAAAACTATTTTTTTACGATAATAAACGTAAAAAAATATTTAAAGAAAGCCGATTTTCTGGGGACCACCCTAACCTGTTTTTTTTTTTTTAATAATCATAACTCATGAACCGTAAGAGATAGAAGTTGGGTGTCTTGAACAAAGTTGCTTTAAATTGATTGTTCTACAACTTTTTAAGACACTGTATTGGTCTCTCTCAAATAATAAAAAAAAGTTTGTATTTTTAATACACCAATTTTATGGACCACCCTAATTTCACTAACATAAAAATATCGGTCAAAAAATATGAAGAAACTTTCCCGAGGACACTATATACCTAAAACTGACGGTTTGAGCGCAAACATTGTTGTTTTCCTAAATGCGGCTTTGGGACCATTGTGCACTGGTCCCTAGGGTCAATTTTCTGGTCATAACATCAAATTCATTCTGATAACACGGCAATGAATGATTTTGAAAAAAGTGGACCTCTAAGCTCAGTTTCAAGAACTGAAATTTTTTATGGATGTTCTGGATCTGCCTGGTGAACCATCTCATTGTCCAAAGGGTCCATTGGCCGGTCACAAACTCCCATTTTATTCTAATGAGACATCTATGAGTGATTTCGGAAAATCAGAAGAGCTCTAGGATCAGTGTTATGAATTTACCACTTTAAGGGATGATTTTGATCCTCTGAGGGTCATTTCGTGGACCCAAGGATAAATTTTCGATCACAACTCCGAGTTAATATTGATAGGATTTCAATGGGTGGTTTTGAAACAAAAAAACTTTAAGCTCTAGGATCAGTTTCATGAATTGACCACTTTAACGAATGTTCCGGATCTTCTAGTGAACCACCCAAATGTCCACAGCGTCCATATTCCAGTCACAATTGCGAATTTATGCTGAAAAACGTCTATGAGCAGTTTCGAAAAAAACACGGAGCTCTAGGATCAGTTTCATGAATTGACCACTTTTACGCATGTTCCGGATCTTCCAGTGAACCATCCCGTGGTCCCCAGGGTTCTTTTCCGGTCATAGCTCCGAATTTATCCTGATAAAATGTCTATGAGTGGTTTAGAAAAAAAAAACACGGAGCTACAGGATCAGTTTCATGAATTGACCACTTTTGCGGATGTTCCGGATCTTCCGGTGAGCAATCCCGTTGTCCCCAGGGTTCATTTTCCCGGGTTCAACTCCGAATTATTTCTGATAAGACGTCTATGAGTGATTTAGGATCAGTTTCATGAATTAATGTTGGTTCCTATTATGCGATCCCTATTAACCGTACCATATGAATCTTGACTGTACTTCAAATATCCGCGTACATCGTACGCGTTAGGCAAAGAGTGTGCGTTCGACTTTGTACTGTCACATTAATGGCCTTTCGCTCATTTTCAACTTCTATTCAATTTTCATACTGCCGAACTCTAATGGAACTATCTACCTACCCTCTTCTAAAATCATTCTCTAGCTAATAAATTATCACACTAAAGCTTCATGTGATAGTATTTCCAACCAACTCTGAACTTCTTGAGATTACCCGCTACTTTTCTAAGAGTAATAGAACTGAACTCTTCCTGAAATTTCCCTATTTTTGAAACTTACCAAGCTTCTGTCAAATGCTACCGCATTTGGCTGATGTTCATGGATGTTCCTAAAGTTCTCGGATCTTTCCTTAAGTTCCATGGACTACTGATACAGTTCTTGAAATGTTTCTGAAGATCTCTGCACTTATGTAAAGTTTTCGAAGTTTTTTTTTCAGATATTTCTGGAACTTTTTTAAGCTCCCGCAATTTTCTTCGAGTCAAAAAAGAATAATTAATATAGTTCTATAGTTTCACTGAAGTCCTCAAGATTTTTCTGAAATACTCAAGCCATTTTGAAGTTCATAGAACTGCCCATCAACGACTCTAATTCATAACTTCTTTGGCAGTTCCACAACTCCAAGACTCTTTCGACTTCCAACGGATGTACTAAACTTGCTCTGGAGACCTTTTGAATGCGTCCTGAGCGTTATAAAATTTGCTAGACATGCCTTTGAGATCCTCCGAACTTACCACGCAGAATCAATTCCCTTATAAACGAGTGAAAGATACCCGAAATTATGTAACCATAACACATAAAAGTTGAGATGATATGCAGAATAGGTTGTTAAGTATTTCTTATGGTTATTGTCTATGGGAGTTGTGCCTTGTTCTAAATATGCTTTGATGTCCCTTTAGCCCCTTCGAAATATTGTTTAGAAAATTTTCGCTCAGAGTTTAAAAGAACTTGCACTGACACACACAGTAACTATTTGTCATCTTAATTTTCCAAAGAACTGCTCATGATTTAAAGCAAGGGAAAATATTTGAGAGTTATGCATGCATTTTATCCTCCAACAATTTTACCAGTTTATTTTTGTCCATTCGACCTTTTGTGCATTCGACCTTTTGTTTATTCCACCTTTTGTCCATTTCGAACATTTGTCCACTTTATTCAATTCGGCATTGGTTCATTCGACCTTTTGTCCATTCGACCTTTTGTCCTACAACCCATCTAAACTTGCTTTGGAGACCCCTTTGAACTCGACTATAAGACTCTTGGAGACTACCCCTGAAGCTGCCCTACGCTTTTTGGAATTGTCCTGGATGTCCTTTGTACTTGCTAATAAGTCTTCTATGCTCGTGCTCTGGAGATTGTCCTGAAGGGTTGTAGGACATAAGGTCGAAGGGACAAGAGGTCGAATGACAGAAAGTTAAATGTTTAAAAGGTCGAATGGACAAAATGTTGAGTGGATCAAATGTCGAATGAACAAAAGGTCGAAGTGGACAAAAGGCGAAAATGGACAGAAGGTTGAAATAGACGAAAGGTCGAATGGATAAAAGTTCGAAATGGAAAAAAAAGGTCGAAATAGATAAACTGGCAGTTCTTTGAAAAATTAAGATAGCAAATAGTTGCGTATTACTGCCTTCCTCTAAAATATGTTCGTTCTCTAAATCATGAACAGTTTATTGGAAGCATTTGCATAGTATTTTTTAAGTTCTTTAAAACTCTGAGCGAAAATATTCTTGACACTATTTTGTCAATTTTAATGTTGGTTTTTTTTTTAATTTTGTCCATTTCGACTTTTTTCCAATCGACCTTTTGTCCCTCTAAAGTTCAGTTCGACCTTTTGTCCATTCGAGCTTTTTTCATAGATCCGAATGTCGAATTGGACTCCATCAAATTGTCAGGACTTTGGTGAACTCGATGTTCCCGAAATATCAACATTTTCGTAGTTCTTAATCTTGTCTTTTTTTTCAAATCGGATTCTGGTTTGAAAAATCCAGGACTAGATAAAAATTCCGTAACTTGAGAAAATTTCCTTCAAATCCATTGTTCAAGCTTTTGAGACATTCTTAAGCGTTTTCTGAGGCCTTCAATACAATTTCCCAGCTCCCGGGACAGCGAAATGGAGCTTCATCAAATTGTATTTTTTTAGAGATGCATTCACTAACCCTCTCGCATTCTTCTCCTTCCAGATATCTGTGAACCTATTTCGAACGCTCCCGCCTAGTGAAAACCCGGACTTTGACCCGGAGGAGGACGACCCGACGCTCGAGGCATCCTGGCCCCATCTGCAGCTGGTGTACGAGGTATTCCTACGCTTCCTAGAATCGGCCGACTTCCAGGCGACCTTCGGCAAGAAGGTGATCGACCAGAAGTTTGTGCTGCAGGTCTGTATCAACAAAAAATCGCCTCCTTCGGCCGTGCAGTACTGACAATTTCCCGTTTCTTTCTTTTCCCTCATTCCCGTAGCTATTGGAACTATTCGATTCCGAGGATCCGAGAGAGCGTGATTTTTTGAAAACCGTATTGCATCGTATATATGGCAAATTTTTAGGATTACGTGCTTTTATTCGTAAGCAGATAAATAACATATTTCTACGTTTTATATACGAAACGGAGCACTTCAACGGAGTCGGTGAACTGCTCGAGATTCTGGGAAGGTAAGTGGATAACTCCTACCTTTTTGCGATCAAGTCATGTAATAAGGATAACCCATCGCTATTGGACGGAGCTGGCTGTCGGGAAACCAATTGCTATTTGCCAGTGTTGACGGAAAGTGATTACCTTCCAGCGTACGTACCATCTTCTCTCTGAAGTCACGTAACGCCCTTGCTATCGGATTTATCGATTGTTAGGACGGCCATGACGATGATTCAACCGCACCCAGACGGGGTTGCGGGTCGTTCTCCACGCGCTAAATGAATAAATAAATAGTGCCATAAGCCAAACTTCAAAGGCAAACCGAAAGTGGAGCTCCAGGAATAAAACGGCAGCAAATCTTCTTCCGAGAGGTTTCTTTTTTCTTCATCCTGCTGGAGCACTTCTCAAGAGAAGAAGAATCGAGCTCGTTGTGTATGTTTGATGACGCTATTCTGCTGCTGCTGCTTCTTCTTCTACTCGTGCACACGACATTTCCACCACCGGAAAATACGGAGACGTTGTTGGTTCATCATTAACAACGAAGACGGCGACGACGACGACGTTGATGGGTTGTTATTCTCTCTATCTCTCTGTGCGACAACGACGTCGTCATAAGGACGTAAGCAAAGCCAAGAAACG
The DNA here is from genome assembly GCF_037179485.1 of Ochlerotatus camptorhynchus. Lineage (NCBI taxonomy): Eukaryota > Metazoa > Arthropoda > Insecta > Diptera > Culicidae > Ochlerotatus > Ochlerotatus camptorhynchus. The sequence goes on from NW_027040553.1 coordinate 1,770,971, forward strand.
GGAAGCCAAACTCTCACTTGCGCTCACCACCCTCTCGTTTGAAACATGGTAGAAGCGCTGCTGCTGCTGTCCTCGGTGTGAGGGATGAGTAGGGTAATCTATACGGTTGCCAAACAGTTGACGTCAAGGTCGATTCTGAAATCTTCAGAAGGATTAGTTTAGGAACCTATTTTGCTATTTACAATACATTGTTTAGTAGTCAAATTTTTGTCGATCTGAAGTTATGAACTGGGCTCGTCAGTTGAATATTTTCAGAATATACAGGGCCGATGAGATCGACTCAAACTTGAGTTGTTTTTCACTTAAAATAGCAAAAATGTAGGTCACTCCATAGACTGAGAAAAAAATGTCCTCGCTTTTTCTCAAAAATCTGCTCTAAAATAATTGTAAAATCGAAGAAAATTTTACTTAGTCTACCTAAGTCTAGTACCCTCGGTTTTCGTGAATTTAAGTGAAGGAAACTCAAATTTGAGTTGGTTTAATCGGTCGTGTAAAATTAGCGTCTTGGACTGTTAAGAGCACTAAAGCTCGTTTGTAACTTCTCCCAATTTTTTAGTTCAAATATTGGCAAAGAGTGGCTACAAATTTAATAAAATAACAAGTCTAGTTTGTGGGTTTCCACAATTTGTACAGGTTAGGTGCATATGATAGCACCATTAGACACTTGAAGTTTACTGCCCATAATCGCATATCAATCCCATATGGATAGGAAATCAAGCAAAGATGGGACTGATATACGATTATGGGTAGTTTAGCAGCAGATCATAAAGGTTAATGTCCGAAGAATTATAAAGTTCAGACTCCTTACAGAGTCGGTTGGGATTTACTCGACATGGTATTGAGTCAATTCAAGAATACATTAGAGTCTATATTGCTATGCCAAACAGTCGGAGCCCAACAAATTAACAGTTAACGAAATAACTCCAAAAGTTTACCAAGTGCTGTTTCTTAAGGGGTTACGCCTACCTGCAAACTTTCAAAAAATCGATTTTTTTATTGTCCTAATCGAAAGTATATAAAATCAAGAATATTTCCTCAAAAGATCAAGTTGATCCGATGAAAATTGTGAAAGTTATGCGACGTACAAAAATATTCACTTATAGTGGACTAAACCCAACTTGAAACTTTAAACGCGATTATCTCGGAATCATATTTTCAAAACCGGTGCCAAAAATTTCTCGAAATGTATACATTCGATTCGTCCGATTCGTTTTGATTTCTGTTCAGTACTATTTTGTGCAGTCCACGATCGTTCGGATTTCGTCTATCATTTAATTTCGATTTTTTACAGCCGATCAAAGACAAATTTTAAGGATCAAAAATCGGCACTTCAACTTTGCAAGGCCGCCATTTTGTCCAAAAAATTAAAAAAAAAACCGGAAGATCAAGGACTAGTTTAACACATGCTTAACGATTTGGCATGGTTTTTTTTTATTTCAGATGATTACATCACAAACCGCAGTTGGTACCGCAAAAAGCGTTTTTTGGAACATCGTCCACGGGGAGCAGCCGTGCGGGGCACCAGGACCTCGTTTTTACAGCATCGACTGATAAATGTACCATTTAATGTGTGTTCAATAAACGGCAGAAAACCGATTTTCAATATGTTGCGTCGTTTTCGAGAAAAAAAATCCAAACTTTCGCTTTTTTTCGGTCTTGCAGGTAGGCGTAACCCCTTAAGAAAACGGTCCTTATCTCTCTCTCTAGCGTTCCCAGTAAAACCCATGATCTCCGCATTGGACTTATCTCGCAAGATCCCAAGACCCATAATACTTCACGTATGCACCCTAGGTCTACTGGATTTATCCCAAAAGACGTGTGTTAGGTATTTTTAACCAGTCCGTATGGCTTGCAGGTCAGGAGACCTCATGAGTTGAAGCATGATTTATGGTTGATTCGTAATGCATCTAGGCTGATTCCATAGGTCTTCTGAAGTTAAGACCTGTCACACCTGACCCCTAAGGCCTCTGAAGCTGATTCACAAGTCCTTCGGAGTTATCCGTAAGGCATCTGTGGTTTAGTTATGAACTGATAAGATTTCTGTAGTTGATTTATGAGATCAAAAAATGCATACATTTATAGGAAAAATCCACGACGCCTTATAACAGGTTATATGAGCCCTGTGGTTTTGCTCCAAGAGAAATGTGCATCTGATTAATGAGTTGTTGGCCAATTAGAACTCTTGAGTTGTTAACCTATACTCTACCCAAAACGCCTATGCACATAAGATCGATCAAAAAAAAAATCTAAAGCTCTTAGGGCCTCTGAAGCTGACTCAAAAGACAAACTTATCTTTATAAATCACAAATTTTCCCTGAACTTATCTGGACATCCCTGAAATATCCTATGTTTACCTGAAGTTCTCTAAATTTGTTCAATGTTTCAGAAAATATGTCTGAAGTTTTCGGATCAATCATAGAATTCTCGGAATATCCCATAAATCCATGGAACTTCTTGTAGGTCGCTGAAAATTTCCTTAAGTTAATTGGAATGTTCTGAAGTTATCGGATCGTCCTCGAAGTACTCGATACTTCGTTGAATATCATGCAGCTATCTCAAAATATCTCTGGAGGTCATGGGTTAGTCCAGAAAACCGTTCTAACTTGGCCTGCTTGTTCTGAACGATTCTAGACATGCTCTGGAGATCATGCTTGTCTAGAGAGTCTCTGAACTTTCTTTTGAGCCTCGTTGGCCCTTGTGAAGTTGCCACAAGAGACGCTATGAACTTGGCTTAAATATCCTCTGGACAAACCTTGTTGTAGACTCGTTTACAGAACCTTCTGGACTTGCCCTAGAAATCCTCTGAACTTGCTCTGAAGACCTTTTGTCTGGAGGTTCGAAGACACTTTCGATTCCCCACGAATGTACTAAACTTGCTCTGGAGCTCCTTTGAACGCGCCCTGACAGTTTGAACTTGTCCTACTCACCATGGATGTACTAAACTTGCTATGTAAACCCTCTAAACTCGTTCTGAGGACCTTTGTAGATTCTCTGGGTTAGTCCAGGAAACCGTTCGAACTTGCCCTGCTTGTTCTGAACGTTTCTAGTCATGCTCTGGAGGTCATGCTTGTCTAGAGAGTTTCGGAATTTTCTTTGGAGCCCCTTTGGCACTTTTCAAAGGTCATTTAAACATGCTCTGGAAACCCGCTGACTCGTCCTGGGGACTTTTTTAGTTTTTCTGGGTCAGCCCAGAAAACCGTTCGAACTTTTCCTGCTTGTTATGAAAGTTTCTAGACATGCTCTGGAGATCATGCTTGTCGAGAGAGTTTCTCGGAATTGTTTTTGGAGCCCCTTTGACCCTTTTCAGAGGTCGTCTAAACTTGCTCTGGAAACCCTCTGAACTCGTCCTGAAGACTTTTTTAGTTCTTTTGGGTCAGCCTTAGGTTCGAAGACTCTTTCGACTCCCCACGAATGTACTAAACTTGCTCTGGAGACCCTTTGAACATGCCATGAGAGTTTGAACTTATCCTACTCACCACGAATGGACTAAACTTGTTCTGTAAACTCTCTGAACTCGTGCTGTGGACTTTTTTTAGATTCTCTGGGTCAGTCCAGGAAACCGTTCGAACTTGCCCTGCTTGTTCTGAACGTTTCTAGTCATGTTCTGAAGGTCACGCTTGTCGAGCGAGTTTCGGAATTTTCTTTGGAGCCCCTTTGGCCCTTTTCAAAGGTCATCTAAACTTGCTCTGGAAACCCTCTGAACTCGTCCTGGGGACTTTTTAATTTTTCTGGGTCAGCCCAGAAAACCGTTCGAACTTGTCCTGCTTGTTATAAAAGTTTCTAGACATGCTCTGGAGATCATGCTTGTCGAGAGAGTTTCTCGGAATTGTTTTTGGAGCCCCTTTGACCCTTTTCAGAGGTCGTCTAAACTTGCTCTGGAAACACTCTGAACTTGTCCTGAGGACTTTTTTAGTTTTTTGGGTCAGCCTTAGCTTCGAAGACTCTTTCGACCCCCCACGAATGTACTAAACATGCTCTGGAGACCCTTTGAACACGCCATGAGAGTTTGAACTTATCCTACTCACCACGAATGGACTAAACTTGTTCTGTAAACTCTCTGAACTCGTGCTGTGGACTTTTTTAGATTCTCTGCGTCAGTCCAGGAAACCGTTCGAAATTGCCCTGCTTGTTCTGAACGTTTCTAGTCATGTTCTGAAGGTCATGCTTGTCTAGAGAGTTTCGGAATTTTCTTTGGAGCCCCTTTGGCCCTTTTCAAAGGTCAACTAAACTTGCTCTGGAAACCCTCTGAACTCGTCCTGGGGACTTTTTAATTTTTCTGGGTCAGCCCAGAAAACCGTTCGAACTTGTCCTGCTTGTTATAAAAGTTTCTAGACATGCTCTGGAGATCATGCTTGTCGAGAGAGTTTCTCGGAATTGTTTTTGGAGCCCCTTTGACCCTTTTCAGAGGTCGTCTACACTTGCTCTGGAAACCCTCTGAACTCGTCCTGAAGACTTTTTTAGTTTTTTTTTTGGTCAGCCTTAGGTTCGAAGACTCTTTCGACTCCCCACGAATGTACTAAACTTGCTCTGGAGACCCTTTGAACACGCCATGAGAGTTTGAACTTATCCTACTCACCACGAATGGACTAAACTTGTTCTGTAAACTCTCTGAACTCGTGCTGTGGACTTTTTTTAGATTCTCTGGGTCAGTCCAGAAAACCGTTCGAACTTGCCCTGCTTGTTCTGAACGTTTCTAGTCATGTTCTGAAGGTCATGCTTGTCTAGAGAGTTTCTCGGAATTGTCTTTGGAGTCTCTTTGACACTTTCCAGAGGTCGTCTAAACTTGCTCTGGAAACCCGCTGAACTCGTCGTGGGGACTTTATTTTTATTTTTTCTGGGTCAGTCCAGGAAACCGTTCGAACTTGTCCTGCGCTTCTAGACATGCTAGAAAGTCTCTGAACTTTCTTTGGAGCCCCATTGTTGGCCCTGTTCAAACGAGACCTTGTGAAGTTGCCCAAGAGACACTATGGACTTGGCTTGAATGCCCTCAAAAACTTGTATGCATTCAGCTGGTCATGAAAATTACTAATTCTACAAGATTTTTAAACCTTTCCGAAACTCGATATTTTTCTGAGCTTTCGGATGCTTCACTGAAGTTGATGCAACTGCCCTAAAGAACTTTAATACAGTTTTCTAGCCTTTCCTGAATTTCGTCGAAGTTTTCAAAAGTTCCTACAATTTTCCTGAAGTAAATTGAACTTCCCTGAAGATATTTGATCTATCATGAAGGTCCTACAATTTTCCTGATGATCCGGATTTTCCGGAGGACCATCCTGTGGTCTCCAGTGGTTTTGAAGAAGAAAAAAACGGCTGAGTTCTAGGATCAGTTTTATGAATTGACCACTTTTTTTTTGATGTTCCGGATCTTCTAGTGGATCATTCCGTAGTTATCAGCGTCCATGTTCCGGCCGTAGCTAACAATTCATTCTGAAAAGACGACTATGCGGGGTTTCGAAAAAAAAAACCGCAGGGGTCTAGGATCAGTTTAATTAATTGACCAATTTTACGAATGTTCCAGAACCTCCGGTGGACCATCCCGTGGTCCCCAGGGTATATATTCCGGTCATAACTCTGAATTCATTTTGATAAGCCGTCAATGAGTGGTTTCGCAACAATTGTGGAGCGCTAGGATCAGTTTCATAAGTTGACCACTTTTACGGATGTTCCAGATCTTCTAGTGGCCCATCCTGCGGTCCCCAGATACTATATTCTGGTCAAAACTTCGAATTCATTCTGAGAAGACGTTTATGAGTGGTTTCGCAAGAAAACCGTGGAGCTCAAGTATCAGTTTCATGCATTTTATGGATGTTCCGGATCTTCCGGTGGACCATCTCTTGGTCCCCTGGGTCCATATTCTGGTCACAACTCCGAATTAATTCTGATAAGACGGCTATGTGAGGATTCGAAAAAAAAACCGCAGAGGTCCAGGATGTTTCATGTTTCATGTTTCATGTTTCAGTTTCATGAATTGACCACTTTTACGGATATTCCAGATCTTCCGGTGAAGCATACCGTGGTCCCCAGGTTCCAAATTTCGGTCACAACTCCGAATTCATTCTGATAATACGTGTAGGAGTGGTTTCAAATAAGCCGCGGAGCTCTAAGATCTGTTTCATGAATTGGCCACTTTTACGGATGTTCCGGATCTTCCGGTGGACCACCCCGTTGTCCCCAGGGTCCATATTCCGGTCACAAATCTGAATTCATTCTGATAAGACGTCTATGAGTAGTTTCTAAAAATCCGTGGAGCTCTAGGATCAGTTTCATGAATTGACCACTTTTACGGATGTTCAGGCTCTTTCGGTGAACCATACCGTGGTCCCCAGGGTTCAGATTCCTGTCACAATACCGAATTCATTCTGATAAGACGTTTATGAGTGGTTTCAAAAAATAATAATGGAACATTAGGATCAGTTTCGTGAATTGACCACTTTAACGTATGTTTCGGATCTTCCGGAGGACCGTTACATGGTCCCCAAGGTCATATTCCGCTCACAACTTCGAATTCATTCTAATAATAGATCAATGAGTGGTTTCGAAAAAACCGCGGAGCTCTAGGATTAGTTTCATGAATTGACCACTTCTACGGATGTTCCGGAGGACCAGACTTGTGACTTTGCGGATGCTAAATTTTCCCAGAAGGTGGTCATCTATTTTGTTAGCAAATTTTCAGAAGACACCAGGAAGGTATCGCTTCTAATTACCCTACAATAAGAGTTTGTCCCCAATTAGCTATGTGGTCCAAGTATTCGTGATTGCCGGTTCCTATAGTGCGGTCCCTATTAACCGTACTATAGGAATCTTGACTGAACATAGTATTTTTTGTTAGTAATCTTAAGTAAAATTTCCAATGAAGTGTTAAAAACTCAAAAGTATATTTTCAATTTTTATACATTTAAAAAAAGCTTCTAGAAATTTTACGAAGATCGTAGAACAACAACTTTTAGTCAAATTTTTGAACTGCTGATTTATGCAATTTCTACACAGGAAACAATATTTGAGACATTTTAAATCGTTATCTATGCAAAAATTTCCTAGAAAAGCTTGTTTACAAGAAGTTTAAAAATATGACCAAATGTTAATGTTCTAAGATTTTGGTCAATTTTCAAGTGTCCATGGTTTAAAATACTCCAAAAGTTTGCATTTTTTATGAGCTTTATTAAACTTTTTTGGAATTTTTACTCAAAATTACTACAAAAAAAATTACCGGTTATATTTTCCCAGAATTACTTTACTTTTCTAAAAAAAACTTTGTCTCAGACGTCATTTCGATCACAAGTTACGTTGTAGTGCTGTAATTTATTGAAAAATGTTAAAGACGCCATTTTGAGGAAAATTACAAGATCTAAAATGGCCGAATGTTTGCAAAAATGCGAATGATTGCCCATAACACATAAATATGCAAAGTTTCATGCAAATCGGAGAAAGTCGAGCCTTAATTTTTATTTTTATTTCATATTTGACCCGCCATCTTGAATCCACCATTTTGAGAATCATCTTTCATATTGGAATTTAAATTGCCGCAGCATTAGCGAAATGATCATAACTAAACAACAATATTGCAGTTGACAATTTCATCATAGATACGCTATCGTGAACTCACCATTTTCAAGATCATTCGCCATCTTCAAGGCACCATCTTGAATCCACCATTTTTGAATTGAAATTGTCATAGCATTAGCGAAATTATAACAACTTAGAAAGATCGACCATTTCATCAAAGATCCGCCATCTTGAATCCATCATTTTGAAAATTATTGACCATCCTGAATCCACCATTTTGAAAATCATCGACTGTCTAGAATCCACCATTTTTAAGTTGAAAAAAAAAATCATTGCATTTAGGGGCTGTTCATAAACTACGTCGACAGAATTAAGGGGGGGGGGGGGGGGGTTGACAATTATCCATAGCCCATACAAATTTAAAAAAAATGTATGGAAAATTGTCTACGCAGAGGGAGGGGGAGTCAAGAATCCCAAAAAACTGTCTACGTAGTTAATGAACAGCCCCTTAGGAAGATCGGTTAAAATTGCAATACTCTTTCGATCAATTCGGAATGCCTTGTGGTATTGGGGCAATCTGAATTGTTTGTCTGTGGTTTGAACGGGTTGATATTTGCTGAAGTTCGGAGCAGTTCATAGATGTTCGGAGATCTTGGTAGAATTAAAAGGGCTTGGAGCTTGGAAGTAGTTCAGGGAACTTCGTAGAATTTGAGGAAAGTTAAGCGAAAGTTGTGATGTCCAGTAAACATTTTATAAGTTATAGAAAATTCGTACAAGTTCAGAACACTTAGTAGAAAATCAGTAATGTTGAGGAAACTTTTTAGGAGCTATGGGAAACGTAGGGCATGGAACTTCGTAGAAGTTTACTGAAATTCCAGAAGTTAGTGGAACTTCCCATAATCTAGGGGAACTTCATAGAGGCTAAGGAAACTACGAATAAGCTCAAGGGATTGTTTGTTATTGTTTAAGCTCAAAAAATAACTTCGTGGAAAAACAGGTAGGATGCTAGAAATTCTCGAAACGTCGTAGAATTTTAGAGAGCTTCGTTCATATTCACGAATGTTTGTTAAAATATAAATTAAATCCTCTATTTTTCCAAGACAGATGGTTGATTCGGAAGTATTCAAAAGATCTTCAGCTGATCAAAGTCTTCTTTCAAGGCTTCGAGTCGATCAGGTATTTTTCTGAAGATCATCAACTGTCTCAGATTGATGGTTGATTATGTGATTATGAATTATTCAAAAGATCAAAAGCTGATCAAAAATTTCAATGAAGTCCTCTCTGGATCAAATATTATTTAAATGTTATTGAATGAGATTTTGATGAGATAGAATTTTAATTTGTTTTCAGCCAAGTTGCTTGAAATTAAAATATCTATAACTTTGTAAAATCAAGTATTCCACTTAACATAAAAAATAAGAAGTTTTTTTTTTCGAAAAAAGAGGACCACCCTAGTCACCATCTACCTCAAATGGAAGATTTTTTATTTAGAAAAGCTCTCTCTCATTTGTCAAACCTCTAAAGTGCATAGTTTTCGAGATATTGATTTTTGTCGTGAAAATTTGCGTTTTCGATGGAATAATCCCACCGGTTCCTGGTAACCCTAGTCATCCCCCCCCCCCCGCAACAACCAATCCAAAAGCACCATCCCGCATTACGTACGACGACCAATCCAATTTTTCAACCACCCGTTCCATCCCCTTCTCCCAGTCCCCCAAAGTGTTGGGGGGAAAGCTGCAAGCTCGTTCGTGTGGGAAAAAATGGTGACCACCTTCGCGCACCCATCCACATCTACCCGGTCCGTCGTCGTGATTGCAGTGAGAGTACATACAGCCCAACTTTCATCCACGACGCACGTGATACCAGTTTCACGTTGACTTTTCCTATCCTGGACTCGTTTCTCCCCGCTTTACCCCGCCTCCCACCCATGGGTTCGAAAATTTGATTACCCATGTTCCAGCGAGACTTTAATGTAGAATTTGCCCTCGGCCTCCGATTCCAAAGTCAATCTGCCACTATCAGACCCATATCAGGGAAATTGTTCGGGCACTGAATGACTCACCCATCGCCACCGGACCTCCCCCAGCAGGTGCGGTTTGACCGAGAACGGACGGGGCGAAGGAAGATGGGCAATCGAGATTAGCCCTTCCCGAAAAAGAAGAAGCAGAACCAAATGCGTTTGAAGGTTGGTTGGTTGGCGGTCGACCGTGTAGGTCTATTTATTTTATGAATCAAATCGACTATCGGCTTGAATCGAAGCTCCGTCCGTCCGTGTACGACGAGAAACGGCCCTACGGCAGACAACGGGCGCTGGTGGTAGTGTGGTAGCGACCATGCGCAGTTTTGGTGTGAGCGAGAGAAAGCCTGAGAGAGGCTCTCTGTACGGTTCTCAGAGTTCTCAGGCGAATGTGGCGAAAAGTTCTTCTCGGTTGCTTCTTCTTTGTTTTTTTTTTGGAAATTCGACGGCGTGGGTGGTTTGTAACTCACTGCGGTTGCGTTTTGTGTGGAGACTTTTTACACACGGACACGGAAGGTCTGTCTGCGTCTGTTTCTACTACACGAGTACTCACTCACGTCACTAGATGCTGTCAAACCGCAGCACACTCACTCGCTCGGTCTCTTCCTTTTTCTCCTATTGTTCAATTATTGGTAATTACGATTGATTGGGTCATTTTGTATTTGGCTGAAGAGAGGAGCTTACTACGTTCGCGTGTGTGTTTATGTTTGCTGGAAATTCGGGACGGGTGGTTCGAGATGATGTGTGTGGGAGTCTGTTTGAAAATGTAGTTTGATTGATGGATCCATTTATCTGAATTTTAAAGTTGGTTCCGGAATCTCAAGATCTCAAAATCTTACGATTGGACGTGAAAATTGAAAATTTCATCGAAACCAGAAATAGCAGCAGCAGTAGCAGCTAGAATCGGTCGATGGCTGAGAGGGAGCCGGAGGTGGTTTGATGGATAAGCTTGACGAATCAGATGGATGGTTTTGGGTGGATTCGAACGCCTGCAGATGGTTATTTTTTGAAATCGGATAATGACTGATAAGGGACCCGAATGTTATATGACTGCATGAGTCTGACAGTGATTTTTCCGATACCTCACTCCTACGCTCTTCGATTCTCCCATAAGTGACATTCGATCCGTCGTTTCATTATGTATATTTTGCCCCACCCAAGTAACAATCATGGTTTTATAAGGATTCTGTAGATTCACGGAGAACAAATTCGTTAAGTTAAGATAACTCTTCGGGCGCCACACTGAAAATGGAGTCGACAATTTTTTCAAAATGATGTATCTCAGTCGCTATTTATCCGTTTTCAAATGTTTTAATACCGTTGGATAGGTCACATCGTAATCTATTCATTAGCTTGTTATTCACGCTCCCTGATTGTGTCATAGCTTCATAAAGTCAGGATTACCAAATTATAACAAAATTATTCATTCTGTAGGGTAATTAAAAATGTGTGCATGGTGCATTCTATTAGATACTTTTATAGGTTTTCAGGAAAAAATATAAAAGGACAAACCGATCAACTTCAACTTGCTGAAACGACATGTCTACCGACTCGACAAAAACTGAAAAACCAAAAGATTGATTAACTATCAAACTCGTCATTGTGTGCTATGCTCAATCAAACCATCAAAAAGTAAAATTAATACCCTTTCCAACAAGATAACAACATCAAAAATACATGAAAATTTACCGAAGATGTTACAAAAATAGTGAAAAGTGTGATTTAGTTGTGGTAGTCGAAGAGATAACAATCCTAATAGCTACTTTCACATAGAAAAATATATTTTTGTTTGAAAAAACCTATAGTTATTCCAGCATTAATTCAAGACAATCATATCTACCTAATAGATTCAACAGTTCATCTTATACTCAATTCAACTATAACTTTGATCAATTATAACAACCGTAAAATGTAATTCATTTATACAATTTGGTTTCAAGTGATCATCATAGATCCACACACTTTTAACTTGTGATGCGTAGAGCAGGCGATAAGATAGCTGGCTCTCACGCAGATGAACACGGTTCAAATCTAAGTTGAATGGTCTTGTTCACTTTTTTTTATGATTTTGCAGTTGTGTTTTTGAGATCGATAAAGAAACAAAACAAACTTCCTTAATATGTCGATAATGAAGAGCAGTTCGTTTAATAAACATTGTAAAATTTTGCTTTCCTTACAAAAGTTTTATTGAATCAACTATTGAGCCAACCGAGGAGCCAACTATGGACTATAATTGTTGCCCTATATATAGTCAAATCAACTATAGTTTCGGGTTATCTCTAAAACAATTAAACAATATAGTTATTTTGACTGGAAAAATAATTACGTCTGCTATAATTTGTTCTCCGTGTTATGATTTAGACTTGTAGAATGCTTTAAAACCTGAATAAAACTTGCAATGTTACTTGAGTACAGAAAACCGAATCTCTCTCCGTGAGAAGTAGGATTATAAGAATTTTATAAGATTTTAATAATTCCAAAGCCATCATCCTACTCATCTTGCAGAAACCGTTAGATATAATTTTGCATCGTTAACTGCGATGGTTATTGAACATTTTCTGGTTCTCCCAGATGTTATCACCCAGCACACCACGTCCGGATTCAAGCTGAAGAATCGAAAACACTGCAACCTATAAAATTTAATAAATGTAAGAAAAGAGGGAGAGGAGTTGTTGAGAAATACAGAAATTAGCTTTATTAAATTTAAAGTTTTACAAACGCGAAGATGCGTGTGCATCGGTCGATAGTAACTACTGAACTAAGTTTTTCTTCGTTTCTCACCGGGGGGTACACCAATCGTCCCACACGGCCTTTCCTGATATTACTTTCGACCCGGAAGTGACCAAGGCTTAAGGGTATCTCCAGATGTTGACGTCTTATTCGGTCCTTCAGATTCGGCATCTAATTTTCGCACCTCGTAGCGATCATTCGGCCAAACTCCCACGATCTCGTAAGGTCCAAAATACTTCTGCTTGACTTTCTGACCGACGCCAAACTGCGTCTTCGGAATAGCTACAACATCACCGAGTTGATACTGCTGCGACTGCTTTCTTCGTAGGTTGTAGTACTTCTTATTCTCTTGTTGGATTTGCTGAATGCTTTGATGAGCAGCTTCCCGTGTTTTGCTTCGTGATTGCTGGAAATCGTCTTGAAGTTCGTGCTGCGAAATCTCATACAAAACTTCATCCTGTTTCGTCCTCATCTTGACACCGATGAAAAGTTCGCATGGTGTTGTTCGAATTGCTCGCTGCCAACTGTTGTTTAGGCACTGCTGGACATTGACGACATGGTTGAACCATCCTTCAGGCTTGTCGATCGACAACTTCGTAAGCATCGGAATAATGATGCGGTGGACACGTTCCACCTGTCCATTGCCACGGGGAACACCGGTAACAATCGTATGTTAATCGATACCTTCATTCGAGCAAAACTTAGTGAACAGTCCTGACGTAAACGCTGAACCACGGTCACTGATAATTCTTCGAGGATTACCAAACGTGTCGAATATAATCCGAAGCTTCTTCAACGTTTCTTCGGCTCCAGTGGATTTAGTTGGAAACAACCAAACAAATTTCGAAAACCCGTCAATCACCGTCAAAATGTAATTATACGATTTTCGGGTTGATGGCATTGGTCCGAGATGATCTACATGTAGGGTGTCCAAAGGCACGTCACCTTTCGGAATCGGCTTAAGTTCTCCTTCTGATTTTCCACGCTTCTTCTCGCTGACAATGCAAGGTACACAAGTAGCAATACAGCGCTTGATTTTTCCATCCAGTCCAGTAATGAAATAGTCCTTATCAATCCGTTCGCTCGTCTTCTTCACTCCGAAATGGCCTTTTTCGTGAGCAGCTCGTATAATCGTCGCTTCCATGGATTCCGGAATATACACTCGTCGGTTTTTTCCTTCGCCTGCATATAGAACTCCGTTGCTTGTACTGTACCCTTCGTATTTGCCAATCCAATCCAAAAATCTTTTCGGATTAGAGAAATTTCGCTTCCTGTGTCAACGGTTGCACTGTCATAAATGTTAACCAACACACTCGGGTTCACGCTATCAACACTTTTCAATGTGTTCACTTTCGATACACTTTTCTTGACGCCTTCATGTTTCACTTTTCCACCCGACTTCGTACAGTTCTTTGACAAATGACCGAACAAATTACAGTTGAAACACTTCGGTCCGTCGTTCTTCTGCGGGCACTCATCGGCAAAGTGTGACGCATCACCACAGTTAAAGCAGTTCTTCTTTGATCCCGGTTGCTTTTTCATCTCTTTCTCGCGTAGCTCCTTTTTCCTTGGCTGGCCTTCGTGTAGCTTCGGCTTTACGACAATCTTCTTTTGCACTTTTTCAAAGTTAAGTAACTTCTCCTTCAGCTGTCGAATTGTTTGCGCTTCATAAAGCAACGATCGGTGGAATTCATCATCGGTGATCCCGTCAACAATATACTCGCAAACGCTCGGCTCATCGAGGTCGATGGAGTGGGCGATACGTTGCATCTCGTAGATGTAATCACGTATGGCTTCGTTAGATTTTCTCTTTCGCGCTGCCAGCTGGCGATGAATGTCACTCGCACGAATGAAAGGGGCAAACTCTTTAATCAATGCGTTCTTCAGTTTGGCAAACGAAGTGATATCTCGTTGCGCAAACATAAATTTTCGTGCTGTGCCCGTCAACTTCTTCCTGCTGATCAACTTTTGTTCGTCGCTCCAACCAGCTATTCGGGATATCGCTTCAAACTGCAACATCCATAGCTTAACGTCCTGCCCGTCTTCAGCACCGAATGTTTCAATGCTATCCTCAACGTCTCTGAACGAATACGGTGGGTGCCGCTCAGGCATGAAACGATCTTTAGGTGTGGATGTTCGTCTATTTCCCCTCGTCAACGCAGTGACAAACATATTGCTATCGTTGTCGTCTTGAGCTTGACTATCGCCGTCCTCTTTATCATCGTTGTCATCGTGATCATCATCGTCGTTTACAACGTTGCCATCATTCTCGCCGTCATCGTGTACTGCGGCCTCGTCCGCATAATCATCATTGTCTCGCTTGTCATCCCGTACCTCGTTATTGGTACGCGAAAGACCGTCGTGCGTTTTGTCGAAGTATACGATTCTTTGCGCTATCTCTTTCTTGCACCCATCCGAAGACAAGCCACGCTTTTCACACTCACGCGTCAATCCGGCTTTCGTGAAAATTCCGCACAACTCATCCACTTGTTCCGCCATTTTGAATGAGGAATGGCGTTCTTCTCATATCAACTTTTAATCACTTTTTAGCGATATTAACGCGTCAACCGAACAATTTCTCGATAACTCCTTCCCGGACGAGCCCCCATGTAAGAAAAGAGGGAGAGGAGTTGGTGAGAAATACAGAAATTAGCTTTATTAAATTTAAAGTTTTACAAACGTGAAGATGCGTGTGCATCGGTCGATAGTAACTACTGAACTAAGTTTTTCTTCGTTTCTCACCGGGGGGTACACCAATCGTCCCACATAAATACCGACCAATCTGAACTCTGGAACTACTAGCAACTTTAGAAATACACCTCGTACTGCGGGAACTCTCGAAAGTTCATGAACTTCTGGAAGTCCGGAGCTTCAGAACCTGCTTTAAAATGCTGAAACTTCGAGCAGTCTAAATACTTCGGTAACTCTCGAAGTTGGGTGCAACTACTTCCGGAATTGATGGCACTAAGAGACCTTTCCGGAACTGCGAGAAATCACTTTGGACACTTTGGGAGGAACATTCAGAAATACCAAAACTCCCAGCTTTTTAACCTTTGCTTACTTTGTACATCAGTGTGAGTTTTCCATTGCCATTTTGCTGCCCAGTTGCCAATCGATCTGAAACCAACGGGTATTCCTCATAAAAACTTGTATTGAACTAAACAAGCTAAATTTTGATTACAGTAAATGATGATGATATGGAACTACTACTGTAGCAAGACAACTGTCGGTCGACTGTGGACTGTTCTCGCTGTTCGACTTGATCAAATTTAATAACCTCTAATTGTACTCAACCTGCCATTGCATAAAGGGCCAAAAAGGGTTTGGGTGAATTTGTGGGCAACATCGCCCACGTGCATTCACGGGATAAATGAGAATCTCCTTTCAACACCAGGATCATCAACCGGTCAAAAAACAAGCCACCTAACAGGAGGATGCCCCTATGAGTGGGGGAGAAGAGCCTGCCCTTTATTCACGAAATGTTAAAGACAGGGAGTAGGCATTTCCACTCTCCCCATGACATCACGATGATTTCGAAGAGCTGCCATAGTTATGCTGCCGTTACTTCTTTAACCGGTGTTAAAAACAGCACTCTCCTTCCTCACACAGCAGCGTAAACCCCCATCAACCACGAAACACACTCTAGCACTACACTTTCCATCACCAATCACTCGCGACACAACGGCTTCAGTTCACCAGTACACAGTCTGGAAGGCACAGCACTAGCTCCTCACCGACCGAATCAACTCGCGAACAACACCGATATCATAACCGACAACTTTAACGACTGAAAAAATAAGCTAAACCTTGAATACAGTAAACCCCCAAAAATGCGGATAGTAGCGAAAATGGAAACCACGTAAACGATGTCCATACTAAGTAAGATTTAACTTAATTGGTTACAACATGGAATATATCGAGATCCTCACCAGATAGAAAGTTGCTGTCTTTGGCAAAGTTGTTCAGGAGATTTTAACCTTTTCGCTGGTGGACAGTAATTTAGAATGTTCTCTCTGCGCAGCGCTAGTATGGATGTGAACTTCTCGCATGTGATATATCTCGAGATCCTGACCAGATAGAAAGTAATTAATTAATTTAACTTTATTAGGGAGGCTTTCAGCCTTGGGCTGGTTCGCCTCCAAAGATATAAAGTAAATGTCTTCGGCAAAGTTATTCAGGAAATCAAGATCTTTTCGTTGGTGAACAGTAGTTCAGAATTTTCTTACTACGCTGTGCTAGTAGGCACGTGCAATTCTCGCATATTCTATAGCTCGAGATCCTGAACAGGTAGACATTTACTGTCTTCGACAAAGTTATTCAGGAGGTCATTTTAAATTTTTCAGCTGTTCAGAAACCCGGTAACATTTTACCAACCTCGGTGAACTGAATTCAGTGTGCAAGTATCCTCGATCTCCGGGGTCGTTCCGTCCTATTTCTACCATATCTTTCTCAAGTACTTGCAAATTAGCATCTTCAAGTAAAAAAAAAATAATTTCCTGCGGAGCTGGGCCTCGACAAGCACACAGGTATCCGAGGTGTACATGGATGCGGAGAAAGAGATACCATCCACGCTTTGTTCCCTCAATCGGAAGGGAAAAAATGTTCTATGACGGGATCAGGAACAAGTGTTTCATGTTTAAGCTGGAGCAAGTACCGAACGAATTGCTGCTCCAAGCGAAATACCCAGATGCAGCCAAGTAAGACAAACCAGAAACATTACGAAGTGTAAGAAGTACGTTCGCTGGTGTAGTGGTAGAAAATGCAGCTTCGGACAACAACGACAGGGAAACGGCAGCCAAACAGACGTAACACTTTAAATAAATTTTCCTTTAAAACATCGTCACAGAACTCATTAACGACATGCAAAAAATTCTTGCTTTCCTAGTCGCAAACAATGTTGCAGACAAGTTCGATAGAATTTATAGAAACGCCAAAGTGATCCGAAGTCAGCGATGGGGTGCGGGATTCGTGAAACTAATTTTATTTAAATTGAACGTTAAATGCGTGTACGACGATTGAGGAGAAAGAATTACGTCTGTTTGTCTGTGGTTTCCCTGTCGTTGTTGTCCGAAGCTGCATCTTCTACCACTACACAAGCGAACGTATTTCTTACACTTCGTACTGTTTTTGGTTTGTCTTACTTGGCTGCATCTGGGTCTTTCGCTTGGAGCAGCAATTCGTTCGGTGCTTGCTCCAGCTTACACATGAAACACTTGTTCCTGATCCCGTCATAGAAAATTTTTTCCCTTCCGATTGAGGAAACAAAGCGTTGATGGTATCTCTTTCTCCGCATCCATGTATACACCTCGGATACCTGTGTGCTTGTCGAGGCCCAGCTCCGCAGGATTTTTTTTTTTTTAACCTTACCGTATGTCCTTAGCACCACCAACGCTAGATCGCGATCCGGGACCTCCGATCGTACACTCGCACATATTGAACGTTGTCTATCGCGACATGTGTACCTTCACTGCCTTTCCATCGGCATAGTGAAAGCCAATGCTGAGATTTGTCATTGTTTTTGATAGACTTTCGCACTATATTGACAAAATTGCTTTTCAAATAGTCACTGATAGACTTGACCCCAAAAAATCCTCCGTCAAAATCTCCTTCAATTTTTCGTCAATGACAAATATTCACCTGGTAACAATGGATAACAATTCAATTTAATAAATTAATAAGCCTTTTTGTGAAGGCCCTTTTTGTTAAGCCGTTGTGCTTATCGTCAGAAATGGTAGGCCCTTTGCAGGGCTGTTACAACAGGCGCGGATTTCAACAGGGACTGATGTGCTGTCACAAAAATTGTGAAATTCATTGTAACCTTTCCGTCCCGAAATATTTTGCTGTCATCAATTTTGTTGTTCATTTGGCTCTCAATTTTTTTACCGGTTCAAACCAAACACCCTGCAAATAATCGAGAAATGATCTCAATTCCATAAATCACACCGGATTTAATCGGAAATTCCCTGAGGTCTGTCCAATGTGAGACATTTTCCCTTTTGACGTAGGACTACGTCTTTGATTTCTATATGGGGGTACACTTTTTGAAAACTGAAAATGGAACATGTAACAAATTATGAAAGATTTTGAACGTTAATAACTCAGCTGCCCCTGAACCAATTTCAATAATTTTATCACCAATCGATCAGTGCTACGCTTACGCATCGATATCAATGCTTTTGACTGTTGATGTTCAACAAGAAACTATTGAAAAAAGAGTAAATGTCAAGCATTGTCCAAAAGCGTCGAAATAATTAACAAATCCACCAATTACGTACATGCATATGCTGCTTTCCCAGCACAGTCGTCAGAGAGTAGTAAGTAGACGAAACATGTCGATATAGCATTACGACGAGGTTCTGTAGTTCAGTGGTTACCGTTTCTGCTTACTGAGCAGAAGGCAGGGAGTTCAATCCCCTACCCTCCCCCCCCCCCCTTGCAATTTTTCATTTTGCCTTATTCTATCTCCACTAGATTTAAATAAAGAACAAATTCTGCTTAACCGATCGCATAACTTACCATAGTGAATCCTAATCTAAAAATAACCTAGCTCGCTTACACTACTATTCTTCCCGAGATAGCCGTGGAGCTGTAGAGGTATTCTCGGTCTCTAGTAACAACCGGATGTCGAACTAATCATCCTTCCCTCCCCAAAAGACCGGGAGGACGTGGCCGGCGCTGTGAATTGATCTATAGAATGAATTAATGTGCTTGTACATTGAAGATGGAAAGCTTATCCCATGCACCCATCTATATAGTTCTCTGTGCAAGTGGATTAGTTGTGATCATTCACGGAGGAGCAACTGCGAAGTGCACGGTCAGATAACGTTAACTCGACGGCAAACACTTTCATTGATAAGTTTATTGTTGTGGATGATAGCAGAGCATAGCAGAAATAGTGCGAAATAGGAAGCTATGGTCATCACAAAAGAGGAAATCGAGAGAGCGAATTGGCTTTCACCCTTCTGCTTCTAAGCCCCTTACAGTCATCGCCATAACATCGCATCGCTTTTGGTTTTAGAGCACTTGCTGGTTGCAATTTTTAGATCAGGATTCACTGTGATGCGATCAGTTGTAAGCAGCGGAAATTTCCTTCCCAACTCTCTTGTGGAATCTTTTAGTGGCTCTGAAAAGGGCCGGTTTTGATAGATTACAACGGAGAAATTAAGAGTGTTTACGACAAATACGAAGAGTCAGCTGAATGTCCTTTGGCATAACTGTGACACGCTTAGCGTGAATGGTTTATTTCACTCGTCGAGGGTATACTTATACCTGCGTCGAGTAGCATATTATTAATACAGGGAGGGTACAATACGTACAGTGGGTAGCAAAACACTGAAAAGGGGAGGAGTCTCGCTTCTTATGCTACGGGCACAAAACGAGACACCATCGTCGAAACGACTATTAGTTATTCTCTATCGAAGCTAACAGCTAAATCATGGCACCGAAAACCAGCGGAAAGGCGGCCAAGAAGTCCGGCAAGGCTCATAAAGTCATCGTTAAGGGCGAGAAGAAGAAGAGGAGGCAACGCAGGAAGGAAAGTTATGCCATCTACATCTTCAAGGTGTTGAAGCAGGTCCACCCGGACACTGGAGTCTCGTCGAAAGCCATGAGCATCATGAACAGCTTCGTCAATGACATCTTCGAACGTATTGCTGCTGAATCGTCCCGTCTGGCTCAATACAACAAACGCTCGACGATCACCTCCCGCGAAATCCAAACTGCTGTCCGTTTGCTGCTGCCGGGTGAGTTGGCCAAGCACGCTGTCTCTGAAGGAACCAAGGCCGTCACCAAGTACACTAACTCCAAATAAATTCGTACCATCCAAACAATCGGCCCTTTTCAGGGCCACAAATCGATTTCCACCGTGAAAGAGGTATTGATGATTTATTGAACTTTTAAATGTTCGAAAGCAGCGTTAGCAAAGTTCGTGATAAGAAATCAGTTGATTTGCCTTATGAAAATAATGTTGACAAAAAGAATAAGAGGTTGCATCCATGACACGACCGTACGCTTTTGACGTAGGACGTCTGTGATTTCTGTATGTTCAGATTGTGAAAACCGAATATAGAACATGAATTAATAGTGACACGCTTGGCATGGATGGCGAACAGATCGACCAGATAGGCCTCGCTGAATTCCTGTAGGGCCATTAACGGCCGAGCTCTGGAAGCGCAGATCGGTCTTTTTTATATATCTTTATTAAGGAGACTTTCAGCCCTGGGCTGGTTCGTCTCCGGAGTCAGATCGGTCTTGAAGTTCTGGGAGATTTCACGGACCAGACGATTGAAAGGCAACTGGCAGTCAGCAGCTCGGTCGATTTCTGGTAACGACGGATCTCACGCAGAGCGATAGTTCCTGACCGGTAGCAATGAGACTTCTTCACTCCTCCATCTGTTTGAGAGGAGCCTTTCCTCCGGTGGACTTACGAGCGGTCTGCTTGGTGTGGCCATTATACGATGTGGATACGTTGAACGCAATCTGTTGAATAAAAATTTTAATTACCCAGCACAATCATGGGCATTGGCTCCAAGCAATATTTCATCAGATTCAAGACAAATCTGTACGATGGTAAATAGAACAGAAAATGAAAATATAAAGATGAAGTAAGAAAAATAATTAAAATATGGTTCAGATTAATACCTGGCTGAATAAAGATACACATTACCATTTATTATATAAGACTACGTAGTCCTACGTCACGATTGCGTACAACCCCATAGAGCTGTCCCTTGTAGTTTTTTTTACAATATGAACATAGCATTTTTCGTTGTCAAATCATAAACGAATCGTATATATGCGAGTAATTGCCATGTATACCGGATATTCTAGGTTCGTCCTGAAGTTCAGTTGATTTGTTCTACTATATCAACCAAGACTGCAATAATGTCTGTAGTATCGAAATATGTCTAAACAGATTCAAAGTGTCTATGTGGATTGTACCCGACCTATTGCTACTTATACAAGATGTTATAGGTTCCGAAATCATTCTGGAAATCAGATTATTTTTCAACTAGATCACCCAAGACTAATTCAATATCTGTAGTATCGAAATATGCCCAAACAAATTTGCAGCGTATATTTGGATCATGCCAACCTATTCTCGTGTATTTCCAAATCGATAGTTTCGATACGACAGATATTATCCCAGTCTTTGTTGATCTAGTAAAACAAATCATCTGAACTGCAGGACGATTTGGAGAACCTAGATCATCTGGTATACGTGGAAATAATTAAACATTATCCATATAGACACTATGAATCTGTTTGGACATATTTCGATACTACATACTTTATCCCATTCATGGTTGATCTAGTTGAATAAATCGTGTGAACGCCAGAACGAGTTGGAGACCTTAAAACATTTGGTATACATGACAATAGTTCATGCATGATCCACATAGACACCGTGCATCTGACTTGAAATATTTCGATATTAAAGACATTGTCCCAAACTCGGTTGATCTAGTAGATCAAATTATCTGAACTCCAGGACGATTTAAAGAACCTTGAACATCTGGATTACTCGGAAATAGATCATGCATGATCCACATAGACACTTTGAATCTGATTCGACATTTTTCGATACTACATACATTATTGCAGTCTTGGTTGATCTAGTAGAACAAATCAACTGATGTCCTGGACGATTTAGAAAACCTATAATTTCC
This sequence comes from Ochlerotatus camptorhynchus, assembly GCF_037179485.1. Taxonomy (NCBI): domain Eukaryota; kingdom Metazoa; phylum Arthropoda; class Insecta; order Diptera; family Culicidae; genus Ochlerotatus; species Ochlerotatus camptorhynchus. The sequence continues at coordinate 1,792,889 of NW_027040553.1, forward strand.
GGTATACATAGTAATAAGTCACAAAGTCACATATATACGATTCGGTTATGATTTGACAACGAAAAGGTTCATATTAAAAAAAAATAATAATGAAAATGTCTCACCATTGGACAGACCCCAAGTAATATCCCTGTAAATTCAGAACCGCGACCTGACCAATAAGTGTGACTTATGAAACTATGGGAATTTCTCGATTATGTGTTTGGTTTGAATCGGTCAATTGAGAAAACTAGAGCCCAATTAACTACAACATTTAGGACAGCAAAATACGTCAGAGACGCAAAGGTTAACTTTCAAGAAAATTTGCATTTCAAATGAAAATGCATTAATTTTGTTAGAATAATGTTTCCTCAAATCTAGAACGGAATATATCATTCATATATCAGAAATTTGAACGGTTATATCATTAACTCCATCATAGGGCCCGGCTGCCTCAGACAGCCGTTTTTGTTTACTGAGCCGAAAATCGTTGGATCAAACCCAAGCCCCATCATAGTCAAGTATTTCATAGTCACATTGCCTTCTCATAGTGTTTGGTTAAACTTATCGTCGTTTCATCGGTGCCGGGTTTGAATGGCTACAACACCTCTATCAGCAGTGGTGTGATGTGATATGAGGGGCTCGGTGGCCTTAGAGCGACCGTTTTTGCTTACTGAGCAGAACATCATGAGTTCAGTCGTCATTTCGAACACTGTAATTCAGCGTACCGTTTGCCCGAACGAGCCTTGCTGCATACCCAACCCTTTATTCAACATCCCAGTGATTTCTCGGCTTCCAACAAAGCGAGAATCACGTCAACGCATTCCTTCACAATCCTTTCTTGACCTGCATTCGGACGCGGCCAGCGCTAATATTGCCTAATTTTAGATCATCAGTTTTTATACATTGAGGATGATTGCTAGTCCCAAGCAACGTCTATTGGTTCTCTGTGTAATTACAGTCAGCTGATCTGGCAATAACGGAGTAGCATCCGCGGGCTGTCAATTGTGCTTATGCTCGTGCCGAATGACAAACATTCACCTGATAACAAAAAGTGTAATTTCGTGCATTCTGTGTCAGCTTATTGTTATTCAAGCAGTTCACGACAATTCCGTTACAAATTTAGCTAATGAAAAAATCTGCACATGTTTGTCACTTACAGCATAGTCACTGAAAATTGACATGGTTTATTTTTATTTACTTATTTTTTAGAATTTCTGTTGGTGTCAATTGAAGAAAATGTTTGAATTCTTTTGCGGCAATTTTCCGAGTGAGGAAGTTCTAGTATAAAGCCTGAGCCAGACATATTATGTTACGAAGCTACTTGAATATAAGAAGCAGATTTGCCAATAAATAAATCAGGCATAACATTTGATAACGGCACAAAAGCATTTGTAAACAAACTTTCTAAGGCCCTTTACACACGAACCAACGTACGCCCACGCAAACCAATACCACTTTCGGAAAGTGGTTGATGTGTTGGTTTGCGTGGGCGTACTTTGGTTCGCGTGTAAAGGGCCTTAGAAAGTTTGTTTACAAATGCTTTTGTGCCGTTATCAAATGTTATGCCTGAAATGTCCGATCTCAAAATCCTTATAAGCTTCATCATGATTGGCATGCAAATGTTTGACACATGACACAATCAACGAACTAAGGTGATTCGTCCAGAGATAAATTAAAAATAATTTCTGCTCTTTGTGCTATCCAGCTATACCAGATTAGTTAGAACATCGTAGAATACCTCGGTTAGTCTGTAAAACATAAAGATCTGATTCCATACCTCTCACGCCAAAGACAAAGTACTTAATTATCTTAGAGATAATTCATCCAGCTCAAACATTTCCAGGGGTAATCATCATTATCATGAGTTCAAATTTAAGTCGCAAATGTTCTAAGAGTGTTAAAGTGACTTCATCAAAAATGAATAACGATCTGAACTCCAGGCATTTTGGAAAACCAAATAATCCAAATCAATGATATTATGGGGCTTCCTGATAGAATGGTAAATTAAGAATTAAGTCGAATAATCGTATGCCCTGTTGAGTCTGCAGAACTTCAAGAACAGATATCCAGAATGATTTTGATAATCAAACAATGTTATTTTTAAACACAATTGATAATTTTAAATTATGTTATGAACGGAGACTCAAAATGCTCAAAAGTGAAAATCGGACAAGATTACGATTAACCTTCAAGACAATAATGAAAATGAGAATGATAAATATGTTTGTAACACATATTTGTATCCCACAAAATGTTGTTTGACTTATAGATCTTTAAGATCTAAACTCCAGGAAGATTAAAAGAAAATAATACTGCGTTTCTCCTGTTCAGGTACCATTAATACATGATTTTGTTGACTTAACAAAACAACATTTAGGCTCATTTTTGCGAGACTCTTTGATTTTGTACGAATTCCATGAAGTTTTTAAGATCTAGATCATCACGTATTGTAGAGCAATTTTGCTGGCAAAAATATATGATTATCTATAAACGGTTAATTTTGAACGTCTTTTTTTTGTATAAAGCAGAGGTAATTTTTGGGTTGTGGTTTTTTTTTAATAAAATGGAAAAAACCGGGAATTGAAAAATTTTATTTGAATGGACACCCTGCTATTAGCTCAAATGAGTGACCAAGGTAGCATTTTGAATATCACCGTATATTGTCGAAATTTTGCAGCACTGTTGAAAGCTAATTGCTCAGGGTTATGCTGCAATGCAAAATGCATTGATTCTTCCGACTTGAACTTGATGAAAAACGCTTTCTCCTCCGCAGTCCGGTACATTGCTTCCATCTCAACGTGATTCGCATTCAGTGCCTTCGCAAAATTGACAATTCCACCCATGGTGGGTTTCGTACTTCCGTTGGGAAAGTAATCACTTCCACCATTTGTTTTTTTGTTTCTATTCCAATTCGGTTGGAACCAATTCTAATTTTGTTGTTTCAAATATTTTGGAACAGTGGTCTTCAGAAGAATTGCAGAGAAAGTGATGGTACTGAACGAAATGTATTGATATAACTTGACATTCAAGTTATGGGTATTGTTGTCATAAAAAATGCATGCTTCAATGTTAATATGTCTAGAAGTTTGATAGATATTGTTTCCTTGATACGGTATCTGAAAGGCCACACATAAAGCGACATCTGAGGTTCAAACTGGGAGAACATTTTTATTAATTGAGTTGGTAAACTTTTAAAACCCCCCAAAATAATTTGAATGCAGACTTCGACAACACTGTAAGCAATCGTCATGTAATTTCACACAGAACCACCTAATAATTCTACTTTGAACTTAAACAATGGACTTGGCGTGGTAGTTCAAACTCTATAAAAATACTCCTTATTATCCCTAGAATTCATTCTAAAATTTCCTCTAAATTCATTTTTAGAAGATTATTATTTTCCAAAGAGAGGACGAAGTATATTTTTTCCTGGTTGATCATCGAAATTCACGGACTTCTCCCGGTGATTTACAATTTCCGGCTTTTTCCCGATTTCCCGGTTCACTGGTCACCCTGTGTTCAGTATACAATAGGTCTTATCCAGCTGAGTAACATTGCTAAAGATAGCAATCTCCTATCTAGTCGAAACACAGAACACGAAACTAACTCAGAAAGTGAGTAACTTTTGCTCATTCGTAAGGACGCATTTCTAAAAGCGTTTGTCACTCAGAGCATGAGTAACCTACGTAAAAGTGACTCACTCTCTGAATAAGATTCGTTTTCAGTGAATGTAGACTGCTTAAGCAAGCCTTTTGAGTCAAATGTTACTAGCGCTGCATGATGGGTGAATTCTGAACTAAGAGGCCAATCATGCGATAGGTATTGTCCATTCGAATAACTTCACTGAATACAGAAACCTGCTTTCTGACTGTGCTGTCAAGTTAAAACATGGAATTTGATCTTTTACTGATTCATATGGAGAATTTGTTAAATCGTAGATTACTCATGCGTTGAATAACCTACGCTTTAAGGAAAAAAAACATACGAATGAGTAAAAGTGACTCAAAACTGAGTAAAAATTATTCACTCTCTGAGTTAGTTTCGTTTTCAGTGTGCTACGCAACGAACACCCCTGTTTATCACTCGGCAGTCAAACTTTCAAAGTTTCGCTTACTTAAGCATTTGGATTATCATTCTATGCACCTACTTTTTTCTGTATTTAGCTGATGTAGGTGAATGAATAGAAAAAATGCTCTGATGTCCACGCTGCAGCTTGATTTTATCTGTCTGTAATGATGGGGGTTCATTTTTTAAAGGCAGGGCATGGACAACCAATCTAAGGTTGAAAGTAAAGGTACCAGTCATTTTTTTCCGGTGTTAGGTACTCTATTCTGATGTCTGTGAAAGGGAATTTAGATGATGTAGAACAAAACAAGTTCGAGGTCGACCCGTCCAACGTGCAACGCTGAATGATTATGCGGCTTCGGCTTGTGTTGTTAGGGACCAACTTTGCGATGGCTGTGTTAGGGGTGAGCACCTTGCGGTCGAAGAAAATGTATGATAAATTTGAATGTTTCCATATTTCTTAATTTTTAGCTATTTAAACATTTAACATATTTATAATGTGTGACATACCACACAAATCTTATAAAACTGCTGAATGTATTGACATACAAATCATCAAAATCCATTGATTATTGGCGAACTTATTAGCATTTAAAGTCAGACCAATTTTCGTTGCATTTCCCTGGATTGGCACCCATAAATGCATATTTCCAAATATTACTAAATACGCGCCAGATTTCGAAACATCACATTTCGGAATCTGGAAGTGTGTTTGCAGTACCATTATTCATATGATAACGGCAGTGTTTACACGCGGGGCTTATTGTATGTGAATGTAACCTCGGAATGGACGTGAATTACCAGGCATTCTGAAATGGGTTGCTGAATCTGCAGTAGAGCTATCGCTTTCTAACTGCTGGACTAAACTTGCATAAACTTATTACATCAAGGATTGTTGTAAGCAAATTTCTTCCATAATACCACTGCCGGGCAGTGGGGGTTAGTTTGAATACACACACACACACAGACTTCGACAAAATTGTAAGCTAGAATTGGCTCTATAAGTCTCACATTACACTACTTATTATAGAAATGTGGGATAAAAAAGAGGAGTTCCTCGCCAAATGACAAATCGACGTTATGAGATTTTTGAGTTTTGATTTTTGTTACTTAAAATATATTTAAAAAAAAATCGTTTGTTCAGAATACATTACTTTTCTCTTCAACTTAGTATCCGACATCATTTCAATCAAAAATTGCCGTTTCCTTACCACAAATTTTGAAAAATTTCAAGGATGCCATTTTTAAAACGTGAACAAGATCTAAATGGCCGAATTTTCGCAAAAATGGGAATCATTGCCCAATTACGCAAAATTTCACACAAATCGGAGAAGGTTGATCAACAACAACAAAATTGTTTCGCTATTTCTACTGGATATTCTCAAATTAAAGAATGAATAAACTTCTCTTTTTTTTAAACACTCTATCTGAAAACTGAAGAATTCAAGACCAACAATTGAAATGGCCTTAACTCCATTTTGTAAACAAACCTTGTAAAGCCATTTTCTCGCGAACCGAAACCTTCATTCGCAAACCTAACTCACAATCGGGTAGAGGAGAATTTGCCCTACCTGTTCATTATGTTGGTTTGCCTTTGCAGACTTTGGTTCGCGAGAAAATGGCCTTACAATGTTTTTGGAGTTAAGGCCATTTCAATTGTTGGTCTTGAATTGCTCTAACACTGTCGAAGCGGCAGGAAAATGTTTTCTTCAGCAAAATTGCAGCCAGAACAAATATGGGTCTGACTAAGTCAAATTTGTTTACCCTGAAAAGATCTGCAACATTCAAAATTAACCGAAAAAATATATAAACCAAGTAGATGACCCATCTTGCCCCTCCTTAGTCCTTGCCCTATCGTTTGCCGGGAATAGGTATTGGAACTGACCGTACCGGTCCACCTTCAACGAAGCTAGTCCATAGAGGTAACCAGGTAACTCTAAGACTAGTAGGTTCCGGAGAAACGTGCTCAACTTTTTGGCTCAGTTCTGGTACTATCTTCGGTCCCAAGCTAATCGATGCACCCCTCGAAACATAGGAAACATAGCGAATCAAAACAAACATAGTGTAGTACTAGAATTTTGACTAGAATGGGGTACGTTAATCGATTTGCTTGGGACCAATAGGCTAGTCATGTAGTGAGCCAATTTAAGCTCATTGTTAGTGGTCTACTACTGTTTTTTAAACTATAAAAAAGCCTTTCTCAAGTGCTTTGTCAAAAGGTCCTAAGTAACAAATGCAAACAAATCTAGTTAATCGAAGTTAACTATTGCTCTTCTATTGTTGTATGTCCTACACAAACACCAATTTAAATTTGCTTTATTTTATTTAAGATAAAAAATTGTCCATTGTCAATTGATGGTTGTTTGATTGATACTTCAAACATTTCAAGCGTAACTATACAACTCGACGTATTTGCTTTCGTAAACAATCACTTTAATCGACGATTTGTCTTAACAGCTAACTCACCCACGCAAACAAACACCATCATCGGGTGGGAAGTTTTTTTCCCCACTAACCGATGTTGTTAGTTTCTGTGAGTGAGCTAGCAGTTATCACAAATCGTCGATTGAAATGATTGTTTAAAAAAGCAAATACGTAGATTTGAATAGTTACGCTTGATTTTATCTTCCTGGAATGATGGGTGCTCATTTTTTAAAGGCAGGACATGGACAACCAATCCAAATCCAAGGTTATAAGTAAAGGCACCAGTCATTTTTCCGGTGTAAGGTACTCTATTCTGATGTCTGTGAAAGGGAATCTAGATGATGTAGAACAAAACGTCCAACGTTACACTCTTTAATTATATCAATGGGAAAGATCGTCCAATGCAACATGTCTGAAGCACAACTTAACTCGTCAAAACGAGGTATATGATTTTTTCCTCATTATAGCATGTAACTCAAAACAAAAGTAAGAGGTTGTATCCAAGACACGACCGTAGATTTGACGTAGGATTATGTGCTCGGTATCAATATTTGGCGACTGTGTTAGGGAAGCCATAACGAAAGGTGGGCGAACGTTAAGGTGTTTCCCTGTAGAGTCCTTTTTCTTATCACAGTTCGCAATTTCAAGAGCACACAACTCGAGATCTAACAACAAGTAGTAGTTTCGGCTACGTGCATTCACAAAAACCTTAATATTTTGGCTTGTGAAATTGCGAAGTGTAATGCGAAAAAGGACGCTACAAGGAATCACCTTAATTGAAAATTAACTCTTAAAAAACAATAATTTTTGGTGGTCCTGAAAAGAACCGTTTTGTCGCGATGGTTGAGTAATGCTAAGCTATTATGGTGTTCAACACGGATGAGGAATAGATGGCTAATAGCGGCTCACGATGAGCAACTGAATCCGATCAGTAGCGGTGGTGCGGCTTCTTCCTCCTTCTTCGGTGAATGGACGCTCATGTGGGCTGCAGCTCGCTGCTTGCGGGCAGTCTTTTGTTGTGTACTGGAGAACAATGTTCAACGCCACGCGCCGAAAGCAGCTGCTGCTGCTGAAGACGACCGGACATCATCACTCACCACAAGCAGTGATTGAATAAGCACCGTTCGGCGAGACCGGATGGAATTCGATTTTGAAAGCTGTGTTAGGGAAAGCGCTTTTTGTAGGCAATCGGTGATAATTTTGATCACCATTACAACAGTTGGACATTTGTGTAATTTTCAATACTGACCTATTGAAATTTGATAAAAGTGTTCATTTTAGTAGATTCGTAGAAATAATTCCAATCGATTGGATTGTTCACAATTAAAGTCCATCCACTGTTGTCAGAGTTTTAAGCGGTTAAAACCTGACCACTTTTCGTAACGCGGTCGGTTTTGGTTTTTTGAAATTGCACCACCAACATGTTGCCGAAAGACGTAATCCTACGTCAAAAACTGTAGTTTTACCATTCCAGCTGAATGTTTACTATTATTATTCATAGTTGAACAGATAAAGTCTTTCGAACTTCTACTTAGGCTGTGTCCCATTTGGTAAATTTTCACTTTAATTTGAAGCTTCGAAAATAAATTAAGCTATTCGAAAATCCCTCTGTTATTGGTCGACCGATTATCGAGAAACTGTCTGTCAAAACTGATTCCTTGTCTGTCATAAATAAGTGTTCTGGAATAGCAGGTTTATTTAAAAAAATTCCATGTGTCAAATTTAAGTGAACGTTAACCAAATGGAACACATCCTTAGTTTTTCGCAATATGGCGCAAATGTTCCAATGGTCCTTTTGAAAAAAGTACTCGAGCCTTGGCCTTTGAAATCTTCTTACCGACAGTCAAATCGTTGCTTGCCCAACCCAGCGATGTCCCAATTCAACGGGATAATAATCCCTGCATCCATGCACAGCCACTGAGGGTTGACCCAATTAGGAATCGACTTCTCACCTGTTTCCATTCTTCATTCATACAACAGCTATCAACCAGTTTAGCGATCGCATGCAAATTTCCCGACAAATTCACACCTATTCTCTGCCGTCTACCTACATATGTCGTGCTGCAATTCCTGCACTGACCAGTCGTCGTCGTCGGCGACCGAGTGCCATCATCGATCTATAATGATAAGCGACAGCATATTTAGCATATAAATGAATTCCCGTGCTTGCGCCCAACCCAAGTTGCAATTCAGCTGCTCTTCTCTCTTCCCAATGAGGTCCAGCCAGTAGTGGTTAGGCAGTAGGTAGATACAAACGATGGCTATTGTTTGTCGTCATCATGCCGTCGGCTTCGCTCAATTGCTATGATATCGCTGAATGCATTCCGGCCCCGCGAACAACAGAAATGCGAAGGACGGAAACGGGTGCGGCGGGGGGGTAGGTAAATCTAATTAAAGTCTCATTTTTGTGGTACTCCGTTCGTCCATAAATCAGACCGTCAATGCTCTGCCAATAGCGATGCAGTTATTCTCCGTACAGCGAACATGCCAATTTTATCCCATTGTGGAGGCAACAGAGGGGCAGTCTGAAATTGAAAACAGTCCTTCTTCTATGTCGATAACATGTTCATTTCATCACAGTTGTAATAATTATCCCTTCTACCTTCATTCCAGCATAATCAACGGCTTCGCCCTGCCGCTGAAAGCGGAACACAAGCAGTTTCTGGTGAAGGTGCTGCTACCGCTACACAAGGTGAAGGTGTTATCGCTGTACCACGCCCAGCTCGCGTACTGTGTGGTCCAGTTCCTGGAAAAGGACGCCTCGCTGACGGAACCGGTGGTGCGCGGGCTGCTCAAGTTCTGGCCAAAGACCTGCTCCCAGAAGGAGGTGATGTTCCTCGGCGAGATCGAGGAGATCCTGGACGTGATCGAGCCGCCCCAGTTCGTCAAGATCCAGGAACCGCTGTTCCGGCAGATCTCCAAGTGCGTTTCGAGTCCGCACTTTCAGGTACGTGTTCAGGGGTCCATTTTGCGATTGGAAGAAATTTGTTAATCCTTTTTTTCGTTTGAATTGTAGGTTGCCGAGCGGGCGCTCTACTTCTGGAACAATGAGTACGCGATGTCGCTGATCGAGGACAACAATGCCGTCATCATGCCGATCATGTTCCCGGCCCTGTACCGGATCAGCAAGGAGCACTGGAACCAGACGATCGTGGCCCTCGTTTACAACGTGCTGAAAACGTTCATGGAGATGAACTCCAAACTGTTCGACGAGCTGACCGCCAGCTACAAGGCGGAGCGACAGAAGTGAGTACTATTTGAGGGGAACACGGATCGAATGTATGTAGTTTGTATGTATAGTTGAGCAAATCTCTCGATCGCAGTTGGATCAGTTTGAAGGTTTTAGAAAGTAGAAGTAAAGTTTGTCTCAAGCTCAAGCAAATTTGACAAATCTTCACACAAGAGCCATACCATAATGAACTTTCATTGTTGCACCATCTAGTGAGTAAATACCGAGCTCCATTAAAGACCATCTGGAAGGTCTCACTTAATTGAACAATTTAGTAGAAGACGGGAAATTTCTATAGGGTTAGGATTAGGAAATATCTTGAAAAACAGTGCGCCACCATGCGAGACTAATCTGAACTCAAATGATAGGGAAAATGGCTCTAATGTTGGCCTCTAAGATTGGGCCCATCGCTAAAAATCTGCTATTTATCAATTTTATCTCGATGAACACGTCTAGGAACAATACTAATGGATATTTTTGGTCGCTATTGAAAATTTAGCCAATTGCTGAATTTATGTATGGACCCAAATTAGGGGCACTTAGGCCGACATTACATCAATTTCCCCTATCTGTTAACATTTTCTCACTCGTCTGAACTCCTTTTCCGACTAGGGCTTCCATTTAATGGCCCAGAATTAATCATATACATACTTTGAGAGTGATCCTGAATACGCTAATAGCATCTCCCTTTGAGTTCGAATTGGAATAAATTGAGGTCTCAATCGAACTCGATTGTTATTTTTTTTCCTTTGATATGATATGATGTGATATGGTGATATATTCAGAATAGGGTACTGAGTTCAAATCCCTCCAGAAAAATCTTCTCTCTTTGTAGTTCTCCTAAGATTTTTCCTGACCATTCTGTTGGCATGCTCTTCAGAACTCCAATTGACTGCCCAATATTCTTCGAACTACTTCCAATTTCTTTGAGATTCTGCACAAATTTTTTTAGAAACTCTCTACAGATTGGAATACTCCTTCGAATTCGGTTGGAATTATCCTCAGAACTCACATTGACATATTTATAGAATTCCCTCAGAATTACCTTGGAGTTCAATTTAGAACTACTGTGCAATTCTGATTAGAATTTACGTGAAATTCTTCTCACAATTCTCACCCACTGACGAATAAATTTGACTTTACCCTTTCCGAATTCCATGAAACTTCGCATAATTCTAGATAGAGCTGGAATTAGGGCCCAACAGCTTTTGTAAACAATGACTTCTCTTGATGATTTCTAGAAATTTAAGGCTCACCCACGCAAACCAACATCCTCATCGGGTAGGGAAAGACTTCACCTATCCGATGGTTAGGTTGGTATGCGTTTACGTGCCTTGAATTCCTAGAAATCATCGATAGAAGTGATTGTTTACAAAAGCTGTTACGCCCTAATTCCCTGCTCTATCTAGAATTGTTCGCTAGGGACAATGAACCAAGTTTGTGCTGGAATTCGGTAGTTTTGACTCACGCCAAATTTTTCAATAAATCAAGACCAACAATTGAAATGGCCTTAACTCCATTTAGTAAACAAACCTTGTAAGGCCATTTTCTCGCGAACCGAAGTCCGCAAAGGCAAACCAACATAATGAACAGGTAGGGGAAATTCTCCTCTATCCGATTGTGGTTTAGGTTTGCGAATGAAGGTTTCGGTTCGCGAGAAAATGGCCTTACAAGGTTTGCTTACAAAATGGAGTTAAGGCCATTTCAATTGTTGGTCTTGAAATCATAGTACAGAGAAGAAAAATGAACATCAATAAAGTTCTCTCAGCGTCCCTGAACTTCTCAGAACTTTTTATAAGTTTCCTACAGTTAGCTGAACTGCCTTGAAGTTCTTTGATCTATCCTGAAGTTCTCGTGAAATGTCCTGAATTTTTCGAAACTTCCTCGTGGAATTTCCCTAAAGTTCCTTGAAATTCTCTGGAGCCGTCTGAAGTTTTCGTTCCTTATTGATCGTAATCTTTGGAACATTTATGAAATTCAAGGATTTTTCCATAATTTCTCGGAGCTTCTTGAAGCTTCCTAAAATTATTTGTTGAAACTGCTCTAAAATTCTCGGAACATCCCTGAACATAATGAAAGTGTTGAAGTTCTCTGTAGTTTCCCCTGAGCTTCTCGAAAATCGTTTATTCTCAAAGTTAGCCTGAAGTTCTCGCAACTCTCCTGAAATTCTTGGTCATTCCTGAAAATCTATGGATTTCTGTAAAGTTTCCAAATTATGTCTGAAGTTTTCAAACCTTCTCAGGGAGTTCTCTTCCTCGAAATTCCCGGAACTCACAATTTTCCTGAAGTTCATGAAGCCCACCTGAATTTACCGAAACTAACCTTTGCAGATCTTTTGACTTTTCTGAAAGTCTGAACTAGGGGAAATGGATGTAATGTTGGCGTAAATGCCCCTAATTTGGGGCCATACATAAATTCAAAAATCAACTAAATTTTCAATAGCGATCAAAAATATCCATAAGTACCGTCCCAATGACGCGTTCATTTAGATAAACTTGATAAATAGCAGATTTTTAGCGATGGGCCCAATCTTAGATCCATAGGCCAACATTAGAGCAATTTCCCCTATCCTGAATTTATCCCAAGTAACATTGCAAGTTTTATCGAGGTTTTAAAGCACGCTACAAGTCTAAATTATGGTCTACAAAACCCTCATAAAACCAACAAGGCTACTTGGGATTGGAACTGTTCATAAAAGCTCTACAGACTTAGCTTCTCTGATGTTCAAGGAACTTCTTTGAAGTTTCTCCGATTTTTCGCAAGTTCTCTTGATTGCCTTGAAGTTCTTAGAACATCTAAAAATTTCCTACAGTCTCCCTTTTCCAGTTTTTAAGTTCTCGCAGCTTCCCTGAAGCGCCGGAAATTTTCCCTTATTCTTTATTATCCCTCAGTCTGTTTACGAAACTTCACCGGTATTTCCTTTCATTCCTCAAAACGCCCTAAAATTAATGAAACTGCCCTAAAGATCTCCATGCTTCAAGACGTGTTCTGCACTTCCTTGAATTTCTCAGAAATTCTATGAAGTTTCGAGTTTTTTTCTTAAGTTTACTAACCCGCATAAATGCGAACCATTATCTGACCTCATCAAAAATGGTCAAGAATTGTTTATAATCCCTGCCAAACTTTAACTGAAATGGTTATGGAACTTTACATGAACGTTTGTGTGATATAGTTTTAACCTTATGTATTATGGTTTTTTGGAAGTGATCCTTACAAATAATGGGTTGTTAAGAACGATTACCATTCCAAATTCTTGTTTTCTCCATACATTTTCGGAAATGGAATTATGTTAGAACCTTTTTATTTATGGTTTGAGAACTTTAATGGTAATGGTTAAGGTAGTCATTAAGGTCCATGGATGGTTTTGTAACATCGATCACCTTTATGTGGAATATATCGCGAATTGTTAATCAGTAATTTACAGGCAACCAATTCGCGATACTTACTTACTGACTACCATAACCATTAGCATTAAAGTTATCAAACCATAAGTGAAAAGGTTCTAATATAGTTCTCTTTTCGAAAATGTATGAAGAATTTGGAATGGTAATGGTTCTTAACAACCCATTATTTGTAAGGTCCACTTAAAAAAAAACATAATACAAAAGGTTCCAACTCTATCACACAAACGTTATTGTAAAGTTCTATAACCATTTCAGTTAAAGTTTAGCAGGGATTTTAAACAATTTTTAACCTTTTTTTGGTAAGGTCAAGTTACGGTTCGGGTTTATGCGGCAAACTTACCTGATCTTCTCTGGACGATCTTTAATTTTTAGAAAGTTGTTTTGGAACTAACCTGAAATTCTCGGAACTTCCCTGAAGTACTCGCGTTTTTCCTGATATTCTTGTAACTGTCCTAAATTTCTTAGAACTGCCCGAAGTCCACCCTAAGATTTTTAAGCTTGACTGAACTAAACTAAAGTTCCAGCAATTTTCCTGAATTTAACAGAACTGAAGTTCTCGAAATTTTCCTGAAATCTATGGAACTGCCCTGTGCTGCCGCATAACAACATTTTTGGCGAAAATGAGTTATACATTGGAATCGATTGTCAAGTACCATCACTTTACAGTATACACCAAATTGTCCAGAAAATGACGCGAAAAATACCAAAACTATGTTGCCTCAACCATAAGAGCCCATGGAAGAAAAAAAAATCTTCAAATGAAATTCTTAGAATTTCTATGAAATTCTTAGAAGTTGTTGAAATTTTTCGAATTTTTCCGATGTTATTGGAACTATTATAATGTTTTCTAAATTTTCCTGAAGCTCTTGGAACTTCATTTAACTTCTTTCATTTTTTCGGACGTTCAGATCATATCCCAAAGTTTTCTGGATATTGTTCTTGGAGCATCTGGAAAGGTCCTGCACAGTTTGTCGAATTGCCCGAAGTTCTCAAAAATGGCCTGAAATTTTCGAAACTTCCATAAAGTTCCCTAAATTTATCAGATGTTTATGGAACGGCCCTGATGATCTCAGACCCTTCCTAAAGATCTTTGAACATATCTGAAGTTTCTTGAAATTCTTGAAAAGTTCAATTTTTGTGGCTTTCCCAGAATTCCCTTAAATTCCCTGGTTTTTTGTTTCTTAATTGTTTTTCAAATCTCCTTGGAATTCATTCTGCAAATTCTTTGGAATATCTTGTAAAATCCCCTTGAAATTTCTTTTGGCATTTACTTTTAACATCCTTCTGGGATCGCCCTGGTATTTTTCCCTAAATTACTTCTGGAATTCTCTTTCATTTTGTTATCAAATTCATGTAGTTTAAAATTCGTGTTGGAATTTCTTCCAAAATTATCTCCTTCTGGAATTCCCTTGAAATTTCTTCTTAAAATCAAATCGTGATTTTTATTCAATTTCTTGAATCTTCTGCTAGATTTTTGTCAGAATTTTTTTATGGAATTTCTTCAGATTTCTATTTAAAATGTGTTCCGAAATTCTCATGAAGATCCTTCACAAACTCATTCTTGAATTTGCTTGGTATCCTGTGGAAGTTCACTCTGAATTTCTTTGGAATTTTCTCTGATCTTTTTTTCAGTTATTTTCGCTGAAATTCCCTTGTTTGGATTACGTCTTTCGGCTACATGTTGGGGGTGCAATTTAAAAAAAACCAAAATCGACCGCGTTACGAAAAGTGGTCAGGTTTTGACCACATATAACTCTGTCAATAGCGGATGGACTTTAATTCTGAACAATCCAATCGATTGGAAATTTTTCTACGAATCTGCTAAAATGAACACTTTATTATATTAATTTTCAATAGTTCACTATTGAAAATTACACAAATGTTCAACTGTTGAAATGGTGATCAAAATTATCACCGATTGCTTGCAGAAAGCGCTTTCCCTAACACAGGTTTCAAAATCGAATTCCATCCGGACTCACTGAACGGTGCTTATTCAATCATCGTGTGAGGTGGTGTCCGGTCGGTCGTCATCCACATCTGCACCCCACATAAGTGTCCATTCACCGAAGAAGGAGGAAGAAGCCGCACCGCTACTGATCGGATTCAGTAGCTCTTCGTGAGTCGCTGTGAGCCATTCTCGTTCCAAACAACATACAGCGCGCCAGCCTCATCGGCGTTGAACACCCTAATAGCTCAGCATTACTTAAAATTCTCGCAATGACTGAATACCACATGACCTTGTCAATTAACCAGAACACTTCGAAATAAGGTAGCAAAAATTATCGATGTTATGGATGGTGAATATCTCGCGAATGGAAAATTTTAGCAAGAGAGTCCTCCAATCAATTTTCGCTTTTTTATTATCTGTTGAATAAACCAATAATTCCGTGCGTTTTGTGCACAAAGCTGCGCTATTTTGTCATCAGAAAACGAGACGTTTCCGTGATGGGAAAAAGTAGTTTCCCTAACACAGTCGCTGAATATTGATACCGAGCACGTAAACCTACGTCAAATCTACGGTCGTGTCTTGGATGAAAACATCTTACTTTTTTAAGGTTGTGGAATATGGATGTTATTTACAAAGTTAAATTCCAACGATTTTTTTTTAATTCTAGGCTTTAAAAAAAAATTATCCGGAGAAATTTTCAACAACCTGGATCGAAGACACCGATTCATTATGTCGGACGTTGAGTATTTTCCAAGATCGCAGATTTGAAAAAAAATCAAGATAAGGACCTTGCATAGTTTTCGAGGCTTGTGAAATTTGATGATAGTTTCTAAGAAACTCATGCCACTCATGGGAAGAAATGTGAGGAGCAAGAGCACTCTGTTTTCAAGGTAGTCCTGAGAAACTACAGTTTCTATGGGAAACTTGAGGAGGATACCAAGGCAGTTCTGAGTAGAATTCCAAGTGAACCCTAAATAAAATACGAAGCAAATTTAATTTAAAATTCATAGAAATTTCTGAAGATAACTTTAAAGAAATTCTCAAGAGGACGCCAAGGAAATTCAACGAAGAATTCCAATGGAATTCTGAAAATAATTTCAAGAAGTTTCAGGGAGAAAATGAATCCCGAGCATAATTCCATGGGAATTTTAAATCTGAACTTAATTCCAGGAGAACTTCAAACGAATTTGGAAAACAATTCCAGAAGAGTTCTGACTTGATTGTCAAATTATTTTTAATGCGTAACCTATGAAATTTGATACTTCAAGCGAATTCCTTAGGAAACAGTCAAAGTGAATAAAATTCCAAGGGAAGGAATACTGAAATGGAGGCATTGAAAATTCTGAAAATAATTCCAAAGGATTTCTAACTGAGGATCATTTCAAGGTAATTCCGAGGAAAATTGGGAATTGAATTGCAAGCATATTCCGGTGGTAATTTTTAGAAAATTCAAAAGAGAGTTCCAAGGGAATTCTGAAGAGCATTTCAAAGAGTTTATGGAATGAAAAAGGAATTCCTAGAAAAATTCCATTGGAATTTTTGGGGAATGCAAAGTGTGTGCTGAGGAGAATTCCAAGTGAATTTCCCGGAGAAATCTCCGGGGAATTCATAGGTAATACTGCATGAATTATTCATAATTTGAAGAGCATGTCAGAGTAAATTCAAAGAATGTGCTTTTGACAAAGTCCCTCACGACCTTGCCATTATGAAGCTAAACCGCCTTGGTCTTCCACCGTGGATCGCTGGTTGGTTGAAATCATACTTATCATCCAGGAAGGCTTTCGTTAAGGTACGTGATTCAAGATCCGAGGTATTCCATATACCATTGGGGGTTCCACAAGGGAGTCACCTAGGACCTCTCATTTTCGTTCTGTTTATTAACGACGTGTGTGATATGCTAAGTTCCTGTAAGTTGCTATATGCGGATGATCTTAAGCTGTACCGTGTGATCAATTCGATCGTGGATTGTTGCGCACTACAAGCTGATATAGAGCGATTGTCATCCTGGTGTCAGATGAATGGAATGCAAGCCAATGCTGCCAAATGCAAAGTGATTACCCTTACCCGCTCTCACTCTCCAATCATTTATGATTACTCTATGAATCAATCGCCGCTGGAAAGGGTTAATACCATTAAGGATCTTGGGCTCATCTTGGACAGCAAACTACGCACAGTGGGCACAAAGTGACAAAACCGCGACTAAATTGAATATCTCGGCTGCCAAACGGTTTCAGTTAACATGTTATACATATTCTCCAGTGGCGTCGCGTAACCTCACTTTTTACCTGTTCAACAACTTTGAAAACGTTATTTAAGGTTATGTTTACATTCAAATCAGTTTCAAAAGGCATAGGGTCTTCTAATTTCACTGATTTGTATCCATTGAAACCAATATTGTTTTGTTTGTTTACGTTTTGAGAGTTGTTGAACAGGTAGATTGAGGTTAGGGCGACGCCACTGATATTCTCCAAGGAAAAACTCTCCTGAATCGATTGGTGGTGGTCTCATTGGCCGGAGACTTTTGCGTACCGAGATAGAGGGCCGGGATCAACCCGAGTTCCCGGTAATGTAGGAAATGCCACTATCTATCGGCATAATTTTAGACTTTACTTAACGTATATTACTGGAAATTGATAGTACTAAGTATATATGGTGTAAAGACACCATATACGCCCTCAGGAAAACTCTACTGGCCTAAAGGAGAAAGAGAACAATGTATATAATTTGACTACTTTATCGGTCAATCCAGATTATCCGGTTAACCAGGATATGGCCACCATATTCCAAAATATGTATTCCAAGTTAAATACGCTTTGATCTCTTGATTCTGAACAACATTGAAAAAATCGCAAGGTTCTAGCACAATTTTTATAATGTGGCCACTTTATCGGTCAATCCAGATCACCAATCGATTCAGGAGAGTTTTTCCTTTGAGAATATGTATAACATGTTGACTGAAACCGTTTGGCAGCCGAGATATTCAATTTAGTCGCGGTTTTGTCATTTTTTGCCCACTGTGCTACGGTTTAACGAGCACATATCCATGACAGTTGCAAAGGCCAACTCCATGCTAGGATTTTTGCGCCGCAATACTGCACAATTCGACGACGTGTACGCCCTGAAAGCGCTGTACTGCTCTATGGTCCGCAGTGTTCTTGAATATGGAGTACAAATTTGGGCTCCATATCATGCTGTTCATGTACTGCGCATCGAGAGAATCCAGAAACAGTTTATAAAGTTTGCATTACGACGTCTGCCATGGACAAATCCAGATGGCTTACCTCCGTACGAGCATAGATGTGCACTTATTGGACTGCAAACACTAACAAATCGCCGAGTCTTTCTCCAGAGGATGTTCATATTTGACATGATTAAATAGTAATCATATTGACTGCAGTTGTTTGCTCGGGAACATCAATTTCCACACTCCAGCTCGCCGTCTCCGCAACTATTGCTTTCTGTGGACTCCCGGACATCGTACTGCTTACGGTTATAACAATCCTCTCGATAGATGTTGCAGACTGTTTAATGATGTGTGTGGTGTTTTTGATTTTAATATAAGTAGACCAGTTTTTAAGAATAGGATTAAGTCACTTCAAACAGTCTGTATGGCTAAAATGTCAAAGATGGTGGTTGAATAAATCAATAAATGTTCTGCAGATGGTTTTCAAGAGTATTATGGAGCAAATTATAAGGGAATAATAGAAAGAGGTCTTAGATGAAGTCTTAAGGTGATTCCAACATGGAATTTTTTTGGAGACCCTCGTCAAAAAAAATCATAATCCAGGATTTGGAGAACCTTCGTAAATTAATCAATTTTGATATTTCATGTTTCGAAAATGTTGTGATCCTGGATTAAAAAAAATCTCTTAGGAATCAGGAAGTTTAATTTAAAAAAAATCCAGACATGGAGAAGTATCCAAGATTCTGGAACACGAGAAGTTTTCAAGTTCCAAAACTAACAGAAATATTCGTAATTCCGAACTTCGGTGTGTTTTCAAAGTTCTGAAGTTAAACCAAATCATTTTATTTTTTTAATTCTAGCGCTTTGAAAATATTCAAGATTTAGGTAATCTTAATCCTTTAGTGTTTTTTTTTTTGTAAAGCTGTTCTCTTAAAACTGATTGTCATGTCTTAAAAACGTTTGCGGCAATCAACGTGTTATTTTACCAAAAATAATATATTGTCTAACGAATTATAATATAAAGACATTTTTTACCCAAATGAGTAGACATCCTGTCTTAGTGGAATCCCCTTGGTAAATATCCCTCAAAGTTCTTTCCGAAAAATTTGTTGAAATCCGCCTAGAATTTTCTTTCGGGAATTCGCTCGAAACCCTTTCCGGTACTCTCCTGAAGGTTTCCGTGGATTTCCCTTCGAAATCTTTGGAATTCCCCAGAAATTCCATTCGGCATTCTTTCTGAAGTTTGCTTGAGATCCCATTTTGGGTTTTTGTGTTGAAATTCTATTGAAATTCCTTTTCCTAGAATTTATTTTGGAATTTGCTTTGAATTCCGTCCCTTTAAATTGCTTCGCAATTACTTCTTATCTTCCCTCAACTTTCGTTCTGAAACTGTCACATGAAATTGCTCCTGGAATCATCTATTTTTTTCTGTGACCACCCTGCATTTCTTTCCAGAATTATCGTGGAATTTCTTGAGAATTTTTCATTTGGTGTTCACTAGGATTTTTTTTTTCTGGAATTTGTTTGGAATTCCTTCTGAGAATCCCTTGAAACTTCTTCCACCATTTTCATGGCATTCCGTCTGAAATTCACTTGGAATTTCTTGTGGAAATTTTTGTGGGAACTTGTCTGGAATTTTCTGAGGAATTCCATTTGAATACCGTTTGGAATTTCCTCACAATTATAGGGGAAATATTGGCTTCGGCAATACCTTAATCTATTATCGTCCTTGAGAGCTCAATTTTGGTATGTGGATACATTGTGTTTCAGAGTATCTATTGGCTAAATTTGAGTGCTCTAGGACTTTGTTTACCCCCCTGACGATAATAGGTTAAGGTATTGCCGAAGTCAACATTTCCCCTATTTGATTTTTTTTAATATTCTTGGTGTCACATCTGAAATTACCATAAAACTGTTTCTGGAAATCCTTTTCTAATTTTCGTTGGATTTTCCCAGCGAAATATCTCTGAAATTCCCTAGAAATTCCATTCGGCTTTCTTTCTGGTGTTTGGTTGAGATTCCATTTTGGATTTTTGTGTTTGAATTCTTTTGAAATTCCCTTTGAAATCCGCCTAGAATTTATTTTGGAATTCACTTTGAACTTTGCTTCGCTATTACTTCTGATCTTCCCTTAAATTTCGTTCTGTCAATTTTTCATGAAATTTCTTCTGCAATCCTTTCGATTTTTTTTCTGTAATTCTTATGCTATTTTTGCCCCAGAATTCCCTAAAAATCTTCCATCTGGTATTCGCTTGGATTTTTTCTGGAATTTGTTTGGAAATGCTTCCGGGAATCCGTTGAAACTTGTTCTGACATTTTCTTGGAATTGCTTCCGAAATTCTCTTGATATTATAATATGGAAATTTCTATGGGAATTTACCTGCAAATTTTCAATTTTTGGAATTCCATTTGAAAACCGTTTGGAATTTCCTCAGAAATTTTTTAATTTTATTTTAAATCGTTTTTGTTTTACTACTTTTGGTGTCACATCTGAAATTGCCATAATATTGTTTCTGGAATTCCTTTTGTTATTTTCTTGGGATTTCTTCTGGAGGACGACTGGGGTAAGGTCCTTCGTAGACAGTAGGTCTAGAATATATTTGAATGAATGTTATTGTGGGCTGTTAGTTTTCAAAATTACCAATTAGGATCTCTCTGAATTTGCCCACGGAGTCGTCTGGAAAATATACGAAGACTAGCTGAGTGTGCCCGGCCTTGCTTGAGATTCGATATTAGCTCAAGTTTATGCGCCGATTAAAAAAAAAGCATGCTATATTGTACGTAGCCCTCCCTCCCCCTCTCTTATCTAAGGGGCTACCCCCTATGACCTCCACCTGTCAAATTTGGTTCTGTTTCATTTGTATCGGATCCCCCCCTTACAGAAGGGGTAGGGGTCTCAAACCATCATAAGAACCTTCCACGGCCTTAAAAACCCCTGTATACAAATTTTCACGCCAATCGGTTCAGTAGTTTCCGAGTCTATAAGGGTCAGACAGACAGACAGACAGACAGACAGACAGACAGACAGACAGACAGACAGACAGACAGACAGACAGACAGACAGACAGACAGACAGACAGACAGACAGACAGACAGACAGACAGACAGACAGACAGACAGACAGACAGACAGACAGACAGACAGACAGACAGACAGACAGACAGACAGACAGACAGACAGACAGACAGACAGACAGACAGACAGACAGACAGACAGACAGACAGACAGACAGACAGACAGACAGACAGACAGACAGACAGACAGACAGACAGACAGACAGACAGACAGACAGACAGACAGACAGACAGACAGACAGACAGACAGACAGACAGACAGACAGACAGACAGACAGACAGACAGACAGACAGACAGACAGACAGACAGACAGACAGACAGACAGACAGACAGACAGACAGACAGACAGACAGACAGACAGACAGACAGACAGACAGACAGACAGACAGACAGACAGACAGACAGACAGACAGACAGACAGACAGACAGACAGACAGACAGACAGACAGACAGACAGACAGACAGACAGACAGACAGACAGACAGACAGACAGACAGACAGACAGACAGACAGACAGACAGACAGACAGACAGACAGACAGACAGACAGACAGACAGACAGACAGACAGACAGACAGACAGACAGACAGACAGACAGACAGACAGACAGACAGACAGACAGACAGACAGACAGACAGACAGACAGACAGACAGACAGACAGACAGACAGACAGACAGACAGACAGACAGACAGACAGACAGACAGACAGACAGACAGACAGACAGACAGACAGACAGACAGACAGACAGACAGACAGACAGACAGACAGACAGACAGACAGACAGACAGACAGACAGACAGACAGACAGACAGACAGACAGACAGACAGACAGACAGACAGACAGACAGACAGACAGACAGACAGACAGACAGACAGACAGACAGACAGACAGACAGACAGACAGACAGACAGACAGACAGACAGACAGACAGACAGACAGACAGACAGACAGACAGACAGACAGACAGACAGACAGACAGACAGACAGACAGACAGACAGACAGACAGACAGACAGACAGACAGACAGACAGACAGACAGACAGACAGACAGACAGACAGACAGACAGACAGACAATTCCATTCGGCTTTCTTTCTGGTGTTTGGTTGAGATTCCATTTTGGATTTTTGTGTTTGAATTCTTTTGAAATTCCCTTTGAAATCCGCCTAGAATTTATTTTGGAATTCACTTTGAACTTTGCTTCGCTATTACTTCTGATCTTCCCTTAAATTTCGTTCTGTCAATTTTTCATGAAATTTCTTCTGCAATCCTTTCGATTTTTTTTCTGTAATTCTTATGCTATTTTTGCCCCAGAATTCCCTAAAAATCTTCCATCTGGTATTCGCTTGGATTTTTTCTGGAATTTGTTTGGAAATGCTTCCGGGAATCCGTTGAAACTTGTTCTGACATTTTCTTGGAATTGCTTCCGAAATTCTCTTGATATTATAATATGGAAATTTCTATGGGAATTTACCTGCAAATTTTCAATTTTTGGAATTCCATTTGAAAACCGTTTGGAATTTCCTCAGAAATTTTTTAATTTTATTTTAAATCGTTTTTGTTTTACTACTTTTGGTGTCACATCTGAAATTGCCATAATATTGTTTCTGGAATTCCTTTTGTTATTTTCTTGGGATTTCTTCTGGAGGACGACTGGGGTAAGGTCCTTCGTAGACAGTAGGTCTAGAATATATTTGAATGAATGTTATTGTGGGCTGTTAGTTTTCAAAATTACCAATTAGGATCTCTCTGAATTTGCCCACGGAGTCGTCTGGAAAATATACGAAGACTAGCTGAGTGTGCCCGGCCTTGCTTGAGATTCGATATTAGCTCAAGTTTATGCGCCGATTAAAAAAAAAGCATGCTATATTGTACGTAGCCCTCCCTCCCCCTCTCTTATCTAAGGGGCTACCCCCTATGACCTCCACCTGTCAAATTTGGTTCTGTTTCATTTGTATCGGATCCCCCCCTTACAGAAGGGGTAGGGGTCTCAAACCATCATAAGAACCTTCCACGGCCTTAAAAACCCCTGTATACAAATTTTCACGCCAATCGGTTCAGTAGTTTCCGAGTCTATAAGGGTCAGACAGACAGACAGACAGACAGACAGACAGACAGACAGACAGACAGACAGACAGACAGACAGACAGACAGACAGACAGACAGACAGACAGACAGACAGACAGACAGACAGACAGACAGACAGACAGACAGACAGACAGACAGACAGACAGACAGACAGACAGACAGACAGACAGACAGACAGACAGACAGACAGACAGACAGACAGACAGACAGACAGACAGACAGACAGACAGACAGACAGACAGACAGACAGACAGACAGACAGACAGACAGACAGACAGACAGACAGACAGACAGACAGACAGACAGACAGACAGACAGACAGACAGACAGACAGACAGACAGACAGACAGACAGACAGACAGACAGACAGACAGACAGACAGACAGACAGACAGACAGACAGACAGACAGACAGACAGACAGACAGACAGACAGACAGACAGACAGACAGACAGACAGACAGACAGACAGACAGACAGACAGACAGACAGACAGACAGACAGACAGACAGACAGACAGACAGACAGACAGACAGACAGACAGACAGACAGACAGACAGACAGACAGACAGACAGACAGACAGACAGACAGACAGACAGACAGACAGACAGACAGACAGACAGACAGACAGACAGACAGACAGACAGACAGACAGACAGACAGACAGACAGACAGACAGACAGACAGACAGACAGACAGACAGACAGACAGACAGACAGACAGACAGACAGACAGACAGACAGACAGACAGACAGACAGACAGACAGACAGACAGACAGACAGACAGACAGACAGACAGACAGACAGACAGACAGACAGACAGACAGACAGACAGACAGACAGACAGACAGACAGACAGACAGACAGACAGACAGACAGACAGACAGACAGACAGACAGACAGACAGACAGACAGACAGACAGACAGACAGACAGACAGACAGACAGACAGACAGACAGACAGACAGACAGACAGACAGACAGACAGACAGACAGACAGACAGACAGACAGACAGACAGACAGACAGACAGACAGACAGACAGACAGACAGACAGACAGACAGACAGACAGACAGACAGACAGACAGACAGACAGACAGACAGACAGACAGACAGACAGACAGACAGACAGACAGACAGACAGACAGACAGACAGACAGACAGACAGACAGACAGACAGACAGACAGACAGACAGACAGACAGACAGACAGACAGACAGACAGACAGACAGACAGACAGACAGACAGACAGACAGACAGACAGACAGACAGACAGACAGACAGACAGACAGACAGACAGACAGACAGACAGACAGACAGACAGACAGACAGACAGACAGACAGACAGACAGACAGACAGACAGACAGACAGACAGACAGACAGACAGACAGACAGACAGACAGACAGACAGACAGACAGACAGACAGACAGACAGACAGACAGACAGACAGACAGACAGACAGACAGACAGACAGACAGACAGACAGACAGACAGACAGACAGACAGACAGACAGACAGACAGACAGACAGACAGACAGACAGACAGACAGACAGACAGACAGACAGACAGACAGACAGACAGACAGACAGACAGACAGACAGACAGACAGACAGACAGACAGACAGACAGACAGACAGACAGACAGACAGACAGACAGACAGACAGACAGACAGACAGACAGACAGACAGACAGACAGACAGACAGACAGACAGACAGACAGACAGACAGACAGACAGACAGACAGACAGACAGACAGACAGACAGACAGACAGACAGACAGACAGACAGACAGACAGACAGACAGACAGACAGACAGACAGACAGACAGACAGACAGACAGACAGACAGACAGACAGACAGACAGACAGACAGACAGACAGACAGACAGACAGACAGACAGACAGACAGACAGACAGACAGACAGACAGACAGACAGACAGACAGACAGACAGACAGACAGACAGACAGACAGACAGACAGACAGACAGACAGACAGACAGACAGACAGACAGACAGACAGACAGACAGACAGACAGACAGACAGACAGACAGACAGACAGACAGACAGACAGACAGACAGACAGACAGACAGACAGACAGACAGACAGACAGACAGACAGACAGACAGACAGACAGACAGACAGACAGACAGACAGACAGACAGACAGACAGACAGACAGACAGACAGACAGACAGACAGACAGACAGACAGACAGACAGACAGACAGACAGACAGACAGACAGACAGACAGACAGACAGACAGACAGACAGACAGACAGACAGACAGACAGACAGACAGACAGACAGACAGACAGACAGACAGACAGACAGACAGACAGACAGACAGACAGACAGACAGACAGACAGACAGACAGACAGACAGACAGACAGACAGACAGACAGACAGACAGACAGACAGACAGACAGACAGACAGACAGACAGACAGACAGACAGACAGACAGACAGACAGACAGACAGACAGACAGACAGACAGACAGACAGACAGACAGACAGACAGACAGACAGACAGACAGACAGACAGACAGACAGACAGACAGACAGACAGACAGACAGACAGACAGACAGACAGACAGACAGACAGACAGACAGACAGACAGACAGACAGACAGACAGACAGACAGACAGACAGACAGACAGACAGACAGACAGACAGACAGACAGACAGACAGACAGACAGACAGACAGACAGACAGACAGACAGACAGACAGACAGACAGACAGACAGACAGACAGACAGACAGACAGACAGACAGACAGACAGACAGACAGACAGACAGACAGACAGACAGACAGACAGACAGACAGACAGACAGACAGACAGACAGACAGACAGACAGACAGACAGACAGACAGACAGACAGACAGACAGACAGACAGACAGACAGACAGACAGACAGACAGACAGACAGACAGACAGACAGACAGACAGACAGACAGACAGACAGACAGACAGACAGACAGACAGACAGACAGACAGACAGACAGACAGACAGACAGACAGACAGACAGACAGACAGACAGACAGACAGACAGACAGACAGACAGACAGACAGACAGACAGACAGACAGACAGACAGACAGACAGACAGACAGACAGACAGACAGACAGACAGACAGACAGAAATTAATTTTTATATATATAGATATATAGATTAAAGACCCTTCGAGTACGTTAAACTCCGGAACATGCTGCGAAGTGTTTTCCAGAAAATCCTTTGAGCCCGCTCTGGAAGTTTTTTAAGCCTGCCATTTAGGTTTAATGGAGCTATGATAACTGTCCACAGACGGCTTTTGGATCAGCTCTGTGGAAGACACAAGTCTAGATAGAGCTGGAATTAGGCCGTAACAACTTTTGTAAACAATGTCATCTCTCGATGATATCTAGAAAGCCAAGGCTCGCTCACTTAAATCAACGTCACCATCTGATAGGGGAAGACTTCCCCTTCCCGTAGGTTATCTTGGTTTGCGTGGGTGTGCCTTGAAATTCGAGAAATCATAGAGACAAGTCATTTTTTACAAAAACTGTTACGCCCTAATTCCAGCTCTATCAAGAAGTCTAAAAAATGATTCGACAATATTCTCTGGGGAACTTCAAAGCCTAGCTCTCTAAATTTTACCTATGGAGCTAAACTTAAAATTATCTGAATTTTTCCCTAAAATGTCTCCCGGAAAAGTTACCATTGAGTTGAGGTTGTGTAAATCTGTCTCGTGAGGTTCTCTAGGTCTGTCCTCGAATTCTCCAGCCAGACCAGTCCCCTGGAGTGGCCTTTCCTAATTTGGCTCATTCTAGTGCAATTACACACTTACATAGGTATCCAAAACCAGTCCATTCGGAAGCCGTAAGCTCTCCTGAAGCAGCTTACACTAATGGTCTCAACTCTACTAATTCATTTCCTTTCATTTCTTTTCACTTCCACAACCGTCACCCACCGCCACGCAGAGAGAAGAAACGGGAACGAGAACGGGAAGAGCTGTGGAAACGGCTGCACGAGCTCGAGAGCGCCCGCCGACCCGATGCCGGCGGAGTGATAGCAGACGGCCCCGGCGGTTCCTCCCTAACGGCGGGTTCCGGGTCGCAGCTAAATCCCAACGCGCTATCATCCGCCACATCCACATCGTCGTCCTCGTCGCCGTCGTCCGTTACATCCGCTAGCAATTTGGCCGGGGCCGGCGGAGCCTCGTCGCAACCACCGCCCCCGGGCTTGATTACCAGTCACCAGCCTGCGTCAGCCTCCGCCACGACTCCCAATGCCGCCACCAACAATACCGCCGCAGCGCCGCTAAGCAAGTGATGTACTGAATAATATTACTTTTAAAGTCCCCTTTCCTAACAAAACCACAAGACCATACTACAAATGCCCCCCATGGCCCGCTCCGCCCTGCCTTCCCTGCCTCACTACCCCGGTGTGTGTCACCTACTGGAAGATGCAGCAGAATAGCTGCCAGACCCCGCCTGCCCCCTCCCTTTTCGTTCTTGCACAACTCATTCATTGGTCAGACACATTCTCTCACACACACACACATCATACACACTCACACGCGCACTTTGGAGGCGGCACATTCACACACACATACATACATACATACACACACACTCACTCAAACGCATCGGTTAGGCTAGTACACAAGATCCCCTTTTTCTGTTGAACACGTTGGAACAAGCTGTTGGCTGAATCCCTCAAAGCAGGTCGAAGCAGTTTAAGGGAGAAAAACGAAGGGAATGGAACATACTAACAAACACACACATCCTTAGTGAAGCAACATAAAAAAATGTCATAAGTTAAAATAAAGGAGAAGTATAAGACAACCAGACAAACTTTAATCAATTGTACGCTAACGAAGCAAAAAAAAAAACAAAAAGAAAACAGAAAAATAATAAAACAATCCTTTTATAGAATGAAATAGAACAACTAGCGAAAGCGCGCCGCGGGTGGCAATTTCAATGCAAGCTGTCTATCAATAACGAGAAGATGAAGAAGAAAAAAAGTTTTAACACAAACACAATTAGAAAACACAACAAGAATGGCAGAAACCCACTTTGCGCGGAATTTACAACGGATAAAAGAAAAAGAAGCAGTAGAACCAGCCAAAAGCGCCATCTTTTCACTGTCTTGCGAATCATTGGAGGAAGAAGGAAGCAGCAGAAAATATTCCCCTTTCACCGCCGAATTCTCAAATTCACACACACTCACTCACACTCACACATTCTCACACAAATAAAAGAAAAAGCAAACCAAATCGACGACGACGCATTATACTCAATAGTAACCGAAGTGTCAACAAAGCTGTAGTAAATTAATGAAAGTTTTCTCATCTTCTCGATGCACACATCCACCGGGAGTCGCTGGAAGAAGAGAACTAAAATAGGAAAATGATAGAATGGATTTAAACACTAGGGTATTTTAGGTCACTTTAAAAAAAAAATTAACGATGGATGGTGGAATCGTGAGGTCCAACGACAACAACAGCAACCAAAACAGCACCCACACACTCGAACAAAGCAAACACAAAACAGCATGTAGTGGTAGTAGTGGTAGTAGCAGTTTTTTCCATTCGTTTTGCTTAAACGGGATTTCGGCTTTGCACACAGAAAGCGCTTATTTTTAAAGCCGTCGTAGTGAGGAAAAAAGAGTACCCTTTGGTTATTTGATGTTGTTTGTTGTCAAATGCAGAGATGAACTAGCCTACGGCTAAAAATCTCTAGAATATAGTTTAAAGTGAGCTACGATTGCGAGACTAGCAGGACCTTCCAAATCACCATAATATATAGTAACATTCCGAACACGATGCCTCCTGTAAAATGTGTAACGGTAAATTGGCAATGTTTGAGAAATCATTGCTCAGCAATTTATCGATAGATTTTAAATCTATTGAAACCAAATAAATCTTTAAAGTATGTGGTTTTAAATGGCGCCAATAGATTGGAAATTCGTCAATAAATGGCTGAGCTATGATTTTTCAAACCTTGCAAGTTTGCCGTTACACATTTAACCGGAGGTATCGTGTTCGGAGTGTTAAAAAGGAATATGTTGGCTATTGATTGATGACGTATGGCCTGTGAATTTGCCTCCAATTTCGAATCATTGAGCACTCCGAAAATATTCATATTTACACCGAGAGCTGCAACGGTTTGCTAAAGTGATGTACCCTTGTGATTTCGGGCTTCCGGATGTCATTTCTGGTGGAATTCTGAGGTGGAAGATTCACTTTTGTCACTCTGTGCATGCAGAGCCAAAGCCCTCAACACGAATTACAGATGAGATACAACCTTGCCAGGTTACAGATAGCCGTGGCCCAACTACAGAAGGGTAAATACGCTAACCACATGCTTCGGTTCTCGGAATGGGGTCGAAGCCCCAGAGAGAGAGGATCGGCATCGGGGTGGTCGATCTGGAATTACGAAAGTTCGCTGCCAGGACTTCAAGCTCTGTCATACCGCTCAAATCAGAACCCACCCCAGGTCCAGTATAATTTGAATGATTTCAGAGATTGCTGTACGCAGAAATTCAACACTGAAGCACTTCGTCAGTGATTGCCTGCAAAACCAAGGGACTGGTGACCATGGGCTTTGATTGCGTGTTGATTTCAAGCCACAGCGAGCATCTCGTGATACGTAGAAGTAGTGAGTCCAGACTACTAACTGCGTACCACAATGCTTCCAGAACTGCCCCTCAAGATCGCTGTGTGTTTGACTCACGAGACCTTTGGGTGTGTCCTAGTCCGTAAGATTTCTAGACCAGTTTTATAAGGGCTCTGGACTTACATCACCAAATAGCAAAATAATAATTGAATTTCAGACTCGACCTTCTCCGATTTGCATGACACTTTAAAGCCTATTCTGCGCGGCGTGTGAGGTAAGGTGACTCGTTGTCACTAGTGAAGTGACAAATGTAACCTCGGGTGAGGTAACTTTCCATTTCATTTGCATGGAGACTCACCTCACCCTCGAGGTGACAATTGTCACTTCACCATCACTTCACTGTCACCTCACACGCCGTTTCGGAATTCCGCTGAATTTACTTCGCACGGTCTCCAGTTCCATGAGGCCTCTAAACTTGTCGCACTCTATCTAGAGACTAGCCTCACAAGGCCTCTAGATTTGCTAAGCAGGTTCTCCAAAGTCTTCTGGACTTGCCTCATAAGGTCTCCGGACTTGCATTATTAGGTATCTAGAATAGACTAACAAGACTTCTGGACATGTTCCATCGGGTTCCTGAGACAATTGACAACACCGTCTTCAACCAGAGGTTGCAAAGACTTACAATGAAAATTTCCACCGGTTGGACCATGAAGCCCACTTTAGCAGTCCCACAAAGCCGCTGGATCTATTCCCACAAGCTTTCAAGATTTATGGGACAATTCTGGTGTGGACTCATCCTATAAGGCCTTTAGACTAGTCCTAAGAGGCCGTCGAATTTGTCTCATAAAGCCTCTAGATTAGTTCACAAGGCTTCTGAATTTGGCACATAGGGCCTTTGGGCCTGACTTCCATAGGTCCATAAGGTCGCATGATTTGTTTCACAAGGCCGCTAAATTTACTCCATAAGGCCTCTAGACAAGTCCTCTGCATTTGTTTCATATGGCTGCTAGAATTGTTCTACAAACCCTCTAAACATGTCTCAATCTGCCGCCTTGGGACCAGCCTCACAAGATATCTGAACTTGTTCCAAAGGACCTCAAGATTTGTTTCGCAAGTCCTCCAAAGTCTCCTGGAGTTGCCCCATAAGGTATCTGGACTTTAAACATTAGGCATCTAGAATGGACTCACAATTCTTCTGGACTTGTCCCATAATCCCCCCTATTCTGCGAGTCACGTGACTCTCTCTGACCTGTGAGGTGACAATAGTCACCTCGTGTGAGGTGACTCTCCATTTGATTTGCATGGAGAGTCACCTCACACGAGGTGACAATTGTCACCTCACCGGTGAGAGAGAGTCACGTGACTCGCAGAATAAGGGGGAATGTCTCTAGATGTATCCCATCCGACCTCTGAACTTCTCTAATAAGAGATCCACGACTAGTCCCATGAGGCCTCCTGACTTATTCCCTCAAGCCTCAAGCCTTCTAGATTTATGTGGACTTATTCTATAAGGCCTCTAGACTGAATTTGGCAGTTCATTTGGTCTCTGGGTAACCCCTGCTAAACGTCAAAATGGTGTGCCCTCAAACCGGTAGCTAGCAGAAATCCAATTCTCGTGCAAACCTAATCTTCTTCATTGAATATAAAGCCATCCACATTCCCAATTCAACAAATTGCAAAATTCCGTTCTCTTTATTTATCGAACGATTGTCGCCACAATCATCTCCGCGGATGTCACTTTTGTATTCACTGGTACGGTCACGTTGGACAGTTCACTGCGGTTTGTTTACGTTACAAAAGTAATTGTTTCAATTCTCACTGATCTGTCAAAAGTGACTATGTACAACGAAAAGTCACCGCCATCTTTTGTGTTTTGACATCTGCTTTAGCGTCTAGATTTGATTACTATCTCCAACACATAAACACATGCCCTTACACACACACACACATTCGACCATTCGGTAGGCAGAGCAACACTAACAAATTGAAACAAATCCACAGAGAACAGTAGTTTTGCATTCACAAAACAAACAAACAAGCTAACCCTAGAGTACTACTACCAACCGAAACAAAGCAGGACAAAGTGGGAAGATAAATGCTAAACAAAAATACAAATATAATAATCGCGCGGAATAGTAGTTGTAACCTTAATAGAAACACACTGACACATGTATACATGCAAATTACACACAGCAACAAAGAGAAACACACACACACATATACTTTTTTTTCCAGGTGTGCGTGGTGAGAGCAAATGTGCAAGCGAGCGAGCAACCGAGCGAGAAATTCATTACCATAGTAACCTACATTCAACAGAGACATTCACTCACTCACACACACACACACACTGACATACAAAAACGGACGGCTGAGATGGCGAGTGTGATTAAACAACAGAAACAAGTGGTGGGCAAATAATGCACGCGTGTGCGTGACTTCAGATTCTGATTAATCGGTAAAGGAAAAAATTAAAATAAAAGTAAAACACACACACACACTTACATGCAGAGAAAACAGAAGAAGAAAGAAATGTATTTGTTGTAGTTATATTAAAATTATGATTATCATTATTATTACTATTATTATTGCTATACACGATAAAGAGGTAGTAGTGGTGAGTGGTGCGAGTGAGTTATGGGCATGAGTGCGAAATTAGAACAAACAAAAACCAAGAAAAACAAGTCTTAGCAGTGTTCTCGGATTAGTATGAGTAAAATAGAGCAACACTCACACCCACAAACACATCTACACAGAAAACATACATTCACAAACACTCAGTCATTAAACACTGTTGTTCGGAAGCTGAGTTTCCCTCCATTCTTCACACTTACACACGCAAACAAATGTCCCATTCTGAGCTAGTGGAAAAAAAAGAAGCAAACAAAAATAAGAAGAAGAAAAACGAGCAAACTATTTTCGTTTCATTTTTACGCGCGCGCGCCTGCTTTGTTCTATAAATATACATCAAGTAAACATATTTAGACATGTAAATGTATCAAATTAGTATGTGTGAGTGCGAGAGCGCGAGAGGCAGAGTGACAGTTACACAATCAAACTTTGTTGCGGCTATGTGTGGGTGCGTGCGTGCGAGCGTACGTGTGCGAGCGCATTTGCAGGAGCGCTATGTTTTTTAGTGTTAGGCGAACAAAGAAAACAAAAAAAAAATACTTAGGAAAAAAACAAACACTTTGTGTTAGTGTGATTGAAAAATAAACAAAGAAAACGCTATAAATCACCTGTGGAAGTAAGAGAAACAGAAGAAGAAAAAAAAACTAGAATGCCGCAACTATTGCTAAACAATTAAAAAAAAAGAACTGTGCTTCAAAACTATCTAGAGAAAACAAAAAAAAAAAAAGAGTCCTGAAATAAAGTAAAAACCAGGATTAGCCTACTTAACAAAAAATGAGAAAATGATGAAAAAAAAAAGCAGTGAAAGGAAACTAACCTGGCGTGCAAAACAAAACAGAGAATCCAGAGAAATCCAAACAAATCGTAGAACTACACAAACACACATCCACAAACACGCAACCCTAGTCGAAGTCGAAGCAAAGTCAAAAAGCAGTGAGAGAGAAAGAGAGGAATCAAGTCTCAGATCAACACACACACACACACACACTCACACATTGATAGACAAGGAACGGGGAAATCACAACCCATCTGAATAAAATAAAATAAAACGATTTACTTTAATGAGCGCGCATATGTGGATTTGCGAATATGATTCAATCCAGTTTTGCGATAATTTTTAAGGGTAACTTTGCTTATTGTCAAATTTCTACTTATCTCCCGTCACCCTGGAAACGCTGAATATTAGTGAATGTGCAATCTAACCTCAAATTGCTCAACCGAATCGATTCTCTTTTCTTTTCTTCTCATTTTCCTCTATCTATTGTTTCACTACTTACCCTCAACACCCGCTTGTTTCGAGAGGAGAACAATGAGCTATTGTTGACGAATTTTGTTTCACACAGGAATACATCTACTACAGTGTGCGTGTGTTCGCGTGATTACATGATTGAAAGAGAGCAAGCGTGAGAGAAATCGGAATCCTTAGGAAAAACACGATTAGGTGGAATGAAGCCAATATCCGACGGTTTTGTTGTATAAACGGCTTTCTTACAGAACACAAGAGAGAAAAAACCAAAACAAACAAAGCAACATAAACATAGGAAACACGCAGGTCATTTTTCGGCAAAGAAATTAAAACGAAAGAGGATACAAGTGTGTGCAACAAAGCAGAAACCAGAATTGAAAACGCAAAACTCATTCATCAGCAGCTGTTGTGTGTGGTGGAAAGCAAGTAAACAAAAAAGGCAAAAACAAATAAAACTAGGAGAGGGGAAGAAATGCGATTTTTGCGCAGAAGGCATTCGTAATCCGACGCGCGCGAGCGAGCGAGCGAAACGAATGAGAAAAGGCAAAGTAAAATAATAAATTATTATTCTTTTGTATTACGTATCTCAAAAACAAAAAAAAACAAACAGACACCCCCTACACCGACAAAAAAAAACAAGAAGTGGACGAGGAAAAAACGGAAACTGAAAAAGAAATAAAAACACACACACACATACAAACAAACACACACCCGAAATGAGAGACTCACAGATAAAACGCCGAAAGATGCGAGAGACGATAACAGGTAAACAAAACAAACAAACAAAAAAACAGACAGAGAGAGATAGAGAATGGTGGGTGAAATGGAAGACGATGATGAAAAAAAAAAATAAAATAGGAAGAAACAATACCGAGGAGGAGAAGCGAAAAAAAAAACGCCGAAATAGATCAAGTGAAAACAATGGTGAACATAGTAAAAAAAAAAACACACTTGCAAGGAATCTAAGAAAGAAGAATAAGGAGCAGAAGCAGAAGAAACAGAGAAAAACACGAATGAGAAAATACTAAAAAAAAAACAAAATAATAATGAAAAATAAAATGTTAGTAAAACTAAAGTGTTTAAAAAGTAATGAAATAATATTATATATAATTATTAAAAACAAAAAAAAAACTATATAAGGAATAAAATTATATGAAACAAATGAGAAAAATGACGAGGTGCGCCATCGCGGCTGACTGCACTGGAACAATCCGAACAATGCCAACAATGGATAGAAAGAAACGATGTTTGAAAAGTCTTGTGCAGCAGAGCAGAAGGAATTGCAACAATAGAAACAAAGAGATTATGAAACGGAAACTAGACTAGAGTGACAAATAGCTTCTGAACGGTCTTTCAAGATGTTGATTCAAAAGACCTCAATACATGTCCAAGACAAGGCCGGTAGGTTTATGGGACAAATCTCGATTACTTTTTCAAAGGGACGTATCAGCTTTTGTAAACAATGCATTTGATCGTCGATTTGGCGTAGCTGGTAGCTCGCCCACGCATGCTAATACTACTATCAGATAGGGGAGATTTTCCCCTTGCAGCTAGTGGTGTTAGTAAGCATGTGCGAGCTACCAGCTACGACAAATCGACGATCAAATGCATTGTTTACAAAAGCTGATACGTCCCTTTGAAAAAGTTATTGAGAAATCTGGTTTGGACTCGTTCCATAAGTTCTTTTGGCAACTCCCACATGGCTGATGTGTTCAGTACAAGGCTTTTGGATTTGTTTCGAATGACCTCTGAATGTGGCTCCTGAAATCTCATGCTGGTCGACGCTGATGCCATGTTTACAGTATGCTAGTGAGCTTTTTTGCTAGAAGCTAGCTCATTAGCGCTTGTGAAATAGTATACGCAACGATTGACCTAAATATCGGGTGGTCCTTGAGTGGTGCTGACTAACTAGAAATGGTTGTCAAAAAAATCCAAAGAGAGCTGTCAAAAATATCCAACGATCGGGAGCTGCAAAAAAAGTTACTTTTCTTTAAGAAATTCAGTCGATAGAGAAATAATTTGCCATCAACATATTTTGGCCTATTTTGCGCGGCGTGTAACGTGAAGTGACACACTGTCACTTGTGAAGTGACAATTGTCACCTCGGGTGAGGTTACTCTATGTGCAAATCAAATGGAGAGTCACCTCACCCGAGGTGACAATTATCACTTCACCATCACTTCACTGTCACCTCACCTCACACGCCGCGCAGAATATGCCCAATTTTTTATTCCTTAGATTGAACTATTTTTTTTTAATTTTATTCTTCCAGTAATAAAAAAGTAAGAGGTTGTAGCCAAGACACGACCGTAAATTTGACGTAGGATTTAGTGCTCGGTATCAATATTCGGCGACTAGCCACGCGCCGAAAGCACTGATGCTGCTGCTGCCGCTGCTGATGACGACTGGCCGGACACCACCACACATTGAATGATTGAATGATTGAATAAGCACCGTCCGGCGATACCGGATGGAATTCGATTTTGAAATCTGTGTCAGGGACAGGCTTGCAATTGCTCATTACAGCTAAAATGCTAGGTTTCGTAATTATCAAACTAAAATGATAATTTTTATTTGTAAGAAGCAAGAAGAGGTGGTAAAGTTTGTGTATGGCATATAAAATTTGTCAATTTTGCTTTCAGAAGGTCACAACTAGCTATTTTATGATCGCTGATTGCTCGCTCATCGCGTTGCTCATCGTTACAGCTAATCACTATTGTGACCCTCTGAAAGCTAAATTGACAGGTTTTATGTGTTATACATACACTTTACCTTCTTTTCTTACTTACTTTACTTAAGGGTCCTGTGCACCACCAGCGGTGCAAAGGGCCAACGTGAAAGACTTCCATCCTGGGCGGCTGCTCGCTTTTGCCTTGACCTGGGCCCAGGTCAGATTCCTATCGACTTGCTTAATTTCCTTATTGAGACTCCGCCGCCATGAGCCCCTGGGTCTGCCTCTGCTGCGATGTCCTGCCGGATTCCAACCCAGCGCTTGCTTGTAGATTTCGTTTCCGCCCCGTCGAAGTGTGTGGCCGACCCACCTCCACTTTCGCTCTCGAATTTCTGTTGCTATCGGCTTCTGATGACATCGACGATGGAGCTCGGCATTCGAGATCCAGTTGTGAGGCCACCAGACACGAATTATATACCGCAGGCATCGGTTGATGAAGACCTGCAGCTTTTGAGTGTTCTCCGCTGATACACACCACGTCTCGCTGGCGTATAACAACACAGATTTCACGTTCGAGTTGAAAATTCGGATTTTGGTGCGTTGACTTATCTAGTTGGATCTCCATACGTTTCGTAAACTCGCAAAGGCAGCCCTAGCCTTCTTGATTCGTGCACCTATGTCGCTCTTGGTCCCGCCGTCCGACGCTATTTGGCTGCCAAGATATTGGAAACTTTCGACCTTCTCCACTGCTTGCCCCGCTACCGTAAAGTTGGAAGGGTTGCCCGTGTTGATATCCAACGATTTGGTCTTGTTGACGTTGATGGTGAGACCCGCCGCAGAGGAGCTTCGGCTAGGTCATTGAGCTTACTCTGCATATCAGAGCGCCGTTGTGCTAGTAGAGCAACATCATCAGCCAAATCGAAGTCGTTGAGATGCTTCATGGTGATAGGCTGCCAAAGCAGCCCACGGTCAATTGCACCTACCATGATCTCGTCGATTACGATGAGAAACAGTAGCGGTGATAGTATACATCCTTGTCTCACACCAGCGACTACCCGGATAGGGTCGGACAAGGCTCCGTTATGCAGAACTCTGCACGTGAAAGCCTCATACTGCGCTTCGATGAGGTTGACGATTTTATCCGGGACTCCTTTGCGTCTCAGGGCGCCCCACAGATTCTCGTGATTAAGACGGTCGAAAGCTTTTTCGTAGTCAATGAATACCAAATAAAGGGACTCTTGAAATTCATTGACCTGCTCCAGGATGATGCGGAGCGTGACAATATGGTCCACACAAGATCTTCCGGCACGGAATCCTGCCTGCTGTCGTCGGAGAGTCGTGTCGATCTTCTCCTGTATCCGATTCAGGATAAGAACTTTGAGAACAATACACAGTAACATGATGCCTCGCCAATTGTCGCACACAGTCAGATCCCCCTTCTTTGGGACCTTCACTAAGATGCCCTGCATCCAGTCGACCGGTAAAGTCGCGGTGTCCCAGATATTACAGAATAGTTGATGCAACATTTGTGCGGATAGCATGGGGTCTGCTTTGATCATCTCTGCTGATATGCGATCGACCCCTGGAGCCTTGTTGGATTTCATGCTTCGGATAGCTGCTTCAATCTCCTGCAGTGATGGGGCCTCGGAATTGACGCGAGTGATGCGCCGCACCCTAGGCGGATCATGCCGAGATGTTGATGGCTGGTTGGCCGTCGAAACTTGAAGAAGTTGTTCGAAGTGCTCGAACCAGCGTTTCAGCTGGTCAGTGGGGTCGGTATGCAATTGTCCAGTCGTGTCCTTCACTGGCATCCTCGGGTTCATCCTTGCTCCACTCAGGCGTCGTGAGATATCGTAGAGGAGGCGTATATCGCCAGTGTTTGCGGCTTTCTCCCCTTCGTCGGCCAGGGAGTTCACCCACGCTCGCTTGTTCCGTCTGCAAGAGCGCTTGACTTCCTTCTCTAGAGCCGAGTACCGCTGACGGGCTTCGTTCTTGGCTCCTCTGGTTCTCGCCCGCTCTATCGCGGCTTTTGCTTCTCTACGCTCCTCAATCTTCCGCCAGGTTTCATCTGTGATCCACTAATACTCTTCCTATGGGTGCGCAGCTCATCCAAGTTGTTCTCGCTTGTTTCTATAAAGGCATTCTTGATGGCCGTCCATTGTTCTTCTACGCTGCCACCTTCTGGAACGTACGCAGCTCGAGTCTCAAGTTCTTCAACAAAAGACCTTTTTACCGCTGGATCTTCAAGTCGGCGTGTGTTGAACCGCCGCCCGAGTCTCTCCTCCCGTCGCTGGATCCGCGCCATGCGTAGGCGGATTTCGCCGATTTAGAAGGTGATGGTCAGACGCGATGTCGGCGCTGCGTTTATTCCGGACATCAAGAAGGCTCCGTCTCCATTTTCGGCTGATGCAGATGTGGTCGATCTGATTTTCGGTATGTCCATCACGGTAAACCCACGTGACTTTGTGCACTGACCGATGGGGGAAGAGCGAGCCCCCGATCACCATGTCGTTATTGCCACAAAATTCTGCAAACAGCTCACCGTTCTCGCTCATTTCGCCGAGACCATGGCGTCCCATGACACGCTCATAGTCCGTGTTGTCGGAGCCGATCTTCGCATTGAAGTCGCCAGCGTAGATCTTGACGTCACCCTTTGGAACCTTATCCACGACGGCATTCAGTTGACTGTAAAAATTCTCCTTGTCCTGTAGCTCGGTTGGCGCATAACATTGGATTATGGTCCCACTTGATGAGCGCAGCACTTGCCTGGACGCTAAGTAGGAGACCAACTCCACGATGGCGGGAAGCGTTTTCACCTCGAATACCAGAGTATAGTAGTACCTGTCCCGACGGCAGTTTGTGTTCTCCAAAGTTTGGCCACCAAACTTCACACAGTCCCAGTATTTCTAGCTTCATGCGTCGCGCCTCGTTGGCGAGTTGTGCCAGTTTACCCTGCTGGGCTAACGTCAATACATTCCATGATCCAATTCGTGTCCGTTGTTTTGCGCTAAAAGTCGTTGCCGTTAAATCATCTGTTGGTTTCTGTAACAATTGTAAAGGTTTCAGAGACAGTAGGTGGTTGACTTAAGGTCTCCTATCCGCCGTGATGGGGCTGCCATCTTAGGTGTAGCTTCCGGGGAAGAGCATTTCTTATTCAGCCGCTGGATACCAGTCAGACGCTGTTTGAGCCGCACCTCCATGGTGAACAGACGCTCGGGTTGGCGAAGCATTTCCTCTATCACCGTGCTATGGTTACCGCGCCAGTGTTCGCGTCGCACCTCCTCACTCTGTTATTGTTGGATTGACAACATTGCCCAGGCTACGCCAACCAGCTGTGTCCATGTTTCAGATTTTCAAATCGTGGCAGTTTGGTATGACTATTACGACCGGAACAGATTACAAATATGTTGAATAGGGGAAAGTGGGGTAATATAGCCAATGGGGCAAAGTGTTTCAGGCTTAATGATTGAGCCTTCAACCACAGACAAACAGACAGAACTCATTGAGTATTTCTCACTGTAAAACATCGTCGCTAAAACATTACCGCCATCTGTTAAGTACACTGTGGTGGGTAGTACGCTGAACAGATGGCGGTAGTGTGTAAACGTCAAACGCAAGGGAATTGACTATGCGCGCCACAGGGTGCGGTACTACCAACTACGATAATTTTAAATTAACGTTAAATGCTTGTCCAATGAACAACTTGCGAGATTTATGTCTGTTAGTCTGTGCTTTAACTATCTATTTCATTTAAGTCTAAAAAATACTTTTCTCTACTGCATATATTCGAAAAACGTTAGACTAGCTCAAAATATTACAACTGTTATAAGATTTCTGAATCAAAAAATAAGGTCTACTAGTAGTTTCTTATAACTTATCGATGATATTCCTTTAGCAGCTTTATAAATGGTAATTGATTTCTTATATGACACGATATTTTCTAGTTTTTAATAAACATTAAAGATTTTCTTAACAAAATATTACTTAACTACATTCGGGGCAATATGATCACAACTGATATTTCAACTTAAATTGTTCAATTTTGCATTATTCCTAAGGAAGCCTAAGCGTGAAACTTTAAAGGCACAAATGTCAGCTTCCACAAAACATACAAATTTTAAATTGCTACTCCTTATTTGTTGTGCTACTACAAACAGAAAGTAGCAATTTCAAATTTGTATGTTTTGTGGAAGCTGACATTTGTGCCTTTGAAGTTTCACGCTAAGGCTTCCTTAGAGTATCACCTTAATAAATATTACTGTATTATATGAAATCTCGTTTTGAGTCAGCTGTTTTGGTAAAAAAATCGGTTGACCCTTCATAAAGCCTCAAGAGAGCAGAATATGTTTACCCTTTGGTTACAAGATCGTTCATACCACCCCGACAGGGTGCTCATTTTACCACCGACAAACCGACATGAATCTTAAACTTAACTCTTGATCGAGAATCCATAACGGCGGTTTCAAATGTGCAGTGATCCCATC
This sequence comes from Ochlerotatus camptorhynchus, assembly GCF_037179485.1. NCBI lineage: Eukaryota > Metazoa > Arthropoda > Insecta > Diptera > Culicidae > Ochlerotatus > Ochlerotatus camptorhynchus. The sequence goes on from NW_027040553.1 coordinate 1,833,922, forward strand.
TGTCAAAACCTTAGAAATTTGTTATCTAGATAAAAATAATTTGCACGGAATAGATTAGACACGAACCAACTCATACATATTGTATGTGTGTATGTGGCTAGGATACACAATTTTCGCGAACACGGCGGCAGATGTCAGTCGGTGATTTTACCTCAGCGGTTTAATTTCGGTTCGAGGGGGACGACTCTATCTTATAGTCGCTATATTCATAGTCTGGCGGATAGAATTTCAATCTATCAAAAAGTGGAACCAATTCAATATATTTTAGACCAACAATGGAAAAGGTACTATCAACATTTATAAACAAACGTAAATTATTCTTTCCACGCCAATCGAATGCAAACTACCGGCATCACCGGATAAGGGAAACTTTCCACAACCCAAAGATGATATTAGTTTGCGTAGGCGAGCCTTGAGTCACGAGAAAATGGTTTCCGACGTTTTGTTCGCAATAGCTGATGTGCTCTTTTCTGTTGTTGGTCGTGATTTGCTCAATTGGTTCCGCTATTTGACAGCTCAATTGGTTCCCGAGATTCTATCCGCCAGACTATGAATATAGTGACTATACTCTATCTACGATGCAGGAAATATTGTGTTTTGCTGTGGCTAGCTGCGCGTACGCTGAGTAGATAGAAAGAAGATTTATCACGATTTTGAAGATTTCCTGCAAAAAGATAATACGCGATGCAAGTAGATGCGAAAAATGAAGGAAGATTTTTCGAAGATTTATTCGCTAGTGTGAGATTTATTGAGCATCTAAATTTGAGATTTAGATGTGTCGCCCCCCTCGTTTCGGTTACAAAACCAACATTGATGCCAAACAGACGGCAAAGTCTGCTGAGTCCACCATGGACGCTCCTCGGCAAATCGATACCGGGCCATTCTTATCAGTGGGAAAATCATCTTCTGGCTGGAAATAAAAATTTAAGGTAGTTGTATAATACAAATTGTATAATGCAAATAAAATCGTACCATTAGTTTCAAATACTTAAAAAAAAATAATCAAACGTGCAGCTGCTCCAGGACTTTTTCCATTTTCATTGATTTTTTGCACACGTCCGACGAGCACACGCGAGAAAAATGGCTGACTAGTTTTAGACTCAGCTTACAGCGAATTCTTTTATTATTCAGTTCCAACCTGGATCGGGTATCAAGATTGGGTCTGCTTGTTTTCTGACAAGCGTCAGTTTGCTCATTTGTTTTTTAAACCCAGCTCAGGTTGCGGTTCGCACTGACAAAAAGTTTGGTTTCACACGAATTCGCTTTTAGAGAACCGAGTTTTCGGTTAAGATTTCCGTCGTTAAGTTGAGCGTAAGTGGACCGTTTGACGTTTAACACGTATTAGCAAATATTCGGTTAAGGCTGTGAACCATTTGCCGAGTTAAATTAAACTCGTGGTTAAAAGTGACATTTCGAAAGTTATTCTCGATGTTCGAAAATCCCTGTGCTGTCGATCGACCGGTTTTCGAGAAGAACTCAGCCATCATTGTCAACATTTAACTTCTTGTCTGTCAGAAATAACCACGCTCGGATAGCAGGGTTAATCAATAACTTTCCATCTGTCAAATTTTAACCAAAAGTTATAAAAATTCGCCAAATGGTTCAGAGCCTAAGGCTGTGAACCATTTGTTGAGTTGAATTTAACTCGTGGTTAAAAGTGACATTTCGAAAGTTATTTCCTATGTTCGAAAATCCCCGTGCTGTCGATCGACCGGTTTTCAACCCACGGTTGTCAAAATTTAATTTCTTGTCTGTCAGAAATAAGAAAGCTCGGATAGCAGAGCTCATCGATAACTTTCCATCTGTCAAATTTTAACTTAAAGTTAAAATAATCCACCAAATGGTTCAGAGCCTAAGGCTGTGAACCATTTGCCGAGTCAAATTTAACTCGTGGTTAAAACTGACATTTCGAAAGTTATTTTCTATGTTCGAAAATCCCCGTGCTGTCGATCGACCGGTTTTCGAGCCACAGTTGTCAAAATTTAACTTCTTGTCTGTCAGAAGTAACCACGCTCGGATAGCAGGGTTAATCGATAACTTTCCATCTGTCAAATTTTAACCAAAAGTTAAAATAATTCGCCAAATGGTTCAGAGCCTAAGGCTGTGAACCATTTGCCGAGTTAAATTTAACTCGTGGTTAAAAGTGACATTTCGAAAGTTATTCTCTATGTTCGAAAATCCCTGTGCTGTCGATCGACCGGTTTTCGAGAAGAACATAGCCAAGGTTGTCAAAATTTAACTTCTTGTCTGTCAGAAGTAACCACGCTCGGATAGCAGGGCTAATCGATAACTTTCCATCTGTCAAATTTTAACCAAAAGTTAAAAAAATCCACCAAATGGTTCAGAGCCTAAGTATACCGAGTTTCTCGGTTTTCACGTACCGAATTCGTAAATGTCGATACTATACCGTAGTTTTCGGTTCAGCCTTCATTTCTATCTGTCAAATTTATACTATGTTCCAAAATTTCGGGTCTGATTCGATAAATACGCCTGAAATAGATTTTTAAACCATTTATTCGGTTTCTCATTGGTAACCGAAAAGGTTCGGTAGAAAATTAAATCGAGTTCGGTATTATTTTCTAAGTGTGTATGACAGACGTGAATGTGCGCTGTGTAATGGAACTCAATCGCATCCCCATTAGCACATCACTGTTGTTGAAATTGTGTAAATATTAGAAATGAATCACACCGTCACATGTTTAATCACATTTTGTGACGATCGATTTCGAGAAAAAAAAATCAAAACTAACGCAGCCAACTCCCGTCGCCAAACATGCTTATTTGGTTGCGTTATTGTGATACAAATTCAAATAGTTTTCCTTCGACAACGACAAAATATGATCACGTGCCAATTGATCTCAGCAGGGCAGCGTACAAAACAGAAACATCTATCTGTTTACTCACAACTAGCTTTTGGCCTATGCATAGGATTCCACCAGCTACAACGCTAATTAGTAAACACCCGGGACGAGACTGCACTAACAAATAATCTCACGCTGCACCATCATCATCATCATCATCATCGGCATCAACCGACAACACCGTGAGATGTTCAAGCCATGTGCTTTTTCCTCACTGTACATATAGTTAACAAGTACTTTGGTACTTTAGTGCGGTCGTTGTTGCATTTTGTTGATTGAAACCGCGAAACGAGGGAGGCACTCTCACGATACGGCCAGATGATTTCACGGTCAAGATGGGCGACGGCGACGACAATGACGTCACGGATCATCACTTAGATGATCCGCAAAGCGAGTGCGGAGCTCTTGCTCAGTGTTTTTGCGCTTGTTCAAGTGAGCGGATCGTACGTCCCCCCGGGTAGCAGTTCCTCTTCCGCGAACGATTCTTCAGGGGCGACGACGCCTAGAGTAGTGATGCAGCACATCACCTACGACTTCATTTCCGGTTGTTTTGGCGGTAACGTTACGTGTGTGCGTGCTTTGGTTAATCTTTGTGTAACGTGTTTTGTCCCTTGATTCCAGTGTGTGTGTTTTTTTTGGGAATGTCTAATAAATCTCTCTTGTGCACAGGAGCATGCGGGGTGCTGATAGGACATCCGTTGGACACGATCAAAACCTGGCAGCAGTTTTCCAATCACAAAATCCGGACTTCCGTCTACAACATCATCCTACGCAACAATGGGGTGAGTAGTGGCGTGTCACCTGATTCAAATTCACGACACCACGTAAATGTCACATCACACGGTTGACTGGGGTTGGCGCCCCCCAACGGTGTGCTTTACGTGGAAACTGTCTAGATGGCAGTTCCAACTTTGTGGCTCGATCGAATTAGGTACTGCATCTATTTTTGGATTGTTTGGGAAGCACCTGCCAAGCAGGAAATAGAAGAAAGTGAATCTGATCAACTGCAGAACTTCGTCACTGGTTGTCGCGCGACGCGTATCGTGCAACCAATGATGCAACATGTTTGAAACATTTCACCGAGTGACACACAGTGGGATAAATTCTCATTTCGCTTTCGTAGGTCCTCGGATTCTACAAAGGAATGTTCTTCCCGCTGATGACCAGCGGTGCAACGAACTCGGTAGTGTTTGCCGTCTACGGAGAATACATGAGACAACTTCAATTTCAGTAAGTTGAAAATGCAATCGATTTCAAATTCAACTTTGGTATAAATAAGCTTGTTTTTTTTTTCTCAGGTGCAAATCCGAATTTGAACGGCGAGAGAAGTGGCAGAAGCACGTGCTGCTTGCTGGTTCGGTAGCCGGTATTACACAGGTCCTTCTAGGATGTCCCATAGAGGTTGTTAAAGTGAGACTTCAGACTCTTCGATGTACGTTTTCCTTTCATCGATAAGCTCAAGCTTGTTAAACACAATCTCTTACCGTTTTTTGCCAGATATTGGACGCCCGTGGCGCTGCCTGCTGGACATACACCGCATCGAGGGCATATGGGGTATTTACCGGGGCATAACTCCGATGATGTGGCGTGACGTGCTGCCATACGGCATCTACATGATGGTGTACGAGTACATGCTCGGAATCGAGGAACGGATGCACCGATTGAAGCGGGACCGCTATGGTGGTGGCACGGTGGTTTCGGTGGTAAGCAGCCCGTACGAGGCGTCGTTGATTGCGGCGGCCGGTGCCGTTGCCGGGATCGTTTCGTGGATGTTCATCGTGCCGTTCGATGTGATCAAAACGGTGATGCAGTCGGAAACGGATCCCACCGTGCACAAGAATATGCTGCACTGCGCTCGGATGCTGGTGGAGGTGAGTCCGTGGTTGTAATTTCAGTTCAGTGTAAGTCTAATTAATTTCTCCGACGACCACAGCGCCATGGATGGAGGTCATTGTTCAGAGGAAGCTCTATGGTAATCTTCAGGGCAGCTCCCGTCAATTCCATTACTTTTCTAGGCTACGAATGGTGCTTGGGACAGTGCCATAAGTTTTTCGAAAATGGTAACGGTGAAGGGGGCACAGCGACAAACTCCTACGTATAATAAGGTAATATTTTTAAGTATTTTATTTTTTACATAAGCTTCAATGTTCAGAGAGATTATTTCACAATTGTTATAGAAATAAGTTATTTTTGAAAAGTTATGTTGTTTGTTGTCACGCTGAGAACACTTCCCTTCAATTATAGTAATTGGTGGTTCTGTCTTATAAGTTTGATGTGTGATACCACTTAAAAAAAAAACATCTTTTTCGCTGACTGTTCTTCCTAAATTACAATAACAATGCCAAGGTATGTAGAACGATTCGCCCTATAATTAAAACAATAATTTTAAACCTTACTTGGAAAACTGTATTTAATTTTGGGTTCTATAAGCTATAAATTGCACGCACGATTTACCATTTTACGCGTCGCTCCAACCCAGATAATATCACCTGATAGCAGAACCCTCTTCAGAGCTTACATGTAATAGCTATGTGATGAATTCATTTATGAATACAGCTCAGGCAATTTATTTATGTTGTTTTTAAGCTCTATGTTTTGTTTTTTGTGAATAGTTTGCACTCCTAGTGACAAATTTCACAATTTTCCACAATCAAAACGAGCATCGAACTAAAATTAGCAAACTGTTTTCCTTTTTTCTCCTCAAATCAAAACAACATGGTACATGAAAATTCCCCAAAATAGCACAAAGTGTGACAGTTCTGTACCCAACATGTTTCCGCACTAGAACAAAGGGAACACCAGCGCTATTCTTCCTCTATATATTTGTTAACTCTATTGTTTGAAGTGTGCCGAAGTGTTTTTGCTGTGTTTAACACAAGGTGGCCGAGTGACCTACTTCTTGCGTTTCGTAAATTCTACAGACTTTCCGGAAGTTCTACGGATTTCTAGGATTTTCTTCGGACTTCTCAAGTTTTAAAAGAAAAGTTCATAGAACTTCCTTTTTCAACATTTTGAACAACATTTTACGACAACTTTTTTTTACTAATTACTAGTTCACGAATGTTTCTAAGGTTTCTTACTAGGCCAAAGAACTTCCCTCTTTGTTATTCCAAATTGTCGAATTCTTGGGGTAGTCACATCTTAGCAATTTTAAACCAAATGAGCTATCTGTGCATTTAGAAAATGAATAAATGTTGGGCTTGTAGATAATCTTGATAAGACCATCCTGGATTTTCTCTCGAATAAAGTTATACGAAATGTCGACATGTTTCATCCGCTTGTGATCCTGTGGTTCTTCGGCGATTCGGATGCAAGACTGGTTGTCTTCAAATAACGGTATCGGATGATGAAAGATGAGTCCAAGTTCTTCCAGCAAGTTCTTGAGCCAAATCGCCTCACACGCCGCTTGATTAAGGGAAATGTACTCGGCCTTCGTTGACGATAGCGATACAGTCGATTGCTTTCGTATCATCTACGAAACCATTGCTCCATAGACGTGAAATACGTTGCCGGATATCGATCGTCGATCTTCTTGATTGTTTCCCCGATCAGCGGTTGTTATTCTCCATGTTGATGATAGACCAAACCCATGCTTACGGTCCCTTTCCGATACCGAAGTACACGCTTCAGGTGGCACTAGTTAGCATCGGTCGGGGCAGATTGGAATCTGCTGATATAGTTGACAGCAGCACTGATATCTGGTCGCAACGTAAGTGCCAGGTACGTTAAGCTGCCAATGCCAATGCGATATGGTTTCTTCGTCACGTTCTCGTCCTTCCTGCATGCAAGCTTCAGATTCGGTTCCAACGAGGTTGCCACCGGTTTACATTCGGCCATACCGAATCGCTGAAGAAGATCCCCAATGTATTTTGGCTGGCTTATTTTCATAACACCTCCTCTCGAACCTCGACCCAGGAAGTGGTTCAGCTCTCCCATGTCCACCATCTCGAAACGCCTTGACATCTGGGATTTGATGGCTGTCACCAGACCCATCCGGTTGGATATAAGGATAATATCATCCACGTACAGCAACAGGTAGATAACAAAGCCTTTCTCCTTCTTCCAGTACAAACAGCTATCCACATTGGATCGCTTGAATCCGAGGTTAAGGACGAACGAATGGAATTGTTCGTTCCAACTTCTCGGTGCCTGCTTCAGGCCCCTGTAGTACCCCTTCTTGTTCGCCACCGAAAGCAGCGTTCTCACTGTGGTTATTTTGGCTACAGGTGCATACGTCTCATCAAAATCGAACCCCTTCCGCTGCGAATAGCCTTTCGCAACCAGTCGAGCCTTGTAGCGATCTACATTTTCAGCATCATCACGCTTCACCTTGAAGACCCACTAGCAATCTACGATGTTCTTTCCTGCCGGCTTCGGAACGAGCTCCCATGTTTCGTTCCTCTGTAGCGATTCCAGTTCAGTGTTGATTGCAGCCTTCCAATGGATCCAATCTCTAAGCTTTTGTAGACCATCTATGGTTGACGGAAGGTCCTCCACGAATGCTCCGCATCACCATGTCGTTCGTTGTTCGTACATCCTCGGCTGAACCTGCGAAACATTCACTACCAGTATTTGCCTCAAAACCAGTAATAAAATCAAGAAACTTACCGGGGAGTTTGCGCTCCCGTCCGCTTTGCCTCGTGGACGTTTCTGCAGGGCAGTTGTCTACTTCTGATTGCGGAGGGAGCGCGCCGGTAGCTTCCTCTTCCTCCGCTGTATCTTCAGACTAGCTTTCTTCGGATGACTCCTCCTCAGTTGGTTCAGTCTGCACAAACAAGTCGTCCGCCTCCACATCGGACTCGTCTTCTTCGTCCGAATCGTAAATTACCTTCACTGGATCTGGTTTTCGCTCCGGTTTCCGTTCCTCGTCAAACACAACTTCACGGGATGTGAAAATCGTTTTCTTCCTAGTGTCCCAGATCCTGTATCCATTCGTCGTGCATGCCACCATCACGTTTTTCTCACTTCTCGGGTCCAATTTTGCCTTCGGAACCCAGGTAAATGCCGTTGAACCGAACACACGTATTTCATCCACGTTCGGTTTTCTGCCGTACAAAATTTCAAACGGAGTTTTTCTTTCTTCCAGAGCAGACGTTGGGCTCCGATTCAAAATGTATGTAGCAGCTAGGGCAGCTTCACCCCACATCGATTTCGGCAAACCAGTATCTTGTAGTATGGAATGTGATTTATCCAACAAGGTGCGATTTAATCGTTCCGCCATCCCATTCTGCTGCGGACTGTACGGAGCAGTTGTCTCCATGCGAATCCCTTCAGTTCGACAAAGCTTCCTGAACGAGTTGCTGGTATACTCCGCGCCATTGTCGCACCGCAGCCTCGCCACCTTCGTACCGAAAAATGCCGTTACTTGCGCACAGTACTGCTCGAACTTCTCCTGAACCTCGTCCTTCGATGCCAGCAAATAGACCGCCGTGAAGTGACTATTATCATCCATAAACGGGACATAGAAACGTTTCTCGTTCCACGTGGTTGGAGTAAACGGTTCACACACACACGTCGGAGTGGATGAGTTCCAAAGGCTGCCTCGTCTGCTTACCTTTTAAACATACTTCGCAAAGACATCGATCATCCCATGCTTCCAGAGGTTCTTCATGTTTGCTTCTCCTAAATGGCCGTACCTTCGATGCCACAACTCGACAACTTCGTGCTTCGACGTCATAGCACTCGCACTCGACTCCACACCACCACGAAGGTAAATGTCCAGTTCGACGTCCCACACAGACAGTTCGATCATTCTTCTCAATTGTCACTTTTCCTCCAGCAATCTTCACCGTCATTCCGCTGTCCTCAAGCCGACGTACGGAGAACAAATTGCACTGCAGCTCCGGTACGTTCAGCACATCTTTCACCACGGACAGTTCCTTCTTTCCATCGATCAGCATATCGACCCTCACGGTACCAGAAATTTCTGCCACAATAACCTGGCCAGACTTCGCCACAGCAATGGTAACTTTCCTTGTCAGCCGGTGTAGTTCTTCGAATAAATGCTTGTCCTTCAGCATATGGTCTGTTGCACCCGAATCCAAAAACCATTCTACTCGCATATTGGGCATCACAGTAGGCGTCGAAAAAGCACCGTTGCCCGTAGCAGCGATGAACGACACCTCATTTTCACAACTGACATTTGCATTTCCCTTCTGCTTGCGTTTGGCTCTCCCGTTCGGTTTGGGATTCCTTTCGCGTTCTTTCGCCGCTGAATTACGGAATTACGTTTGTGCCCGAAACGACCACACTCGAAGCACTTGAAACCAACCTTCTTCCCAGCGAAAGCCGACTCACCAGAATTTTCCTCCGCGTGGCCCGTTTGATTCGCACGTTTTGCAGACTCGTCCATCAGCCGCTTCTTGACGTACTACAGGGTTAACTTGTCAGGTTGGATAGTTTCCAAAGCCGTGATTAACGCATCATAGGACTTTGGTTGCGCTAACAAAAGCTGGCAAACGACATCCTCGTCCTCCGTTTTCACCCCGGCAGCCTTCATCTCACGCAGCACTTTCTCAAACTGCAGCAGGAATGCCTTCTTTTAGACGCAGCTCCTGGAACTGCTTCTTCAAGTACAGCTTCCCGGCGATACCAACCCGCTCGAACGCGTTCTTCAAAGCGTCCCAAGCTTCCTTCGCCGTCTGTTTGTCCTCCACGTAGTCCAGTTGGTCCTCTGCTATTCGGTTGATGAGCACATTTTTGCACTTCCGGTCTTTGGCCATGCGTTCTTCGAGTTTCTTCTTCTTCTCCGCCTTGACTGCCGCTGTGTCCGCTTGGAGCTCCCTCGCGTACTCCTCGTCTTCGATGGCCTTCTCCAGACAGCCCAACAAATCTTTGTCCTCCATTAGAACCTCAACTCGGAACTCCCAGTTTCCGAAGTTGGTTCCATCGAACAGCCACAACTTTTCTCGAATTTTCCTTCTACTGTGCTGGGCCCATAACCTAATCAAATAGGCAGAGCAAAGTTAAAGCGTCTTTATTGAACGGTAGCTTGGGTAAAAGAGAACAATAATTGTTCATATTTTGAAGAAGGCAAGGCCTACCACGATCTTAATATCTAGATTGTTAGGTTGATATGCAACGCATCGATCGGTTGTCATTCAACAGATACTGTATCTATAATGTACACGCTGAGATGCTCATACCTAAAAGTCGATAAAGAATACACAAATCTCGCGTCACTTTTCAAATAGACCAATGTAACATATCCACCATTTTGAGAAAATCGAAGTTGAAGTTCGACAGATTATTATTTTAACTGTTTAAAAACAATACATTACTATTTTTAATGTAGTCAGCATATAATAACGTTGAAAATTCAGAAGAAACAGTAAAATCACAATTTCATGCTACAACATAGAAAAAATCACATAGGACGTTTTGACAAGTCGAGTTGTACATCGGACATGTTACATTGGACGATTTTTCTCAATGACATAATCAATGGGTGTTACATTGGACGTTTTGTCTGCATGATACTAGATTCCCTTTCACAGATTTCAAAGTATAGTACCTAACTTTAGATTGGCCCTGCCTTTGGAAAAGGAGCACCAATCATGTTAGGCAGTCCTAATGACCGAAGTAACAATCATGTACCAATCATTTCAAACTGTACATTGGACAATTTTTGATCAATGATTATCTTAAATAAATGAAAGTAAATTTGGATGTATGTTTTTGTATCACATACAATGACAGAAGAGCAATAGTTTGTATCGCTTAACTCGATTTGTTTACATTTGTTACATTGGTCTATTTGAAAAGTGACGCGAGAAATCCATTTTTTATAGCCGTAAACCAGCAAAACTTTCCTGGAGTTTTCCGAGCTGGAAATTCAGCATTTCCGGCGAACTTTGAGATTTGGGCGTAATTGATTTTGTAAACAAACACATCTATCGTCGATTTCTCGTAAATTGAAACTCAATCTCGCAAACAAACCATACCAAATGATAGAGGATTCATTTTTCTACTTGTTTGTGTCGTTTATTTTTTAGATTGAGCTTTAATTGGCGATAAATCGGCGATTGTAGTGTTTGTTTACAAAAGCAATTACGCCCTAATCTCAAAGTTGTGCGGATTTCTTCCAGCAAAACATGACTGCTGAACGACCAACAAAATAACGTGACGCAGATGTCACCGCTCTTTAATGTAAATTCAGCAATATTTCACAGATTTTTTCAGCAAAGCTAAGCATGCTCTATCGTCAGCAGTATTAATTAATTTACCATTTCGAATCATAGAGGAAATGGCTCTAATGTTGGCCTATGGATCTAAGATTAAGCCCATCGCTACAAATCTGCTATTTATCAATTTTATCTAGATGAACGCGTCGTCACTGGACGGTACCAATGGATATTTTTGGTCGCTATTGAAAATTTAGTCGATTGCTGAATGTATGTATGGGCCCAAATAAGAGGCATTTATGCCGACATTATATCCATTTCCCCTATTAGGATTGTTTAGAAAGTTAAGTGTGTTAATGCATGATTAATTTGATCGATTATTTATTATAAAAATCTCAAACGTCATGCGATACAACAGTTATCATTTTTCGCCACAGCGCCATGTGATCTTGATTTTGTCGTAGCGTCATTGGGTAGCGAGGCCGGAAATTCTTCTGGCGAAGAGTGTCAGCTGGAGTCACATGGAAAACATTGCATGAACGATAAAATTTATTAACTTACTTCATAATTCAAGGTAAATTCAGCTAGTATATGCGCGATGAATTAGTCAAAAAGTGCACGCCTATGCATGAAATCAATAAGCGCAGGAAAGTGAGACTGAAAAAAAGATCAATGTTTTGACAGATAACACGGGTAGCTTAGCCACCGACAAACCGACATGACACTTAATTCTGACTTATGCCCGAAAATCGTAAACGACCGATGTAAATTTGCAGTGATCCGAACTGTTAAAACCATAGGATTTTTTTTATCTAGATAAAAACAATTTGTCCAGAATAAATCAGACACGAACCAATGCATAAATTTTGCATGCGGTTCCATGGCTAAGCTAAATATTTCCCGCGAACACGGAGCCAGATGTCAATAGTGTGCTTTAATCAGAAATTTTATTGATTTTGCTATGGTTATTCATGTCGGTTTGTGGCTTAGCATCCAGCAACATTGCTTCGGATTGCTGGTTGTTCAGTATAAAATGCTTTTGCTGGATGCAGTTCAGCAATCCATTTGGCTGGAACTTGATTCCAATTTTTGGTGTGTAGATATCGGTAAAAATTACCGTTAATCGAAGAAACTGCACATACCTAAGACTCAGACAAACATACATAACACTCATAAGTTGTTCATCGAGCAATCATTTAACAGTCAATTTGAAAGTATATCAGTTGGTAGTACTGCCACCTGTGGCGCGCATAGTCAATTCCCTTGCGTTTGACGTTTATACACTACCGCCATCTGTTCAGCGTACTACCCACTACAGTGTACTCAACAGATGGCGGTAATGTTTTAGCGACGATGTTCTACAATGAGAAATATTCAATGTGTTATGTCTGTTTGTCTGTGCCTCTTGATGGTTATAAAGAACCGGAACAGCAAAGTTTAAAAGTAGAATGGATTTTATTTAACGACTAGCTTGAGTGGAGTCTTGAACAGGAATGAAAAGTTTTTCACCGTTGTTTATTTAAGAAAACTTAGGTTGCTAGGGGTGACGTTCGGTCTCCAAGGAGGTGATCAGCACACTGCGTTACCGATTTACTCCAACACCCCCCCTGAATCGGTCAGTCCTAGGAGGGTCCTCAGTTCGCGGAAACGTCCAGGTTCCAGGGGCTTGGTGAACGTGTCCGCTATTTGGTTTGCTGTATCAATTGCTTCGATTTGAAGTCTTCCTTGTGCCACATGGTCGCGCAAAAAATTGTGCTTTACATCGATGTGCTTGACACGCTTGCTTTCGGTGTTTGTGGCCATTGCAATGCACCCACGGTTGTCTTCGTACACCTTGAATGCCGTGTCCGGTCGAACTTGCTTCAGGTCTTCAAGGATTCCGTGCAGCCACAGCCCTTCGGAGGCCGCGGCACTTAAAGCTGCATACTCGGCTTCACACGACGACAGTGCAACGGTTTGTTGCTTGCGGCTTGCCCAAGACACGGTGTTCCCAAAGACCTTAAAGACGAAGCCACTAGCGTCTGCGTACCCGACAAGTGCCTCGGCGTCGTCGATTTGCTTGTACTGGAGCTTCAAGTTCTTCGTTCCCTTCACGTAACGGACCACTCTCTTCAGGGCTTGCCAGTGGGCCTCATCAGGTTGAACTTGGAAGCGCCCTAGGTATCCAACAGCGTAGCATATGTCCGGTCGAACACACAGCATCGTATACATCAGGCTGCCCAGCAATTGACGGTATGGATGCGACACAGGATTCGCAGCTTGTGGTGGCAGGAAACAGCCTTTCTCCATTGGGGTTTTGACATGGTTACAGTCTTGCATGCCGAACTTCGTCAGCACACGGTCCACAGCAGCTTCTTGCGCCAGGTACATGCATCCGGTGGCGCGGTAGTATCGGATCTTCATTCCAAGGAAATGATTAACCACGCCGCAATCCGTCATCTGGAGCTTCTTGGAAAGAGCACGCTTGATCTCCTTCACCAGGTCCAGTCGATCGCCAGCAATGATCAAATCGTCCACGTAGATGATTATGTATACCCGCCCTCGATCGTCGATCCTGGTATATAGACAGTAATCATGCCGGGAACGGGTAAAGCCGAAATCCAGTAGAAGGTCGTTTAGCTTGTTGTTCCAACAGCGGGGGCTTTGCTTGAGTCCGTACAGCGATCGATCCAGCTTGCAAACGAAGTTCGGCGGTGCTGCAACTCCTTCGGGTATGGCCATGTAGACGTCTTCTTCAAGCTCACCGTAGAGGAATGCGGTCTTCACATCGAGTTGGTGAACGTGCATCCTTCGGTGGGTTGCTACAGCAAGAACGGTTCGTATCGTGGCTAACTTTGCTACGGGGGAATATGTTTCGTTGTAGTCGACTCCGGGCTTCTGTTGGAATCCCTTCGCCACCAAGCGCGCCTTGTAACGGATCGGTTCGCCACGCTCGTCCGGCTTGATTCGGAAGACCCATTTCGATTTGAGCGGAACCACACCAGCAGGGCATCTCACCAATCGCCAAGCATGGTTGTCCGCTAGCGACTGCAGTTCCTCACGGACCGCTTGCTGCCAAAGAGCTTCGTCGGCTCGTCCAGCGATCTCCTTGTACGCCTCCGGGACATCGAAGATCGAACGCTCGGCCTCATCTCGTCCAACGGAACCGTCAAATAGTACATCGGAAACGTTATGGGGAACATCTGCAGAATGGGATTGCGCGGCAGTGAAAATTTTTCCAACCAGAAATTCTTTCAACTTACCGGGGAGTCTGCGCTCCCGTTCGCTGCGCCTCGGGGTTTCCATTTCGAGGTTTGAACCACGGTCTAGTTGTGAAGGGAGCGCTCCGGTTTCTTCAACACCGTCGTCTTCAACCTCGCCTTCTTCATCATCAGTCAGGATGTCGTCATGTTGAGCCACCAGCGGCTCATCGGGTTGAACGGACTGTTCAGGGGTTTGCACGTCTTCCTCATATTGATCCTCGAACTCGTACGGAGCAACAACCAAAGGAGTTTCGTCACGGATCTGGGTGGCAAACGGAAAACTGTTTTCATCGAACTTGACATCTCTGGCTAGGAATAACTGCTTCTTCTCTTTGTTCCACAGGCGGTAGGCGTTCGGCGCATAGCCGATCATCACAGCAGGCTTGCTTTTCGGATCCAGTTTCTTCCTCTGTGCCGTGGACACCCAAGCAAATGCTTTACAGCCGAACACACGTAGTTTACTAACGTCCGGCTTGTGACCAGTCCACATTTCCGCAGGAGTCTTCCAATCAGATACCGCGGTGGTTGGACTTCTGTTCGTCAGGTATACCGCCGCTAGAACCGCTTCATTCCACAGATTCTTCGGAGTTTGGGCTTCAATCAGCATCGCACGCACCTTTTCGACGATTGTCCGATTGAACCGTTCGGACACTCCATTCTGCTGTGGTGTGTACGCTGCGGTTGGCTCGACTTGGATCCCCTTGGAAACGTACCAATCACGCTGGTCATTGGAGCAATACTCGCGCCCTTGGTCGACAGTCAGCTTCGAAATCGAATGTCCTAGAGCGGCACTCGCCATGGCCTCGTACTCTCGAAAGTTCTGGAACACCTCGGACTTCTTCTTGATGGGATATACTACTGCAAAGTGCGTGTAATCATCAATAAAGGTGACGAAGTACCGAGAATCATCCCAAGCCGCTGGTGTAATTGGACCGCACACATCGGAGTGCACTCGTTCTAGAGGTCTTGTAGCACGGACTCTAGTACCCGTGAATGGTTCTCGGCACTGCTTTCCGAGCACACAAACATCACAAAAATCCAATTTATCTGGTTTCTCGGGAATACCTGTTACCATGCCATGCTTCGCGAGTGTCTGCAAACTCTTGCTCCCCAAATGAGCCAGTCGACGATGCCACAGGTTACCAGTCACAGCTCCACACATGTTGGCCGCCACCGTATCGACACGGAGATCGAGCTCGTAAAAATCGCCCCGCATGGGACATCTCGCAATCAGGTCACGACCTTGCTTCATGATCGCTTCCTTTTTCGTGAATGTGACATCAAGATCCGCTTTTGCCATCTTCTTCACAGATAGCAAGTTCGCTCGAAGATCTGGTACGAAGAGGACGTTCTTCAAGCTGATATAGTTACCTTCCTTGTTGACGCCGTTGATCGTGCCACTGTGCCGGGAAATCAGGGATTGATCATCCTTCGCCACGTTTATGACGACAGGGTGCTTTAGCTTCGTGAGGTCGGCGAAACAGTGCTTCACATTCACAAGGTGGTCCGAGGCTCCGGAATCCAGCTTAAAGGAAACTGCTCCCTCGTCCTTTGTTTGGGAGCATCTCCCGGTCATAAAAGCCACCGCCTTACCTCCAGCAGCAGCGTTAGCTTCAGCGCGCCCATCTGTCTTCAACTTCACACGACAGTCCTTGGCCTTGTGCCCCTTCTTCTGGCAACGGTTACACTTTCCGGTGAACTTACCAGGCTTCTGCGTCGATCCTTGGAATGCTGCAGGTTTCTCTTGGCAGGAATCCGCTGCCCGGTCGGTTTTCTTGAGCTCCTCGGCAAGAAGGCGCTCGCGAACAACATCCAGTTTTAGGTTTTCCTCACCTAGATTTTCCAGTGCCGTAACGACTCGGGAAGGGTAGCAAACAGCTGGGACACAATATCGTTCTCTTCAAGCTTCGCTCCGGCCAGCTTCAGTTGTCGGATCAACTCTTCGAAGGTTTTCAGGTGATCTTTCACAGACGAACCTTCCATCATTCGTAGCTTCGCAAGTTGCTTCCTGACGAATGTCTGCGACAAGACGGACTTCTTGGCGTAGGCGGATTCAAGGCTCATCCACATCTCCTTGGACGTCTCCTTGTCCCGCACCAAATGCAGCACATCGTCATGAACAAATGACGTCAGCAGGAACGCCGCCTTACCGTCATCTTCCTGGAACTTCGTGAGCTCGGCCGCTTCCATCGGAGGATCCTTCTTGATGATATCCAACAGCTTCACGGACTTCAGATACTTCTCCACTCGAAATTGCCAATTGTCGAAACCGGTGCCCGAGAACTGCGGAATCCCGTGGACCAAATCCTTGCGTGAGTCGCCCATAACCTCTTGATGGTTAGAAAGAACCGGAACAGCAAAGTTTAAAAGTAGAATGGATTTTATTTAACGACTAGCTTGAGTGGAGTCTTGAACAGGAATGAAAAGTTTTTCACCGTTGTTTATTTAAGAAAACTTAGGTTGCTAGGGGTGACGTTCGGTCTCCAAGGAGGTGATCAGCACACTGCGTTACCGATTTACTCCAACAGTGCCTAAGATATCGGTAATAATGGATTACCAAAAAATAACATTGAAAATGTCCTAATTTATAGTAAAATATACACACTTAATCTAGCTCGGTAAAATCTCCAACAGCTGATTACCTCGGCATTTACTTTTGCTGATATAGCAAAATATCTGTTTGTTAGCTGATATATCAGTAAAATGATATTTGTTAGCTGAGTCTCGGCAATTGTTTTACTGAACCTCAGCAAAATAAATTGCAGAACTACTCGGCTGTTCGAATCGCGACGAAAAAATTTAAGTGTGTAGCTTATTTAACGTTAAAAGTAACGTTTTTTTTTATCGGTAAGAACCGATAATTTTAGTTAATCGTAGCTTGGAGTGAATGTTGTGAATGCGACAAATTAGCGATAATCGGGTTGTTTGGATTCGAAAAACATACCGATTTTTATGAAATTTCCTCAATACCCCTAAAGAACCCAATTCTGACCGCAACACTTCAAGTTTTGATATCACTGTGCAAGACGCAGCTTTTCAAATCACATTGAAAGATTTCAATCAAATGCCTGTGTCAGCATCAGAAATCCAACTTTCTTTCTCGCTCACCCTTCAGCACCCGCGGACGACTAGTGCGAGTGGGACGAGTGAAAACAACATGCTGCCAGTTTTGTTGCATGATGGCCTCTTCCATCATCAGAAAACTGACAGCATGATCCTCTTATTCCATCGAACTGTCAAAAGGTGTTCTTTGTGTTTTCGCTCTGCTCGCGATTCGCGAGCCAAGCCATCAAAACGGTTTTCATTTTACGAAGAGAACTCGAACGCATCGGTGGGTCGCGACTAGTGCTTCTTAAAATAGTGCGGAATTTTGTTCATATTTTCTAAACATTAACCAAAAGTGCTCGTGATTTGTTTTACTAGCTAGTGAACCTACTATTTTTTACAAGTGCTAGACGACAAAATCTAGAAAAAAATACAATCGAAACTACGTGCAATTTCATTTTTCTGTGTGTTGTGTTCTTGTTTGTTATTGTTGTTCTGATCAAATCGAGAGGAGAAAGTGCAGCTATTTTGGTGCAATTACTTGGATTGTAGATTCTAATATAATAGATTCTGTTTTCGGGTGGTCCAAATTCCGCTGGTTGCTGAGGCGGATTATGATCGCGATTGCTTGCTTGCTACTACGACGCCTACTACCAACCAGATGATTACTCATCTTGGTGATACGTAAAGAATTTGGGGTTTTTTTTTGTGGGCAGTGCTAGTTGTGCCCTAGAAAATTTGTTCGCACAGCTGTGCGTGGAAAATTTATGGAGTGGAAATAGTTCGCTGTCGTGCAGATTGTCGGTAATAGCATCGACCCAAAATATAACATGCTAGCAGCGAAGGAAGAATGACATGAAATATTAAGCCTCCCCCTTCGAGGCCAGAGAGTGGTTGTGCAAAATTGAAGTGAAGAAAAAATATCGCGTTTGTGTATGCCTCCTGCACATAGTGTATAGGAAAGGGAGAAAATAAGAGTGAAGAAGAGTCCGTGTAGGAAAAAAAAAATAATGCTAATTGCTGTTACTAGTGCTGGAGCAAAAGTGTACGTATGTGCGCCGCTGGCGACGAAGCAAGCGACGGTGCAATCATAATCAATAGTCGAGTGAGATAGTTATCATCTCGAAGGAGGAGTAGGTGAATCTCCAAAGATGGCATGGAAAAGTAGGCGATGGTTGCTGCTGGTTGCTGTTATTGGATGATGTTCATGGCCGGCCTAGATATTTGCTGCTACATTTTGCAATTGCTTCAACTCGTATGACTGTCGCTGACCTATCTAGGTGCTACCTAAGAACCTCCCATCGGACGGTCCTACTACGTATTTAGTGATTTTGTAATACAGCCTCTGCTGGGCGGCTATCGAAATTGCAATCTCTGTGAGTGCAAGCGAGACTCGCTAGGTTGGAAAAGAGAGTGAGCGGCACACGCACCGGTCACGGTCATCGAGATGGCGTCACTCAAGGTAGCGGTCCGAGTGCGACCCTTCAATCAGAGGTGAGTGGAAAAGGGGGTTTGGGTGATTTGTTACAGCTGGATTGTGAAGCTTATAAATGATAGAAATGGACTGAAACAGGGTTTGGTTTTATTTTGCTACCAACGAGCAGAAAATGTATTCAACATCTGAAGCAGAAATAGTTCTTTTGGAGTAAGTAACACAAAAGTACTTCTGGAGGTGCTGTTTAACGAGTAATTTCTAGAAGAGGACTTTGGGCAAATGCATTGGAGATCTTCTTGAGCAATCCTAGCATGAAATGCGGAAGACATATGAATTTCTAAGTCATGGCCCTTTCTTGGATTTATAGCACTGGAAGAATTCCGGTGGAAACTTCTAGAGAAAAAATTCTCAGTTAAGATCATGTCAAAATCTCTCGAGGAACTCTCTAGAATAATTTCAAATTTGGGTTAGGTTTGCCAATCCCAACTCGATTCGTCGATCAGCAACTACAAGTAATCTTTAAGATGAACATCTAGAACAATTTCTGGTAGAACTCGTGCAGTTCCTGGATCCTGCATTCGAAAAACGATGAAGATTGCATTCCCTTAGCTTCCCGTGGGGGCCTCCTTTAGCACAGTCGGTAAAGGGCAGCTATAAAGCAAGCCCATGCTGGGTTCAATTCCCGGTCCGGTGTAGGAACTTTTCGGGTTGAAACATTTCTCGACATCCCTGGGCATAGAGTAAGATTGTACTGGCCACTCAATAGAGGAAGACGAAATACATGAGAGGAAGAGGTTCTAGGGAAGACAATGTTAGCCTCGTGAGTTCAGATTGATGGTGACGAGAACGAGGTGGTCGACGAGTTCGTGTATTTTGGCTCATAGGTGACCGCCGAAAATGATACCAGCATTGAAATTCAAAGACGCATTATGGCAAGCAAAGGACGCTCCGGTCGATTAAAATAACGAGACCTAGACTATGCTCGAAAGTGACCCAACTGGAACAAGAAGAAGGGTGTGCAGTGGGCAAGATGGATCAACCAAGTAGAAGCTGACCTACAGACTACGAGGCTGGCGATGTATGGTCATGGATTAAGTAGAGTGAAGATGACTTCTTCGGACAGCAGAGGACATCAAGGCCTCAGCCTGATTCGTATGGTATATATGCCAAAATTGTACTGGCTTGTGTGCTGAAAATACCTGCGAATGTCTTTGTATAACCGAGAATCTGAACTACTTGAACTGAGTTTTAAATATATCGTGGATTGGGCAAGCTTCAAAGGACCATTGAATGCTTTGAAGCCATGCAAGAACATTTGTATAAAATGGTACCAGCACCGTTGCGTGATCCAATGTTATATAAACGTTCAAGTGCAACCATAATATTTGCACGCACCGGTAGATTAATCCACATCGGCCCTGTTGGCAGGCTTTTGCTCAATCCTCGGTTAATTCTAACCTCGATAGGTAGTTTCGTTTTTTGTTTCAGCCGCCAATAGTCTCTCTTTGTAGTCACAACAAAAAATCGCAACCACATCGTCGTCGTCGTCGTCGTCGCCGGCGCCGCATCCAGCGAACCATGAAGCATTATAGGCTTCTCGCTTTGTTTATATCCTCGCGGTGGCTAGTCGCGTTGTTCAACTACCACGACCATAAAAAAACTGCTGTTACATGGAAAGTTGCTCGATTTGCAACTGCATCAACTTGGAGCTTGGTGAAGCTTGCTGGAGGTTAAAGTATCCATTAAATCAGAGCTCCCAGAAGCCTACGCTCTTTCACTAATATAACTCTACCGGAGCGAGCAAAGTGACATCAACTTTTGACATGGTTGAGTCATCAGCTGCCTTTTTTTTTGTCGCGAAATCTTTCCGCGGATGTTGCTGTTGTTGTTGCTGTTATTACCATCATGAATCAAATTGGCGACGAGGTAATTGAAAATCACGACTGATTCTCTATGGTAGTATCTTTGTGGCTGTATTTGCCGTCACCTCTGAACTCTGCTCATCGTAGAAGACGGGAAATCACCATCAACACGACCAGCGAAGCTTGTTTTGTGCTGGTAGCAAGCAGAAGGCAGAGACCATAAACTCAATTATAATCCATTATTGCCTCACTTTAGACTTGTTTTTTTGGTCGTTTCTTTGTCCGGTGTTACTTTCAATGTGGAGCGATGAAAGCCGAATCAAAATGTAGATGTGAAACTACATTTGGAAACGTGAAATTATACAACGGTTTAGAAGAGAGTACTGAATATGTAGTCTACACTTTTGATACTGTGTATAGGATCAGAATACGACACACATTTCTCTACTCGGGAAGCGGTTTTATGACTGGAACGATTGACTAGCATAAGCAGCAGTGCAATCCGAAATTGGTATACACTTTATGGTGATGCTGCGCCGTTTGTGAATGGGAAAAATCTAATCAACACAAACAATGTTATGAATGGGCGTATTAATCTGGCTATTATTTCAGAATTGGAATTACTTGGTTGGTTGGGAGCTCGTAAAATTAGGTGAATAGGCGGCATTGTCGTTGTTAATGCTGTTACCGAAATTGTTGAAATTACCGGGAATTTGACAAATAACCGGGAAACCGGGAAAAACCCAGGAATTCGACCAGGAAAAATCAATAAATCCAAACAAGAGAAAGACATAGTCTTTTGTTGAATATATCAGTAAGTATTCGACAAAAAGTGTTTGACCACCTAAAAAATCTAAAATGAATCATAAAAAACATGAATTAATCCATCTATGATGAGATCTGACACTTCTTATGTGTACCCGGAACAGATGTGCCTACTGTGGTGCTGGGCACATGATATAACCACCATTGTACTTATTTCTGGATTCTCATGTGGTTTGAGGTGTCGCATGGAGGGTTTTTGTCCAAGTCAGAAACTGGTCACCCCTCCTGGGATTCTCGGAACGTGTCCGGATGTGGGCATGGGTACTTGCTATAACCACCATTGCACTTGTTTTTGGATTATCATGTCATTTGAAGTGTCGCATGATGGATTTTGTCCAATTCAAACTGGTCACCCCTCCTGGGGTTCTCGGAAAATGTCCGGATGTGGACATGGGTACTTGCTATAACCACAATTGCACTTGTTTTCCGATTATCATGTGATTTGAGGTGTCGCATGGTGGATTTTGGTTCAAGTCAGAAACTGGTCACCCCTCCTAGGGTTCTCGGAACATGTCCGGATATTGTCCAATGTGGCCATGGGTACTTAATATAACCACCATTGTACTTGTTTCTGGATTCTCATGTGATTTGAGGTGTCACATGATGGATTTTGGTCCAAGTCAGAAACTGGCCAGTTCCCCTGGAGTTCTCGGAACCTGTTCGGATTGTCCAATGAGGCCATGGGTACTTGATATTACCATCATTCCACTTGTTTTTGGATTCTTATGTGATTTGAGGTGTCGAATGATGGATTTTGGTTCAAGTCAGAAACTGGCCAGTGCCCCTGGGGTTCTCGGAACCTGTTCGGATGTGTCCAGTGTGGCCATGGGTACTTGATATAACCACCATTGCACTTGTTTTTTAATTCTCATGTGATTTGAGGTGTCGAATGATGGATTTTGGTTCAAGTCAGAAACTGGTCATCCTTCCTGGAGTTCTCGGAACATGTCCAGATGTTGTCCAGTGTGACCATGGGTACTTGCTATAACCACCATTGCGCTTGTTTTTGGATTCTCATGTGATTTGAGGTGTCGAATGATGGATTTTGGTTCAATTCAGAAACTGGCCAGTTCCCCTGGGGTTCTCGGAACCTGTTCGGATTGTCCAATGTGGCCATGGGTACTTGATATTACCATCATTCCACTTGTTTTTGGATTCTTATGTGATTTGAGGTGTCGAATGATGGATTTTGGTTCAAGTCAGAAACTGGCCAGTGCCCCTGGGGTTCTCGGAACCTGTTCGGATTGTCCAATGTGGCCATGGGTACTTGATATAACCACCATTGCACTTGGTTTTCGATTCTAATGTGATTTGAGGTGTCGAATGATGGATTTTGGTTCAAGTCATAAACTGGCCAGTGCCCCTGGGGTTCTCGGAACCTGTTCGGATTGTCCAATGTGGCCATGGGTACTTGATATAACCACCATTGCACTTGGTTTTCGATTCTAATGTGATTTGAGGTGTCGAATGATGGATTTTGGTTCAAGTCAGAAACTGGCCAGTTCCCCTGGGTACTCGTAACATGTCCGGATTGTCCAATGTGGCCATGTGTACTTGATATAACCACCATTGCACTTGTTTTTGGATTCTTATGTGATTTGAGGTGTCGAATGATGGATTTTGGTTCAATTCAGAAACTGGCCAGTTTCCCTGGGGTTCTCGGAACCTGTTCGGATTGTCCAATGTGGCCATGGGTACTTGATATTACCATCATTCCACTTGTTTTTGGATTCTTATGTGATTTGAGGTGTCGAATGATGGATTTTGGTTCAAGTCAGAAACTGGCCAGTGCCCCTGGGGTTCTCGGAACCTGTTCGGATTGTCCAATGTGGCCATGGGTACTTGATATAACCACCATTGCACTTGGTTTTCGATTCTAATGTGATTTGAGGTGTCGAATGATGGATTTTGGTTCAAGTCATAAACTGGCCAGTGCCCCTGGGGTTCTCGGAACCTGTTCGGATTGTCCAATGTGGCCATGGGTACTTGATATAACCACCATTGCACTTGGTTTTCGATTCTAATGTGATTTGAGGTGTCGCATGATGGATTTTGGTCCAAGTCAGATACTGGCCACTTCGCCTGGGGTACTCGTAACATGTCCGGATGTGTCCAATGTGGCCATGGGTACTTCATACAACCACCATTGCACTTGTTTTTGGATTCTCATGTGATTTGAGGTGTCGCATGATGGATTTTGGTCCAAGTGAGATACTGGTCACCCCTCCTGGGGTTTTCGGAACGATCCGTACTCAGCGGAATTTGTTTAGGCCATATCAGCGGAACCAGTTGACCGATTTAGAAATTAACAACTAACATACAGGCATTTCCCGACCTCGTCGAGCTAAGTCCCATGGTATTAATCCCACAGAATTGGATTTTGGCTCAGAATCCTCATGCAATTTTTCTTAAACTTACCAGAAAACTCTCCTCGTAATGACCTGTAGAACATCAAGATCCGAACCTCTGCATAACCTATCAGATTCCAAAATGCTTTAGCATTAAAACTACATATCCCGCATGAAATTATTAGGTTCCACGAAGCTTTTTGGGTTCACAGATTTAGTCGAGACATCGTACAATACCTCGTTGAATCTGTAGAACTTCAAGATCTGAACTCCAGGACGATTTGGAGAACGGAACATATTTTGTTAATACAGATTCTTATCTCACTTGATGTGACGAGGTCCCCCCGGAGCTTTCTGGATTCGTATAATACATCTGGACATCATTCACGACTTTGTTGAGCCTGTAGAACATCATGACCCAAATCCCCGGGATAACTTGGAGTCCCCAAAATATTTTGCCAGTACAGCTACATATCCCGCATGATTGTATGGGGCTGCAAGAAGCTTGTTGGGTTTTCCAATCAGGTCGAGATTCTTACAATACCTCGTTGAATCTGTAGAACTTCAAGATCTGAACTCCAGGACAATTTGGGGAATGGATATAATTTTGGTAACATCTTCATATGCCTCACATGATGTTATGGGGCTCTAGGATGCGGGTTGAGTAAAAAACACCTACTGATACATTGTACAAGACATCGTTGAGTCTGTATGACTTGAAGAGCTAAACTTCAGGATTATTTGTAGGACCAGAGACATTTTGACAACACAACAGGTAATTTGTAGGTGTAGGGGTCATATATGATCCCGTGGGATCGAATCGGTTAAGGCAAGTGCGAAGTTCTAATTGAGACAAAATAACCTTGAACCATGAAAAACTAATCGAGATTTACCAATCTGGAGACGTTTGACAATGGCACCTGCCTTCTAAAGGCACTCTATCGCCGTCTGGTGCATGAATTCTGATTTGACCTACTCATAATTAAAAATTTCTTATAAATCGAAACAATTTTGCTGGCCATCAACCTTCTAATCGAGCTGTAAAGATGTCAAACGGTACACTAGTGTCACCTGGTGAGAGAACTCTCTAAACCATCCGATAGGTCTAGTCTAGTGAGGGTCTAGTATAAGAGAAGAGTGGATTCAAAACAAACTGCCTTGGCAACCTATGCCTAGGTGATTTCTAGCAACACTGCCAATGCAATCAAGATAGGCGCTGCTCGATTGGCTCTGGCTTTGACAGTTCGTTTGGCTCAAGACCAGTCAGTCCGCTCCTCTGTTATACTAGACCCTCTCTAGTCAAGTCCATTTGAACAACTTGGTTGAGGACAACAACCTTTTACCTTTTCTAGAAGTCAAGTTAAGCAAGCGCTGCGTGGTGAGTAAATTAACCATTTCCATACATGCTAAAGATTCAAAACTACCAAGCCCCATACATTGCAGAAGCGGCTTCCATTGGTTAATTTTCAACTGAACTGGAATTTGCTCAAGGAGAACAGGGCACTCGGTGCGTCCTTGCAAAACATCTGCAATTAGCAATGCCCTTGCTGTATCTCTTCGGACCGACAGGGGCTCCAGATGGATCAGTTGCAAACGACTTTCGTAGCTAGGCAATCGGAAGGGATCCGTCCACGGCAGTTTACGTAGCGCATATCTAAGGAACCCTTCGCTGAACAGACTCAACTCTTTCGACACCGTTGTTGTAGTGGGGAGTCCGGACAACCGAGCAGTATTCTAATGTGGAGCGAGACAAGGACCAGTACAACGGCTTAAGGCAGTAGATATCCGTGAAGTCTTTGGCAATCCCTAAGATAAACCCTAGAATTCTGGAAGCTTTGTCGGTGGCTGACGCGCTCAATTTCAGTGCCTAGTAAAACATACTTGAACATAATAGTCTCTTTCTTGCGCGAAAAAGAGATAACCGAGCATTTGGACGGGTTAACCTCCATACGATTCAGAATACACCAATCAGGAAAAGCATTCAGCTGACGTTGAAGGAAGCAACAGTCTTCAATTGAGTGAAATCGAAGGAAGAGTTTAAGGTCATCTGCGGTAAGTTAATCGTGATCCCTCAATTACCAGATTCACGTCGTTGAAGTAAATCAGGAAAACCAGCGATCCCAGGTGACTACCCTGGGATATGCCGGACGCGGCAGCGAACATACGGGACTGGTGATCACCAACGACAACAGTAAGATAGCGATCGGTGAGGTATGACTGAAATCATAGCAAAAGGCAGCCGTTGATACCAAGCCTGTCCAGTTTTGCGATTGATATGCGGTGATTCAATTTATCGAAGGCAGCAGATAAGTCAGCCACGGTAGTTGCAAACGTCCTGTTTGTTGCCCTTCTTGTGTACTGGAAACATGTGTGCTAGCTTCCAACAGGATGGGAAAACGCCGACGTTGACGGACCGTTGAAAAACGTGCAGCAGTGGATACAACAAACTGACCAAGTGCGTTTTGAGAAATGCCGATGGAATTCCGTCAGGACCCGAATTGTACGACGACTTGAGTTTCGAGAAAGCCCTGGAAAACATCTCGTCATTCATATCAATTCTGCTCATGGTTTGACCAGAGAGTGGTACGTAACTGACAGCCAGTCGGGCATGGTCGTCACTCAGTCTCTCGCCCATGAAGACACTAGAAAAAATGTCAGAAAGCAGCTGACAGCTTCATGACGTTGTTCGTTGACAAACTTCCAAAACTGCTTGGGACGTGACTTAAGCTTTCTCTGCAATCCACGTCGATACTGAAGAAAGCACCGTTTCGCAACTCGTTTGTATTTGTGATTGATCCTGACATAGTGACGTTGAAGGGATAGTGTGCGGTGCTTGGTGAATTTCCTAAGAGCTGCTCTCTTTCTGGATTTCAGTCGACGAAATTCGCTCGTATGCCATGGTGGATGGGTCGTATGATGATGAATCTTTTTCGGAACGTGTCTGTCAATGACATATGCCAAGACATTGGAAATAGTTTGAGCGGCAAACTCAATGTCAACGGTGTCCAATAAGTCGTCTCAATCTAAACTGGAGAGGCAGGTGAAATATTAAAATCATGCATCAGCTTAGTAGTTAACGTCACCAGTAGCGGCGGGTGGTGCCGATCCAGTCTCACCAGAGGAGTGGGGGCCTCGCATAAGAAAGGAGCTATGTCCTGGGCGGTCACAAAACAAAGATCCAAACTGCAGTTGTTCTGGTTAATAACATGATTGATTTGAGAAAGAGTGGTTGAGCTGTTGCCGCATTGACGGTGTGAGAAAGGAATGGCTGATCTGATCAGACTAGTACAATTTATACACAGATACTAGTGCATTGCACCCGATCTATTTGCTATGGTCGGTACGTTTTAAGTTTGTTCGCAGGTTAAAATTAAGATAGTCTAAGTGTTTTGGTATCTGAAACTGATGTCCGTGCTAGGGATTTGCTATCGGCTAGTCTGTCTGCACTTGATAGTCATGGCAAGTAAGCACTGAATTGGTTGATTTTGGCCATAAAGTGCTGTCAGTAGTGGTGTAATCAAAACTGACAGCTTACGGTCATGCATTGCCGTAACTTTTTATTGCATAGTGACATCTGCTGCAGAACTCAAGCAAGTTTCCATTCCAATTGACGTGATCATCGGCATCAAGCTTAGATTCAACAATCAGATCGTCGAGAAGTCTATAAAAAAAAAACAAATAACTGACAGCATTATCACAGAAACAATATTGAGCCAAATTTGATACCATAATCCAGTGGCGTTTCCTTAACCTCAATCTACATGTGCACCAACTCTCAAAACTTAATCAATTATCAAAATATTGCTTGTAATGGATAGCTATTCCAACCTACAATTCAAGGCAAGTATGTTCGTGTCATACCCAGTTCCGTTCTTCATTCGTCCGTTGCTTCCAGCGCCTCACCGCCTCAAGAGCAACAACCGGTTGGTTCGACTGAAAATCGGATCTGGGTGTACTACCAAAATGTACGAGGTATTCGGATTTGATGATCTATTCCTGGCTGCTGCTGATTGCGAGTATGACGTTATCATCTTGATTGAAACCGGACGGATGCTTTGGCGGCGTGCTGATAGCTGTGACGCAAGGTTATGTCAGCTCATTTGCGATTGCCAGACACGGTACTAGACTGGAACAAGTTTGTGTATCACTGGGCTTACACCCGACCGAAGTCGCGACGTCGAAGTTATGGAAGCGCATATTGCCTCAGTCGAAGAGTTGTGCGACAAGGCATCTGGCGATGATAAGATTCTTGATTGTGGCGATTATAATCAGCCTCGTCTTCAGTGGGGAATCGATGACACATCGTTGAGCTCAGTTTCGAAGTTATTCGAGTTAGTCATCATGGAGCCCCTGCTCTCTCATTGTAAGCAGTATCTAAGTAGTGATCAACACGGCTTCGTTTCCGGTCGTTCTACTACCACTAATCTACTTTGTCTGACATCGTATGTCACGGAAAGCATGACAGAACGGACTCAAACAGACGTAATTTACACCGACTTGTCGGCTGCATTCGATAAACTGAACCATGCACTTGCGATTGCTAAGTTAGATAGACTCGGGGTAAATGGCAACCTCCTGCGATGGTTTCGCTCTTATCTCAGTGATTGCCAGCTGATGGTAACCGTTGGCAAATGTCAGTCTGCTACTTACCCAGCCACGTCAGGGATATCTCAAGGAAGTCACCTAGGCCCGTTGATTTTCCTGTTGTACTTTAACGACGTGAATTTGGTCGTCGAAGGCCCTCGTCTATCGTATGCAGATGATCTTAAAATCTATATCCGGATCCGTACTATCGATGACTGTCACTTCCTCTAATTCCAGCTCGAAGCGTTTGCTAACTGGTGCAACTTGAACCGAATGGAGGTCAACCCGATCATGTTCAATTATGTACTTCAGGAAATAACTATCAGCCGTGTCAACCACGTAAAAGACCTGGGAGTTATTCTGGATTCCCAGTTAGCGTATAAGCAACACATCTCGTTCATTGTCGACAAGGCGTCAAGATCCTTGGGATTCATTTTCAGGATTGCAAAGAATTTTTTCCGATATATATTGTCTCAAATCGCTATACTGTTCCCTGGTGCGGTCCACCCTGGAATATTGCTCTGCAGTATGGAACCCAAGCTATAACAATGGTGCTGAAAGAGTTGAGTCCGTTCAGCGTCGATTTCTTCGATTTGCTCTGAGGAAGCTGCCTTGAAGAAACCCTTTTCGTCCGCCCAGTTATGAAAGTCGATGTCAACTGATTGATCTGGAGCTTCTACGTACTCGGAGAGACACTTCGCGGGCCCTGCTCATCGCGGATAGTTTACAGAGTAGAATTGATTGTTCTACAACCCTGAGAAGATCAACGTGAACGTCCAACCCCGAGCGCTGTGAAATAACGCTATGTTAAGATTGCCTCAGCATCGCACTAACTAAAGCATGAACGGTGCTATAGACGGCCTTCAACGTGTGTTCAATCGACTTTCTTCAGTGTTCGATTTCAACCTGACACGAGAGATGCTACGCCGGCGCTTTTCCCGTATTTTCTCTGACGCAGTAAACCGTTGAATGACCATGTATTTTATTGTATTGTGTATTCTAGTAAGCTGGACTATGTATTTTAATGTTATTCACTTGAACATCATTGAGGCTACACTGTTGATGTAAACTAATAAATAAATGACAACAGGGTCTACCTCACCGAAACAGCAAGTATTGCTCTCGTTGATGGAATGGATTTCATTAATCTCAGTCAACACAATACAGTCCAAAATGAACTTGGCTGGGGCTTCTAGAGTTCAAGAAAATTGATTATGTCCCATTACTGCAGTATCTTTTTGATCAAGACTGGGCCGATGTGTTTGAATGGCGTTTCGGTAGCATTATTCAACATTGGTTGAAATCATATGTTGGAGTACTCCTCAGCTTAGAATGCTGAAGCGTGAGCGTAACGCAGTCCAGAGAAAACTACGTCGTCACAGAACAGCTGACACGGAGCGTGACTTCAAGCGTGCCAGTATCGCTTACATTAAACTTAACAGTGCGTTGTACTAATCTCACGTTCTCAGAGTCCAGTGGAATTTGCGGCGTAACCCCCGAAATTTTTGGAGCTTTGCAAAGGACAGCAAAAGGAAAGATTCGAGTATACCGTCCGACATGCTACTCGATGGGAAAGAGTCCACTTATCTTAGCGAAGCGTGTGAGATGTTTGCTAAACACTTTGCATCTGTCTTCGATACAAATTTGACAAGTGACGTTGAAGCTGAATCTGCTGCCTCTGATACGCCTAGTGACTTAGTGGAACTGAGCACATTCGAAGTAACTCGGGATATGGTACTTTCAGCAGCAAGGAGACTGAACACCTCACTCTCTCCTGGTCCAGATGGAATTCCGGCAGAACCTTTAGCAGCCATATTTAATGCATCCTTTGAGCACGAAAAATTCCCAACATTGTGGAAGCAGTCGTATATATTTTCCCGTTTTCAAAGCTGGCAATAAACGGGATATTAAGAACTATCGAGGTATCACCGGTCTTTCGGCAGCGTCCAAACTGTTTGAGATCATCTTGAGCGAATTTGTCCTGAATCGCTCGAGGAACTACATTTCAACTGACCAGCGTGGATTTATTCCCGGTAGATCGGTAGCTACTAACCTTTTGGATTTCACCAGTACATGCATCACCGCGATGGAGGATAAGGCACAAGTCGTCGTGATAGGGTAAATGTTGGCTTCGGCACCCATTGACTGTTTTCGGCAACCAAAATTTGAACGTTAATTTCACTATGTTTTCCCATCAACGCACTTCCCTGAATGTGTCCAAACGATTGTTTAGCCTTTCAGCTTCAATCTGATTATATTTGAACGATCGAGCAATCCAGTAATGCTACATTTTTCTTCAAATAAAGCATACGCACTACAAAATGAGGTTGATTTCGAGTTGCCGATAATAGAACAGCTGGTTAACACGAAGTTCTAATGGGAAGGTTGCCGAAGAAAAAGAGACTGCCGACAATAGTCACACTCACCTGAGAAGTTTGGAGCGTTGTAAAAACGCTTTCAAAACGTTTTGAAAAATTCTGTCGATTGGAATGGATAGAGAAGCAAGCAGCAGATGAATGTAAACAAACAGACACATCATATATGTGCGTGACGCTGAGAAAATGCTAGTAGAAGTGCAGACGCTGCTTAGATTGACGAGAATACGTAAATTCCCCTATATACTAATTTGAAAGTCACATTCGACTAAATCGACCAGAAGGTTTTTGTTATGCAAGCTTACCCGACTAGGAGCGTCTTAGCAACTTAGGTCGTGGTTACATTCCTACTTGACTGGACGAACTCTTCGAGTACGACTAGGATCTTGTGTCTTTTCTACGTTTACCAGCATCTCTGGAGTACCTCAGAGAAGTAGCCTGGGTTCACTTTTGTTTACGTTGTTCTTCAACGATGTAGCAGCTTTGTTGGGAGTTAAATGCAAACTCGTTTATGCAGATGATCTTAAGCTATACGTCATAGTTCACTCGATTGAGGATTGTCATCGTCTTCAAGCTCTGCTAGATTTGTTTGTGGATTGGTGCCGTCGCAATAAGCTCGTCATAAGCGTTCCAAAGTGTGCAGTGATGACGTTGAGTTCAATCCTTTACGACTACTACATTGACAATGTAACGCTTCGCAGAGTAGAACGTACGACAGATCTTGGTGTTCTTTTGGACCCTTCAATCTTCACTATTCCTCGATCATCTCTACGGCGAATCGTCAACTGGGATTTATTTCGAAGATTGCACCAGATTTCAAAGATCCTCACTGCTTGAAGACACTATATTGCTCTTTAGTTCGGCCTATCCTCGAGAATGCATCTGCGGTTTGGTCTCCATATGAGCTAGTGTGGAATCTCCGAATAGAACGTGTTCAGAAAAGATTTTTGAGGTTGACTTTGCGCAAAATGCAACAAGCCTTATTTGTAGCGAAACTTTTAAGTGGCGATGTGGACTGCCCTCAACTGCTTTCACAATTGAACTTCCGTGTTCCTCAAAGGATGTTACGGCAATCATCCTTACTACAACCAAGATTCCATCGGACTGCATATGGATACCATGAGCCAATGTCTGCGATGATTCGGGCATTCTCCGCTGTGGAGGAAGCATTTGAATTCGGAGAAACATCGAACCCATTTCGAAACCGATTGAGAAGAAGAGAAATTTATTCATTTATTACAATAAATAAATGAATAGATATCGAGTAAACTAGAAGATTAAGTGTATTTTTCAACCGATTCGAGTATGAATATGGCATTAAATCTGGTTTTGAAAGTTGGTGCACAGGAAAAAAGTAAGGTTACGTGACGCCACTGCCACAATCCTACATTTCAAAGAGCGTCGGATTTGTTGATAGTACGTCCAAACAAACAACCCGTACTGTTTACCATTTGTAGAACAATCAAACGTAAACAATGGTTCTAAACGCACATTTCCCGAGAATCAAAACAACATCCAAGGTTGTTTCGCCTCTTTCAATTGTTGGTCTAGATTGAACTAGTAAAACTGCAGGAAACAAATTCCTCAGCGGCGACCGATGAGTCACATCATAGCTTTCTTCAATGATTTCGTCATTGTCCGTGAACGGTCGTAAATGTAAACAAGCCGTCACCAACTTGCACCGCCACTGCGCGGACAGTTAAAAGAGAACTCAGTTGATTACTTACGTATGATGGTCCGACAGAAACAACGACAAATCAAGCCATGTAAAAGAGAAGAGAATGGTAATGAAGGTTATAAATAGGAAACTTTTCCGGTTTTGTGTGATCGGCTCAATTAGACTCGAGATGAGGTTTGTATTTTACGCTGATAGTACGTGGCTGCTGTGATCTCAGTTACTTTGCATAATTGTTTACTAGGAGCAATGAACCAATGTGGCGGAATTCTCACGCCCAATTTTTCAAAATGGCATGTTGGATATTTATAAATAAAACAGCATGAAAACGGTTCACCTGATCGAAATTACGTCTGAGACAAATTTGAGCACGGCCAATGAGAACGACCCAAATTTGAGTGTAGTTTACTCATAATCGCCAAAAGTGCAGGAACTCAGCGAAGAGTAAATTTTGCCACATGTTTTCCTGAGGAAAACCTCAAAAATCTGTCGGAAAATGAGGAAGATTGACGATAATTTCACTCAGTCTAGGAGTCAATAGACTGAGTGAATCCAATCTTTACTTTTCTCATAATCGGGAATTCTTCCTGGTAAAACCTGGTAAACAATGAGGCATATTTACTCATCGCTGAGTTCTTGTACTTTATGTGATTTATGAGTTAACGAAACTCAAATTTGGGTTGTTCACGTTGGCCGTGTAGGTAACTGAATTGCCTTTTCGGAATGAAATACAGACTGAAAAAAATCACTTTTTTTTTTCTAATGCGTTTGTTAGAACATAGATGCTGTAGCTTTCCGGAGCCGATATTCATTGTTTAGATCATAAAATTACTTAAAACTAACGTTAGTAAAGCGGGACCGATTACTCGCGGCTATGTCGAGGTTAGAGTTAACAAATTGTAACAAATGGATGGCAGGGTAGGAATTGAGAACACAAGGTTTGGAACAAATTTTCTTCGAAAATAAAAAAAAATCTGTTAAAAACATAAACTAGAAAAGTACATATTTTAAGATTTTGAAACTTTCGTTTATTTGAAAGCTTAACAAAAATGCAAACTCTGCTAAAATGGACACAATGGACATTTAAAAATTGACCAACATCGTAGAACATGAACTATTTATTCAGAAAACATATGTTCTAGTCCAGAAAATTGTTTCCGGTGTACAAATCAAATAAATAGGGGAAATAGATGTAATGTCGGCCTAAATACCTCTAACTTGGGCCCATACATAAATTCAGCAATCGACTAAATTTTTAATAGCGACCAAATATATCCATCAGTGCCGCCCCAATGACGCGTTCATCTAGATAACATTTTACAAACTGTGTTAAGGAGCTGTGTCGAGACGCTGATGCCAACCCCTGGGGTGATGCATAACGAGTCGTGATGGCGAAGATCAGAGGTCCAACGATGCCCGCTGAAATGTGCCCAGAGAAGCTGAAAGTCATCGTGGAATGACTTTTCCCGAAGCATGACCCAACGACCTGGCCACCTACACCGTACGGATAGGTAGAGGAAGATAACGTTGAAGTCACCAACGAGGGACTCGTAGCAGTGGATTGAAGGTGAAGAAAGCTCCCGGTCAGGATGGAATCCCCAACGGGGCGTTGAAAGCGGCGATTCAGGCGTCCCCGGACATGTTCAGGATGGTGCTGCAGAATTGCCTGGACGAGGGTCACTTCCCTGACAGGTGGAAGATACAGAAGCTAGTGTTGCTGCCGAGCACGGATTGTCGGAGAGGCAGTTTGAATTCCGAAAAGGGAGACCAACGGTTGATGCAATTCGGACAGTGGTCGAGAGAGCCGAGAAGGTGTCCAATATACTGATGCAAATTTTGACATTTTCGCTCCACAGTGCTCAAACGGTTCCAAATCGGGTCCTGATTAGTCTCCCAACATTTGAACTCTTTTGATAAGAAACTGACTTGGCACAAACCTTTTGAAGTTTATATGGAGATTACTATAGGAAATCCAAACTATTTGTTCATTGTCTTCTTACCTTTTTCCATATTGCACTGTTCAAAAATTCAAAAACTATAATTATGGAAAAATTTCTCAACTTCAACTTAGCCGAATATAGTTGTTGAGCCAAACGTCAAATAAAATAGTTATTAATTGTTTGAGAGATTGACAATCTTTTGGCATGATCAAGCAGCTGTTTTGTGAGCAACACTGTATCTTGCAGTGTGACATAGTAGCCTTGATTTTTGTGCTCTATTCCAAGCGTCAGAAACACCAATGTTGCCTGCTGAACAGTTGATTGAGCATAATCATAAGACATTAGTGGCTTGAATTAAAGGGTGTCCACGATGAAATTGCCACACACAAAATTGATTCGCAAAATTCGAGTTTTCATCCGATTGCCATCACATTTTCAGGGATTGAGAAATAACTATCAAACTTCATTTTACCATTTTACTCGTATTTTATTTACAGTCCATACGCAAATGCCCGCACCTTGGCCTTAACCCCGGCCATAAGATTCTGCACAACCTGTGAATCAACCGTTTTTTGCATTTAAACCCATACTTTCTTCAGTTCCTCGACTGTCTTCACTACCTTAGGTCGTTTAAGAAGGTGCTGCTTCATAATCGCCCTGTACTTCTCGATGGGGCGGAGCTCCGGAGTGTTGGGAGGGTTGAACATTTTCGGCACGAAATTGACCTTATTGTCCGTATACCACTTCAGCACGTCCTTGGAGTACTGGCATGAGGCCAAATCCGGCCAGAAGATTGTTGGGACGTTGTGGGCCTTCAGGAGAGGAAGCAGCCGCTTCTGGAGGCACTCTTTTATGTACACCTGTCCGTTCATCGTGTCCTGGGTCACGAAAGGTGCACTCCGCTTCCCGCACGTGCAGATGGCTTGCCAAACCAGGAATTTCTTCGCAAATTTGGACATCTTCTGAGTGCGGACATGCTCCGGAACGCTGAACTTATCCTTGGCCGTGAAAAACAGGTTGCCGGGGATCTGTTTGAAGTCGGCCTTCACATATGTTTCGTCGTCCATGATGCAGCATTCAACTTTCGTCAGCATGTTGAGGTACAACTTCCTGGCACGGGTTTTGGCGGACTTGTTCTGCTTCTCGTCGCGATTAGGGGCTTTTTGTACCTTGAACGTTCGAAGCCCAGCCTTAGTTTTGGCTTTCTGGACAAAACTTCGGCTTAGGTGCAGCTTCTTAGCCACATCCCTAACGGAGGCGTTCGGATTTCGGTTGAAGGCCCCAACTACGCGGTTGTGATTTTTGGTGTTGTACGGAATACTTTTTCCTTCACTTCTGGGCTTCCGATCGGTGGTCAACCGTTCCTCGAACCGCTTAATCACTCGCGACACCGTGGAATTCGCGATTCCCAACGTTTTAGCGATGGAACGATGCGAGAGATCCTTGTTCTCGTGATGAATGCGCAAGATTTTATCACGCACGATCTGTTCTTTCGACTCCATTTCCGCGAGTTTTGATTACAGGACTTTAAAACTTGCAGGATGTAAATAATGCACTATGAACTAAATCCACCCAAATTTTCATTAAATTCTACCCAACGGTTAAAAAGTTAGAGCAATTTCATAGTGTGGCAATTTAATCGTGGACACCCTTTACTGATAAGTTTTGATGCTTCCATTATATTGAAAAGTGGTTTTGGACAAAGTTGTAGCTGAGAAAATTTGCTACGAGCTCAGTTATCATTTTTTAAAGTAGAACGATATGGTAAATTGTTAGATGGATATGAACGAAACATTTGGTTTTCCTATAGTAATTTCCATATAAACTTCAAATGGTTTGTGCCAAGTCAGTTTCTTATCGAATGAGTTCAAATTTTGGGAGACTAATCAGGACCCGATTTGGAACCGTTTGAGCATTGTGGAGCGAAAATGTCAAAATTTGCATCAGTTTAGTGTCCAAACACACGCGAAGAGGAGATCGATATTGCGCCGTGATAACGATCGATGTCAAGAATACTGCGAGGCCATCGCCGAAGCGCTGCATAGAATTAGGGTCCCTGACTACCTGTGCAGGATTATGAGAAGTTATTTCTATAATCGGGTTCTGGTTTACGAGACAGACATGGGACAGAGTTCGATTAGGATCACAGCGGGAGTTCCACAAGGCTCCATCCTTGATCCAACGCTTTGGAACGGGATGTACAACGACGTGTTAACGCTGAAGTTGCCCAAAGGAGTTGAGATCGTTAACTTTGCGGACGACGTCGTCTTAACGGTAACAGGTGAGACGCTGGCAGAGGTGGAAATGATTGTTAACTGGATCCAAGGAGCGAAGCTGCAAACAGCCCACCATAAAACAGAAATGCTATTGGTCAGTAACTGTAAAGCGGTGCAGCGTGCAGAAATCACCGTCGGGGAGCACGTTATAGCCTCGAAGCGCGTGTTGAAATACCTGGGTGTGATGATCGATGACCGGCTAAACTTCAACAGCCACGTCGAATATGCCTGTGAATATGCTGAACAACTCTAGTCTTCTGGCCAGGTATGGAGGTCCCGCCTGGGTTGCAGCGCTATAAACGAAGCAGAACCAAAGGAATCTGAGCAATACGTTCCGGCTCATTGCCGCGCGAGTTGTGAGTGCGTACAGAACTATCTCGTCAGAAGCAGTATGCGTTATCGCCGGAATGATCCCTATCAGCATAACCCTGGCAGAGGACAGTGAGTGCTACAGGTGGAGATAAGCCGGACGAGTACGGAAAGTAGTAAGAGCGGAGTCGTTCACTTAGTGGCAATAGGAGTGGAACACGGTGGAGAACGGTAGATGGACACATACCGATTATTACGACCTGGGTGAACAGAAAACCCGGAGAAGTCAACTTCCACCTAACGCAGTTCCTGTCTGGCCACGGCTGCTTCAGGAAGTGCCTGCTTCGGGGTTCGGACACGCAGCGTCACCCCTCTGTCCGGAGTGTGGCAACGTGGATGAAACGCCGGAGCATGTGGTCTTCGACTTCCTTAACGTAGAGAATGTCGTCGATGAAATGTGTCGATAGGAGGGGATGCCGTCATCAGAGCAGTCACGCAGATTATGCAGCGTAAATGGGGAGCAGAGCGCAGCGATATAGCAATGCCAGCTAGCGCTGAGAGTATGAGAAGTGCATGAGCACAGCCCCCCTCCCCAAATAGTCGCTTCACAGTGGTCCCGGGAGATCCCAGGCAGAAGAGATAGTAAGGAATGGCTTTTAGTGGAGCTGCACTAGGCAACGAGTGGATACCACACCGTGCCAACTTCACTACAGGCTAGGCTTTTGAAGCTTTCCACCTTACTAAAAAGATAGATAGATAGATAGATCGATAGATAGGTAGATCGATAGATAGATAGATCGATAGATAGATAGATCGATAGATAGGTAGATCGATAGATGGATAGATCGATCGATATATAGATAGAACGATATATAGATCGATCGATAGATGGATAGATCGATATATAGATAGATCGATAGAGAGATCGATAGATGAATAGATAGATCGATAGATGAATAGATAGATCGATCGATAGATAGATAGATCGATAGATATATATATATATATATATATATACACTCAGGTCTTTTTTTACACGGGGGATACGTACCGTGTAAAAAAAAACCTACGAGATTTTGATTTTTCGCATGTTTAAATGTTTTTAAAAAATCGGATTTTGATGCCATTTGTAATTAAAGCATGATATGGTCCATATTTTAAAAATTTCTGTATTTACACCAAAAATTGTTATTTTTTTTAAGTATGCCATTCGATTACCTATAGCTTGAAACGGATAATGTGGTTGGAAGCAAGTCGATAGGTTGTATCGTTGTCGAGAAATCGTTAAAAACGTACCGTGTTAATCGTGGAAAGCCGTGTAAAAAAAACCGTGTAAAAAAAAACCGCGTAAAAAAAAACCGTGTATAAAAAGACTTCAGTGTATATATATTTATATCGATGGATAGATAGATCGATAGATAGATAGATGGATAGATCGAGAGATAAATAGATGGATAGATCGATAGATATATATATCGATAGATAGATCGATATATAGATCGATAGATAAATAGATCGATAAATAGATAGATCGATAAATAGATAGATGGATCGATAGATCGATCGATTGATAGATAGATCGATAGATAGATCGATAGATAGATCGATAGATAGATCGATAGATAGATCGATAGATAGATCGATAGATAGATCGATAGATAGATCGATAGATAGATCGATATATAGATCGATAGATAGATTGATAAATAGATAGATAGATTGATAGATCGATAGATAGATAGATAGATCGATAGACAGATAGATCGATAGATAGATAGATCAATAGATAGATAGATCGATAGACAGATATATCGATAAATAGATAGATCGATAAATAGATAGATGGATCAATAGATCGATCGATTGATAGATAGATCGATAGATAGATCGATAGATAGATCGATAGATAGATCGATAGATAGATCGATAGATAGATCGATAGATGGATAGATAGATAGATCGATAGATAGATAGATAGATCGATAGATATACACAGTCATTCCATAGCAAAATGATATAGTGGTAATGTGTAGTTTTTTTTCCTGATCGCAAAATATTAGACCCGTATTTTTTTTTATTTTGTCATTAGGGTGACCATTTCTATGTGAGGGCGATCCGAAAAATCGAAAAGTAGATAGCTCGATAGATAGACAGATAGATAGATCCCCGTTTTAGTTAAATTTGCTTTCCACTACTGGTCGAACGTTTTCAATCGAGCAAACAAAAAAAAAAACAACCCAAACAGATCGTTTCACGTAGATTTCCAAAGAATGAACTCGCCAGAGCGGTCCATTATCGATTCCGGCCAGACAGCGGTGGCGGTACTTGGTGGCTGCGCTTGCACGTAACCGATGATGATCGTAAATATCGCCAATGGCTACCCACCAGTGCGCAGTGGGGTCTCTAATTGCATAATTTCCTCTTTACAGCTACTTCGGCACAGTTTTAGTTGTTTTTCTTGTTGTTGTTGTTATTTTGCACAGCTTTGCTCGTGTTTCGTTCTTCTAGTTCAACCCTTGCTGCGCGCAGGCTGGAATCAAGCAGACAGAAGCAGCCAGCTGCGGCCAGGAATTCTCGTCCAACGACCATACAACTCCGGTTCGTACATATCAATTTCCGACACGAGAAGGTTTATTGCATGTCTTTAAACACATATGGTTCCATGCTTTCGATGATATCGGAACATATTTTATATACGTTCTTCATTTCGTTTCATTTGAAGTAATAATATATAAGAAGGATCATATACGTTTTGAGGAAGAATTCCGTTTGACGGTCATTGGCTTCATGTTTGGCTGGTCAAGCGTTTCAATTGGGTTTACTGTTTTCTAGATGGGTATTTCGTTTCGAATCGGATCAAGCCTTAAAGGACAAGGGCGTGGTTCTCACTTATTCACTTAAGTATCCAGGGTACCATCAGTGGGGCAAGGGGGCAACGTGGGCGTCTGCTCGTTTTGGCTTCAACCTGGCCCAGGGTTAAATTCCTATCGACTATATTTTCGCACAGAAAGCGAGACGCAGCTTGTGGGTGGCACAGTTTTGTATTGTTTGGGATATTGCTGTTTTCTGGCTAATTACCGGATATATTTCAAGTTTATAGCATGAGATCATAAGATAAGAATAAATATACTATCCACTCCAATGTATAGAAAGTAAAATTTGGCAAAACAGTGACATTTTTCCCGTCATACACAAGCTTGTAGAAGTAAGTCATGTGAGCTACGGTGAATCTACACACCAAGTTAAAATCGCTGAAAATCAGCAGCATTTTGGTGATTAAACTTGATTAAAGATCAGTACACTTTCCAGCAAAATAATGTTGCTGAATCTTCCAGTAATTCTTATTTTATAACTCCTTTTTTATTGTCTTTTATTCCTGTGGGTGGATTATGCTTTTTAAACATAAAACAAACTAAAATCGATTGTCTATTTATTTGAAAATTACGTGTTTATTCAAAACATTGCTTTTAAACGCTTCCAGGACTGGTAGCCGGTAATTTTTTTTAGTGATCAGCTCACTATTTTCAAGACAGTCAATAAAAAGTCGCTTTTTGACGTAGGATTACGTCTTTCTTCCACATATTGGGGGCGCAAATAAAAAAAAACAAAATCGACCGCGTTACGAAAAGTGGTTAGGTTTTGACCACTTATAACTCTGTCAATAGCGGATGGATTTTAATTCTAAACAAGCCAATCGATTGGAAATTTTTATACGAATCTGCTAAAATGACCACTTTATCAATTTTTAATAGGTGGAGAAAATTACACAAATGTCCAACTGTTGCAATGGTGATCAAAATTATCACCGATTGCCTGCAAAAAGCGCTTTCCCTAACACAGATTTCGCCGAACGGTGCTTATTCAATAACCGTGTGTGGTGGTGGTCGTCATAAGCTGCTTATGACTAAGTGTAGCTGCTTATCTAGCAAGTGTAATGTTTACTAATTCTAAAGTTGCATGGCCTCGAGACTCTTTTGAACCATTCAAATCTCCCGGTTTGGATGGAGTTTATCCAATTTTAATTCAAATGTGTAAAACAGTATTGATTCCGGCCTAGGAAAGTTTACTTAAGGCAAGTTTTTTGTTTAGATATATTCCTACAACGGGGCGACAAATTCGAGTAGTATTTATACCAAAGACTAATAAAAAAGACAAGTCTTCTCCCAAATCATTCAAACCTATCAGTTTGTCGTCAATTTTCCATAAATTAATGCAAAAGTTATGTAGATGAACATGTCAAATCTGAAAATCTTCCAAAAATTCCAATAACTTCTTCTTCTTATTCGCATTTCAAGCTTATTTCTAAGTGCATATTAACTTATTGCGTGCTCTCAACTTAGTGTTCTAAATGAAGTCGAGAAAATTTCCAACCCAAATGATTCCCTCGACCGGACCGGGCCGCCTCCGGCTTGGTAATACCGTGCCTTTACTGACTAGGCTATGAGGCCCCAAAAAAAAAATTGCCATCAGTAAAGCTCAATTTGCTTATCAACCAGGCAAATCAACAATTACAGCATTACACACTCTTGTCTCATAAAACGAAAAATCCTTTGAAGCAAAGGATGTAGTCCCAAGCCATCGAAACTTCCTCAAAGTACCAAGGCTGTCGATTCATGTAGACATGACTTGTTCTCGGCAATTTGGTTACCACATCTTAAGATTGAGCTACTACTTGAAAGGTATGACTATCTACTTTCAAACGGAACAGGCAAGGAACCGATTGGAGTTGTAGGTGGCCAATCGGAACGATAAAACCCGTGAAAGGTGGCTCTGTGGAAATTCGGATTCACCGGGAAAATGGTAGAAAGTAGACCTAGAGATCCGCGATTCTTTTTTCTAAATTGCATACAATCATGAGCATAGAGGAAATATACCATCACCATATCGATTTTGCAACCAACTGGCCAGAAAACGGTCCTCTGGATATCCGGAATCACCGGGAAAATAGTCGATTCTTAAAAGTAGACCTGGAGATCCGTGCTTTTTTAGAAAATGTGAAGAACCCTTAGTTAAGAAGATATATCTCAATGACATATTGAATTGGGCCCGCAGTGGCCATTAAATGCCTTTCTGGATACCCGGATTCACCGGGAAAATGGTCAATTCTTAAAAGTAGTCCTAAAGCTGCGCATTTTTTTCTAATTTGCAAACAATCATGAGCATAGAGGAAATATTCCATAACCATATCAATTCTGCAACCAATTGGCCAGAAAACGGTCCTCTGGATATTCGGAATCACAG
Source organism: Ochlerotatus camptorhynchus (assembly GCF_037179485.1). Classification (NCBI taxonomy): domain Eukaryota; kingdom Metazoa; phylum Arthropoda; class Insecta; order Diptera; family Culicidae; genus Ochlerotatus; species Ochlerotatus camptorhynchus. The sequence goes on from NW_027040553.1 coordinate 1,876,063, forward strand.
GAAAAATAGTCAATTCAGTGTCAACATTTCAAAGGGGCGTAATTGTATTTATAAACAATGACTTTAGTCGTCGATTTCTCGTGAATTAAAACTTACTCATGAAGATTAATGACACAAGCAGGCAGATGAATGTTTCCTTTACCAGCTAGCATTGTTAATTTGGAGGGATGGACTTTTATTTGCGAGAAATCGATAGCTAAAGCCATTGTTTACAAAAGCAATTACGCCCCTTTGAAATGTTGGCACTGAATTCCAGAAAGTAGACCTAGAGATCCGCAATTTTTAAGCAATGTGAAGAACCCTCAGTTGAGAAGATATATCTCAGTGGCATTGGTTGGTCCCCCGGTGGTTATTGAACACCTTTCTGGATATCCGGATTCGTCGGAAAAATTACCTATTCTCAAAAGTAGTCCTAGAGATTCGCGATTTTTTCTAAAATGCATACACTTTTGAGTATAGAGGACATATATCACCTCCATAGAGATTCTGGCACTGGTAGAAATGTTATCGAATCGTGATATAGGGGAATTTACGTATTCTCGTCAATCTAAGCAGTGTCTGCACTTCTACTAGCATTTTCTCAGCGTCACGCACATATATGATGTGTCTGTTTGTTTACATTCATCTGCTGCTTGCTTCTCTATCCATTCCAATCGACAGAATTTTTCAAAACGTTTTGAAAGCGTTTTTACAACGCTCCAAACTTCTCAGGTGAGTGTGACTATTGTCGGCAGTCTCTTTTTCTTCGGCAACCTTCCCATTAGAACTGCGTGTTAACCAGCTGTTCTATTATCGGCAACTCGAAATCAACCTTATTTTGTAGTGCGTATGCTTTATTTGAAGAAAAATGTAGCATTACTGGATTGCTCGATCGTTCAAATATAATCAGATTGAAGCTGAAAGGCTAAACAATCGTTTGGATACATTCAGGGAAGTGCGTTGATGGGAAAACATAGTGAAATTAACGTTTAAATTTTGGTTGCCGAAAACAGTCAATGGGTGCCGAAGCCAACATTTACCCTATCATCAAATCTTGGAGAGTCAACCATTAAGGTAACAGCTGCTAAAGGCTGTCCTCAAGGAGGCGTCCTCTCTCCTCTTATATCTACTTGAATCGCTAGGGTTTGAAATTATTGGGTTTGCGAATGATATAGTGATGGTAGTCCGCGGAAAATTTGATGAAATCATTTCAAGCATAATGCAGACGGCATTAAATGTAACTACACTGTGGTGCAAAAATGAAGGATTGAAAATAAATCCTTCAAAGACAACTAAAGGGTGATACGGTCAAAATTTGGTCAAGGGAAAACGCGTGTAAATCGGTGAAATCGTTTATTTAAAAAATCAAATTAAATTTCTTTTTCAAGTTCAATTAGTATAAAATTCAGGAAAAATATTCAGTTAGGCTTCCGCTTTTCCAAATCCGAGTTGCCGGGCCTTACGCTTGACCCCTGCAATCAGATTTTGTACAGCCACCTTGTCCACCTTCTTCGCCGCAGAAAGCCAGTTTGCCTTGAACTGCTGCTCGCCCTTAGCAGTTTTTTTGGTCTTCTTTAGGTTCCGCTTGACAATAGCCCAGTATTTCTCAATTGGGCGGAGCTCTGGCGTGTTGGGAGGGTTCTTGTCCTTGGGAACCACCTGCACGTTGTTGGCGGCGTACCACTCCATGGCCTTTTTACCGTAATGGCAAGATGCCAAATCCGGCCAAAACAGTACGGAACAACCGTGTTTCTTCAGGAAAGGCAGCAGACGTTTATTCAAACACTCTTTCACGTAAATTTCTTGGTTGACAGTCCCGGAAGCTATGAAAATGCTGCTTTTCAAGCCACAGGTACAGATGGCTTGCCAAACCAGATATTTCTTTGCGAACTTTGACAGTTTCATGTGCTTGAAAACATCTGCTACCTTTCCCCTTCCTTTTGCCGTATAAAACTCCTGTCCCGGAAGCTGCTTGTAGTCGGCTTTGACGTAGGTTTCGTCGTCCATTACCACGCAGTCAAACTTCGTCAGCATCGTCGTGTACAGCCTCCGGGATCGCGCTTTGGCCGTCGTATTTTGTTTATCATCGCGATTTAGAGTCACTACCTTCTTGTAAGTCGATAGTCCGGCTCGTTTTTTGGCTCGATGCACGGTTGTAGACGATACACCCAGCTTATTTGCGGCATCTCGGAGAGAGAGGTTAGGGTTTCGCTTGAAACTACCGGCAACTCTCTTTGTCGTCTCAGCGGCTTCCGGTTTTCGATTTCCCCCCGATCCAGACTTCCTGGCTGTCGACAAACGTTCCCCAAACACTTTAATTACATTTGTAACGGTTGATTTGGCAACTTTTAGCGATTTTGCCAACTTTGCGTGCGAGTAGCTCGGATTTTCGCGATGCGCTTGGACGGCATTTTGACAACTGAAGAGTGAATTCCAAAATCAAAATAGGAGCAACATTCTACACACACACACCTTCAAAATGAGGGGTGTTCAGGTTTTTTAAATGCAAAATTGAAAGAAATACGTCAAGTTGATATTGACCAAATTTTGACCGTATCACCCTTTAAGGTAACAGCTGCTAAAGGCTGTCCTCAAGGAGGCGTCCTCTCTCCTCTTATATCTACTTGAATCGCTAGGGTTTGAAATTATTGGGTTTGCGGATGATATAGTGATGGTAGTCCGCGGAAAATTTGATGAAATCATTTCAAGCATAATGCAGACGGCATTAAATGTAACTACACTGTGGTGCAAAAATGAAGGATTGAAAATAAATCCTTGAAAGACAACGATTATACCCCAGACAAATAGACATAACACTCGCAAGTTGTTCATCGAACAAGCATTGAACGGTCAATTAGGTATCGGTATCGTAGTTGGTAGTACCGCCACCTGTGGCGCGCATAGTCAATTCCCTTGCGTTTAACGTTTACACACTATCGCCATCTGTTCAGCGTACAGTGTACTCAACAGATGGAGGTAATGTTGTAGCGACGATGTTTTACACTGAAAAATATTCAATGTCTGTGATTATACCCTTGTAAAAGGCGAATCGTTGTAGAAATAGAATTCAAATATTCTTCGGAAGTTAAATACTTAGGCGTAACGTAAGATAGTAAGCTCTATTGGAATGTGCATTTAGAACAAGTTATACAAAAAGCAACCAATGCTCTTTGGATTAGTAATTATTCGGCTATAGTAAGTAAAACCAAGAATAACGAAACTAACTCAGAGAGTGAGTCACTTTTACTCATTCGTATGGAGAAATTTATCTGTAACTAAGTAACGTACGCTTTAATAAATTTCTCCATACGAATGAGTAAAAGTGACTTACACACTTAGTTTTTTCTACCGAGCTCGGCAGTACAAATCTGGGCAAAAAAAGTTTCACTAAGATCTAAGCAAAAGTGACATTTGATTGCTGAGTCTCGGGTAATGCTTAGCTGAATCTCACCAAACAAATGAAATGGTTGCTGAGATCTCAGTAAAACTTTTTTTTGCCGAGATTTGCACAGCCGAGCTCGGTAGAAAAAACTAAGTGTGCACACTAAGATTTTGTTTCCGTGTTCGGTAAATTTTACCGAAATCAGAACAGCTGAACGTTCGGTAAAACTTTGACCTTCATTTTAAGGGCTATTGAATTTGAAAATAAGTTCAAAACATGTTCAACCTTGTTTAAATGATCAATTCGACAGTGAGCATGCATAAGGGCCTATACGCGATGATCGATTCCCTTCGTCGATTCTCTTCGTCGATTTTCTCTTTTGTTAATAACTCGCTAGATTTAACGTTTCTCGATGCGTTTGCTGTTGCTTTTGATAGCCAATACAACCTGTTACTACTCTGCATTGAACAAATTCTAGAAAATTGTTTCGCCTAGCTGTAGCAATGCAAAGAGAAAATCGATGAAGAGAATCGATCATCGCGTATTCGCCCTTATGAATGCTCACTGTCGAATTCTTGTCATTTTAGTGGAGATTTAGTTTCAAAGTAGCTGAAAAGCAATTGAATTGAATTGCAAAAAAATTACCGAACAGTTCAGCTGTTCAGATTTCGATAAAAATTACCGAAGTCGGCGGTAATTTCAAAGTGTGTGTACCCCCTGAGTAAGATTCGTTTTCAGTGCATGTAGTGTCCAAGGGGAGGAGGTGGCTGTCAAATACGAACAATCGTCGCCTACCTCGCATGCCTCGCATAACTGGTTCCAAAGGTAAACAAGCCATAAGAAACCTACAGCGATTGTTTACGTTTGGAGCCAGTTTCATACAAGAATGATCAGTAGGCTGATTTGACAGCACGTCCCCCCCAGGTAGTGTCAACATAATGCCATCTGCAGAACACGCTACGAAACATTATTGCTTTAAACGTCAGTAATTGATGTTCCACAATAATTGCATACTGGCATCGGATATTTCATAATTTCGAAAGCCCTTCACACCTTTCGATCAGCCAGTACATTTTCGCATTCCTCAGTTGATTTTTTGCTTAAATTGTCCGAATAATTCCAACAGTTATGATCCACCGTACTCAGGGAGGCACGTCTGAGATACTACCCCACACCAACAGTTGGAATGTTCGCACAAACGTGCGATACCCTGGTCCACATTGTTTGTATGACGTACTTTGCGGCGGTTTATGCACTTGCTATGTGTACATAGCAACATACTATTTTTCATGTTTCTACCTTCATTCAGCTACTCGGTCGACGAGCGAGACAAAATCGGCTTTCTTTGATTACTCAGCTGTGCTGCACACAATTGCAACTGCCTACTGAGCTTGAAGGGCTTTTTTCTTGCTGTGATTTACTTCGGTTCGTTTTCGCAGACTTCTCTACAGTTGGCAAGCCATCCTCGGCTACCTATATATGTCTAAAATAAAATAAAAAAAATGTATTTTAGGCGCAAAATTATCACAGTTTTATGACGAGGGGCAGACGATGTAACCGTCGAAGACGTGCACATTCAATTAGTAAGTAGGTATGCAGGCTACTGTGATGAAGGGAGATTGTTTTGTTATTTGGATTTTCTATGCGAAACAATGAAAGATTTCAGTCAAAACTCACTTTGAATCACATTTCTTTTGTTTTGCTGTCAAAATTGCAGGTACCTACGTCCGAAAACGGCGAAATTCTTATTACTGTTCAGTCAGTCATTTCCCATCAGGGAGGAAGTCATTTTTCCTTTACCGGCGACAGCTCAACGGAAACGGCATGGAAATGAAAATTCACATTGTGCAGCCGTAATCCGATTCGTCTACCTCTAGGAACGGCTGGCCAGTCAGTCAGCCTGGCATAGTGGTGATAAACCACGTACACAATTTCCTTCAGTTCCCACCAAACCGGTAACGAGCACCGGGAAGATATGATGGCTTTTCAGTAAAAAAAAAACTTGCGCCATTGTCTCCCCGTCGTCGTCGTCGACGTCGTTTTAACATGAGAATGTTTTTGTTTTACTGTAAAAATTGGGACACCGAAGCAGTCTGAGTAACGAAACATTCATTTTCGTAAAGATGATGAGATGAGATGTGCACCAGATCATTGCCCGGAATGATTTAACCTCACTTTTTTGACAGCTCAGGGAGCTTGTTTACAACAAGCTGTGTTAGAATTTGAAACGAAAGAACGAAATTTTTCGTTTTGTCGGTTTTCTGATTGTGGTCGAAGCGATTTTGAAACTCTTATAGGGTTAACTACCCCATTTACGGCCTATTAAGCACAACCCGCACTTAGTATTTCTTAATCTAGCGCAGTTTAGCACCAAACGGAATGTTATTATTACTGATGGCTTCCAAATTTATTTACCTTTCCGTATGTACGGTAAGATTTGATAAAGAGAAACCAATCGTTGAGATATTGTCAAAAGTCTAACACTGCTTCTTGACGCCAAACTCGGCCTAAAGCATTGAAACGCCAATGAATTCACTTCGGCCTATCGGATGAAGATAAAAATTGATTCGGTCGGAGCGCTCCTTTGTTTTTGGGAATAATGGGTGCAAACCTTCATATCACCCGTTCTCATTGCAGGGCTGGTAGCGTAGCGTGTCACTTTTAAGTGACTTGGTCACTTTTTTCAAGCCAGTCACTAAAAAGTCTCCTTTTTTAAGGCCAAGTCACTAAAGTCACTTTTTCTTGTAATCAATTTTTTAGCGTGAATTTATTTCAAGATTGATGCTTTGTGACGTTTAACCGTCTTTCTCTGTCTACAGGATGTCTACTCGATTTTCTAAATAAAATTACCTGAGTTTTCCTGTTTTTTCCAGAACTTTAACGGATTAGTTCCAGGCTTGTAATAAGAAAGCTATTTTTTTTAAATGCGTTAAAAATATGCTTTTTGGTAGATCAAAAATAGCACAAATGAACCCAAACGTTTTTAAGATATGGCAATCAGTTTTTATAGAAACAGCTTTACAATGAAATGCATTGAATGTTGAAGTTTAACGCTTTCTTAATTTCTCACTTTCAAAAGGTTAAAATAACTTACTTAATTTGAGTAAGTCCAAGATCTTAAAATAATCAATGTCTTGAAGTTTCGTATTCCATGTACAAGTTCAAGATATTAAAAATTCTCAAAGTGCCAGAATTATGGAAAAAAAGAAGAAGATTTATTTCATGTTCGTAATAAACTTTATGCATGATAAGAGATCTTCATTGTAGTCCCATTAACTTCACAACAATTGTAGGAACTTTTGAGAAGTTCTAATGAATGAAAGGAAATGCTGAGAATTTCAGTGAAGCTCCATAAATTGTTGGAACATAAGGGAAGTTAACACGCTGAAAATATGGGGAACTTACTGTTCTTTTAGCATCCAAAAATTTTCAGGAACTTTTATGAACTTCCTAGAATGTCAGAGAACTTCACAAGTGTCAAGCGAACCTGAAAAATATAGAAAACTTGAGTGGTATTGAGCAAATTTTTAATAAGTTCTAAGCACATTAGAAAAGCTAGATCTAGAGATCTTTGGGGAATTTCAGAACTTAAGAGCAGTTAACGTAACTTTAGTCCAGACTTTTGGAGCAGTTTAAAGATGTATAATCGTAAATTTAGAAAAAATCAGGATAGTTCCATGATGCGCTGAAAAAAAAATCGAGAACCTTTAAGATGTTCCGAGAATTTCCGGGAAGTACAGAGACCTTCAGAAAATTTATGCAAACTAATATGTCAGGAACTTCACAGAAGGCCAGAGAATTTCAGGGAAATTTAAAGGTGTTTACGGGAATTCAATTTTTTGCCGATCAGAACCGAGATCTTCAATAGCTTCGAGAACATCAAGAAAGATCAGAGAATCAAAGGGCAGTTCAAATAATTTAGTTTCGAGAAACTCAGGGAATTTCCGGAAACTTCAGCAAAGCTCCGAGAGAATTTCTGGAACGTGATAAAAATTATATAAACATTCGAAAAACGTGAGAGTATTTTAAGGGTGAAGAAGAACATAAAAAATGCACAAAATTAGCTAAGTTGATAAGAGAACATCAACGAAGTTCCATTAATTAAAGACAAATTTTAGAACTTTTAGCAAGGTGCGATATCTTCAAGAAATTTCAGAAATTATTTTTAGATAGTTCCATGATATTCAGCGAAGTTCCAAGTACTTCGAGGAAGATCGGATAGCTTCAGAATAATTCCATTAACTTAAGAAAATTTGCAGTGACTGGAGTTCCACACAATTCTATGATTAATCCAAAAACGTCAGAAGTGTCAGGGAATTCAGAAAATATATCAGAAGTTTCCCGGATTATTAAACAAATTTAGAGAATTTCAGATAAGCATAGACAAGTTCAGGGAAAATGAGGGAGTGTGTAAAATGGTTATAATACTAAAGGAAAATTGTCGAAACTTCAAGGCAAATCAATTAATTTCAGTAAAATTGCGGGTTCTTAAAAAATACTGATAAATTCAGGGCAGGCTACCCAAGTAACAATTTTGGTTTTATGAGGATTCTGTAGACCATGATTTAGACTTGTAGAATGATATAAAACCGCGATAAAACCTGGAATGCTACTTGGGTACAGAACTTTAAAGAAATTCAGTAATCGTTTAGGCAGTTTTAATAGCACCAGGACAGTCTAGGCTATTGAAGAAGTTTTGAATTAGTGTCGATATTTTAAGGGCTCATGATCTTCAGAAAAATCTTGAGAACTTCAGTGAAAACCATAGAACTATATTAATTATTTCGTTCTAATTCCATGAAAATAGCGGGAGCACAAATGTTCCAGAAATTTAGAAAACTTCGAAAACTTTACAGAAGGACAGTGGTCTTCAGAAACATTTCGAGAACTTCTTAGAAATCTAACGAGCTTAAGAAGATTTTTAACTTCAAGAAAAATGTGGGAACTTTCAAGTAGTTCTGAAGACCTCTGAATAGTCCATTCCATTTTCAACGGAGATTTCCATTGAAATATTCCTCAAAATTTCGATTTTTTTTTGTTTTCCTCTAAAATTACCTTGAAATTCTCCACAATATGAACCGTTTGGAAAGGTTCTCCAAATATTCATTGAATTCATTTCCGATTTCTTTTTGAACCTCACTCCTTCCCTTGGCATTCTACTTGTATTGAAAGTCTCCTAAGGATTCATTGGCATTTCTCCTCACAAATTTCTTTGATTCCTTCTCATAATTTGTTTGGCAAACTCTCCTGAATTTAATTTCTGAATTCCTTTGAAGATGTCCTGGAGTTATTCTCAGATTTCATTGCAATACCCCTTTTAGTATTTTAATACAAATTCCTTGGAATTTTCGTCTACTACTACGACTACTTTTCTTTTCTTAGGTCACTTTTTAATCACTATTTTAACAACTATAGGTCACTATTTGGTCACTTATTTCTTCAACATGGTCACTAAAATCACTATTTTTGACAGCAGTGATCGCTACCAGCCCTGTCATTGACTTCGTTCGGTAGCTTATTAACTAAAGTATCGTACCAAACGCATAATTGACTTGTTAGCTCTGAAATCATGGATTTATTTGAAGTTTTCTGCTCGATAGGCCCAAAATGGGCGATTAGACCGAAGTAGTACTCTACACTACTTCAAACCAGCACAATTTTAGTGAACAATCACTCATAGCGATGCACCCCAATGACATTTATATAAGGTTTGGGCCAACATGCAGCTTGCTGGTGTTAGAAGCAAAAATGTTGTAAACATTGCTGAACATCTGCGAACAGATAGAAATACGTCACTGCCAACATACTTAGAACAGATAGAAATACGTCACTGCCAACAGCTGTTTCGTGTAAAAAGATAAACATTGCAATAAAATACGAACACCACTAAACATTTGCACATTTCACAAACACCAATAAGCCCTTTGCCCCAGACCTTATATAAACGTCATTGGATGCACCCTACGTCATCGTTCAATGATCATCCGAGAAAATCAAGCATCAGTTACGTTTTGTGAAATATATCATGAATGATAACAATCCATGAGCTTCATGCATTATTGAAAATCGACACAGTTCCACGAGGTAAACAGGAAGCCTAATCGGATTTGTAGTAATATGTTTCACCTTAACTCGACTAATTGAGTGCGGCTCTTTTTTTCCGCGCAGAATGGCAGAGGAACCTGACCCGCAAAGCAGCTTTACACTGTCAAGTGACACGTGATTGACGCTTTTCCCTTTCTTTGCGGTTTAGCACTCATTTGACCGATTTGTCTATTGGCTTAAATGTACCTAGTGTTGTTCCGAACCAGATCGATTCCCCGTCAACAATAATGGGTACGTATACGGGCGATTTCTAGGTCAACGACTGTTCGTCGACTAATTCTACATGGTTTTGTCCTAAACACTAGCAGACAACGAACGCCAATGACTATTTAGATATACATATATGGTTTCTCATCGATTCGGCAAACCGCCGTCGCTGCCGCTGCCGCGGGCGGCCTTGTCACAGTCGAGCGCCGCGCAATACATCTTTTGACAGGTCCGTGGTTCGTTGGGCAATTTTTCCGGATTCGCACTGCAACTCTTGTCATGGTGGTGGTGCTGAAGGTGGAATTGGTCAGAGCTAAACATTTGCTGCGGTTTTTCCGCTTTATTGACTTCGTCGGGCAGATATTTGATCTTTTCTCTCGGCCGATGTATTGCATCCATCTGGTGGGCAATGGATGGGACACGTTCGTCAATGACGCAGAAACAAAAGCGAATTGCTGCGGCCGGCGGTGACTGGGCACGATATCTTCCGGTTCATCTAGCAATTACAGTGCACTTTAAGTAGTGTGAAACCGAAAGTGTCGGATTCTCTCAAAATTGGAACAATCTATTGTCTGTCAAAGTCATAGGAAAAGTCATTCCAATCGAACAGAAGACCTGTCAAATGGATAATATGTCACCTCTTTATAAATTCAGGCTCTTTAGGATTCTCATGTCAAGCATTAGTGAATAGAAAAGATCTGCCAGTTTTACATTCTGTTATTTCTCGCGTAACATTTAAAAAGGGCCTATCCTCGTTGATCGATTCTCTTCATCGACTTTCTCTTTGGTTTACCACGGCAACATAAACGAATTTTCTCGCTAGGCTCGCAGCACATGTCGACAGAAGATGATGTTAGTTTGCGCCTGAACACACGGAAAGGGAAATTCATTTGCAGTCGGGCTATTCGCGAAAGAGAAAATCGATAAAGGGAATCGATCAACAATGATAGGGCCTATTCTCGAATTGCGTGAGATTTCCGTTATTCCGTTTCAGACGGAATAGTAAACACAGACTGGCGAAGATAAATCCAGCAGTGCCAAACGGACTGTCAAAATGTGTTTCAAACGGATAAACGTTTTGATTGTGGCGAGTATTGAAAACACTAAGCATTATTGGTTTATGTTTTCAAAACCTTGTAGTGGATATGTGATATAATAGTAGTGATTTTAGTGACTAAAATAACGGAAATAGTAACCAAATAGTGACTTAAAAACAAAAAAAAATGACCAATAGTGACAGGTTTTTGGCTGGTGGCGCTACGCCATCCGGAAGAATTTTCGTTTGAATTATTTCCAAATGTATAGTCCAGTTCAGTTTTTACGTATTCAGTAACCGTGTTGTGCCAGTGTTAGTGATTTAGACCGTGAAATTAGCATGGAAAGAAAAGATTTCCATTGGTTAAACCCTGTTAAGCCGTGCCGTTCTTTTCTGTATACTAATTTGGTGAGCTCGTTCCTTAATTTTTGTGGTAATTCTATCGTAAATATTTTTTTTTAAATCATTAAATACGCGTCAATCAAATTTTGCGCTACTGTTTTATAAAAAGTTTCAGTACATTATCAGCAAAGATACTGTACCGGAGCGGGGCTTATTGTAAGCAAAATCTTCGGAAGCATGCGATCTTGAAATGGGCTAATGGGTATACGGTGGAGCTGTCACCTTTGAACTCCAGAGTTCAAACTTTTTGCAGTCATAAAGAAATGGTTACAGGTAGATTTTATACATAATACCACTGCCACTGAACGAATGAAAAATTGCATCAGTCAAATGTGTCAAAATTAGTCTGTTTTTTTTTTTTATAAAATTTTTATTCTAATCCTAACATATAAACATGTCTTACAAGCTAAGCTAAGAAGAATTTGAAGCTAGGCAAGGAGATCATATGTCGTTCTGTTTCCAAAATATATTGACTAAACTGAACAAATTTTCTTAGAATCATAATTTTGTCATCCCTGCTAAACTCTTCTAAGGTTGGAGCTATCAAACTGGAAAAGGTTAAGAAGCGTTAAACGAGGATCAAATCTGTTTAGTAAATGTCTAATAAAATAGTTCCATGACTGATTGACCGAAAAACGTTTACAAAATATATGCTCAAGATCTTCAAGGAATCCGCATGATAAGCAATTAGGGTTGTCAGCAATACCTATGCGATACAAATGAGCTCTGTGATCAATTTTCCTATTATAAAGTAAATAAAGAATAGATTTTTCATTTGAGTTCAGGTTCTTTAAGTTGATATTATTCCAGACACGTGGCCAATTGTTTTGTTCTTTAGTTTCAATAGTTGGTCTAGGCAATGATCCAATTTTATCAGAATATAGTTTTGTCATAGAAAAAGGTTGTGTTAGATCATGTTCGTAAAACAAATTCATGAAAGAAGGATACATATGTGGTTATATATTAACAGGTTTCCTAATGACTACTGACTACTGATATTAGGCAGAATATAATTTTTCAACAAACACGTGTCGGTCGAATTAGGATTTATCCCAGGCTACTATTGTAGAAAAACGTAATTGATAGATATTGGGCGGAACGCGTCGGAATTTTTAGAAAAATAGGGCGCACGCTTGATCCGGTTTAAGATACATTGTTGACTGCTTTCGGGAACATGATTTCATTTTAATAACTTGTTTACTTGTTTAACCAGGGCTTAAGCAATCGTCACGTCGGTCATAGCTTGTTATGATAGCCTGAACAATGCGTAAAGAGCAAACCGCGAAACATTGAACGTCGCGTGAAAGTGGAACTTAATGAAGGCCTTAGTGCTTTTTCGTAACTTTTAGTTTTCGGATTAGAAAAATCATCGGTTGCAGGACAATGTTACCGATTTATATTGGATAATCCAAAGCTATGTTGATCATTATAACATTAAATTTAGAATAACAAATGATAAGACAATCTTATTCAAATGTCGTAATAATACCTCTGACCAAGGAAAAATGATTTATATAGTTTTCATAAAAGTTGACGATACAAATACTAATGAGGAAAGGAATTCCGCATTTCCTTTTCCCAAGTCCTTTTCCTCTCCTTCCCTTCCCTTCTTCTCTTTTCAGAAAGCGAGTAATGGCGCTATAACCATATGCCATATAGGGCTAGGACAAGAGTTAGTGCTCAGGTCCCAACCTCTAGAAGAAAATGGGAGCGAGCAAGGGCGCTATAACCTAGGCGAATACAGCATTCCCTCCGTATAGGTTACGTCCGCACACCGCTCTCTGTTGTCCTTCGACTGAGGTCGGCTGGATCGATTGAGGGATGGCAGTGGGTTGGCGGTGCCGTCCACGCTTGTACGGAGGGAGGACTGTACGCTCGAACACAAGGGGTAAATACCTGTGTTCCATCCCAGGAGATCGGACAACCAAGGAGTGTACATTAACTTTCTTAGCTCGGTCACTCCCAACGATTTATATAGCCTATTTTCAAATCCTGCATACGGAGCGGTTGGTACGGTATGTCCCCGCTCTTTGATTACCTGTGGATTAAATGTTAACCACTGTCTATACTTATTAAGTAGACATGGTAAACATTCACTTCCACAAAAATTAACTAAACGCTACACAGTAGGCCTGGCCGCTTTATTGTTTGTTTCACATCCTTGATGTGCAGCAGGCATTAATAATGACAAGAAAAATGATAGATGTATCATTTTCCAGGATTCTTTCAAGTACTGGCTGTGTATGTGTAGACTAGACTAGACTAGACTAGACTAGACTAAAAAAAATGACCAATAGTGACATTCATTGATCTGATGGTTAAGGTTTCAATCTTTCGTTGATTGCGATTGCCGCTTCAAGAATTTTTATAAACTCACAAACCAATCTTTCGATTTAAGCCTATATGTTTTTTTTTTAAATTTATTTGTTACTGAAGATTAGTCCACTGTGGATCTATAAAGTTCAAAGTGTGAATGAAAATAACGAGAAAACTTAAATGCTTGCATTATAAAATTCATTATTTTCTTTAAAATATAATTAGTAAGAAAATAAATACGTGATATGACGATTGCCAGTAACGCCGACTGGGAATATCCTATGGCTAACCCTCCCTACTAACAAAATTCCAGCCTTCCCGTGAAACTTGTGAAGGGTCGTAGAGTTCACTGCATCGCTCTTAACGAAGTGTCGGACTAACATTCCTTCCCCTTCCCCACCAGATGCAAGGACGTGGCCAGGACAGCCTGGTCTGTTGGAGGGAGACACATCTTTTATCTATGAGGTAGTAATTAATCACAAATTACTATCTAACAGCAACGGATGAAGGTGAGTCTCTTTCTTAACAACAGTTTGGAGCTCGTACCACCTACGACATTGTGCAACCTGGTTTATGTTTATGCTATGCTATGCTATAACCGAAATGGCCTTAAAACACGTGAAATAGTTTAATAGCTGCCATGATCCATTCGGATAAGTGAAATTGTACTGAAGCTCTCCCGTAAATTCACATTTTTAATCCTTGGTAATGAACGGTGACGCTAGTTCTCAAACTACGCTTCCGTTCCGGATAACAAGAACAAAAAATCGTCAACAACAACAAGCATTGATTATTGCCTTTTTTTTCATTTCGTGACACTCTATGTATCTTTCTTGGCAAACGATTTTGCATATTCCTAACCTCTTTCCCAAATCCAACCGCAACCTCCTGCTTCCCACCTTCACTCGAAAGAAGTATGAAACTTTCAAGTACATACAATCTTCCTACGGCTCGTGACTGTTTCGTATTTACAAACACATAGCCTGTGGATCGAAACAAATTAGATGTCGAGAACTGAAACGTTCACACCACCAGCACGTCATTGAATTTCCTCTTCCTCGGCGACGTAGATACAAGAAAGGTTGCTTTATAACTACACAGTATGGTGTTAAGCCTGGTTTATTGTATTGTGAAATAGAATTTCGGATCCATTCAACAAGTTATTCGACTTTGATAATCTTTTCATTTGACGCCTGTGATATTTTGGTTGTCAAATCATATGAAATCAAACATCGTTGCACAAGTGACCAGGACAACTCTTGACAATTCGGACCCCGTTGGATCCGCAAAATTTTGGAATGACTTAACTAACATATATGCTATATCAGCAGCATCGTGAGGGAGTGGTGAAAACAGACCTAAAGTGTCTACTCAGCAACTTTTCCACGAATTCTGTTTTCAACTATAGTCAGAGAATCATGAAAATTTTTCGAAGGTCGCTAGCAGGGTGCCTTCCATTCATTTTGACTAAAAAATGTTTTATGAAATTATGGAATAATAAGATATTATGATGATATTTTGTATGCGTAAGTAACAAGAAACGATTGTAAAGTTTGTGTTTGACACATACAACCTGAAAATTTAGCTTTGACAGAGTCACAATGAGCGATTTTCTGATCGCCTCTTCGCGAAGAGTAAAGAGCGAAGAGTGGGTGAAATAAATGACAAAATCGCTTATTGCGACTCTCATGTAGCCAAATTGATTGGTATTATTTGTCAAACACAAACTTCACAATATTTTCTTGATGTTTACACAAACAAAATATTATCATAATATCTTATTGTTCCATAATTTCATAAAACATTTTTTTTAGCCAGAATGAATGGAAGGAAAGTGAGCAATTCCACACCAAATGACGACTCAATAAAACTTGACCTTCTCCGATTTGCATGACACTTTGCATCATTGTTTGTTATGGTCAATCATTCACATTCGTTTTCTAAAATTCGGCCATTTTATATCTTTTATTTTATTTTTTTTTTCAAAATGGCGTCTTTCTCATTTTTTAATCAATTGTAGCCAGGGTCCAACAAAGTCACTTTCAGTCAACCATCACTTTCAATTGAAAGTCATTCTGTCATCTCTTCGAGCAGATCCCCTTCAACATCAACAGAACCACTTTCGGTCAGCTTTCGTCCTGTTTGTTTTGGCTAGACTCGTGTTCATTCCGTCTTCCATTGTCAACTGAACTTACTTTCGCATTGAAGCGAAGCTGTTCGATCCAAATTAGCGCAGTTTTTCTGACTTTTGTTGATTGCTCGGTTAATTTAAGCGCATGCGCATATATCCGTTCACGTAGATGTCAAATTTATCACTGTCGGGTGACGTCTCGAGGCCGGAAATCGATATTCGACGACATTTTGAAATCCATGATGGCAGCTTCCGATTTCCGAGAAAAAAGAGGGAAAACACTAATGCCGACCCATCAATATGGAATCGTCTAGAGATAGGAAATAGATATGCGACGCCATTCTTAAATCCAAGATGGTGGTCTCCATTACAGAAAAGTGGAAAATACTGTAAAATACTCTCCATATGGGTATTTTTGGAATCGCGATGACTTCTAGAGAATGAAAATTGATACCCGACGCCATTTTGAAATCCATGATGGAGGCTTCCGGTTTAAGAAAAGTGGGAAATTCTATCAAATACCCATACATACACACTTAGATTTTTTCTACAGGAGTCAGTAGTGGATTTTTGTTTTGAGAATTCTGAGGAAATACTATGGGGATTCTAAGGAGAGTACGAATTGAATGCAAGGGAGAAGTCCAAGATTATTCTAAGCATAAATTTATGAAATTTTTAAGGTTAATTGCATGGCAATTCTAAGGATGAATTTATGGAAGGAGCCTTCAGGGAGTTCCTAGATGAATCAATAAAAAATCGAAAATAATCTACTTTATCTAATCATGTGCTATTACTTCATGGGTGAATTTAACGATTTACATAGTCGGAGACGCTTAACGTCAAATATCAGACTTAAAGTTGAAATTTTATACGATCGATTAGGAGACTCAATTACAGAGTTGATAGTTCCGTTATAGTACGGCAGTATGAAAATTGTATATACAAAGTAGAAAGCAAGCAAAGGACAATTTTGAGGAAGGTACGAATCGGGTAGTTGTTTACGTCGGATGATGAGTTGAGTGTGTGTGAAATAATCGATATAACAGTTTCCGCACATCGGAGGTACATGAGCAAATCGGCGATCATCCCTTTTGTCAGTGGTGGCAAGGAGGAAACACCCCTCACCATCCCTCATTAACGGATGAGCTTGGTAAAGGAGACGCTCTACCCTATTCGTACCTTCCTCAAAATAGTCCTTTGTTCGCTTTCTACTCTCTATTCACAAATTTCACACTGCCACACTATAACGAAAGTATAAACTCTTTACTTTCATCTCCTCATCTATCGTATAAAATGTCCAATTTAATCCTGATATTTGATGTTCAGCATTTCCAACTACGAAAATAATCTATTTCTAAGAATTTTGTTGATTGTTCTGCAAAGAATTTCAAGAATGCGCTATTTTGTTTGTATTAGCTTATTATTATTAGCCTCTAAGTTTAAGAGAAGGGGAATTATTCTAAAAAAGTTCTTGAGATCATTCCGAAGAAATTCTGTGAAAAGTTCATAGCAAATTATCAAAGTTATTTACCTAGATATATCAAATATTTAAAGATTTCCAACGCAGAATCAAATTCAAGATCATAAAAAATGGGAATTACTATTTATTAGTCATCATGAACAACGTAAGCAAAAGTGAATTATTCAAATCTCTCCAAATGCTCTTCCCAGGAGATTCCGTTGTGAGATTCGATTAAATTAGAAGAATTTATAAAATTTGATTTTAAGTTTCATGACATAAAAAGTTTATTTCAATATCAAACCGTATTTGAATTTCTAAGTTACCATATAAATGGTTACTTATTTAGCATTTACAAGTCACTATTTGGTCACTATTTCCGTAATTTTAGTCACTAAAGTCACTACTATTATATCGCATTAGCACTACCAGCCCTGAAAGCTCTCAATTAATAACTGTGGAAGTGCATTTAGAATACTAAGTTGAGAGCACGCAATAAGCTCATATGCGCTAAGTACTAAGCTTGAAATGCGAATAAGAAGAAGAAGAAGTGTTGCCCCCGTTCGATAAATACCCATAATTGTAGGATATTTGAAACTTTTTATGATACCCGATGACTGCCATCTTGGATTCCAAAATGGCGTCGGATATATATAGTAGGATATTAGACACTTTTTCTGAAAACCGATGGCCACCATCTTGGATTCCGAAATGGTTTCGAAAATCCCCATATCTTAGGGTATTTGACACTTTTTCTGAGCCCAATGTCCACCATATTGGATTTCAAAATGGCAACGGACATCGTTTTTCGGCACCTTCGCGTCGTCTTCATTCCGAAAATACCTATATTGTAGGGCATTTGAGACTTTTTCGGACTTAACTTAATTTCGTTAATTTAATTTTCGTTTACGCCCGAATTGAAGTGAAAGTGAAAAAACGAAGGAAGTAGTTTTTGAGTCATTCATTGCGTCAATTGAAACAAGTCTTTGCTTCAAATGAAATGAACTGATGCACTTGACGAACGAAACAAGCGATGGTCAAGTCATGTTTGACAGGAGGAATGATCACCGTGACTTGATAACAAGAAACACAATGACTTACCCGAAAATGATATTGCTCGAAGTGAAGCGATTCTACGGAGAGTTCATTTTCTTTTCTTTGTTTCGAAAAGGCAGAACCCTGATTGTAGCATGAAAACATCACTATTGATCGAAATGATGTCTGAGACAAAGTGGTTTACGAATTATTACAAAGTGTTGCTGGGAAAAAATATATACGGAATTTTGACGTAGGACTACGTCTTTGATTTCTATATGGGGATACACTTTCTGAAAACCGAAAATGGAACATGTGACAAATTAAGAAAGATTTTGAACGATAATAATTCAGCTGCCCCTGGTCTAATTTCAATAATTTTATCACCAATCGATCAGAAATATGGCTACGCATCGATAACAATGCTTCCGAATGTTGATTTTCAACAAGAAACTATTGAAAAACTGGTAAATGTCCAGCATTGTCCAAAAGCGTCGAATTAACTAACAAATCCACCTATTACCTACATGCATATGCGGTTTCCCCAGCACAGTCGTCAGAGAGTAGTAAGTAGACGAAATAAGTCGAAGTGGCATTCGCCTCCGATCCTCGGGCGCGTGCGAATAGGGAGGATGGAATTGCGTAATATTTTGCACACTCATCGCCACACGCTCAGAACCACACGCTCCCAACGACCACACCACTGTGTTCAGTCGTCGAAATTAGTAGCAGCAGTAGTAGTGCTTTCGGCGTGTGGCGTTGAAAATTGTTCTCCAGTAACAACGAAAGGCTGCCTGCAAGCAGCGAGCTGCTGCGCCCGCATAAGAAACCATCAAAGGAGGAAGAAGCTGCACCGCTATGCTATGGATCGGCATCAGTAGCTCTTCGTGAGTCGCTGCGGATCGGTCATCTATGCCAAGCGTGTCACCCTCGCTCCAAACGACATACAGCTCGACAGCCTCATCCGTGTTGAACACCCAGCTCAGAATTACTCGACCATCACTACAAAACGGTCCTTTTCAGGGCTACCAAAAATTTGTTAAAGAGTATTATTTGGACATTGGTCAAGGTCATCAGTTCCCGCAAGCAGCTAGCTATCAAGGCTCAACCTGTCTATAGAAGGTGTGGAATTGTAGGCCTGAATATATTGGTGCAATTAGTTTTTCCTCGGCTTTCATTCCACACGATTCAATAACCCTTGTAGTGACGTCGAAAAGATTGTTTCAATCGGCGCTTACATATGAAATTTAATGTGGATTAGAGAATTTTTTGTATGTTACCTAAATTTATGAATGGTTTGCCACTAAATGTTGAGATAATTAATTGATTATTGAATTATCACACTGTATACCATGAAAAAGCAGTCTGTTTGTGAGTTTTTGCCTGTTTTCAAGTAAGGAGTTATCATAAAAAAACAAATCGCTAGCTGGTATTTCCCGGCGACTTTACAAATAAATAAAATCAAAGAAAATCATCATGCAGAACTAGCTAGGATTTGTTTTACTTTGTATTTCACAAAATTGCTTTCAAGTGTTAAGACATCGTCTCCCGCGAAGTTTACATTTTTCCCTCTACCAACACATACATCAGGGCTAGATAGATCTCCACAGGATCTATAGAATCCACGCAATTTCAAAAAACCAAAATGCACAGCATTACGAAAAGAGGTCTGGTTTCGACCAATAGCAAATAGATTTTAATTCTAAACAAGCCAAACGATTGGAAATTTATCTACCAATCTGCTAAAATGAACACTTAGTTAATTTTCAATAGGTCACTAATGAAAAATACCTAATGTCCAACTGTTGCAATGGTGATCAAAATTATCACCGAATGTCTGAAAACAGCGCATTCCCTAACACAGACTTAAAAATCGAATTCCATGCGGTCCCATTGAACGGTGCTCATTCAATCACCGTAAGTGGTGGTGTCCAGTCCAGCAGCAGCAGCAGCAGCAGGAGTGCTTTCAACAACAACAACAACAACGAAAGGTTGCCTGCAAGCAGCGAGCTGGAGAGCTCATATGAGCAACCATAGAGAAGGAGGAAGAAGTCCCATCGCTAGGCTAGGATCGGAATCAGTAGCTCGTCGTGCTCAGCTCAGCATTACTCAACCAGCACTACAAAACGGTCCTTTTCAGGACCACCATAAATTTGTTAAGAGTATTATTTGGACATTGGTCAAGGCCATCAGTTCCCGCAAGCAGCTAGCTATCAAGGCTCAACCTGGTCTCTATAGAAGGTGTGGAATTGTAGGCCCGAATGTATTGGTGAGATAAATCATCGTCCGACCATTTTCCAGAACACGCTGGTAGGAAGTGTTAAAAATCCATATAGAATTTGAGAGAAGTGGAAATAATTCAGTCCCCAGAAAGCCAATACAATCAAATTTGTGAGAAAATTAGCTCCCACACAAACGATACTTTCCGCCCCGCCCCATTCATATAATTCGGAAGGAAATCCTGTGAGGGGTGAATTGAATACACTTTAATACCAAAATGCACAAAACTTAAAAATTCGTAAATAATAAAATATTTCAAAATACACCTTTTAAAGCCGGGTAGATGAATCGAAAATACTCAAGTTGACAGTTCCTTGGATTCTCTTCATCAAATTTCTCTTTGAAATAAATACTACAAATTTGATGCGCTTACAAATAAAAAACGGAAGGAGTTAAGATAATTGATGATTGATCAATTAAAAGAACTAAATGTTCACATTTGTTCCGTCCACTAGCGGTCCTACGTCCAGCTTCCGTTCGTGCCCCTAGGCACAGACCCTTCTACTTTTTTTTTAGTAATTGATCATTTTGTCAAGCTTCTGCATTCATGTTCCATCAGATGTCACAGCTGTTGTTTGCGGTGACATCTATTGGAAACCACTCACAATCTGTTTTCTTATAATTGTTCACAGAGGACACTGCAGTGCAAAACATGCCTGGTACCTCTATATATGCATTTATATTAATATTCGAAGTCCCTCCTTTTTTACACATTCTGCACACAAAATAGCTCACCCCTCACAGAATTTCCCGCCGAATTTTATGCATGGGGCGGGGCATAAAGTATCTTTTGCGCAGAATATGTAAAAAAGGAGGGACTTCAAATGTTAAAGCAAATGCATATATAGAGGTACCAGACATGTTTTGTAGTGTCAGGTACTCTATTTTGTAATCTGTGAAAGGGAAATCACAAATCGAGTGTCAACAAAATACATGGCATGTTGAGAGATTGAGGTCGTGAGAGCAAATTTTCTCTCTCTAATTTGAATTTCTTGGCTCTCTGGGAGCTGGTAGTAAATCAGATAAAACTGCATGGGGAAAATAATTTTTATTTAATTGTAGCTTGTTTAGTATTAATTTCCGGGAAAAAAACTGAACGACAAAGTCCCTGATTAATTTCTTTAGGTTGTCGTTCACTTTTTTTCACCTGAATATGCACCGAAAGCGAATTATTCCCACTTGTCTCAATTTATATATGGGAATTTTTATCACTTCCTACCAGCGGAACAGCGCCATCTCTGTGGAAAATGGTCGAACAAAATGATTAATTTTGAGTGAAAATTATAAGAAAGTGTTAAATTTTCAAGTGTCCATAATTTCAATATTTAAAAAGTTTGTGTTTTTCACATTTTGAAATATTCGAATATTTAACATCTTCTTAAAAAAAATACCGGAAGACGGCATTTCGGTCAGGTAAAATTTAAAATTTGTTTATTTTTACGCTATTTGGCCTGGAACTTCTCATCCATAACAGATACGTATTTCGACTGCAATATGCAGTCTTCATCAGTGTCATTTCCACTTATAGCCGAATTTGCATCATTATTTTGACGTTAATTCCTAATGCTTCAAGACCTCGCATCTCCTGCAATGAAAACGTTCCTTTCAACCCCGCCTTCCCCTAAGCACGGCGAGTAAAAGCGAACAGATGTTGTTCATCTTTTCACAGGCAAAAACCACTCAATTTTCACCTATGCCTCATTTCGAAGTGCAATAAACGCAACCGGGGCACGTACATACGTCCACAATTAATGTGTTGGCAGGCGTGAACCAATCCTCAAAAATAGAAGAAGACAAAAAAAAAGTGAAATCGGAAGTAGTTTTCGCACCTTTTTTATATGTTTTGCTATTACCGACCACCGACTGCCGCTCCACTGCTGTTGTTTGGTTTCATAAACGAGGAGGAGGCTTGTTTACATGCGTTTTATAACGATACGTGTACACCAACAGAGGCGCGAGGAAATCTGACTGCTTTTCGGACGATTTCGAAAAAGGTAATAAATTATTCATGAAGGCCCTAAAACAAGAGATCTGCGCACCGTCTTCAAGTGGTGATTTTCATTTAGCGCCTAAATAGGTGGTAGAGGTCGGGTGGGTGGTTTTCCCGTAAAAGCTCACTTTCGAAAAATGCTTAATCGCTACACGGGCCCCATGACTTTTTCCGGGTCTCGCAAGCTTAACGGTTCATGACAGTTTCCGAGCACAGAGAAGCATCATCATCGCTTTCATGCTGCCGATGCACCACCAACAGCAGCAGCATATTGAACCTCTAGCTGTCAGAGTTGTTGAAATTCGTTATCATCTCTGAGTCGAATTGCGCTTTATCAGCCCACGGAGCCAACCACCTACTCGGTCTTTGTTGGGGCCTACGAAGTGAGCGGCAATTTCCTATATATGTTAACAGTCGGGTGTCTGTGTTTGTGTGGTGTTATAGAGTACATAATGGTACAAACAAGAACTTGGCAATCAAAATCGGATTATGGCATGCAATTCCGCCGTAGGCCGTAGAATCATGATTGTTTTTTTTTTCTACGTCAAAATAACTGTGAATGAACAACCGTTTTTAGCGATTACCAATCCCGTCCCGTTCGGCAAATTCCGCGTCGAATCGAGAAACGATTTCTCTGGTTGTAATTTTAGCTTTAATCGAAGACAACAGATCAAGAAGACTGGCAACTCTGCCGTAATCCAAAAGTAGACCCGCGCTTAGGATTATTTTCTTGGATGGCGTGAGTGACGACGGGGGAAGAAGGTCGTCCTTTAGATTATTGAAACAATCAACTCTAAAAAAAAAATTATTTTGTGTTTACGGAATTCTATTAAGAAAACACAAGTCTGTTCGATGTACTCACAGAACAAACAGCAAGGTATTACAAAAGTTGTAACAGCTTATTTTTCAAATAGTTGCCTTGAAGTGAACTAAGTAAAATCCATTGGAAATCCCGTTGCACGAATCGCCAGGCCGGGTTTTTATTTTCATATTGATTACTTGAACTGACTCAACTTTGTCATCTTTGATCTGATGCAGGGATTCACCACTCAAGACAACCTTGAACAGACGTTCAGTTTTAGTGTCTTTTTTTCCCATGATTTGTTTTCCGTCGATCTTGTTTTCCGTGCTGAGCACCAATGCTACCAACGCCACGGAGGTAGCTCCCACACCTTGACCCTACATATCGACCCATCAACTCATGAACCGGGGACCAACGGCTTTACTTCCCTACATCCTGGCGGCGCCGACTGGGATTGAACCCAGGCCTGCTGGGGTGAGAGCTAATCACGCTTACCACTACACCACCGGCGCTGCTCAGTTTTGGTGCCGTAATTGAATAATTTGTGTTGCTTTTCAGTAAGATACTTGAGAAGACGTTTGAACCCAAGTAACAATTTAACAGCCTTTTGGCTTTCACTCTGATTTATTGTGGTTTTATAACGGCAATAAGCAATATTTTTAGTTTAAATACAGCATTGAGCAGTGCAAAACATTCTTGATTAGAAGTTCAGCTTTATGCTGTTTTAAAAACCTTTTGAAGTCTGACGAGAAAATCAGAATGTGTCTGGTTTTGAAAATGAATTTAATGCAGCACTCTATCCCTTTATAAAACTGTTATTGACTAAACTCAATTTGTATTTTTTTTTTTTGTTATTGATGTCACGACAAAATTCTCCATAAAGGTGTTTTATCATTATACAAGCCATTCGGTTTCAAACGGGATCAAAAAGCATATATTGATGCGTTTTGGTGTCAATGAAGTGTATCACAAAACCTCCCACTGCTTTCAAACAAAACTAAAAGATGGATCCGCCTAGAGACAGAGAAAAACATAATCGAGTGGGGCATTCAAACGCAGAATCACAAGGAAATGCCAAACGATAATCGAGTAATAATTCTAGCAAAGCTGTTGACGGAAGAGAAAAGGATTTCAATTCCAGAACTTTATGGGCAGCTACGACAAAATCGGTCAACAACAACAGAGCAGCCGACTGAGAGGAGCGAAGTGAATGCGGTTTACGAAGCACTGGAAGCCGTCAAATTAGACGCTTAGAATTGATGGGAATACTCAGGGTGGCCAGCAAACCGGGAATACCTGGAAATATCCGGGAATTTGAAAAGTAACCGGGAAAACCGGGAAAAACCCGGGAATTTGACGAGAGAACCGGGAAAAATAAATTAACCATACCATAGGAATAATGTTTTACACCAGGATTTCAGAATAAACCATTAAAACAGAGTGATCCTTTACCAAATGAATGTCTTGCTCTATTTGCTGCATAATTTTCTTCAGTTTCCCGTCTTATTGTTTTGAGAATATAATCACTCAGCAATATTGCAAATTGATTTTTGTCGTTTCAATTTCAGATGAAAAGTGCATGGTCCTTAAAAGAAAATATTTAAGATGCTGGACTTTGGAAACAAATATTTGTAAAAACCGAACCTGAATTATTCTTTTCCGGGGTTTCAATTTTTCGTTGTTCAAAATTCTCATGATATGAATTCCAGAATGAACTTGGAATTCTGCTTTGAATTATCATGGAATTCTTCTGAAATTAACCAGAAAACACTCCGCGCAATAATTACCGTTGAATTATTTTTGGAATTTACTGGAAACCCCTTCTAAGAATTTAGTTGGAATCCTTCTTAGAATTCCCTTGAACTTATTTGGAGACTTTGATTCCTTTAAAAATCTTTTAAATTTTTTTAATTTAACTCTATTCAAAACAACAGAAATCTTTCGAAATTTTATTTAGAAACGCTTTGGAGTATTTTAAAGAATTTTTTCTAATTATCAGCAAATGTTTTGCAATCAATTTTGTTGGAGCTCTGTGATGAATCTTTCGCAATAGGGTTGAAAGTATCCCAAGAACACTCTTAGAACTCTGTTTCATGTTGAATTCTGATCATAATTCTCTTGGAATTCTTCTTTAAATTCATCTGTCATTTTTCTCACGATTTAAAGTTTTGTTTTTCATAACTCCTTGGGCTTTATTACGGGTGTCACTACCAGTGTTCGGAAAAATTCAAAAACTAAAATCTTATGCATGAGTTTATGCACCTATGAGTTTTGCCTTGCAAAATTCAACGTCGCAAAAATCACGGATGAGTTTTCAGATTCAAAAATTCATTGCTTTCTATTTTGGCGTTATTCATTGATATTACTATTGTTTGCGCATCAGGGGTTGGAAAACTAACACAACATGCATAGGCATGATATCAATTTGATGATTTTTCGGCGTTGTGAGTGTGAGTGAATGAATATGCATGAGAATCTCAAGCGTGAATTTTGTTTGCCAGATTCGCACGCGAGTTTATTCTCGCAGGGAGGCTCAATGAATGAGATTTGAGAATGATTTTCCGAATACTGGTCACTACACGGTGATAAGGAAGTGATACTCAGAATAAGAGCCGTGATTGCCGTACAAATCAAATGGGAATCACTTCACCGTGACGACAAGTGACAAGTTTTCAGCGTGAAGTGACATCCGTAATAAGCCGCCTTGTGAAATCTTCTAAATTTACCTGAAAATTAATTTAGAACTTGCATTCTTCTCCACAGAAATCCCTCCAAATTCAGCTAACAATTTTTAAGGACTCTAATTTTGGACTTCTGCTCAGAACTTCTCCTTTGAAAACGGTGTGAGAATCCTTCTCAATATATGTTCGAAATCAACACTTTGAATTCTTATAAATTTTACAAAAAATTCCAAGCTTTGTCCGCAAGATTCTATAGATTGTTCTGTAATTTTTTATAAACCTTAAAATGCTTCCAAGAGCTTGAAAATTATGACTCCACGACTCGTAAGTATTTTTTTTCTTCAAATCTGTGATCTTGAAATTGTTTCAAAATCTCACATTTTAATTATTTTTTCTCCAAATCTTGCATCACGAAGATTGTTATTTATCACAAATTTTGAAGAAAAGTTCTAGTTTCAGACTCTACACAAATTTCAAAGCCCCAGAATTTTGGGAATCTCCATAAATCACATTTTTCTATCCTTTCAGTAAATTCCTTCCAGCTTTTTGTTGAATATTAACAACCGGGAAATTTTTAAGATTTTAACCGGGAAAACCGGGAAAAAACCGGGAAAACCGGGAAAAAACCGGGAATTTCAAAATGAAAATTCACTGGCCACCCTGCTGAATACACAGCATATTGTCAATGGCAGCCTTCTCCAGAAATAACGTTGCGATGATGATCCTAGTAGCATCAGTGCCAAACTGGGACTACGGAAAACTGCTGACAGAAAACTTATCCGGAAGAAGGAAAACTTTTCGGGAACGATTGAGCTAACCTGTTCCAAGTTACGTAGACTCACTTCCTGAGAAACTGCTTCTAATAGATGAATTGCCCTTATCATGGATGTCACGCAACTTGTAGATCCAGCGCTGGAGTAGAACATCGTTGCAATGATCGCACAACAAAACTATCGAAAGATAAACAAATTTTGAAGTTTAACTTTTTCCAGGCAACTTTGCCACCATTAATGCCGTCATAAAACTGAACGGAATAGCATCAAGCAAAATGGTTTCAGATAAAAACAATCCATGCTAAAAATTATCTTCATGAAAGCCGCATTAAAATGTTTTGCTTTTGTTAGCGATTTCATGAAAGCAAAACAGCTTTTTGACAAATGACTTATTGAAAAAGAATGTTTCTGCTATCGCCATATTGTTATTATTCCATTTGCTTTTTTACAATCTTCGTTTTTCAAGATGTTTTTCCTTTAAAATAACTGTATTCCCATCAATTCATCAATGAGCAGTAATAGAAATCACGAAAATCATCAAATTGTCTCGGCTGGGAGCAATGATTAACGTAACAAATAACTATATTTTGTTTCCTAAATTAAGAATAATTAGTCAAATCAACGTTTTCCGAACGCAAACCTATTTTTTTCGATTTTACGAAGCTGCACATTAGATTTAATCTGTCGCCTAAAAATAGACCACAATATGAGTGATAATTTTAGTATTTTTTTCACTTTAATGATGAGGAAATTTATGACGATTTTTGACAGATTCATTTTTGAACAATGAATTTGGTAAGATCGGACGATATTTATGCTTTATTTTTAATGCGCTTAGCAAGCGTCAAAGGCAAATGGCACAAGTATTGATGCCAAATGGCTTTTATTGTAGTTTTAATAAGGATTTCGAATGGTTTTCAATGCATTCTTCATATAACCTTTTTGCTGCAAAGTCATTCTTGAAATGTCTCGATAATGCACTCTTAAGAACCTTCTTCAGGGCGGGCCAACAGACAGATTCTGGTCTCAATGAGGTTTTGGTGGATGTAATAAAGGCAAAGCTATTTGAACCAGGGTTTTATGAATGCTGTTTTATAGATGCCTTGTAGAACTTCATAGAACGTTAAATGTTACTTGGGAATCCATCCAAGGTATCACAAGCCAATACATGGCATTCGTACCCCGATGGTCAATTTGAAGTGAAAACTTGAATTTAACGAAGTTCAAAAGTTCCGTCCGAAGAGCCTGGAAATCGGCAGTGGTAATCACAATAGGGGGGACCTCTTCCTTCTTGGCGTTAAATCGGGAATGTTTAGTGGAAATTTGCTTGGATGATGGATCATTATTATCATCCGTGAGCATATAAAATTGCTGGCTCTAATAAATTTCATCAGAAGGGGGATCAAGAGATTGCCCTTTTCTTGTGCCTTTAAGCGGCAGAAGAAAGTTAAGATAAAGAGAGAGAGAGAGAGAGAATGAGAGATAAGGAAGGAAATGCACTTAAAGAGGGGAAAAAAGATAAATCTTAGTACAGTAAACTCTCTCTAAATCGGCATTTAAGGGTTAATGATCCCTCAGGGAGAATAGTGAGTAACAATGGTAAATATTATAAATTGGTCATTGTTTACAATAGCGTGGATTTCTGCCGAGTTCGTGATAAGGAGAGTTGTGTTTTGTTTGAATGGAAAAAAGTGAAAACCTACCTAGCTACGAGTATAACTTAACCTAACGTGCTAGATCACGTATGATCTGATGATTTGATCTCAGGCGGGTGTCCCTGAATCTTTCCAGCATGAATACTCTCCGTTCTTCTAATGTCTGAATTCCAGCCAGGAGGTGGATCTCAGAATTTCTAGTTCGCGGGGTACTGTTTAGGATCATCCTAAGGATCTTGTTCTGGATCCTTTGGAGTTTAAGGTGATGGCATTTGGCGCAACTCTCCCAGATTGGCATCCCGTATTCTATTACGGGATGGATGATTTGTTTGTAGACAGCAAGCTTATTTTTCAGGGAGAGAGTAGACCTCCACCTTGATGAGTGGATGCAGTGATCTTATCAAAATGTTACACTTGGTTTTGATTTTGTCAACGTGCTCGCTGAAAATCAGCTTGCTGTCTAGTGTTAAGCCGAGGTAGACTACCTCTTTCGACCATTCTACCACTGTGTCGTTCAGGCAGATCTTATTATTCACCGACGGAACAAGTCTGGGATACGGATATTCCAGCTGTTGAAATATTCAGACATGACGTCCAGGCCTCTCTGAAGTTCTGCAGTCAGAGCTCCGATGACCCTACCCTTGTAGACGATGGATGTGTCATCTGCGAACAGAGACAATGATCCACCATCAGCGAGAGCCGGCATATCGGAGGTGAACAGGTTGAATAGAATGGGGCCAAGGATGCTTCCTTGTGGAACCCCAGCACCGATGTTGAAAGCATCCGATGTGATGCCATTCAGAGCGGCTCGGAACGTCCTGTTCGATAGATACTTGTTGATTATCTTCACTAGGAAGATCGGAAGACCGTAGTGCTGTTGATCGGAAGACCGTAGTGCAACGCCATGGCAAATGTTTTCGACACAGACTTGTTCCGTCTGAGAATGTTTGTTACTCGAGTCAGCTGGTGGACGGTCGAACGACCTTTACGAAAACCAAACTGGTGGTAGACTGCTCTTTCGAACAGTTTGAAAACCTTTGAGAGAAGGCTGATTGGTCGATAACTTGAAGGAGAGGACGGATCCTTCCTAGGTTTCCGGTTGGTTATGACTTTAGCTGACTTCCAGCACGAGGGGAAGTAGCCAAGTCGGAGGTACAGATTAAAAATCAGTGCCAGATGGTTGTAGAATCTGGAACTCAAGTGTTTGAGTTCCAGATTCAGGATGTTGTCAAAACCTGGGGCCTTCATGTTTTTAGATGATTTGATATAGGCCAACTGTTCATCAGCCGTTATCTCGGATTCCTCGGAAACAATATTGGGAATCTGATGGAGGTTGGTTGCGTTTTCAGCAAGCTCAGCTTCGTGAGGGCTGACGATGGTTTGTCCGAAGTTATGGGAGCTGACGAAGTATTGACCTATCGCGGCAGCCTTCTCTTCAGGAGTTATCAGATGGTCCACTGGGTCACCGTAACGATCCAGTTGGGTCAGTGGTGGAATGGGTCTTGGCTTATTTTTAAGAATTTTGGTTAGTTTCCAAAAGGGCTTTGCACAATCTGGGAGAGAGCGGATCCTGTTAGCAAAGTCTTGATTTCTGAGGTCCACCATCCTGGCTTGGATGGTTTTTGTTGGGCGATTACAGTACTGCCTTCGGTTGGTGTTACGGAGTCTTATCAGATCTGCTCACCTGTCTGGATACTGGCACGTGTTGTTCCCTGGCCCGGGATATCACCTCCTCGATGGAATGCAGACACCGGTCGACAGTGGAGTCGGCACAGTGCTGGAACTGATCCCAGCTGACGCGATGGTAGTTGCGTCGGGAAGCTTGGAATCGGTTGACGGATGAGCCCACTTCGGCCACCACCGGATAGTGGTCCGAACTCTGCTCCTGGTGCGTCACAGGTTTCGCCTCTGATGTTTGGCGTTCAGGTCGCTAGCGATGATGAATTTTCTACGGCGTCGTGTTATCTTGACATTATCCCTCCGCAGGTCTGCCTCGGATCCATCCCTGGCGTTTGCTTGTTTCGGGCAGTAGGCCGCAATGATGGTGACGGGGCCGACGGGTGTGAAGGCTTCAAATCCCAATGCTTCAACCATTTTCAGCTGGAAACTGGGTAGCAGCCGGCAGCATATGTTGTTCTTGGTAGTGATGGCCACTCCACCACATCCACAGCTTGTCCGATCTAGCCTCACGAGAGGGAATCCAGGAATTCATTTCCGGCACCTTCTTGCGGCCGGGCTGGTTTCTCGTCGATGCTTTCTTCCGGATCTCGATGTACTCGGCGCGCTTCGGACAGACCTTGCTTTGTGAGCAGCACCGCAGTTGGCGCAAATGGGATCGGCTTCATCGAGTCTGTCGCAGGCGTCGGGTTTGTGTTGTTTGCCACACTTGATGCAGCAGCTGACCATATGGCAATTCTTCGTTCCATGCCGGAACAGCAGTTCGAGCATTGGGTGACTCTACGGCTGACCGGCTTGTACCGCTCCCACTTCACCACTATGTTGAACAGGACGCGGATGCCCTGGAGGTCCATCAAAGTTGTTGAGTTCTTCTCAAGGTGAACCAGGTATAGCTGGTAGCGGTACTTGACGACCTTGTTGTTAACTATATTCTCCCTAACTTGATGGTCCCTTAAATACCGATTAGAGAGAGACTTACCTTACTAATCAGGCTAAGGCCTTGTTGTCCTCTGCTGTCCGAAGAAGTCGTCTCCACTCTACTCGATCCATGGCCAAACTTCGCCAGCTTCGTACTCTGCAAAGGGTCCGCAGGTCGCCTTCTACTTGATCCACCTTGCCCGCTGCGCCCCTCTTCTTCTTGTTCCTGTTGGGTCGCTTTCGAGAACCATTTTCACTGGGTCGTCGTGCGGCATTCTTACGACGTGCCCAGCCCAACAAAAAGAGCGCGTTGGTCCTCTACGAGCATAGTCCAGGTCTCATGGCCGTAGTGGACCACCGGTCTAATCAGCGTCTTGTAGATAGTCAATATTAATGGGTATTTGATATCAAACATCCCTATTCTAAACATACACTGTTCGGAGTCGATCCGGATACTATCCGGATAGAAAAATAATTGATAGTATCCAAGTTAAAATTATCTGGATAGCAATATGAATAACCAGAAACAACTTCCAGGAATAACAATTTTCAGAGAAAACCTGAAGATTTTTTTTTTTTTTTTTTTATAGTCACTTTAACACACTTGGGTCATTCGTGACTTGTCCGGAGGTGAGATTTGAACTCGTGACTTTGGCGTGAGAGGTATGGATGTTAACCACTACGCCGGGGTCGCCCCCCAAAAGCCTGAAGAAGCTCAGAAAAACTTTTTAATAGAAGCCGAAAAAAAAACCTATGGAGAATGGCTTATGGAGAAAGTTCCAGAGGAAGAGGAACGGAATTTATGGAAGATACATTTAGTATAAGTTTAAGTGAACTTCCTGGAGACGATGGAAGAAACTTCCTAAAGTAGGTTAGAAGAAACTTCTGGAGAAAGTCGGAAATCAGAGGGCTTACGGATCAGTCGAAAGAAACTTCAAGGAGTTTCTTACATATAAGTTCTGGATACTTCCCTTAATGTGATCTCACAATTTTCTAATCTTCATATTACTTCTCTTACGTTTCATAAAATTTGCATGATCCTCTCGGTACTTTGCTCAAGTTCTCGCAAATTCCCCGAGTTTCTCGGAACTCCTTTAAAGTTTTAGCAATTTCCATTCAATTAATTGATCTGTTCTGATGTTCTCAGAGCTTCTCTAAGTTCTCTGAATTCTCCCGGAAAAAAAATTGAACAGTCCTGAAAACCATTAAATTTCCCTGAAGTGCTTTGCACTTGTGAAGTTTCCAAAATATTTCTTATGTTTCTTTAGGCTCATTGGAGTTCTATGGACTTTCCTGAAATTTCCGGGTACTCGAATTTTAACAGAATTTAATGAAACTTTCTTTAGTTCACCGGAACTTACCCTGACAGATCTGGACTATTCTGAAGATTCAGAACTTCTTAAAAGAACCGCAATAAAGCACTTTAAGCAACAATCAATACGAAAGTAACGATTTTAAATTGGCTCACTACTTGACTAGCCTATTGGTCCCAAGCAAACGATTAACGTACCCCATTCTAGTCGCAATTCTAGTACTACACAATGTTTGTTTTGATTCGCTATGAAAGTTTGACAGATAAAATGAGGGG
Source organism: Ochlerotatus camptorhynchus (assembly GCF_037179485.1). Classification (NCBI taxonomy): domain Eukaryota; kingdom Metazoa; phylum Arthropoda; class Insecta; order Diptera; family Culicidae; genus Ochlerotatus; species Ochlerotatus camptorhynchus. The sequence goes on from NW_027040553.1 coordinate 1,908,479, forward strand.
TTATTGGTTTTTCCTATGTTTCGAGGGGTGAATCGATTAGCTTGGGACCGAAGATAGTACCAGAGCTGAGCCAAAAAGTTGAGCACGTTTCTTCGGGACCTTCTAGTCTTAGAGTTACCTCTATGCTTTAAGCATCCTTGAAGTTCCGGGGAAGATGAAAAAAACTGGCGGGAGAAGACGGATGAACCTTTTGAGCGAAGCCAGAAGAAACTTCCTAGAGAAGTCGAAATAACTTTCCCGTAGGTAAGGGGGTACCACTCCAGGACAACATTTAAATAGTGGCTCGAGGCTAGATCCGGCCAGAAGATCGTAGGGCCCTCGTGTTTCTTCAACATAGGAAGCAGACGCTTCTGTAGACACTCCATGAGGTAGATCTCCCCGTTTTCAGTCCCGGTAGTCCCGAACGGCGCACTCCGTTAGCCACATGAGCAGCTCGCTTGCCAAATCATGTATTTCGTGGCAAACTATGAAAATTTCTGCTTCCTTACTTCCTCAGGAACATCGAACTTGTGCTGGGCGGTGAAGAACAGTAGCCCCGGAAGCTACCGTAAGTCCGCCTTGACGTGAGTCCCATCATCCATGATGAGACAATGAGGCTTCGTCAGCATCTGGGTGTACAGTGACTTTTATACGTACGCAGCCCCTCCCGGTCCTTGGCTCTCTGAACGAAAGACTTGGACAGATTCATCTTTTTGGCCACATCCCCCACCGAAGCATTGGGATTCCGCTTAAACGCTTTCACGACACGCTTGGGATCCTGATCACTAATAGAACATCCATTCTGACCGCATTTCTCCTTCCATTTGATGCTCAGAGTTTCTTAGTAACGTTTAATCACACGACTCACCGTTGACTGCACGATTCCGAGTTGTTTTCCGATGTCCCGATGAGAGAGTTTAAAATCAATTCGCAACGTTGCTTTTCGGGTGACGCCATTTTTTCCAACTTTCGAAAAACTGACAGCGATAAAAATACAGTGTAAACAATACACTCTAAACTACTTCTACCCAAATTTTCAAGAGAAAATACCCAACGGGTAATTTTCTACAGCGTTTTTTCCGTGATGCAATTTGCCCAAAAACAAATAAATTTCAATGTTTAATGGTACACGGAACCGAAAAATTACCCAAAATTAAGTTCTTTTCACTCATCTCTCATGTTCCGTTCAATAAGCTAATTTTCAGTAAACCGCTTATAGTAGTTTGCATTTGGCTACGGCAAAAATAATTACTTACTCGTGTGTATTTTCTACCCAAAATTAAGTTAAATTTACTCAAATTTGAGAATATCTCATATACTCACTAGTAGCTTATTGACCGATAGTCATGAGAAAGTCGAATCTCTCGTTCCGTTCTTGACAACAACAAAAAGTGAGAGTGGGATGCAAAACTCAAAATTACCCAAAATTAAGTAAAAAGAACTTTTAGGGTATTTTTTTTAGGATGGTATGGTTTAGGTGTGGGAGCTGCCTCCCTGCCGTCGGTAGCATCAGTACGGAAAACAAATTAAGTAAAGAAAAATGCATTTAGCAACAGCAAGTTGACGTTTCCGTTCGATGTAGATACGTGAAATGACTGTAATTTTTTATCCGGCGGAATCTCACCCCATTAAACACCTATCAATTAACCAGGCGGCTAATGAAATTACGACACCAAGCTGACAGCTTCATCAAATGGACAAATTACACGCGTTTGGCAGATCAATCAAAAACCGGTAGCCTTGTCTGTGTGTAAAGAAAGCAAAGAAAAGCTCGCGTTTGATTAGAGAGTTTATTTTTTCTTATTCCATTTATCGTCGGACGCTGTGAGTCTATTGCAATGCATCATGCGCGGCCACCCTTTCACAGCTTTATCAATCTTACAACAGCAGCGCTAATAAGAAGGGAGTCGATGGATTACTTTTGACAGCTGCTGCTGCTGCTCGTGGCTGTGATGTCGGACTCATTAGCGAATCGATTGAAACCGACAATAAGAAGGCGCTCCCGCCTCCGTGATCTTTGTCTGATTTCAAACCTACAATTTCACGCGTTACGTGACGCGATAATCGATAATCGGATGAGTTTTGAGCAAAGAAATGAAAAGCTCTCAGTAGGCCACGTTGCATAATTCGAGGCTTTGCAACCAACCACAGCTTGCTTTGTGGGAGTTGGGCGTTGGGAATCTAAAACCCGTGGGAAATTCTGTCCTAGTTCTAGGAGAAGATGGATTGAATTTCTGACACTTTAGACAAGGCAGACGCGAAACGGGAGTCCCCTGCAGGTTGGTTTGAAATATTTATGCAATTTTATCGCATCCAGTGCAGGCCAACTGCCGTTGCTGCTTTGTTTTGAATGTTTGTTTGGTTTTCGCTTTCGCTTTTAAAGTGCTCGCCGTGTGTGTGTGGGTTATTGCGAACTCTGTGTAGTCAAATGGGTACGTGCTTTATCAGCCACTGGCATTTCAGTTTGAATGTGTTTAATAATTGAAGTAGCTGTGTTGTTACAACCAGATGTAACCGTTGTTTGTTTCTCTCGCGGCACAGTTATGATAATAAGTCAGAAATGCGTTGTTTGGTCAGTATCGGATCTGCGAAAGAGAAAATGATTTCGTTTGTTGGTCGATCGCAGAAGACGCAACGGAGGCGGCTTGCTGGTAGCTTGGGGGGGTTTTGGAAATTGCGGTTTTTTCCATAACGTAAATGTTACTTTTATTGGCTTATTTCGATAAACGAATCCAGCGGTTGAGCTGACAGGGTATCGACTACCCACAAACAAGAAACTGGAAGAACAGGAAATTTTCGGGTATCTCATTTTGGGTCTGGACAATCAGGAAACATCCGATTGTTTATAAAACGTATGACTGATCTCGCTAGTCTCATAAAATTGAACTGCTCGAAGTAGTTGGAGGATGTTGAAGAGTGGCGAGCTTGTGGTTATTCAAATGAGTCAAATGAATGATTTTATTTGCTTGAGGTTTTGGAAGCAGAGGACACTCAAATGCAGTAAAGTTTCGGTTATATTATGGTAGAACAAAATTTCGCGTGATTTATATGAAACGTGACATAAGAGCAGTTCCACGCGAAATAGGTAAATTACTAGATTTGAGTCTTTCCTATTTAAATGAATCTCTGTCCATGCTTTCAACAGGGGAGACTTTGAATTTTCCATAGATATTTAGACCATTTCGACTCAAACGTCATATTTTAAAAGGGCGTATGTATTGTTATCAGCACAATGTTCAAAAAAACATCACCTTAAAATTTCCTTAAGAGAATCTTTTATAATTATCTTGGAATTCTCGTGAAGCTGTCCTTAGTATTCCGTTGGCAATATCTTCATATTCTCTTATAGCACTGCTCATAGTTTCTCTGAAGTTCTGTAAACTTTTCTGAACCTTTTATTATCTAAAGGTCTTTGGAATTCTTATTGATAAATTGCTATCTTGTGAGAATATCTTAGAGATGAACCTCGCATTATTGAACTGTTTGAGAGAATAAAACCTGATCAACAAGAAGTCTTCAAAACTATCCAAAGGACTCAATGGAGATCTTTGATTAACTGAAGCTCTTTAGAATAATTTATGATGAAGCTGATATCTTGGTAGAATATCCGGGAGACATTATTTAAATTATTAGACCGTTGGAAATCTTCCGAATTATACGTGATCAACCTGAAGTCTTGTAAAAATACCCAAATAATTTTATGAAGATCTTTGATCAAGTAATAGTCTTTGGAATAATTGCAGATCGCCCTGATATCGCGAGGAAATATTTGGGAGATATGATATGAATTATTGGACCATTGGAGATCTTCTTCTTCTTCTTCGCATTTCAAGCTTATTGCATATCGCATATTAGCTTATTGCGTGCTCTCAACTTGGTGTTCTAGATGCACTTCCACAGTTATTAATTGAGAGCTTTCGATGCCTGTACCATTTTTGCATTGGTATAATTGTGTGGCAAGTCCAATCCTACTTCTAATGCCCAGGGAAGCGAGAAATTTTCCAACCCGAAAAATTCCTAGACCGGATCGGGAATTGAACCCAGCCACCTCCAGCATGGTCTTGCTTTGTAGCTGCGCCTTTACCGACTGAGCTAAGGGAGGCCCCAATTGGAGATCTACAGAACCTGATCAACCTGAAGTCTTTAAAGAACATCCAAAGGATTTTATTAAGATCTTTGATCAACTGAAAGTTTTTCGAATAATTCTTGATCACCCTGGTATATTTTGATTTGAATTGATGGACAATTGGAGATCTTTAGAACAATACCTGATCGACATGAAGTTTAAAATAAATATCCATAGGATTTCATGAAGATCTTTGGAATAATTTCTGATGATCTTAATATCCTGAGAGAAAATTCGGAAGACATTATTTAAATTGGTGGACAGCTGGAGGTTGTAAGCATAATTTTTGATAAGCCCGTAGTCTTGAAAATATTTTCCAAAGGATTTTATGCAGATCTTTGATCAACTGAAGGTCTTGACATAATTCTTGATGAACCTGCTATCTTAAGAGAATATCTCAGTAACTTTTAGCTTGTCCATAAAAACTATTATTACTGACTGAAAAATCGTTAACCTTAATCAAAAAGTATCCAAAGGACTTTGATCAACTGAAGATCTTTGGAATAATTTACGATAAGCTAGATATCTTGAGAGAATATCCAGGAGACATAATTTTGTAATTTTCCGGATAATGCATGATCAACCTAGAGTCTTCAAAACAATATCCAAAGGACTCTATGATCAACCTGCTATCTTTAAATAATATCTGAAAGACGTAACTTGCATTTTTGAACAGTTGATGATCCTCAGAATAACGCTTGATCAACCTGAAGCCTTGAAAACATATTTAATGGACTTTATGGATATCTTTAATCTACTGAAGTTCTTTGAAACACTTCCTGATAAACCTGATATCTTTAAAAAAATATCTTTGGAACGTGACTTGAATCGATGGACAGTTGAAGATCTTCATCTGATCAACCTGAAGTCTTGAAACAATATCCAAAGGACTTTATGGGGATGTTTGTTCAACTGAAAGCTTATGGAATATTTCCTGGTCAACCTGATATCTTGAGAGAATATCTGAGAGCCATTAGGTAAAGTGTTGGTCGGTTGTTGATCTTCAGAATAATACCTGATCAACCTGATATCCAATATTCAAAGGATTTATAGGATATTCTTGATTAACTGAAGGACTTTGGAATAATTTCGGATCAACCTGACATTTTGAGCGAATATCTGAGAGTCTTCTTCTTCTTCTTCTTCTTCTTCTTCGCATTTCAAGCTTAATGCTTATCGCATTTTAGCTTATTGCCTTCTCTCAACTTAGTGTTCTAGATGCACTTCCACAGTTATTAATTGAGAGCTTTCGATGCCTGTACCATTTTTGCATTAGTATAATTGTGTGGCAAGTACAATCATACTCTATGCCCAGGGAAGTCGAGATATTTTCCAACCCGAAAAATTCCTACACCGGACCGGGAATCGAACCCAGCCACCTCCAGCATGGTGTTGCTTTGTAGCTGCGCCTTTACTAGCTGAGCTAAGGGAGGCCCCTATATCTGAGAGTCATTTTTTGAATTATTGGACAGCCGAAAATCTTCAGAATTGATCCTGATTTCAAGAAGTTCACGGAACATCAGGGAAGTTCACAGAATGTCCCACAATTCCACAGAACTTTCGACAAGTTCACAGAAATTCCGTCCAGTTTTCAGAACTTTCGATAAGTTCACATATTTTTTACTAATTTTTTAGAAGGACCTATTCATAGATCTTCCGACAAGTTCACAGAACTTCCGTCGTGTTTATAGATCTTCCAATGAATACACTTAACTTCCGACAAGTTCACAGACCTTGCGTTAGGTTCACTGAACTTTCAACCACAGACGAACCGACGTGACGGCTCATACCAGCAACATTCAAATTCTTGCCCAAGACGCCATATTTAAAATACGTTAAACACTACCGGCATCTAATCATCCAATCGCGTCGTAGCATGAGCATGAGGACACAAATCGCTCGTTTGACAAATCGAATTGTGGACAAACGAAATGCTCCTGTGGCATGTCGGTTTGTCGGTGTTTCAACTTCTGACTATTTCACAGAATTTTCGGTAGATTCACTGAATTTCCAACTGGTTAATGAAACTTCCGACGAGTTCACTGATCTTCCGACAAGTTCACAGATCTTCTAACACGTTCACAGATCTACCGTCAAGTTCGCAATACTTCCGACATGTTCCCAGAACTTCCAACAAGTTCACAGATATTTCGCAAAGTGTTCAGAACTTCCGACAACATCATAGATCTTCCTTTACAGATTTTTCGACAAGCTCACATATGTAGCTTTTGACAGGTTCACTGAACTTCCGACATATTCATGAATTGTCCGAGAAGTTCTCCGAACTTCCAACAGGTTCACTAAAATTCCGACAAGTTCATAGAACTTCCGACAATTTCACAGAATTTTCGGCAGGTTTACTGAATTTCCAACTGGTTAATGAAACTTCCGACGAGTTCACTGAACTTGCGACAAGTTCACAGATCTTCGAACATGTTCATAGAACTTCCGACAAGTTTTCAGAACTACCGTCCAGTTCGCAATACTTCCGACAAGTTCGTAGAACTTCCAACAAGCTCACAGAGCTTTCGACAAAATCATAGATCTTCCTTCACAGATTTTTCGACAATCTCACTGAGTTTTTGACAGGTTCACTGAACTTCCGACGTGTTCATGAATTTTCCGAGAAGTTTCAGAACTTCCAACAGGTTCACCAAAATTCCGACAAGTTCATAGATCTTCCGACAAATTCATTAATCTTGCTACAACTTCACCGAACATCAGACAAGTTCACAGAACTACCTACAAGTTTACAGCACTTCTGAAAGGTTCACTGAACTTCCGACATATTCATAGAACTTTCGACAAGTTCACAGAACTCCAACGCTATTAAGAATCTCTTTGCTTTTACGTTTTCTTTTTTTTATTATAGTCACTTTAACACTCTTGGGTCATTCGTGACTTCTCCGGGGGTAAGATTTGAACTCGTGACTTTGGCGTGAGAGGTATGGATGTTAACCACTACGCCGGGGTCGCCCCCTGTGTGTTTTCTTTGTGTTCATTTCGTTTCAGCATCCCCTTAACCAGTTAATAGAACTTTCGTATAGTTCACAGGACTTTAGAAAAAATCATAATTTTTCGAAATGTTCATAGAACTCCAGAGATGTTCATAGATCTTCCGAGATGTGCATGGAGCTTCTGAGATGTCCATTGATCTTCCAAGCCGCTCAAATAGCTTCCAAGGTGTTCATATAACATTCTGGATGTTCCTATAACTGTCTAGATGTTCATAGAACTTTCGAGCAGTTTAGAGAACTTCTGAGATGTTCGTAAAACTTCCGAGTATGTAGTTCATAGAACTTCCGAGTAGTTCAAAGAACTTCAGAGATATTCGTATCACTTCCGAGTAGTTCATAGACCTTCTGAGATGTTCATAGAACTTCCAAGAATTTTTTTCTGTAACTTCAAAAACTCTCATCGAACTTCTGAGATGTTCATGGAACTTTCAAAATGAGCATTAATTCTCGCAGCAGTGTATAGAACTTTCGAGAATTTAATAGAACTACCTAGCAGAGAATAGAGCTTCTGAACAGTTTATAGAACTTCCGAGATGTTCATAGAACTTCCGAGATGATCATAGAAATTCCGAGCAGTTTACAGAACTTTTGAGATGTTCATAGAACTTCAGAGCTTCTCATAAAACTTCCGAGATGATCATAGAACTTCTGAGATGATCATAGAATTTCCGAGCAGTTCTTAGAACTTCCGAGATGATCATAGAACTTTCGAGATGTTCATAGAGCTTCCAAGGTGTTCATTTAACATTCTAGATGTTCCTATCACTTTCTAGATGTTCATACAACTACCGAACAGTTCATAGAACTTCTGAGATGTTCGTAAAACTTCCGAGTAGTTCATAGAACTTCCGAGCAGTTCGAAGAACTTTAGAGATATTCGTATAACTTCCGAGTAGTTCATAGACCTTCTTAGAGGTTCATAGAACTTCCGAGAAGTTTTTTTCTGTAACTCTTATCGACCTTCTGAGATGTTCATAGAACTTCCAAGATAAGCATGGAACTTCGCAGCAGTGAGAGCTTACGAGAATTGAATAGAAATACCGAGCAGATAATAGAGCTTCTGAATAGTTCATCGAACTTCCGAAATGTTCATAGCACTTCCTAGATGATGATAGAAATTCCGAGATGTTCGTAGTACTTCAGAGCTTCTCATAGAACTTCTTAGATGACCATAGAACTTCTGAGATGATCATAGAATTTCCGAGCAGTTCATAGTACTTCCGAGATGATCATAAAACTTCCGAGATGTTCATAGAGCTTTCAAGGTGTTCATATAGCATTCTAGATGTTCCTGTAACTGTGACCCTTATTACGAGCGTCACTTCACGGTGAAAACGAAGTGAAGTGATTGTCGTGTAAATCAAATGGGAATCACTTCACCGTGAGAAGTTGTCACTTCACCGTGAAGTGAAATCGGTAATAAGGGCCTGTATCCTATAGAACTTTCGAGCAGTTCATAGAACTTCTGAAATGCTCGTATAACTTCCGAGTAGTTCATAGAAATTCCAAGTAGTTCAAAGAACTTCAGAGATATTCGTATTCGATGTTCATGGAACTTCCAAGACCAGCATGGAATTTCGTAGCAGTGTATAGAACTTTCGAGAATTTAATAGAACTACCTAGCAGAGAATAAAGCTTCTGAACAGTTTATAGAACTTCCGAGATGTTCATAGAAATTCCGAGCAGTTTACAGAAATTCTGAGATGTTCATAGAACTTCCGAGATGTTCATAGTACTTCAGAGCTTCTCATAGAACTTCCCAGATGATTATAGAATTTCCGAGCAGTTCATAGAACTTCTGAGAAGTTTATTCTATAACTTCCAAAACTCTGATAGAACTTCCCAGATGTTTATGGAACTTCCAAGATGAGCATGGAACTAGGCAGCAATTCATAGAACTTCCGAGAATTTAATTGAACTACCGAGCAGTACATTGAGCTTTTGAACATTTCATATAACCTCCGAGATGTTCATAGAACTTCAGAGATTATCATAAAACTTCCGAGATGCAGTTAATTGAACTTCCGAGAAGTTTATTTCAAACTTCCAAAACTCTCATAGCACTTCTGAGATATTAATAGGACTTACAAGATGATCATAGAATTTCTGAGCAGTTCGCAAAACTTCTGAGATGTTCATAGAACTTCCGAGATGGTCATAGAACTTCCGAGCAGTTCACAGAACTTCTGAAATGTTCATAGAACTTACGAGGTATTCATCGAACTTCCGAGATGTTCATAGAACTTCCGAGATGATCAAAGAAATTCCGAGCAGTTCGCAAAACATCTTAGACGTTCATAGTACTTTAGAGCTTCTTTTAGAACTTCTGATATGTTCATAGAAATTCTGAGATGATCATAGAATTTCCGAGCAGTTCATAGAGCTTCCGAGTAGTTTATTCTATAACTTCCAAAACTCTGATAGAACTTCCGAGATGTTCATGAAACTTTCAAGATGAGCATGGAACTAGGCAGCAATTCATAGAAATTCCTAGAATTTAATTGAACTACCGAGCAGTACATTGAGCTTCTGAACAGTTCATATAACTTCCGAGATGTTCATAGAACTTCAGAGATTATCATAAAACTTTCGAGATGATCAATGAATTTCAGAGCAGTCAATTGAACTTCCGAGAAGTTTATTTTGAATTTCCAAAACTCTCATAGCACTTCTGAGATATTTATGGGACTTACAAGATGATCATAGAAATTCCGAGCAGTTAGTAGAACTTCTGAGATGTTCATAGAACTGCCGAGGTATTCATAGTACTTCAGAGCTTCTCATAGAACTTCCGAGATGATCATAGCTCTTCTGAGATGATCATAGAATTTCCGAGCAGTTCATAGAACTTCCGAGTAGTTTATTCTATAACTTCCAAAACTCTGATAAAACTTCCGAGATGTTCATGAAACTTCCAAGATGAGCATGGAGCTTGGCAGCAATTCATAGAACTTCCGAGAATTTAATAGAACTACCGAGCAGTACATTGAGCTTCTATACAGTTCATATAACTTCCGAGATGTTCATAGAACTTCAGAGATTCTCTTAGAACTTCCGAGATGATCTATGAATTTCAGAGCAGTTAATTGAACTTCCGAGAAGTTTATTTTGAACTTCCAAACCTCTCATAGAACTTCCGAGATATTCATGGGACTTACAAGTTGATCATAGAAATTCCGAGCAGTTTACAGAACTTCTGAGATGATCATAGAACTTCCTAGATGTTCATAGAATTTACGAGATGATCATAGAACTTCCGAGCAGTTCACACTTTTTCATAGAACTTACTAGGTGTTCATAGAACTTCAGAGATGTTCATAGAACTTCTGAGATGATGATAAAATTTCCGAGCACTTCATAGAACTTCCGAGAAGTTTATTCTATAGCTTACAAAATTCTGATAGAACTTCCGAGATGTTCATGGAACTTCCAAGATGAGCATGGAACTTCGCAAAAGTTTACAGAACTTCCACGAATTTAATTGAACTACCGAGCAGTACATTAAGATTCTGAACCGTTCATATAACTTCCGAGATGTTCATAGAACTTCAGAGATGATCAATGAAGTTTAGAGCAGTTAATTGAACTTCCGAGAAGTTTATTTCGAACTTCCAAACCTCTCAAAGAACTTCCGTCCTGTTCATAGGACTTCCGCGCAGTTGACAGGACTTTCGAAAAATTCATAGAATTTTCGAGATGTTTGTAGATCTTCACAGATGTTCATAGAACTTCCGAGTAGTTCATAGAACTTCTGAGATGTTTCTTAAACTTCCAAAGTGTTCATAGAACTTCAAAAATTTTCATAGACCTTCAGAGATGTTCATAGAATTTCCGAGTAGTATATAGAACTTCCGAGAAGTTTATTCTATAACTTCCAAAACTATCATAGAACTTCCGAGATGTTCATGGAACTTCCAGCATGAGCATAGAATTTCTGAAATGATCATATAATATCCGAGCAGTTCATAGAACTTCCGAGAATTTAATACAGCTTCTGAACTGTTCATAAAACTTCCGAGATGTTCATAGAACTTCCGTCAAGTTCATCAAACCCCAATGCGATTCGAAATATCACTTTTCAATTTAATTATTTTTTTCTAAATACTCCAAGCACCTACCATTAGGGTGTGGCTTATTTTAATAATTTGTTCCCATGTGGAAAATGATTATTGGGACTAATTATGTAACATATCAAAATTTGAGCATTTTTCGTTGACATTAGGAGTTAGCGCAAGGACTCAAATTGTCGAACGATGAGCTTCATCAAATAAAACATATGCTTTTCTAAGTAAACTCGTGATTATGTGACCCTTAAGCGCGAAAATGTTGTCTTCTTCACGATATCTTCACTCGTTCTCGAGATATATCTAGATAGAGCTGGAATTAGGGCATTACAGCTTTTGTAAACAATGACTTCACTCGTTGATTTCTAGCAACTCAAGGCACGCCTACCAAACCAGCACATCCAACGGGTCGAGGAAGTCTTCCCCTATTCGATAGTAATGTTGATTTGCCAGGGAGAGTCATGCCTTTCGAGAAATTATCGAGAGAAGCCATTGTTTACAAAAGCTGTTACGCCCTAATTCCAGCTCTATCTAAATATGGCAAAACGAGGCTCCCGCACATGGACTTTCGCTTGCATATTGATGTATCACAATCACCATCCTTGCAGTGCTATATCTAGACCAACAATTGAAATAGGCGGAACAACCAAACGTAAACAATGGCCTTAAACGCAAATTTCTAGATCTGCATCGTGAGTAAATATCTAAGAGGAAGCGGTGACAATTGGCTTCTTCCTCTTTTATTTCTATCGCTATCTCTATCTTTAGCTAGCTCTATCTCTATCTTACGCACATGAAATCGGCCAATCAGGAGCTGGTTCACGTTTGACAGAAAAGTGGTTCATTTTCGCCCCCGTATTGTCACCTCTTCTCTTAGGTAAATATGAGAATGAGAAAAAGATAGAGAGAGAGGAAGAAATCGAGAGAGTGAAATAAAGCTATTTTTAGACAGGGCAAGTCAATTGATCAAGTCAGATGAATTCAACTGACTTGAACGCGAATTGAACGTGTAAACCGTGCCATTCAACTGACTTGATCAACTCACTTGAATTGAAAAAAGTTGAACCAGCTTCAAACTTTTCAAGCCAATTGAATTCAACTGAGTTGATCAATTGTCTTGTCCTGTCTAAACCCAGCTTAAAGGTAAAACTTATTACAGTAAACTAATTTTAAATAGATATTTGCGATCAACGATTTAGGAAAGATTTTCGAGTTACGGTGGTAAATTTTGGAATTTTACATTGGAAATGTGGTTGAAGTGGTCTGGATTTCCACCGAGTTAGGGAGAATATCGATCCCGCATTTGAAATTAAAATTGCGAAAGCAAATAGTATGCCGATCGCCTCCCGGATCCTAAATCTGGCACTGTACTCAATTTAATTCAAGCTGAACATTGCATTAGGTCCTAAGTGACATTGACAGATTCTCTTCGTCGACTTTCTCTTTGCATCCCCATGGCCATGTAAAGACAATCCCACTTATTTTCAGCTCACAGTTCGATAAAAGAAGCATTTTAGTAGCATCTAATACGTCAACCAGATCAAGAAACGGTTAAGTGCTCAAGTTATAAACGAAAGAGAAAGTCGATGAAGAGAATCGATCAATGTTACTTAGGACCTAATGCAATGTTCAGCTTGAATTAAGTTCTTGATTTTGCCATCTCCGACCACTGTGCGTCTCTGAGTACTTAAAATTTAAACATTTCAAAAGGTCCTATCTACATTGATCGATTCTCTTCATCGACTTTCTCTTCCGTTAATAACTTAGCTGCAAAACATTTCCCTATTGTATTTGACGTTTTGGATGCACTGTGTTGTAAAATTACCGCGAAATCTGTTTGCATGATAACCACCAAAAGAGAAAGTCGATGAAGAGAATCGATCAAAGCAGATAGGACCATTTGAAAGGTTCATCGAGATTTAACTCTTTGAAATGAAACCGATGATTGAAACAGGTTCCTTTGTGTCAACATCGAAATGTGCTGAAATTATCTATCTCGGCATCAACCATTGAAATCATCTTAAACTATAAAGAGCTCTTGCAAACGATGCAGTATGAGTGCCCTCTCATGCGTGCATTCTTACTTGTTGCACCGCTCTGTTGCAAAGCTTATCGAATGGCACCAAACCAAAATATGCATCATGTTCCCTTCATACAAAATGACGGACGTAGCCAAGAGAGGGTTGGGGAGCAGATAAAGACTGGCATGACATATGGTAGAAGAGTGGGTGTCAAACATGAAGAACAGACACACGCTACGAACGCTCCTCTGCAGTGACAATCGCGGCCTCGTTCGTTGGTAGAAGGTATATGCTAAAGGTTCTGCTCTAATATTTATGACTACAGACACCACGTTTCTCTTCGAGTCGGCACGGCATAACACTATGATGATTGTCAATTGTTGAGTCCCCCCGTTAGAGTGAAATCCCACACAGGCAGGCACGCAGTCATGGTGGAAAATAATACCCTATTGGAAATGCAGCTCAACGTACCACTCAAAGAGGCATATGGCACAGAAAATCAAACATTTTTGCATTGGGAAACAGTTTGGAACGCATCTGAACTGGGTTATTCGTCATATGATACCTAATGACAGGTTTTCTGTTTCTGTGGAAACCATATACGCATTGGATTTGATGTTTCGAACTCCAACTGCAACAGCTATCGAATTGTGGAGGCTTCTAGATCTCAATATCAGTCTTCAAGTTTTAAATATTAGGCACCCCACATAAATTCTTTAAACTAACAATTCCTTCCATTTCTTTTGTTCGCAGGGAAAATGAACTCGGCTCCAAGCTCATCGTCCAGATGGACGGCAAGAAGACGCGACTGGTCAAACCGAAGCTCACCGGTCCGGCGGCGATCCGCGGCGAACTGCTGGCGGCCCGTGGCGGTCCGGAACCGTTCAACGACTTCACCTTCGATCACTCGTACTGGTCGGTGGACGAGGGCGACCCGCACTACACCCCCCAGGACAGCGTCTTCGAGGACCTCGGCACGGAGATTGTGGACTGCGCATTTCAAGGTACGTGCTCCATCACCACCGTCATCATCATCATCATCATTATCCACCGATGCAATCATTATTGGCAGGGGTCTGGGTGTGCATTTCGTCATAATGGGCACAAGTGAAGCTGCTGACCCAGAAAATTGAGGCTGTGTTGCGAATGGTTGCGTTGTTTTTGGGCAATCCGGTCAAGTCTCTGATGAAACGCGAAGCGTAAAATGAGTCGGGAAATTGCGGCGCTAGTTGATTTGGTTCGTATCAGGTCGACGGCTCTTTCGGATCAGCTGATCGAAACCATCAATCAATCATCGTTTCGACGAGCGCCCCGCGATCACTGCACTAACTGCTCGGACAACAAAGAAGCCTCGTTCGAACCAATCTCCAGAGTGTATCTATGTAGTAAATGATGTTGTTTAGACGGCTAATTGGCACCTTCGTCTTCTTCGTCCATTTCTTCTGCACGAAGGTGATGGCGGTGATTGTCATGTATCCACGTGAGAGGCAGGTGGTCGATCGCGCTGTGATGATGGAACGTTTTGGAACGATTTTCGTCTGAATAGGAAATGACTCGCGTCGAAAAAGGCTCGGTTCGGTCGCTTCATGATGAGCTGTAATTTTCGATTTAATAGCACATCGAATTGGGAAACGCACGTGCCGCAGCGAACCGGTTGTTTGATGAAGTTTGTTGATGAGTTCGTTAAGTGAAGATCAAGGTTTTTGGAGGGGTTTTATGGAAATTGAACGTGCAGTTTCTTGTAGGATTTGAGGTGGGTTGCCACTAGATTAATTCTATTTCGACTTTTCGACTCCTGTCGTATAGTTGACAATTGATTCCAATGTAAAGGTAACTGAGCGGTTCCATTTAAAATGTCTAATTAAGACAGTCTTCTAGACTGCTTAGAAGTTTTACTGGTCTTGAAACGAAAACTCAAAACAAATCTTCCACAGCTTTTGTATCGAAGGATAGCTTTCAAATTAAATCTCTTTGGTCGCCATGTTACTCTTAGTCGGTCGCCAACTAGCTCTAGGTGCGATAATGAGTTTCTTAATTTTGAAATTGATTTCAATTTCAGTGCAATTTTGAGGTTCGACTCAATACAGATCACAAATATGACATAACCTCAATACCCAACACCTCCAATTTTGGAATTCCTGCTGAAGGTAAATTCATTCATACCCATCATGATGGCATTACAATCATCAAGCTAGACTCATCTAACCGTTTGAACAAACGAAACCCCAACATCTAAAAACTCTAATTTTCCCGCACCGCCGACATAATCACAGACATCATTTTCCACTCGATTGCAAACTCGACCAAGGCCAAACCTTATTCACGCTCTCGACCTCTAAGCGCTCTCGGTCTCGGATCGACCGGCGTTGCAATGCAATAAAATGGAACAAAAATATTGCAAGTCCCTTCGACTTGAACTGCCGCAACAACTGAAATTTGCATTTTTCTGTATGCAAATAGCGTGGGTAAATCGAAACCATCAAACTCACCTTTTTCCCGCCCGAATGCAGCAAACCTTGAAAACCTTCAATTTCTCATCATTTCTCTCTCTCCCTCTCTCTCTCTCGTTTGTAGGTTACAATGCGTGCGTTTTCGCGTACGGCCAAACCGGAAGTGGTAAAACGTTCACCATGATGGGCACGGCGGAAGCTCAAGGTCTCATCCCACGGATCTGCCGCTCACTATTCGGGCGGATGAAACTGGGTCAGGACGAAGGTGTCGGCTACAAGACCCAGTGTTCGTACTTGGAAATTTACAACGAACGGGTCAAGGATCTGCTGGGACCGAGTGGCGCCGGACACGGGCTGCGCGTTCGGGAGCATCGGACTCTGGGACCGTACGTGGAAAACCTGTCGCAGCATCCGGTGTCGGATTACGGCGAGATTCAAAACTGCATGGTTCAGGGCAACATCCTGCGGACGACGGCCAGCACCAATATGAACGATACGAGCAGTCGGAGTCATGCGATCTTCACGATCACGTTCGTTCAGGCAAGGTATCTGAACGACATGCCCAGCGAGACGGTGTCGAAGATTCACCTGGTGGATTTGGCCGGAAGTGAGAGGGCGAACGCGACCGGCGCAACCGGGCAGCGATTAAAGGAGGGAGCACATATCAACAAATCCTTGGTTACACTAGGCAGTGTCATCTCAGCCCTGGCCGAGCAGACCAATCCCACACACAACAAGCGAATCCTGTACATTCCCTATCGCGATTCGATCCTAACGTGGCTACTAAAGGACAGTCTGGGTGGAAACAGTAAAACCATCATGATAGCGGCCATTTCTCCGGCGGATGTGAACTACAGTGAAACGCTGAGCACTCTGAGGTATGCCAATCGGGCGAAGAATATCATCAACAAGCCAACGGTCAACGAGGATCCGAACGTGAAGCTGATCCGAGAGCTGCGGGAGGAGATCTTCAAGCTCAAGATGATGCTGTCGACGGATGGGTCTTCGCTGGAACCATCGCTGAAGGTGTTGGAAGATTTGCACAAGAAGGAAGCACAGGAGAAGGTTCTGACCGAGGAATGGGCCGAGAAGTGGCGAGAGGCGCAGTCGATTCTGAGGGAACAAAAGTCCCTTGGGTTGAGAAAGTCCGGTGTGGGGGTTGTGTTGGATTCGGAAATGCCACATCTCATTGGAATCCACGACGACATCAGTACCGGGGTGACGCTGTACAGTTTGAAGGAAGGTGAAACCACCATCGGTACGGCGGAAGCTTCCTACCCACAGGACATTGCCCTCAACGGGATGGGCATCCATCCGGAGCATTGCCGGATCGTACTGGACAATGGAAACGCAACAATCTACCCGAACCCGTCAGCCACCTGCCTGCTGAATGCCAACATCATCGAAAACCCCACGGCCATCAGCCAGGGGGACATTTTGCTGCTCGGTCGTACGAACATGTTCCGCTACAACAACCCTGCCGAGGCGGCCAAGATGCGCCAGGACAACAACCACGCGCAACGGTCCTCTCGGCTCGACCTGTCCCGTCTGTCGCTGATCGCAGCCTCGCGGGAAAACCTCTGCAGCAGCTTCCTGAGCGATGATGACAATATTGCCTCCCCGCAGAATCCCCTCCGCTTCCGGCAGTACACCCCCAGCCGGGAGGATACGGAACTGCAGGACGAACACCGGAAGATTCTGCAGACGATCGAGAACGCCCTGAAGCAGCTGAACCTGGAGCGGACGCGAATGCACGAGCAGTTCAAGAACAAGATCAAACTCTGCCGGGATGAGCTGGACCGGCTGGAGAGTACCAAGCGGGACAAGCTGATGATCCTGGACTGCCGGATAGACGAGCTGATGGCCCGGCGGGAGATGATACTGTGGGAGAAGAGCAACGAGAAGACGCAGGTTAGTGGGGGGTTTTTGAACTATTCGGTTCAGCGGGCAAATTTAGCGTGGCATTTTAGAATCAAATATTTAGGGGGGAGGCGAAGGCAACGGATCAAGAAGACTGGCAACTCTCACGTTTTCCCGCGATCGATATAAGACAGGCACAATCGTCTCATACAGGGATGCCAGATTTGGAGACATTTGAAATTCTGCGAAGAATTTTTTTTTCCACTGACATTTTGAAGGCTTTTTAAACTTAAAACAGAAGAGTTAGAGGAAATGGACGTAATTTCGGCTTAAATGCCCCTAATTTGGGCCAATGCATAAATTCAGCAATCAACTAAATTTTCAATAGCGACCAAAAATATCCATTAGTACCGTCCCAATGACGCGTTCATCTTGATAAAATTGATAAATAGCTAATTTTTAGCGATAGGCCCAATCTTAGATCAATAGGCCTACATTAGAGCCATTTCCCCTGGTGCAACATTTTAGCGAAATGCGCGGAATTTGGCGCTGCGCAGAATTATGACACTTTGCGGTATGTAGAGGACTTTACTGAAATATTCGATCAACCTGCCGACTAGGGAATATCTTACAAACATAATTTGAATTGTTAAAATGCTGGATATCTTCAGAATAATGCCTGGGAAAAATATCCAGAAATCTTCGAACAGTTGCGGATCTCTCGAATTCTCGAATCGATCACCCTGCCGTCTAGGGAGAATATCTGTGGACGTCAGTTGAAAATGTTCAAAAGTTTATCATCAACTGCAAAAATCTCGGAGAAACATCCAGAGGACATGATTGAAATCTTCGATCAGCTCCAACCAGAAATGTTGGGAGAATGCAGCCAGGAATCCTTCTTGTTGGGTCCTTATTGCCGGGTTATCCGCGAATAAAGATACCCACAGCTTAAGGGATTTTCACTAATAGGGGGGATTACCTTATTTGTTTCAATATATACAGCTATACTGTCTTGGACAAAGTTGTTGCACTGGGTTAGACCAACAAGCCTGGGCCATTAGATTCAGGTTTAATTGGGAAATAAGCCACTAGAGGCGCTTCACTTTCATTTTACTTATGACCAGGCATGAAAAATCATTTACATTCATTTGCCTCTAACTTTTTTCATCAACAGCATTCCGCAAAATTATGTATAGAGTTTTAGTAGGTTTTGTGATTAGCTACAACTTTTGCCAAGAACTCAAATCTGTATTTCTTATGCATCACGAATTAGAGCGGGCAGAACTCGTTACTGTTTTTCAGTGAATGTAAAATACATTCACTGAAAAACAGTAGTGGATTCTGGTTGCTCTGGTTCGTCATGTATAAGAAATACATTTTTGAGTTCTTAACAAAAGTTGTAACTAATAACAAAACCTACAAAAGCTCAATACATCATTTTGCGAAATTATGTTGATGAAAAAAGTTAGGGGTAAATGAATGTAAATGAATGCACGAAATGAATGCAAATGATTTTCCATGCCTGCTTATGACGGGCTTCAATATAGAATATCTAGTTATCCTGGCCATATAGAAGGTTACTGTCATCAACAAAGTTGTTCAGGGGACCAAGTCCTTTTGGTTGGTGGCCATGTTAGTTCAGAACTCTCAAACTATGCGGCGCTCGTGTGCCAATGAACTTCCTGTATAAGCTGTATCTCAAGATCATGGCTATATAGAAGGTTACTGTCATCAGCAAAGCTGTTCAGATAACCAAGTCCTTTTTGTTGGTTGCCATATTAGTTCAGAACTTTCACACTATGCGGCACTCGAGTGCCAATGAAATTCCTGTATAAGCTGTATCTCGAGATCATGGCCATATCGAAGGTTACTGTCTTCAGCAAAGTTCTTCAGATGACCACGGGCTTCCGAATGGTGTCCATATTAGTTCAAAACTCTCACACTATGCGGCGCCAGTTTGCACATGAACTTCCTGTATACGCTGTATCTCGAGATCATGACCATATAGAAGGCTACTGTCATCAGCAAAGTTGTTCAGGTGACCAAGTCCTTTCGGTTGATGGCCATATGGCTTCCGGCATATGCTATGTCTCGAAAACCTGCCTATGTAGGATGTTGTTGTGTGTTTGTATTTTTGGTGATGTGAAGAGGTCGAAAATCGTTATTGGACGCCATCTTGGAATCCAAGATGGTGGCCATCGGTTTTAGAAACACTGCAAAATACCCTACAAAATGGGTATTTCCGGAATGGGGACGACGTGTAAAGGTCAAAAAATTATGCTAGGCACCATTTTGAAATCCAAGATGGCGACAATCTGTTCTATAAAATCTGTCGAATACCTTACAATCCAGCCATTCCATAGCAAAGCGATATAGGGGTGCTCTGAATTTCGTTAAAATTTGTAGTTTTGTTCTTTATTGCCAAATATTAGACTTGTATTTTTTTTTTGTTTTCTCATTAGGGTGATCCAAAAAACCGGTTTTTCGGTGTGGTAAAGTATCAAAAAATCCTCAACATTATTGCACATTTTTCTCTCAAACAAAACAACGATTTTGCCGTTATTCCTACCACGATAGCTTACAGAGTAAATTTTAGTATGACTATAATATTAAAAATAAAGATTTGAACTCCTGGCATCTTGGCAAATCTAATAAACCAAACCAATGATATTATGGGGCTTCACGAATGTTTATCGTAAGTCGAATCATCGCATATCTTGTTGAAGCTGCAGAATTTCAAAATGCTCAAAAAATCTTAGTGAACATCGAACAAGATTTCGATTGACCTGTCGGCCGGACAATTTGGATAGTGATGAATAGTGTTTCCTATTTTTTGCTGAAGAGATTCAGAACCGTCTGAAATGATTCCAAACTTATCTGAAGTGATTCAGTACTTGCGGAAGTGATTGCAATCTTTTATATATTTAATCAATACTTTCCGGAGCAGTTCCGAACTTTACTGAAGTGATTCAGTACCTTCAGAAGTGATTCCGAACTTTTCTGAAATTAAACAGTTCTTTCCGAAATGATTAATGTGATACTCTAAGGAAGCCTTAGCGTGAAACTTCAAAGGCACAAATGTCAGCTTCCACAAAACATACAAATTTGAAATTGCTACTCTCTGTTTGTGGTAGCACAGGCTTCCTTAGAGTATCACCTTAAGTACTTGCGGGAGTTTTTTTTGGAATGATTCAATACTTTCCAAAGTAAATCTAAAATTTCTAAAGCAATTCAGTGCTTTCTTAAGTGATTTCGAACTTTTCTGAAGTGATTCAGTACTTTTTTTAAGTTATTCCAAACTTGTATGAAGCGATTCAGTACTTTTCAAAGTGTTTCTGATTTTTTCTGAAGAGAGTCAGGACCTTCTGAAATGATTCAGTAGTTGCAGAAGTGATTTCAAACTTTTATGAATTGATTAAGGACTTACCGGAGTAATTACGAAATTTTATAAAGTGATTCAGCACCTTCCGATGTGGTTCGGAATTTTTCTCAAGTTATTTAGTTCTTTCTGAAGTGATTCCAAACCTTCTTAAATGATTCAGGGCTTTCCAAAAAAATGCAGTACTTGCAGAAGTGATAGCAAACTTTTTTTTGAATAATTTTAGTTATTCAGTTCTTTCTGAAGTGATTTGAAATTCTTCTTAAATGATTCAGTGCTTTCCAAAGTGCTGCAGTACTTGCGGAAGTGATAACAAACTTTTAAACCTTCCAAAGTGATTCAAACATTTCTAAAGTATTTTCTGAAGTGATTCCTAACTTTTCTCAAATTATTCAGTACTTTCTGAAGTGCTTCCAAACTTGTATGAAGCGATTCAGTTCACTGTTCGAAGTGTTTCCGTTTTTTTCTGAAGAGATTTAGGGCCTTCTGAAATTATTTCAAACTTTTCTGAAGTGATGCAGTCCTTGCAGAAGTGATTTCTAACTTTTATGAATTGATTAAGTATATTCCGGAGTAATTACGAAATTTTATGAAGCGATTCAGTACCTTCCGAAGTGATTCCCCCAAAATTATTCAGTTCTTTCTGAAATGATTCCAAACTCTTCTTAAACAATTCAGTGTTTTCCAAAGTGATGCAGTACTAGCGGAAGTGATAACAAACTTTTTTGGAATAATTCAATAATTTCCAAAGTGAGTCCAAAATTTCTAAAGCAATTCAGTGCTTTTTGAAGTGATTCTAAACTTTTCTGAAGTGATTCGGTACTTCCGGAGTAATAACGAAATTTTATGAAGCGATTCAGTACCTTCCGAAGTGATTCCCAACTTTTCCAAAATTATTCAGTTATTTCTGAAGTGGTTCCAAACTCTTCTTAAATGATTCAGTGCTTTCTTAAGTGATGTAGTAATTGCGGAAGTGATAACAAACTTTTTTGGAATAATTTAATACTTTCCAAAGTGAGTCCAAACTTTCTAAAGTACTTTCCGAAATGATTCCGAACTTTTATGAAGTGATTCAGTACTTTTTAAAGTGATTCCAAACTTGTATGAAGCGATTCAGTACTTTTCGAAGTGTTTCCGATTTTTTTCTGAATATATTAAGGACCTTCTGAAATGATTCCAAACTTTTTTGAAGGGATTCAGTACTTTCTGAAGTAATTCAGTACTTGCAGAAGTGTTTTCAAACTTTTATGAATTGATTTAATACTTTGCGGTGTAATTTAGAAATTGTATGAATTGATTCAGTACCTTCCGAAGTGATTCCGAACTTTTCCGAAGTTATTCAGTTCTTTCTGAAGTGATTCCAAACTCTTTTGAAATGATTCAGTGCTTTCTAAAGTGATTCAGTAATTGCGGAAGTGATAACAAACTTTTTTTAAATAATTCAATACTTTCCAAAGTGATTCCAAAGTTTGTGAAGTACTTTCTAAAGTGATTCCGAACTTTTCTGAAGTGATTAAGTATATTCCGGCTAGTATTCCGGAGTAATAACGAAATTTTATAAAGTGATTCAGTACTTTCAGAAGTGATTCCGAACTTATTCAATTCATTCTGAAGTGATTCCAAACTCTTTTAGTATGATTCAATGCTTTCCAAAGTGATGCAGTACTTCTTTTGGAATAATTCAATACTTTCGAAAGTGATTCCAAAATTTCTACAGTACTTTCTGAAGTGATTCCGAGCTTTTATGAAGTGATTCAGTACTTTCTGAAGTGCTTTCAAACTTGTATGAAGCGATTCAGTACTTTTCGAAGTGTTACCGCTATTTTTTTCTGAAGAGATTCAGGACCTTCTGAAATGATTTCAAACTTTTTGTGAAGCGATTCAGTACTTTCTGCAGTGATTCAGTACTTGCCAAAGTGATTTCAAACTTTTATGAATTGATTATGTACTTTCCGGAGTAATAACGAAATTTTATGAAGTGATTCAGTACCTTCCGAAGTGATTCCGAACTTTTCCAAAGATATTCAGTTCTTTCTGAAGTGATTCCAAACTCTTCTTGAAAAATTCAGTGATTCCAAAGCGATGCAGTACT
Source organism: Ochlerotatus camptorhynchus (assembly GCF_037179485.1). NCBI lineage: Eukaryota > Metazoa > Arthropoda > Insecta > Diptera > Culicidae > Ochlerotatus > Ochlerotatus camptorhynchus. The sequence goes on from NW_027040553.1 coordinate 1,931,467, forward strand.
TGCAGAAGTGATAACAAACTTTTTTGGAATAATTCAATACTTTCCAAGGTGAGTCCAAAATTTCTAAAGTACTTTCTGAAGTGCTTCCAAACATGTATGAAGCGATTCAGTGCACTTTTCGAAGTGTTCCCGTTTTTTTCTGAAGGGATTCAGGACCTTCTGAAATGATGTCAAACTTTTCTGAAGTGATTAAGTATATTCTGAAGTAATTACGAAATTTTATGAAGTGATTCAGCACCTTCCGGAGTGATTCCGAACTTTTCCAAAGTTATTCAGTTCTTTCTGAAATGATTCCAAACTCTTCTCGAATAATTCAGTGCTTCCAAAGCGATGCAGTACTTGCAGAAGTGATAACAAACTTTTTTGGAATAATTCAATACTTTCCAAAGTGATTTAAAAATTCTAAAGTACTTTCTGAAGTGATTCCGAACTTTTCTTTAATGATTCAGTACTTTCTGAAGTGATTTCAAACTTTTATGAATTGAATAAGTACATTCCGGAGTAATTACGAACTGTTATGAATTGATTCAGTACCTTCCAAAGTGATTCCGAACTTTTCCAAAGTTATTCAGTTCTTTCTAAAGTGATTTCAAACTCTTCTTAAATAATTCAGTGCTTTCCAAAGTGATGCTATACTTGCGGAAGTGATTTTAAACTCTTCAGAAAATTTTCTGAAATACCTAATTCCAATCTTTCCCAAAGTTGTTCAGTACTTCCGAAGTGTCTCCGAACAGTGCTAAAGAGATTCAGTACTTACAGAAGTGATTCTAAACTTTGCTGAATCGATTCAACTCTTTCCGAAGTGATTCAAAACTCTTCTGAAGTGAATCAGTGCTTTCCGAAATTATTGACATCATTTCTTAAGTCATTCCAGTATTTTTTTAAATGATCCTGAACACTTCTGAAGTGATTCAGTACTTTCCTGAAGTGATTCAGTACTTGCCTGAAGTTATTCAGTACTTTCCAAAGTGGGTTTACTGATTTGGGTCATGCTAGTGTGTGGTGCAATACTTTTCTAAGCTATTCCGTACTTATGACTGTTAAGGCCCACGCACATTAGATCCGGATCGGACGCGTTGCGGCAAAGTTACAGCTAAATCTATTGTCTAACTGTGAAATTTACGTCAACGCAACGCGAACAGATCTAATGTGGGTGGCCCTTTAGTGTTTTTACGTGATTCTTAACTTTTCAAGTCTGGTTCACTTCATATTCAAGTGATTCCAAGCTTTTCAGTTCGTATTCACCTCATTAAGTGATCCTAAATATACCCTCTTATTCAAAACCTTCCCATGGCCGAGCAGGTAAAATTCCTGGAACTGCTCAATCAAGAATGGCTGCAGGACTCTTTTCCGGAAAAATGGAGGCACAGCCTCACCATTCCGATCCCAAAACCGAACACCTCAGGACACGGAGTCGATAAATTTCGACCAATCTCGCTGACCTGTTGCGCATCTAAACTGATGGAGAGGATGGTGAACCGAAGGCTCATGGATTTTCTGGAAACTGGAAGGTTACTCGATTGCCGACAACATGCCTTCAGACCGGGACATGGGACCAACACCTACTTTGGGACCCTAAGTGAAGCACTTCAGGATGCATTCGCCAAAAATCACCACGTCGAACTGGCCACCCTGGATATATCTAAGGCATACAACCGTGCTTGGATGCCGGGGGTGTTAGAACAGCTCAAGAAATGGGGACTTAAGGGCCAGGTTCTGAAATTTATACAAAACTTTCTGTCACACCGTACCTCCCAAGTTACCCTTGGAAATTGCCACTCAAAGACCTTCAACGAGGAAACCGGGGTACCCCAGGGATCGGTGATTGCGGTTACACTATTTCTCATAAGGATGAACGGTGTCTTCTCGCGGTTGCCGAAAGGAGTCCTTATATTTGTATATGCTGATGATATCGTTCTCATGGTGGTCCGAGCAACAGTCAGAGCATTACGAAGAAAACTTATACAAGCCACCGCCTACGTATCAACCTGGGCTTCGTCAGCTGGATTTCAGCTCTCCGCAAGCAAAAGCGGGTATACACACGTATGCTCGACCAATCACAAGGTCTTGAGCACCAAGATTCTCATCAACGGGAAACCGGTCCCATTCCATAAAACCATTCGAATCCTCGGAGTCTGCTTCGACCGTCACCTCACATTCGACCCGCACTTCAACGAGGTTAAAAGCAGTTGTAAACAGCGAATCAACCTGCTGAAAACTCTGGCTGGGCGCCACCCAAATGCCAACCGGCAGACTCGTCTGAACGTTGCAAAAGCTATCATAAACTCACGCCTAACATACGGGATTGAAGCAACCTACCTCGCAATGCCTCTGCTGGTGGAAAAACTTGCACCTGTCTACCAGCAAGCCTTACGATTATCATCGGGCCTCCTCCCAGGTACTCCTGGAATAGCTGCCTGTATCGAGGGCGGAGTGCTCCCCTTCAACAGGTACATAACCAAAACAATCTGCCATCGAGCCATCAGCCATTGTGAAAACACGTCCGGTAGCAGGAAGGAAGGTTTCCTCCTCGTTGAGGCTAACCAACTCCTCAGAGAATCATCCAACCAAGTACTCCCACCGGTGTCCAGGGTCCACTGGTGTGGAGCCAGGGGTTGGAGCCTGCCAAAAATTCGAACCGACCCTACAATCAAAAATAAGTTTAAAGCAGGTTCCAACCCTTTAGCAGTGGCACAAACGGTCCTAGACCTTCAAAAACGAAAATACGAAGGATACTCAATTAGATACACCGATGGCTCGGTCGCTCAGGGGAAGGTGGGGATCGGGATCTGTGGTCCCAATCTCAGCGAATGTCATCGACTGCCAGACCAGTGTTCGATATTCTCCGCCGAAGCCGCCGCGGCTTTCATCGCTGCCACCACCTCCGATGAACGACCGATAGCCATCTTCACCGACTCCGCCAGCGTGGTTGCTGCCCTTGAGTCCGAAACGAGTAGACACCCCTGGATCCAGGCGATCCAGGAACATGCACCAAATAACACAACATTCGTTTGGATCCCAGGGCACTGTGGTGTTCGGGGGAATGTAGAGGCGGACCATCTCGCAGCCTCTGGTCGGCACATGGCCAAATATACGCGAGAGGTACCAGGACCAGATCTAAAAAAATGGGTAACGAAAATTATCGAGGATTCCTGGAGCCGCGACTGGATAGCAGCTAGAACACCAGCTATTAGAAAATTAAAAGAGAATATTACTAGATGGGGCGATCCATCACTGCACCGAGAGCAGGTCGTGATATCCCGTCTCCGAACTGGTTATACAAACATCTCCCACAACTACAAGGGAGATGGGCGTTTTAGAAGGATATGCGATCTATGCCTCACGCCGCAAACTGTGGAACACTTCATTTGTCATTGTTCAAAGTATGAAGGAGCTAGAACATGCTACGACATTCCTGAGAATATCCGCGATGCTCTAGGTAATGAGCCAACAAGAATAGCGGCCCTGCTCGCCTTTTTACGTGAAGCCGGACTCTTCAACCAGATATAACACTTAAAATCCCTATCATGACCAACCGTAACGAACATGGAAAGCTAAGGAACGAACATATCACCACGACCCGAACGAACACAAACCCTTTATACACCAGACCTAACGCAACGTAAACGGACCAATCGGAATCAGAAACCCCTTAACTGAAACGAGACAGGAACAAAACAAAAAACTCTGTTTAAAAATACTCTGTAAAAATCTGATTTCAGGAGTTCCCATCTGGAACATCCATCCCTACCTTTTTTGAGAGCCTCCCATCTGGAGGTTTAGAGATGAACCAGCCTAAGGCTGAAAGTCTCGTTAATAAAGAAAAAAAAAGTGTCCCTTAATTTGTCAGGTCACTTCACATTCAAGTGGATCTAAACTGTTCAGATCTGCATCACTTCATGCTCAAGTGATTCCAAGCTTTTCCGATCTGATTTACTTCATATTAAAAAAAAATCATATTGAAGCGATTTCACACTTGTCAGATCCGGTACATTTCACATTCTTGCATACACACTAGCGCCATGGAGTGACATGATTCCGAAATTAACTAAGTACTATCAGCTCAGCCATGGCCTTCTGAACAACTTTACTGAAGACTCGAACTTTCTAGGTGGATAGATAACATAATTACAAAAATGCTCAATTTTTCATACACACTAGCGATACGTAGTGACAGCATTTAGAACAATACTGAAGTGTTCTTCTCAAAGAATAAAGAAAGTTTGAGTGCTTCTAACTATACGTTTATTCAGGTTGACATCTACACTTCGAATCACTAATTTTTCCATCTCAGTCGCAGCTGTAGGTTGCTGCGATTACTTGAATGGAACATCGTGATTACTTGGATGGAACATCTCCCTCTTAATTCATCTAGTACTCCTCGAATCTAGCTGGTAAACGAGTCTGCCGGCGTTCCCTTGTTGCTGGCGGAACTGGTACTGGATCTTGCTGTGGTGGATTGTCTGCCTCGCTATTATCCGAAAAATACTCCGCCTCATCACTTCCAAGCTCTTCATCAACTGGACCAAGTTCGTCGGGCACTGCAGCCTGGAACGGATGGTACGTCTAGGCCAAAACCGTCGAAGAATACCGATAACAGACTAGGACGTTGGCTTGGACTAGGATCTGGACCAGATTCGACCGCACGTTGCTTCAGTTGATTGGCATGAGAACGGATGAGCCGCTGATTATCCTCCAGGAAAACGTTGTAGTTGACTTTTCCGACACGCTCGATTACTGTGGCAGCCTGCCATTTCCAGGAATTTGCTTGATGGACTTGAGCATACAGCATCATCCGGAACGAACTGCCTCGAAATCACTCCATGCTTCTTGTTGAAACGCTTGTTTTGCTCATCTGTTTTTCCGGCTGCCCGTAACCTTTCTCCGCTGGAGTGAGGGATCTTGATGCGTGCTGGATTGCCTTCAGATGTCCATTCGAAAATTCATGGAAGATGACTGCACCGATGCCCGTGCTGGAGGCGTCCGCTGCTACGATGATTGGTAACTTCGGGTCATAATGAGTCAGCAACATATCGGACTGCAGGACTTGCTTGAATTGCTCAAAAGACCGTTGGCAATCGGAATTCCACTGCCACCTCGAATCCTTCTTGAGTAATTGGTCGAGAGGATGACGAAGTTCATGGATGTTGCGCACGAATCTGCCGTAGAAATTAACGGCTCCCAGGAACGATCGCACTTCGGAAACATTGGTGGGTGCCGGAATAGAAGCTTCTCTGGATCCGGACGGATGCCGTTTCAATCGACGATATGCCCCAAATATCTGATTTCGGTTTGGAAGAAATGGCACTTTTCCAGCTTGACATGGAACCCATTTTCCCCTAGACGTTGTAGTAGCTTGTCTAGTGACGCCTTGTGTTCCTCCCAGGTTCTTCCGAAGATGATAGCGTCGTCGAGAAACGACCGAACACCAGGAATGTCGGCTATCATGCTGTCAACCACAGTCTTTGGAATGTTCCAGGCGCTGACTTCACCCCTGGAGCGAGCCGGTTGAATTGGAAGAGGCCTCGATGCGTGTTTATGGTGAGGAGCTTCTTCGATTCTTCATCTACTTCCACTTGCAGGTATGCATCGGAAAGGTCGATGATACTGAATATGGTGCTTTCGTTGAGCTGTGTGAAGATCTCCTCCGGGTTAGGTAGAGGATAGTGGTTTGCTTCAAGCGCTTCATTGAGTCCCGTGGAGTAGTTCGCACTGAGAAATCGATCGGCTCGATGATTCCCAGAGACTGAAGACGTGTTAATTCTGCATCCACCAGCGGAATCCTGTTGAACGGAACTGGTCGCTTCGAACAGAAAACTGGTTTGGCGTTAGGTTTGAGGAATAACATTACCTTGGTTTTCTTGCAGTGGCCCAGCGAGTCGTCGAAAACCGCCGGATGCTCGGCTTGCATCCTGTGCTCTAGCTTCGGCGAAACATGGTCTGGATACAGCAGAAACTTGATTGCAGAGAGTATCGAACGGAACCGACCACAGGTTGAACATGTCGAACCAATCAATACCCATTACGTTGAGATCTGGTGATGACGTTACGAAACACTGACCACGCTTGACCAGGGAATTCTCCGATGAGAGCGAGTGGTCCACCAGATGCGTTGGAGGCTTCGATCGATGATGGAGCTAGCTTTGGTCGTCTCAGTTGCTGCCAAGTTTTCTTGGAAATCACCGTGATATCACTTGCAGAGTCCAGTTGTAGCGAAGTCATGACACCGTTGATGTTGATGGTCACATACTTGCGTTTCCGGTTGCTGTTTGCGATGTGCTTCACGAAAATTCCCTTGGCTTGAGATCTGGGACCGGCCTTCTTCTGGAACTGCTTCTTCTCTCGAGGTTGAGTTGAAGAGTCGCTTGAAGACTTCCTGATGCAGCTACAGTAGCCTTCTTTATGACCGATGCGGTTACATACCTTGCAGAGATGATCAGAAAATGGACAGTCACGGACGTAGTGCATCTGACCACACTGCCAGCATGGAGTACGAGGAGTGGACTTGCTTTCCGTTTTCAGTGGACGATGCTGGTTTCCGGGTTTCTTCTCCGAAATGCTATGGACCGAATTCTTCGAATTTGATGGATGTTCGATCATCGTAGTGTCCGACTTCACAGCAAAAAAATAATTTTGATATCACGTCAAAGTGGATGCACTACAATCATGTCGAAAATATGGTGTAATATTACTTGCTAAAAAGGACAAAATTATCATTAATACAATGCATGAACTGACATTACGCTGCTTTTACTGCATTTGTTTATTTATGTGGTCATAAAAATTACATGAAATTTTCGACATGATTGTAGTGCATCCACTTTGATGTGATATCAAAATTATTTTTTTGCTGTGTTGATGTTGATGAGCCGCTGGAACTCGTCGATCCGAGTTTGAATTGTCACCGGAGCATCAGCCGTTTCACCTTCAATTTGGGATAGAAGCCTTGCTCGAATGTCCGCGTAGCGTGGTGCTTTGAGACCACAGACGAAAATCAAGCACTTGAAGTGATCAATCTTCAAATTCTGGAACTCGAACCCTTCACATGCCCTGTTGACTTTTCCGCCATAGGTGATTATGTCGTCGGCCTCGGACTTGAGTAGCTGCATGCACTGGTAGCGTTCGTGGAATACGGAGGTCGGTCTGCCGAAGATCTTTGTGAGTGTCTTAACGGTATCGGCAAACGTGACGTCCTTTGGTAGTTTCGGAAGGATGTAGTTGACGTAGCGACTGTGAGAGGACGTGTCCAACTTCCGGAGCAGAAGCCTAACTTTTGCTGCGTCGTCCAGACTTCGTGCGTCGCTTTCAAACAAATCCGAGTAACGGGCAAACCATTTTTCGAATGTGGTGCCGTTCTCCGGATCGAAGCAGATCTCGCTGATGTTCGTCGACAGGGATTCCAAAACTTGCTCTGGGTTCGTTGCTTGTGGAACGGCCAACCGCTGGAGAAGCTGCAAAATCGCTGCTTGGAGTTCTTCGTTTGTCGCCGCCATCCTTCCTCGGTTCGATTCTGGAATTTCTTGAACTTGTGAGCTTCGAGAAAAATCCTCGTCGCCAACTGAAGTGTTCTTCTCAAAGAATAAAGAAAGTTTGAGTGCTTCTAACTATACGTTTATTCAGGTTGACATCTACACTTCGAATCACAAATTTTTCCATCTCGGTCGCTGCGATTACTTGAATGGAACATAGTGATTACTTGGATGGAACAAATACTAATCATCTTCCGGAGGCCCTTGGTCTTCTAAACAAATTTGCTCAAAACTCAAACTTTCTATCAGGTCGGAATCACGAGATAAAATAATTTCAAAAATGCTCAATTTTGCATGCCCAGTAGCGCCACGTAGTGTTAGAATTTCGAACCAAGCTGAAATACCTTCTGAACGCCCTTGTCCCTTTTCTGAAGACTCGAACTTACTAGGTGGTCGGAATCGCAGGATAAAACAATCTAAAAAATGCTCATAGTGAGAGAATTCCGAGCTATACCGACCATCTTCCGGACGCCCTTGGTCTTCTGAACAACTTTGCTGAAGACTCGAACATTTTAAGTCGACGCGAACACGAGATAAAATAAATCCAAAAATGCTAAATTTTACATGCACACTAGCGTCACGTAGTTTCAGAATTCCGAACCAAACTGTCCACTTTCATACCTAACGTCCACGATATTAGGCCAGCAACAATTTCAATTCCAGTTCCAATTATGTTGGGTACTATTGAGGCCATTACCACTACTGTGTTGTCTGACTTATAGCGAATATACGTTGCATACGAGTACCCTGAATACAACGTATAGTTCGTCTGTCTGTCTGTCTGTCTGTCTGTCTGTCTGTCTGTCTGTCTGTCTGTCTGTCTGTCTGTCTGTCTGTCTGTCTGTCTGTCTGTCTGTCTGTCTGTCTGTCTGTCTGTCTGTCTGTCTGTCTGTCTGTCTGTCTGTCTGTCTGTCTGTCTGTCTGTCTGTCTGTCTGTCTGTCTGTCTGTCTGTCTGTCTGTCTGTCTGTCTGTCTGTCTGTCTGTCTGTCTGTCTGTCTGTCTGTCTGTCTGTCTGTCTGTCTGTCTGTCTGTCTGTCTGTCTGTCTGTCTGTCTGTCTGTCTGTCTGTCTGTCTGTCTGTCTGTCTGTCTGTCTGTCTGTCTGTCTGTCTGTCTGTCTGTCTGTCTGTCTGTCTGTCTGTCTGTCTGTCTGTCTGTCTGTCTGTCTGTCTGTCTGTCTGTCTGTCTGTCTGTCTGTCTGTCTGTCTGTCTGTCTGTCTGTCTGTCTGTCTGTCTGTCTGTCTGTCTGTCTGTCTGTCTGTCTGTCTGTCTGTCTGTCTGTCTGTCTGTCTGTCTGTCTGTCTGTCTGTCTGTCTGTCTGTCTGTCTGTCTGTCTGTCTGTCTGTCTGTCTGTCTGTCTGTCTGTCTGTCTGTCTGTCTGTCTGTCTGTCTGTCTGTCTGTCTGTCTGTCTGTCTGTCTGTCTGTCTGTCTGTCTGTCTGTCTGTCTGTCTGTCTGTCTGTCTGTCTGTCTGTCTGTCTGTCTGTCTGTCTGTCTGTCTGTCTGTCTGTCTGTCTGTCTGTCTGTCTGTCTGTCTGTCTGTCTGTCTGTCTGTCTGTCTGTCTGTCTGTCTGTCTGTCTGTCTGTCTGTCTGTCTGTCTGTCTGTCTGTCTGTCTGTCTGTCTGTCTGTCTGTCTGTCTGTCTGTCTGTCTGTCTGTCTGTCTGTCTGTCTGTCTGTCTGTCTGTCTGTCTGTCTGTCTGTCTGTCTGTCTGTCTGTCTGTCTGTCTGTCTGTCTGTCTGTCTGTCTGTCTGTCTGTCTGTCTGTCTGTCTGTCTGTCTGTCTGTCTGTCTGTCTGTCTGTCTGTCTGTCTGTCTGTCTGTCTGTCTGTCTGTCTGTCTGTCTGTCTGTCTGTCTGTCTGTCTGTCTGTCTGTCTGTCTGTCTGTCTGTCTGTCTGTCTGTCTGTCTGTCTGTCTGTCTGTCTGTCTGTCTGTCTGCATAACTCGAGAACTAATCAAGCAAATGCAACCAAATTAGGCATGTGGGGGTATAAGGAGATAATAATAGGAGGTAGCCCCTTAGATAATAGGGGGGGGGGGCAAGACCGGGCACACTCAGCTAGTTGTCTTATAAATATTGCGTGTCGGTTAAGATTTCACAGTTTTACGAGAGGTTGAAATCCGGGTCAATATGACCCTAATGTCTTATGTGTTACTTTTTCTTAATATCCGAGGAAGGGTAAAGACTCAGTTTTGAAAATCTAAAATATTGAACAACCTCCGATCTCATATTCGAAAAGTAGCGGTGAAGATATGTGAATTCATTTCGTCGATCTCGTTGAAGATTTTTTCAATATACACCTGGCATCCCTGGCGTCATCCGCCGCTCATTGTGAAATGCTCCGAACAAATTTGATTGCAAAGTTTCCCACCCCTGGTTGTGTATTCGTCCATTTGTCTATGCGTTGCTTCCAGCTTCGCACAAGCGCAGCGCTCCGGTATCTGTCGCTTGCATTCTAGCAAAGTTGCCAGTCTTCTTCATATATTGTCTTCGGGGGAAGGGCGCAGTTCTTTCCGTCACGATAAATTTGCATTCTGAACGACTTCAGTAAGCTCCAAACTGCCGATAATCGTATGACTGTCCCACATGGATAGGAAACCCAGTAACGAATGGGACTGCCATGCGATTATGGGCAGTAAAGTAGTCCCAAATTGGATTACAATCAGCTTTCATATGTCCTGCAGCAGTAGGCCACTCTTAGTTATTGATTCGCATTTTGGTTATGTCGCATTATTTTTCATTCATTTTATACCACATGTATCACCGTTTTACGTTTTCTTCTGTTTTGTTTTTCTTTTCCACATAATCTTCCGTTTTGCTGCGCGCACCTTTTCCTGCCCTTTTCACGTACGTTCCGCAAAAACAGGTGGACATTGTAGTTAGACAGCTATCGACCCTGCAAACGCAGCTCGACACGAAGAAGCGCGATTTCTACGAGTACGTTGCGAAAGAACTGCAGGAGCTGCAGGACTGCGGCAAGTTGGACGAGGTAGTTGCTTGTTCTTTTTTTCCTGCTAATTTAGTTTTCTAGTTTAGTTCTAGTTCAGTTTCAGTTTTGGGTCTGTTGTTGAAAGTATGGTCTTCAAAAAATAGTTGTAATTTGAAAATTCACATGCTCATTTTTTTCCTCCGGAAAATAGGCCAGCATAGAGCTGATCCAGAAGGCTCCCCAGACGGAGGACTATTCGGAGATATTGCTCATCATTTCCAAATCGTTGGACAACTATTCCGCACAATACATCCGGGAGTACATCCGGAGGAATGTGAGTTTAACATGAGTTAACCAAATTTGTTTCCTAACTGATTTTGGTTGTTTCAGCGAGAGGAGCTGGTCAAATACGAACGCGAGCTCGGCGAGAAGGAATCCCTGCTGGAGCAGAGCACCCGCAAGATCGCCGACCTAGACCAAAAGATAGACGATCTGGAACGGCAGAATCAGGAACTGCTGCAGCAGCGAACGCAGCTAGAGATGGAGGATATGCAGAAGAAGAAACAATCGTAAGTAGATCCAAAGATGCTTCCGAAGAAGATGTTTTTGAAATCGACGTCTCTCTTTCTTTCCAGCATGACCCTGAACCTGACCCGAACGACCGATTCGAACGCTCAAACGGACCCGAACGCGAGCGGAAACCCGGAGGAACTTGCTCTCCGGGTGGCGAACGGCGATGCAGCAGCGTCCCGCACCCTGGAAACCTGCGACACCTTCCACACGGCCAATTCGGACTGTTCGTTCGTATCGGCCCTGAATACCCCGGTGCTGGAGGCCCTCAATCAGCAGCTGATCCCGACGCCCAGTTCGACCGAGGGAACGGAATCCGGTGCCGATCACGAATCCGACTACTACGAGGAAGCCGGCCATGTGCAAGGCATGAGCGACAGTGGCGTTAGCTTCGAGACGAACAAGATCGGGGACGGCAAGCTGAACGGAGGCAAGCTCCTGTTCCAATCGGATGACCATTGCTTACTACTGACTTCGTCGACTCCGAATCCGAAGTATGCCAACAAGACGCTGATCGTCAACGGCACCGCTATAGAAATAAGTCGCGGTGGGGAATTGGCGCATGGTTCAACCAGCGATGAGTCGGATGAGAATTCGGATCATGGCGGCAAGGGAGGAAGCAGCAACCGGAGCAATCGATTGGCAGTCGGTAATAAGAGCAGTGTGCGGACGGAGATTTTCGATATCCGACACGGGATTCATCCGCTCCGGCTGAATAGTCGGAGTGGCGGAGAGGATGAAGGTGACGACGAAGAAGACGAGAGGCACTCGCACGCGTCTTCGATGGACAACAGCTCGATAACCTCGTCGACGGCGAATTTGATTCTCTGCGAGATGAACCTGCTGCGGGAGAGCATAGCGACGAAGAAGGCAGAAATCATGAAAATCCTGGAGACCAATGAGGACAAGTCGAACCTGGATGGCAAGATCAGTGAACTGCAGGACCTGCAGAAGAGGATCGTGCAGCTGGAGATTAAGGTTCAGGATGTGGAGAAGAGTTGCCTGTCGGACGAGGGCGGAATCGATTCGATCCGGGATCTGCCGGGCAGTTTCACCGACAGTGACGACAGTCGGATAAACTCGTGCATCTATCCGGAGTACTTGCGGCACCGGAACCAGACCAGTATTTATGCGCCGAGCGTGACGCGCTCGCTGCCGTCGTTCGAGAGTGCGTCGATCGAGCGGATGCGTAAGTAGTAACGACGAACCGCTAGTGGGTGTTTGATTGAGAATGCCTTTTTTTTTGTTTGTTTGTTTTGCAACAGGTTCGGAGCATCTGATCAATATTCCTACGTACATCATCCGAGGAGCCGGCAAGCAGACCCACTACGAATACGAAGTCAAGCTCAACCTGCCCGACGATAGGTGGACGCTGCTTAGGCGGTACAGTCGGTTCCGGGAGCTGCACCTCAGGATGAAGAAGATTTATGGCGATAAGGTAGGTTTTGATGGCTGTGTTGGGAATAGTTTGCTACTCGATTTTAATGGCTGTGCTAGGGGAGGGTGGACTTTGAAAATATTCCAGATGCTTCCCTCTGACGTCTGTGCTAGGAATGTTAAGAATAACTTGAGGCCTCACCGATACAATTTGTGTGTGAGCCTGAAGTAGGAATTATTGCGACAGGATTTTTAAAGTTGTTTAGAGATGAACTAGCCTAAGGCTAAAAATCTCTTAAATAAAGATTAAAAAAAAAAATAATGTTGTAAGTCATTAAATACCCGATTCAATCGCGATTAAGGTCTTATTTACGGAGATAAATGGGTAGAAAGATTTGGGAAACCTAAATTATGATTTAGGCAAAATTACCCGAGAAATTTCGAACGTCTAAACACTTCTCAAATCGTGATTAAAGCCATATTTAGGGAGATAAAAGGGTTTACAAAGCTCTGTAAGCTTACCTGAGCTTCTCTGAACTTCTGAATAGTCCGTCAACTTTTGTGAAGTTCGATTTTTCCATAGTTCATATAAAATTTCCCAAACTTCTAGGAAGTTCATTGGGTTTCAACCAAGTTTTCTGAACTTGTACGACTTCCCTATAATTTATACAATATTTTCTGAATATCTACAAAATTCCTTTAACTTCTAGGAAAATATTCCTCAATTTCTACGAAGTTTTAAGTTCCATATTTTACCCAAGCTCTCTTAATTCAATCAAGATCTCAGAACATCTGTGAACTTCTTCAAACTTCAGAAAATACCCGGAAGCTATTCTAAGAATATTCCTGAATATCTGGGAAGTTTCTTGAAATTAAATGAAGTTTCCAAATCTTCTAGAATATTCATTGAGCTCTTTTTTTTAAGTAAGATCTCTGACGAACTGCTTCGAAGACTCCCTAAACTGATACGAAGATAACTAACGTTCTAAGAAATTTGCTGAACTTTAACGATTTTGTTTAGCTTTTCCGAAATTTCCTGAACTTCTACGAAGTTTGCAGAGCTTCTACAAAGTTTGCCAAACTTCTACGAAGTTTTCTGATTTTTATAATATTCCCTACTCGTCTATGAAGTTTAACGTAGTTCCTCAAATTGCTTCCCAAGTAATACTGCAAGATTCATCGAGATCTCAAAGCATTCAACAAACATTCAACAGAACTCTCATAAAACCAAAATTGTCACTTGGGTATGCAATTCGCTAAAGTTCTACAAAGTTCGCTGAACTAATACGAAGATCGCTGTGCATCTTAATAGTTTGCTGCTCTTCTACGTTTCTCGTTAAATTTCTTCAAAGCTCTCTGACGTTCTATGAAGTTTTCTGAACATGTACGGTAGTCCTTAAAATATTTCTCAATTTCAACGAATTTCTCTAATTTTATTCAAAATTCACTATTTTTTCCAAAGTTTGCTGAATTTATACAAATTTAAATGAATTTCTCCGAAATTATCTGAAGCTCTACAATGTTTCCAGAATTTATATGAAGTTTCATGAATTTCTTTGAACTTTACTGATCTTCTCCAAAGTTCGCAGTAGCTTAAAGAAAAGTCCCGGATGTCAACGAATTTCTCTGAATTTCTGGAAAATTCACAATTTTTTCTCCAAAATTCGTTAAATTTCTATAAAGTTCTCTGAATTTCTACGAAGTTTTCAGAATTTATATGAAATTTCCTGAATTTCTTTGAAGCTTCCTGATCTTCTCCAAAGTTCGCAGGAGCATAATGAAAAATCCCTGGACGTCAACAAAATTCTCGGAATTTCTATAAAATATACTATTTTTAAAGTTCTCTAAATTTCTACAACGCTCCCTGAACTTCTACGCAGTTTCCAGAATTTATATGAACTTTCATGAATTAATACGAAGCTTCCTAAACTTCTACGAAGTTCTCTGAAATTTGAATAAAAAACCCCTAGATGTCAACGAATTTCTCTGAATTATTACAAAATTCACTATTTTTTAAAGTTCTCTGAATTTCTACAAAGTTCCCTGAATTTCTACGAAGTTTCCAGACTTTTTATGTAATTTCCAGAATTTCTTTGAAGCTTCCTGATCTTCTCCAAAGTTCGCAGTAGCTTAAAGAAAAATCCCTGGATGTCAACGAATTTCTCTGAATTTCTACAAAATTCACTATTTTATTCTAAAGTTCTCTGAATTTCTGCAAGGATCTCCGAATGTCTACGAAGTTTCCAGAATTTATATGAAATTTCCTGAATTTCTTTGAAGCTTCCTGATTTTCCTCAAAGTTTGCAGTAGCTTAAAGAAAAATCCCTGGACTTCAACAAATTTCTCTGCATTTCTACAAAATATATTATTTTTTTTTTCTAAAGTTCTCTAAATTTTTACAAAGCTCCCTGAACTTCTACAGAGTTTCCAGAATTTATATGAAGTTTCCTGAATTCATACGAAGCTTCCTAAACTTCTACGAAGTTCTCTGAAATTTAAAGAAAAAACCCCTAGATGTCAACGAATTTCTCTGAATTATTACAAAATTCACTATTTTTTAAAGTTCTCTGAATTTCTACAAAATTCCCTGAATTTCTACGAAGTTTCCAGAATTTATATGAAATTTCCTGAATTTTTTTGAAGCTTCCTGATCTTCTCCAAAGTTCAAAGTAGCTTAAAGAAAAATCTCTGGATGTCAACGAATTTCTCTGAATTTCTACAAACGTCACAATTTTTTTTAAAGTTCTCTGAATTTCTACAAGGATCTCTGAATTCCTACGAAGTTTCCAGAATTTATATGAAGTTTCCTGAATTTCTTAGAAGCTTCCTGACCTTCTCCAAAGTTCGCAGGAACATAAAGAAAAATTCATGTTCCTGAATTTCTTAGAAGCTTCCTGACCTTCTCCAAAGTTCGCAGGAACATAAAGAAAAATTCATGGATGTCAACGAATTTCTCTGAATTTCTACAAAATTCACTATTTTTTCTAAAGTTCTCTGAATTTCTACGAAGTTTTCAAAATTTATATGAAATTTCCTGAATTTCCTTGATGCTTCCTGATTTTCTCCAAAGTTCGCAGTAGCTTAAAGAAAAATCCCTGGATGTCAACGAATTTCTCTGAATTTCTACAAAATTCACTATTTTTTTCTAAAGTTCTCTGAATTTATACAAGGATCTCTGAATTTCTACGAAGTCTCCAGAATTCATATGAAATTTCCTGAATTTCTTTGGAGCTTCCTGATGTTCTACAAAGTTCGCAGTAGCTTAAAGAAAAATTCCTGGATGCCAACGAATTTCTCTGAATTTCTACAAGATTCACTATTTTTTCTAAAGTTCTCTGAATTTCTACGAAGTTTCCAGAATTTATATGAAATTTCCTGAATTTTTTTGAAGCTTCCTGATCTTCTCCAAAGTTCAAAGTAGCTTAAAGAAAAATCTCTGGATGTCAGCGGATTTCTCTGAATTTCTACAAACGTCACATTTTTTTTTCTAAAGTTCTCTGAATTTATACAAGGATCTCTGAATTTCTACGAAGTCTCCAGAATTCATATGAAATTTCCTGAATTTCTAAGAAACTTCCTGGACTTCTACAAGTTCCCTGATATTTAAAAAAAAACCCCCGGATGTCAACGAATTTCTCTGAATTTCTACCAAATTCTCTTTTTTTTTCCGAAATTCACTGAATTTCTACAAAGTTCGCGGAATTTCTGCGAAGTCACCCGAAGCTCTTCGAAGTTTCCAGAATTTATATGAAGTTTCCTGAATTTCTACAAAGCTTCCTGAACTTCTACGAAGTTCCCGGTATCGGTGAAGATACGTGAAGACGTTTTGGTCATCTCGTTGAAGATTTTGTTTCTAAATACACCTGTCATCCCTGTTTACTACTGTAATTCTCGAGGTCATTCACATTTCCTCCTGCAACCCAGCTCCAGGGTAACCCCCCTGGATTCTCTGAACAAAACTGCTACTCCTCAAAAATAAGCTTGACTAACACCAACATTCACCATTCCGTACAGGTCGCCACCATCCCGTTCCCGCGGCGCGAGCTCTTCTCATCCAACACGGAATCGGTGGCGAAAACCCGCCGCCGGCAGTTGGAAATCTACCTCCGCCGGTTGTTGGTCGTCTGTTCGAAGATTCCGCACAGTCCGATCTACGAGGGCGAAGGACGCCCCGGTCTGACCAAGGCCACCCTCATCGAGCTGCATTCGGGCTTCTTCAAGAAGGGCCTGTTCGAGACGGGCAAACACGGAACCGGCTAGAGAGGAGGTAAGAGTTGTCGTTGGGCGTTTGGGCTTTCCTTTTTTTTCTCTCGTCGTAGGGTTTTGTTTTTGGTTTTGAGGAAAGGGTGTGTTTTTTTTAGAAAAGGTAAGCGCCAACCAAGAAATGTAAGGCTGATTTTTTAAACATGAGGAACAGTGTAATTAGTAGCTAGTAGTTCTCGGAAGATTCGTTTCCCGTTATCAGATTTTATTTATTGTATAAAGAAAACAAAAAAATGTTTGCTAGGATTAAGCAATAGGAGGAAGGATGGCAAGCAGCAGCAGCAGCAGGAATATCGACGACAATAAACCCCGCGTTTTGATGAAGAGAAGATCCCTGAGTAGCAGGAATACACCATAAAGCAACTCAATTGACAACAACAGCAACTCAATTGAAAACAACAGCAACAATCTCTTGTTCGATTTCAACTGCATTTTGGTTGACAGAGATTGACCCCCCCCCCCCCCCCAACCGCATTCTTTCAGTGGATTTGTGAATCAAATTCACATGTCTAAAACATCGTCACGGTTAAAAACGGGCTTGATCCAGTTTTGGTCGGAACTCAAAACCGCGAATTCAAAGCCTAGTGATCAATTAACTCAAAGCTAACAAAGCATCATTTAGAGACAAATTATATTTACGACGGATAAGTCAATTTTTCATATATTCGTTCGTGTACTGAGTAGTCGTTAGTTATCATCCCCCCCCCTCCCACACACAATTGCCTTGACTCTCACACACACACCCATATGGATGTTTTTTGCGTGACCATTGTGATCATTTAGACACCTAACACACATATTTAGGAAACAGCTGTGATTTTCCATTGCCCCCATTGTCCCTCATATCACTAAATTTTCTGTTTCGGAACGATTGTCGACGTGTCGAGAGAAGGACCCGAGGGTAATCCATGAATTTGCGCATACAAAGACCTGAGAGACATATAGAAATTAGGTAAATATACGAGTTTAATCAAAACTAGTTACTGTTTAGAGCTAAACTGCAGAAGATAAATCGAATCCGCGTTATATAGTTACTAAAGTGAACAACAAGACCCCCAAAAACACAATGATGTATTCTAGTTGGTAGGTGAAGAATGTAAAACAGAGCTTGTTCCAGACACAGGCAAACCCGTTAGTTAGTGTATTTGTAAGTGTTGACAACCGTTATTCTTCGAAAAAGGTAGCGACAAATATAATAGTAACGAAAAATGACAGGTACTAAACAATGTAACAACCAATGGTCGTCTAACAATTAAACAAAAGAAAATCTTACTATTAGCTAGAAAAAAAAAGAAACCCCTTGGGGGAAACTAGCGAATTTGATGTTGAAATCAAATGAATCGTCAAAATAGTAGGAACACTCACATTTCATTCAAACAAGATATAACTCCAATTCAAACGGCGATTGCAATAAGAGTTTCATGTTGTACAACAACAACAACATCAACACAACAGTAATATAGTTTCTCGATGATTCAGTGATGGAGTTGGTTGTTGGTTTTTGTTGGCTAAAACTGTCCGAACAACCCCCTCTGTATGCAGCAAAAGTGTTTGCAAAATATTTAGGTTAGAATGTCGCATGATTTTGGCTTTCGGCACGCGACCGAACGGGTCGTTTTCTGTTCTTTTTTTTTTTCGTTTAGTTTGATTGGTTGCCTGGGCGAGAACCGATTGGTGAGTTGTGGTTCGTGCCATCAGCATTTCTGATGATGGATCTCGCCATTTGCCTCTTCGAAGGTTCGAGCTAACAGTCTGAGTGGATGCCTGTGAAAGATGCGACTGGTCAGTTGCTTACCGATCCCACTGACCAGCTGAAATGTTGGTTTGAACACTTCGAACAACTTCTTCAAGTTTCGACATGCCAGTGACAAGGCCTATACCAACAGCAGCGTTTGACAGTTGGCAGCATGTCCCGCGCTAAAATCATTTATTTTGCTGTGCTGGGCCCGCTGTCACCGTATAACATGTTGCCTACGCGCCTACCACTGGGCTGAGTTTCGACAATCAACCAGCCAGCAACATTTTGTCGATGATCGTAGTAAGCCGCGCTTGACGGGCGGTAGCTGACGCGCTTATTTTTGTTGCGTGTTTTTCTTACGTGGATTTGGAACTTTTTGCATTACACATCTTGGCGTATTCTGCGCGGCGTGTGAGGTGAGGTGACAGTGAAGTGATGGTAAAATGACAATTGTCACTTCACCATCACTTCACTGTCACCTCACCTCACACGCCGCGCAGAATAGGCCTAATCATTTGTTGGTGCTGTAATTGAGTTATAAGTGATCATGAAATTGTGCTATAGTGGATTGCCTCCTGGGAGGCCGGTTCTCCGAGTTCGGATGGCACACTTTCGGCGTGTAGTTCTATCGAAAGTCTCGTCACCGTGGCCGAGTTTGAAACCTGTTGGCGAATTAGTCCGGGAAATTGTTGATAATGTGTCCATCGCGAATTTCGGTGGTGATTCGGTGGCCGACGTAGCCGTGAACCAGCAAGTTTTTCGCTTGCAGGAGTGCTCGGCTGCTGGTCCCTCACCGATGTCGGAGATTGCGAGCAATCTGAAGGATGCCTCGCTGGATACGCCCAAGACTGGACGGGTGGTAGCTGGTGACCACGAACGGTTCCTGGGGAAAGCACTAGACGCGAACCTCTTCCCAAATGACAATGGCAATGCAAGAACATTTGTTTTCGTTAAAGGAAGTATTACGGTAGGGGTATAAGGTAATTGCTATTAGATATTTTTGCAAATAGTGACACATAGCGGACATGAAGATCCAGTGGTTCTATGCGCTCTGTACATTCCAGCTGATCGAGTCCGCGACAATGAACTCATCGATACTCACTGTCGGTCAGTTTTCACAGTTATCGAATGTGCCACTCCAGTTGATGAGATATTCATTTTTGGTGACTTCAATCTGCCTGGCGTTTCGTGGAGTCCATCTCATAGCGGATTCCTGTACCCAGATCCTGATAGCTCTACATTTCACGCAGGAGCTATTAGCCTTCTCGACAACTACAGCGCAGCGACGCTTTCTCAAATTAACCATGTAGTTAACGAAAATAATCGTAGTTTGGACCTCTGCTTCGTGAGCACACAGGACAGGGCTCCATAAATTTCCTCTGCTCCTTGTTACTAACTAAGCTAGTTCCCTCCTCTTATTGTCACTGTTGAGGACAAACTCGTGCGCAGTGTTGGAAAAGTTCGCGATATTTAACGAAGTTCACCATGGGAAAAGATCGCGAGTCATAGTGAGTTATCGCGAACTTTTCTATCACTGCTCGTACGTGATTTCGACGACTATCCTGCTCCGGTTTCTTATGATTTCCGTAAAGCTGACCACCGTAGCATCATAGATGTATTGTCTAGCATGGTATGGGAGAACATCCTTGATCCAGATGACGTTGAGGCTGCAGCGCAAACCTTTTCACATGTCTTGGCATATGTCATTGACAGACACGTCCCGAAAAGAACTCACCACAAAGTGTCTCACCCTCCCTGGCAGACGAGAGAGCTACGTAGGGTGAAGTCAATCAAGAGAGCAGCATTGAGAAGATTTACAAAGTATCGCACGCTTCCTCTGAAACTACATTATGTGAGGCTGAATCACATGTACCAGCGAGTCAGTCGTGAATGCTTTTCAAGTTTCCAACGAGGCATCCAGCGCAAACTTAAGCTACACCCGAAATCCTTTTGATACTACGTGAACGAGCGACGCAGGGAATCCGGTCCCCCATCGTCTATGGAATTCAATGGAGAAGTTGCTGCCATCCATCTTGCTGAAAAAGGAAGGAAACGAGCTGTGGATAACCATCGAGGAATTACATCGTTAAGTGCCGTTTCGAAGCTATTCGAGCTAGTGATTATGGAACCGTTGCTGTCCCATTGCAAGCAGTATTTGCTGATCAACATGGGTTTACTGTCGGCCGCTCTACAACCACCAATCTGCTGTGTCTCACATCGTATATAACCGAAAGCATGTCGGATCGGGTTCAAACGGACGTTATTTATTCAGACCTATCCGCAGCATTCGACAAGTTGAACCATGCTATTGCGATTGCTCGGTGTATGCGGTAATCTTCTGAGTTGGTTTCGATCATATCTTACCGGTCGGCAACTAAAGGTTGCCATAGGAGATTGCAGATCAGCTAGCTTCTTCGCCACATCAGGAATACCTCAGGGAAGCCACATGGGACCGTTAATTTTTATACTGTACTTCAACGACGTGCATCTGGTCATCGAAGCTCCTCGGTTATCATATGCAGATGACCTCAAAATCTTCCTACGAATCTGCTCCATTGCTGACTGTCACTTTCTTCAACGTCAAATGAATGTATTCGCTAGTTGGTGCAGGTTAAACAGAATGGTAGTGAACCCAGCCAAATGCTCCGCTATTACGTTCTCACGAAAACAACAACCGATAATATTTAGCTATGACCTGCTTGGCTCGACAATCGAAAGCGTGAATCAGGTGAAAGACTTGGATGTGATCTTGGATTCACAGCTTTCATTCAAGCAACGCATTGCATATGTTGTTGATAAGGCGTCAAGGACTTTAGGTTTCATTTTTAGGATAGCTAAAAACTTCACTGATATCTACTGTCTAAAATCTCTCTATTGTTCGTTTGTTCGATCGACGCTTGAGTATTGTTCAGCGGTTTGGAACCCAAACTACAACAACGGTGCCGAGATAATTGAATCTGTTCAACGTCGCTTTCTTCGTTTTGCGTTGCGTAGATTGCCTTGGAATGATCCGTTTCGATTACCCAGCTACGAAAGCCGTTGTCAACTTATCGACCTAGAACTTCTCCGGACTAGAAGAGACACAAGCAGAGTCCTAACCGTGGCCGATGTCCTGCAAGGAAGAACAGATTGCGAGGCTATCCTGAGGCAAATTGACCTAAATGTTCAACCCTGACCGCTTCGTAATAACCTTATGCTAAGACCACAGACAAACAGACGTAACACTTCATTGTGTATCTTCGTTCACGCATTTAACGGTTGATTTGAATATTATCAGTTCCGCGAACTACTCGTCGTAGCGCTGGCATCGGATCACTTTGACGTTTCTATACATTCTATAGAACTTTTATGCAATATTGTTTGCGAGTTAGCGAGCAATCTTGTTTTCCGCGAGAAGCCAGAGAGATGTCGTTACTGAGGTCCTATGTTTTGAGATACTATGTTTTCAAGAAAAACTTTTTCAAAGTGTTACGTCTGTTTGTCTGTGCTAAGACTGCCTCTACGTCGCTCAAATTATGGAGCACACGGTGCGATTTGCGGACTGCAGAGAACATTAAACAGAGTTGCATCTGTTTTCGACTTTCATCGCTCCCGTGATGCACTTCGTCGAAAGTTTTGCCTGCAGGAGTAACTGACTATAAGATATATGTTTTTTAATGTTTTTTATGTTATGACCATGCTTGAATGTATTTTTTTACCATAGTTGATATGGTTAACATCATTGGGCTTCATTCAGCCAAAACAACAATAAACAATAAACAATAAAGCGCAGTTAATAGCCAAAAGTGAATTTCGGGAAAAGTCTTCCACACCTGCGTAGGATATCGTACCCATTCATAACATGCATGGGCCGGGACCAACGGCTTTACTTCCCTTCCGAAGGAAGACGTGACCAGAGATTTTTATGCCTCAGAAAAGTCCCACCGACCTCGGCTGGGATTGAACCCAGACCCATTGGGGTGTTAGAAAGCAGTTACGCTTACCACTACACCACCGGCGCCGGCGATTTCGGGAAAAGTGTATGAATGATCCACTTTGGAAGACATTGTTGGCTGCTTTCGTTGATGTTGTTTCATTTTAAAAGGACTTCGGTCTTCCGGAACACAGAAAAAAAACTAACACGTGGAATTAAACGTAACTTAAAAGGTTTATTAGAACGAATTAAAAAGTGACCCAGCAGGTGCCAAGGCGATCGATTCAAATAAAAACACCGCCTACTGCGTTTTCACCACCTCTCGATCGTCTAGTCCAATCTTCCTTCTTAGGGCTTCAAATCGATCAGCATCCAATGATTTGGTGAAGATGTCTGCTAGTTGATCCAAAGTCGGAATGACTTCCACAGTCAGACTTCCAGCAGCAATGTGGTCTCGTACAAAGTGGTGTTTAATGTCAATGTGCTTGGCCCGTTTGCACCCGAGGTTTTTCGCCATTCCGAGGCATCTTCGGTTGTCCTCGAAAATAGGAACAGGTTCGACGGTCTTCAAGCCAAGATCGCCTAATAGTCCTATGGAAGGATAGCTTCATCCGATGAAGCACTCAATGCCACATGGCTTGCTCGTTCCTCTTCAGCTCCAGCATAAAATTCTTCGATTGTTGGCCGGGTTGCTGTTGAAATCGGCCCAAATAGCCAACCGAGTAACATATGTCAGGACGGGTGGACATCATAACATACATGAGGCTTCCAAGCAGCTCACGGTAAGGTTCTGCAGTTGTTTGTCCTTCATTCACAACAAGTTTCAATCCTTTTTCCATAGGTGTGTTTGACGGATTGCAATCAGCTATGCCAAACTTTGCCAGGAGATTTGTGATGTTTACTGCCTGGGACAGTTGCATGGTGCTGGCGTTGCGATCGTAGTTGATCCTAATCCTTAGGAAATGCTTTAACATACCGCAATCCGTTATCTCGAAAACATGAGATAGTTCTTTCTTCAGCGCCTGGTTCGTCTTCAGATTCGTGCCTACTATCAATAAATCATCGACGTACAGCACGATAAACACTGCATCTTTGCCGTCCTCGCTGTACCATGTGTACAGGCAGTAGTCATGCTTCGAGCGCACGAAACCAAGCTTCAAAAGTACGTCGTTGAATTTTTCATTCCAGCAGCGGGGAGACTGCTTTAGCCCGTACAACGATTTCTGCAAACGGCACACCATTCCAGAGAGAGCTTGTTTCCTCACGCAACTCGCCATGAAGAAATGCCGTTTTCACGTCCATCTTTTGGAAGAAATAGTGCGTATGTTTCCTGGTAGTCCATCCCAGGCTTTTGCACATAACCCTTGACGACCAACCGAGCCTTGCATTTGATAGCGTTGCCATGTTCATCCTCCTTCACACGGAAAACCCACTTGGACCTCAGTGGTTTGGCTGACACCGGACGCTTCACCAACTTCAGGGAAGCCAGCTCGTTCTTGACTGCTTCCAACCAAGACTCACGATCGTCGCGATCATGAATTTCGTCGTACGCACCCGGTGGTTCTGTGAAAGGGGAAACACTACCAGCAGACGTTGCTCGAAAGCCAGTTAAGTAATACAGGAACTTACCTGGGAGCTTGCGCTCCCGTTCGCTGCGCCTCGTGATTGACTCCTCACAGTCTACACTTCTTTGATGCGAAGGGAGCGCACCAGGATTTTCAAAACCGGATTGTGTATCGGTGGATCTGCTTTTATGCGGCGTAAGCAATACAATTCTTCTTCGAAGCCAGATTCCAAATCGGATTCCAGCACGTTTATTGTTTATTTGGTTCTACATCAACAGACTGGGTTTAGTCCTAATGATGGATTAAACAATACTAGGAAATACAATATGTATAGTCAGTAGAATTAAGTTGGACTTCACGGCCTTTGCAGCTTGTTACTTCAAGAAGCTGAAAAGGCCGTGAAGCCCAACTTAATTCCTAATTCTTAAAAAAATATCACGGAATCACTGATGCAGCGTCTCGCGTGCCATGTGGAAAATCAAATAAGGAAGCAACACGATTGAAAACCCTTTGTGGCCCATTGATAGCACCATACGAACTATAGTTTGTACAACGAAAAGGTATCCTCAGCATTGCGTGACGAGGCTCGGTAGCTCAGTGGTTACCGTTTCTGCTTACTGAGCAGAAGGTCGGGAGTTCAATCCCAGGCCCGTTCCCTTCCTTGCAATTTTTCACTTTACCTTATTCTATACCCACTAGATTTTAATGAAAACAAATTCTTCTTGAACACCGATCGCATCACTTACCACAGTGTGGGTCCTGTCTAAAAATAGAAATTGGATGAGTGCGCGCGCGCGCGTGTGTGTGTGTGTGTGTGTGTGTGTGTGTGTGTGTGTGTGTGTGTGTGTGTGTGTGTGTGTGTGTGTGTGTGTGTGTGTGTGTGTGTGTGTGTGTGTGTGTGTGTGTGTGTGTGTGTGTGTGTGTGTGTGTGTGTGTGTGTGTGTGTGTGTGTGTGTGTGTTTGTGTATTATAATCGCTCTACCAAAAACGATCCCTGCGTGTGCGTGTGCAACCTTTCCCCACATCCAACATCCCAGTGATTTCTCGTGGAAGCGCAGAGGATTTCTCGGTTTCCTTCACAGCGAGTACCACGTCAACATATTCCTTCCCATTCCCTAGTTGACCTGCATTCGGACACGGCCGGCGCTGGTATTGCTAAATATTAGATCACCAGTTCTTACACATTGAGGATGAATGTTAGTCCCAAACATCATCTGTTGGTTATCTGTGTAATTGCAGCTGATCTGGTAATAACAGAGCAGCAACCGTGGGCGGTCAATCATGCTCATACTTTTTCATGCTGCGAAAAGGTATCCTCAGCATTGCGTTGTTACGGAGTGCTCGTGGTTGAATGTTAACGTCGATTTGTTGTAGAATAGAAGGACAATCGATTCTGCCCTGTAGAATGTTTGCCACAAACAGGGCCCTTGTCGTATCTCTTCGACTCCACAAGGGATCCAGGTGAATCAACTGGCACCGACTTTCGTAGCTTGGAAGTCGATGAGGATCCCTCCAAGGCAATCATCGAAGGGCAAACCAGATGAATCGTCGTTGAATAAACTCTACTCTTAGTGTAATTTGGGTTCCATACAGGACAGCAGTATTCTAACACCGACCGGACGAGGGAGCAGTAAAGCGACTTCAAACAGTAGATGTCCGTGAAACTTTTAGCTATCCTGAAAATGAAGCCGAGCGTTCTGGATGCCTTGTTGATCACGTACGATATATGCTGGCTGTATGTGAGTTGACAATCTATGATGATTTCCAGATCCTTAATGTGATTCACACGATGTACGTCAACGCCTTCTAGGATACAACTGTTTCTAGGATGTTTCTTCCGTGAGAACGTGATTACTGAACATTTTGTTGGATTTACAACCATGCGGTTCATTTGACACCAATTAGCAAAAGCGTTGAGTTGGAGTTGGAGAAGGTGGCAGTCAGCGATGGCTCGGATTCGGAGATAGATTTTCATGTCGTCTGCGAACGACAGTCGTGGACCGTCGAGGACGAAATTGACGTCGTTGAAATACACAAGAAATATCAACGGGCCGAAGCGGCTACCTTGCGGAATATCCGAAGTGGCAGGGAACGAAGGAGATCGGCAGTCGTCGATTGCAACTTCCAACTAACGATCAGATAGACAGGATGCGAATTATCGTAGGAGACTGCCGTTTATCCCGAGCCTATGCAGTTTGGCGATCGCTAT
Source organism: Ochlerotatus camptorhynchus (assembly GCF_037179485.1). NCBI lineage: Eukaryota > Metazoa > Arthropoda > Insecta > Diptera > Culicidae > Ochlerotatus > Ochlerotatus camptorhynchus. Next base: position 1,957,559 of record NW_027040553.1, read on the forward strand.
AGGATGGTTCAACTTGTCGAAGGCGGCTGATAGGTCAGTGTAGATGACATCTGTTTGCATATGGTCTGTCATACTCTCCGTAATGTACAAGGTGAGAACTTCCAACAGAAGGTTGGAAGTAAGGCTTGTACTCGAAAAAAATGTACAATTTTTATCCGTGTGTAACTTTTTTATCCGTGATGAAAAATTGACGAAAATCTGGGTATAACTAGTTTGGAGTGAATTGTTTACATGTGCAAAATTTCATAACAATCGGTTCAGTGGTTATTGAGATGTCATCGAAACAAGAAGAAAATCGCCGGAGAATTTTGCGCGCCGTCATGGAAAATCCGACTGCGACCTTGAGATGGATCGGAAGACAACTGGGAATCACCCATACAACTGTGTCTTGGGTGGTAACATCGTTTAAGGAGTCCCAGACGACCGAGTGGCGGGCTCGAAGTGGAAGAAAATCGAAGACAGCTGAGCCTGTGAAGGCCCGGAAGGTGTTGGATTATTTCAAGCGTAATCCGAACCTTTCGAGCCGCGTCTCTGAAGGCAAAGTGTTCCGCCTGGTGCGTTCAGCAAACCATGAAACGAGCTGGGCTGCATGTATTCAAGGACCGGAAGGCACCGAACTGGCGTGATCAACAAAACACGGCGGCCAAATCCCGCGCAAGGAAGCTGTATCGAGAGTGGTTAACGAAACCGATGTGTGTGGTTATGGATGACGAAACCTACATCAAGGCAGACGCAAAGCAGATACTGGGGCTGGAGTTCTACGTTGCCAAATCACGGTTTGATGTTCCGGAAGACATAAGGAAGAAGAAAGTGGACAAATTCGCCAAAAAAATACTTGCTCTGGCAGGCCATATGCCGATGCGGTAAACTGAGTAAACCGTACATCACAATGGGTACCATCAACAGCGAAATTTATCGCATCGAGTGCCTCCAGAAGCATCTGTTGCCCTTCCTGCGGTCCCACGGAGGCGAGACATTATTTTGGCCTGACCTGGCATCATGCCATTACGCGCGATCGACGTTGGATTGGTACAGAGACAATAACAAATTCACCAGAGATTCGTCCGGTGGAAAAATTTTGGGTCATAATGAAGGCCAAAGTTCGAAAATCGTCCAAGATGTTTAAGAACGAGCTGGAGTTGAAGAAAGAATGGATGAAAGTGACCAAAAAGGTCGGCTCCACCATTGCACAAAATGTAATGAGGGGTCTTAAGGGAAAGGTGCGGGATTTCAGCGATGGAAAGGAAATTGAATAAAGTAATTATGCCGAAACATAATCCATATGTATTAGTTCATTCCCTGAAAGTTTCAAGAAAATTGGACTTAAAATAAATTTTTGGCGAACACTTTTGTCTGGTGCATTTTTTTTTTCGGGTACAGGCCTTAGTCGACCGCCCTGCCATGAAACCATGCTGGTCTTCGCTCAAGTGCTGCTTGGAGTGAGAGACTAATGGTTCCATAACGACCAACTCGAACAGTTTAGATATGGCACACAACGATGTGATGCCGCGATAGTTGTCGATGTTTCTTTTGCATCCCTTCTTATGCACTGGAAACATCTCAGCTGATTTCCAGCAGGAAGGAAACACCCCACCGGAGAGGGACATTTCGAACAGAAGGCAGAGAGGAGCCAGCAGTCAGTCTTTCTGCATGTGGCCAGTTTTTCCACAACGGTGGCATTTTCCGTTGAACTTCTTCTTCTTCTTCCTATCACGTGGCGCTGCCAGCTATTGAAAAGCTAAAAGGAAGGGAGAACTATACGACGTTGGCACTTGCGATGCGGATGATTCCGATCCGTGAAGGAAGCTGGTCTGGCATTGACGGAGACGGTGAGGATGTGAAGTTGTAGGCTCTGGCCACGATATGCCTTACTCTAGAGAGCTATAACTACAGCCTGGTGCAGGATGCGGTAACTGCAAAGGAAGCTTGGAAGAAATGCCAATGAGTCATTTTTGAAAACAAGCAAGTCAAAAGAGCTCTGCTGTATTTTCACTATTAGAGATGTAAGAACCGATGAGTGGTATCTCTTCCGGTGCCACCAGCCACATGGCACGTTCGGATCAATCGTTCGTTAACGCGGTTGCCATGGACCATGACGTCGGAACAGCAAACAACAGCAACATCAAGCCCGTTGCAACGGGAACGGTTTCTATGGGAACTAAAGAAGGAAGCGTGGAAGTTGTTAATGTGTTGAACATTCCGGACCTAGCAAGCAATCAACCTGCTGAAGAAGGCAGTCTGTATCGCGTGTGGCTCAGACGTCTTAGCCATTTGAATGAAGAAAACTTGAAGAAACTCAAGGAAGTGGCTAGTGGAATCGAGTTCAAGAATGAACCACTCGCCGATTGTACCCTGCGCTTTGGTCAGATAGCGTATAGGGCGTCGTTGTGCCAATTTGGTCGTGGCACATTTCGAGCATGAGAGAGTGATTGCAGTTTGCTCAAAAGTGCCTGAGTGGAATGCAAGTGCTTTCGATGATTACCCGTAGTTGTTACAGTGAAGATATACACCCATAATCTCGTTTATGTCTGGGCGTGTTTGTCATACAGAAACGTTTTTATTTGATTTTGTGTGGTGGATGGGTTTCGGGCGTGGACGGGCATATGGGTGATAATATTAAGTTTACGTTAGGATAACGTTGAAAAATTGAGAAATGTATCGCTTAAGTTTGAGAAGCACTTCACTTCGCAACCGATGAACCATTTTGACGGCCCAAATTACCTTCCTACCGCCGTGTGTTGGCAGGGTCCAATATTGGACAGTTTGATGTTTATAAAGTACCATCAGTTAAAATTGTATTTTCGAGCTTTATCTCTATTCATTCTTAGGTGTTTCTTAGTAGATTATCATGTTGATGTACGCTGATTCAAAGAGTAAATGGTATTAACATTGAGCTGTCCATAGTTGGGGGTTGTTGAACTTGTGGTACTTGCACAACATTTCATGTGAGTACCAAAGTAGCCATGTAATCACAAAATAGCTTTAGGTGTGGGTTCAGAGCGGGACAATGTCGCTGAGATAATTGGGTATTCAGATGAAACTATTACTTTTAAAAACTAATCCTGGTTGTATCTCTTTTTCGTTTGCATGTAACACTGTTTGATATTACTAACCGCACCGAGCCTTCATTCCGGGTGGTGAGCGAACCTGAAGAAGAAGTAGATGACCATGAGCCCCTTCTCGGAACGAGTGTTTTGTTAGTGGACCTGGTCTGCGATTCAAGGAAGGATTCTGTGGTGATAAGTATCACATAACAGGTAAAGTAGGTAGCATCATGACGAAATGTAAGTATTATTGACAATAATCATAACTGGATGATATGCAAATTTATATGAAGGTACCAGGATCAACGTTATTTAAACATGCGCATTCAATCGCGACGGCATGTAATTCTGCATTTTAAACCTACCCAACCCTTTTCCTTTCTACATTCCCTGAGCAGCTGGTTCACCATAAGTGTACCTCGCAAAACTTTTTTAACCCCCATGGGTAAAAATGCTGTGTTGCTCACTCCTCTCCCCTTCCCTGGTGTATTATGGATGCTGTGAATATTCACATCGGTGACACGGCCCCTGACCCCCTTGTACATCTCAAAATGAAAATGAAAGAATGAACCACTCACAAATTGTGTATTGTGTCTCACGGGCAAGCAGGCCCTTATTTTCGTTTCCTACCAGTGGTTCAAGAGCGAAGGAATTACTCGACCTGTGTGGCTCTATGGAGGTGCCATCGTTTGGAGGAAGTCACTATTGTGTTACCTTCGTGGACGATGCCAGTAAGAAGGTAGTGGTGTTCTTTCTCGAAAGGAAGGCTTGAAGCATACAAGAAATTCAAAGCTAGAGCCGAAAGACAAAGCGAAAAGAAGTTGAAAGTTTTGCGTGCGGATCAAACGGTATCAAACCACGTGTCCGTATACACCCAAACATAATGGTGTTGCAGAACGTATGAATCGTACATTGATGAAGAAAGCACGGTGCATGCTCAACGATGCAAAGCTTGGTAAGCAATTTTGGGCGGAAACAGTTTCAACAGCTACCTATCTGGTCAATCGATGTCTAACGCGGTCATTGGAGAACATGACGTCAGAAGAGGCGTGGTCTGGAAGTAGCCGAATCTAATATCGATTTTTTTTATTATTCAATTTCAACCTGTCTGACAAACTTCAGTTTGATCGTTTGTTTTTAAAACCTACCTCAGGTTGAGGTTTGCACTGACAAAAAGTTCGGTTTCAAACTGTCACAAAATACACAGCCAGTGGAGTTCTTGGAGCTACACTTTGAAGAGCTGTTGGTACAGTACTTGTTCGCTAATGAGGCTAAAAGTGCAGCCCAGTTATCGAATTCCACTCGCTAACTGAGCTGGCTTGTCAAACGTAAAAAAAAAACACTGAGGGGAATTGCAAAGGATTATTTGATCGGCGTTACAAAAATTAATATGCATTGAATTGAAGCAACGTAAACTTTGCTGTTATTTTCACAGCATTCAACTTTACGAGTTTAAAAAGGCTTAACGATTGCGCTAAAAACGCTTTCCTGTCCTGATTTCAGTGTGAAATGAATATAATTTCAAATTTATTTATATTAACACTTAATATTCTATTCGAATGCCCTTGGCCAATTTTGACAACGATATGTCAAACATAATGTGACGTATATTTTTGACGTAGCCCAATTAAAGAACGCCCAGTTAGCGAACAAGTACTGTACCAGTTAGCGCTGCTGATGGAAGCAGTGAAGAGCAGCAAGACGAAGTCGCTGCTGTTTCTTGCGAGGGGGATGACACATCTAAATCTAAATTCTATATGCTCGAAAAATCTCACACTAGCGAATCAATTTTCTAAAATTCTTGATTCATTTCTCGCATCTTCTTACATCGCGCATCATCTTTTTGCAGGAAAGCTTCAGAATCGTCATCTGAAATAGCGTACTCGCAGCTAGCCACAGCAAACCACAATCTTTCCTGCATCGTAGATAGAGTAGTCCCCCTCGGTTCCATGTGATGGTGATAATACCAACAATCAATTCGAAACTAACGATTTAAAATTGGCTCACTACTTGACTAGAATATTGGTCCCAAGCAAATCGATTAACGTACACCATTCTAGTCGAAATTCGAGTACTACACTATGTTTGTTTTGATTCGCTATGAAAGTTTGACAGATATAATGATGGGTTCGTGGATTTTCCTATGTTTCGAGGGGTGAATCGATTAGCTTGGGACCGAAGATAGTACCAGAGCTGAGCCAAAAAGTTGAGCACGTTATTTCGGGACCTACTAGTCTTAGAGTTACCTCTATGATAATACTCTTTGATATGAAGATGAAGACCTTAAAGAGGTTGTGGATGCAGCTGAAAATGTGCTCCCATTGCAACTGAATAAACCAGCTGATACGCAGAAAGGGTTAAGGCGCAGTGATCGGGAGCGCAGTTATCCAGGCAAATACAATGATTACATTAGCTTTGGAGCATACTCTGGTGATACCATTCCCCCCAGTTACCTCCTGATTTAACCAATGGTGAATGTGCGATGCATGATTCAACGACTTACGAAGAAGTTCTACGACGGCCTGACAGAGATCATTGGATTCAAACAATGAACGATGAGTTGATCAGTCCGCATCGTGCTCTCTTGCTGTGCGGATCTATTTGATTTTTGCTGAAGGAAGTGTTACTGCTACCTAAAACTACAACAAATTTAAGCAGCACTTTTCAGTGCTCAACCTGTAAAATTTCTACCTTGTTTGACTCCTATTCCTCTTCGATCCTTGTTTGGACCCCACCTGATGTAATCCTGCTTGGCTAGATTTGGAAAATTTCTCTTCGATTCTTCGGGATTCTTATAGTAATCTGTTTGGAAGACGATTTGGAGAAACTTGGTTCTGCCGCCATGGCGCCTAAGCGCAAATGAAAAGTGCAATCGCTTGATCCTCCTTCTGATGAAATTCATCCCCTATCGTTGTAAGCACTTCCGATTTCCATGCTCTTCGCAAGGAACTTTTGAGCTTTGTTCAATTTAAGTTTTCACTTCAAATTGGCCGTCGTGGTGAATGCCGTGTATTGGCTGAAACCTTAGACGGATTCAAACGTCTTCTCAAGTACCTTACTGAGAAGCAACACACATTTTTCACTTACAACACCAAAACTGAACGTCTGTTCAAGGTTGTCTTGAAAGGTCTGCCCAGTGGTGAATCCTTGGATCAGATCAAAGATGAATTGACTAAATTAATTGGAGTTGAGCCTGTCCAAATAATCAAAGGGAAAATGAAATCCCATCCTGGCGATTCGCGCAACGGGATTTCCAATGATTGTTATTTAGTTCACTTCAGGTTTCACAAATTTTAAACTTTTTTTTTTTAAATTCTGGACGTCAAAACAGCCATGCTCGTAGACATTTTCATGAATATGGATTGAAGGTAAACAGAACATTTTTGAGAATATAAAATTATTAAAAAAAAAAAATATGGACCTTGTAAAAACATTTCAAGGGTCGTGGAATTTGATGAGAATTTTTAATGAACTCATTACAATACTGTTCTGGGAGGAACTGTTACGTGAAATCTGCTTTCGAGGTAGTTCAGAAGAATACGAAAGTAAATTTGTGTAGAATTCTTAGGCAACCCTGAATTTTAATTTTAATGAAAATTTATAACAATTTTTGACGTTAATTCTTAAGAAAATATGAGAAAATTTGAACGAGAAAGAGGATTATACCATGATAATTCTAAGGAGAACTCCAAGTTAATAAATAAAAGAAATCTATGGACATATTGAGGATAACAAGAAGATGATTCTGGGAGTTCCATGGGAGTTTTCGGAGAATTCATAAATGGTATGTTATGGAGGATTACAATTAAATCAAATGAATTCGGTCAAAATTCCAAGCGGTGATATTTTTTCGAGACCCTGGGCACAGAAAAATAATTTGACATCCAGGATTTAAAAATAAATTATAATTCTGACTTCTTGTTGACGTAACAACATCTTGTACCGAGAATCATAACCATAAAGCTGGGTTTAGACAGGGCAAGTCAATTGATCAAGTCAGCTGGGTTTAAACTAGGGAAGTCAAATGATCAACTCAGTTGAATTCAATTGGCTTGAAAAGTTGAGCCTGGTTCAACTTTTTTCAATTCAAGTGAGTTGATCAAGTCAGTTGAATGGCATGGTTTACACGTTCAATTCGCGTTCAAGTCAGTTGAATTCAACTTATTTGATCAATTGGCTTGCCCTGTCTAAACCCAGCTTAAGAGTATCAACAGGATAATTGAGAATTTTAAGCTCTTTCCGAAATAAATAAATAAATAAATTAATTGTGACAATTTTTTCATGTTCCCCTTCTTTAGTATAATTTAAAAAAAAAATCCAAAACGATCCAGACCACCACTGGATGAGCGCACAAGTAAACAATAGATTGCTGTTGCCTTGGTAACTTCCTCGCCACCACCAAGGACCTTCGCGCCACCGCCACGTTGTTCCACTACCGTTGCTTAAACCTGCGACATGGCAGAGGAGGAGCATTGAGCCGGAAAGTAATTCTACCAGCGAGGGGACCTTCCCGACCGACCAACAGTTATCCTGTTCCCCGTGGTGGGTGACGATCGGAAGTTCTAGTCTCAACTCAAGTTAGTCTTTCGCAGGAGGCGACAGAGGATAGTGGCTGTCAGAAATAACACATTCGCTAGCGCGTAATTTATCAAATTGTGCCTGTTTTGTTTTGTAAGTAAGACAAATGCGAACTGATTGTGACGCGGTAGTGTTAGATTAGAATACGAATTTGACCAGTTTCTTAATTTTGTAAAACTACGATAGTCTGTTACGTAACGGATCTCGGTGACCTACGATTCAAGCAAAGCAATCGATCTTTTCTGGAACATATAAAAATAATTCAAGGCCTACTCATAGGAGACAAACCAAACAACCCCTCGGAGCAAAGGTCATTATGCCATTGCGTGCATGCCCTTCGAAGCGTAACGAAATTTTCGCTGCACAATGCAGGTCCATCTGTGCAACGATGAATGTGCTTCTTTCCTACATACACACATTTGATTAACATTTTGATGATGATGATGACGGCGATAGTCGATGGTTTATAAGTTTGTTTTCCTTGCGCTCGACTACGTCACCGAATTCCGCTACGGTAGTGCTACGAATCGATTTTCCATTTATTACCACCCTTGTATTGCGTCCGTTTATGGTACTACATATATCCATGAGGGGGAGACGATGCGCCTGAATTTATATCGCGTGGGGGTTGAGAAATTGCAATTATTGTTTACCTGATTCGTGACGCGAGGTCATACTACTGCAGATTTTCGTTTGACCTCAAAGGACTTTCCTAACCTCACTTTTTCGAATGGGGCGTTAAATGAGACTAGGATAGTCCGTGTTAGTTTGTCTACTGGTCTTTTCAGAAAATGTTTCCCGAGCAGGACATCAATCGCCACAATTACCAGTTGCGGTTCATGGAAATGGAGAATAAGATCAAGAAGTGGTGAGTTTAGCTATTAGAACTTCTTCCCAGTGGTTTGAGATTATACTGACCGGTTCCTTTTTACAGCGAACTGGAAAGAGCCGAGCTGGAGCAACGTTTCAGTCAATTGATGCGAGAGCGACAGGAATGGTAAAAGGTTATGTTTGAAGTTCCCGAGCGTAATTACTAGACAGTGTTAACAAATTTCAGCGAAAGGGCTGCAGCTCGACAGCTTAAACTGAAGTACAAACGCATGATGGAGTTGGACCGGCAGCGAGCGGATCGAAACGAAAGTTTACTGCGGATGTTGCACAAAATCGATCAACAGGCCACTTCCCTTGCGGCCAAAACCGATCGCCTGAAGATGCTGAAGGTAATCCGGATGCTTGTCGAATGTAATCTCTTCGACTAATATCCTCTTCTCTTCTAGACTCAATACGAATCGTACTTGATTCGATCCTGGTCATCCCAGCGAGCTCTTCCACCTTGCTCTCCCGTTCCATCCATGTACTCTCTCCAGCCACAGTTTTTCCCGGCACCTCAACAAACAACCCCCTTCCAGTTCCCTCCCAGAGCATCCGAGTCCCCTAAATCGGAATTTGTTCGATATCTGTCCGACATGACCCACGCACAGACGGTTTCCTACAACCCCATCCCTCCGCCAACGGCTCTGTCCAACTACATCAACCATCAGCAGCTTCCGATGCACCAGCAGTACACTTCAAGTTTCCTGGCACCTACTCCAACTTTCACGCAAGATCCATTCCTTCGACCTCCTCCTCGGGACATCCCACCTTCGCCGAACATCACCACCCTCAACCCACCCACGGAACCCGCCCCAATCCCTCAAACACCTCATCGTGCACCCTCAACCGTTCCACAAGTCGCCAAGAAGTTCGATCTATCCAACGAAGAATTCATCCAATACATCGACAACGAAATCTTGAAAGGATCTACCACTACCGCTTCAGCGGTAGCCGGCAACGATCCACCACCAGACATCGTAATCGAACCGCCAACCATTGCTTCAACGCCCCTTCCGGTGGCTTACCTGGAAGACTTCACAAACGACGTAGACGAAGATCTTCTACAACCACCACCGGGAACGAGTCGCTTCCTCGACGATTCGCCCATCATCGAAGAGATCGTGAAGGCAACTGCTAATCTCGAGCTGAACGATGATTCGTCATTCCCACTGGACGAGATACAGTCTCTTGAGGTATCGGACGACGCTGTCATCAATCAACGCTGGGAGAAAGTTGTTGAGGTGAACTCTAGTGTTCGTCCGCCTTCGGCGGTACCACCACAGGACACTGTTGAAGAACCACTACTCATCAGATCGCCGCCGCTTCAGGATGTGATAACACGAACACTTCGCGGGGTAATCTCCGAAGTAGAAGAGCGACGCGAAGCTCCGGCAGTTTCCGACGACTTGGAAACTGATGTCCGCGAGCTACCGAAAGAAGAAGATGCTCCACATTCGTCTGAACAGGGTAGGTTGCTTGTTGTTTGCGATTACCCATTAGACTCAAATCCATTTTTACTTCTCTTTAGACGAACTTGCCAGCACTTCAGCTGCATTTGGTGAAATGCAACCTGAATATCTGCAGCCGAGCTACGACCAGGAAGTTGTCTACCAACAGGAACACTATCTACCCCCTGATGACGCTTATCCGCCGACAACGCAAGACTGCCAGGAAGCTCCACCGCCAGAGTACACCGCCCAAGAACCCGTAGAATACGCTTACGACTACGGTCCAACCGACGTCGCACAGTCAAACGAAACGCACTGGTCAACGGCACGCCAAGCCGTCCGAACCAAAAGCTATGCCACCACCAACCAATCCCGCACTCCGGAAACGATCGACGAAGTCGTCAGCAACGGCGAGACAAGTCCCCACGAGAAGCGTTCTACACCTTCCGGATCGAAACGAACATCTCCAACCGGGGAGAACCTGTCCGCGACGGAAATTCACTCGGCAGCCCCGGTCGATCCCGAACCGGAACAACCACCCCCAGAAGATCCGCAGCAGTACGACTACTCTCAGTACCAGCCAGAGTACGATCCGAACGTAGACTATCAGCACCAACAGCAAGACGGTGTCGATCAACAGACGTACTACCAACAGCAGTACGCCACTGACGATCAATCCGGACAGCAGGATCCTTCGCAAGTTCAGCCGTACCAGGAGTACGCGGATGTCGATCCGAACCAGTACCAGCAAGCGACGGAGTATCCCGGCCCAACGCAGTACGTATTCGAGCAGGGCTATTATGACGAACAACCGCAGGAACAGCAGTCGGATCAACAACAGCAGGGATACTACGAGGATCCCAATGCTGTGGAGCAGCAGTACTACGGCGAAGAGAATCAGCAGCAGCAATCGGATCAAGCGTACTATGATCAATCGCAAGAACAGCAAGAATATGCTAATTATGAAGCCACGGCCGTTGAGGGGGACGGGCAAGTGGTAGACGTTGCTCCGCAAGTTGTGCAGGAAGAAGTCAAGGAGGGTAAGGAGGATGAGGAGGAGGTGCGAGTGGAGCAACGAGAGCCCTCGTCGACGCTGATGAGTTCGGTAAGTGTTGCCGGTGTTGAATCAACGGAGGAGAAGGTTGAAGAGATGGCAAGTGAATCGGATGGGAAGTCTGAGTCGCCGGTCAAGCAGGGGGTAACGGGGAAGGAGGACACGACCATCAGTTCGGCGAACGATGAAAGTGACTTTGATTTTTCCACGCAGTAGGACGGGCAAGGTAAGTGTGCTTTGTTTAGATTGTTGAATATATAAGTACTTGTTTGGCGAATGCAATTTAATTGTCACTTTCGGAGAATGGTGGATGGTTTGAATGGGAAAGAAAGCCCTGAAACTGTGGCTTAACTTTTGACAGCCATTGTGTCTGGCACGTGATAACTGGTCTCTTCACCTCGTTTTCATCGTGAAGTGACACTCGTAATAAGGGCTGTAGTCTGCGGAACTTGCCATAGAAGAAATCTGTGATTTCCTAGGAAGCGCTCTAATCTTCCCCTGAATTCTGGATCTGAAGGTTGTTGGAACCTAACCAGAAGGTTCTCCATCTCATTTAAAAATTTATCAATTTTTGTTCCGGAAGTCCTCTGAACTTGCCGTGGATGACTTCCTCAATACTCAACAGACTTCCTAGGAAAGTATAGATATTCATTTGGAAGAGCTTTGAGAAAATTTAGAAACTAGCCAAACTTCCAAAAGGATGTCGAAAGAATTCTACGGTCAGTTTGCAGGATCTCAACTTAAGAAATCATCCACAACAACGTTTCCTCGATCATCCGCATTCGTTTATTCGTTTATACAAGTTGCCACAAGTCTTCTGCCATTGACGCAAACGGTTTCAATACTCATATTGATAGTCAGTTTTGTCTGCCACAGTCACCGCGTTGTTCAGGTATTGCTTCAAGCTAGTCGAAACTCCGGCAACCCTGGCTAGGTGAGCTGCCATCAGGTTTTGAATGACGATCCGTTGCTCATCGCTGATCACCTCTATGTGTTCCATGAACCGTATCATCAACTGTTGCTGGTATGGATCGTAGATGTAATAGGCTGCCGTTCGAAGGAACACTTCCAGATGCTGACCTCCGATGCTGTAATGAATTCCCTGGCTGTGTTATGCCTATAGATCTTATTTTGTTATCGATTAAAGGAAACTTACGTAAGTTGGAGGTAGCCAATTTCAGCAGTCAATATCTCCAGAAGCTCGTCTATGTAAGGAACTCCTGTGTTAATCACAGCGACGAACAGATCAAGCATTGCGGGGCACCTAAAGTTCTGCAACACGTTGTCCACGAACTGTTGGAAGAATTCCGAACTGGTGAAGCATCTTTCGAAGTCAACAGCGTCGATCAACTTCCTAAACGATCTTAGATGGCACTGCAATCCAGACACGTACTCCGGAGACAACAGCTGATAGCAGGTATCGTAACTGTTAAGTGATTTTCCAATTTTCTGACAGCTGGACATCTCCAGTCGGCAAGCCCACTTCAGCGCCAGCATTCGAGCTTCCATGCCACCGTTACTCGAAGCGTTCTGGAACAACCTCAACATATTCGAGGTAAATCGTTTGGCTACAATCTTCATGTCCTGCTCCACATCCATCCTTCCCAAGCTTAGCCGAACCAACTGCCAGAGATTGTGGTCGGCCATCGCTGCTATCCACGGCAGTGGATCGGTATCGTTCCACAACTTGTCCAACATCAAAAAGAGAGGCTCAAAGAACGCCTCCTGGTCCCACTGGAGACTGAAGGCATCATCCAGTAGCTTGGCTCGCGCTGAACCGCCTATCCTGTACCAGTTATCAAGGATCTCGTTCCATCCCTGCTGCGAATAGCTGACTCGGTAAAAGCCATACGATCCAACGTTCACCAGCGGCAGCATTCCGTCTAGGGTCACAATCACTGAATCTGTATTGTCTGGAATCCAGAAAGCTGGCGTTTCCCCGAAATCTTCATCCAACTCGTACGAACTGTAGAAAATCGGTATCCACCAGCGACTGCCAGGGCTACTGGGGCATGCTCTAAAGGGGCGCTGCGTGAAGCGGTATTTGTTCGAGTTTCCAATACGCTGAACGTCGACTATAGGATGACCGGCTTGGTATACCCAGCTGTTGAACATCTCGGCCACGTGAGTTTCCTGCAGAATAATCGAACTGGCAGCTACAAGCTCATGTAAACTTTGGTACAAGCTAGAGGGATCGGCTGATGTAAACTGATTAGTGGCGATATACTTCTGAATTCCGGCTTGAAACACGTCAGGTCCCAGTGCCTGTTCCATCATGCGAATTACTCGGGAAGCTTTCTCGTACACAATCATATAATTTCCGTCATAGTACAGCGCCTGAATTTCATCCGGATGTTCAACTCTGTAGAGCATTGAATGGGTTAGGGGACTGGAGTCGTAGTTCAGTACTGCCAACGTACGCTGGTCGTACTCGGATCTGATTGTCCAATAGGCTTCGGGAAGGAACTGCAAGGTCAACCTGTCCGACATGAACGTGGCAAATCCTTCCTTCAACCACAAATGATCCCACCAGGTAATTCCGACAAGGTTACCGAAGAATTGATGAGCCACCTCGTGGGAGATCAATCTGGCCGAATCTATCTGTTCGAAGATGTCCGCCTGCTGGTCTACGAACAGATAATCCTCATCACACAGAATCAATCCCCAGTTCTCCATACCCCCACTGAAGCCTACGATGCCGACTTGGCACAACTTCGGAAGGGAGTACTTTTGCCCGGTGTAGTCTTGCAAAGCCTGCAGCGACTTCTCCGTCATATTCAATGCAAACTCCAAAGCTCCATCGTCACCGTCAACCGGTTGGATCAGTATCCCGATCCTCACTCCATCAGATTCCCGAACTGTTTCTTCAAACTCAGATACCAAGATCGCCACCAGATAGCTGGCCATCGGAGGTGTCCGGTTGAAACGAACCAGCTTTCTAGCTTGGTCCAACTCCTGCTCCTCCATCAAGTCCCCGTTGGAGTGAACGTTGTGTTTCCTACTGGATATGACTTCTATGTCGAAGGTCGCCTTATACTCCGGTTCATCGTAGCATGGGAATGCCTTCCGAGCGAAAGTCGGTTCAAAGGCCGTCATCGCGTAGAAATGCTTCTCCATAAGAATGTCACCTTCTGCAGTTTCCGTGTAGCTTTTCTTCAAGAAACCTCGACCTTCGTGGTGTTCCAAGTTCCCACTGAAGTCGATCAGCAACTGGTACTCTCCGTCCACCAGGCTCAGTATCGGATTTGAGGTGTAGATTTTGAGGAACTGGGTTGCGGCATCCCGTTCTACAGCCGCGATGGGCACATCTGAGTCGCCCCACTTGAGATCGACGGAATGGATTGCAATACCGGAATCGGAATGCAGCACGATGAGATTCGTAGGGAACGGGGCGTTGATGCTGATGATGACCTGTCCGGTGTAGAGGTCAACCGAGTCCAGATTAACGGGCATCTCCAGCCGCAGACTGTAGTGTACCGGATAGGTGGTGAACGGTAGCTGATAGCCTTGGCGGCTTAAATTTTGCTCCGTGGCGGTTGAATCAGTCGCTAGAAGCGACACTAGTGTCAACAGGAAGATCATCTTGATCGTCACGGGAATGATCGTTTGAATGCAAGTGATGGACTATTTAAAGGAAGTTTAGTTGCGGTGTTAATTGCTGATGGTGAGATCGTAAATCTAACCGTTTGGCAGGTAAGGTGGGTTTTATGGAGCAATATTTATGGTGGACGTCCACCTCCTATTAGAGCGGTGATTAAATGAGTAATAACTGCAGTTATGCGTGGAGAATCCCTGTTTACGATTATGTTTACTTTGTAGATCCGACGAGGTTTGAGGTTTTTCAATGTGCAACCAGTTTTTCAACTCTAGATTAAAATGTCAATAGGTGTTATCTGCTTTGATCGATTCTGTTGAAGAAGTCAGGGGAATTTGGTATAATTAAAAATGACATTCCTTTACTAATTATTTCTCTGCCCTTATAAATCTGTATTTTAAATATTCATAATTTAACCATTACTTCAACTACCTTAAATAGTATCGCGGTCACATCCGTCGGTCGATACTTGACATACTTATCCGGATTCTTACTGAACTGTACTTTGGAGTAGATCTCAAAAAACGCATTGTACTGCAGAATAATGTGCTCGGTGTTGTCCCGCTTGATGCCCTCCCGCAGCAGCCCATCCGGTACGGAGATGGCACGCTGCGTCCGTACCACCTCGTCCAGTTCCTTGTTGAACGAGGAAAACCGCTTCTTGATAGTAGCTCGTTCCTTGTCTTTCACCCGGTCGCCGATCGGTTTCAGAACGTCTTCCAGTGGGGCGATGCATGACAGCAGCTTGGACCACGAGTTAAGATAGGCTTTCTTCAGGTCTTGGGTCATTTTCTGGTAGTGTTGCTCGCAATCGTGCTCCGTAAGGGCAGCAACGTCGATTAGGTTCGAGCGTTGAAGCGACTTCAAGATGTAGTGGGTGTTGTTCAGCTTGAACAGTTGTTTCATCGCTACATCTCCGTACTGCTCGTATTTGGCGGCGATGGTGTAGTTTAGTTCGGCGAGCACTATCCGAACGTAAATACCGAGAAGGGCTTTATTCTTCTGTTTTAGCGAGACGGTTTTGTGGGAAGCGATTCGATCCAGGTCATTGGTGTAGATTGGATCCATCTGAAGAATGCTTCCGATGGTTTCGCAGTGTTCCTGGAGCTACATACTACTCGATTTTGGGATTTCGGTATGAACTACAGTAGTGAATGCCACAAATAGAATAGAAAATCTGAGAAGTTTGGAGATATTAGTGATATTCATGGAATGTGAATTTTAAAGTTGCTTCCCTGAAGATCTATAAATTTATCGTCAGTGCTCTTAAGTTCAAACATTTATGGGCTTCTCTAAAGTATTGGAGAGGCAACAATCGTGCCACCCCTACAGTATACGTGTGGTGCGTGTACATCCCTATCGGTATGTCAGCAGGGTCGACTGCGTAGCAGAGAGAAGAAAGTGCAAAAGAACCATTTTGTTTATTCGTAAATGTGCTCTCGATGTGACAACATCTTAAGTCAATATTCGTATTCTAAACCTGGCCTTTCATTACACTGTAATCCTAAGTCCAATAGGTTATGGGCCCAGTTAAACGTGAAAGTGCGATAGTTTAGTTGTTCGACCCGAAGTGTATTAAAAAATATCGAGAAGAACAGTATTGTAGTGCCGGAAACAAAATGGCGGATACGAAAGTCTAGATTGAGAAACTGAACGATCACAATTATGGCATCTGGAAGTTCAAGATGCGGCTGCTATTGACGCGTGAAAAGCTGCTGAAAATGGAGATGTGGGATGCTCTGAAGGACTGTCATAAGCGGGCATCTCTTTCGAGCAAAATACATGTTGAACGTCAGTTGGTATCGTTACGTATGCCAGAAGGTGGAAGTATGGCGGAGTCAAGGCTTCGGCTCACGGCGCTAGGCGAAGAGGTGAAAGATCACTGGTTTGTGGCATTGATGCTTTCTAGCCTACCTTCGTCGTACGATGGCTTGATCATGGCACTTGAGAGTCGTCCGGATGACGATCTCACAGTTGATTTCGTGAAAGGGAAGCTGCTGGATGAGGGTCGACGGCGAGTTAAAAAGTCTCCTGAAGCGGAGAGTGCATTCGCCACGGGTTCGGCTAGTGGAAGGCAGCATAAATTATTCAGTGAGAAACAGAAAGTGAATAAGGAGAAACAAAAAGTGTGCCACTACTGTAAGAAGGAGGGACATTTCCGGCGCGATTGCCGAAAGTTGGCCCAAGATCGTCAAGAGAATGTGGCTGCCGAGTGTGATGAAAGGTTCGAGATGTGTCTTGCGGCTGGGAGTACTGGAGAAGCAAGTGTGTGGTATCTTGATTCAGGTGATATCTCTCACATGACCAATGACGCATCTATCCTTGGAGAACTCGACGGTTCCAAAAGTGCGACCATCTGTTTGGCTGACGGAAAGAAAATTAAATCAGCTGGTGCTGGTACAGGTAAGATTACCTGTGTGAACGGTGATGGCACTCGAGTGAATGTGTAACTGGAGAACGTTTTTCATGTTCCTTCGCTCGCAAGCAATCTGCTCTCGGTGAGTAGGATTGCTGATTTAGGACTCACTGTGTTGTTCGAGAAGTCCGCATGTAAAGTGTTCAAGGGAAACGAAGTGGTCTTGGTTGTTCTACGGAAGGGTGGCCTGTATCACCTTAAACAGTTTCCGGATAGAGCGCTGTCGGCTGAAAATAAGCATAGCGATTCGTGTGAGCATTTGTGGCATCGTCACCTGGGGCACCGTGATTCGAAGGCTGTAATAAAAATAGTGCGTGAGAATCTTGGTCATGGCTTGAAGATTGGACAATGTGATGTGAAATCGGTGTGTGGACCATGTTGTGAGGGGAAGATGAGTCGGGACTCATTTCCGAAAGCTTCGAAGAGTCGAACTAATGAAGTTGGTGAACTTGTGCACAGTGATTTGGGTGGTCCGATGGAAGTAGCAACACCGCGGGGGAATCGCTTCTACATTATTCTAGTCGACGATTACAGTCGTTATTCGGCGATTTACTTGCTTCAGCGCAAATCGGATGCAGAAGAGAAGATTCGTGAATACTTTAATTTGATGAAAAATCGTTTCGGACGTTACCCCAAGTGCTTCAGGTCGGATGGGGGTGGTGAGTATTCTGGTGGTAGTTTGAAAAAGTTTTTCGCGGACAATGGTATTGTTCAGCAGATGTCGGCACCGTATTCGCCACAGCAAAACGGGGTGGCTGAACGGAAGAACCGATATCTCAAGGAGATGATGTGATGTATGCTGGCTGAGTCGGGTCTGGAGAAGAAGTTCTGGGGCGAAGCGATCAACACTCCGAACTATTTGCAGAATCGCTGCCCATCGTCGTCGATTGACCGTACACCGTATGAAATATGGAACAAGAAGAAGCCATCGTACGATACGTGCACGTTCCGAAGGAAAAACGGAAGGCTCTGGATATGAAGTCCAAAAAGTTGATTTTTGTTGGTTATGCGGAGGGACGAAAAGTGTACCGTTTCTTGGATGTGCAGACGGGCTATGTCACGATCAGCAGAGATGCAACATTTCTGGAGCTGTGCAGTGTGAAAGAAGCCGTTCGCACGTTTCCAAAATCTGAGTCTCCAGCCACAGGAGAATTTTTCGACGTGCCACTGGCAGTGATGGCATAATCCTCACTCAAATGATTTTGTTTCGCTCTCAAGGGCTCCCAATATCACGCATGATATTGGAATAAAATATCAAGCATGATATTGTTTTTACAAGCTCCTTTGATATTGCGAGTCTATTCAGAACATGTAAAATTACAGCCACGAGTTGACTTACCAAAAAAATGATTCCTTTGCACATCGTTTTCTTAGAAAGAGAAAGCATAGTTTGCTATCTTTCTTTACGCTTCACAGATGGCAGACACGAAGTTACTGCTGCCAGCAGTGAAGGAAGTTTCGTTTCGTGTTCGGATGTACAGCAAAAATCTTGAAGCTCAAAAGCAACACAGTTGGGTGAGAATTGTAGCCGGGGAGTTTTGTTAGCATGATATCATAGCAACCGTATCACAGCTTGTAATATCATCGACTGTTGTTTGCGTGTTGAGTTTTTGGTTTACGATACTCAAATGAGATTATGCACATTGGTGAGATTAGATCTTTTGATATTTTCACAACACTGGCCACTGGTGATGCTTTCGGATGAATCAGATCAGGAAGAGGATTCTGATGGATCTTTGGAGACAAATGTTGAAAATGATGATTCGGATCTGGATTCGACGATGTATGGTAGTGCTTCTGATGGTGTTTCTCCATTTCATGGTTTTCCGTTGGACGAAATTTCAAGGCGTTCAATGCGTTCCACGAAGGGCTTTCCCCCAAGCAGGTTGATTGAGGAAATATTTTCAGCTGGGACTGTATCCGGGGAGGAAGTGGAACCGAAGAACTTGAAGGAAGCACTGACCTGTGAACGAAAGGAAGAATGGAATGCAGCCATGGTGGATGAGTTGAAATCCCATTCAGAAAATGGAACGTGGGAATTGGTTAACTTACCAAAGGGACGTAAGCCTGTCGGTTGCCGCTGGGTTTTCAAATTGAAACGGAACGCAGCTGGTGAGGTAACCAAGCACAAGGCACGCCTGGTAGCGCAGGGTTTTTCCCAGAAGTACGGCGAAGACTACGATGAAGTTTTTGCACCGGTAACTACACACACAACGTACATGGTGCAACCACCCGGACACGTGGTAAAGAGCAAGGAGAACATGGTGTGTCGCTTGAGGAGGAGCATTTACGGGCTGAAGCAGTCTGCTAGGTGCTGGAACAAGCGACTGGATTATGTTCTTCAGAGCATGGGATTCAAGCAAAGCACATCCGATAGCTGTCTGTACACGAAGATAGTGAAAGGGAAAAAAGGTCTACTTGCTGGTATATGTAGATGATATTCTCGTTGGTTGTGAGGAAGAAGCGGAAATTGAAGTGGTGTACGAAGCGTTAAAGAAGCAATTCCATATCACGGATCTGGGCGATCTGAGTTATTTCCTTGGCTACATTGTGAGGCAGGTGGATACAGTGTATCTTTGGAGGGATACATTGACAGAGTCGTTGAGAAATTTGAACTTCGTGATGTAAAAGGTGTAAAAACTCCAATGGAAACCGGATACGTGAAAGGACAAGAGTCCTTTGCTGTCTGATGGAGCAAAGTACAGAAGTCTCATCGGAGCACTACTGTACATAGCGGTATGTGCTCGACCGGATGTGGCAGTAAGTGCATCAATACTTGGTCGAAGAGTAAGTTCATCGACAGAGGCGGACTGGGTGGCTGCGAAGCGAGTCGTGCGCTACCTGAAGACGACTAAAGATTGGCGATTGCAGTATGACAGTACTGGTGGTGACCTGGTCGGATTTTCTGATGCGGATTGGGCTGGTGATATCCGTACCCGGAAGTCAACCACTGGTTTTGTGTACATGTTCGCTGGTGCTGCCGTTTCGTGGTGTAGTCGGAAGCAAACGAGTGTCACTCTGTCTTCGATGGAATCGGAGTATGTGGCGCTCAGCGAAGCAACTCAGGAATTGGTGTGGCTTGTGAATCTGCTCAAGGAGTTTGGGGAACCATGTCAGGGTACTGTAACAGTACTGGAGGACAATCAGAGTTGCATCACATTTGCGAGCTCCGAACGTACGAGTCGTCGTTCGAAGCGTTGAAACCAGAGCGCATTACGTTAGGCAGATGTGTAACGACAAGGTGTTGAACTTGAAGTACTGTCCGACGGAGCATATGGTAGCAGATGTGCTTACAAAACCGCTTGGTGCGATCAAGCAGAAGAAGCTTGCTGAAATGATGGGATTGTTTTCAAGTGGTGACAGCATTGGTTGAGGAGGAGTATTGGAGAGGCAACAATCGTGCCACCTCTACAGTATAGGTGTGGTGCGTGTACATCCCTATCGGTATGTCAGCAGGGTCGACTGCGTAGCAGAGAGAAGAAAGTGCAAAAGAACCATTTTGTTTATTCGTAAATGTGCTCTCGATGTGACAACATATTAAGTCAATATTCGTATTCTAAACCTGGCCTTTCATTACACTGTAATCCTAAGTCCAATATAAAGTAACCTGTTGCTCGTTGAAATTCTCTTAAAATCCTATAAACTTCTCAGATGTTGCGGGTACTTTTCGGAAGTTCTGTAAACTTTTCTGATTTTTTTTGACGTAGGGCTACGTCTGTGATTTTTGTATTGGGGTACACTTTGTAAAAACCGAAAATGGAACATGTAACACAATTATGATTTTTTTTAACATTAATAACTCAGCTGCCTCTGGACGAATTTCAATAGTTTTATCTTCAATCGATCAGAAAAGCAATGCTTCCGACTGATGATTTTCAATAATAAACTAGAAACTGTACAAATAAAAAGTGACAACTTTATCACTGTTTTCATGAAATAAACGTTCTTCCCAAACCCAGTCGTCATAATCGAGTACCACTTGGTTGCACATCATTCTGCTTTAAACTGAAAAGATATAAAAGAGCGCAGCTGTCTAGCCTCAACTTATGTTTGCTTCGGACGGCGTGTTGAACAGGCAGCAGAGGCAGCAATAGGAAGATGATGGCAGGTTAGGTAGTCCACTCTTCTACCTAACAAGCAACAATGGCTGGTCGTTGCAAAAGAGGAAAAGGTCTTGGTAAAGAAGGCACCAAGCGCCATTGCAAGGTTCTTCGTGATAACCGCCATTCGTCGTTTGATTCGCCGTGGCGGTGTCAAACGTATCTCCGGTCTGATCTATGAGATGTGCTGAAGGTATTCTTGGAAAATGAGATCCGGGATGCTGTCACCTACACTGCACACGCTAAGCGTAAGCGGCCATGGATGTTATCTACGCTTTGCAGCTACAGAGACGCACTCTGTACGGTTTCGGAAGTTAAATCATCACCAACTTTGACAACAAAACGGCCCTTTCAGGGCCAACTAGTTTATTACAGTGAAGAGTTGGAATAGAATTTATCTGTGCCTGTTTGTCCATATCCAGAACCACACGCCCCAAACGACCATACAGAATGCTCTCCAGAGTTGTAGCAACCCTAACCGGTGGCAACTAACGATTTCAAATTGGCACACTACTTGACTCGCCTATTGGTCCCAAGCAAATCGATTAACGTACCCCATTATAGTCATCATTCTAGTACTACACAATGTTTGTTTTGATTTGCTATGAAAGTTTGACAGATAAAATGAGGGGTTCGTAGATTTTCCTATGTTTCGATGGGTGCTTCGATAAGCTTGAGACCGAAGACAGTACCAGAGCTGAGCCAAAAAGTTGAGCACGTTTCTTTGGGACCTACTAGTCTTATAGTTAAACCATAGAGGTAACTCTAAGAATAGAAGGTCCCAAAAAAACGTGCTCAACTTTTTGGCTCAGCTCTGGTACTGTCTTCGGTCCTAAGCTAAACGATTCACCCCTCGAAACATAGGAAAATCCACTAACCCCTCATTTTATCTGTCAAACTTGCATAGCGAATCAAAACAAACATTGTGTAGTACTAGAATTTCGACTAGAATGGGGTACATTAATCGATTTGCTTGGAACCAATAGGCTAGTCAAGTAGTGAGCCAATTTAAAATCGTTAGTTTCGTATTGATTGTTGCTATTACCAACAATCAATACGAAACTAACGATTTTAAATTGGCTCACCACTTTAGTAGCCTATTGGTCCCAATCAAACGATTAACGTACCCTATTCTAGTTGAAATTCTATTACTACACTATGTTTGTTTTGATTCGCTATTAAAGTTTGACAGATAACATCAGGGGTGTGTGGATTCATGCAGAACATGCAGGGGTGAGTGAAATAGCTTGGGACTGCTTGGGACCGTTGTTCTGGTACTGAGTGAGCCAAAAATAATAATGATTTTCTTCGGGACCCAGTGGTCTTAGAGTTACCTCTATGCTATTACCTTATGGCTTATATCATGTAATATAAGCTGTCTTGCAATGAGCACTCATGCATCTAGTTTTCACTGGAAATCCTATGGGGGGTACGGGGTATAAGCACAAACCAAGTGACAGACGACTAACTGGCAAAGAAATCAATTAAAATAATGTGGTTCGCTGTAATAGAATGTTCTTAAAAGCTTGTGCCATCATCCACCAGATGAGCTAGTATTTTTGTTTTGATTTGAACAAAGTTGATTTTGTTTTCAATGATCTTTGACAGTGTGCAAAGAGTGTATCATTTTGCCATTTTTTATGCATTTCAGTTTTGAGTAGAGTGAAAGAAATAGAACCAAAACATTCTAGTACATTTAGTGTTGCCATGTGGTACAATCAACAATCAAAACGAAACTAACGATTTTAAATTGGCTCACTACTTGACTAGCCTATTTGTCCCAAGCAAACGATTAACGTACCCCATTCTAGTCGAAATTCTAGTACTACGCAATGTTTGTTTTGATTCGCTATGAAAGTTTGACAGATAAAATGAGAGGTTAGTGGAATTTCCTATGTTTCGAGGGGTGAATCGATTAGCTTGGGACCGAAGATAGTACCAGAGCTGAGTCAAAAAGTAGAGCTCGTTTCTTCGGGACCTACTAGTTTTAGAGTTACCTCTATGGTAGAAGGGTATAAAGTCCGCCATGTCGCACAGTCTGACGTTTGCTTATTGGATTCTACTATATAGGAGTAAAGAGTTACAGAGTTACCGTCCACGCCAACAAACAACTACGATCGCAGGGGGATCTGTAATTTTCAGCGTTGTGGAAATTATGGTTGCCAGTAAACATTGTATGTTGCCGCTTGACGTTTTGACAGCTCGTTCGACACGTAAACACCATGAAACACCCAAAACCATACAAAAAAAACACAATCAGCACAATCACAAGGTGGCATATTGACTTACCCTCTGGGCGGGGCAGTCAAGGACATCCAGCAAATGTGGGAAGTAATGGAAGAAATGCGCTGAATCCGTGTCCGTTTCCACTGTGCGAGCGCTGATGGGCTCCATCAAGAGGAAGGTTCGAAATTTCGTTCGAACTGGAGAAATGTAACCATCTAATGCTGTAACTTTGAAGTTTTAATAAAAGTACTGTAAATGGACTTTTCAAACTTATTGAATCACGAATTACAGGTATTTAAATAAATTTTTTTTTTGTAATATAGATAACGTGTGACCTACTGACAATGTAGTTTTAATTGGACAAGTCATAAACTAAAATGTTATGAATTATTGTAAATAGTAGCATTTTCCAAAATACTACCTACAGTTTTTAGTTATCTTTGAAATAGTGTACATATTAACATACACAATCTTCAACCAAATGAAGGGAGCCTCTTTGTTTTGTCATCTGGACCTGATCGACCGCATCTACCGATCGACAGTGACTTCCGTCATGTGCTCACATTCAATACTGCAACGCATGGACTCATTCACCCCCACGAGAGCTGTTTATGGTGCTGCGAATATTCCGGCTATTTGGCAACGACGCATGAAGACCCTTCTTCAAAGCTTGGACATCATCGTTTCCGCAGACAACTTCGACGATCTTCTACTAGCCCTCACAGCGACCTTGGGCAGGTTGAAACAACATGGACTATGACCACCGACGAATCGACGTGACAGCTCATTCAAGCAACATTCAAATTCTTGCCCAAGACGCCATATTTAAAATACGTTGAACACTACCGCCATCTACTCATCCGATCGCGTCATATCATGAGCAAGGACACGAACCCACGTAGAATTTATATTGCCATGCTATGCGTCTCACCTCGTTTGACAGATCTGATAGCCCGTTTGAAAGTTCGAATCGCTCGTTAGACAAATCGAATTGTGGACAAACGAAATGCTCCTGTGACATGTCGGGACTCAACCGTTCAAAATGTCTAGAAATCTACCTGAAGTTCTAGTTTACATTACTACCCCGAACCTAGAGACAAACTTCCCATATTTCGAGAACTTCCAGTTTGCCATTCGATGTTCTAGCGGCAAGACAAATTTCGCACTGACCCCACGGAAAAGGCGTGGGCCGCCAACAACCTTCCTGGATAGCTCATCCTCATAACTTGGCCGCTCATAATCAGCTGACTAAATTGCTGCGTTATCGTCGATGGAAGTAAACTGGATGAAATATGCGCCTCCCTCAAGGGACTTCTATTTTCGGTTCCCGTGCCGAGCGGAAATCAAGGATCACCTTTTGGTAAACGTAGCTGTATGTGCAGGCGTGTGTGGTAATCGACCTCATTTCGCCGCACATTCCTTATAGTGTCAACAGCCGGTGTGTGGAGTGAAGTGGCCGGGGCAATCATTCCGAATCAGCTCTATTTGCTCTGGTGTCGCTAATTTATGTGCTGAATTTGTTATCTCTGTGGTTGGTGGGTGTGTGGGCGGTCTCACCTGTTGCTGGCCATAAAGGGTACGCAGGTTCGCATCAGCCAGAGGACAATTGCTGCCGATGATGCAGTCCACATTTCCCGATAAGTGATAAAATAAAAATCGGTTTCGTCATTTTCTTCTTGGACTTCGGTGGTCAGCCACCATTGTATAAAAGTCCAGCAAAGGGCAACCGGCGGTCTCATTCCGGTTCGATCCCGGCCACGGATCAGTACAGTACCTAGTCGTCCGCTAAATTGCTCTTTTCTGCATTTTCTGTGCTTGCTTGTGTGGGGAAAGCTAGTGATGAGTCTGCCACCGTCCGAGGCGGTAGAGTGTCCTAATTGGATCTGAATTGGAATTTCAAACAAGTGGTGATGTGGTTTCCGCTGTCCACGGTGACGGCGGCCCTGTGTGTCCTGATGGACACGGCAGTGGACGTCGCTGGGGCCAGTAGTGTCAGTGCCGAGGATGCCCTCGAGGTGACATTCAGCGAGCGGACCCGGGCCGATTGGGAGAAGGTTTGGCACGAGGAGAGCCACTCGCGCTGCCGGGACAAGCTGTTTCGGCACTTGTACTGGGCCTGCGAGAAGGATATCTATCGGATTTCACGGAGAAACGATGACTACGGTGCCGGCGCATCAATGGGGCTCAGCAGCGTCGGGAAGCGAGCGAACGGTGAATATTTCGGTGTTGAAGAACGGGAATTCTCGGGAGTGATTATGGTGAAGAGTGGGTGAGGACTCTGATTATCGGTAGGCGTTCAAATTTTGAGGTGAAAATTTAGTTTGATGTGGATTGCGCGTTCAGCTTTATATAACAATCGACGAGGGTCAATGCAACCGGTTCGGTCACTTGAGATATGTGTGTCATTTAAATTGTTGCTCAGCTAGGGTAATTTGCCAATTGTTTACTGTGCAGCATTTATCTATGACCATAAAGTTTACGAATCATGTTGACATGCTAATCAGTGATCAATCGTTGAATGATTTAACATGTGAGCATGAGCATTATTTGTATAATAAATTATAAGAACATCCAAGGTCACACTTGTATAGTTTGTGTATAGTTGTTGTATAGTGCTCGTAAAGGCCCAAATCGCAATGTGAGCGGAAGCGGAACGGAAAAGGATAGTTTGACAGTTGTCACAAATGACATCAAGGTGTCTAACTGAAGTCGATTTGGTTATAACTAGTTTTCAATCCGACAAGTAGGTTTACTCAGATCGGGCTTCTCCACTTCCGCTGTCATTGCGCTTGGACCTTAATTATTATACAAATAATGCTCATGCTCATAGTAGGTCTTACAAGGGTATCCCCGGCAATATTGTGATAAAACACGTTCTAAGTATTTTTGACATTGTGCATATGATTTCAGGCGATTTCTTCATTTTTCAGCTAATAATCTTCAGTTGTAAAATAAGCTATTAGGTACTAGCTCAAAATGCAATTAAATTAATTCATCTATGCAGGAAAATGTTGGTTATTATTTTATCAATCGATGAATTGCAAAACATCTACCAACCATGCAACATTTACAGAAAAAGAAAGAGTGTTCAATAATTGGATCACATTTCGACTGCTGCTCCTGGATTATTGTCTAAAGGGATAACGCCTAAAGGTATGCAACGTTTCAAATAAAACAACTGCTGCGTATATTTTACTTCTCTTGTTGACTGGTTCAATAAAATGATTAATTGATTGATTTCTTTATTATAGATACTGTCAGCCGTTGGCTGGTTCGTCTATTTCAATAAATTAATAAAATAACTTATATCGTAAGTACACTTTAGCGAACAGTTACGTTTAATAATCAAAAAGAACCACGTCTTACTGAACACATTCATCCTAAGATTCATATTTTATGGGTGTACAATAATTACATACGATTATTGCACATATAACATCAATGCAAATGGGCTCTGAGGCGCATTCAAAAAAGTTATTAAAACGAAAGCTTCCATGAATATACACTGCTTATTAGCTCTGGAAATGCTTTATCAATCACATTGAAAGGTTTCTTGAGGAATTTCTACTTCAAAAACGCTGTCAATCTCGTGCTTAGCTGTGGAACAATTGGCGAATTGCGCTACAAAGTCTTTATTTTCCTACAACTATCCATCAATGGTTCCATGGTGTAATGGTTAGCACTCAGGACTCTGAATCCTGCGATCCGAGTTCAAATCTCGGTGGAACCTGCCCCGAAAATCTATTTTTGGAACTGGTTAGGAAACGAAAAACAAAAATGCAACTTTGCTCTCAGATTGTAAAAAAGTTGTTAATCACAGACATGATCTGTTGGTTGTCGTCATTCTCATTAAATCAGTTGATTAATCGAATTGATCTAGTGCTCACTTTCCTCTCTCAGCTCAGCTCACAGCTGTCTGTCTGTCCACCACCCTGTGTGCACATGATGTATGGTGTGTTTGCTTTACTGGGTTGATTTATTTTTCTATTTTGGCTTGCATTTTCGACGGTATATTTAACCGTTAACCCTGTACACATAATCTGCAGTAAGAGGCAGTTCATGAACTACGTAGAAAACGAGGAAGAAAATTAGTTTTTGTTGAATTTTAAATTTTCCTTTTCCCCTGAGTTGCTACCACTTTTCTTCGGTGAATTCCTCTTAATTTAAATGTAACATGCTGTAACTTTTACAATGCTTATTTACAATCAAATCGCTCTTCATTTTATCTTTCATAGGTCCTTGTATAATTTTATATAAATTTCAATCTTCATCACATCGGGTTCCATGGTGTAATGGTTAGCACTCAGGACTCTGAATCCTGCGATCCGAGTTCAAATCTCGGTGGAACCTGCAAGGATATATCTATTTTTGGAACCTAAATTAGGAGAATCATAGAAGCTGATGAACCATGACCAATTTAATTTATACAAGATTTATATTATTGCTGATTCACAGAAATCTTAGCATGCATCGACATTTCTCCAATAAGAAGAAGTAACATTCGCAGCTTTCAAACATAAACACAACACGGAACAAATCACACAACCGGTTAATAACTATCATTCTTCGAAGCCTCGGTAGAAGACGGATCCGAACTGCTTGATGCATTCGATCCGATCCGCCGTATTATCAATTGTATCACTCAGGCTATATTGGAAATAATTGTGGAGATGGGTGTCCTCATGAAATGAAGTAGTGTAGTAGTCCATAGGTTGGTTGGAGGATCTTCTTGTGCCATTGCGCTGAAATGCAGTTTTCGTTTACCTTTCTATTCAAATAGCTTCAGATTTCTTCAATTTCTCTCGCGAACTTCCAACTGACTTGTTTTAAATGTTGTCTTGAATGTGTTGTTATCATGCGAACCAGGTGTCCAACTCGGTCTTCAAGGAACGATTTTGGTTCAGTGTTCGAAAATCCCAAAAGCAACTGTCAGTGACGGTTGTCAATTTCGGTTGCCAAATACGACGCGAAATGCTTATTTTTCTCTGAATACATGAAAAACGATTAAAACTGGGTTAATCAGCAAAAATATATAATCGATAATCACCTTACTTAACCTATCCAATCTCTCATATAGGGAAAATGTATGTAATGTCGGCCTAAATGCCCCTAATTTGGGCCCATACATAAATTCAGCAAACGATTAAATTTTCAATTGCGAGCAAAAATATCCATTAGTACTGTCCCAATGATGCGTTCATCTAGATAAAATTGATAAATGGCAGATTTTTAGCGATGGGCCCAATATTAGATCCATAGGCCCACATTAGTGCCATTTCTTCTATATATGTGATGGTTTATTGATTTTTATTTATTTTGCCAATTCAACCCCCACTGCCCGGCAGTGTTATTATGGAAGAAAGTCACCCACATTTTCTTGTTTGCGGTAATTACAGACAGTTTTAGTACAGACATTAGAAGATGATAGCTCTATTGCAGGTCCAGCAACCCATTTCAGAACGTCTGGAGAGTCATGTCCATTCCGAGGTTACTTTCACTTACAATAAGCCCCACATGTATGCACCACCGTTATCTTTTTTTTTTTTTTTCCTTTGGTTTGTTTTTTCCGTCGATCTTGTTTTCCGTGCTGAGCACCAATGCTACCGACGTGCCAGGAAGGCAGCTCCCACACCTGGACCCTACCTATCGACCCATCAACTCATGAACCGGGGACCAACGGCTTTACTTCCCATCCGAAGGAAGGCGTGATCAGAGATGTTATGCCTCAGAACATCCCGGCGGCGCCGACTGGGATTGAACCCAGGCCTGCTGGAGTGAGAGGTAATCACGCTTACCACTACACCACCGGCGCCGTTACACCACCGTTATCAAACGGATATTGGTATTACATACACACTTCCAGGTTTCAAAATACTCTTCTCAAACCTGGCGCGTATTTAGTTTAATTTATAAAGAATAATTGGCCCGGTCTCACTGTTCCGCTGGTTTGCTGCCATTGATTGCTTCCGTAGATCGTCCTTGGCCGGGTTTGAACTTTTCTTCAGTATGTCCTGATTATAGCACTTTTTTACGTAGGACTACGTCTGTGTTTTCTATATGGGGGTACACTTTGTGAAAACCGAAAATGGAATATGTAACAAAATTATGAAAGATTTAGAACGTTAATAACTCAGCTGCCCCTAGACCAATTTCAAAAAAAAAAATATCGCCAATCGATCAGATATATTTCTACGCAACTGTTAAATTTAAGACTTTATCATTTTTCAAAATGTCACTATTGAAAATTGCACGAATGTGGAACTGTGGCTTTGATAATTAAAATTATCACCGATTGCCTGCAAAAAACGATTTTCCTAACACAGATTTCAAAGTTAAATTCCATCCCGGCTCACCGCGTGGTAAGTGGTGGTGTTCTCCAGTACACAACGAAAGGCTCCCCGCTAGCAGCTAACTACCAAGGCTGGCCTCAACAGCTGATCGAAGTCAGTTCAAATCACCGTATGTGGTGGTGTTCGGTCGGCGCGTGGCATTGAACATTGTTCTGCAGTACACAACAAAAAGGCTGCCTGCAATCAGCGAGCTGCAGCCCACATGAGCATCCATAGAAGGAGGAAGAAGCCGCACCGCTATTGATCGGAATCAGTAGCTTTTCGTGAGTCGCTGTGGGTCATTTATGCCAAGCGCATCATAGTAAAAAGTATAAACTGAGAGAACCCCGCTCAAATCCCTATTCCTACACAAAACACAAGCTCCTGCTGCAGTTAACAAAAAGATTTATTATATAAGACCACGTAGTCCTACGTCACAATTGCGTATAGTTTTTTTTTTCTCGTTTTCACGATGTTAAAACCGAGGGGGACGACTTTATCTACGATGCAAAAAAGATTGTGTTTTGCTGTGGCTAGCTGGGCGCACGCTGAGTAGATAGAAAGAAGATTTATGACGATTCTGAAGATTTCCTGCAAAAAATTGATGAGCGGTGCTAGTAGATGCGACAAATGAAAGAAGATTGCTCGAAGATTGATTCGCTAGTGTGAGATTTGTGGACCATCTAAACTTGAGATTTAGATGTGTCGCCCCCCTCGGTTAAAACGACAATAATCTGATCCACATTGCTGGACTGCCAGATTCTCTCGATCAGTGATCGATGTTGTCCAAAACACGACACCAGAACTTTTCACAAACTTTATCAATTTAATGGGTCCACCGCTAAAAATCTTCATTTTCAAAGTATCACACAACCGAAAAAGAATTTAAGAGATGAACTAGCCTCAGGCTAAAAATCTCTATAATAAAGAAAAAAAAAAAAAAAAAAAATAAGAAAAAGAATTTTTGGACGGAAAACACGCAGAAAAGCTCATAAATATCGTGACAGCGCAAGAAACTCTACCATTCGCGAACAGATCCTACTTCGATCCGCTACTTTGCAATTTTATATGCAAGGGATTCAACTCTGCACACCTTAATCCGTTCCGAGTGATCGAGCTGTACCGAAAGCTGTGCCAAGCGCTATGCCGAACGTGGTTTCAATCAAAGTGTGCTTATCAATATGTCAATATTCCATGAGTTTGGATACCCCGAGAGTTATTACTTTTTACAATATTGTGTTTACATTCTCAATTTATCAGATGGATCAAGGCAAGCATGCGGCTTCCCTTCATTCTCATTAGTGCTAAAGCCCTCTAGTTAAAGTATGAACGACTGTCACCACAAAACTGTAAAAGCTGTTCCAATCGAGCAAAGCGGTGCATTTTGACGGTTCGATTGGAACAACTTTTGACAGACGTCCATACTTTTACTGTAGGGCTTTAATTAGTGCGTTTACGGAAGAGGAAGCCATCAAACCTGTACGGTGTTCAACCCGTTCAGCAGATTCCGGCTCGATGTCCCTGCTGCTGATTCCTTGCAGATGTACAGAAAAGAAGGCGTAACCCAATCGATGATGGATGAAATTGCCACCTGCTCCTTGTAAAATTATTCCCGACTAAAATAACTCCGAATTTGAACGGGCGAGAATTCAATCCCATCCTAGGAGCAACATCCTCGGGCCAGTTTTTAATAAAGCCTCAAATCAAATTTTCAGTAATTAGCAAGGCATTAAGGCCCAAGCGCAATGAAAGCGGAAGGGGAACGGCAGCGGCAACGAAAATGCCCGATCTGAGTAAGCCTACTTGTCGGATTGAAAACTAGTTAAGGCCGGCGCACAATAGATACGTTTTCAGGATTTTTGACAGTTAACCCATGCATTATCTGTCAAAAAACCCGAAAACGTATCTATTGTGCGCCGGCCTTTAGAATCAAATCGACTTCGGTTAGGCATCTTGTGACAACTGTCAAACTTTCCGTTTCCGTTCCGCTTCCGCCCACATTGCGTTTGGGCCTTTACAGTTGACCGATCGGTAGACCACACACTTAAAAAAATTGATGTAAATTTTGGTGCTCTGAGACTGACATATACGAGCGTCAATTTTGACATAAAATTGAGTCATAATAGACGGAAAATTCAGCTCAATCAAACGTATTTTCGAACTTTTCAGTCTCGGAGCACTTAATATTACATGACATGTGTGTTTACGTCTCATCCTTTGTGTCAAAGATGGATTCCGTCACGTGTAAAATTAGGTATTTCTAAGTGTGCACCCATCGTTCTGGGGTCCCTTGATACGAGCTAGTTCTACAGAAAGATGATGACAGAGATGCATCAGCAAAATTACCAGATCTGGTGAAGGGGATATGCTTGATGTCGGACTCGTGGAATAGAATGTAATTGCATTTTTAACTGCAATGATCCGTTCCTATAAATCCTATACTATTGCATTAAGGCGAGCATTAAGGCAATCATACTTCGACCCAGGTGTGATCTAATAGTACGTTCAGACTACAGAGTTATAACATGTTATAGCGCTATCTTGATGGTGGTTTCTGTGTTGCAATTATTTGACAACCGTTATAACATGTTATAACTCTCCAGTCTGGACAGCGTTTAAGAGGAAGAGGTGACAATTGGCTTCTTCCTCTTTTATTTCTATCTCTATCTCTATCTTTATCTATCTCTATCTCTATCTTACGCACATGAAATCGGCCAATCAGGAGCTGGTTCACGTTTGACAGAAAAGTGGTTCATTTTCGCCCCCGTATTGTCACCTCTTCTCTTAGAGTGTGATGGAATATGTGAGGTTAATATCTATTGACTTCTCCCAGCAGTACTGTGACTTCATTCAAAATTATATGGTCATCCCTATCCAGCTTTCCATGCTCGGTAATGACGGCCTGTTTGTATGAATAAATGTATCCTTCACTGTGCTTTTTGACGATTTGCTTGGGACAAATAGGCTAGTCAAGTAGTGAGTCAATTTAAAATCGTTAGTTTTCACCGGTTGCTACAATCGCCGTCAAACCGGTCACCTGTTCCTTCAGCGATTCTTTGATCACCACCATCACCACAGCCTCGTCAAATACTCCAAAAAGCCAAGTTGCTGAGCCGTCTTCAAGTCGTCCCTGTTCACCGGCCGTTTCGCACCGGCATACTGGACAACGTTGGTGTGGAACTATATATTGATCACCCAACACGGAGTGGTTGGAGATGCTGGTTGTCCAGCCAGGTGCTGGCTGTAGAAACAGAAAGATGCTGACTCGCACTGAGTAAGCTGCCATTGCTCGTGTGTTCAAGTGTGGCACCACTCTGGTCATCGTACACGGCAAAGAAGACCGTTCACGAACCATCCGGTAGCGAGAGAATGTGTCCTTCATGTAGAAACGTTAACCTTTGTGTACAGCCCGATCCCACCTTGTAGTAGTCATTTAGGCAACTCCTTCGAGGTTTCCGGTTCTGACAGTGTTTGACCCATGGTTGGGTTTTGATGACTTGGTGCAGGGTTGATCAAAAATAGTGCGAAGACGATCCAGCGATTAGATACACGGTAAGAAAAAATACTCAAAATTAAGTTAAAAAAAAACTCAACGTTGGGTTCTATCATTTGAGGTCCGCCGTTGAGTGAATCAGAAAAGCGGCGTTGGTTAAAATTTACTCAACTATTGAGTAATAATAAATGAACTCAATTATAAGTTTATTTTCATTGAGGTTGCTGTTATGCGCCTTTAACCATTTCATTTTCACAAGCGTTGATAGACGAGTGGTCAACACACGGGCCCCGTAATCTCAACGTCCATGGTACGGTTCCACTCTGCTCCGTTTTATTATTTTTTTGTCAACTTGGTGATTACTCAAAATTGAGTTTTCTTCTTTAACTTAATTTTACCTAGCCCCACGGAAGCCACGTGATGAGTGAAAGGAACTCAATTTTGGGTACTTTTTTCTTACCGTGTAAGCTGCAGCTGATACACTTGCTGTTATTTAATTTAAAGCTAATCTTCAAAGCTTCTCGTTTGCCCTTATCTTTCTTATGTCAATGAAAAATGACTCAGGCTATCATTGGAGTTCAATCTAAGGCAGCAGCAACAACGAAATAGCATTTTTTTTTTCGTTCCGATATGGAGAGATGATTTTCCTGCAACAGCTTCCAATTGGAAAATTTGCTCCGGTAAAGGCTCCAGTGCAGATTCCGAATATTGAATTAAGAATACAGGAACTAATTAGTGTGCTGTAGATAACCGAAGAAATTCGAATGTAAATCCAGTTAAAAATACGACAAGTAATTTTCCTGGGCGAAGCGAATTTGTATACTTTGAAAAGAAACAGCTGTCATCCTGAATCAACCTAACGCTGTCGCCAGATATACCAAATCAATTTGTATTCCACCACTCATACACTTCAAATACATAAGGCACACAACAGGGCAAACACATACTCGTTCGACACAGTACCGGCACAATGCGGCACACTGTAAACAGCGTTTATATAAAAGCAGCTGTGCCGAGTGACTGACCCCTTGACCCTACCTTCTTGAAGTTCCATAAAAAATATCAAAATATTGTTCCACGGCAGAGTTCGAGTGGTTATAGGAAGCGTCATTTTTAACCACTCGAATGACATGAGGCATTATTACTATTTTTGCCATTGTCAACGAAAAAATCTACTAACTACAATGTTATCTTATCATTAAATCTGTTAATTTATTTGAAGTCTCATACCTATGAACTGTTATAGTACATGATTGTACTAATGTTGCATTCCTTTAATTTTAATCATGTCTGTCATAAGTATCCAGCATTTTACGAGCACTGATGGCCGCCACAATCTGGCTGAGATTCTGGTAGGGAACATTCGATTTGATGTTTGGGTCATGTCGTTTGACGTATAAACGATCAAATTTGACCGTTTACAGGTCAAACGACACAAGCCAAGCCTCAAATCATATGTTCCCTACCAGAAACTCAACCAGATTATGGCGGCCATGAGCGCTCGTAAAATGCTTGATAATGAAAAGTACCTAATAAAGCAGTTTTTAGTTTTCCAAATCTAGCAAAAGATAGACACCTAATGACAATAACAAATCGAAACTGCTATAACTTTGTGATTCTTGTCCACTTTGTCATTTATTTTGACCCGATTTTGCCAGGCCCCTTTTTGAAAATCTTTTCTAATGTTCTACGAAAGCCATGCGTGTGATCTTATTGCACATCAATCTTGAAGTTGCATGAGAAAAATTTGGAACTACGGCTATCTGAAATTATTGAACGATAAAAGTCTGATGCGCGGAGAAGGGGCTGACAAAATCGGGTCATCACTGTATTACAAATTCAGGGCAACAATTTCAACGCAACTGACGACAACCACAGCATGCTATGACAAAGCTGCCGATGTCAAATAATCTGACGCCAGATGCTAGCTTTTATCTGAACTGGCAATAAACTATCATGTTTTCCCCACCGGGGTTCCATGGTGTAATGGTTAGCACTCAGGACTCTGAATCCTGCGATCCGAGTTCAAATCTCGGTGGAACCTGTCACTAGTGACTATTTTTGGAACCACATGGAATCGAAGATTAGAAATTTTGGCTCAAGATTCATTAAATTAAAAATCGGTGTGGATCTTGTGGAACTGATTTTTGTGAATGAATGTGTAAAACCAAGTCAAGTCAAATCACAATGGCCACAATCACCTGTGGGGTAAAATTATTTTAATTTATTTTATTATTTCCAGTGAGGTAATTGTATTGACACATATTTGTTGTTTATTGATTTATTTGATAAGGCTCAATCGAATTAACTTTACAGAGCCGAGGATTCTTGTTCACTATACCATACATCTTAAAACTATAGTCAAAAGGTACAGCACAATAAACACTTTATTTTCCGCTATCCAATCAGCCTCCTCCATCAGAACGGGAGCCGCTTCCAGTAGTTTTATTGTATAGCAGTATCGCCAATGAGGGGCAGAGCGATTCCATTGCAGCAATGGACGCAAAATGTGGTCAGCAACTTCAGCAAAAAAAAAATACTGAAGATTCAGTAAAATGCTGTCATTTTGATAGAAATTCAAATTTCCAGAAATTTAAAAACGCACGGAAGATGGAAAATGGGTGAAATGAACTTAATTTTAGGTTGTTGTTTTTTTTTCATTCCGTGCAGTGTGATCACGTTGCCAGACAAAAATTTACAAGTCTACGTCAGCCAGGGAGGAATAGGTATGTTCGATCTAGTCTGGGGCTCTGTCTGTAAAATCTATTTTATCCCGATCCTAATCGGTTCCAAAAATAGATACTTTGGGCAGGTTCCACCGAGATTTGAACTCGGATCGCAGGATTCAGAGTCCTGAGTGCTAACCATTACACCATGGAACCCCGTTGGTGAAAGACAAAATTGATATGACAATTTAAAATTAAAGCGAAATTGATATGAATGTACGTACGTAAGTTTGAATCACGATAATTTGATTAACGTTTTCAATTTGATTAATGTTAGATCTTATCTTTGGCAACACGTAGAGCCCCACTCTGTGTGTTTCACTGAAGGTGCACCTGAGAGCGCTCTTGAGTGCATCTTCAGTGAAAACACAGAGTGTGGCTGTACGATGCGGAAATTTTGCATTTTAATAGGGAGATTAATAGCACTAAACTATTTATTTTCACATAGGTTACCTAAAAATTCAATTGGATTTAACGTAAGCATTTTATAATAAAGAGTAATGGAAAAGCCAAAACAACAATCCATCACTGTTTGGCACTATCTATTTATTTATTTTGTCGTCAATCAGATATAGACCATTTTTTACAAGTTACAAGTCATGTGTTAAAATTACGAATAGAATTAAAGTACTGCTTTAATCTGGTTTTTGTCCTACTGAGTCAATTCGATGCGATACTATATCGTTCACAAACGAAACCATTGCAAATTCACGACGCGCTTCAATGTTTGAATGTTGATGAGCATGCAGCGTGCATCATAAGATGGAAGAGGAAATCTTGTCCAACCTAATTTATGAAGAGAAAATAGTAAGAATTGCTTTTGCACTGATTCTAATCGTTCCTCATGCGTGAATGAAAAAGGTGACCAAACTATGCTGCAATATTCAAGTATTGATCTTACATATGAAATGTACAGCGATTTTATTGTATACGGGTCATGAAAACTGTAACTGAATCGTTTGATAAAGCCAAGCATATTATTTGCTTTGTTGATAATTGTATTGTTTAGTGAATGCTAGTTTTGAATCAATTATAACTCCTAAATCCCTAACTCGTTCACACTTTTCTACTGCCTGATTTCCTAATACAATTGTATTTTCTGGTTTGTTTCTTTTTCTACTAATAGCTATTGATTTACATTTTTGAACGTTTAGTTGCAGGAGGATTTTGTTACAACGAACATAGAATAAGTTTATTTCAATCTGGTATGTCTGTATATCCTCTTTATTTCTTATTTCTAGAAAGAGCTTTATGTCATCCGCATAGATTAAAACTTTTATGTTTTTAAGAATAAAGGAGATGTCGTTTACAAATAAAATAAACAAAAAAGGGCCTAGATGCGAGCCTTGGGGGACTCCAGAAGTAACAGTAATAGGGTTTGATTTTTCACCTTTGAATCTAACTATTTGTTGGCGATTAGTTAAATATGACTCAAGCCATTTGAGAAGTCCAGGTTCAATTCCTATTTTTTGTAATTTGAAAAGAAGCATGGGTATATCAATAAGATCAAATGCTTTGCTAAAATCGGTATAGAGTGCTTCTACATGGTTTCCATTATCCATCATCCATTTCCATCAAACTCAGATTCCCTTTGAATTGTTGCCAGAATTCACTTGGATGCAGTGAACCACATAGCAACACTACTACTGGATTGTACTAGCATTTTCACCAAATGTACTAGAATGTTTTGGTTCTATCTATTTCACTCTACTCAAAACTGAAATGCATAAAAAATGATACACTCTTTGCACACTTTCAAAGATCATTACTCACAAAATCAACTTTGTCCAAATCCAAACAAAAGTACTAGCCCATCTGGTGGCTGATGGCACAAGCTTCTAAGGAAATTCTATTACTGTGAACCGCATTATTTTAATTGATTTCTTCGCCAGTTAGTCGTCTGTCAGAGTCTAAGACCAGAGGGTCCCGAAGAAACATGCTCAACTTTTTGGCTCAGTTCTGGTACTCTCTTCGGTCCCAAGCTAATCGATGCTCCCCTCGAAACATAGGAAAATCCACGAACTCCTCATTTCATCTGTCAAACTTTCATAGCGAATGAAAAAAAAAACATAGTGCAGTACTAGAATTTCGACTAGAATGGGGGTACGTTTATAGGTGTAATTGGGACCAATAGGCTAGTCAAGTAGTGAGCCAATTTAAAATATTTAGCTTCGTATTGATGGTTGACATGCACTAAAAACTAAGGACACGGGATATACTACAATAGATCAATTTACTGGTCGCATTAGTGTTAGGTCCCGAACAGAGGAAAAATGGTATGTGAAATGTCAAATTTATCTTCGTGAGCCAGAGTTGCAAAGTTTTCGATTCCAAAAATAGATACTTCGGCAGGTTCCACCGAGATTTGAACTCGGATCGCAGGATTCAGAGTCCTGAGTGCTAACCATTACACCATGGAACCTCGTTGACAACTGGCAAAATGTATCTGCTAATATAAAATTAAAAGCGAATTTTATATGAAATTAAGTACCTGCGTACATTTTAATGACGCCAATTTAAGTAACGCTTTCAATTTGTTTTCAGATTGGAAACACGTAATTTTTAACTTTTTGTTGCGTATCTCAGAGTTTCAGGCAGAGTTTATTAAATGAAAATCTTCAAGTCAGTTTCATTGACAATTCAAACGCTTACAAAAATAAGAACAACATTGAATTACATTTAACAACGTTGTGTAATTTTAGATTAAAGACCATATGCAATGTTCAGACTATCTTGATGGCATTTTTCTTGTCGATAGTTAGTCGCAGTAGGCTCTGCCCGTGAACGGTTGGTTTTGTTTTCGCTGTCACATATTTATTGTGTTTTCCGAGTGCTTTTCGACTTCTACAAGGCCAAAATAATATTCGATTTTGCTGGGCTGCACGCGTGGAAATGAAATTTCATCACGTTACTCTTGCAATAACCCCCTTTTGGGGATTTTTCTTATTAGAGATTTGTATAGATTTTTCTCCTTTAGCTTACTTAAATCTTTGGTTTTTATTAGTTAGGTAGGTTTCGATTCAACACATTGTAGTTTCATTTTTATACCTATGATCTTGACTTTTTTACCTAGGGGATGAGTACTTAAGGGGGTTAGATTTTGATAAGTTCTTTAGTGGGAATGACACTGATGAAGACTGCACATTGTAGTCGAAATACGTATCTGTCATGGATACCAACATTAATTAAGTGGAATTAAATGGAAGATAAACCTTTTTGCTGTTTTATTTAGCATTCCGCTAACAACCCAATTTCATTACTTCATCAAAAACGAAATTTTTGAATTTTTTTTAATATTTGACATTGCTCAATGGTGCAAACATTATCACGCATACGATATTAAACATTACAAAAGTTTTGACAGAAAACGCTCAATTTAAATTCGACGAATCGAGATTCGAATGCTTGTTTGGTCACTTTTGTTTTTGTGTTGATCCAAGTAGTTTTGATAACGTTTTGATTGCGCATTCTTGTTTTTTTTTTAAAGGTTGATTTTTGTCCCAGTCTTGCCTTCTGTCGTCACTTATTTTGTCATTTTGTCTTGTGTATGTGTCTGGTGTATTGTGTCAACTTGTGTAAATTGTCCTTCCCCATCTGTTTTTAAACTCGTTATGTTACTCTCTGTCATGATTAATTTCATTGATATATAAAAATAGTAATATAGGATAATATGGTTATTTCTCGATTACTTTTTCAAACGGACGTATCAGCTCCTGCAAACAATGCACCCGATCGCTGACCCGGCGCAACCGGCAGCCCGCACACGCACACCAACACCACTGTCAGGTAGAGGAAAATTTCCCCTATCTAATGGTAGCGCTAGCACGCATGGGCGAGCCACCAGCTACGCCAAATCGACGATCAAATGCACTGCCCACAAAAGCCGACACGTCCCTTTGAAAAAGTTATCGAGATTTCTACTAATTAATGAATTATTGACAATTGCCTCTCATGATCCTTGGCTCCACTATGATTTTAACTTACCACTATTATTTATCAAATACCTCTCCGAGTATATAACGCCCCGATGCCTTGTTGGTTTCTGGTCTCATTTGGATTGGTCCTGAATTTGTTTGGTATCCTGTTCGAAGTGTTTATATTCTTTATCCTTAGTCCATTGAGTTAGGTTATTTCTTTGAGTTCCAGCTTGTACGTGTCTCACGTCATATTATTCGCCATTCATAAAGACAATGGGTTAAAAGGGAGTAAAACATACATAAAGGTAGATTAGTATTAGTTGTACTTGATCCAAACAATAGAAAGAAGCATACATAACTTAGTAGGAAAATAAAACTAATATATAACTAAAAGTGCAATGGATAAGTGTTAGTTCCGGGATCATTTTAGTGTTAAGAGTTATGTTAGTTTTGATCCGTATTCAGCCCTGCCGGCCCCTCCAGCACTATTTGCAGCAATTGTTATAAGATTATGCGACACTGCTACTACTACTATGTTAGATGTATGACTTGTCAATTTTCGCAACGCAATGTCTTTCAATAAATCACTCAATCAATTTGATGTTTGAAAATATGCTCAAAAGGGTTTAGTTGACATATCATACCTTACCGAAAACTAAAGCACAACAATCCTAATTCTTATTTCAAACCTATCAACATATTTAACACACCTTTCCTAAAACTTCACTTATTCGTAAGCGCCTGATTGAAGATATGATTGCTATTGACATTGCCTGTAATTAACAAATATACTAAATAGATAGATTTATTATAAAACTCTAAAGGTTAGTTGCCTCCCTAAGCGGACCCCGCGTCCTATCTCTTATGTTAATTAACTTTCTGAATTCTTTAATTGATGTTCATTTGATGATTATTTAGTCTTATTTAATAAATAACTGAAATCTCTAATCTACCTACACAATCATAACCCATGCTTTTAAACTAAAATTTAACGTGTTTCAAGTACTTCTGGCTTTGACATGTATTAATTATATCTTTGTTCGTCCCAGGTGATACCTTCAAGTGACTAAAATGCTTCACTTTGAAGTTAGTTTCCAAGCTAATTTTAAATTGTATATTGTATAGGGTAAATGTTCCAATTACGCTCTCACGTTTAAACTATGTCGCACCACAAAAATACATATGGGTATGTCACAATAGAAGCACACCACAGTGGAAATCCCGAGTCATAGTTCAAACACTTATCCCAAATCAAAATGAATCACATATAAGATTAGTTACAATACCATGTACAAAAATGGTGTTCAACATTGTTCCCTGAGTAATACCTCAATGAAAACGACAATGAAAGCTTGTCACGTAAGTAGAAGGAGCACTGTTGGGCACTTTCTGAAATATTTCAATAATATGATTCCCTTGCAAACCCTAATAAATCTATCTGCGTAAAAAAAAAATAAGAGTGATTTGCGGCAAAACCCGCCAGTATCGCACCCAACGTCAGTGCCTATACGTAAGCGTACTACGACGTGGCTCTCAATCAAAGGAGTAACAAGTGTGATACTATCACTGCTAGGCTAGATCTTTGGTTCTCTCATGCAGTGGTTTATCAGAGAGGGGAAGCTTAGAAATCCCCATTGCCTACCCATGGCGCCATTCTATCGCGGCATGAGCCAGCAACGCCGGCCATAAACCTACCGTCTCCAACACTCCACTAAAAATCATGAAATTAAGCCCGTCCACCAGCAACAAGGTGCAAAAATGAGCCAAGGGGAGGGTAAAATGCTTGTGATAGCCGTGTGTGTGTGTTAAATCAAGAGCAAATTTTCATTACGTCGAAAGTAACAAAGGTAAACAAAGTCGAGCTATCAGTGTCAATCGATGCTCCTGCTATTACATTATATTGCTTTTTGACGTAATCACCTTCCGATTAAAATAGTTTTCGATGTTACTTAAGTCACCCGATTTCTATGAAGATGCCGTTTGCCTTAAGTAACAGCGCTGAGAAACCCGTGAAAAGTGCACGTTCGTCGTTTCGCTTTCTCATTATTAAAGTGAATAAATCGAACTGTTTGTTGCTGAGATGATTTCGGTGGTCCTAAAATGATGAATGGGCTGCACGTAAGGAGACGTAATTGATAATTCTCCCGAATATCCTGGTAAATACACTTTGACTTAAGTAACAATAGGGGCCACCAAACGACGTATAATAACTTTTGACTCAAAAACCAGTATTTTTTAGCATGAAAGCTAGCGATTTGCATTTGTATGATTAAAACCCTGCTAAATATGTTAAACATTGCTATCACTATGAGTCCCGGTTCCGGGATATGTAGAAGGGCTAGGACGTCACATTCAATGGCATATCCAACATCAACATTTTTTAGCTAACGTCTCCTTTTACGATTGCACAGTGCCTCAATGTCGAATGCGCTACCAACATTTGGGATCGTTAAAAAGACATATCAGAGAAACACATCCTCTGGATTCTAAAAGCCAAAAAAATTCAGCTCGTGTTTCTAGTGATGAACTTGATCAGCTTGATAACATTGCCCAAGATATTGATCCTGTTGAAAATGCAAATGAAAATTACTCACGTACGTCTTTGGATGAAATTAAGCAGATCGTAGCCATGAGTATTTGCCGGCTGACAGCTTATGTCGAAATTCCTCACAATAAAGTACATGAATCTGTGATGATTTGCGAAAATGTTGTCAATCATGTATCCAAATATCTTGAAGAGCTTACGGCATCATTTTTGAAAAAAAGGGAAATTGATATGAATGTAAAATCCACCATCGATTTTCTGAATGAGTTCAAAACACTTGACTTATTTGGAAGTGTTAGAACTTATAAGCAACAGCAGATATTCCTAAACTCGCTAGCTGTGAACGTTCCTCAGCCATCTCCTAAGTGCATAGGAAGGCGACATCTATGCATACAATTGCGATGGCTACATCGTTTTCAACAATTGGAGCATGTGTATCAACAGTGATTACGAGTACTGCTTCCGGGTGTTGGTTGAGTCGTTTCCGGTGCTCAATGTCAGTTGCCGCCCTTCCGACAAACAGTTCTTTTTGTTTGCTTCCGCTTTGATGGGTATCGGAACCACTAACCACGACCGGTGAAAAATTGATGAGCAGTCTCAAATAATTTTTTCTTTGTTATCCTTTCGGTTCACCTACAACTTGCAATAAGTTTGAAAGAATTAACTTCGCTGACTCGTTGAATAGACAGATTGACGTGTAATAAATCGAATTGCATTTAATAAAAGATCTAAACAACAATTTATTTTTTTATCTAGTTCGTTTATTTGTAAGGCTCAATCGCGTTAGCTTTACGGAGCCGATAATTCATTGTTCTTTGTTTGTAAAAAAATTCACTTAATTCTATGTCTAGTAGGAGTTGGGCCGAATACTCGCGGCTTACTCGAGGTTAGAGGGGTACATTATCGAAGGATAGGAAAAGGGGAGGAGCTTGGGGTAGGGTTTCGTTGTCTCATCAGAGCGATGTCGCCAGTATGAACGGTAGCGTGGTTTTAGATTCGTCTGGAGTTCGACCGGGTATGGTGACCAGTGGGCGACGATGAGACTCATCGAGACGGGAGACAAGGCAGACAAAAACTAATAAAGAGATAAAAAAGACAAACGAATTAAATTCTTATACTAGACATTTGCAGAAACACATAAATTGACTGCATATAGCAGAGAACACGTCTCTGATAGGAATAAAGGGTTGTCTTCCTTGGGCCTCGAGGGTATTCAAAAATCGCTCTCTGGCGGCGTCATTATCCGTACATTGCCAAACTGCGTGATCGATGTCATCGTAACCGTTTGCACACCGACAGATGTTGCTGTCCACGAGGTTTGTTCTATTGAGATGAGCATCTAGCGAGTAGTGGTTGGACATAAGTCTACTCATCACGCGAATGAAGTCACGACTTAAGTCCAAGCCTTTAAACCACGCTCTTGAAGAAACATTCCATTGTCCCAATCGGTTTGCCAACTCGAAAGGGTACTCTGTCGCACTAAATGGTAAAATTCATCGTGTGAAATTTGCCTGTCATAAAATTCGCCTTCCTGCGCGCCCACCTTTGCGAGAGAGTCCGCCTTCTCATTGCCTCATCAGACCCATACAAAGGTAATCATATATGATCTATCAACCAGCAAACTCATCTGCTCCCTTACCTTTGAAAGGAAATAAGATGAGTGCCTACTTTGTTTCATCGACCGAATAGCCTCTATCGAACTGAAACATGTTGGAAATCATCCCCAATGCGAAGTTGATTGCTGCCAGCTCAGCAACAAAAACGGAACAAGGTTCCTGAAGTTTGCGGAAGGCGCTAGAGTTTTCATTGAAGACACCGAAGCCAGTGGATCCACTGAGACGAGACCCGTCTGTAAAATATCTGTTCACGCAATTGACGTGTGTTACCGTTTGGGTAGTTTACCCTATATCACCAGCACTGAGCAATGAGAGTGAGTGTAGGTATCGGCAATCCATACTGCTATTAAGTATGAACGAGCAAGGCCGACTGTTGCTAGCAATATGTTATTGAGTTATCTATAATATTAATCTATTTATTTAACGGTTATGCCGAAAATTATTGTTTATTTATTTAATGTTCTATGTTATAAAACTTAATTTATTAAAAACAAATGAAAATATAAAAAGAAATAGCAGAATAGATTAAAAATACCACTCCAAAGAAACGGTCAAATTAAAATTATCAGAACACAATTTGTTAAACATAAGGTACACTTCCCATACAGACACCACAACCAGGATCGGTTCACAGAAGAGGGAAATAAATGAAAAGTATGACGGGTGGAAACAGGGAGTATGGTCAAATATGAGGTTACTACTGGGTCAGATCGAATGGGCAAGTTCTTTTCCACTTCAGCTCTTCTCGAAGGAGGTTTGGATCATAGTTCACAGACTAGTATCGATATATTTACAGACAAAGTCCAAGTGTTCAAACATTTCAAGTCGAAGTGACTTTCCAGTTAAATAAAGTGGAAATAAAAACCTCAGGAACGCGTTAATCAAAGAATCAGGTAAC
Organism: Ochlerotatus camptorhynchus; assembly: GCF_037179485.1. Taxonomy (NCBI): domain Eukaryota; kingdom Metazoa; phylum Arthropoda; class Insecta; order Diptera; family Culicidae; genus Ochlerotatus; species Ochlerotatus camptorhynchus. The sequence goes on from NW_027040553.1 coordinate 2,002,417, forward strand.
ATACCTAACCCAACTGCCCAGTAGTTTCCATTGTTTTAACCCAAGGACCCATTGTCCTTAGTTTGAGTCTCTGCTGTTCAGCGTTGAGCCACCGAACGCTTTCTAGACCGTCGGAGCGGTCAACCAAGCGAGCGTCGGGAGACACGAAATCGCGTCATTCCTAAACTAGCAGATCATCCGCCGGGTCATCCGCCCAGCGATCCACGATCCAGCACGCCGGCCGGCCATTCACACACCCACACACACACACACACCCTATTATACTTAAGTAACGTGATATCCTAAATAAAAAGTGCCTAAAAGAAGACCGAGTAGAAGGCTATTTGCGCCCTGATCAGCCTCACCATCTCACTCTTTGTCGAGATACGACCTGGGGAAGAGTCGTGAGCTAAGCCAACAAAAGAGGCTGGTGGAAAGCCCACCCCGTTGGTCCCCGTGGCTCTAAACCAGGGACCTGGGGGATTGCCATAATAGAGAGCTCTGCTCCCTCAGAAGTAACACGTGTTTGTACTTTTCAGTAAAAATACGTGGGATAATAATAGTTCGAAGTTGATCTGGAATCCCATGAATCACTTGTTTCATGGACAGATCATATTCAATTGTGGAACTGCGATTGGTAAAGTGAGCACGGTCTGGAGTATAACAAGGAAGAAACATATCCGAGGATATGTAGTGGTGGTAGATTCTCATAAATCGAGATTGTGTGTTCAGCTCAAAAATTTCTTCAAAATTTGCAATTATAAGTGTGTTCGTCACTCCGCATTTGATTAGTATTCTGAGAGAGAGCTCCCAGAAACGGTTCTGGAGGGGTGTTACTCCTGCCAGAACCTCGAGACTCATGTTATGCGTTGAGTGCATACAGCCTAGAGCAATACGCAGACAACGATATTGAATTCGTTCCAATTTTATTAGGTGACATTTTCTTGCCGAGAGAAAGCAGATAGAGCCGTACTCTAGAACAGAGAGAATAGTTGTTTTATAAAGCGTTATGAGGTCTCCCGGATGAGCACCCCACCATGTGCCGCAAATTGAACGGAGAAAGTTGATCCTCTGCTGACATTTTTGCTTCAAATACGTAATATGGGCATTCCAAGTGCACTTTGAATCAAACCAGACCCCAAGGTACTTGAAAGACAATGATTGAGTAATGTTTCTGCCCAAAAGATTAAGATGCATTTGGGCTGGGTACCGCTTTCGAGTAAACACTACCAGTTCAGTTTTCTGCGGCGAGAATTCGATCCCTAGATTCATAGCCCAAGAAGACAAGTTATCTAAGGTATTTTGCAATGGTCCTTGCAAGTCCACGGCATGCGGACCTCTTACGGAAACCACACCGTCATCTGCAAGTTGTCTTAGCGTGCATTGTTCTGCCAAACAGTTGTCGATATCTTTGACATAAAAGTTATAAAGAAGAGGGCTGAGACATGAGCCTTGGGGCAGGCCCATGTAACTAATTCTGGAAGTTGTCAGTTTTCCAAGAGAAAAGTTCATTTGCTTTTCTGACAACAAATTGTACAAGAAATTATTTAAAATTCCAGAAAGTCCACATCTGTGCAGATTGTCTGACAGAATTTCAATGGAAACTGAATCAAAAGCCCCCTTAATGTCCAAGAATACTGAAGCCAATTGCTCCTTGTGCGCAAAGGCCAGTTGAATATCTGTGGAAAGCAGCGCTAGACAATCGTTTGTTCCTTTGCTCTTGCGGAACCCAAACTGTGTATTTGATAGCAAGTTATTTGATTCGACCCAGTGATCGAGTCTCCGAAGGATCATTTTCTCCAACAATTTCCTAATGCACGAAAGCATAGCAATCGGACGGTATGAGTTATGGTCAGACGCTGATTTGCCAGGTTTTTTAATGGCTATTACTTTGACCTGTCTCCATTCAGGCGGTACAATGTTGTTTTCTAGCAAGGAATTGAATAAATCTAGCAAGCGTCTTTTAGCGATATCTGGGAGATTTTTCAGAAGATTGAATTTAATCATATCGCTTCCCGGTGAGGAGTTGTTCGATGAAAGAAGAGCCATAGAGAATTCCAGCATTGTGAATGGTCTATCCAGAGAGCCACCGCTAGGAGACGCTTCTCGAAGAATATTTTGTGCTGGAACTGAGTCCGGACAGACCTTTTTAGCGAAATCGAATATCCATCGGTTGGAGTATTCTTCACTCTCATTGAAAGATGAGCGGTTACGCATGTTGCGAGCCACCCTCCACAAGGTGTTCATTGAGGTTTCTCGTGAGAGTCCTTCGACGAAATTGCGTCAATAACCGCGTTTTTGACGTAGAACTACGTCTTTGTCGACTATACTGGGGTGCAATTCAAAAAATATGTGTGGTGAAGTAGTGTTAGGTTTTGAACGCTTGTAGCTTTGTCATTTATAGATGAAATTAAAATCCAAATACGCCAATCGATAGGATATTATATTACAAACCTGCTGAAATAAATATTTTTCCAGTTTTTCTGTAATAAAACTTTTGAAAAATGTACAAATGACAATTTTATCACTGTTTTCATCAAATAAGTGTTTTTTCCAAACCCAGTCATCATAATCGAGTACCACTTGGTTGCACATAGTTCTGAAAAGATATAAAACAGCACTGCTGTCGCGTTTCTGCTCATTACTGCTTCGGACGGCGTGGCGTTGGTCCTGCAGTAAGTCAGTGGTTAACGGTGACTTGGGTCCCGTTCAACTAAGGGGCTGTCCATTAACTACGAGGGGGTAGGGAGGGTGCAAGTATCACAAAAAAAAATTGTCTACGTAGTTTTAATGAATTGCCCTTAATACGAAACGCGGAAAAGTTATTTATGAAACCAAATTTAGTGTACATTGGTCACAGCAAAATAACTCAACATTGATCAACCGAAGGTAGTTATGTAGGGGAAATTCTGTCAATTCTTAACCATTACATTAAATTTAAATACATTATCTCATGCGTAAGATGAACCGTGGTCTGATTATGCTAACATGAATTGTCGCGAGTTTTGAACCATATCGGTTATGGTTCAACATTGAAATACTTTAAAAATTTAAGATAAAGTATCAATGATGACATACATCCATTTTGCATGGCATGCATCAATGTTGCGTAGTTCTACGTCATACTGCGGTCTAGGACACAACCCTTTAATTTTTTTTTGCTTTGATTAATTGTTTCAGCTTTGTCTCAAGCTTTGAATATTCCTCGAAGTAAGTGGAGGTTTTGTGTCTTCGAAAAGCTTTGAAAGCATCAGATTTTTCTACATACAATTTTGTGCATTCTTCGTCCCAACCAGGTGTGGCTGGTCTCCTTTTAAAGGGTGCACTTGGAACTTTTCTTTTTTGTACTTCCAGTGAGATTTTGTAAATCAAATCGGCTAGGAATCGATATTCTTCCAATGGTGGAAGCGCATCTATTGATTCGACACCGATTGTCACCGCCGTTGCATATTTCTGCCAGTCGATGTTCCTTGTAAGATCAAATGGAACCCGAGATGGTTCTGCAGAGTGAGGGCCACACTTTATTGAAATGATGATAGGCAAATGATCGCTACCATGGGGATCATTGATAACCTTCCACTGACAATCCAATGATAGCGATCTTGAACACAAAGATAGGTCGAGTCGGCTTTCTCGAGCCGGAGGTTTTGCTATACGTGTCGCTTCACCAGTGTTCAAAATAGTCAGGTTGAAATCGTCGCATAAATCGTAACAAATAGCCGCTCTATTGTCATCATATAGATCGCCCCACCCAGTACCATGGGAGTTCATATCACCCAGAATTAATACTGGGATGGAAGAATCGAAACTAGATTCCAGAGTTGACTACGGCTAATGGAGGTTCACTTTTTGATCCCTAAAAGTACTCCTCCATAAGAATCGTTTCTATCCAGGCGTATAATGTTAAAATCGTAGAAGTTGAGTTCTTTATCGGAAGAAAGCCATGTTTCACAGAGAGCAAATATATCACAATCAGAATTGTGAAGTAAAAATTTGAACGAGTCTAGTTTAGGCACTAGACTACGGCAGATCCACTGTAGCACAGTGATCATATCTTCAACCTCGTTCGACGAATTATCCATCGAAAGATATGATTGATGCAAGGAGGAGCCATGAAACAGTGAATTGCTTAAGATATGATTCTAATGTTGGAAGCAAAGCACAAACTAAGCTTCTAAGAGGGTCTTGTATGTTGTAGCAGCTTTTTTGTTTTTCTTATCTTTGATGGGTAATGGAGGAAAATCCTTACTGCAGCCGTGCAGTAGGAGCCTTCGATTTAATTTTTTCATCCCCATTACCCTGGGAATTTTGCAATCCTCTGGGAGTGACTTTAGTTTTCTTACGGCGCACTTTCTAACAACAATTTATATTGTGCGTGATTTTTTTACGAAGTTCCCTATCCTTGACTTCCACTGTGTTTCAGTAAAAACTACCGAAAGAACTGTAATTTTTGGCAGTTGACGACGTTTCTATTTTTACAGATTTTTTTTTGTAAATTTTACCGAGCTTCGGTATTGAGTGATGAGGTAGTAGTCGGTATTTTTTGACAGCTGAGTGTTTGCCGTTTCGTTCCGCAAGTTTGCCGATCGTTCAGTAAACTTAACTTTTACCGAACTCATTACCGAATGTTCAGCTGTTTGAAAGTCAGTAAAATGTTTAAAGTTGGTGTGTAAGTGATTTTAATTATGTAGCAAAAACTATTCATGATCCATCGAATAAAGTTATCACCCATATTCTCGTTTTTGTTCAAACCGTATTTTCCATACAAAAAAAAGTTTTTTTGTATGGAAAATACGGTTGGAACGAAAACAAGAATATGTGTGATATACCATACTCGATTACTTTTTCGAAGGGACGTATGCGATCTTGTAAACAATGCATTTTGTCGACGATTTGGCGTAGCTGGTAGCTCGCTTACGCATTCTAACACTACCCTGAGATATGGGAAATTTTGCTCTACCTGATAGTGGTTTTAGTATGCGTGGGCGAGCTGCCAGTTACGCCAAATCGTCGACCAAATGCATTGTTTACAAGATCGGATACGTCCCTTTACATTTCAGACACAGGCCCTTTTCAATGGTTGATGTCGATTTATGACCCTGTGGAATCGAATTGGTTAAATATAATGCTGAAAATAAACCGTTATAACAGCTTATCGAAAGAGTAACATGATAAAATTTCCTTTCCACACGTGCAGCCTAGCGAAATCGAATATTATGTTGGCCTTGTAGAAGCCGAAAAGCACTCGGAAAACACAAGAAATATGTGACTGTTCACGGGCAGAGCCTACTGCGCACTCATTTCAACACGACACGATGCCTTGTTCGCACTAGAGTCGGTGTATAATGAGTCACGCCAAGAGAAAAACAGTTGAACTCGCATCACGGTTTTCGAAAGATTCCATTTCTTTTCACTTGGCAACAGAGGACTGCTACATCAACTTCAAATGACTTCCAGCGACCAAAAAAAAATAGCGGCTGTTGTAAATCATTATATCAGTGATTTTGTCCAATCATCTCAACAAAAAATAGTATAAATTTTCATTAATGATCGCTACCAAACGTATCCCATGACAATTTAATGATCACTGCGTGTTTATGATCATTTCTTCGATTATATTTTATATTTTATTGCAATACCTTTAGTGGACCTTTCATAGCATCGTAATGTTTGTTTACTTTGCACGATAGGTAGCCGGTTTGACAGTTCAATAGGTAGACTTGGCTTCACTCTTGGCGTGACTCATTATACACCGACTCTAGTTCGCACTACAGCCCTTGTAATATATTAGGTAATCGACAAGAAAAATGCCATCAAGATAGTCTGAACATAACATATGGTCTTTAATCTAAAATTACACAACATTGTGAAATGTAATTAAATGTTGTTCTTATTTTTGTTAGCGTTTGAATTGTCAATGAAACTGGATTGAAGGTTTTCATTTAATAAAAAAAGTTAGAAATTACGTGTTTCTAAAGTTTGTAAACTGAAAGCAAATTAAAAGCGTTACTCAAATTGGCGTCATTAAAATTTACGCAGGACCTATTTTCATATGAAATTTGGATTTAATTCTATATTACCATATACATTTTGTAAGTCACCAACGGGGTTCCATGGTGTAATGGTTAGCACTCAGGACTCTGAATCCTGCGATCCGAGTTCAAATCTCGGTGGAACCTGCCGAAATAACTATTTTTGGAATCGAATACTTTACAACTCTGGCTCGTGAAGATAAATTTGAAATTTCACACCCCACAAACAACATCCCCTCCTACCCCAACCCCCTCCACCCAGTTTGAGATAATTGGCTTTGTTGCTGATAGATGATTACTTTTGCCACTAATCCACTATAAACAGAAAAACATTCTACTTATTTTGATGGGACCCATACAAATTTCCAGCAGAACAATGGTTTAGGTCCTAAGTTACGTTGATCGATTCTCTTCATCGACTTTCTCTTTGGGTAATTATTGATTGGCTACAAACCCATTTGGGCCGTGTTTGCCGCATTAATTGCTAGACAATAGCTTCTTTCATCGAACAGTTCTAGATAGAACTGGAATTAGGGCGTAACAGCTTTTGTAAACAATGACTTCTCTCGATGATTTTTAGGAATTCAAGGCACGCCCACGCAAACCAACATAACCATCAGGTAGAGGAACTCTTCACCTACCCGGTGGTAATGTTGATTTGCGTTGGCGAGACCAGACTTTCTAGAAATCATCGAAAGAAGTCATTGTTTACAAAAGCTGTTACGCCCTTATTCCAGCTCTATCAAGTTCGATGAAAGAAGCTATTATCTAGCAATTAATGCGGCACAGTTACTGTTGAAAATAGCTGGAAATATCTTTACATGACCTTGGGGCGACTGCAGAGAAAACCAACGTAGAGAATCTGTCAATGTTACTTAGGACCTAATCCATTAGCGAGATAGTTTTTTTTTTTAAAGAATTTGAGACTTCCCCTTCTCCATGCGTTTGTTCAACTATTCAGTTCGATTCCATTTTTGGCAACGCGACTATATAAGCTACTAAGGTTTATAACAGTGCTTTGTGGATAATTTTAGCAGCCGCATAATATCGCAAACTGATTTACGAGTTCGATAGATGTTATACAAAGCTGGAATAACAAAAATCACGTTTCCAATCATGGAAATGGCCCTATACCCTCTCTGAAGTTTGATGAAAGTAATCTGTGTAGGTAGCTTTAAACTTTCCAAGCATGCAAAAGATAAGTAGTGACTAATTTACAATGACAATTGATAATTAAATAGAAAATATTCAGTACTTTAATTGTCATTCAACTTTGGCATTTATTTTTGATTAAAAAATGTCCTCAACCACCAACGGGTTCCATGGTGTAACGGTTAGCACTCAGGACTCTGAATCCTGCGATCCGAGTTCAAATCTCGGTGGAACCTGGCTCCAACCCACCTTTTTATTATCCACGCACTTAATCGATTTTTGCACTTATCATCCCCATCGATCATCGATAACAACACCGCATCCCGGAAACGTTTCCCTCCAATAAAAAGAAAAATCAAGGTTCCACCGAGATTTGAACTCGGATCGCAGGATTCAAAGTCCTGAGTGCTAACCATTACACCATGGAACCGCTTTGCTTGCGCCATCGGCTAGAGCCCATCTTTAAATGCAAACAACTCGACATCCACACTTCTCTCGATGCGCCTACGGGTAGATCTCGGCGCAGCAGCAACAACAACAACAACAAACCTCCCACCATTCATTCGTTCGCGTCGTCGTCGTCATCGCCGTCGCCGTCTTCTGATTCGGCGAAGGGTGAAAGTGAAAGTCCTATCTATAAACTCGTCTTGTTTTGTTTGTCTATTTTCAGCGCTACCCTTCCTCTCGCGGTGGACCATTAGCAAGGAGCAGGCGCAAAGCTTTTTGCGCACTCGCCGAACTGGGAAGCGCCGCTCGGGTGGCTCGATAATGGCCGAATGCTGCACCCGGACCGGCTGCACCTGGGAGGAGTACGCCGAGTACTGTCCCTCGAACAAGCGGATCAATCGTTACCGGAAGTAAGCGGTCGGTCGAGGTGGTGGTGGGTGTGGTACTGGGGGCCACATGGATGTTTCGGACGGCGGTTTGAAGGTGTGTTGGTTGGTGGCGCGCAAATTATAAATATATTTGTTTATACATTTGGGAATGTAAACGCTATAAATGGGTCGCACGGTTTAGTTCGTTTTTGTCTTCGAATGTCCCTGATGCTGGTGCTTTGGTTGTTGGGCTGCTGTCGAATCGTGGAGGAACGGGGTTTGGGAGATGAAGTGCTTCTGGTAGGTTAGCCAGAAGTACGAGACGCCGAGGGCGCAGTAGACGCTGGTGGCCATCAAGGGGATGAACGGGAGTGTTCGGTCCAGGTCTAAGCCCGGGTAGATGATGTTCTCGAATAGGGATAGGAATACGAACCCGTACAGGTAGAGCCGTTCTGGGATGCTTAGGAATCGGCCTCCGTGGATGTTCCGCAGCAGCAGGACGCTGATACCGGTGTAGACAACGTGCAAGGAATGTTTGATGAGAGTCAGGTCCGATTTGAAGAGCAGCGGGAAGAGGGAGTAATGGCCGACGATTCCGAGGAACAGCGTCCACCGGGCATCGGTGCGATTGGTGATGGAAAGGAGCGTGAGCGGGATGGTGACCATGAGGATGGCCTTCTCGTGGACGTGCCATCCGAACATGAACGACGAACAGGCGCATAGCGTAATGGCACGGATGAAGTTCTGCGCCAGGTTGGCTTCGTTCCGAAGGGACCACAGTTTGACCAAGGTAGGCAGCATGGCCAAGGCGCACAGGACGAACGTTGCCGACGGTGGAATCGACGGGAGTACCTCATGGCTGAACGTCTGGACCAGACCTCCCGTGTTGGAAGCCGTGGATGCTTTTTTCCCCAGCGCCACCGAGAGCACCTTGTCGGCAAAGTTGTACAATGCCCAAAAATTTGGCGCCCAATAGGCGTGGGTCAACCCTCGCTTGAACGGGAACAATCGGGAAAGTACCTGCAAATAGCAATTAAGACAAAAGCGACCTTTTATTGAAAGCAATTTATCACCTACCTGCGGGATGTGGTCGTAGAAGGGGCCAAACGAGAGCAAACAAACTCCTCCGACAACTGCGCCGAGCTTGATTAGTTTAATTAAAGCACCCCCATTACGGAAGCAATAAAAGCGCAGCAAAAATACGACATAAACCGGTGCGACGTAAATGAAGATATGTTTAAGATTCAGTAGGATGGCGAAGAACAGCGCCGAAGCGAGATAGTTTCCCGTCAGGATGTAGCTGATGCTGAGCAGCAGCACCCCGAACAGGAACCCATTGTACTGGAAGTGGATGTGGTCCACCATTATCAGGCCAATGTTAGCCAGCAGCAGACCGGATCCAATCACGAATTGGTTGTTTGTCTTGGCCAGTTTGGTCATACACCTGGGGGGAAAAAATCAAATCTTAGTATTTCGCAGAAATCTACCGAACATCAACTAACCGCTTAACACCCCAGGCGAACACGATATCGGTTACGATGACCGAGAATCTCTGAAACATGACTGTGCTCATGGAGGAATAGTTCAGATTGGTCACGATGAGCATGGCCGGATCGAAGTGGGCCGCCACCTGCGACAGGGCCCACTCGAAATAGGCGAAAAACGGCGGATAATCCAGGGTCCACTCGCTGGTCGCCTCATAGTACCACTTGGTCAGTGGTCGACTGTGCGTTATGGCCAACCAGTTCCGGTGTACCTCGAAATCCGTCGAGCGGCTGCAAATTCAGGAGTAACACTTAAGACACTATGCACCAACTTCCATCACCACCGGTCATGAATGAAATACTTACTACGACGGGATGAACATCATTTTGATCGCCGAAGCGAGCAGAAAAATGTGCCAAAACATGGTTGTTTTGACCTTTCTCTCTCTCTGTGTGTCAGGAGACTGCGGATCGATTTTTCACGTCGTCTGCTCCAAACGTGAACACCGCAAGGACACGATTTACTGCCGACGCACACATTGTTTACATCAACACTTTTCTGACGGGGAACGCCGCGTCTGACAGCTGCAGCTGCAGCCGTCCGATGATAAATTCGCGCGCATTAGCGTGCAGTGCAACGAAAAAAAAGGGGACCAATCCAAACTTGCACGCAAGTTTGCACCCAAAGAATGGGGAGTGTTCTTTCGAAATGACAGTTGAATGTTTTAGTCTTTTCTTCGTTATATTTTAGCAGACGCAGACACGACTAGCGGAGCTCCTCTCAGGCAACTCGACATCCGAGCCAGATATTGCTCGCCTTCCGTGGGTAGCCCCGCTCCGGACGGACCCGTTCGTTGTTGTACAACCAGTAGTAGTTTCCCTTGAAGAAGTACGTTTTCCCTGGCGTGTGTGGAAATTTGAATTAAGTTTGTGTTTTATTTTAGCCTATCATTCGGAAGCTTACCACTGGCGACGGAAGTGGCTGCGTCCAGATTAGTGGGAATGCCATACCATCGGTCCATCGACATTGGGTAGCCGTCGTCCACCGCGCTGGCCGTGTCATTGTACCGCCAGAATTGATCACCGGCAAAGATGTAGGTCTTCTGGTTTTTGACTGTGAGGGAAGGTTCATCGAAAATCGTTAGTAGAAATTCAAGACGAACGTGCGAAAAGGGCCAATGAGGCAATCGGAAGCAATGACTTTAAACGTCGATTTCTCACGGATGAAGACTCATCCAGGCTAACCAACAGCAGCATCTGGTAGAGGAAGTTTACTCTATCAGATGATGTATCATTCGTCATTGTTTGCCTTTCGCACAAGTTCGTCTAGAAATCGGGACTGAGCATTCATAAGGGCCAATGTCGCGAGCGCAAACAATGGCATCTTTCGTAAATTTCTCGTGATTCAAAGTCTATCCATGTAAGCCACAAATTTTATCGGAATCTACACAATCATCATGGTGGTTTACTTGGGCGAGTTTTCAGTCTCGAGAAAATCCCGAAAGAAGTTTTTGTTTACGTTTGCGACATAGAGCAATGTTTGCTGGGACATGGTTACAAACTTACACCAAACCATGGCTGCGTCGACCTTTTCCAAGGTATCGGGTAAACCGAAATCCGTTATCGATCGAGCTTCCGGGTGCAGGAAGTTCAGTCCGTCGAAGATCCAGTATTTTTTGCCTGAATGTGGATGGCAAGATTAGTCTGTAGTATTTGTTAACCCGATACATATTTGTAGAGTGCCTGTGGAGCCATGGAGGTGACACATCTAAATCTCAATACTAGATGATCAAAAAATGTCACACTAGCGAATCAATCTTCGAAAAATCTTTTATTTCTCGCATCTACTTGCATCGCGCAGCATCTTTTTGCAGGAAATCTTCAGATTCATCATAAATCTTCTTTCTAACTACTCAGCGTGCACGGTGTACACTATAGGAGGTGAGATATTCCGGAAAATGACATTTGCGCGATGACGTCATTGCTATCCATCTCGTAAACAAGCGCGAGAGAAAGCAGTCTATGAGCGAAGTTAGTGTTTTCAATGCAATTTGCTTTATTTTATTGCTTTTATTGTGGATAATATAGTGGCTTGTGTTTTCTTCATTTAGTTAAAATACTGTACGGCTGGTGTTTATGATGCGTGATGTTAGAAATTAAAACGAGAAGCATTCTGAGCTAACGATTTTCTTTCTAGAGAGCAACACGAGGATGCCTTCTCTGGCTTTAATATTTGATTTGATCTGATGAAAGTCATTCAAATTCATTGGCCAAACCCAGACATACCCCGGATTCCACCAGGGAAGTGGCTATACCCGGAGATAATCCGAGATCCACCGGGGAAGTGCCCAGAATATGACTCGAATTAAAACCTATCATGTGACACATCATATCACATGAGAATTCAAAAACAAAGTCATTGGCAGCGTCATTTAGTTTCCAGGACCACATTGGCCACACCTGGTCATGTTTCGGGTACCTTCGGGGAAGTGGCCAGAATATGACTTGATTTAACACTCATCGTGCGACACCTCAAATCACATCAGAATTCACAGGTAAGGTCATTGGTGACCTTATTGAGTGTCCAGGACCACACCGGCCACATTCGGACACATCCCACTCGGGGGGGTGAACGTAATCTGACTTTAACTGAAACCCATCATGCGGCACATCAAATCACATCAGAATTTGAAAATAAGATCATAAGACAAGCGGATGAGTGAACGCATTAGAAATTGTCCTAAGGACAGAAATCCCGCAGTGATATAAAGTGAAATTCAATGTAAGATCACATTAAAGCTCTTTTAAAAATAAACGAATAAAGTACAAACAGAAGGTATATTTCAGAAAAAAAAAACAGTGGAAAAAAGAGTAGTCTACGCAACGATCTTCTTCATTTTCCTTTTCTTTGCTTTCGAAGCGTTTGCAATGTTACGGTTTAGATATCTGATACGGATATACAAGCGTGTTCGGAAAAACAGTCTTTTAGCATTTTCTGCTAAATCTACATCCTTAGATGTGTTCATACACGTTTCAATGGTTTTTTTCTCTTCATCAAATGTTTCGCCATGAACTCGTTTAAATACGTTATTCAATGCCATTATCTTGATAGCAAAAGCACGATCCGGTTTTGTCAAGCCACCTTCGGAAACTTGATCCACCCAAGTAAAAACGGATTCGTCCGGTGGGGAAATCTTAAGTTTAAGCTTTTTGATGATATATCCCGCAATATATTCAAGCGCGTCCTTTTCAAACTCTGAGTAGTTTAATGCATCTTCCTGTTCCAAGTCAGCATTGAGTTGGTCGTCGCAGTCCAACGATCCTTCGCCTCCAGTCTCATTTACTTCATCACGAGCAATGTTTCGCAGCATGCAACCAGTAAACTGCTGTTCATCGTACTCTTCATTAGATTCCTCTACGTTACTGCTGTTGACTTGTTGAGTCGCATCGGATCGACCTAATGAAAATTAAGATTTGTTAGATTTTTTAACAGTTAATTGTGTACACCTATCTTAACAGTCTTACTAAGGACTTACTAAGAGTGATATTTTATGTGAGATAATGTATCACTACGAAAACTATAAAGGAATTTTACCTAGAATGCTGTTTCTCAACCTGTAAGTGAATTCCAAGGCAGTTGGGTGGTCATGTAATCCTCCTTTGGAGCGTATGGTTCCAAAGAAACGCTCGAGGTCATCTTGTTGCAGTCGTCTTGTTAAGATGTACGGATTACCGTAAGTGTTTCGGAGCCATTCTGACAAACCGACCAGCGCTGCGTTATTCACGAGAATACCTTTCTGGCATGGTAGGAGAGCACGCTTATTTGGTACTCGTAGATTCGAAATCAGTTCATTGGAATCGCTTATGATTGTTTGATGAACATGGTTTGTGTGGTCGAATGCTTTAAGCCTTTCTCTCAAACCCCTCGTTGCCGATGATGCATTGAACAAATCAAACCAATCATTCATTATTTTTATGAAATCGCTGGTAATCAAAGCATCTTGAGATGTTATCATGCCTAAACTCACAGCTCTCCTGATTCCCTGTGAGACGGAGTGTGATAGTAGCTGTACCGCGTATTTTACTTTTTGACGGGCAGCATCTTTGACATCCAGATGGGTTAACGTGATTTTATGACATATCTTCAGTTCATTTGGCTGAATGTTCAACAAATCCACAACTGGCTTGGAGGTGATCCAGTGTTTCTTTTCTCCTTTGTCCAACACGTAACCAGTATCGAGAAAATGATTACGAATGAGTTTCATGAGATGTGGAGGGTCTGCAAAAGTGAAAACCTTCAGGTCGTCTACGGTAAAAAAGGGCTTGTCGCAACTGATGCCAAGCTCTCGCCAAAGACCCATGTTGGTCGGTCCCATGTCACAAACAACAGCAACAACATGAAATTTAATGTTTTTGAGCGTTTTGATTATATCCGTTATTATAGTTGCATTCATTGCAGTATCAAAATTGTAGTAGATGACTTGCTTCCAATTTTTGTACACTCCCCGGATCATTCCCACTTGGACGTACTTCGATGGCTTCAAAACTTTATCGCAACTCCGGTGGTACTCATAAACTGATTTGACTTTCATTTCGTCGAAAGACAAAACGCAAACACGTTCTTTTTCGCAATATTCGCTGTTTTCCAAAAGGTTCAGTACTGGTTTCAAAACACCTGGCGTAAGCTTTAACTTCCCTGCCCATTTCTTGAGAGTCGAAACTGCAGGTAGAGGATAACCTCGCGACAAAAGCAATCGGTATGCTTTTGCACCAGCAGCATGTAATGATATCGCACGAGAAATATCATCAGGTGTCCACTGAATTCTTCGCTGATTAGGATCCCGCAATTTTCGCAGCTGTCCCTTTGAAAATATCTTCGAAACATTGCAATTCAATGCTTTCGACTTCTGCAGCAGGGAGGCGTATGTTTTATTCTTTCGCTTCTCTCCATTGAGCTTCTTCTTCAATTCCAAATTCTCTCTGCGCAATGAACTTTCCAGTTTTTTCCTAAAAGTAATGTATCATATTACATTCCCTTTTTTTTTTTTGAACTTTCGATTAACTGCTTACCCCGTTTGAACAGCCGTATTTCTGGTACAGTTAACATATTGAACGCCAACGTCATGAGAAAAAACCGGGCACGATGATTGAACACCAACATCTTTCCGAATCAACGCCGTGGTACTATGAGAAGAATACTCTCCTGCCGTACTCGTGTATTCCTCTGAAGTTTCTTGGCTCAAAGTGGATCTGCTATGAAGATATTATTGAAGTAAATATATTTTTGAAAACAGTTGAATTTAACCTTCTTCCGGAATTCTCTGGCAATGTTGAAGAAGCAACACCTTCATCCTGCGCTGGCAATTTCAGGCTAGGAACCGCTCCTGGTTTCAGCCTTCGTTTCGACCACTCCGTATTCAACAAAATATCTTTCAGCCTGTAATCTTGCTCGGAGAAATGTTCCGAGCAGATTTTCAAATGTTGTTGCGTATTTAAATTTCTACCGCAGGCTTCCAACCACAAAACTTTCAAACTTTCCTCACGCGGAAACCAAAAATACTTTAATTGTATCGAACACAGTTTATTCCCTTCGTAATTACTGCAGTTAATTACAGCACACTTCACCATTTTCAACAAATTAAACTCGCACTGCACGGCATAAAATCTATAGTGTACACCGTGTCGCACTACACAATTCGCGTTGCTACGGTTCGCGCTGTTGAAAGATAGCAATGACGTCATTTGTTTACATCCGAACCAGATGTTTACTGTCGGTAGTAGCCTGCCTTGTTATGTATGCCGTGCTCAGCGTGCACGCAGCTAGCCACAGTGTAGCTACAGTCGTCCTTCTCGCCCTAGAGAGAGTGACCAACGATCACAGCATACTCAACAGATGGCGGTAGTGTTTTAGCGACGATGTTTTTGACGAGGACGAGAATAAAAGTCCAATGCGTATCCACGCAGTGATAGTTATATTTAGAATAAAAGAAAGATCAAGAGCAATACAAATCAAGGTTGGAAGCTGACACTTGTTAAAACACTGTTAAACACAACAACACAAATTAAGGGTAAATTGTCTGGTTCACAACACCCCCTCTCAGACCAAGTGTGAAACCAACAATCAATACGAAACTAACGATTTCAAATTGGCTCACTACTTGACTAGCCTATTGGTCCCAAGCAAATCGAATAACGTACCCCTCGGTAGGGAAGGGTGCTGAGTGGAGAAAAGCCATGACTGACGAGCTGCGATCTCACGAAGACAACGAGACGTGGGAGTTGGTAAACCCCCTGCTGGGCGAAAGCCAGTAGGGTGCAAGTGGGTTTACAACGAGGTTTACAAGGTAATACGAAATGCTGCTGGAGAAGCTGTTAAGTATAAGGCTCGTTTAGTCGCCCAAGGTTTCTGTCAAAAGTATGGTCAAGACTATGACGAGGTCTTCGCACCTGTTACAAAGCAGACCACTTTGCGGACGCTTCTGGCTATCGCGAATAAAACGGAGCTTGGTACTTAAGCATTTTGATGTGAAGACTGCGTATCTATACGGAAGGCTTGAAGAGGAGATCTACACGCGGCAACCAACCGGTTTTGAGATTAATGGTAAGGAGAAGCAAGTGTGCAAGTTGTAAAGGAGTATTCACGGGCTGAAACAGTCGGCTCGTTGCTAGAATCACCGTCTGCACGCCGTTCTCGAAGTTTTGAATTTCAAGCAAAGTCAGGCTGATCCGTGTCTTTACACGAAGGTTGTAAACGGGAAGCGCGTATACTTGCTTGTCTACGTTGACGATATTTTGATCGGCTGCGAGACGGAGATAGAAAAGATCTATGCGGTCCTGAGTAAGGAGTTCGAGATGACCAACATAGGAGATGTGAACTATTTCCTGGGGATGGAAATCAAGAAGGAAGATGGTAAGTACGGCATTTCGCTGGAAAGCTATATAGACCGAGTTGCTGAGAGATTCGGCCTGGGTGACGCCAAGAGGGCGAAAACCCCGATGGAGGATGGATTCGTCAAAACCAGGGAGGACAGTCCTCCACTCGAAACTAACACGCAATATCGGAGTCTAGTTGGAACACTGCTGTACATCGCAGTCTGCGCGAGACGGGACATCGCTGCTAGTGTGTCCATTTTGGGGAGATGCGTGTGTGCCCCGAAGGAAGCAGATTGGATAGCGACTAACCGGGTAGTTCGCTACCTGAAAAGTACAAAGAAGTGGCAGTTGATGTACGGAGTCCCTGACGACAAGTTCATTGGATACTCAGATGCGGACTGGGCGGGTGACTTTAAAACTCGAAAGTCGACGACCGGCATCGTTTTCATGTTAGCAGGAGGAGCCATTTAGTGGACAAGCCGTCTACAAAATTTCGTCACATTGCCTTCGATGGAATCGGAATACGTGGCGTTGAGCGAGGCGAGTCAAGAGGCTGTTTGGCTTCTGAATTTGTTCGACGACTTCGGGGAACCGTCCTTCAAGCCAGTGACACTGTGGGAGGACAACCAGAGCTGCATTAAGTTCATTGTTTCGGAACGGACAACCAAGCGATCGAGACACATTGAGACTCGGCAGTGTTTCGTCAAGGAGTTGTGCGATGCATAGGGTACTGGAACTGTTGTATTTCTCAACCGAACAAATGGCTGCGGATATACTTGCTTCTCTGCTATGCTGGGATTGATTGGCAGAGATCGTTGAGGAGGAGTAACGATCGAGATGCTCTTACCATGAAGCCACGGAATTGTCTCCGGCTTTGAACCTGTCCTTAATCCGGCTTTCGATTTTCGGTAATTTGTCTCCATGCCAGTGGACCCTGGTCACTGGGGAGGAGATCCTCGTTGGCTGCTGTGCGGAGGAGTTTGTTACGCTCGTCGAGGAGGAAGATCCTTTGATTTCCGGATGTCTTCGAGATGAAAGCAGCGGCTTTGGTTGCGATAGCTGCGGTTATACGGAAGCGGAAAGGCAGGATGCCTGCGTCGATGTAGACTGGTGCTAACATAGCTAAAAGCTTATCCATTGCGATGCAGGTCATTTCCAACCCGTATAGAAGGTGACTGTCGATAATTGCACTCGCCACGTGAAAGCGGATTTTCGATCTATTCTGTCGGGAAAGGGTCCGGATGAGATTCACTCGGCTGCGGCAATTTTTCTTGACTGCACTGTTAAAAGTTGAGGAATCGGTCAACGAGAACTCCCAGAACTCGGACGGCCTTCTTCAGCGGTATGGACTGGTCGACGATTCCTAAGTAGCATTGCAAGTTTTATCGTGGTTTTACAGCATTCTACAAGTCTAAATAATGGTCAGAACCCTCATAGAACCCAAATTGTTACATGGGTCTTGATCGTCGGTCCGCTAATTCTGTGTCGAGAAGGGCAGACATGGCACCTGATGCTTTTAGAGGCTGATAATTCAAAGCCTACTGAGTGGGCTCACCTAGAGACGGTGGAGACTGCCACTTGGGCTCTCATCCTTGTACGTACTTGCGTGGGTCCGGTGGTGACGATGAGGATGTCGTCGGCGTAGATGAACACATATATGTTTTTCGGTAGTTGACGGAAGACTCCGTTCATCGCCACGAGGAACAGGGTAACGGCGATAACCGATCCTTGTGGGACACCCGTTTCCTCGGGGAAAAGCCGGGATTTGTAATAAGCGGTTGGACAAGAAGTTCTGGATGAAATGAACGATGGGTCGAGACCCCAGTCGATTAGTTGCTTAAGGATGAAGGTCGTCCACGTTCTGATGAAGGCCTTCGATATGTCGAGCGATACTATCTCGGTGTGCAGACCACTGTCGTAGGCGTTCTTGAGAACTTCCCCTAGGGTTGCGAAATAGGTGGACATTCTGAAACCTTGTTGGGCTGTCGGTGATCAAGGAAATTTCCCGCTTCGAGGTATTGCTTCAGTCTTCGATTGACCATACGCTCTAGGACTTTGGCCCTTCAACATGTTAGCGCTATTGGACGGAATTTGCTGACTTCACGGGTAGCTACCCCGGCTTTCGCCTCTGGCTGACTGACTTGAACACGAAATACAACCCCTTGATGAATTTCAAATTGATGTTATCCCGCTCTTGTGAAAATCGTGTTCAGAACATCTCCATGACAAATTTAGAAAGCTGCATGTGCAGAAGAATTTCGAGAATTTCAGACCAAGTTGTATCCTCTATTCGTAGACAAGTTTAGAGAGCCTCTAAACTGTTCAGAGGACAGCCGGGTCTACTTCAGAGGCTTTCCAATTCAAATTTAAATGGCTATTAGATCAAGTCCAGAGATCCATAATCGAGAACAAAACTTAAACATAATTCACGTTTGGTGAACTCTGCTCCCGCCTACATTGCACTTGGATCATATTGACCAGTGCCCTATTTCCACAAAAGCTTTTACAGTCCTAACCCCTCTCCCCATATTCAGAACCTCACCTGAAAACAGCACGACACCGTTGTCCGACTCCCTCTCGTACACGGCATCGATCCTCGGCACATCTCTGGGAAACCCGCGGAACACCTGCCAAATGCGCACCGGGTAGCCCTCCCGGACCCGGTACTTCTCGGTCAACCGCCACAGGTACGGTCCCTTGAAGATGAACACCTCTCCGCGGAGTACTCCCACCGCATCGAAGCTTCCCTCGCAGACATTGGGCATCTGGGTGAACTCGGGCAAATCGGGTCTCGTGACTCCATCGTAGTGATGCCGCGTCATGTGATCGTCGACGGTGGTGTAGTCCCCGACATACGTGATCGGAACGTCGTACAGTTGGGTGGTGGTTGGTGGTTCTGGGTCGGCCTCAGGACTCATCGCTTCCGTAACAAAGTCCGGTAGGCGTGGGACGGGTTCCGGTGTGACCTGGGTTCGTTCCTCGTAGTCTTGTTCGTCATCGTCATCGTCGATGGCGTTGGTAGTTTCCGTCGGGAAGTTAATGGGTTCATCGGTGATGTATGGATTTTGAACTGGGGAAATTCAGGTTTGGTTAACTCAAAGAATTTCGACGACATGTGTGGAAACTCACTGTACAGCTTATACACGGCCAGGATGTCATCGTAGTCCAGTGTTCCTTGAGTGATTCCCTTGTAGTATGGGAACATCAGCGAGGAATACACCGGAGAGTGTGCCAGGCCAAGCGAGTGGCCCAACTCGTGGATCGCCACAGAGTAGAAGTCAACTCCATCCGAGAGGTGGGTGGAGTTCTCCTTCCAGTTTTCATCTTCGTCGAAATGGATGTCTCCTCCGTAGGATTGCAGCTCGTATGGGTAGAAAGCGTGCGCCAGAATATTCCCCGGACCATCGAACGGGTAGCTGCAAGTTTTGATCGATTAATAGTGTAGAATACGTTGCGTACTCTTCAAGCACATACTTATCGCCATGGTGACCGCTGCCGAAGCCCACTATGATGTCCGCCGATGGGTCGTAAACGCGGACAAACTTCAGGTTGCTGTACTTGGCCCACTCGTTGAAGGCCCGCTGCATGAACTTGGCAACCGATTCTTCGCCTACTTTGTTACTCCAGTTGGCAATGCTTGAAAAAGTTCAAAAGTTAATGTGTTTTTGATTATGAGATGTGAACGATGAAGCTGAAACAATGTATAAGTAAAGGTTAAGGCATACCAATCGACCAAGCCCATCCCGATTATTTACGGTTCATAAATTGGTAACTACCGACTTTCTCTGCCTCGTCTCGCTACCCATGGGGACGATGTCGTTGGAAGTGCAGCAAATTAATTGCACCTGTCGTTCCCCGTGCCGCGAAGCCTACTTTGTATTTTTCTTTTTCGTTTTCGGAGGGAACCTTTCAATTGCAACAGCACACGCCCGTCGATAATTTCAATTACCATCATAGTGAAAGTCTGTGTCTCATTTTATTGCGCCTCTTTTATTCGATCAAAGGTTCACATCTTGTTCGGACGTTTCTTTGGATAATTTTTGAATGTACATCGTCCGTCAGTTGACTTTTGCAATGTTGTTTACGTATTGTTTATAGTTCGCCTTTTAATGAATGTGCGGCAGTTTCTCGGCTTCTTTTTGATTAAGACCACCTGATCAATGTAGGCGCGGCGCAATGCGTGGTAACCATGGCTGTGCGCCGAAGCCGAAAAATGGCCTTACGTTTTTCATCCATTTTTTTTGGTCTCTTTTGAGCTTAATGAATGAATCTCAATTAACAAAAGAGTTGCCTCTCGGACCAGTGAATGAGGGAAAAAAAAGGTTCGGTTCGCAAACTCCTTTTACGGATCGTATATATGGATGCTCCGAGGGGCACACTTGGATCGAACCGTTTTGGGGTGCGATCGTAATCAAGCGATTCGTCATCTTGTGTGCCCAATCGGTGCGGATCTGTTGAAGTTGTTGTTGTTTTGGTGGCTGATAGGCTTGACAGGTCGATGACGGCGGGGTACATTTGGTTTACGCCACCAATGTGCACCGATAGTGCGCGGAGATCTTTATTTGGTATTATAGGTAAATGGATTTCGTTGTTCCCCGGTAAGATTAAGGTCATATTGTAACGTTTTAATTAATAAGCTACTGGAGATAGTTTAAACTCGTCCCAACCCGGTTGTGGAAGGTCAAAGCTAACTTACAAATAGGTGATTTTTCGCTTCCTCCAACTTTCCGAGCCTATCACGTATCTCCGGTGTCGCATCGATTGTTCCTGTGACATGTGATCAACGACACCACAGCGGGGGGCTGACATTAGCTGAAATATAAGGAAATTGGGTTGTTTAATTTCGAAAATTATAGCTGTTTTTATACACCATCTGAAAGAGCTTCGTTTTCTGAGGGCAACGATATTTTTTATCAATCTTATGATCTCGATCTTTAAATCAAGATTTAAATTTTTAATTTTTGACGTTAAATCTATTAGTTGACAGCTTGCTCTCATATAAAGTCCCACCGAGGGGCGGTAAGATACTGATTTTTGCTAATATGATTACACTTATTTAAAATAGTTCCAGTGCACCAAAATTTATGAGATTTTAGATTTCGGTTCCAGTTTTATAGCAAATTACGAATATGTGTTTTCTTTAGGGGTTTTGTGTCCTGTAATAAAACATAGCAGATTACAGGATCAACTTGAAATAAATATTTACGGAGTTTTCAAAAATACAACTTTTTACTCCACGTGTGGAAAACGTTTCGTTATTGCGTTATACACAGGGGGACCTTATCCCTGTCAACCACATATAGATACACCATAGCTCACATGGTTTTGACATTTTTGGACAATCTGACACTTTTGGGAATACTGACAGCGGTAAAATTGACGGAGGTAAGACACTAAGAGGAAGAGGAAACAACTGGCTTCTTTTTGTCTGTGACGTGTTCTTCTTCTCTCGCGGAAACGACCGTACAAAAATTATTTCATTATTGGCAGTCGACTGTCAAAATACAAGAAAATAGATTCCCTGTTGTAAAAATTCTCGCGTTTCTATACGTTCGCCCAACCAATCAGGTGCTGGTTCGCGTTTGATAGAAAATTGGTTCATAAAAGTCCCCCTATTGTCTCTTCTTTCTCTTCGGTAAGACCTCGGCTAAGACAGAACAAAACAGCTTAATCTTTTACGCTTGCGTCGCAGTGCTGAATGCTAGAAATAGTAGTATGTTGCAGTCATGCTAACCATCACCCAACCATCACATTGATGTGAGCTATGACGAAATAGTTGATTGCTGCCCCCGTGTAGAGTCGGTGTATAATGAGTCACGCCAAGAGTGAAGCCAAGTCTACCTATCGAACCGTCAAACCGGCTACCTATCGGTCAAAGTAAACAAACATTACGATGCTATGAAAGGTCCACGAAAGGTATTGCAATAAAATATAAAATATAATCGAAGAAATGAGCATAAACACGCAGTGAGCTTTAAATTGTCATGGGATACGTTCGGTAATGATCAGTAATGAGAATTTCTACTATTTTTTGTTAAGATAATTTGCAAGGGGTAGGTCACTCCGCACAGCAATCTTGGGTCATCTTTTTTGTCAGTGTGCCGCAAGTATGTCGATTGTGCCGGTCATAGAGCAAGCTGCGATTGTTTGTAAAACACCCATCCCGGCAACCCGGTATTTCTGACCCTTGAATGTTTTGGTTTGAAATCGCAATGATAAATCGGATTGAGGATGACGCGGGAAGTGGCGAGTGTGCGAAATTTCGGTGTTTCGGGATCCATAGGGTAATAAAAGTCCTGTGTTTTAGTGTTTTATAATGCCCTCAAAGGCAGACCAGAAACCTAGCCGTTGGGGAGCATTGTTGGAGACCTACTATAGAGGGTGATGAATAGACTTTTTTGGCGAACCTGGATGAAGTGGCGGTCGACACGGCGAACAGGGCAGCAGCAAAGCAGGAACGACACCAGTACCAGTGGTCAGCGAAGCAGGAACAAACGGGGCAACTAGTGGCACACCCTAATAAAAAATAACCATAAACGAACGATAACTCAAATCATTGAACTATTCCACAAATGGTTTGGATGATACCCAGAACACGTCGTTAAGCAAATTAACCATACAATTTTTATTAGGGCAATTCGTGGAGTACTTTTCTTCCATGCAGTGAGGAACACGAGAAAGGTTTTGTGTGTGTTTCGATAAAGACCAATTTAATACTGATTTAAAGAGGGTCAACCGATCATTATCTTCCCTAACTGGTTGAGTTCGGGGTTTATTTGGCACGATCGTGAATCGATCCGATCTAAAGGAGATAATGATATAGAGTGATAAGCTAGTCTACCTACTCTCGTATCTTATCGTTTGGCTCATTATTGATTGGAGGTATAACAATTCAATTTTTAATGGGGTTCTAATTAAGGGATACAAATTTCAACAGTGTTCACCTACTTATTAAGTTCTTCAACAGACTTCTTTAGTTTGTTTTGTGGGAGTTGCAGCATTATTTGAATTAAGGGTACTAATGAGGTCTGATTAACTGCCTCTTTCTCTTGAGCCCACTCTGGAACCTACATTTCGTATTTAGATCTATAAGTGAACTGCTGGTCTGAGTTCCTCTAGTATATTCAATTAGAAGATGTTCCTGAACATACAGTCAAACAGCACGTAATGTTCTGAACAACTTCAATGACAGTTGTCCAGCAGTGCTCCCATTTTATTTACAACAATCTAATGCCTACGAGATTGTGCCGAAGGTATGATGAAAATGTGCCGATGGATGTTCCCAAGATGTGCCGAATATAATTTTGACACAATGTGCTGAGTGACTTACCCCTTGGATAATCTGACAAAATCACTGATATAATGATTTACTACAGCCACATTTTTTTTTCTCTCGCTAGAAGTCATTTGAAGTTGTTGTAGAAATCCTCTGTTGCCAAGTGAAAAAAATGGGAATCTTTCGAAAACCGTGATGCGAGTTCAACTGTTTTTCTCTTGGCGTGACTCATTATACACCGACTCTACCCCCGTGGTTGTACAGTGACAGCCCACCGGACTAAAGTTGTCTGCGATACACACTCCCGTTACTGAAGTTCGACAGTGAGCATGCATAAGGGCGTATACGGTATGATCGATTCTCTTTATCGATTTTCTCTTTTCATTGCTACAGCTAAGCGAAACAATTTTCTAGAATTTGTTCAATGCAGAGTTGTAACAGGGTTGTATTGGCTATCAAAAGCAACAGCAAACGCACCGAGAAATAAATAAATAAATAAATAAACGTTAAATCTAGCGAGCTATTAACTAAAGAGAAAATCGACGAAGAGAATCGATCATCGTGTTTACGCCCTTATGCTGTTGAGTTTTTCTCTTATGTCGTTTTTGTTTTTGCGGTGTAGCTACACCGGTGCTACACCGCCGAACACCGAAAAAATCAGGCTGTAGCTATCGGTTGCACCTTTGTTTACAAACAAATGATGATGAGCTGTGAATGGCTCGCGCTTATTGCTGCTTACATTACACCGGTGTAGTGTAGCATAAAACAAAAACGACATTAGCAGCAATGTAGCTAACCATAAGTTGGTGCTATAGCATCTTCCTCTTTAGGATATAACGTAGTGCTCAAACCTTGCGAGAAGACGAACCGCTCGTCCTGAAGTGCTGGTTGTCACTGGAATTCGACTTGCTCGCACCGCTCGACTTCCTGACTCTTGACTCGACCCTGGAATTGATGATCGTTGTCCTGGATGTCCATTCGGTTGACCTTCAGGTGCTGATCTTTCGGAATATCCACCGTTGGTTGTAGATTGATGTTGAACTCGTCGAGTAGTACTGCCAACGGCAACAATTCGTGATGCATAGATGTGGACGATTCTCTTTCGTTGTAGTTGATTTATGTGCGATTGGATTAGGATAGCTCGTTGTCCATCCAACCAGATATTGTAAATCACCGTTCCAATCTTCTCGATTACCTTGCCTGTTTCCCAGTACCAATCATTCCGCTTGTACACTTTAGCGTACACCAAGTCGCCTGCGTTGAACCATAGAGGTAACTCTAAGACCACTGGGTCCCGAAGAAAATCATTATTATTTTTGGCTCACTCAGTACCAGAACAACGGTCCCAAGCAGTCCCAAGCTATTTCACTCACCCCTGCATGTTCTGCATGAATCCACACACCCCTGATGTTATCTGTCAAACTTTCATAGCGAATCAAAACAAACATAGTGTAGTAATAGAATTTCAACTAGAATAGGGTACGTTAATCGTTTGCTTGGGACCAATAGGCTACTAAAGTGGTGAGCCAATTTAAAATCGTTAGTTTCGTATTGATTGTTGGTTGAACTGCCTTGGTTGCTGCATTCTCTCCAGTCGACGGGTTTGGAGATTTCCGTCGGCCGCAGTAGGTCAAGGGTTGTTCTCATTTGCCTACCGAACAGCATTTCACCCGGTGATTTCAGCTCGGTAGCTCCGCTTCATCGAGTCTACAAACCGCTCCGCCTGCCCGTTATACCCGAATTCTTCACAAGTGAACTGTGCAGCGTTATCCGAAACGATCGTCAACGGCAGTGCAAAAGAGCTTCGAAGAAACTGTATTGTTGCTTTGGTCGTCGGGGAAATTTCCGGCCATCGCGAGAACGCATCAACGATGATCAGAAACCAAAGTCCGTCGATTGATCCCGCAAAATCAATATGCAGACGCTGCCATGGTCCGGACGGTGTTGGCCAAGCTTCCGGTGTAGCACGCGCTAGAGAATTAGCTACATATGCGCAATCCTTGCACTGTTTCACGAAGGTTTCGATGTGCCCATCAATACCGGGCCAGAACACGAAACTCCGAGCATGTGAATTCATTCTAATCCGTGTTCGGTACAGTTGAGGAGCCACTACACGCTCTCCAAACAGAACACAGCCTTGGGTAATCATCATGCTGTCCTTCCTATTATAGAACACCTTCAGTTCCAAATCGTCTATCTTCGCTGGCCAGCCGGACTCGATACACTGGATTACATGCTTCAGCACCTTGTCGTGTTTAGTGACTGGGGTGTTTCCAACTGAATCCTTCAGAACAGCAAGAAAATCTTCCTCCATTTGAACCAAAGCAATGACAAAGTTTTCTTCCGGTTTCACCGCCGAATCGATGAGCGTTGAGAGAACATCCGCATATCGAAACTTGGTGGTGCTGACGTATTCGACCTTGAAATCATACGAAATAGACGAGTGCACGGATGGATTTGAGTTCCCTCACTCGACAAAAAGTGACACAACAGCGGGGCCCTGTTTACGAAAAATGAACCCATGATTAAGGCTCACGTAACATTTGAAAAGGGCCTATCAACTTTTGTAAATAATTTGCTAGGTCCTTTTCACGAGAACCGAAGTACGCCCACGTAAACCAAGAGCACTATCAGGAAGGGGAGAATTTACCCTACCCGATGGTGTTGTTAGTTTGCGTAGGCGTATTCGGTTCGCGCGAAAAGGGCTTAAAAAGTTTTGTGTACAAAATATGATAGGCCCGTTGCAAATGTTACGCGAGTATTATTCATGTGTTCATTTTTAGTAAACAGGGCCCCGCTGTTGTGTCACTTTTTGTCGAGTGAGTGAACTCAAATCCATCCGTGCACTCGTCTATTCTCAATGCAAAACTTTGCAACCTATTCGATGTATGCGATGGTATTCCCTTGTGCGAACCGAATCTGCGAAGAAGAGGCTGGTGATCGGTTTCTAGGACGAATGCCCGTCCCAGTAGCATCCTATGAACTTTGTCACGACGAAGACTAGTGCCAAAGCTTCCTTATCGATCTGCCCATAACTACGCTCTGTCGTACTGAATCACCTTTTCTGTGCCATCAGGAAACCGTTGTCGAATGTTCGCTCCAATGCCCGTGTTGGAGGCATCCGCTTCCACCACAATCTGCAGTTGAGGATTGTAATACGTAAGCATCAGGTTCGCCTTGAGTGTAGGGGCCAGGTCCCATGCAGATTCCGAACAGTTGTCCATTCGTGTGCCGATTTGTATTTCGGATTTCTAACGTCGGAATCTTCCACTCGTCACTCCGTCTCCCGCCTTCTTCTCTCTCCCGTCACTTACCTTCGTTCTCTGTCAAAACCTCTACACTCATATCGCAAGTTACTCAATTCTGGGTAGTGAACACTCTAAACACAAACGGATCAAATGAGAACGAATCTGAACCCTACATTGAGCAGCTCCTTGAACCTAAAAAACGAACGCTGACATTCATCCGTTCAGTCCCACTGCTTGTCCTTCAGGAGCAGCTGCTCCTTGATGAACTTCGCGCCGGCGCCGGTGGTGTAGTGGTAAGCGTGACTGCTTTCTAACACCCCGATGGGTCGGTGGGATTTTTCTGAGGCATAAAAATCTCTGGTCACGTCTTCCTTCGGAAGGGAAGTAAAGCCGTTGGTCCCGGCCCATGTGTGTTGACTGGGTGCGATAACGCAGGTGTGGAAGCTGCCTTCCTGCACATTCGATTGCCGTCAATGGGTGGCAATCGATGTCCGTCGGTGATTGGCACTAGATTGCGGAACAGAGACCGACGTTAAATAAAGGAAAGAAGAAGAAGAAGATGAAGAAGAACTTCGCATAATAATTCACTGCACCCAAGAAAGAACGTAGCTCTGTGACATTCCTGGGTGAAGGCATATGTGAAATTGCCGATACCTTTTCCGGATCTTTGCGAATACCATCTCGATCGATGCTTCACTTGAGTCATGCCAAATTTGCACTTCTCAATCTTGAGTCAAAAACCGTACTCCTGGATCCGTCGAATGGTGTTATCGAGGTTCCGGTCATGCTCAGCTTGCGATTTACCCAACATAATAACATCGTCGAGAAAAGATTCAGTCCCTTCCAAATCGTCAATCATGTTGTCGATAACTATTTGGAAGGCTCCTCCAGGAGCTGTTTTTACCCCCAGAGGAAGCCGCTTATACTTGAAGAGTCCTTTGTGGGTATTCACTGGCAGCAACTTTTGGGAATCCTCCTCAACCTCCATCTGCAGATAAGCGTCTGACAAGTCCAGCACGCTGAAGTACTGACTGCCAG
Source organism: Ochlerotatus camptorhynchus (assembly GCF_037179485.1). Lineage (NCBI taxonomy): Eukaryota > Metazoa > Arthropoda > Insecta > Diptera > Culicidae > Ochlerotatus > Ochlerotatus camptorhynchus. The sequence continues at coordinate 2,030,314 of NW_027040553.1, forward strand.
CCAGCTTTGCGAAAATGTCGTCGGGAGTAGGTAGAGGGAACTTATTTGCCTGCGTACTATCGGATTTCCGTCTGCGTCACGCTGTGCCTTTCGAACTGCAACAATGGGTGCCACCCAGTTCGAAAAATCCACCTGCTCGATAACGCCAAGGTTCTGAAATCGCTGGAGTTCCTTCTCAACCACTCGTTGTGAATAAAGAGGTATCGATCTTCTAAGTTTGAACACCGGCTTCACCTCTGTTTGAAGAAAAAGCTTCTTGAAAAACCACTGGATACTTTGCCTTCATTGCATGGCAATACACCTCCGAATCTCCTATGGTCGAAACTAGCTTGCAGAAGGAATCAATCGGCTCGTCATACAGACCACTTCCGAAAACGTTGAAGCCTTTCACCGTTATCACGTAGCACACGGACCACTTCGTCAATCTCTTCAATGTAACCTGGCACTTCGATTTCAGTGGCAGTGGCTTGGTTACGTTCAGACTCGTGGAACATGTTTCCGGATCACCGAGTTGTGTTATTGACTCTTCAGAAACAATTGTGTAGTCCGAACCACAATCGATCTTGAGCTCAATCGGGAAATCGTTGATACAAATCGATTCCGATGACGCCGGCTTTGTTGACTGTATATGCTCCCTTCGATTGACCAGTTTGCTCATGTCTATGTTTATTATTGTGCTTGTTCGTCTTCTTCTTACCACCTACTGCTGCACCTAGTGAAGCAGTTTCTGCCGACCTGGAGAAACATCCGCAATAGCCTTCCTTAAGCTGGGTTTAGACAGAGCAAGTCAATTGATCAAGTCAGTTGAATTCAACTGACTTGAACATGAATTGAACGTGTAAACCATGCCATTCAACTGACTTGATCAACTCACTTGAATAGAAAACTCAACTCAGGCTCAACTTTTCAAGACAATTGAATTCAACTGAATTGATCATTGGAATTACCTAGTCTAAACCCAGCTTTATGTCTCACTTTTCCGTAGCTTGGACAGGTATGAGTTGTATACGAGCAATCAGCAACAAAGTGCATCTGACCGCACCACCCGCCAGCACGGTCGTCGTGGAGACCTTTCAGCATCCTGTTTCTTCTTCTCCGATGTCCACTTGTAATGCCGGTTTCTTCCTGCTTTGTTTTATCGAACAGCATCACACACAGCGTACACAGAAAAAAAAGTTGTTTAATATTACATCCAAACTGCTGCAACCAGGTCAATCCATCGGTTGTGTAATATAACGTTGTATGATGTACATCGATTTTGCGAACAAAATTACATCCATTGATGTAATATTGTATCTGCTTTTTGCTATTACATCATTATTTCATACATCAGCTTGAATTACATTGATCGATATTACATTTTTTTTTGCTGTGTACATGGCAGCTTTTGGATGTGGTGTCGTCTTTGAGATTGTCCATTTACTGACATTCTAACAACAGCTTCCTGAGATTGATTGGATCCACCGCTGTCTCCCTTTCCATCTTCGCTAGCAATTTCTCCCAACTGTCCTTGTTTTTCTCTGAGCGCAGCCCAGCAGCAAAGATCAAGCACAGAGACGTTTCTCTCAAAACAGCAGCACGGTTTTTGAGGAATCTTTTGGCAATGTCACTGGCAACCATGTTTCTTCGAGTGGCTTCAATGACTTTCATACAGTGCCGCAATGCAATGTTGAGAAAATTTGAACGTTCGACCGGAACTGAATAAAAATGAAGTACGCGACAACATTTTGCAAAAATAAAGCGAGATGACAGTCGCTCCATGACAGTCTTTTGTCATATTTTACTCAATCTTTTAAATTTGTCGAACCTCTTAACGGAATCCCTTTATGAAGAACTTTGAGTGTGTTGGTTTAATTCCTTTTAATTCCGTTATAATTGCTTATCTTTTGGCAGATACGCGTATTTCGTCTACTACAGTGGTGTTGAGTACTTGGCATTGATGAAGTCTGCAAGTAGTAGACGAAATACGCGTATCTGTCCAAAGATAAGCAATTAGGGGAAATTGATGTAATGTCGGCCTAAATGCCCCTATTTGGGCCCATACAAAAACTCAGCAATTGACTAAATTTTCAATAGCGACCAAAAATATCCATTAGTACCGTCCCAATGACGTGTTCATCTAGATAAAATTGATAAATAGCAGATTTTTAGCGATGGGCCCAATCTTAGATCCAAAGGCCAACATTAGAGCCATTTCCCCTATCAAATATTTCGTGCAAATAATTAAACACTTTTTTCATCATTGAGAACAATACTCCTTTCGGGTGAATTGAGCGAACAGTAATGTTTATTTACTTTGCACGTTTGGTTCAGCGTTTGACGGTTCGTCTGGTTCTTCTTGCTTCAGTCTATGCGTGTCTCTATTCAACGTCTCTGATCAAGCACTTAAATTGATCAGCTGTGATGGTGTTGGTATTGAAATCTTCGCACGATTTGTTCACAGCACTGGCGTAGATGACCACATCGTCAGCATCTCGCTTGCGTTTCGATAATCCTTTTGCCGAGCTCTTTGTCAAGGGACTCGATCGCTTTCTTAAGGAGATCCTCTGGTGGGGCCAGTTTGTTCAGCTGGGGTGCCTCTGGATTATCGTCTTGGTTCGGATTCACTGCTTGTTGTGTTGTTGCTTCGTCTTCAAAACAAAACATTTGAACTGTCAGATTAACTGGGTTGCCAAGAATGTCATTCTTAACAAGCAATCCTAAGAGGAAAAGGAGACAACTGGCTTCATTGTGTAAGTGACGTGTTCTTCTTCTCTTGCAAAAACGACCGTGCAAAAACTATTTCATTATGGGCGACGCAGTCGACTGTCAAAATACAAGAAAATAGATTCCCTGTTGTAAAAATTCTCGCGTTTCTATACGTTCACCCGACCAATCAGGCACTGGTTCACGTTTGACAGAAAATTGGTTCATAAAGGTCCTCCTATTGTCTCCCTTTTCCTCTTAGAAGCAATCAAAGTCAGTCTGATCACTGGCACTCTCGGCACTGCCGGCACAACTGTTGCACACTGAGAAAAAAGAAGGCTCCAAATAAGTGTGTAGGTCACTCAGCACAGTGTGTTAAAAACACAGTAGGGCAAACCATGGCACACTCATTGGCAATTTTTGGCCCCCATGGTACATAGTTTTATGATCTCTAAAGTAACTGGCATCGCTGCCCTATTTCCATAGAGATAACTCTAAGACCACTGGGTCCCGAAGAAAATCATTATTATTTTTGGCTCACTCAGTACCAGAACAACGGTCCCAAGCAGTCCCAAGCTATTTTACTCACCCCTGCATGTTCTGCATGAATCCACACACCCCTGATGTTATCTGTCAAACTTTCATAGCGAATCAAAACAAACATAGTGTTGTAATAGAATTTCAACTAGAATAGGGTACGTGAATCGTTTGCTTGGGACCAATAGGCTACTAAAGTGGTGAGCCAATTTAAAATCGTTAGTTTCGTATTGATTGTTGCTATTTCTGTGCCTGCGCAGTGTGGATGTGTCAAAATTTGATTGTCGACACAAACAATTTTTTGTTTCCGCAACAGATAATTTCGCCGGAGCCTCCGACTCACCACCAATGCCATGCTCATCCTTATCGTTAGCATCACCATCTAACACCACTAGCAGTACCAGGTTCCGTCCAGTTCCCTCAGATACAGACGGGTGAGACCGATGGAAAGAATAATGATCTTACTACGTAGCACTTCAACGGATTGGCTTCCCGATTTTGAAACTGGCAACATTTTGGGAACTGTGACGAATTGATTTCCTGCGACATACATTCAGTATCCAGTAGCTCCTGGATGGTGAAACGAGTTTGGGATTCTTGTCCAATAGCGAAAGCAACACGTACTCCAATTCTTCGCAGGATTTCTTCAGGATTGCAGAATTTCCTCAACGTCCACGAATGGGTTCTCGAAGAACGTCTACACGTACATTGTCACACCGAGAGCCCACATTTCCAGTTCCGGGCCGGAGTAGCGGTTGCCTGCCAACACTTCCGGACAACAGTACCATAGAGGTAACTACTCGGTACTAGGCAGTACACGGTCGTGCCGTAGACGGTACACAAAAATTGCCCTTCCTATACGAACGTCGCCGATCCGAAGTCAATCAGCTTGATATGGAAATTGTGATCGATGATAACGTTCTCGTATTTGATCTCCTGGTACAGAATTTTCAACGAGTTCGGGAAAGCAACCGCATTCGCATTCTGTCAAAAGATCCAACAACCCTGCTTCTCCGTCATCACGGGTATTCGATCGATAAACTCGAACAGATCCATCCCGGAGCCGTGGATTTCCATCACAACCTGGTAGAACTTCTCGTTCTCGAACTAATCGAACATGTTGACAATGTTCGGATGCTTCACGTAGGTCAACAGGTACACTTCCATCGGGATTTCCCGCTTCTCCTCGCTCTTAATCATAAACTGCGGCACGAACTTCTCCTTCAGTATGAAATTCGATATCACTAGCAATCTGTCCAAGTTCCGAGTACTCAGCTTTACATACCCTGGATGAAATCTGCATCGCACTATACGGGAGTCGGAACTGGACCGATCCGACTGCGAGATTCTAGTAGCCCTATTTGATTTATTATTTTGATCCTGCGTTCCGTTTCGCAACGATGCATTTCGCTTCTCTCTGTTCCATGTGCTAGATGACGTTTGAGCAATTTTTAGTTTGCACCAGGGCCCAACGAAGTCACTTTCAATTGAAAATCGTCAAGCGACGACGAAGCTGTCAACCATCACTTTCAATTGAAAGTCATTCTGTCTTCTCTTCGAGCATATCCCCTTCAACATCAACAGAACCTCTTTAGATCAGTTTTCATGCGGTTTGTATTGGCTTGACACTTGTTCAGTGTTGGAAAAGATCGCGATATTTCACGAAGTTCACCAAGGGAAAAGTTTGCGAGTCATAGTGAGTTTTCGAGAACTTTTCCATCACTGCTCTTGTTCATTTCGTCTTCCATTGTCAAACGAGCTTACTTTCGCATTGAAGCGAAGCTATGCGATTTAAATTCGCACTGTTTTCCTATTAATTGTTCACTTGGTTCATTTAAGCGCATGCGCAAAAGATCTGTGCGCGTGGATGTCGAATTTATCATTGTCGGGTGGTTTGTTTACCCATCAACATGGGTATTTTTGAAATCGGGGTGACGTCTAGAGTCCGGAAAACGATATGTGATGCCATTTTAAAATTCAATATGGTGGCTTCCAGTTAGAAAAAAAAAGTGGGAAATACTGATGCCGACCCATCAATATGGGTATTTGTGGAATCGGGGTGAAGTCTAGAGGTCAAAATTTTATATGCGACGCCATTTCGAAATTCAAGATGGAGGCTTACAGTTTAAGAAAAAGTGGGAAATACTGTCAAATACCCATCAATATTGGTATTTTTGGAACTGGGATGCTGTCTAGAGAATGAAAATTTAATTCCAACGCCATTATGAAATCTAAGATGTTGGCTTCCTATTTAAGAAAAAGTGGGAAATAGTACCTATCAATATAGGTATTTTTAGAATTGGCATGTCATCTAGGGATTGGAAATAGATATGCGACACTATTTTGAAATCCAAGATGGGGGCTTCCGGTTCGAGAAAATGCGGATAATACTGTCCAGTACGAGGTCCAGTACCCATCAATATAGGTATTTTTGGAATCGGGATGACGTCTAGAGAATAAAAATCGATATCCACCGGCATTTTGAAATCTAAGATCGTGGCTTCCAATTTCAGAAAAAAAAAATGGGAAATACTGTCAAATACCCATCAACATGGGTATTTTTTAATCAGGCTTACGTCTGGAGGCTGACAATCGATATCCTACGTCATTTTGAAATCCAAGCTGACGGCTTCCGATTTCAGAAAAAGTGGATAATTCTGATGTCGACCCTTCAATATAGGTATTTACGTCTAGATGCTGAAAATTGATATTCGACGTCATTTTGAAATCCAATATGGCGGCTTCCAGTTTAAGAAAAAAAGGGAAACACTGTCAAATACCCATCAATGTGGGTATTTTCGATATCCCAGTACCGTCTAGAGGCCAGAAACCAATGTTTGACACCATTTCAAAATCTTACATGCAGGGTTTGAGTCAGAAAAAGTGTGAAATACTGTCAAATACCATTGTCAATGTGATTATTTTTGGAATCGAGGTGACATCTAGAGGCCGAAAATAGATGTCCAACGCCATCTTGAAATTCAAGATGGTGGATTCCGATTTCAGAAGAAGCCCTACAAATGGCGTTGAATATTGATTTTCAGCTTCTACGCGTCGTCTCTTTTCCAAAAATACCCATATCTTAGGGTATTTTATACTTTTTCGGAAACCCGATGACCACCATCTTGGATTACAAAATGACGTCGAATATCGATTTTTGGCATCTACACGTCGTCCCCGTTCCGAAAATACCCGTATCTTAGGGTAGTTGACATTTTTTTCTGAGCCGGACATCGATTTTCTGCTCCTTCGCGTCGTCCCCGTTCCGAAAATACCGATATTGTAGTGTATTTGAGACTTTTCCTGAGCACGATGGTAGCTCCAGAATATCCGGACTACATATAATCCAGATGCCATCCCTATCGGCATCCGATATTGTGCGGATACTATATTTTCATGCCTGAAGACGCGACGCGTGACAAATCGAATGAGCCCCGAATTGAAAAGAAAGTGGAAAAAACGAACGAAGCATGTTTTGAGTCATTCATTGCGTCAATTGAAACAAGTCTTTGCTTCAAATGAAATGAGTTGATGCCCTTGACGAACGAAACAAGCCATAGTCAAGTCATGTTTGACAGAAAAAATGTCCATAGTGTCTCGACAACAAGAAACACAATGACTTCACGAAAATGATATTGCTCGAAATAAAGCGATTCTGCGGAGAGTTCATTTTCTTGTCTTTGTTTCGAAAATGCAGAACCCTGCTTTGCACAGCGTGCAGATTAGCGGGGTTCAAGCTAAAAAGTGTTCAGGGGGTCCACGGTAATTGTATTTCTAAGAAATCGTAGAATCTCGGAGAACTTCTTAAAAGTAAAGGGAACGTTGTAGAATTTAAAAGCATTTCATAGATCTTGCAGAAACATCGTAGCAGTTTCGAAAACTTCGTTGACATTAATTGAACTTTCTAGAAGTACAACATATTTTATAAAATTTTTAAAGCTTTGTAAAAGCTCAGCAAATTTTGTAGAAGCTCAGTGAACTTCACAGAATTTTGTAGCATGGTTTGTATATGTTTAGATAACTATCTTGATTTTTTTTTGAAAATTAGCAAGCTTTTGGTAAATATGGCGGATTTTACAAAAAATTCGTGAAATTTCGTTGAAGTTTTGGGTTTTTTCTTCCACTACATTAGATTATTACAATTTATGGTTTTTTTTTAGATATTTAGAGGACATCAAAGAAATTCAAGAAATTCGGGAAACTTCATTGAAGTTATGGGAACTTTGGTTTATTTTAAGAAACTTCATAAAAGTTCTTCTTTTAGCATCAAGGCACTTCCTGAAGTTTAAAATAACTTCTTATTACTTAAAGTAGATCTGGAAATTCCGTAGCAAGCTTTGATTAGCTTCTGGGAACTTCACATAAAATCAATGAAATTATAAAAATTCCAAGAAACTTTTTAGGGGTATAACAAGTTTCATAGGAATTCTGATAACTTTGTAGAAGTCAAGAAATGCGAGGAACTTCATAGAATAGCTGGGATTTTCTTTTAAGTTCAAGGAACTTCGTAAGAGTTCAGCCAAAATTGTAGAATTTTATGAAATTTCGCAGAAGCTCAGAATTGTATAAATTCAGCTCACTTCTTACAACCGGAGTTTGATTTGAAATTTTTGGGAACCACCCAAGTAGCACATTCTCGTGCAATTATCTTGAGTAAACTTCTTTACAACCAAGTCGAGTTATATAAAGGTTATATTAACTGTTATAGAACTTGCGTGTTGCTTAAGTAGTTTCGCCCAGATTTCTAGGAAAATTAGTAGAAAAGGTGCAAGATCTTTCCTGATGTTTGGAGAAGGTCATGGATGTTCTGGGATGTTGGTCTAATTGAAAGAATTTGACTAAAACACATTATAGTCCTTGGAAGAAGTTGATGAAAATTCAAGAAGTAAACATTAGAGAATATGTAGATGTACAAAGAACATTAGAGCATCCACCCTCATATTTTTTTTGGTGGCAAATGCTACTTTCACCACCTGCTGAGTACTTTTTTAACAAATTTACTATTAATGCTACCAACTCATTTGCAAAATCTAGAACATTGTAATTAACCGGTTACAGGGCCCAGAGCTATTCTGCGCGGTTGGTGAGATGCGATGATTCTCAGTCACTAGTGAAATGACAGTAGTAATCTCGTGTGGTGGAGTCATCTCACCTAACTCACCGCATTTAAGCCAGTTCTGACCATGAAGTTAGAATCAAATGAGGATGACTAGCACCGATTCGACTTACCCGAACCGTCCTCGGATCCAGCACCCCTGTCTCCGGCAGTGCCCCGTACCGTTGAATGTTCTTGATGGCCATCACCACTGCTTCCTCGCTGTACAGCGCTTCGGCCTGGCTGGGGCCCTTTTCAAGGTAACCGTAGCGTCGCATAAAGTCAAACTGTCACAACAATAAAAACAATACTCATCGTAATCAACTTAAAATCAGACATGTCACACCGCGCGTAACCCACCATTTCTTTCGTGGGAACCTGATGGACGGAGTTGCGAAGTACCGGTTCCCACCGGCGGCTGGCTGGAGCTCCCTGCAGCAACAACAGCGAGCTGAAGCTGCAGGTAATTGCCACCAAAACAAAGCCGGTGGTGGTGGTGGCCTCCTGGCCTAGGTGTCGTCGTGGTCGCTTTTTTGGCGCCATCAAAAGTTCACAACGTTTTATCACGCAACAACACTTTCCCCCGATTCTTCGGTTACACGCGAAATGAAGACGGCAGCGTCAGAAGAGTGCACTGCAGGGCGGTGTTTCCCACAAGAACCGCATAATCAGACTGAGAATTCCCGCGCCGATTGGATGCTAATCTGAGAAGAAATTGACTTCGTTCGTTGCCTCTCTCTCTCGCGGCAACGGTCTTTTGTTTGATGGCTGATGACGAGTTGTTATATTTTTGTTTGTATTATTTTTGCGTGAGAATAATTATGTGTGTGCTTATCGCGCGTGCGACGCTTCAAGCCACAGCAGAGGGAGCAAAAACAAAAACAAAGCAGACGCCGATCGTAGCATAATCGCGTTTGCACGAGACAAGCGAGCTGCTGACCGCCGCGGCGCGGCGTTCTTGCACTTTCTTTTCACAGCACACTTTAATAAGTGATTAGTGATTGTCAAAGCACAGACAAACAGACATTCGCAAGTTGTTCATCGAACAAGCATTTAACAGTCAATTTAAGAGTAGCATCGAGAGTATCGTACTTGGTAGTAACATAGAGGTAACTCTAAGACCAGAAGGTCCCGAAGAAACGTGCTCAACTTTTTGGCTCAGCTCTGGTACTATCTTCGGTCCCAAGCTAATCGATTTACCCGTCGAAACATAGGAAAATCCACGAACCCCTCATTTTATCTGACAAACTTTCATAGCGAATCAAAACAAACATAGTGTATTACTAGCATTTCGACTAGAATGGGATACGTTAATCGTTTTGGTTGGGACCAATAGGCTAGTCAACCCTAATAATCGGGTACCATACAATAACGATATCATAGATGGTATGACCACATAAAGTTGGGATGATATCTCGAATTGGTGGTTAGGCGCTTCTTATGGTCTTATGGTTATGATTTACCCGCATAAACGCGAACCATAAATTGACCTTACCTAAAATGGTTAAAAATTGTTTATAATCCCTGCTAAACTTTAACTGAAATGGTTATGGAACTTTACATGAACGTTTAATGATAAAGTTTCAACCTTATGTATTATGGTTTTGTGGAACTGAACCTTACAAATAATGGGTTGTTAAGAACCATTACCGTTCCAAATTCTTGTTTTCTCCATACATTTTCGGAAAGAGAACTATATTAGAACCTTTTAACTTATGGTTTGAGAACTTTAATGGTAATGGTTATGGTAGTCAGTAAGGTCCATGGATGGTTTTGTAACATCGATCAACTTTATGTGGAATATATCGCGAATTGGTTGCCTGTAATTTACTGATTACCAATTCACGATATATTCCACGTAAAGTTGAGCGACAATACAAAACCATTAATGGACCTTACTGACTACCATAACCATTACCATTAATGTTCTCAAATCATAAGTAAAAACGTTCTTATATAGTTCTCTTTCTGAAAATGTATGGAGAAAACAAGAATTTGGAATGGTAATGGTTCTTAACAACCCATTATTTGTAAGGTCCAGTTCCAAAAAACCATAATACATAAGGTTGAAACTTTATCATTAAACGTTCATGTAAAGTTCCATAACCATTTCAGTTAAAGTTTAGCAGGGATTATAAACAATTTTTAACCATTTTAGGTAAGGTCAATTTATGGTTCGCGTTTATGCGGGTATGCGGGAAGTAGTGAGCAAATTTAAAATCGTTAGTTTCCACCGGTTGCTAGTACCGCCACCTGTGGCGCGCATAGTCAATTCCCTTGCGTTTGACGTTTACACACTACCACTATCTGTTCAGCTTACTGACCACCACAGTAAACTCAACAGATAGCGGTAATGTTTTAGCGACGATGTTTTAAAATGAGAAATATTCAATGTGTTATGTCTGTTTGTCTGTATCAAAGTTGTTGCTACAACTACATTGTTTACAACGTGGATGATAGGTTGCATAAAAGTGATAACGTTCTGCAGCGATGCATACGTGTGTTTGATATCTTATCGATTTGTTCGCTCTCCTCTTCAGCATTTCCAGAAACTGCCTAGTAGGTAGGTATATTTATTACCTATTACTCATCGGAGCGTGTTGTTCACGTTGATTGACGATTATAATCCCCCAAATTTTATGGAGCCATAACCTAAAACTAAAACCACAAACAACATCTCAATCGTGGCAGCGAACCTTCTCCAACGGTCACTGACCTTTCCCCTGTTCCAAAAGCAGGCCCATTTACCCGGGCCCATTTCGGGGATGAGTAGACGCCTGCCAACCCGGTGTCTAAATCCGAAACCACTTGAAAATCCCGTCTGGACGGCCTGGAAGTCAGCTTTCAACCAAATGGTTCCTCTCTCTCTGTGGCGTGTTGTGTCGAGCGAGCGCGAGGGAAAAGTTGCAATTCATGATTCCACTCTTTTGGGGGCCGCATGGGTATTATCGTCTCCTTTATTCGGTTTTGTTCGACCACTGGCCATTAAAGAATAAATAAGATTCCTCCCCCTCCGACCAGCCGGCTCCTTCTCGTTGTGCGGTGTGCCATGCTTTCTTTTTGGCTTTTATCTGAGCGGATGGCCGCCGCACGAGGGAAGGGCGATCGGCAAAACACGGCTCCACCTCGTTGCAGGCCGGGTAGACTTGGGCGCCGACTGCACTGCGGCCAAATCGTGGAATGCGCGGCATGATGGCTTGCGAATAGGGACGAAGAGTAGGGTCGATGAAGAGCCAGAAAAGTGCGGAGCTTTTCGATTATGTCTTGGAGACTGTCAGTTGTCAAGTAGGATATCAATATGCGAAAAGCTATGAAACATTGCCGAAACTTAAGCAGTTAAAGCGGTCTATATGTTTCAGATGCGTGGGGATTTCCGAGTAGAGTCCAAATTTGTACGGGCTGTCTACGTAGTTAATCAACAGTCCCCAACGGACACTCTGAGTGATATTCTTGAAAGTCCTGTAACATCAGGAACTTTTCAAAATTCCTCAAATAATTTTGAAACTCCAGAAACTGGTGAAAGATCTGAGAAACGCAAGAGCCTGTACAGGAGGTCTCGAAGTTCTTGGAAGTCCGTACGTTTAGGGAGTTATAAAAGAGCTCAAGTATCGTAGCATCCGTACAAATATATTTTGGGAGTATTTCTGATTCCGCAAGCTCTCAGATCTGTGGCGCAGGTGATGTAGTGGTCAGCGCGATAACCTCTCACCCCAGCAGGCCTGGGATCAATCCCAGTTGGTGCCGGCGGGATGCAGCAACAACAACGACGAAAGCGTGCCACCCGGTCGTCGTCGTGATGTCGGCATCTTCCGTTGCTCCGGTTTCGGTATAAAGGGTGAGTTGGAGGCTCCGGCGAAATTATCGGTTGCGGAAACGATTATTACGATAGCGTCGATGTCGTCGTCGAAGCGGTAGAGTTAGCGAATCAGGTGAAATTCATTCATTCCCGAGGAGGTTTCCATATCAGGAATTGGGTTTCCAACTCCACACAGTTTCTAGAAGCGATGGGCGAACAGAAGTCGAATCCTGCTTTTCATTTCAGTCGAGACAAAACCACACATACCGAGCAAGTTCTGGGAATCATATGGGACCCAGAAGAGGACATTTTCCCGTTTTCTACCGATGGACGAGAGGATTACCAACTGATTTTACAAGGGGTTGAACGACCAACGAAAAGGATTGTGTTCAGTTGTGTCATGGCTATGTTTGATCACAGACAAACAGACGTAACTCTTTGAAAAAGTTTTTCTTGAAAACATAGTATCTCAAAACATAGGACCTCAGTAGCGACATCTTTCAGGCTTCTCGCGGAAAACAAGCTTGTTCGCTAACTCGCAAACAATATTGCATAAAAGTTCTATAGAATGTATAGAAACGTCAAAGTGATCCGATGCCAGCGCTGCGGCGAGTAGTTCGCGGAACTGATAATATTCAAATCAACCATTAAATGCGTGAACGAAGATACACAATGAAGAGTTACGTCTGTTTGTCTGTGGTTTGATCCTCAAGGTTTGCTCTCTCCGTTCACCGTTTTCGGTCGCATGTTGGTACAAGATTTGTGGAGGACTGGCTGCGACTGGGATGAAGAAATCGACGATGAATCATTCCAAAAGTGGATTCGCTGGACGAAAGTTTTGCCGATGATCGAGGCGATCAGGATTCCCTGGAGATACACTGGAGACGCTAGAATGGACCAGATCGAGGATCTACAGCTGCACGTAGTGTCCGATGCTAGCAAAGGTGCTTACGGGTGTGTGGCCTATTTTCGAGCTTTGGTGGGATTAACGATCAGATGTGTGCTGGTGAATGTGGCTCCGTTGAAGCCGCTATCAGTTCCAAGGCTTGAGTTGCAGGTGGCAGTGCTGGGAGCCAGGCTGGCTTCTGCGGTGCGAGATGGCCATTCGTTGGAAATTAAGCAACAATTCTTCTGGACGGACTCTACCACTGTGCTATCGTGGATCAGGTCAGATCAGCGTAAGTACAAAGAGTTCGTAGGTCTTCGTATTGGCGAAAAAACTAACCCGTACGAACCTGTCGAAGTGGCGCTGGGCCCCAACGAAGATGAACGTCGCCGACCAGCTGACTAAGTGGACGAAAGACCCTGAAATAAGTTCAACCAGCAGTTGGTTCACCGTGCCAGAGTTTCTATATCTACCGGAAGCAGACTGGCCGAAGCAGAAGTTGCCAGGTCCAGATACAGAAGAAGAGTTGAGAGCGCATCTGCTTGTTCACGACGTTAACCTTCCTGCTCCCGTAATCGACGTCAACAGAATTTCGAAGTGGACGGTGCTGGTAAGGACGATGGATTGCGTATTTAGGTTCCTGTCGAACTGTCGAAGAAAGCTGAAAGGATCGCCGCTCGAAACGCTGAAACCAACGGAAAGGCAAGCGCACATCATTCTCCCGATCGATTATCCGATGCTGCGGACGCCGCTGAATCAGAAGGAGTATGAGCAAGCGGAAATTTCGTTGATGCGGATGGCACAAGCGGATGCGTTCAGTAGCGAACTGAAGATCCTGATGAAGAACTTGCAACTTCCGGCCGGGACGTGGTTGAAAATCGAGAAATCCAGTCTCATTTATAAGTTGAGAACGGACTCCTGCGCATGGAAGGTCGAACGGGGTCAGCTGAATTCCTACCGTTTGACTTTCGGTTCCCGATAATACTGCCCAAGGACCATGCCGTTACCTGGAAAATCGTTCAGCATTACCACGAGCAATTCGGCCACGGATATAGGGAAACGGTGAAGAACGAGCTGAGACAACGATTCGTCATCCCACAGGGGGGTAGTAGGGTCGCTAGAGTGGGGAAAGCTTGCATACAGTGCAGGGTTGCCAAGAGCCGCCCACGATGTCCTCGGATGGCCGCACTTCCAGTACAGAGAGTAACCCCGTATGTGCGGCCGTTCTCCTTCGTGGGGCTCGATTACTTCGGCCCAATAACAGTTACAACAGGCCGCCGCAGTGAAAAGAGATGGATCGTTTTGTTCACGTGCCTAGTAGTCAGAGCGGTTCACCTCGAAGTAGCGCACTCTCTGACCACGCAGTCGTGTTTGATGGCAATCAAGCGCTTCACCTCCTGCCGAGGTCCACCATGTACGCAGCATCAACGTAGATTGCTCAGCGGAGGTAACATCTGCTCGTATGAAGTGGAACTTCAATCCTCCGGCTTCGCCCCACATGGGCGGAGTCTGGAAGAGACTCGTTCGTTCCACGAAGCAAGTGTTGGAGACGATAAACGATGGGAAGCGACTGACGGATGAAATCCTGGTGACTGCGATAGCCGAAGCGGAGGATATCATCAACAGCCGTCCACTTACGTACGTGGCGCATGAATCAGATCACTTCGAAGCGTTGAGTCTCAACCATTTCCTCCGTGGAGTCGCTCCGAACGAACCAAGGTACAGCGTACCTCCCGTTAATTCAGCCGTAGCCCTGCGGGACTCATATCAGCGATCGCAGGAGATAGCTGACGAGATGAGGAAGAGGTGGGTAAAAGAATATGTTCCTTCCATCAATAAGCGTACCAAGTGGTATGGCGAAGCAGCGAACTTGAAGAAAGGTGACTTGGTCTACATACATCGTTGACGGTGACAAGCGGAAGTGTTGGGTGTGTGGGATTGTTGAGGAACCGATAAAGGGCGAACACGAAATTATTGCGACACATTCAACAGGGCATAACTTTTTTACCATTGGGTAAAAATCAACAAAATTTTGCACACTTTCTCATTGATGTGTATTGTGTACATGCTGTCAAACTCGAAGTCGTGTTTTTCGATTCAACGAAAATGGAGGTGAACCAACGCGAGTTGAGAGAACAAATTCTTTCCAAACACCTGGAATTTCCTGACCTGTTGCACCGGCAGTTGGGAAAAATGTTGAACATTCACCATTCAACCACAGACAAACAGACATAACGCATTGAATAATTCTCACTGTAAAACATCGTCGTTAAAACATTACCGCCATCTGTTGAGTACACTGTGGTGGGTAGTACGCTGAACAGATGGCGGTAGTGTGGAAACGTCAAACGCAAGGGAATTGACTATGCGCGCCACAGGTGGCGGTACTACCAACTAAGATACTTTTAAATTGACCGATAAATGCTTGTTCAATGAACATCTCGCGAGTGTTATGTCTGTTTGTCTGTGATTCAACCGTCTCCAGAGTGTTGAAGCGGTTCCAGGAGCGGTTGATGTTGGACCACGGCAAAGGAGCTAGAAGAAAACCGGGACCGGAGAAAAAAAAGACGGAGGGAAAGGTGAAGCGGATGATTAAAGCAAATCCTAACTTCTCAAGCCGTGATTTGGCTAAAAAGATCGGCATGTCGCAGAGCTACGTCCAGAATGCAAAGAAGAGAGCTGGACTACATACATACAAGGTACAGAACTTCCCAAACCGAGATGAGCGGCAACAATCGACGGCTAAAACTCGGGCACGGAAGCTCTACGAGAAGATGCTGACAAAATATGGCTGCTGTGTGATGGACGACGAAACGTACATAAAAGCCGATTTTAAGCAAATTCCGGGGTTGGAGTTTTTCACCGGCAAGAGCAAGTTCGATGTGGACGACAAATTTAAGAAGAAGACAATGTCGAAGTTCGCCTCCAAATATCTCATTTGGCAGGCCATCTGCTCTTGCGGACTGAGGAGTGAGCCTTTCGTGACAAAGGGCACAGTAAATGGCGAGATCTACAAATCTGAGTGCCTCGAGAAGCGCCTTTTGCCGTTCTTGCAGCAGCACGACGAAGCTCCGCTATTTTGGCCAGATTTGGCATCATGCCACTATTCGAAAAGTGTCCTGGAGTGGTATGAGGCCAATTCTGTCCATTTTGTTCCAAAGGACATAAATCCGCCAAATTGTCTGGAGCTGCGCCCGGTGGAGCAGTACTGGGCAATAATGAAGCGGGAACTTCGGAAGAGCAAGAAGACAGTCAAAGAAGAGAAGGACATGTTAAAAAAATGGAAAAAAAAACTGAGAAACTGGTACCGGATGACACTGTAAAGACTTTGATGGAGGGCATTAAGCGAAAATGCGTTCAATTTTACACTCAAGGCTCCATCGATTAACTTTTCTTTTGATTTTTGAAGTAAATATATGTATAAAACTACCCTAAAATTTTGGATTGATTCTAAACATTATAAGAAAATTGGCATGACATTTTCGGTGTCGCAATAATTTCGTGTTCGCCCTTTAAATGAGGGTGACGCTGGACCGAATGTGAGCACCGGACCAGGTTCACGAGCCGGGGTATGTTGCGACCTAAACCGCAGAGCAGGCACATAAGCAGTGGTAAAATTTTCTATTGAAATTACTTAAACACAATTTGTTGGAAAAATCTCTAAAGCTAGTTAGTGGCTGCTAGTACCGAACGGAATCCGGTGGCCACTCGTTAAGTAAGTACTACATCAACATTTCCTTCCCTATCCCTAGTTATGGTAAAGATGGGCGTGGCCGGGAATAGCGGTAGTCATGCTTCTGTTACTCTTGTTTAGATTGGAACCAATGTTTACTCCCCAGCATTATTCCTGAAAGTAGTCTAACTGAGAATTTCAGAAGAGACGTGAGTGTCGCTAGTATCCAATCTTCGAAGTACATCATAACAACAACGCTAACGCTAACGCTAGTACCGAACGGAATCCGATCTGCAAGAGGATTGAAACTCGGATTGAAAACTAAATTTGTAAGTAGCTAATTGAGGTTAAAAAGTGTTAAGAAGAAGTTATCGAATGTGAATATATTTCAGCTTTGATCAGTCCAAAAACTTTGGCTGATTTTTCATGGAGTTGGTTTGGAAGAAATCCTAACACCTGGTCGTGGAGGAAGTCTGAGCGGTTCCAGTAGTTTTTTGAGTACCGTGCATTCGCAGTAATCGTGAAGTTCCAACAAACCTATCGGCTTAGGACTCTACCCAAGACCCTTCGATTGCCGGAGCTTTTAAGAAGGGCAAAAAACCAGGTTAATGGATACTTAATGCCACGGTGGACCCACCCCGACCGAGTTTTGCTGTCCAATTTCGCGCACAAGACCCGATTCGAAAATGGCATTGTTTGTCAACAATGCACCGTCCGCGAGTGATGGAGTGCATCGGCCGTTAGCACCATCCATCCATCCATCCATCTACATCCAAATTGCGGGGGGTGACAGTTGATCGCACACACCAACACATCATGGTAACCTGAGACGGCGGCGGCACTGCGTTCCAGATTCTTGGAAAAAGTGCCAGTTTTAAATTGAAATCTGATAAATTAAAGTGCGCAAACCGGACGGAATATGAACGAAGAGAAAATCAAAACAAATACAACCAGCCAGAACCGATCCAAAGATTCGAAGGGCAGCCCGCATCATCGCCGGGGGAGTAGTGCATGGGAGCAACCGGGAAGAGCAAAGACTGGCTCGAAAGACAAAAGGGCAGAAGTTGCGGCGAGTGACGACGGTGCTTCTGCTGCTAATGTTCAGGTGAGTGGAAAATGAAGTTGGAGATAACCAGCTGGCTGGCATGCTGCCGTGTTATTGAAACCAACATCTGAAACGTCACAATTCCAGTGTGAACTGCAAAAATGGCGTGACTGAATTGTCTTATTTTTATCAAATGAAATTATTTCCCCTTTTATGCCATATAAATGGTTGACTTCGTGGAAGAAAATCAGAAAATAATATTTTATGAGTCCTAAGTTTATTTTTCACAAAATGCAAGCAAAAATATTAAGAATATCCATAATATCAGTCACGCCTTTTTTGAAATTCTGGCTTGAATCTTCTATTTGTTTACAAATTATGAGCTGTCAGTGGGGCCCGCAATTCGCGGGTCCGCAGCGATGTTAGCTCTTTTCAAGGCAAGGCAAACAAGATAGGGATGCCAGCTAGCTGGAGATAACACAAACAAAGAGCTGCTGAAGCCAAAGACGATGAGGGCGGCCGAGGGAGAGATCAAGCCATATCTGACGGAGGAGAAGACGGCAGAGGGATGCTAAAGACGGAATGCAAGTTTTCAACAAGTAAAGTTGAACACCTGCCGTCGTTTGTTGTTTTGTCGGACCAGTTTTTTTTCGAGTCTTGTGTGCTTTCTCGAAAGAGATGTTTTTGCTGGCACAGCTAGATGGGATAAGGAGAAGGTCACTGTCACGGGAAGGGGTGATTGGGAGAATCTCTGCTCTGCCATGGTACTGACTGGAACGACTGGATGGACGATATTTTTTGCTTCTTTTCTATGGCAATTGTTAGATGCTTTGCGATGCGAACGAGAGAGAGGGAGTTTTCGATGGTAATGAGAAAACCAGTCGGTTGAATCGTAAATCGTATGGAAAAGCTTTCAGCAAGGTGCAGGAGGAGGATTATGCGATAAACTGGACGGGTTTATCGAAACTGGGTTTGAACGGTATACACTCCAGGCAATTTGACGGGAGAAAAAAAAGTTGACATTTCATGCTCCACTTCATAACCTTTCAACAGCGTTTTCATTAGATTACTTTTTAGAGTCATCGCGGTCGTAAATCAAAACTCTTCATCAAGCCCGTAAATGCCGCCATCGTAAAACGGATCCCACATTTCTCCATTGTTGTTGACGGTAGACGGCAGCCTTCCAGTCTGCTGCTGCAGCAGCAGCCTACTTGGATCAGTCGCCATGAAGGGTGTCGAATTTCTCAATCACACAAGCGGAACACCCTACAACAGGCAGACAACGACAAGTGCGTCGTTGTTGTGTGCGATGGGAGAAAAGAAAACACTGAAAATGTGTGTCATGTGCGTTACGCAGCCTCTTTTCCCCGGCGCCCCTCTCTGTAAAATGGTAGGATCTAGTAATAAAATCAAATTGCTTCGACTGTTTCGGTTGGAAAAGTGGTTCTATTGTTGTCGTAAACCATGGAAGACTTACAACGTCATCATCGTGTTGGTGGTGAGCTCTTATCATCGCAGTAGGCAGGCTTGGAACTCGTCCCAATTTCGAACCGGGCAAGCAGGCCTTCTTGGATTTTGTTTACTAACAAACTAGAAGCGCCGAGGAGGGGACGCTTTTATCGTGCGCATGCTACGATGCAATCTAAAAATAAAACTTAACGAAGGCCCCCTTCGAAAACACAAACAGATATGTAGTCGAAGGGTTCGTCCCCACCTGATAGCTTCAGGGTAGTCATCTGCCGTCGTTCTCCCGTGTCTGATCGGTGTTCTGCGCCGTTTCCTTCCATCAGCTTGGGCAGCACCTTTCTAAAACCGCGTCACGTGCGACAATCTCCGCGAGTGAATTCCACGAAGCTCACCTTCCCCCTTGTGATAATTGTTAACTTTCACCACGCATTCCCTTCGTTATATAACGCCATCGGTCGGCGCGATCAACTTCGAATAGGCGCGTGAATCTCACTGTTCTATCGGTGGGCGCATGCGCCAGCGTCTATTTTTGTTTAGAATCGCGAGGTGAAACAACGTAGCTGAAAAATTTTCTTCGTCAAGTTCCTCTCAGCTGGTGACATGTCAGCTTGCTTGTCCTAAATCGGAAAAGATTTCAAGTGTCAAGTTCACAAGATGTCGCGGAAGTTACCCGTTCGAACGCTCGGCCAGATAGCGCTTGCGGAACTGGCCGGTTCCATCGTCGGTGCTTTCGGCGGCATGCTCCAGACGACGTTCAACTTCGGAGTGGAACCGGATTTCACCATTCTAATGGTGGAGATCAAGTCGTACATGGAAACCATGGGAGCCACCAGCCCCATCTACGAAGACCTGCTTCGGGTGATTTTGTGCTCCGATTCGCTAGAAGCCGTGATTCGCTTCTGTTGCCTGCAAACGCTGCTGAACGAAGCTGTCCTTACGCTCATGACCGAAATCTTTCCGTTCGCCTACTACGAAAGGATCTTGCAGGTGATTGCCACCCAGGGACGAGGGCTGCGGCAGCTCAACATGAAGGGAGTCTGGGTGAAGGAAGAATTCATGTGCTACATGTACGAAATAATCAAGCATCTACCGAACTTGACCAAACTTACGATACCGCACATTGCCAACGATAACCTACTCAAGCACTTAAGCGACTACTCAAAGAACCTCCGGCAGCTGGATATCAGTGGCGACACGGACATCACCGATATCGGACTGGAATACCTATGCTATGGTGAGTCGAGGAGCAAACTGACGATGCTGGACATCGGTTCACTTGGCGAGGAGAACGTTTGCCACACCGATGTCGCAATGTTACTCATGAACCTACCCAACCTAGTCAGCCTGGTCAGTTACTCCTTCGTCGGTCGAAGCCTTCTCTACATCCTCGAACATAAAGATCCTGCTTTCCGGTGTAAACTAGCCTACCTCCACGATACGAGTACCAAAGCGAAGACGATGAATGCCATCGTCGACACCTGTCCGAACCTGCAAGATCTCTACATAGACTCCCCCGAATCAAACATTCTCCACAA
Source organism: Ochlerotatus camptorhynchus (assembly GCF_037179485.1). Lineage (NCBI taxonomy): Eukaryota > Metazoa > Arthropoda > Insecta > Diptera > Culicidae > Ochlerotatus > Ochlerotatus camptorhynchus. The sequence goes on from NW_027040553.1 coordinate 2,051,033, forward strand.
GCTCACCAAACTCAATCTCCGTCGGCTGAAACTCTACAAATTCAACTGCTCCGAACTGCTCACACTGCTCGAATCGATTGGTAACTACACGCGACACCTCACGCTCATCAAAGGTCGCGGCACGATGGAAATCCACCGCCTGATTCGCTGCTGCCCGAATCTCGTCGATCTGGATTTCTACATGATGGACTCGTTGACCTTCTCCGGTGATCATGGTTTCCAGGATATGCAAGGTTTGGAAATCCTTAGCAGTCCCATCTCACAGCACGGACTGCGCGACTTCCTTAGCCTTTCCACCACGCTGAAACGGCTAGCCATCGATAGCGTCACCTTCAACGACGAAGACTTCAGCTCGCTGATGATCGAAAAGGACTTCTACCAACTGGAGGACGTCTGGTTCACGACCGCTCCGCACATGTCCATTGTGAGCGTTGAGGTGAGCTTCAATAAATTGTGCTAATTAAAACCCCAACCTATCGGTACTTTTTTTTTGCAGATCCTGATGGACCGTTGTCCGGAGCTGCAGAGTCTGGGTCAGCTCAGCGGCTGGTCGCTGACCCCGGACGATGTGACGCTCCTCCGAGGAATCCTTAAGAGCTGCAACTCTTCACTGGTACCGTCGCCAGCAAGTATTTTCCCCTAAAATCTCATCTCATCCTTACCCTCTCTATGTTCATTTCATGGCAGTACATGCGACCGTTTCGTGTTCCCCGACGACCATTCCCATTGGCTTTGGTTTAGACCTGTAGACCCTTGAAATTTGCTGTACCTACCCTCGCCAACCTTCCTTTTTTGCCCTTTCTCTTTCCTCCCGTTCCAGATCGTGCAGTCACTCTGAACGGAGCAGGCTGTGGCGATGTTTGCAACGATCGAACGATCAAAACCAAATGTGCTCATTCGCACACACGCACACACTGTTGTTTGGCTGTCAAATCCGTCCACTCGTACCGTCTCGAGCTTCGGAAAGTTGGTTGCTGGTTGTATTTTGTGATGTATTACCGAAATATATTTATTTGAGTTTAAGAGGAAATGTTAAGGAAAATCAGGCGCAGGTGTGTTTTTTTTATTTAGAGAACATTACTTCGTGGGTAAAGAAGTGCAATTTCCGCGAATGGCACCCAAAATCGCGTTTTCCAATTGTAGGGATGCTAGTTCAATTTTCTGGTAAAAAGGCATGCTAAATATATAATTTTGTAGATATCCTACACCGACCGGGAAATTTACTCTGTGTAGAACTATTGAAGAAATTTTTAAAGGAAGCTGATCGACTCTGTCGGAAGATAAACATCCAGGGCAAGCGGGAAGATGTTTATTGAGACTTCTAGAGGAAATCGGCACTCAATTCCGGGGCAAGTCAGTCTGGGGAATTCAGACGGAGCTTCCTGGAGAAATCGCAGAAATTGTCCGCTTTCTTTCAGAAGGAACTTTCTAAGCAAGTCTGGATAAAACAGGCCGAAGCCAGAAGCACTTGAGAAAAAGCAGGAATAAACTTGCAGGAAACGTTGCAGGAATCTTCCGGTGAAAGTCAAAAGAAACTTCCAGAGGAAGTCAGAAGAACCTAGCAGAGGAAGTCTTGAGCAAGTTTCAAAAGAAACATCCGGAGGTTCATCAAAAGAAACATTCGTTCATCATTAATGTATTTCTTTCTTTCTTTATTTCTATCCTACTTTTTTCCTTTATTTAATTCTGTATTTCTGTATTTCTGTATTTCTGTATTTCTGTATTTCTGTATTTCTGTATTTCTGTATTTCTGTTTTTCTGTATTTCTGTATTTCTGTATTTCTGAATATTGTTATTCTATATTTCTGTATTTCTGTATTTCTGTATTTCTGTATTTCTGTACACTGGAGTCGCTTTTTACGCGGGTGATACGTCCCGCGTAAAAAAAACCACGTAAATTCCGAAATCCGCGTAAAAAAAACCGCGTAAAAAAAGACCGTGTAAGAAAAAACCACGTAAAAAGCGATATACCGCGTCAATTCTGAAATCCGCGTAAAAAAAACTAAAATCCGCGTAAAAAAAAACGCGTAAATTCCGGAATCCGCGTACAAAAAACAAGCGTAAATTCCGAAATCCACGAAAAAAAACCGCGTAAAAAAAACCGTGTAAAAAAAACCGCGTAAAAAGCGACTCCAGTGTATTTCTGTATTTCTGTATTTCTGTTGTTCTATATTTCTGTATTTCTGTATTTCTGTATTTCTGTATTTCTGTATTTCTGTATTTATGTGTTTCTGTTATTATATATTTCTGTATTTCTGTACTTCTGTGTTTCTGTATTTCTGTATTTCTGTATTTCTGTATTTCTGAATATTGTTATTCTGTATTTCTGTATTTCTGTATTTCTGTATTTATGTGTTTCTGTTATTCTATATTTCTGTATTTCTGTACTTCTGTGTTTCTGTATTTCTGTATTTTTGTATTTCTGTATTTCTGTATTTCTGTATTACTGTATTTCTGTATTTCTGTATTTCTGTGTTTCTGTGTTTCTGTATTTCTGTATTTCTGAATATTGTTATTCTGTTTTTCTGTATTTCTGTATTTCTGTAATTCTGTATTTCTGTATTTCTGAATTTATGTTTTTCTATATTTTTGTATTTCTATATTTGCTCTGTATTTCTGTATTTCTGTATTTCTGTATTTCTGTATTTCTGTATTTCTGTATTTCTGTATTTCTGAATATTGTTATTCTGTGTTTCTGTATTTCTGTATTTCTGTATTTCTGTATTTCTGTATTTCTGAATATTGTTATTCTGTATTTCTGTATTTCTGTATTTCTGTATTTATGTGTTTCTGTTATTCTATATTTCTGTATTTCTGTGCTTCTGTGTTTCTGTATTTCTGTATTTTTGTATTTCTGTATTTTTGTATTTCTGTTTTTCTGTATTTCTGTGTTTCTGTATTTCTGTATTTCTGTATTTCTGTATTTCTGTATTTCTGTATTTCTGTGTTTCTGTATTTCTGTTTTTCTGTTTTTCTTTGTTTCTGTATTTCTGTGTTTCTGTATTTCTGCATTTCTGTATTTCTGTATTTCTGTGTTTCTGTATTTCTGTATTTCTGTATTTCTTTGTTTCTGTATTTATGTATTGCTGTGTTTCTGTATTTCTGTGTTTCTGTATTTCTGTATTTTTGTATTTCTGTATGTCTGTGTTTCTGTATGTCTGTATTTCTGTATTTTTGTTTTTCTATATATTTGTATTTCTGTATTTGTATTTCTGTATTTCTGTATTTCTGTATTTCTGTATTTCTGTATTTCTGTATTTCTGTATTTCTGTATTTCTGTATTTCTTTATTTCTGAATTTCTGGGTTTCTGTGTTTCTGTAATTCTGTGTTTCTGTATTTCTGTATTTCTGTATTTCTGTTTTTTTTTTATTTCTGTATTTCTGTATTTCTGTATTTCTTTGTTTCTGTATTTCTGTATTGCTGTGTTTCTGTATTTCTGTATTTCTGTATTTCTGTATTTCTGTATTTCTGTATATTTCTGTATTTCTGTATTTCTGTATTTCTGTATTTCTGTATTTCTGTATTTCTGTATTTCTGTACTTCTGTATTTCTGTATTTCTGTATTTCTGAATTTCTTTATTTTTGTATTTCTGAATTTCTTTATAACTGAATTTCTTTATTTCTGAATTTCTGTATTTCTGTATTTCTGTATTTTTGTATATCTGTATTTCTGTTAGTTAGTTAGTTAGTTAGTTAGTTAGTTAGTTAGTTAGTTAGTTAGTTAGTTAGTTAGTTAGTTAGTTAGTTAGTTAGTTAGTTAGTTAGTTAGTTAGTTAGTTAGTTAGTTAGTTAGTTAGTTAGTTAGTTAGTTAGTTAGTTAGTTAGTTAGTTAGTTAGTTAGTTAGTTAGTTAGTTAGTTAGTTAGTTAGTTAGTTAGTTAGTTAGTTAGTTAGTTAGTTAGTTAGTTAGTTAGTTAGTTAGTTAGTTAGTTAGTTAGTTAGTTAGTTAGTTAGTTAGTTAGTTAGTTAGTTAGTTAGTTAGTTAGTTAGTTAGTTAGTTAGTTAGTTAGTTAGTTAGTTAGTTAGTTAGTTAGTTAGTTAGTTAGTTAGTTAGTTAGTTAGTTAGTTAGTTAGTTAGTTAGTTAGTTAGTTAGTTAGTTAGTTAGTTAGTTAGTTAGTTAGTTAGTTAGTTAGTTAGTTAGTTAGTTAGTTAGTTAGTTAGTTAGTTAGTTAGTTAGTTAGTTAGTTAGTTAGTTAGTTAGTTAGTTAGTTAGTTAGTTAGTTAGTTAGTTAGTTAGTTAGTTAGTTAGTTAGTTAGTTAGTTAGTTAGTTAGTTAGTTAGTTAGTTAGTTAGTTAGTTAGTTAGTTAGTTAGTTAGTTAGTTAGTTAGTTAGTTAGTTAGTTAGTTAGTTAGTTAGTTAGTTAGTTAGTTAGTTAGTTAGTTAGTTAGTTAGTTAGTTAGTTAGTTAGTTAGTTAGTTAGTTAGTTAGTTAGTTAGTTAGTTAGTTAGTTAGTTAGTTAGTTAGTTAGTTAGTTAGTTAGTTTTTAATTCCAAGTCCAAGTCTGGTTACTGCTGTATTGTAGCTTATTCAGCCAACGAAGCCACAAAGATGCTTAATCAGCTTTTAGGCTGTACAAAAGTTTGTACAGAAGTTTGAAGTCTTTTAAAGTGTTTATAGTTGTCTTGCGGAACATAGATTCTGATGTCGTCTGTACTTGATCCAGAAGTCCTCTAGGTAGGGTAGAAAATTACTTCGGCCTAATCGCCCATTTTGGCAGGTAAATAAATTTGAAGGCCATCAGTAATAATAACATTCCGTTTGGTGCTAAACTGCGCTAGATTAAGGAAGACTAAGTGCGGGTTGTGCTTAATAGCCCGGAAATGGGGTAGTTAACCCTAAGTACTACGTGTTTCAAAGTTTTCTGAAGTCAGTTTTCTAAATCATTTACATTGGACTTTGGGTTCCTCTGAGTTGATGTCTTCTGAATTTGGCTTCAAAGACCCCTGGACCTCCCTTTCAAAATTTTCTGAATATTAACATAAAGCCCTGTATATTAGAATCCCTGGAAGTCATATAGAGTCAAAGTTTCTCAAACTTCAACCTGTCTTCTAGTGTTGGTTGTAAAGATCTCCTGACGGAAATGCTAAGGAGCTGCCTTCACAGTTTTTTTGGGCTTCTGCTCGAAATTGGTCTTCTGATGACCTTTAGAATTGGCCTAGTAGTATTTAAGTTGTCTCCGAAATCCTCAAAACATGGCCTAGGAGGCCTCCCAGCAAACAATTTGAGCTGATTGAAAACTGAATAAGCTATTTTTTACGTAGGACTACATCTGTGGTTTCTACATATATGGGAGTACACTTTGTGAAAACCAAAAATGGAACATGTAACACAATTATGAAAGATTTGGCACGTTAATTACTCAGCTACCCCTGGACCAATTTCAACAATTTACCACCAATATATCAGAAATATTTATACGCATCTGTTTAATTCAAGACTTTACCATTTTTAGAAATGTCACTATTGAAAACTGCACGAATGTACAACTGTTGCTATGATAATTAAAATGGTCACCGATTGCCTGCGAAAAGCGATTTCCCTAACATTGATTTCAAAGTTGAATTCCATCCGGTCTCCCCAAACAGTGTTTATTCAATCACCGCGTGGTGAGTGGTGGTGTTCTCCAGCATACAACGAAAGGCTCCCCACAAGCAGCTAGCTATCAAAGCTGGCCTCAACCGCTGATCGGATTAATTTTCAATCACCGCTTGTGGTGGTGTCCTTTCGTTGGCATCATCATCATCAGCAGCAGCAGTGCTTTTGACGCGTGGCGTTGAACATTGTTCTCCAGTACACAAGCTCACATGAGCATCCATAGAAGGAGGAAGAAGCTGCACCGCTATTGATCGGAATCAGTAGCTCTTCGTGAGTCGCTGTGGGCCATCTATGTCAAGCGCGTCATACTATAGAGTATAAACAGAGAGAACCCCGCTCAAATTCCTATTCCTAAACAAAACACAAGCTCATGCTGCAGTTAACAAATAAGATTTATTATATAAGACCCCGTAGTCCTACGTCACCATTGCGTACAACCCCATAGGGCTGTCTCTTGTAGGTTTTATTTTTGCCTAAATAGACTCTTATTCAGCTTGCAATGTTTGTTGGGCTCTGGACTGGAAGATTGGCAAGTTCTGAGATCATAACGTCTAAGTCCTCTGAAGTTTTTGTAGGAGTCCTCTGGACTTGGCTTCTTGGCTCAAAAGACCTCTAAAATTGTATAGTTGACCTTGAAATCCTCTGAACATGATCTTGAGGTCCTCTGGATTGCTCTTAGAAGTCCTTTGATGGAAATCCAGACGAACAGCTACTAAAGAAAGGACATGTTATCCGGCTTCCTTTGAAGATATCGTCTTGTTGTGCAGCCTTCCGTTTGATTTCTTACCAGTTATCGTCGGATTTAATTTGCAGCCGTCGTCTGCTTCCCGATAAGCAAGTTGAACAGTTCCCTTACCACATCGACTGACTACTGTACTTATTAAAAAAAAAAAACTATCGCCACAGGTAGCTCTCTGTGCTCTATAATTTTGAAACATTCCCTGTGCCATGCCATAGTTGTTGTTTCTCTGGTTCTTCGGGAATATGATCCCGGGCCACGAACTTACAATCGTGGCACATCCCATCATCATCATCATCGTCATTATGATCTTCCTTGGGAACACACCGAATCGAGACGAGATGAAGAAGATGCGTGCGTGTATCTTCTTTAATGAAATGCTTTCGCCTTCCTTCGGTTGAAGAAAATTTGCCCCCCACCCCCCTCGGGCACATTGGCATCCATCCATCAACCTCGAACGAACGAAACGAAAACGATTATGCACCCTGGCGCAGCACGATTTGCATTCCGCCACAGACCGCCGAGGACCGTAAAAAGCGCGGTGCTTGGGGGATTGCATTTTGTGTGTGTGATCCGTTTTTTATGAATTCGCATTCTGCTGTTCTTTGTTGTGTCATATTTTTCGATATTATGCTGATCTGGTGGTAGCTTCTGGTGGGTTTACTGTCAAAATTTATTGACGCATGATGTTCGTGTGGTTAATAAAATTGTCTCTTAAATTGAGATTTCGTTCTCAGTTCCCGAAAGGAAAATTCCAATAAAGAAAATCGAAATTGTATATACATCTTTTGCAATACTTACCTTTTGATGATTCGATTGCCAAATGGTGCATCTGTCGAAAAGCCGGTGCTACTTTTATGTGCGTAGCAACGAAACCTTGAAACATCGCAGCACCTACTTCGATTAGAGAGACACAATAGTTTCCTGGAAGCCATCTATCGTGACTCCGTTTTTTTTTTTTGAAGTTCGTGTGAATGCCAACAAAGAAGACGGAACGAACGAAGGTCGGTCGGTCTTCGGTTGATTCGTTCCGTGGAATGCCTTATTTCGGCTATGTGATTGTGGTTTTCGATTTCGATTCGAAAGGCGAAGGAGCGGTAGTGGTGGTTTTTTAAATTCCCGGCTGGCCGGGTACCGGTCTTCGATTTTCGTTTTTTTTTAAAGGCCCTCTCTTTCAAATTTAATGGACTGTTTCAAACCAACACAACAGGGCCGGACCCCATCTTCTGGGGATGGGACGAGCCGCCAACCAACAGGAAATCGGTTTTCCCTTCTTTCACCCGAGCGAGTGTTGTAATCAGATATGGCCTTCCTTTCGCTCTCGACTGTTGTGGTTGGGTGGATGTGCTTGGAGCAACTCTGCGGGGTCAAATCCGGTCAGATTTGATTTGAAATCGGAATTGATTCAACTAGGATCCTCACTTGTTGTGTGTCGTTGGGTGGACAGGGTGGACAGCAATCCGCGAGGCTCTCCTTGTTCTCAATTTTATTGGAAACCTGAAACGGCACGAACGTGACTCCGTGCTCCCGGTTGGAAGCAATCTTCGATATCATTTGATATTTTATCGAAGGACGGCCACGGGGGAACCAGCGCAAGTGGAAGGTAATCCAATCCGAATCAGAATCGTCATGGACCTAGCCTCAGGTGGTGCTAGAAGCTAAGTAGAACGGTAGCTTTTACGACCCACCACCGAGAATTTAGCCGAGAAGTCGTTGCACGTTGTAAGGGTAGCATACCGGCGGCGACGTTGGTGGCAGGGATCGAATGTCATTTTGTTGTTTAGAATAATAAGCGCAAGTGTACTGCAGGGCTTCCCGCGGCTTGTTAGGTCGATAGTTGGTGCTAACCATCAGCCGAGCATGGATTACACAACGCCGCTTTGGTTTGTAACGTTCATGATCTCTATGGAAACCTGCTCGAAGAGATTATAACCGCTAAGTAACGAACTTGAAAACATGTTAATTATCAGTCATCATCATTCAACCGGTCCGAGTTGTTTATTGATGATGGAATAGACACAAAAAAAAAACCGCACAAGTTATCGTCAACGTTGGTGCGGTATAGACTGGCAGGCAGAGTTGCCAGTTGTGGTTCCAATGCTGACGAAATTCAACCACAGTCCGATTGGCACCCTCTTTCCTAGAGCGAAAACAGGTTGCTTCGATGCGGTCTGCTGTGTGGTGCAAGAGGTCTCAAAACGTCTTTCACTGCCTATTCGCTGGAGAAGGAGTTGAAGCAGGAGGAGCTAGGGGACGAAAATTAATGTTCAAATGATGTGTTTACCTCTTCCTCCATTCACTCGCCGGGGCAGCTGGGAGTCTGTGAACTCGGAAGAAGCTTGAAAAACGCGAGTTATTAGTGAAGTGATGTGTTTATGATGAACGAAAGCCTCACTGGGTGCGAGCGACGGACGGTGGGACCCCTAAGGAGGAGGAAGACTGTAGCCACGACTCCCTCACCGAGTCCGCCGAGATTCTTTGGAACGCGAACCTCACATCATGATGACGGATGAACTAACGAACGAACGCGTTTGAATACCTCCGCACACACATGATTGATTGTGATGAGTAAACGGAAAATGGTGTACCTCCGGCTGACAACGCAGCAACCAGCAGCACCAGAGGGAAGGTTCAAAGCCATTTGCCGACTGCTGGATGGATTCCTCCGGCAAGGAAATTCTCCAGAACCGCACAACCACAACAATTGACTCGGGATGCTTCCTTGCGGTGGTGGAATGCCGAGTGAGTGAGTGGCGAACAGATCGAAACTGACGAGGACGACTCGAGGGAATTCTTTTGTTTGGTTGAGAAATTGTTAATTAATGAAGAATGATTTTCTCGAGGGAATGGACGGGCGGTATTTGCAGTGATTTTGAGCGACAAAATTACCAAAATAATTGGCAAGCATGTAAATGTGCGAAGAATGATGAATCTAATGAATCGTACATGCTGCTGTGTTTCAGTGTAGTAGTTTTTGGATTTGGATTGCATCGTTAAGGTCGAGACCAGAGACGATGTTAAATAAGCTGACTGAAGTCTGAAGTTGACCGGGAAAAAAACCCTCTTTACTAAAGGGCCGAACCCAATGGGGGCGGAAGCGGAACGGCAACGGAAAGCGGAATTGTCGCGGCATGTACTAAAAATTTACCGCCGCGGTTAATGCGTCATCAACACGCAATGATAGCTTTGGCGGGAGAACGGTTTCTGTTTGACGTTTGTTTTTCTCAGTAATTTTGAGTATACATTTTCAACTGCTTCCACAAGATATGGCTTCGAATATTCTCCGGGTGCTGAAAACAATCCAACGCGTACGGGATATCCGGAACGTACATCAGCATTACCAGCAAACGAATCATCGACGCTGGTGGGTACGACCCTCGAACCAGACGAGGGCTACAGAAGGCTTTTATGAGATGGCTTTTCCACTGATGAGGGAACGAGATCCGGAATATTTTGTTCGGTGCACGAGAATGTCTCCAGCAACATTCAATATCCTGCTAGGTCGGATCAAACACCAAATTGAAAAGTTTTCTATCCGGAAACCAGTCAATCCGGAGTGTCGACTGTTTTTAATACCCCGGACAGACTATGGCTTATATCATGTAATATAGGCTGGCTTGCAATGAGCACTCATACATCTAGTTTTCACTGGAAATCCTATGTATGAGTGCTCATTACAAGACAGCCTATATTACATGATATAAGCCATAGTCTGTCCAGGGTATAACGCTCATGTAAGTTTATATTGCCACGGCATAAAAACGGGGATCGGAAAGAGTTGAGAAATAAGAATAAAGTTCAATAAGTCAACATCGGTTATTCAGAAATTCAGCTACATAGTAATTGAGTGTTTAAGGGATTATTTCCGGATAAAAAGATGCAGTTGTCTTTTTGCCAAGGAATGACCATATGTTGGTATATGCATCAAAAACACTAATTCTTTTTTAGGACTTCGTACTTAACTTTAACGTACTTGTTTTATATTAATTTGGTAATATTTTTGACTAGGTATTTGGCGCATGGTTCGAGCATTTTTCAAATGTCCCGGCTTTTCCGACTAGGGGTCACTACGGTCCGGAAAATAACTCAAGAGGTGACAGCCGTACTCTGGGATGAGCTGAAGGAGGAGTATATGCCTGAGGTAGAAGAACAAAAGTGGGCACAGTACAGTAGCGAACTTGAGGACCGCTGGAATTTTCCACATTGTTGTGCCGCTGTTGATGGCAAGCACGTTACGATAACGTGTCCGCCGAATTCTGGTTCTCTGTACTACAACTATAAAAAGCAATATTCGGTGGTGCTTATGGCCATGTGTGACGCCAACTATAATTTTATTGCCGTTGATATAGGAGCATATGGTGGTAACGCTGACGGAAGCGTATTTGCCAACAGCGCGTTTGGTTTCCGACTACTGCATGGAGGTTTGGGACTGCCACAACCGGATGCATTGCCCAATGGAGAAGTTATCCCTTACTTTATTGTGGGTGATGCTGCGTTCCCATTGAAGGCAAATTTGATGCGCCCATACCCTGGCAGGAACCTGGAACCGTTAAAAGAAAATTTCAACTTCAGGCTCTCAAGAGCACGCAGGACAATTGAGAACGCATTCGGAATTCTGGTCGCTTGCTGGAGGATTTTATTAGCGCCATTGCATCTACATCCCAAAGCAGCTGAAAACATTGCTAAATCCACCGTTGTGCTCCATAATTTTATTAAAAGATACGAGGGACAGCAATATGCATTGCCGTCTTTTGTTGATCATGTTGATCAGAATGGGGAAATCATAGTTTCTGGTGAGTGGCGTTCGCAAGCTGATCCTCTTGGAGGGATTAATGCCGACTGCATCCAGCGTGGCAGTAATGCATCTAGAAATGCAATCCATGTGCGAGATGTTTTGGCGCAATATCTACATGATCATCAAATTCGTTAAATTAAATAAATATACTGTTGAATATTATTGTTAAAAAACCGAATACCGAACTATACACTTTTTGTTTTTCTGGACCTTGTTCTCACCACGTCATATACAACGAAGGAATCACTTACAGTAGTCTAATTGTTTACCCTGGGATATTTTCAGGAGCCAGTATTGGCACAAACGAAGTGACAGACGGAGCGGCTCGAAAACTTTCGTGACTAACCTGCTATTGCAATTTTTCAGTGTACCACATGGCAACACCAATACTACTGGATTGTACCACATGGCAACACTACTACTAGATTGAACTAGCATTTTCACCAAATGTACTAGAATGTTTTGGTTCTATCTCTTTCACTCTACTCAAAACTGAAATGCATAAAAAAATGACAAAATGATACACTCTTTGCACACTGTCAAAGAATCATTGTACACAAAATCAACTTTGTTCAAATCAAAACAAAAAAATAACCCATCTGGGGATGATGGCACAAGCTTCCAGGAAAATTCTATTACAGTGAACCACATTATTTAAATGGATTTCTTCACCAGTTAGTCGTCTGTCACTTCGTTTGTGGTATTGGTGAGTTTTACGTGAAATATTCATATATTGAGCAATCGAGGTTGGGTTTGTTTTCGTCCATTATTTTCCCTATTATCGTCAGACGGGAAAATAAAATCCTCTGAAGCCCTTTGTAGTTAACTTAACTGCTCTGAGTATCGTTGAAGTACTTTAATTTTATTGACATATTCAGAACGTCCCAGGAGATTGCTGAACTTTTCTGCAGTTCACTTTATTTCTCTGAAATTTGCTTAACTTTTCCAAAATTCGCAAAATTTTCCTGAAGTTTCCTCAACATCTCTGAAAATCGCTGAACTCCCCTGTGAACAAATCAGTGAACTTCAGGAAAATTCTGAGAACTTAAAGAAGGCCAAGAATCTTTAGTTGAAGATGAATTTATCTAAAATTCTATGTACTTCACTGCTTCTTCAAATATCAGTGAGTTTATGTTAAGCGTGCTGCAATATCTTGATTTAAAAAACCCTGCACAAACCCTTTAGTTATTATATAAATTATGTATTCTCTCTTAAGTATATTTAAGCATTTTAAATCTTTGCTTATTTTCATCGGCGTGACTGGTTTCTAGTATGTTTGTTGTTTTTGTATGTTTCGGTGATTGATTTCACTTCATCGCGTATTTGTGTAAATTGATGTTGTTTTTTTTTATTTGCGTCTTATCATTGTTATTAATTATGCTTATGTTAATTGTCGTTAACTATAACATATATGCTCATAGAATTCATTAGATCAAAATTGCTGATAGCTTAGAACTGGCTGATCAGTGCGCTATCAATCATTTGTACTCCTTTGCTGAGCCGTTCCTGGTTTGTTGGAATGCATCATCAACGAGTCAACAAGTTTCACCGACAGAGTATAGAGATTTCCGTTGAAGTGGAGCTGAACGAGGATGATATGGAGTGGAAACATAAAGTTTGAACTGAAAAATATGGAAAATAATGTTAAGCACGTATGGAGGATACTTGTCTGATTAAAGGTGTCGTTTTGGAACAAACTACCCAACAAACAATTTTAGCTTACGACTAGCTTATACAGGCAAAAATTAGCTGTATAAGCCAATTTTTGGCTGTATAAGCTAATCTGCAGCTAAAATTGTTTGTTGGGTAGTCTCACTGGCAGATGTCGGAACGACGACAAACTTACCTCGTTACCTTAGTAAATCTATTGTTTTTTAATTGTTTTTCAATAGTTACTCAGCTGGATTCTCAAGAATACATAAGGATCAGAATAATGAGCACACGGAGAAGCTTAAATAAGTACTAACTATTTAATGGTAGATTGACTTATCAAAAAGTTGTGGATCACCTGTGCTACACTCATAAAATTCGACACATTTTTATTGGCGAATTTCCATGTGAAATTCCACATGACTTTCATGTGTCCACACATAAACAGAATCCACTCAGAAGTACACATGAAATTTATGAGTCAAATGAAAAGTATGTGTGGTTACACATGAATTTTATGTGTACACATAAGAACTATGTGTCCTACACATATATATCATTAGATTATCAGATTGCAAAAATTCATGTGTGGGACACATAAAAATAATAATTGAATTTTTATTAGTGTACTATAGGAAGGAAACGGAAACGGTGCAAACAATTCTCTGGAATAACCTTTCCTGTGCTACCATGAGAAGGAACGGGTTAAGGGATCCTGTAGCAGGGGTCAATTGCGTTTTTACACCAATACATGCCGTGCGACAGCTTTTTCTGCAAGCTTTTTCATAAATAGGCATTTGATAGACTTTACATGGATTAGTGACCATATTGGCCGCTCTCGGGACCTCCGGTATGCCCCTGGGGGAACCTGGAGCAGAGGACAATTGCATTTTTACAACAAAACATGCCGTGAGACAGCTCATTCTTCATGGTCTAGTGGAATGTTGTACCATTCTTGGATCAGAAGATGTTCAAGCGTTTTCAACGACGATGGAGGAGGAAAAACGCTTCGAATACGAGATTACAACGTCGACCAAAGTGGCTAATTTTTTTTTAAATCCGTTGACTGTGCTGGCCATGGCAGGTGTGTAAAGTCCTCGTCGTGTTCCGCACTACAGGTTTCCCTCAGGACATTCCAGTCAATATGGTCATCCATAAAAGGTCAATGTGGTCAATGATCCACTTCAATTCTATAGAAAGCATATTCATGAAAATCCATGAAGAAAGAGCTGTCGCACGGCATGTTTTGGTGTAAAAATGCAATTGTCCTCTGCTCCAGGTTCCCCCAGGGGCATACCGTAGGTCCCGAGAGCGGACAATGTGGTAAATGATTCACTTTAAGTCTATAGAAAGAATATTCATGATAATCCATGAAGAAAGAGCTGTCGCACGGCACGTTTTTGAGTTAAAACGAAGTTGTCCCCTGCTACAGGTTCTCTCGGGGCATCCCAGTGGTTCCGAGAGCGGCCAATGTGGTAAATGATTCACTTTAAGTCTATAGAAAGAATATTCATGAAAATCTATGAAGAAAGAGCTGTCGCACGACATGTTTTTGAGTAAAAACGCAATTGCCCCCTACTACAGGTTCCCCCGGGGGTATCCCGTGATTCCGAGAGCTGCCAATGTGGTAACTGAACCATTTGAAGTTTAATAAATGCCTATTCATGAAAAACCATGAAGAATGAGCTGTCTCACGGCATGTTTTGGTGTAAAAATGCAATTATCCTCTACTCCAGGTTCCCCCAGGGGCATACCGGAGGTCCCGAGAGCGGCCAATGTGGTCACTAATCCATGTAAAGTCTATCAAAAGCCTATTTATGAAAAAGCTTGCAGAAAAAGCTGTCGCACGGCATGTATTGGTGTAAAAACGCAATTGACCCCTGCTACAGGATCCCTCGGGGGTATCCCGTGATTCCAAGAGCGGCCAATGTGGTCAATGATTCATTTGAAATTTATGGAAAGCCTATTCTTGAAAAACCATGAAGAATGAGCTGTCGCACGGCATGTTTTGGTGTAAAAATGCAATTGTCCCCTGCTCCAGGTTCCCCCGGGGCATACTGGATGTTCCGAGAGTGGCCAATGTGGTCAATGATGCATTTAAAGTTTATCTTAAGTCTATTGACGAGAAACCATGAAGAAAGAGCTGTCGCACGGCATGTTTTGATTGATTAAATGATCTGCCCGCATTCAGAACCCTTCACCAGAACCGATTACAGGGAAATGGCCATATCTCGGTTGATTATAGGCCGACTTTAGTTCTTGACATATGATTTGCTTTAGAAATGGTTCTTCTTCTGTTGTATTTACTAAAAATACATATATTTAACCAGCATCATATATAAAATTTCACTAAACGTTTAGCAAGTTAGACAAGCCCTCCGGAAACCCAGAATATCTCCGGTATCCGGTGACCAGGATTATTTTCGTGGCTACATCGTAGAACAATATTAGTTTTCCAGTCAAATGCTCTTGGAAGATTTAAAATCGGATCATATTTGACGAAGTTACAACACTCCAAAGTTGACCAAAAATTTGCCTATCCTAGTTATTTTGAGTAACCCCTGTATGAACTTCATGGAAGATCTTTGGACTTCAGAGAACATATGTAGACTTCAGATAAATTTTGTAGATTGTAAAGAAGATCGGTGGACTTCAAAGGAATATTGTGGACTGAAATTCTGAGGACCTCGGAAAGATCTGTGGACATCAAGAAAATTTTGCAAAATTCAAGAAAAATATGCGGATCTTAGGGAAGATTTGCAAATGTCTTGGGGAAGATTTGCAAATGTTTTCATTGAATTCCACAGATCCTCCCTGAATTTCACATTACTTCTTTAAAGTCTACATAATTTCTCGGAAGTCCACAGATCTTCCCTAAAGTCTACAAAATTTTCCAGGAGTTCAGTGATGTTCCCTAACATCGATAGAATTTCTGTGAAGTCCACAGTATTTTCCTGACATCTGCAGATCTTCTGTCAAGTTCACAGTATTTATTTGGAGTCCACAGATCTTCCCTGAAGTCTACAGAATTTCCCAGAAGTCCACAGATCTGCCCTGAAGTTCACAACATTTTTTTCTGAAGTCCACAGAATTTCTTGGAAGTCCACTGGTATTCCCTGAAGTCTACGAATTTTTCTTGGAGTTCAGTGATGTTCTCTAAAATCCATAGAATTTCTGTAAAGTCTACAGCATTTCTCTGACATATTTAATGTATTTCCATGTATATTCACCAGCAAAACAACTGATTACGTTTATTCTGAATATAGATCCAAAATAGAATTCACCCGACAGGTGAATTCCACTTCGAGATCTCGAGCTACATTTAAAGGAAGCATCTCTAAACGAGATGTTAAGTATGAAGCAAAAGCTTCATGGCGTCCGCCTTGCGATCCACACCATGCCTTCAACTTGATCCGGGCGTCGATGATATCCGTTTTTCTTTTCTTCGGCTGCCTTTGGACCCTACTTTCAACCGTTTCGTTGGCCGCTTGGGTTTCCCAGTTTTCCTCAATAAAAGTTTCTTCTACGAGTGGCTCTGTACCCGATTGTTCTTCTGTCGGCGTAGGTTCTTGTCTACGGTAATTACCAACGGTGCTGGAAAACACCGTGATCTATTACATTTTTACAATATAAAATCAAGTTTGAAAAAAAAACTTACGACCGAAATTCGCAGTGGCTCTCCAAGAAAATCAGCTCATTGTAGAGCGGCCACTTACAATTGTACACATCGTCGCTTCCTGCTCCGGATGCCGATGTTTTATTAACCTTACGGTTTTCTTTCACGAACCGGTCCCTCACATTTTTCCATTTCTTTTTGGCCTCCGTTTCTACAAAACAAACAAAATAAATACTACATAATTTAAATAAAAAACAGAGATTTCACATTTTCTTACCACTGATCTGCATCTCATTGGCCACCTCACGCCAAGCTTTGTCTTTTTTCCGGAGTTCCGGAACTCTTTCGACGATTTGGCATAAATCGCGGAATGCTTTTTTATGCAGTTAATCAATTTCAAGCTAAAATCTTCGACAAATACCGAATCACTCTCACAACCACTCTCAGATGGATCCATTTTTTTCAATTTGAACTTCGTTTTCGTTCTTGCCGCTGCCGCTTGTTTTGATTGTTTTGAAAAAAAAGCGCGGTTTAGTACAATTCCGCTTTTGCCGTTCCGCCTTCATTCTTATCAACTTGCATGCAACCAAAAATTATATTTGCCGCCACTTGCCGTTGCCGTTCCGCTTCCGCCCCCATTGGGTTCGGCCCTTAACTGTTGAGCCCAAGGGGTGAGACAGCTTCACTATGAGTTGCTTTTTTGCAGCGAGTAACTCGCGAGTAACACACTGTACCTCAAAATTTAGTCGACGTTCATCGATGTTTTTGTCTGGCTACTCCTTGGCTTACTTCGTTTATCGCTTTCACATATTAGACGTAAGTCTTGTTTGTAAACAAAATAGAATTATTCGGCTATGAAAACTATGTGAATTCCAGATTTTGTTCAGAAAATGGCTTGAACGATGCTGGAAAAGCGTCGAAAGGGGGCGCAATGGGGTGGATTTTCATCTGCTTCTCTGTGCCGATTGGCTACTGTTGCTGCTGTTATTGTTTTGGAAGTGCTTTTTTTTCGTATTTCTCCGTTTCAAAACGTTGAATGTTTATTAACTGTAGGTAGGTGGACATAGGCGATTTGTTCTCGTAAAATAACCACAGGAATCGTTTTCAGATGTCCACCGAGGAGAACGTGAAATTGTTGTGGAAATCACTGGCATACATAGATAAAAACCGATTAACATCCGATTCCCAATTCCAGCTCCGAAGGAAACGCTACCAACCACTACCCCAGAATGTTCAACCAGAGCACCAACACAGCCGACACTGCTGAAGTCGAAGAGGAGGAGGACGATGAAGACACAACTCCCAATATTTCCGGTGAGTACGATCCTCATTCGGACTTCAAACCCATCAACGATCTACCCGACGAAATCCAAGTGAAAACGGGTGAGGAAGACGAAGAACTGAGAGCAACTGCCGATGGTTTAGAAATAGTGGAAGCAAAGGGTTCTTGGCGATTGACAGATAAGATAGAGAGCAAGATAGACTTTGCTGACGAGAGACCGAAGAACGAAACATGCTCCGAATATAATGAATAATAGTTAGTGAAATATTTTCTTTAAAGAAGTTATGTTTAACTTCAACGGAGACTTCCTTCGACGGTCGCAGCAGAATGTGGTGTATCGCAGAAAACGGCAGGCTGTTGAGCGATGGGAACGGAATCACTTCGACGAGTATCGGAGGACGGCGGGGTGCGTATAATTTGCCGGATCTGGAGTATTTGGTCAGGCGGATCGAGTTCTTCTACCACATGAAGCCAGTTGTTTGTTGTTGTTTTGCTTGACAGCAGCTTTTCGGCTTCGCATCTTCATATGTTGCTGTGATGTGAAAAGTGAGAATGCAAATTACAGTGATCTTGCTCACTGAGCAATGTGAGTTACTCGAGGTGCCTCAAAAACAACTCTAAAATTGCTCATGATTAGGAGCTGTCTTACCCCTTGGTTGAGCCCTTTGAAGTTCACCGATAATACCACAAGAGGAGACTTGTGAGACCTCTAGCCTATAGGGGTAATGGTCTCAAGGCTTATGCCGCAAGGGCATTAACAGTCATATTACCGAAGTTGCAATATGCCGATGCTAGACCAGAGTGGACCCAACGAATATCTTACATTCAATCGTAAGTCATTTGAAATTGATCAATAAATCCTCTTGACTATCCCTTGACACTTGAAGTGAACTCATAAATGGAATGTGCTGATGACATTAGATGCCCGAATTTAATCATGAGTGAAGTCTGGGGTTTATCCATGAGGCTTTATCAACTGCGCTAGATAAAGGAAGACTAAGTGCGGGTTGTGCTTAATAGGCCGGAAATGGGGTAGTTAACCCTAAGTACTACGTGCTTCAAAGTTTTCTGAAGTCAGTTTTCTAAATCATTTACATTGGACTTTGGGTTCCTCTGAGTTGATGTCTTCTGAATTTGGCTCCAAAGACCTCTGGACCTCCCTTTTAAAATTTTCTGAACATTACCATAAAGCCCTGTATATTAGAATCCTTGTAAGTCATCTAGCGCCAAAGTTTCCCAAACTTCAACCTGCCTTCTAGCGTTGGTTGTAAAGATCTCCTGACGGAAATGCTAAGGAGTTGCCTTCACAGTTTTTTTTTGGGCTTCTGCTCGAAATTGGTCTTCTGATGACCTTTAGAATTGGCCTAGTAGTATTTAAGTTGTCTCCGAAATCCTCAAAACATGGTCTAGGAGGCCTCCCAGCAAACAATTTGAGCTGATTGAAAACTGAATAAGCTATTTTTGACGTAGGACTACATCTGTGGTTTCTATATGGGAGTACACTTTGTGAAAACCAAAAATGGAACATGTAACACAATTATGAAAGATTAGGCACGTTAATTACTCAGCTACACCTGGACCAATTTCAACAATTTTTTTTTTTTTTTTTTTTTTTTTTTCCTTTGGTTTTTGTTTTTTCCGTCGATCTTGTTTTCCGTGCTGAGCACCAATGCTACCGACGTGCCAGGAAGGCAGCTCCCACACCTGGACCCTACCTATCGACCCATCAACTCATGAACCGGGGACCAACGGCTTTACTTCCCATCCGAAGGAAGGCGTGATCAGAGATGTTATGCCTCAGAACATCCCGGCGGCGCCGACTGGGATTGAACCCAGGCCTGCTGGGGTGAGAGGTAATCACGCTTACCACTACACCACCGGCGCCGTTAATTTCAACAATTTACCACCAATATATCAGAAATATTTATACGCATCTGTTTAATTCAAGACTTTACCATTTTTAGAAATGTCACTATTGAAAACTGCACGAATGTACAACTGTTGCTATGATAATTAAAATGATCACCGATTGCCTGCGAAAAGCGAGTTCCCTAACATTGATTTCAAAGTTGAATTCCATCCGGTCTCCCCAAACAGTGTTTATTCAATCACCGCGTGCTGAGTGGTGGTGTTCTCCAGTATACAACGAAAGGCTCCCCACAAGCAGCTAGCTATCAAGGCTTTTTTTTTTAATTCTTTATTTAAGAGATTTTTAGTCTTAGGCTAGTTCACCTTTAATGAGCTATCAAGGCTGGCCTCAACCGCTGATCGGATTAATTTCCAATCACCGCGTGTGGTGGTGTCCTTTCGTTGGCATCATCATCATCATCAGCAGCAGTGCTTTTGACACGTGGCGTTGAACATTGTTCTCCAGTACACAACGAAAGACTGCCTTTAAGCAACGAGCTGCAGCTCACATGAGCATCCATAGAAGGAGGAAGAAGCCGCACCGCTATTGATCGGAATCAGTAGCTTTTCGTGAGTCGCTGTGGACCATCTATGTCAAGCGCGTCATTCTATAGAGTATAAACAAAGAGAACCCCGCTCAAATTCCTATTCCTAAACAAAACACAAGTTCATGCTGCAGTTACCAAATAAGATTTATTATATCCATTTTATCCATGAGGCATCTGGAATTGTCTTATAAATAAAATAAATTACTTGAGACCTTAGGCTCAACTCTATCTCCACGGATATCGTAAGGTCTCTAGACTTAGACCACGAGGCTATTAAAGATAATCCTTCAGCTGGATTGACCCATCTGTAAAATTGATCAATATAGCCTCGAGACTAACTCCTAAGGCATTGGGTCACTGAAGCTCGTAAGGCCTCAGGCCGTTAAGGCCCAAGCGCAATGAAGCGGAACGGCAGCGGAAAAGCCCAATCTGAGTAATCCTACTTGTCGGATTGAAAACTAGTTAGAACCAAATCGTCCTCCGTTAGGCATCTTGATGTCTTTGTGACAACTGTCAAACTTTCCGTTTCCGTTCTGCTTCTGCCCACATTGCGTTTGAGCCTTTGGGATTGATTTGTATTTGAGGCTGAATGACTTAGCTCACAAGGCCATTAAATACAACCCATAAGTCATCCGGAGTTGATCAATGAAGTTTCAAGGCCTCTGAAGATAACTCATAAGAACTCTGGGGCATCTGGAGCTGACCTTAAAACCACACAAAATTTTTTATGAGCCCTCTCTAGTCCGCAAGGCTTAAGATCTCGGAGAGATCTCTGAAACACAACTATAAGGCTTCTGAAGTAAACCCACAAGAGCTCTACACGCTAACTTCTGCTTACTCACCAGGTGAGTCGATCGTACTCACTTTCGTCCGATGTATCGAGTTGTCAAAAATTGAGTAAACGAGAAATGTCAAACTGAGTAAAAGCCACTCAGTCAGCAAAATCCTGGACTTGGAAAAAATGCCAGTCATGTCGGAGGAAAGTTCATAGAAAATGTTACTCAAAACCGGCTGGAATGCCTTCAGGTAAGTACGAATTGCTTAGGGAAACGGTGTTGAACCGTTTTTTGCTCCGGTAGAAGGAATCCGGAGCAGGCAATTTCCATTTCCTTGAATGAAAACCAAAATAAAAACCCTCCCTGCAACTGAAAATACCGGCGAGTGGATTTGACTCAGTCTACGTGAGAACGTAGTTTACTCAAAAGTGAGTCAACATAAGGCTACTCAATTTTGAGTAGCCATACTTGCCGCTGAGATGAGTACATTCGACTCAATTTTGAGTTGACCAGAATAAGCGTGTAAGGTTGACCCGGAGACATCTGGGGTTGATTCTTGAAAGGGGTTATTTGACTTAGACTGTAAGGCCATTGCTGATAACCCATTATAATCATAAGTCACCCGGAGTTGATCCACAAGATTTCCGAGAGTAAATAATACGGTCTCTGCAGTCTATTAATGAAGCTTTTCGAACAACTTTGTAATCACTCTAAAACGACAAAAATGTCTTACAAGCCCTTTCTAGCCCACATGACCATTAAAGAAAACATGTGAGATAAATCCACATGACTTATTTAAGAAACAAATCAAATGACTTATTTATGGGATAAGTCCACAGACGACCTACGGGACTAAAATTTAGGAAAACTTAAAAGAATTTTGAGGATATCTCAATCTAAAAGACCTATTTCCAAAGGGTAAGTCACTCAGCACATTGTGCCGAAATTAGATTCGGCACAGCTTGGGCACATCCATCGGCACACCTTTGGTATACCTTTGACATACCTTCGGCACACCTTCAGCACACCTTCGGCACAATATCGTAGGCATTGGATTGTTGTAAATATGGAAGCTCTGCTGGACAACTGTCATTGAAGTTGTTCACAACATTACGTGCTGTTTGACTGTATAATCAGGAACATCCTCTAATGGAATATACCAGAGGAACTCAGACCAGCAGTTCACTTATAGATCTAAATACGAAATGTAGGTTCTAGAGTGGGCTCAAGAGAAAGAGGCAGTTCATCAGATCCCATTAGTACCCTTAATTCACTAAAATTTCACACAAACGCCACTCCCCGCGTCATCCTCAATCCGATTTATCCTTGCGATTTCAAACCAAAACATTCAAGGTGTCAGAAATACCGGGTTGCCGGGATGGGTATTTAACAAACAATCGCAGCTAGCTCTATGACCGGCACAATCGGCACAACTGCGGTACACTGACAATAAAGATGACCCAAGATTGGTGTGCGGAGTGACCTACCCCTTGCCTAGTTCAAAGATAAACAAAAGTGAGAGGCAAGTTCAGAAGGGAACTTCCGGGCCTGTTCCATCGAAATTATGAATCGAGTCCAGAGGACTTCTAAATAGTCAAATATAGAAGTCTTCAGTTTGTCTAAAGACCGCCGGTCTTTAAGACTACCATAATATACATCGCAAAATCATCCACACACTGAAAATATTTTTTCGTTTATTTTCTCACGCTCCTTTCGTAAAAATGGGTTTCGTATATAAAACATATTTTTCGCTAATTGTGCGAATTATTCGTATTGCATTTCGTCAGGTACAATGCTATCATAACGCATTATTCGTATAATACATGAACTGAATTTCGTATGGAAGTAACACGAGGATCATCCGTGAATTCGTGAACATTACGAAACCATTCGTTTACCTACGAAACCCATTCGTGCACATAGCTAGTATGCACGCATGTCATTCGTGACAATTACGAAATCATTCGTTCTTGTACTAATTGTATTCGTTTGTGGTGTGAATGTTTACGTACAATGACAGCCAGAATAAAACATAATATTTGTGAGTGAAGAGTGAGATAAGTTACTCGATTCGTTTGGCATTAGCATGTGGAACTGTGGCGGTTTGGTGTTGGATATTATTGGACCGATTCCCAGTGTCCAAGTGCCCATAATACTCTGCAACTGCTACCAAATAAACAGATTTCCAATCAACAAGGGAATACGTAACATGGAGGAGCAGACATTGATCAACCTGAGAATCTTGTCGTATACGAGCTGTCGATATCGGCCGCGGCGCTGACTACGGTTTGTTTTACTTGCTGGAGATCAACATGACGGATGCGTTCTACTACTACTACGTTGCCATCCAAGAGTTCAAGAACTATAGCAGGAACGAGTAGTTTACGGTCCTAGGAGTTGGTAAGTAATTAACTTCCGTTTTGAAATTCGTTATGGAACTAATCTTTTATTTAATTTTATCCACAGCATGGCGATTTCTTCCCAAATGAAAAGGTGGCCGATTTGGTGCGTGTTTTATGAAGTGAATACCCGGACTCCAACCTGGACGGAATTTTGAGCGGGGGCACTTTCGACAGAATTAATCGCCTAGGTCAACCTACATCGGCGTCATCGGTTTGGGATACTTTTCAAGAACGTGTCTGCGGCCGAGGAGCTTCCGGTCGACTTTCTTCTAGAGGTTCAAGGTATCTCGACCAAAGTGGGTCTTGTTCATCGGTGGGCTCGATATGGGTTTTGATTTACGCTGCTGTTTTTTTGATATCAGTGCATATGAGAATGTAGTTTACAATTATAAATACATTTTGAATTCCAAAAAAAGATTATTTTATTAATGAACGAAAGTTTCGTACAATCTACACACGTTGTTTTATAAGTATACGAATGTTTCCTATTATTTTCAATTGATCGATGTTTTCTCACGAATAATTTGTATTTATTTTATGAAACATTCGTAGCGCGTGTAGCAGTGCTTCGTAAAATATAAGAATATTACGCAGTAAATGATTTTGAGAATTTGAACGAAACCTGCTTCATAGATATTACGAATCTATTTCGTTGCAGATAACAACGAATGAATTCGTCAAACAAACGAATGCATTCGTTTAATAAATGAAATTTTATTTTCAGTGCATTGGATGTTTCTCAACGTTATTTCACCTTCCTATGATTCACACTGCTATCGACCATGATGCCATTCATTCCAAGTCGAATAATCTACAAACGAAACCATACCAGACAAGACAAGTGTAGAAGAGTACGAGTCATCAACTTCCACCACCACGACCTGCCACCGCTCTCTCTCCTTTCCTGACTACGACTTCGGCCGGCCGAATGCCCGCGAGTGATAATTGATATTTATTGTTTCAATCACTTCTGCAGGCCACCTCGACTGTGTGACCTATAGACGCAAGTATCTTTACGGCTAACGCGCTGATTGACTTATGGTTATTACAGTAATTAGGATCCTGAGTCTCCGATTGGTATTGCTGGCGGTGCTGCCAGGTACAGTCGTCACACAGCACAGATTCGTTTTCAGAGGGGTTTCACACTTTCAAGGCCATTCGGTTGCACCTCCTCCGGTGGTGGACCGCCGGCAGGTGAAAATCACCGGATACTCAATCTCCGGACCGGTGCGATAATTGTCCCCTATATTGAGTCACGCTTCTTTGGTTGTCGCAATGCCAAAAATGGACGCCGTTTGTTTTGATTGCCGATCGATGTGTTTGGTTTTCTAACCTTGATCACAGATCCGATTGTGGCGGCGATGGCGGTGCTGGTGGCCTGTCATTTTTAAACAAATCATCACCACTTTACTGTCAAACTTGAAACAGTTTTGGGAAAAGTAAAAGAAGAAGTGAAGTTATGAAATTGAATTTTTAATTTTAGTCCCGCGCCCGACAGCACCAGCTAATGAAAACTTTTCGGGCACTTTCTGAATAATTCATTTGGAAAATTTGTCGGCGAGTGATGAAGGAAAAATAATTTTCGCATGGAAAATTTTCACCAAACAGCGCGAAATCAACAAGTAAACGAAGCAACCTAAAGTTTACCGGAGTGGAATCGGCAAGCAATTAGATCCCGAGCTACTTAGGGCTCGGTCCTGGGCCCGTCCCGCGGGAAGGAAGGAAAAGGAGCAAAGTTGCGGTGCTAATGGCTGTGCTGCGGCTCGCGGAAATTTATCCAAGTAGGCAGCGGGAAGGTAGTTGGCAGCAGAACCCGTTTCTTTCAAAGAAGATTAAAGTTTGAACTTTTCTGTAGCGGCCGATTGGAGCGTAGCAAGCCGGGCGAAAGTGTTAACCAGGGTGAAAAGTTTTTGCAGGCCGAGTTCGGTTCAAGGTGGATTTGAGAAGAGTGAATAGCAACTTGTTTGTAAACAAAAAAGAAGATTCTGATTCTCAGTACCAGCCTTTCCAGCAAAAACGCACTTTATATTCAAATGGCATTAAGTGCATTGAAAGGCGTGTGTGCGTGTTAAAGTAAGGTGTTGGAGGCGCCGTCAAGAAGGTCAAGAGCTGGGTACTGCGGACTCACTCAATATGCTTGTCAACTGAGAGCCAATGTGATGTGTCAAACAGGAGCCAAAATTTAGCAATTCAGTGCCAACATTACAAAGGGGCGTAATTGCTTTTGTAAACATGGCTTTAGCTATCGATTTCTCACAAATAAAAGTCCATCCCTTCAAATTAACAATGCTAGCTGGCAAAGGTTTTAATTCACGAGAAATCGACGGCTAAAGTCATTGTTTACAAATACAATTACGCCCCTTTGAAATGTTGACACTGAATTATTGTAGTTACTGTTACCTTTTATCAAGTATAATCATCTCATAGAATTGAACATCACTTCTCGAGTAACATTTGGAAAGGGCCTATGTCCAAAACGTAAACAAATCGGGTTAGCACCGCTTGATAGCTACTAATCATGTAGGAAAGTTCCGCATAATCGAGAAAAATCATTAAAAATAACTCGATTTTCGATACAGCCGATCAACGAAATTTTTCGATTCATTAATAGGCCCGCACGCTAAAAAGGCCATTCATTTATTTCATTTCATTGATAAGCCTAGTGACGTAGAAGGGCCGATGATTGAAAATTTTAAAACCAAAGCTAGGCCCTACTGCTTGAGGCAGGACCGATGATTTGTTTTGAATTTATTTGACATTGCGAAAAGGCTTTGCAAAGGGCGTACCATTTCTAGGAAATCTTCCTCGTTTTCTTCAGGTTTCTCTTCAACTTTCCGTATTCCAACTCTACCATTGAACTTTTCACTTCGGACACCTGCTCGGGCTTGCCCGATGCCTGCTTCGCACCAAAATCCAGATCTTCCAAGAAACGAACGTGCCGGCTTATTGTAATCCATCCGCTTTTTTTTATCAAGAAAACGGTAAGCTTTCTGTTGATTGGAGTACCCGACGAAAACCATCTTGCGGGCTTTACCCTCCATCTTCTTCCGCTTTTCCGCTGGAATCTGCACCCAGGCTTCATTTCCATAGATTCGCAGGTGTTCGAACGAAGGCTTACGACCGTACCAACGTTCATAGGGACTCATACCAATCGATCGTGATGGCAATCGATTTTGAATATACGTGGCAGTATGTCGTCTCCAACCCGGCTTCCAACAGCACGCACATTGTCATTTCCTTCAGATAGCGGTTTCGTCTCTCCGCCACCCCATTCTGCTGCGGGGAGTACGGAGCAGTTAACTGGCTGACTATCCCTTCGCTTCTCAGAAATCCCTGCAGTTCCTTCGCAACATATTCTCCACCACCGTCTGACTGCAGCACACGAGGAGTTTTCCCGACTTGAGTTTTGCAGAAACGAACGAAATCCTTCACCTTCGCAGCGACCTCTAATTTTCTCCGCAACAGATATACGAAGGCCATGCGATAATAATCGTCGATGAAAGCCAGGAAATATTGATTGCCGCTGGGAGTAGCAGCCAACGGACCACTGACGTCACTATGGACGACATCTAAAATCTCCTTCGAACCTCGGTTGGCAGCCTTTGGAAACGGGGTCCGGGACATTTTCCCTTCCAAACAGCATTGACACACCATACGCACACCACAATCGACCAACTTCATACCTTCAACTGTGCCGTTCCTGTGAATGGCCTTGATCACTTCCGGGTCACGATGCTGGCAGTTGAGTGTGTGGGACAGCTGGACGCTCACCATCGCTTGGTTAGGAACGCGTAACTTGCAGAGACTACCGCAACGATCAGCCACTACAGCAATTTCTCCACCGATTTTCCGGATTTCACAGCTATTTTCACCAAATAACACACAGAAGCAGTTTTTTGCGAGGGTACTCACCGAAATCAAGCCGCTTGCCAATTTCGGAACATACAGCACGTCTGACAGCAGAATATTCACCGGACATCCGTCTACCTGGATTCCGGTTTATCTTCCCGCTGCCTACACCTTCAACGACTGCCTTTTCACCGTTCGCCAGCATCACGCTCATCCCCTTCTGCTCCTGTAGAGATTCAAAGAAACTTCTTTTTCATATGCTTCGAGGCTCCGCTGTCTACAAACCAACTCCGATGTTCTGCATTCCCAGCAATCCAAGCAAACGGTCCGTTGAAAACATTTTGCACCTGCTTTGCCTTTGCTGCGTCTTCCTTTTTCGGCTGGCTTGCTGTGATTTCATCCTGCTTTTTCTCGGATGCTTTCTGCAGACTCCGACAGTTACGCTTCAGATGACCAGGTTTCTGACAATGGAAGCAAACCCGTATCTCTTGACTTCCACTAGCCCTACTATCGTGTCGTTGCTGACGGTGCTGGTGACGATATTCCACCTTCAACGCTTTTCCTCCTGCAGCAGCAGCTGATCCGGACCGTTCACGTCATTTTTCGGCTTCGGAAAGTAGCTTGGATTTCACTAATTCCAAAGTAAGCTTTGCACTAGGGCGCTGCTCGAGAGCCGTCACTAAAGCATCGAACGAATCCGGCAATGAACAAAGCAGCATCGCAACCTTCAACTTATCCGGGATGGGATCTCCGACATCCACAATACGCTGCAACAGCTCGGTGAACTGCTGCAACTGTTGGTCCATGTCTCCATCTTCACTCAGCCCCAAATGCGTCAGCTTCTTGAGCAAGTACACCTCCGATCCCTTGTCGTGGTAATCCTTCAAGGCTTTCCATGCATCCTTGGCACTGGTACAACTTCTCACCCAACTTGTCTGGCTGTCATCAATGCACAGCCCAATCGTCGCGAGAGCCTTCAAATCACTCTCGTCCGTAAGAACAGCCGGCCTTGGCTTACTGATAACCTGCCATAAGTCCTCCCGAGCCAACAACATCTCCATCCGGAACTTCCAGGATTGGTAGTTGTGGTTCGTTAGCTTCGGGAGCGGGAAACGTTGCTGATCCGCCATCTTCCTTTCTTCTCATCCGCTCACGGGAACACCACTTTTCTGCTACGGGAACCGCCGGAAACTTTCGCGATTTTACGACCGAAATTTCAACCGATCCGCGCCACTAACACTGGGCCCATAACCTGTGGGCGGACAAGGGGCACAACAGGTAAAAAAACACAGTGGAAAATCGGATTAACAACGCGGAATAAACGTACAAATCGCGAGAACTTTTCGGAAACGTGTTTTTAATAGTAACGATCAAAGAAAGAACATTTTTGTTAGAACAAAGTTGTTTGCCATTCTTTTGCTGTTGCTGCAGTTTCGCATGGGCCGTATTCACGCTACGGTACTACCATAGAGGTAACTCTAAGACCACTGGATCCCGAAGAAAATCATGATTATTTTTGGCTCACTCAGTACCAGAACAACGGTCCCAAGCAGTCCCAAGCTATTTCACTCACCCCTGCATGTTCTGCATGAATCCACACACCCCTGATGTTATCTGTCAAACTTTCATAGCGAATCAAAACAAACATAGTGTAGTAATAGAATTTCAACTAGAATAAGGTACGTTAATCGTTTGCTTGGGACCAATAGGCTACTAAAGTGGTGAGCCAATTTAAAATCGTTAGTTTCGTATTGATTGTTGGTACTACACTGCAACAGTCTTGACGGATAGAGGAAGTCGTCGGAGTAACGGATACCCTATTGACCTTTTTGACGTTTAATCATCTTTCTCTATCTAGCACACATGGATGAATGGACGGTTTGTTTTCCCACTAAACTGTTTCCCTCTTGCTCACACTCGTTCGCTTTAAATGGTACAGTAGTGTGCGCCGATCAAACCGAGGGGGACGACTCTATCTACAATGCAGGAAATATTGTGTTTTGCTGTGGCTAGCTGCGCTGACGCTGAGTCGATAGAAAGAAGATTTACCACGATTTTGAATATTTCCTGCAAAAAGATGATGCGCGATGCACGTAGATGCGAGAAATGAGAGAAGATTTTTCAAAGATTTCTTCGCTAGTGTGAGATTTTTTGAGCATCTAGAATTGAGATTTAGATGTGTCGCCCCCCTCTGATTAAACGTCAAAAAGCTCTATAGAGTCGGGACCTGTAGAAACACTAAGTCCTTTGTCGAGTGCCCACAGGCCGGCGCCTGTGGTATAATGGTAAGCGTGACTGCTTTCTAACACCCCGATGGGTCTGGGTTCAATCCCAGCCGAGGTCGGTGGGATTTTTCTGAGGCATAAAAATCTCTGGTCACGTCTTCCTTCGGAAGGGAAGTAAAGCCGTTGGTCCCGGCCCATGTGTGTTGTTGAATGGGTGCGATATCCTACGCAGGTGTGGAAGCTGCCTTCCTGCACATTCGATTGGCGTCAATGGATGGCAATCGATGTCCGTTGGTGATTGGCACTAGAATTGCGGAACAGAGACCGACGTTAAATAAAGGAAATAATAAGAAGAAGAAGAAGAAGAAGAGTGCCCACAGAAGGTCGTTCAGGGTGAAGTCCGAGTTATACTTCGCTGGTGTTTGGTATTTTTTTCTTCTTCTTTATTTAGGAGATTTTTAGCCGGAGGCAAGTTCATCTCCGCGGTGTTTGGTAGAAAATTAACGTGATTCCGTTCTGCTGTATCCTTCGCCATTTGGAACAATGGAGAATAGATAGAGGTCGCCGAACTCTCGCAGTAGTGCTTAGCCATTTTTTTTGCTTTGATGAGAGCCTTTTTTTATACAGGGGGGAATCTGCTCACAGACACCTGAGAAAGTAACTCAGGGTGTGGGGATAGGAGAATTGCCTCTAGCCGTACTCTAACGCTCTAGTCGGGCAGTAGGCAACTGCTGCTCGGCACGCCACACTCGTTGTAGTTCCGAAACTATGTGGGTGACCGCAGTCACCACCGCGCTCCAGTTCTCGGTAGTACCACACATCCTAGGGATGATGTTATCCGGACTGGTATCCACTCCGCATATCGCTAGCATAACGCTCATTACTGGCTCAAAGCGTGGACAGGCGAACATAACGTGTTCCGCCGTCTCTTCGACACCAGCGCACGCGGGGCAGGTGGGAATTGGTGTAGCGAACGGGCTATCGCCCCCAGCACGCGCTGTTGAACGCGTTCTACACGTCTAGAGTTACCACCGCGTAGTAAAGAATATCCCTTAGTTTCCGGTGGACCACCTCTGCCGTCTGGATGAGATCGCGGATGGCTTCCACCGTAGATCTGCCTTTGCGGAACCCGTACTGGCTGCTTGACGACAGCCCTGATGTGCAGTCGCTTGCCTCTCAGAGTGTTGACCGTCTGACACATTTCTGCCGTAGTGCTGCTTAGAGATATTTTAACAACGAATTCTTCCCATGATCGACACTTAGCTTCGTTCACTTCCTTCTTGGCTACTGCCTTCGCTTCCTGGAATTTTTTTTTCAGGACATCCGCTGTAACTGTATCCGCTGCTCTGGTACGCTTCAGTGCTCTCAACCATTTTTGACGCTGATATTTTCACCTCCGGGCACCACCATGGTACCGATTTAGGACCAACTCGATCGGATGTTCGAGGTATGCTAGCTGTTGCTGCAAACAGTATCCGGTCGACGAACTCTTCCACTCCAATTTCATCACCCGGTTTGATGCTGCTAGCAATCAGCCGTTCAAACGATGTCCAGTCCGCTTGATTATAGAGCCATCTTCTTCGCTTCGTTGTAGCCTGTGCGAATTCAAGTGAGGAAACTGTGATCGGAAAGTGTTCGCTACTGTGTGTGTCCGAGAGAGCTCGCCAGATAAAATTGGGAGCTGTAACTCTTGTCAAGGGCGAGGTCAAGGGTGACAATTATTAACCACCCTTTTAACGCGTTTGCAATGAGCGTGTGTCTTGTCTGTTATGATTTGTTTTTATTTTGGTCGCACGCTCATGAAACATACTCATTACTGTTGTTTCAATATATATTATTAATCGTAGTTTTTGTCTTTAATTCTATTCAAATAGTTATGTTAGGTGATTTAGAATGTATGGCAAAAATTATCGTTTAAAATTGTTCCGCGTTTGTAATGAAGTTAGGTCCCGTTTCTCCTCCCGCTGCAAAATAAGGCGAAAGCATAAATCAGCATAATAGTCGAGCGCAGTTGCAAGAGAACGATGTCGTTTTTGTTATTGTCCGTGATTGTCAGTAGAAAAAAAAGTTACAATCCACGAAAGGAGTACGACGCATTTTTGCCCCGTCCGTTGATTTTCCGGAAAAAGTAAGGAGATTGCGGGTTTTCGTAGCGTGCGTCAGCTGGACGTATCATCCCCAGCATCGTCGGGTGTGTGATAGTGAAGTTCCCCCGAAAAGTGCCGGCCCGTGGATTGTGAACTGGGCATAGTGAAGGGTGTTGGATCGCCGGCATTGGGAAGCTAAGCGTGAAGGAGCCTCTCGCTTTCCCGGCCAACCATTAAGCATCCGTTAAACACCCGCCGCCCCGACTGCGGTGGCTCAGCCAATAAAGCCAGTCTCGCCAACGTCACCCAAATCCGAACGTCTTTGGGGGGAGTAACCTGCTCGTAGCCGCCCAGCCGGGGTAAATCGGGCCAGCTGGCAGGTAAGCCGCAACTTACAAAGCAAGCATCTCGGAACAGATCGAGAGGTATATGGCTGAAAATTAACCGGTTTGCTGGGTAAATCGGAGTGTGCGGTCCATCGTTCAGGATAATCAGCTGTTCAGTCAGCGTTTTCTCGGCGACGGCGCAGATAATCCTGTAAACAAGTCGTCTAGCTCGGTATGACATTGCTGGGAACTGGGAGGGATGTATATCGACACTACTGTCATTGGTTTCGGAAGTTGGATCCGAACTGCAATAGCTTGGAGGTCGCAGTCGATTACCAGTTACGGCTGCCAGTTTTAAGAAGTAAAGTGTAGTTCTTTCCGGCGAAGTCCGCTGCGATAAACCGTTTGGTGGCTATTGTTGACTGACAGTGGATTTTCGGTTGGCACTACATGCCGACGATTGCTTTCGTTGGAAAGTGGCCATGTCGGTGCATTTGATGTAAGTGGTTGATATCGAGGCAGTATCGTTGTAGCATAGAGGTAACTCTAAG
The DNA here is from genome assembly GCF_037179485.1 of Ochlerotatus camptorhynchus. Classification (NCBI taxonomy): domain Eukaryota; kingdom Metazoa; phylum Arthropoda; class Insecta; order Diptera; family Culicidae; genus Ochlerotatus; species Ochlerotatus camptorhynchus. The sequence continues at coordinate 2,083,384 of NW_027040553.1, forward strand.
ACTACTAGGTCCCGAAAAAACGTTCCCAACTTTTTGGCTCAGCTCTGGTACTATCTTCGGTCCCAAACTAATCGATTCACCCCTCGAAACATAGGAAAATCCACTAACCCCTCATTTTATCTGTCAAATTTTCATAGCGAATCAAAACAAACATAGTGTAGCAGTAGAATTTCGACTAGAATGGGGTACGTTAATCGTTTGCTTGGGACCAATAGGCTAGTCAAGTAGTGAGCCAATTTCAAATCGATAGTTTCGTATTGATTGTTGGTTGTAGGTAGGTTGGTGGTACGTGGCTCTAATGTTTCATAATCGACCGTAGAGAGGGATTCTCCCGCAACGGGTTGGGGTAAGACGTCCCGGACGGATCCTCCAGCCTGCTGCGTTCTCTCCTGTGAGAGTGACGGGGTACAACACTTTCCCTCTCTTCAAATCGATCGTTGTCGTTGTCCGGTATGTATTGCTGGTCGGTAAACGTTTGGAGTAATGGATCTTATCGAAGATACTGACTAGGGGCGTCTTTTCGATCTCATCCTCGTCGACGCTTATCGTTTCGTAGTCGGGCTTCTTCAAAGGTGGGCTTTGCCGGCTGGGTTTGTTGTTGTTGCTCCTGTCGTGCCTTTTCCTCTTCTTGTTGTATCTCGTTCGTGACAACACAACACGTCTTATCTCGACCGATTCACAAACAGATTTAAATAGGTCTCAATTAAGGAGATAATCGGCTCCTATATAATCTACCGGAATAACCGTGAAAATCGAATAAATAATATTCGCAAGTAGGTGAAAAATTGCCATATAATTCGTGAAATCTTGATGTGAAATTTGTTGTGATAATGCGATAAAAAATGGTTTATCAATAGAGCAAGGAACGGGGCAGGCGGAGCTGTTACCATCAACCGTTTGTTTAAAATCCGCCTTGCAAGCATGTGGATAAATAAGATGAAAATAGTGCATGATGAAGCATGAAATGTATTGATAGTGAATGGCTATAATTGTAAATATGCTGTGTATCTAAGTTTAGTTGGTGATGTTGCAATTTATTCTTTCTAGTGAACCACAAGAAAAAAACATGGTGTTCTGATCAGCCATTGTCTCACCGAATTGTAAAAGGCCTTTAGCTATTGCTATCTCCCTTTATAAGTGCATGTGATGGTTGAGTGTAAATAATATAAAAAAAGGGTCAATATACGAACCAGACTTGTGTAGATACTCATTACAATCAAAAGTGGTTCGATACATTGAATCATCAGTAATGGTGCTGGTAGAAACCATCAGTGTTTTTGCAACGGTACCAATGGAGCAAATTAGTCGCAAGAGCGGCTCAGATTATTTTCTTTCTCATTTTTTTTACTCTACTAAAGCTGTCTGATTGTTGAAAATAGTGTGAATATAGTTATTGTAATTTAAGTTTATTTTTTTCCCCTTTTTCTGAATTTTAGCATAGTGATGAATTAAATGGAAGATGATAAAGTAATGGATGTGGAAGAGGAAAATCTGCAAAATAAATCGGATGACGATGTAGCTTCTTGCTCTTCGTCTATTTTGAATACGCCTCGTCGAGAGAGGCAAGGAGATAAGGATGATGATGCTAGTGACTCTGATGAAGATGGTATCAATGTAACGTTACTGTCAAAACCACCAGTTGATATTTTGAATACTCAATCCAGGCAGGACCAAACTGGTACTAAACTGAAGGGAGAGTCAATGAAACCTCTAAGTGGGGCTGGGAAAAAACGATTTAAACGTTTAATTGAAGATGGAGTAGACCCTGTAGAAGCTCGCCGTCTGGCTATCTTTCCTTTGCTCACTCCCAATTCGGACGCAGCTAAGCATTTTCGATACAGTGAGTCAAACAGTAGTGGTGACAATCCGCGACCAAAGAAGCAGGGTCGTCCCACGGGATCGAAACTGCCTTTGGATTTTAAATCAGTACAGCATCGTTTAGATATAATTAGAGCAGAGTCCTCTGGACATTCCAAAGGTACAGAGGGTAGAATCAAACCATCGTATAGGGATGTAGTTAATAGCGTGAAGATAGGCATACTTCCAAAAGGCTACCCAACTTCTGAATTAACAATGCAGCAGCTGATTGCAACACAAAAAGCTGTTCTTAACAAAGTGGTCCATCAACGTAAAGAAAAGATTAAACCTAAATTTAGCAATTGTTTGTTCAGACCAGGTTACCTTATTCTTATTTGTAAAAAACCAGGAAACATCTGACTGGATAAAAAGAATAATTTTTAGTATAATTCCTTGGGTGGGGGCAGAGCTTATTGCGGTTGATGAAAATCAAATCCCGCAACCAGAGACATTAATTGGGTTCTTTCCCATGAGTGCAGAAGATAGCAACGAAGACATTCTTGCTCTTCTAGAAGCTCAAAATGAAGGTTTAGTAATTGATAGCTGGAAGATATTTATGAGGAAAATAATAAATAAACGTCATGTGGAACTCACCTTTAAGGCCCATGCGCAATGACAGCGGAAGCGGAACGGCAGCGGCAGCGGAAAAGCCCGAACTGAGAAAGCCTACTTGTCGGATTGAAAACTAGTTAGAACCAAATCGACTTCGGTTAGGCATCTTGCTGTCATTTGTGACAACTGTCAAACTTTCCGTTTCCGTTCCGCTTCCGCCCACATTGCGCTTGGGCTTTTAGCGTTGATGTGATATCAATGAGATCGTTAGTGGAATGTGAATTTGTCTTGGATTACAAATTTGGGAATGCTCCTATTAGGAAGAAAGTCCCGAACATAAATTGATCGGAAAAAATGGAAGTTGAACGAAGTACAGAGGCCAACAGTGTTGATAAAAGGACCTGTGGTACTGGTGACGATGTGGGTAAAAACATCACCAACCTGAATGTCCCAGGACCAAGTGGTGTCCACAACACTCGAAGAACTCCGATTAAAGCTAATGAGGCTAACAGTATTACCACAAGGACCTGTAATAAAACTGGAGACGATAAAGTGGGTGGAAACACAACTAATCACAATGTCCCAGGTCTGATCGGTGTCCAATATACTGAACGGCTTCTTTCAAAACCTGAGTATAGAAAGATTAATATTATGGCAAGCAATAATCAATCAAAGAATGACTGCATAACTTTTACTGGGGAATGTAGAAGTACCCAATGAATATGTACATGACTACCGCATTCAATAGTCAAAACAGCATCAAATTCATCCAAATAAATCTTCATCACGCAAAGGGTGCAAGTGCTGTACTTTGCAAGAGATTTATTCAAAGCAAACTGGATATTGCTTTCATCCAGGAGCCATGGTCAGAAAATGGAAACATTTTAGGCATTATTACTAAATCATGTAAGTTAATATATGATCAAACACAGCAGTTTCCAAGATCTGCTATTTTTGTAAATGGAAATGTAAAAATGTTACCTATTACAGAATTTATTAAACGGGATATTGTAGCGGCATCTATTGAAATCCCTACCACGCGTGGAAAAACGGAAATATACGTGGCATCTGCATATTTTCCTGGGGACGTAGACGATGTGCCTCCCCCAGAAGTATCAGCATTCGTTACATTTTGTAAATCACAAAATAAAGCATTCATCATCGGTTGTAATGCGAACGCGCATCATACAATATGGAACAGCACAGATATCAACACAAGAGGTGAGTGGCTACTAGAATATATAACAAAAAATAACGTAAATATTTGTAATGAGGGTACTGATTTTACTTTCATGAATTCCATTAGACAAGAAGTTCTGGATTTAACACTCTGTAGTAACACACTCTCAGAAAAAATACATAATTGGCATGTATCAGATGAAGTATCCCTATCTGATCATAAACATATATTATTTGAATATAAAGCGAATAACATTATCAAAGAAACTTTCAGAGATCCCAGGAAAACAAACTGGGATCTCTATTATTCTAATCTAGCAGCGGGGGGTAGTTTCCTGGAAAAAAGAATTAACACACATAAAGAACTAGAAAATACCTCTCTTCAAGTAACAAACAGAATAATGCATGCTTTTAACAACAGTTGCCCAATCAAGGTAAGATCAACGGATAGAGATGTTCCATGGTGGAATACTAGATTGGAAAATCTAAGGAAACAGGCTCGGAAAATGTTTAATCAAGCAAAGCGTACTTTACAGTGGGATACATATAGGAAAGCTCTTACTTTGTATAATGAAGAGATTAGAAAATCAAAACGCAAAAACTGGAGGCACACTTGTGAAAATATTGAAACTACTCCAGTGGTTGCTAGATTGCAAAAAGTCTTGTCAAACGATCATTCTAATGGTCTAGGTACTCTTAAAAAGGATAACGGGAGTTTTACTTCTAATGCATCAGAAACTTTGAATTTGATGATGCAAGTACACTTTCCAGGATCTCTACCGGTCTTGAATGAAAATACGACTTCCTTAGATACACTGACTGGATCAGAGAAGACCAGCACAGAAGTTTTCGAGGATCCTCATGATATTGCAAAAATAACTGGGCAAAAAATGGCCAGGCAGGACACGCAAGATCTAGCAAGTCGTATCCCAAGTAACAATCTAAATGCTTGTAAGATTTATTCTTATTTTATCATTGTTTTATCATAGCATCCCTTCCAGCCTGTGGTTGTATTACGGTTTTGTGTGCTTGTCATAAAATCAGGCCGTCAAGTCGTCTATAAAACTGTTTTATGACTACTAAATTAAAACTCAGACTTCATAGTTTTAATGGTAGCTGTAAGGTGGTTCTGCATCACTACTTATAACTGAAGAATAAAACCAAAACAAAACATACAATTATGTTTTATGGTACACTTTTTATGACCGATATAAAACTTGAAGCAGTCTTAGACCTTCATTAAAGCTTCATTACAACTATCATCTTTATCAGAGGCCTAAGATTCACAAATAGGAAATATACTGCTACAACAAAAAATACTCTGAAATTTTTTGTCATTATAAAAAACAAATCTATTCAGATAGGGGAATTTACGTATTCTCGGCAACCTAAGCAGTGACGTTCTTTCTATAGCCTTTTTCTCTAAGGAACGCACACATATGCAGTATTGGTTTGTTAACAATCTTGTGCTGCCAGCTGCTTTAACAATTTCAGTCGAAAGAATGGTCAAAAACTGTTTTGAAACGCTTTTACAAAGCTCCAATCTTCTCTAGTGAGAGCGAGTATTGTCGGCAACCAGTTTTTCTTCGGCAACCGTTCCATTTGAACTGCATGTAAATCTGCTGTTCTATTATCGGCAACTCGAAATCAGCTACAATTTGTAGTGCGTGTGTTTCATTTCAAGAAAACCCTGCTAGATTGCTTTTTCTCAGTGGTAAAAATATAGTCAAATTGAAGCTGAAAGCATAAAGAATCGTTTGCATGCATTCAGCGAAGTGTTTTCGTAAGAAAATCCAGTGAAAATAGTGTTTCAATTTGGGTTGCCGAAAATAGTCTGTCATGCCGAAGCCGTCATTTCCCCTATATGAAATGAAAACCCCTTCAGTGCTTCTGAACACGATGAAGATGAGACGATCGACAATATGAAACTCCTGGAAGAACTACAGTTATACGATCCCTACATAAGGCACCTGACTTTTTGACAGGTGGTCATGGTTTTTGTTTTGTTTTGATTCGCTGTACCGAATAAAACCAGCAAGCTAGTTATATAGCTTAAATATAACTTAACGCTCTCAATTTGGACTACGAAATGCTAAGATACAACCATTAGGTTTATGTTATGCTATAGAATTCCAATCTAGGAGAATATGTTATATTGAGGTATTTTTAAGGAGTAGCAAGTTATAACGAAAAAAAATGTCGCCGTATGAACAAATTTCACACAGTATGAAAAATTACGCTTTAATTGATAGGCAATAAAACACTTTCATACATCAATGTATAATTAAAAAATATGTGACTGGTTATTGCTCAACAGTAGTAACAGTTTTGTACTAAATAGATAATCTTTGAATGACTCTTTAAGGCATGGTGCTAATGCAGACAAATTAAAAATATCCCTATATTTTAGTATTCATATGGCACACTAAATTTATGCTCCTATTTGGTATAATAATCACCATAAATATTGCACGGCATGCTGTGAAGCATATACAGATTGGTTTAAAATTATAATTAAGTCGTCTTATTTTCAATGTACAATAATATCAGCCATTATTACCAACTGACAAGGATCATGATTTCACATCAAACATCGAAAGAATAAAACCACAATAAAATATTTCTCAATATTAACTATCATCCAAAAACCCCAACTTAAAACCTTCAAAGTTGTCAAAATGTTTTGCGTATCATGTTTTATCAACTTCTTCAGGAGCGATTTATGCGGTTGTAATATAGTTTTATGGTAGTCATTAGAAGGCTGGTAAAACTTTCTGACCTGGAGGAGGTTTTATGTTTTCATTTTTAACAATCACGTCTAGAGTGTGATAAAACTGACATAAATCCTATGCTCCTAAAGTAGTTCGCATATCAAGTTTTAATGACTGCATTAAAACTGGGCCAATTGGCCATGACATGGCTGTATTGCGGTTCTCAGGAGATTGTTAAAGCAATGTGGTCGTCAGTGAAGGTTTTATAATTTGGTTATATCAACTGCTATAAAACTGTTGAAATTCAGTTTCAACGGGAAGTTTCCGATACTATGATTCTCGACCGGAAGCGAATAAAAGACGTATAATCCGGTGATAGTGAGAATATAATTTCGTTTAGTTTCCTTTTAGTATAATTTAGGGTGTTGTCTAGCGTGATGCCGTCGAAGTGTTTAGTTGTAAGCCCGATACCAGTGGCTACGGGTTTCACGGAGTAGAGTGTATGGTCTTCAATGATAGGTTTAGGTTACCTAATTTAGTGTGTAGATATAAGATAAACCTAGTAGTGACTAATCACATTAGCTTTAAGTTCAACTATAATTAAGTTCACTAGATTACTGATAATTTTAAGAATAACGAGAGCGATCAATTTACTTTTTACACTTGTTTTCTTTGTTCTCCGTTGTTTTTCTCCTCTACTCACCCGGTGTGACAGATCGATATCTGTCACTCCGCTGTCACTTCGCTGCCGAACCCACTGCAGGGGTGTTCCGACACAAGTAGGTTCCAACGGTAGGTGTGCTCAGGCCAGTGTGGCCAACAAAAACTTAAATAAAACAAAAATTGTTGCTTGGGATATTTACTCAAGCAAGAGTTGAATGGGCTGTAAATTCGTTTGAAGCGGTTATATCTCCAGGAAATGATGAAATCCATCCTGTGATGATTCAAAAAAGCAAAGGAATGCTAATTCCCTGCTTAACTGAAATGTTCAGGGCCAGTTTGCGGTTGAACCACATTCCAAAACTCTGGCGACAAATTCGTGTGGTTTTTATTCCTAAAGCTAACATAAAGGATAAAAAGAGTCCAAAATCCTTTAGACCTATTAGCCTTTCGTCATGTATGTTGAAATTAATAGAGAAATTGATTGATGATTATATTAAGTCAAAGTATTTAGATTCGATCCCATTAAATAAACAGCAATTTGCATACCAACACGGAAAATCAACAATAACAGCACTTCATACACTAGTGACAAAAATTGAAAAAACCTTTGAAGCCAAAGAGATTATGTTAGCAGCGTTTCTAGATATTGAAGGAGCATTTGACAATGCATCTCATTATTCAATGAGGAACGTTATGATAAAACGAAATTTTGATAAAACTATCATAGATTGGATTTTTGAAATGTTGCAAAAACGAGAAATAACATGCAGTCATTGTAGTTCAACGGTCACGGTAAGGACCGTGAAGGGTTGCCCACAAGGAGGGGTTCTTTCACCTTTGCTGTGGTCACTGGTAGCCGACGAACTACTATTACATCTTGAAGCGCAAGGATTTGAAATAATTGGTTTTGCCGATGACATAGTAATCATTATTCGTGGGAAATATGAACACGTTATCAGAGATAGGTTACAATATGCTCTTAATTTAACGATGGCGTGGTGTAAAGATGAGGGGTTGTCCATAAACCCTCATAAGACTACTATTATACGATTTACACATAAAAGGAAAATAAAAATACAAGATTTGCACTTAGAGGATACTAAATTAGTCCTTTCTCAAAAGGTTAAGTATCTGGGAGTAATTCTTGATAGCAAACTCAATTGGAACTTACATTTGAATAAAATAATAAGCAAGGCTACAAATGCCCTATGGATAAGCAAAAAAAAACATTTGGTAATAAATGGGGACTGAAACCTAAAATGATCGATTGGATCTATAAGGCTATAATAAGACCCAGAATAACATATGCATCATTAGTTTGGTGGCCAAAAACAAAAGTTAAATATGCTCAAAAAAAACTCGAAAAGTTGCAAAGACTTGCTACAATTTCCATCACAGGAGCAATTCGTAGCATTCTAGCCCTCTAAAGCGCTAGATACAATGCTAAATCTGCTTCCCTTACATATATTTGTGCAGTTAGAAGCCGAAAGAAACGCACTAAGGTTAAAAAGAACAAAACAGTTTTTTGATGGGGACCTTAGGGGTCATCTCAGTATTTTGAAGGAATTTAAAATTAATTCTTTATTATCTCATGAAGACTGGATGAATAGACAGTATAACTTTGAAAGACTATTCAACGTCACTGAACCTAGTCGCACTGAATGGGAATCAGGGGGACCTAGTATTTAACCAGGATCAGTAATTTTCTACACTGATGGCTCCAAATTAAACAACAGAGTTGGCCCTGGGGTAACGGGTCCTGGTGTCAACATATCAATATCTATGGGTAAGTGGCCAACCGTATTTCAAGCAGAAATACAGGCAATTATTGAATGTGCTACGGTTTGTTTGCGTCGTAATTACAAACATACAAATATATATATTTTCTCTGACAGTCAAGCTGCCCTAAAAGCATTGAGGTCAGTTACATGTTGTTCTAAACTGGTTTGGGAATGCATTCAATTACTACAGCAGGTGGCTAAAAATAGTACAGTTAACTTATTTTGGGTACCTGGGCACTGTGGGGTTGAAGGTAATGAAAAGGCAGATTTATTAGCAAGATTGGGATCATCAAAACCATTCCTAGGTCCAGAACCATTTTGTGGGGCCTCAGAATGTACCCTCAAAATGGAACTAAAAAACTGGGAAAAATCGATGATAGATAACATTTGGAAAAACACTAAAATAGCTCGACAGTCCAAAAGATTTATATCACCTAATAAAGGAGCAACTCAAAGACTTCTTAGTCTCTCCAAAAAAGATCTATGTACTTTTAGTGGCCTAGTTACGGGCCACTGTTCAAGTAAATATTATTTAAAACAGCTAGGCAAATTGGAAGATGACAAGTGTCGATTCTGCAACCTAGAGAGTGAAAACTCGGAACATTTACTATGTAACTGTGCAGCACTTTTTCATAAAAGGAAAACATTTTTCGATAAGGGTTTAATACAGCCCTCAGAAGTATGGATGACTTATCCCAGTAAGGCAATAAAGTTCATTCGTTCTATAATACCTTACTGGGACAATGCCTATAGCTAGTGGAAATCACTCAAACAAATAGTGATACAACACCCTGATGTGGCATACATTAAACCGGGGCCCGCCACAATAGATCAAATAACTGGTCGCAGTGGAAAAATGTACCCAACAAAGGAAAAAAAGGAGATAAACGTGATTTAAGATTTCGAACCCCGAAACACCCCTCAAATTGCAATTTAGGCTTTATCAGCTGGGTTAAATTTCCAATAAAATATATTTACTCTGGTGAATCAAGAATGTAAACACACTTTATTACAGTCATGGAAGCACGAGCACTTGGGATTGCCTGAACAATGCGTAAAGAGCAAATCGAAACATTGAACGTCGCGTGATAGTGGAATTTAATCAAGGCCTAAATACTTTTTCGTAGCCTTTTGTTTTCGGATTTGAAAGATCGTCGGTTCCAGTGGCTTGCTTACTGTGCAGAAAAACGCGGTCTCAGGTTCTTTCATATTAAAAATGTATGGTAAGATCGCTTGTTTATCGTGTATTTAGCTAAACCTTTCGTTGTCGTCGGTGCCGGGTTTGAATAGTTATAACAACTTGAGTAACGGTATGATGTGATATGAGGGGCTCGGTGGCCTTAGAGCAACCGTTTTTGCTTACTGAGCAGCAAGGTTGCAAATGCTCATTACAGCTAAAATGCTATTTTTCGGATTTATGAAGCTATAAAATATTTTAATGGTAATTCTAAGTGACAAGATGCAAGAAGAGAAGGTAAAGTACAGTAGCCGTTCGCTAATTGGGGCACGACTGCACCCCAATTATCGAATGGCATTCGCTAATTGGAGGGTGTCGACAAGTGTCAAAGTTGACCGGGGGGCGCTTGACTCGTTTGTTTTGGTTTTCAGTCTTTCGTCTGCTTAACTGATGCTGTGAGCAGCTACTTAGTTTTTGTCTTGCGTGAGTGTAAATTGAGTGAATCGATTGAATATTTTGTTGAGTTATTTCCGGCGCTGGTAAATATTTGTGCATTCATACGTTGTTTGTAATGTTGTAGCAATTATCCTCCTGAAATTTGTTCAGCTTTCACAATGGAAGGAGTATCAGCTTCCAGTTCCGGAGTGGATAATAAGCAAGTCGTGAAACGGAAGCACACTACGCTTACCTTGGCTCAGAAGGTGAGAATAATCGAGGAATTTGAAGCAGAAAACGGTTCCCACGAAATATTAGGCAAAAGGTTTGGTGTCGGAGCATCCTCGGTCGGTCGGTTTTTGAAAAATAAGGAGTCAATTCGGATGAAACTAGAAAAATTCAGAGAACATGGCGTGGAAAATCGAAAAACGATGAAGGAGCAGAATTTTCCCTTACTGGAGGAAGCGCTTTACCTATGGGTTTTGCAACAACGTGAGGCTAATATTATTGTCACATTGGATGTGATCAAGGCCAAAGCAGAACAACTGTTCCAATGCTTTCAAGATCTTGGTGTTTATCTGGATCTTACTTTTTTGATTTCGGATGGCTGGGTGCGCCGTTTTAAACAGCGTTTCGGATTACGTGTTTTGGTGGTGGCAGGAGAGAAAGCTTCCGCGGATAAATTGATGGCATAGCCGGAACAAACACAACCGACGAGCAGCAAATCCAGCTTTGGCTTGAGGATCGAGTAGTAGATTCCAATGGTACAACAGTTTCAATAACCAGCGAAGTGTTCAGAGACGAAGAAATAGTCAGCGCAGTTTTGAATAAAGCAGACGATTTAACTTTTACGGAGGAAGAATGGTTGGATACCACCCCGGAGGCTTTGAACGGAAGTGCCCTTGCTACTGAAAACGAAGAACCCGAAGACATCGATTTTCCAACCGCGATGAAGTCGCTTGATAACGTGATCCAATTCGTACAGAACAATCCCGCTCAGACTTTGAAACTGAAAACCCTGCGAACTGAATTGCTGGAAGCAGAGTGGAAGAGACGCAATCTGTAACTGTTTTGTTTTAATTTGCTTGTTTTATGAATTAAATTGATTTTTTACAAAAAATATTTTGTTTTTCGTTATTTTTTATCAATCATTGAAAGACCCCCCAAAAAATATGACATCAAAACGTCAGCATGATTTTGACATCAGATTTTGACGGATGACTGCTTTTTAATTGGGTCGCGCCCCAATTAGCGAACCCCCAATTAAAAAGCGCCCCAACCAGAAAACCCCCAATTAAAGGGTGATACGGTCAAAATTTGGTCAATATCAACTTGACGTATTTCTTTCAATTTTGCATTTAAAAAACCTGAACACCCCTCATTTTGAAGGTGTGTGTGTGTAGAATGTTGCTCCTATTTTGATTTTGGAATTCACTCTTCAGTTGTCAAAATGCCGTCCAAACAAGAAGAGCAGCGTATCAAAATTTTCCTCGCGCATCGCGAAAATCCGAGCTACTCGCACGCAAAGTTGGCAAAATCGCTAAAAGTTGCCAAATCAACCGTTACAAATGTAATTTAAGTGTTTGGGGAACGTTTGTCGACAGCCAGGAAGTCTGGATCGGGGGGAAATCGAAAACCGGAAGCCGCTGAGACGACAAAGAGAGTTGCCGGTAGTTTCAAGCGAAACCCTAACCTCTCTCTCCGAGATGCCACAAATAAGCTGGGTGTATCGTCTACAACCGTGCATCGAGCCAAAAAACGAGCCGGACTATCGACTTACAAGAAGGTAGTGACTCCAAATCGCGATGATAAACAAAATACGACGGCCAAAGCGCGATCCCAGAGGCTGTACACGACGATGCTGACGAAGTTTGACTGCGTGGTAATGGACGACGAAACCTACGTCAAAGCCGACTACAAGCAGCTTCCGGGACAGGAGTTTTATACGGCAAAAGGAAGGGGAAAGGTAGCAGATGTTTTCAAGCACATGAAACTGTCAAAGTTCGCAAAGAAATATCTGGTTTGGCAAGCCATCTGTACCTGTGGCTTGAAAAGCAGCATTTTCATAGCTTCCGGGACTGTCAACCAAGAAATGTACGTGAAAGAATGTTTGAATAAACGTCTGCTGCCTTTCCTGAAGAAACACGGTTGTTCCGTACTGTTTTGGCCGGATTTGGCATCTTGCCATTACGGTAAAAAGGCCATGGAGTGGTACGCCGCCAACAACGTGCAGGTGGTTCCCAAGGACAAGAACCCTCCCAACACGCCAGAGCTCCGCCCAATTGAGAAATACTGGGCTATTGTCAAGCGGAACCTGAAGAAGACCAAAAAAACTGCTAAGGACGAGCAGCAGTTCAAGGCAAACTGGCTTTCTGCGGCGAAGAAGGTGGACAAGGTGGCTGTACAAAATCTGATGGCAGGGGTCAAGCGTAAGGCCCGGCAATTCGGATTTGGAAAAGCGGAAGCCTAACTGAATATTTTTCCTGAATTTTATACTAATTGAACTTGAAAAAGAAATTTAATTTGATTTTTTAAATAAACGATTTCACCGATTTACACGCGTTTTACCTTGACCAAATTTTGACCGTATCACCCTTTAGCGAACTTCCACTGTATTTGTATGATACATAAAATATGTTAATTTAGCTTTCAGAGGGTCACAATAGCGATTAGCTGTAACGATGAGCAACGTGATGAGCGAGCAACCAGAGATCATAAAATAGCTAGTTGTGACCTTCTGAAAGAAAAATTGATAAATTGTGTATGTCATACACAAACTTTACCACCCATTCCAGCTTCTTACAAATAAAAATTAGCATTATAGTATCTCATAGTTTCATAATTCCAAAAATTAGCATTTTAGCTGTAATGAGCAATTGCAAGCCTGCTGAGCAGAACATTCTGAGTCTAATCTCAAGCCCATCCACATCAAGATTCGTCAATCGTTTTATTACATGGTGGTTTGGTTACATGGTAATAACAGCAACTCGATGATTAAAAAGGAGCTCGTTTGCCTAGAAGCAAACGTTTTTGCTTACTGAGCAGAAGACCGTGGGTTCAATCCCAAGCTCCTTCGCGTTATACGATCGTTAGGACATCAATTCAGCTTATCGTTTACCAAAACGAACCCTGCTGCAAACCCAACCCTCTTACCCAACATCCCTGTGATTCCTCGTGGAAGTGCAGAGAACTCCTCGGCTTCCATCAAAGAGAGTGTCACGTCAACATATTCCTACCCATTCCTTTCTTGACCTGCGTTCAGGCGCGGCTGGCGCTGGTATTGCCTAATTCGAGATCACCAGTTTTTACACATTGAGGATGATTGCTAGTCCCAAGCATCGTCTATTGGTTCTCAGCTGGTCTGGCAATAACAGAGTAGCAACCGTGGGCGGTCAATCATGCTCTCATGCTCTCATGCTCATGCAAGCACGAGCACTTGGCTTGCACAAAGTTTTAGGCATGATTCAACTGTAGAAGAGCAAAACAATTTGATGCAAAATCAAGCAATCGGCTTGCAAAATAAAATCGACTGAGTCCGCAGTACCCGGCAGTAGGTCAAGAGCATTTTCGTCCAGAACGGCACAGGTAGTAAGGGGTACAAGGGGCCCCAAAGGGGTGCCATGGCCGCCCGAACATCATATATGCATCAGTGGAAAAAAAAGTTTAAAAACATGCGAAACAAACAAGAACCTGCAGCTTGCGGCGGTCGTTTGTTGTGTGATGCTGGCTGGATGCATTCACGTACCAAACCTAAATGGACGCACGAAATGAGATCGTCTGCGGGTCCTGTCCTGCGGTGGCGTGGCCCTGCCGCCGGATCCTTTGGCTTTGAACCGAGCCGCAGCCGAGTCGAGCTGCAGAAGAGCCCCGTAATATATAATAATTATCGCGGGTGCATTCGCCAAAGCGCAAAATGTATAAATTTACACTGACTCGGAACGAAGGAATGGGGCAGCAGCCGAAAGTGGATCATAAAATGCACATGCCTCGTGTGCCGAGCGCCATCTAGTATAAGGGGCGTAACGAGGGGTCCAAAGGATGCCGTCGTCGGTGGACGAGGGGTCCTGCACTTTTGCAGACAGCTTTCCAATTGGTTTCGGGATCGGGCTGAAGAGGAGTCACCCGTGGTAGGCTGGGATATTAATTGTAAGCAATTTATTTTCGGGTTGGTTATTTTTCACGAGGAATTCTTTTCTTTTTTTCCGGGACGAGACATGTTACATTATCAGACGCGCAAGATGTGAATTTTATTACGCGGTTGGCTCATGTAAATGACAGATGACAGTCAGCGGCTGCGGTGCACCATGCGAAGAAGAGGACGGTCACGAGGGACACGGCTCTGGCAAGAGTGGCAGGTGACGTGAAAGCTCGTATTATGAATTAATTATGCTGATGATTCGGAATGTGGGACGGTGCAGGCAGAATGATGCATAAAGGTTTTAACTCAAAGCGGGGTTGATGACCTCTGCACGTGTCCGGAAGATCCGCAGATACTGACTGGGTCCTGCGTGGTTTACATTTACAAATCGGTTTTGGGAATAATGCATTCTCCCCTCTGCAGTTGACGAAAATTTCAATCAACGGAAAGGAGCAGCTGCTGTTATCATCACATGTGCATTGATAAGCTTCGTTGTCAAAGTGCCCTAGCCCCTTCCAACAAAAAGCAAAGCCTCGGAAGAAACCGATTAATCATAACCTCGCCTTCTCGCACGCGCTTTGGTGGTGGGCTATGATTTCCCGAGTTCGACTGTCATAGACTTTGACGATGATGGCGACCGCCATCATGTAACTCTCATAAATTATAACTAGCAGTGACGGACAATTTTCGAGCTGCCAAAATTACAAACCCCCGGCGTGCGTGAAGCGTGTCAACTCAACACCAAATTAGGGTCACGAGCGAAGGCAATAGGGCTCCAAATATGGCTGGTATCGATTGCCTAATTACAAAGCCGACCCAAGTAGGCGCTAATTTGGTTGCATCCTCCTGCGGAAAATGCGTGCGCTTTGAGCAGCTCGCGTTCGATTAATCCTTTCTTGGAAATGCGTTAAGGATTGCCGCAATTTCACAAATTACCCATCTCGTTACCAGATTGTATAACTCTTTTGGCGAGATCTTGGAGGATCTCCGGCTATGTACGGTACTCTCGGGGAAGGGCAAAATCGTGAGCTGAACTCGGCGCTGCTTTATTAGGTCTAATAAAAACCGGGTCTGCTTCCTCTCGCTGAGAGCCCCTTTAACCCCCTACAATGTTTTCTCGTTATTGATTGGCATCATACACATTGGAAGCGAAGGGATCGAGCCTTGGTTTGTTTTGGTTATAAATGGCGTGCGCGAGAGTGAAGTCAAACCATCATCAACCGTCGTCGTCGTCGTCGTCATCGCAGGTCGGTCATTATTTATGTGTCTGTTCCGCGGAGTTTGTCTTCTTGAGGTGGTTGAAACATTTACCTAATTGTCTCCCTCTCTCCCTTTTCGTGTTGGCTCCGGGGTGAATTGCATCAGTGTTTTCTGCACGGTGGTGATCAGCGCTAAAGGCAGGTGCAATCACGCGAGATGTTGACTTTAAGTTTTGCTGTTCAGAAGAATGAACTCTTGGGTGCTTCAAGTTGTTGGGGAGTTTCTGTGGAGTTTTGTCATCGATATCCACCTGATATGTCCTGTTTTCTGGGAATCTAATGGATTGTATTTGAAGACTTCTGGAATAGTTAATAATTGTCCTATAATATCTAAGTTTTCCTGAAGTCCAAGTTGAAGTCTATTGGTTTTACATAGAACAGAATTTTCCAATGCATGATTTTGCGCTTCTTCGATTTGCATGAAGCTTGGCATAATTGTTTGTTATGGGAAATCATTCGCATTTGTCATTAAATTTGGCCATTTTGGATATTGCTATTTCTATTCAAAATGGTGTAATTCACATTTTGACGTAGGACTTCATCTGTGATTTCTCTATGGGGGTACACTTTGTGAAAACCAAAAATGGAACATGTAACAAAATTGTGAAAGATTTTGAACGTTAATAACTCAGCTGCCCCTGGACCAATTTCAATCATTTTATCACCAATCGATCAGAAATATTTCGACGCATCTGTTACATTCAAGTCAATAGTGACATTTTTTAAAATGTCACTATTGAAAATTACACGAATGTGCAACTGTTACTATGAAAATTAAAATTATCACCGATTGCCTGCGAAAAGCGATTTCCCTAACACAGATTTCAAAGTTGAATTCCATCCGGTCTCATCAAACAACGCTTATTCAATCACCGCGTGGTGAGTGGTGATGTTCTCCAGTACACAACGAAAGACTGCCTGCAAGCACCAAGCTGCAGCCGACATGAGCATCCATAGAAGGAGGAAGAAGCCGCTCCGCTATTGATCGGAATCAGTAGCTCTTCGTGAGTCATTGTGGGCCATCTACTAGTATGTCAAGCGCGTCATACTAAACAGTGTAAACAGAGAGAACCCCGCTCAAATTCCTTTTCCTACACAAAACACAAGCTCCTGCTGCAGTTAACAAATAAGATTTATTATATAAGCCCACGTATCCCTACGTCACCATTGAGTACAACCCCATAGGGCTATGCCTTGTAGTTTTTAAACAAGGCTGATGTAATTGACATTTACACACTACCGTCATCTGTTGAGCGTACTGTCCGCCAGATAGCAATAGTACAGACAAACATACATAGCACATTGAATATTTCACACTGTAAAACTTCGCTAAAACACTATTGCCATTTGTTGAGTTCACTGTGATTGATGACAGATGGCGGTAGTGTAAAGTCGTCAAACGCAAGGAAATTGACTATGCGCGCCACAGGTGGCGGAACTACCAACTAAGACACACTTGAATTGACCGAAAACGAAACGACACAAAAACTTTGGCACCTTCCATAAACTCCAGGAACCTTGTTACGTTCCTGTAGCTGAGCTGGCAGCAATCAACTTTGCATTGGAGGTGATATCCAACATTCGGTCGATGAAACCCGGTAGGCACTCATCTTATTTCCTTTTAAAGGTAAAGGAGCAGATGAGTGTGCTGGTCGAAAGATCATATATGATGATTGCCTTTGTATGGGTCCCATCACATTGCGCGCAGGAAACCGAATTGTATGAAAGGCAAATTTCACACGATATCCTTTTGAGTTGGCAAACTCTGGACGGTGGTTACATTCAATAATGTTTCTTCGAGAGCGTGGTTTAAAGACTTGGACTTAAGTCGTGATTTCATTCGCCTAATGGGTAGAATTATGTCCAAACACTACTCGCTAGATGCGCATCTCCATAAAATAAACCTCGTGGACAGCAACATCTGTAGGTGCGATCACGCAATTTGGCAATGTATGGATAGTGACGCCGCCAGAGAGCGACTTTTGCATACCCTCGAGGCCCAAGGAAGACAACCCTAAATTCCTATCAGAGAATACTGGGAACCCTCGATGAGTCTCATCGTCGCCCATTGGTCACCATAGCCGGTTGAAATCCAGACGAATCTAGAACCGCACTACCGTTCATACTGTCGACAACGCTCTGATGAGACAACGAAATCCCACCCCCAAGCTCCTCCCCTGATCCGATCCTTCGACAATGTACCCCTCTAATCTCGGGTAAGCCGAGAGTATTCGGCCCAACTCCTACTAGACATAGAATTAAGTGAATTTGGTTACGAACAAAAAACAATGAATCATCGGCTCCGTAAAGCTTACGCGATTGAGCCTTCCGAATAAAAGAACTAGATAGATTAAAAAACTTCAAGGGACAGCCCTATGGAGTTGTACGCAATGGTGACGTAGGACTACGTGGTCCTGTATAATAAATCTTAGTTGTTAACTGCAGCATGAGCTTATGTTTTGTATAGGAATAGGAATTTGAGTGGAGTTCTCTCTGTTTATACTCTTTAGTAAAGGGTGATACGGTCAAAATTTGGTCAATATCAACTTGACGTATTTCTTTCAATTTTGCATTTAAAAAACCTGAACACCCCTCATTTTGAAGGTGTGTGTGTGTAGAATGTTGCTCCTATTTTGATTTTGGAATTCACTCTTCAGTTGTCAAAATGCCGTCCAAGCAAGAAGAGCAGCGTATCAAAATTTTGCTCGCGCATCGCGAAAATCCGAGCTACTCGCACGCAAAGTTGGCAAAATCGCTAAAAGTTGCCAAATCAACCGTTACAAATGTAATTAAAGTGTTTGGGGAACGTTTGTCGACAGCCAGGAAGTCTGGATCGGGGGGAAATCGAAAACCGGAAGCCGCTGAGACGACAAAGAGAGTTGCCGGTAGTTTCAAGCGAAACCCTAACCTCTCTCTCCGAGATGCCGCAAATAAACTGGGTGTATCGTCTACAACCGTGCATCGAGCCAAAAAACGAGCCGGACTATCGACTTACAAGAAGGTAGTGACTCCAAATCGCGATGATAAACAAAATACGACGGCCAAAGCGCGATCCCGAAGGCTGTACACGACGATGCTGACGAAGTTTGACTGCGTGGTAATGGACGACGAAACCTACGTCAAAGCCGACTACAAGCAGCTTCCGGGACAGGAGTTTTATACGGCAAAAGGAAGGGGAAAGGTAGCAGATGTTTTCAAGCACATGAAACTGTCAAAGTTCGCAAAGAAATATCTGGTTTGGCAAGCCATCTGTACCTGTGGCTTGAAAAGCAGCATTTTCATAGCTTCCGGGACTGTCAACCAAGAAATTTACGTGAAAGAGTGTTTGAATAAACGTCTGCTGCCTTTCCTGAAGAAACACGGTTGTTCTGTACTGTTTTGGCCGGATTTGGCATCTTGCCATTACGGTAAAAAGGCCATGGAGCGGTACGCCGCCAACAACGTGCAGGTGGTTTCCAAGGACAAGAACCCTCCCAACACGCCAGAGCTCCGCCCAATTGAGAAATACTGGGCTATTGTCAAGTGGAACCTAAAGAAGACCAAAAAACTGCTAAGGGCGAGCAGCAGTTCAAGGCAAACTGGCTTTCTGCGGCGAAGAAGGTGGACAAGGTGGCTGTACAAAATCTGATGGCAGGGGTCAAGCGTAAGGCCCGGCAATTCGGATATGGAAAAGCGGAAGCCTAACTGAATATTTTTCCTGAATTTTATACTAACTGAACTTGAAAAAGAAATTTAATTTGATTTTTTAAATAAACGATTTCACCGATTTACACGCGTTTTCCCTTGACCAAATTTTGACCGTATCACCCTTTATGACGCGCTTGGCATAAATGGCCCACAGCGACTCACGAAGAGCTACTGATTCCGATCAATAGCGGTGCGGCTTCTTCCTCCTTCTATGGATGCTCATGTGGGCTGCAGCTCGCTGCTTGCAGGCAGCCTTTCGTTGTGTACTGGAGAACATCACCACTCACCACGCGGTGATTGAATAAACACCATTTGGTGAGACCGGATGCAATTCAACTTTGAAATCTGTGTTAGGGAAATCGCTTTTCGCAGGCAATCGGTGATAATTTTTATTATCATAGCAACAGTTGCACATTCGTGCAATTTTCAACAGTGATATTTTGAAAAATGATCGATTGGTGATAAATTTATTGAAATTGGTCCAGGGGCAGTTGAGTTATTAACGTTCAAAATCATTCATAATTTTGTTACATGTTCCGTTTTCGGTTTTCACAAAGTGTGCCCCCATATAGAAATCACAAACGTAGTTCTACGTCAAAAAAAAATTGTAATACAGTTGAAAGGGAACTGACATTAAATACAATTGGGTTGTTTAATGCATCAACAATTTCAGCTTTTAACACGTTTAACTATGTGGAAGACTCTTAGAAACACGTTAATACTTTATTTTTTACATTTAAATAAGCTACAGCTAAGAAATCGCAAAAACCTTTTTTTAAAACGTTCATTAAATGACATTAGCTTTTATATCATGACGCTTGCGACTTACGGTGTAAAACAGGGCACAATACACGTTAGATAGCAGATCAAAATTTCAGTAGGGACACCACTTTACCACATACGAGACGTCAAATGTAAATTTTTTTCGCCAAGCTCGTAACAACAACATCAGCTGTCTTCATCTTCATTCTTTTTTGATATAAAAGTTTCAAGAGTTTTAATCAGTGTTTAATCCTAAAAATGGAGCCAGGATTTTCCAAAGCGGATGCAAACACGCTCCCGAAGGTGGATTTCTTCATGGTGCAATATTTTCTGACCACTAATGAAAAATTCCGTGACGCTAATAAACGAGGAAAAATCGAAAGGTAAGCCGAGTTTCATATCATCTCGTTCAGCAAATTTATTGGTTTGTTTTCAGGTCATCCAACCCCGATTATTTGAAGTCTTCTATTGGACGGGTTCAGTTAAAAATTGACGGGAATCTATGCACGGTAAAAGCGAAAATTGTGCCGGAGCACAAGATTACTGCTAGGCAGTATTCCGTGGTTGCGATAATAAATACAGCCGATGAAAAAGTTGTTGATATCTTTTGTGAAAGTGACGCACAGGGGTGTAAGGCAGCCGCAGGGGGTTGTAAACATGCCGTAGCGTTTTTATTCTATCTGTATGAAAAATACAGCCAGCCTTCTCCTACTGATTCAATATGTCTCTGGAAAGTGCCGAATCTGTCGAAAGTAGAAGAAAACATAGACAAGTTTGATCTTGCCAAGCATCGTGATTCCGGAGTTTCCAATTCGAATGAAGTAATTAATGGAAGTGGAAGGTTTCTTCAAACATTGCTTAGCAAATGTCCGTCAAGTGCTACTATTAGTGCATTGAAGTATCATCAAGCGTTTCCGAAGGTAGAAGGATATGCTTTGCATTGTCTTTTGATAGACTTCAAAGAAAGTTCCGAAGCAAAACAGAGCTCGAAACGTTTTATTCAGTTCTGCAAACGTACGATGATGGATAGTGTATGTAAAAAAATTGAAACTATCACTACAGGGCAAGATTGTTCCCAGTGGAAGCTGCTAAAATATGGGCGAATAACAGCTTCAAAAATTTTTGAGCTGTCGAGGTGTAAAACTGGCGATGGTTCTCTCGTAAGGTCCGTGCTAGGACAAACAAGTTTTACTAGTGAGGCGATGAAACGAGGGTTACGATTAGAGGACAAAGCAGTAAAAGCAATTAGGATGCGATATCAAAACGTTCGCAGATGCGGACTATTTCTGAGTCCTGATTATCCCGTATTTGGTGCATCCCCAGATGCGATCAACAGTTCAACAGTTTTTGAAATCAAGTGTCCATCGAAAAGCGATAATGTTAAATATTATGTTGATGTGAACGGAAATTTACAAGAGAAAGTAAAATCTCAAATCCATCTTCAGATGATTATGTCAAACCGCAAAAAAGGTGTTTTAGTATTAGTTCTACCGGAATTTGAAAAAAGTCGAAACCCTCTCAAATTTGTAGAGTTCTATGAAATAAATCTAGATGTCGATTATATACAACAGAAAATGACAGACAGCTACAAGTTTTGGAAGACTAATATTTTTAACAAACTGTTTACATCTTTTTGAAAACCTAAGTGATTCAGTTTTAATTTGTTGTCAGTTAGATTAAAGCATTCTAACATGTATCCCAAATAAATTATCTAACCCTTAACCGACCGGACTTTGGCTTACTCTAATGGCTACTGGGGGAAGGGAAGGAGGGGTTGGTATTGATATGAGTGATTTGGTCAGCTTCAGACTGAATGAGATAAAAAAGCTGAAGATAATCGTTTGTTCCATTTGTTTTAACCACTCAGTGTTCAGCCTGGGACATTTATTTGACCCCCATGTTTAACCTAAATATTTAGGTTCTTCCAGAAAGCTTCTCTCTTTGTCTTTTTGTCTGTTCCTACCTAGCTATCTTCCTTCCTCCTTCTGGGCCATGGTTTGGAAGTAGTTGTGTTGTTTCTTGTAGGAAGCGGACAATCAAAACCAAATTAAAAACTTAACAACATTTTTATTTATTTGTTCTACATTAACCAACAATTGCTTTAAGATTTTACGTACATTGAACTTACTTAATAAGTGACCCTTGCAAGTTCACTAATCCAGCTACAATTATAACGATAAAATCTAGGTTGTGTAAAAAGTATGACGGCAGTTCCGCATGAGGTGCGCACATCCTGAACTCCCTGAACCTTCGAATAAGCCGTTCCACGTGTATCCTGACACAAGCTATCTCTTTTGCTTTCAAAGCATCCTCTTTGGATAAGGCTTCATCTTTTGTAACACTTGGTGGACGTATCAAAAATCCACCCTTTTGAGCAACTTCTACAGCAATATTTTTGAAGCCGCGATCGGCCAAAACTCCTACATTTTGATGAATATTATTCAAAAATCCAGAATTCCGAACAATTTTTTGGTCACTCGCACGTCCTGGAAATCCTTTTGATATAAAGTTGATGTGACCACATGGGGTACATGATACCAAGTACTTTATTGTATTACACGATTTATACTGTGAATATGTAATTGACTGCACAACTGGGTCGGTAGGTTTCTGAATTTGTGTTTCAAAACAGTCAATTATACTTTGAACTGCACTATATTCTGTCAGGAATGCGACTGGCAAGAATTTTTTAATTGCTTTTGCATCAGGCCAAAAAATCAGCTCTTTAAATTCTCCAGCTATTTTTGACACATTTTCATCGAATATTTGTGAAATTCGCGAACGAGATAGACCAAAACAGTCCGATAACAATTCAAATGTTTCATTTAATCTTATTTTCCTTAGTACAATCATTATATCCCTCTCACTAACATTAGTGGTTTCTTGTAAAGATTGCAATATATGGGTTCCATTTGATGGGATTCCTAAATATTGCATACTTTTATCTTTCATTAAATTGTACACAAAATTTAAATTCTTTAATTTATCCTCCGTTAGGCATTGTTCATGTGCAAACTCTCTCTCGCTCCGATTGCTGGGAAAGTACTCGCTGCCTGCTGATGATATAATGTCTGAAAGTGTATGGAAATATAAAAATGTGTTATTGCTTGGAAATTTTAGAACCAGAATGATGAATTACTATTCCTTGCTAACAAGTAAAACTATCAGAGACAAACCAGCCTTTAGGCTGAAAACCTTTCAAATTAAGAAACAAAAAAAAAGACAAGAAATAGCTAGCTATTATATGCATTTTTAATCAACAAGTTCAATCACCTGTTTACCTGCTCCGATCAAAACCAATCAATGTCCCGTAATGCCCTAGTAACTAACTATATGATATATTGATGTTGGTGTAGTAACCATCGAACTATTGGATTGATCGTAGTATGTCAGCAATAAATTATTAGACAAGCGTCACTTTTCAAATCGACGTATTTGATTTTGCAAACAATCACTTCAATCGACGATTTGTCTTAACTACTAGCTCACCCATGCAAACTAACACCACGATCAAGTAAGGGAATCTTTCCTCTGCCAACTGGTGCTCATAAACTTATACAATGCCCTAGTAGCTAAGTACCTGAACTTTCTGATGCAGGAGTGCTGAAAGAACCAGTCGGAGTATTTTGATCCACGGTTTGGATAAATTTCTTTGGAGAACACTGCTTGCTTTTCTCGGGTTCAATGTTCACTCGATGAGAGTCGCTGTGCTTGATTTCCAAAGGACGAGCCAATGGGTCTGATTTTGGAATCAAAAAGCTGTACCTTTCAGCATCTGAAACAGAAAATCTTTGAAAACTAACAATACGTTATTTAATTACATTTTTTACCTTGTACAAACGGAAGATTCTTATGAGGAACAATATTTTTGTCCAACTGGTACCGCACATTGAACTTAGGTGATTTTACTGGTACTATTTTGTAGTCAGAAGGCTGAAATGGTAAATAAATGCATAGAAAATACATTTATTTGCACTCGCATTTAAATCAATTATATTCACTTACATTGAAATGCCGCTGACAAATGAATAAGCGCTTCCTTTTGCCAAGAACTGCATCTGACTTCATGATGTTGACACGCTGGAACCACAATTCTTTCAGGTCTTCTTGTTTGGGGAACTCGAAAAGGTGAACATTCAATGAATTTAATGAGTTCACGGGGCATCCGGACACCGCGCAACGCATTTTTCTACCGTTTTAGCTTTTACCAACTAGACGAATGAAAACCGAGAAGCATAAACAAACAGAAACAAGCAAAAAACTGGTAAACAAACACAGACTCTATAGTTGGTGTTGGGTGTAGGTTGTCGCTATTTAAGAGGTTGGGTGACCAGTGTAGTTTTTCGATAGAATGGAGTCTTGAATATTGACCAGGCACTCAAAAGAAGAAAACACCGTTTTTGACGTTTATACAATAACAAAAATAGAAATGTTTATGATTTTTTATTTTTTGTGCTAATCTGAATCATATGGCATGAAAACCCACATACCGTTAAACAACCCAATTTGCTTCAGCCTAAATCTTAGTATGAAAATATAACTTCTAATCGAAATGACGTCTGAGACCAACGGGTAAGTCACTTAGCACAATGTGCCGAAAATTGATTCGGCACAGCTGGGGCACAATCTCATGGGGATTGGGTTGATTATTAAATAAAATGGGAGCACTGTTGGACAAATTTCATTGAAGTTGTTCACAACATTACGTGCTGTTTGACTGTATATTCAGGAAGATCATATAATTGAATATACCAGAGGAACTCAGACCAGCAGTTCAATTCTCGGTTCACAATCCAAAATGTAGGTCCTAGCGTGAGCTCGAGACAAACAGGCAGTCAAATAATGCTGCAACTCACACACAAAAAAACTACAGAAGTCATACTCATCATCCTCTCTATTCGGTCTCCTACAATGTTCCCCACCAGTTCCAACTCTTTCCGGCCACATCCTATGAACACAAGAAACATTTCGCATACCCTCCGGCACCCACTTCCCGCATCATCCTCAATGGGCTGGCGAACGAATATTACGAATTGGTGCATCATCTACAACCGACCAGAAACATGTAGAATCAGGTCCGATCAGTTCCCATGAGGTAGTAACTACATCCACCTTTATGGGAGAATTTTTTCTTCACATACGTCCGACGGTGGTTGCTCCTTCCTAGTATTTTTCGATGGCATTTTCTTTTGTCGAAATTGCATTCTACTAGGCCGATTTTATCCTTGCGATTTGAAACCAAAATATTCAAGCTGTCAAAATTACCGGGTTGCCAAATATACCTCTACTATTCGTATTTTCCAAACAATCGCAGCTTGCTCTATATGACCGGCACAATCGGCACACCTGTTGCACGCTGAGAAAAAATATGACCCAAGATTGGTGTACGGAGTGACCTACCTTTGTCTGAGACAGAGTTGTAGACGAAAGTAAAGTCTTCCTAAAAAACAATATAGGGTAAATTATGGCTTCGGCACCCATTGACTATTTTCGGCAACCGAAATTGAAACGTTAATTTCACTGTATTTTCCCATCAAAACTCTTCGCTGAATGTATTAAGCCGATTCCTTACCTTTTCAGCTTCAATCTGATTACATTTTTACGACTGTGCAATCCTGTTATGCCATATTTTTCTTTAAATTAAATATACACAGTACAAAATACGGCTGATTTTGAGTTGCCGATAATAGAACAGCTGGTTAACACGCAGTTCAAATGGAAAGGGTGCCGAAGAAAAAGAGACTGCCGACAATAGTCACACTCACCTGAGAAGTTTGGAGCGATGTAAAAACATGTTCAACCCGTTTTGATCAATTCTGTCGATTGGAATTGGTAGAACAGCAAGCAGCAGATAAATGTCAACAAACAAACCTGTGATGTATGTGTGTGACGCTGAGAAATCGCTAATAGAAGTTCTGACGCTGCTTAGATTGACGAGAATACGTAAATTCCCCTACTCGGTAATTTTTTGAAATTAATGTTGAGCAAAAAAAAAAGTGTTAAAACTAAGGGGTAGGTCACTCCGCACACCAATCTTGGGTCATCTTTATTGTCAATGTGCCACAGTTGTGTCGATTGTGCCGGTCATCATAGACCAAGCTGCGATTGTTTGTTAAATACCCATCCCGGCGAACCGGTATTTCTGACACCTTGAATGTTTTGGTTTGAAATCGCAAGGATAAATCGGATTGAGGATGACGCGGAAAGTGGCGGGTGTGCAAAATTTTGGTGAATTAAGGGTACTAATGGTGTCTGATGAACTGCCTCTTTCTCTTGAGCCCACTCTAGAACCTACATTTCGTATTTAGATCTATAATGAAAATTATTGAAATATTGAAAACCGTGGACATTTAAACTCCGAATTACAAAAATCGGTGAGCAAGAACTTTTAAAATTACAAAAATATATCACTGCTTTCAGTTCAAACATTATACTACAAGCTCTTGTTCTACGATTTTTGTAAATTTTGGCAATATTTCATTAGTTTGTATTTTTCATAAACTTTTTAAAAAATATATAAATATTGAACAACTTTGAGTCGTTTTAGTTACCACCTCTCTGAAATTTTTACCCAAAATTTCTAAAACAAAATTACCGTGTGTATTTTTCTCTAGAAAGTCTTTATTTTTCTCAACAATTTTGCCTCAGACGTCATTTAGGATAGAAAAGACATTTTCATACTACGTGTTCGCAATTTTCAAAACAAATTTCCTCTGCTGTGTAGTATTTTACAGCAGCTTGAAACTAAATTTATTGCTATTTATTTTTAGTTCATTTTATAATTAATTTCACCTTACTTTTATTGTTTCCTGATTTCACTTCTATCTTTACAGGTTACGTTCACCGCAGCACAATCTACGAAATAAACCTAAATGTTCATTTATTTTCTATTGAATAATTTGTTTTACTTACATCCGAATGTGTATTTAGCAAGACAAAATGTTTTGCACCACGGATCAAACTATCCCTCGAATAACCAACTCGAAAACTGTTCCAATTATTTTGGTGAATTTCATTCCACTGCTTACAATGGATTTACTAGTCACTGTTTATTTTTATTTATGCACTCTCTCGCACTCTCATTCGCTTTAGGCCGGCGCACAATAGATACGTTTTCGGGTTTTTTGACAGATAATGCATGGGCTAACTGTCAAAAAACCCGAAAACGTATCTATTGTGCGTCGGCCTTTTGTTTCCACCCGTTCCGTCATTGACGTTTAGGCGCAACGTTCCTTGCGCTCCGCAGGTACGGCACGGCGCAAGGTATGTGAACAGTGCTCGACGGAGCGCACTTACCCCCCTCCCGTAATTCTGGTGACGGTCCCTGCATGGAGCCAGATTTACTATCCTGGATTTCAAGCACCGTTAATTTCGTTACCGGGCGCCTGTACTCTCCTTTCGCCGTCTTCACCGTCGCTTACGTAATCCTTCCATCTGCTCCAGGGTAGACTTCCAACACCACGCCCCGTGTCCAGCTCTTCCGCGTTCCTTCGTCTGCGATGTAAACCAGGTCTGGTTGTGCCTCCGAATGCCACTTCGATCGCTTGTTGATCGTGGGCCAATATTCCGACACCCATCTCTTCCACAGCTGATCTGCCAACGCTTGGGACCGTTTGAAGCTGTCCCGCGAAGCTCCGCTTCACCAGTCGTACCGATTCCTTTCACAAAATGGTCCGGCGCGAGGGCTTCTCCCGCATGCGGTGCGAGACCACAGTACATCAGGGGACGAGAGTTGATCAGGAATCCGTCAACTCTTCCTCGCAGTCTCCTTCGATCTTCTGCATAATCTGCTTGCTGGCACCCTGGAAGTTTGTGCCGTTATCCGAGAAAAACTCGATCGGCTTACCTCTTCGGCAAACGTCGGATGGTCATTTCATCAGGCACGACTGAGTTTTTTTTTTTCCTTTGGTTTTGTTTTTTTTCGTCGATCTTGTTTTCCGTGCTGAGCACCAATGCTACCGACGTGCCAGGAAGGCAGCTCCCACACCTGGACCCTACCTATCGACCCATCAACTCATGAACTGGGGACCAACGGCTTTACTTCCCATCCGAAGGAAGGCGTGATCAGAGATGTTATGCCTCAGAACATCCCGGCGGCGCCGACTGAGATTGAACCCAGGCCTGCTTGGGTGAGAGGTAATCACGCTTACCACTACACCACCGGCGCCGATCGGCACGACTGAGTTGACAAGCTATGAGTGACCTCAAGATGGATTGCCCTCGTTGTTAGGCAAATGAAGAAACAAATCCACTGCATGTACCGATTCACGTCCAACTGCATTAGAAAACGGGAACAGTGCTCAGCGCGCACACTACGATTTAGTAAAAAACGTTATGCAAGATTCAAAATGGCCGAATTTTAGTACAAATGGGAATAATTGCCCAAAACGAACAACTAAGCAAAGATTAATGCAAATCGGAGAAGGCCGAGTTACAAATTCAATTTTGTTAAAGTTCAAGTTGAACTTTGGAAAAGTTCAGGTTGGCCAGGTTGAGCGTTGGAAAAATTTGGTTCAACTTTGGAATAGTTCATATTGAACTTTGGAAAAGTTCAGATTGAAATTTTGACTAGTTGAGATAGAACTTTGAAAAGGTTCAGGTTGAACTTTGGAACAGTTAAGATTGTACTTTGGAGAAGTTCAGGTTGAACTTTTGAAAACGGTTGGTTTTTTACGTTCGTTTTTACGTTTTCACGTAAAAAAAATCGTTTCTACTAAAAGACTGAGAAAGCCAACCCATAAAGCAATTCCAATCAACCAGTCGAAATCACCATTAGCGTCCAGGTTGTAGTTTGGAAAAGTTTAGGCACTTTGGAAAAGTTCAGGTTGAGCGTTGGAAAAGTTCAGATTGAACTTTGGAAAAGTCCTGTCAGATTGAAATTATGAATGAACTTTGAAAACGTTCATATTAAACTTTGGGAAAGATCAGACTTAACTTTGGAAAAGTACAGATTGAACTTTGGAAAAGTTCAGATTGAACTTTGGAAAAGTTCAGATTGAACTTTGTTATAGTTCAGATTTAAATTTGGAAAAGTTCTGATTGAACTTTGAAAAAGTTCAGATTTCGCTTTTGTAAAGTTCCAATTGAACTTTGGTAAAGTTCAAATTGAACATTGGAAAAGTTCTGATTGAACATTGGAAAAGTTCAGATTGAACTTTTGAAAACTTCAGATTGAACTGTTGAAAAGTTCATATTGAACTTTGGAACCGTTCAAATTGAACTTTGAAAAAGATCAGCTTGAACTTTGGAAAACTTCAGATTGAACTTTGGAAGAGATCATATTGAACTTTGGAAAAGTTCAAAATGAACATTGTTCAATTTCAGCGTAATTTTTGAAATGATCAGATTGAACTTTGGAAAAGTTCAGATTGAACTTTGTTATAGTTCAGATTGAAATTTGGAAAAGTTCTTATTGTACTTTGGAAAAGTTCCGATTGAAATTTTGAATGAACTTTGAAAACGTTCATATTAAACTTTGGGAAAGATCAGACTTAACTTTGGAAAAGTACAGATTGAACTTTGGAAAAGTTCAGATTGAACTTTGTTATAGTTCAGATTTAAATTTGGAAAAGTTCTGATTGAACTTTAAAAAAGTTCAGATTTCGCTTTGGTAAAGTTCCAATTGAACTTTGGAAAAGTTCAAATTGAACATTGGAAAAGTTCAGATTAAACATTGGAAAAGTTCAGATTGAACTTTTGAAAACTTCAGATTGAACTGTTGAAAAGTCCATATTGAACTTTGGAACCGTTCAAATTGAACTTTGAAAAAGATCAGATTGAACTTTGGAAAAGTTCAGATTGAACTTTGGAAGAAATCATATTGAACTTTGGAAAAGTTCAAAATGAACATTGTTCAATTTCAGCGTAATTTTTGAAATGATTAGATTGAACTTTGGAAAAGTTCAGATTGAACTTTGTTATAGTTTAGATTGAAATTTGGAAA
This sequence comes from Ochlerotatus camptorhynchus, assembly GCF_037179485.1. Taxonomy (NCBI): domain Eukaryota; kingdom Metazoa; phylum Arthropoda; class Insecta; order Diptera; family Culicidae; genus Ochlerotatus; species Ochlerotatus camptorhynchus. Next base: position 2,113,528 of record NW_027040553.1, read on the forward strand.
AGTTCTTATTGTACTTTGGAAAAGTTCAGAATGCATTTTGGAAAAATTCCAATTGAATTTTGAAAATGTTCAAATTGAACTTTGGAAAAGATCAGATCGAACTTTGGAAAAGTTCAAATTGAACATAGTTAAAGTTCAGGTTGATCTAAGAAAAGATCAGATTGAACTTTGAAAAAGTTCAGATTTAACTTTGGGAAAAATCAGACTGAACTTTGGAAAAGTTCAGATTGAACTTTGTTATAGTTCAGATTGAAATTTGGAAAAGTTCTGATTGAACTTAGTAAAAGTTCAAATTGAATTTTGGAAGCGTTCAGACTGAACTTTGGGAAAGATCTGATTGAACTTTCGAAAAGTTCAAATTGAACATTATTAAAGTTCAGGTTTATATTTGAAATTATCAGATTGAACGTTGGAAAAGTTCAGGTTGTACTTTGGCACAGTTCAGATTGAGCTTTGGAAAAGTTCAGCTTGAACTTTGGAAAATTTAAGCTTGAACTTTGTTAAAGATTAAATTAAAATTTGGAAAAGTTCTGATTGAACTTGGGAAAAGTTCAGATTGAATTTTGAAAAAGTTCAGATTGAACTTTCCAAATTTCAAATCGAAGTTTGGAAAATTAATGCTTGAACTTTGGAAAAGGTTATATTGAACTTTGGAAACGTTCTGATTCAACTTTGGGAAAGATCAGACTGGACTTTGGAAAAGTTCAGATTGAACTTTGTTATAGTTTAGATTGAAATTTGGAAAAGTTCTGATTGAACTTTGAAAAAGTTCAGATTGTACTTGGAAAAGTTCCAATTGAATTTTGGAATTCAAATTGAACTTTGGAATAGATCAGATTGAACTTTGGAAAAGTTCAAATTGAACATTGTTAAAGTTCAGGTTGATCTATGAAATGATCGATTGAACTTTGGAAAAGTTCAGGTTGTACTTTGGCAAGGTTCAGATTAAAATTTTGAAAAGTTCTGATTGAACTTTTGAAAAGCTCCAATTGAATTTTGGAAAAGTTCAAACTGAGCTTTAAAATATTTTACATTGAACTTTGTAATAGTTCTGATTGCTTTTTGGAAAAGATCAGATTGAACATTTTAGAGATGAACTAGCCTAAGGCTAAAAATCTCTTAAATAAAGAATTAAAAAAAAAAAAAAAAGATTGAACATTTTTGAAAAGCTTAGATTGACTTTTATAAAAGTTTGGATTAAACTACGGAGAAGTGCAGATTGAACTTTTGAAAAGCTTAGATTGAACATTGGAAAAGTTCAAGTTACTTTGTAAAAGTTCAGGTTGAACTTTGGAAAAGTTCAGATTGAACTTTGGAAAAGTTCAAGTTACTTTGGAAAAGTTCAGGTTGAACTTTGAAAAAGTTCAGGTTGAACTTTGGAAAAGTTCACGTTGAACTTTGGAAGAGTTCAGGTTGAACTTTTCGAAAGTTCAGGTTGAGCGTTGGAAAAGTTCAGATTGAACTTTGGAAAAGTTCACATTGAACTTTTGAAAAGCTTTTATTAAACTTTCGTAAAGACTGATTAGTTTTGGAAAAGATCAGATTGTTTTTTGGAAAAGTTCAGATTGAACATTTTTGAACAGCTTAGATTGAACTTTGGAAAAGTTTAGATTAAACTATGGAGAAGTGCAGATTGAACTTTTGAAAAGCTTATATTGAACTTTGGAATAGTTCACACTGAATTTTGGAAAAGTTCAGATTGAACTTTGGAATAGTTCACATTGAACTTTGAAAAGTTCAGATTGAACTTTGGAGAAGTTGATATTGAACTTTGGAATAGTTTAGACTGAACTTTGGAAAAGTTCAGACTGAACTTTGGAAACGATCAGATTGAAATTTGGGAAAGTTCTGATTGAACTTTGGAAAAGTTCTGATTGAACTTTCGAAAAGTTCTGATTGAACTTTCGAAAAGTTCTGATTGAACTTTGAAAAAGTTCTGATTGAACTTTGGAAAAGCTCTGATTAAGTTTTGCAAAAGTTGAACTTTGGAAAAGTTCAGATTGAGCGTTGGAAAAGTTCAGATTGAATTTTGGAAAACTTCAGATTGTACTTTCTAATAGTGACTGAAAGTCTTCTATAACAAAGATAACCTAACCTAACATTGGAATAGTTCAGATTGAACTTTTGAAAAATTTTCATTGGCGATTTAAGTTATTTTGAAAAATTAGCCGTGAAATTCCATCAAAAACTTGGATCATTGCCTCTAATGAAAAATTATGCGAAGTTTCATGGAAGGAGATAAAATCTATGCCGCGGAACTGCTCATTTTGACAATGTTCAGATTGAACTTTAAAAAAGGTCAAATTAAGTTTTGGAAAAGTTTCGATTGATCTTAGGAATAGTTCAGATTGAACTTTGGATTGAGTATCAAAGATGTTCAAATTGAACTTCAGAGAACCATGAAGTCACGTCGCTTTGATGCGTCCACGGCTGACCGACCCACAAAAGTTTCTGACTCAGTCTTTGTCTCTAGGCAATTCATATTAGTGTGAACATTGAATCATTCCTGAATAATGCTATCCGTGAACGAAGCCTTAGAACCTTTTAATTCCAGAACTTGATTTGCTCTCGATTGCCACTTTTCGGCAGCAACCGCTGCTACAGCCAGCTTCCACTTCAACAACTCTTATGGGGTCTCTTCTCGTCTAATTGAAAACTCTTAAGTATGTAAGTTCTGCCCGATGGTTGCTCGGTGGTGCTTCCTAGCGGTTCAGCTGGATAAAGAGATATTTCGATTTTATACGAATTTTTCAAAGGAACTGCAATGGCAATCAAATGTTGGATCTCGATTACGTTGAAGCAAAACCGATTTATATCTCTATCGGAAATCAACCGGTATCCCCCTTCCGACGAAGCGCGGGCCCCATTATCTCTCTTGCGGCAGAGTAGTTCGTTCGTTTGTCCAGTTTCGGGCTCTGATTCATACTCGCGCTACTTAATCGCTTACCTGAAGAGCGAGCGTGTGGAGGATGACGATGACGGTCCACTCCACTCCATCGAACCGACCGCGCAAGGGTTCAGTCTTCTTGAATGAGCGCAGTATAGGCACAGGCAGGCAGGCAGCCGAACACAAAAACCGATTCACCACCACCAACGAACTGTCAAATTTCATACGAAAATATCTGCGTAGGGTTACCGGCACTCTTGACTCACCTTCGTCATCCGCGACCGCACTGGGTTTGGTAACCCGATGAATCCAGCCAGGTAAATTTCGTACCTTCACCTTTTTTCTCCCGCTCGCCATTCATCGGTTTCTTCTCACAGTGCAGTGGGCACAATGGCACAAACACAAACAGAGACCTTTGCAAACACGATTTGAGCAATCGGCTTTGCTTGCGCTTTTCGTTGCCCAGGTATCTTTCACTCACCTGCTTGCTTTGCTTCACTGTAGCGCAACCCCAAAATCAAGGTGGTATTGGTGCAATCAACAGGTCGTCGTCGTCGTCGTGGGATACCGTTTTACCGTCGCTCGCCGTCGCCAACTCCGGTTCGGTTCGATCAGTCAGTTGCAGTTCGATGGCCGTCGCGTAAACTTGTCTGGAACGTCGTAACCGTCGCGCGGAATTGATTTAGTTTTTTTTGTTTGATTCCACGGCAGATAGTTTTTTTGTTTAACCTGTTTTGTTGTGTTTGTGTTTGCAGAGTCTGTGGTGTGTGGAAAACATAGAGGTGATATTTTTTCTTATTCCCAAGTTTCGCTTCTGCATCTCTGGCAACGTGTTTGTTGCCATGGAGTCGCGTTACTTGCGCTAGATTTTTGAAACACCCCCCCCTTGTGTCCACCTTCGGTCGGTTGCCAAGAAGGGGTGGTGAGTGAAGAAGAATAAGAAGAAGCGGATCCGTGGGGAGGCTGACAGCCTCCCGATTTTGACTCGCGTGTGTTGTTGTTTGTGTTTGAACCGAGCACTAGGCAGGCAGTGAAAAGAGTTTGGCTGCTGTTGCCTTTTCTTCTTTATGTCTGCGCAAGCAAAGTCTACTGAGTAGTAGACACAGACATATTTACATCGACGGCAGCCGAGAGTAGTTTCTCCGCGGGCTTAACCTTAGGAGCTATTTGAGTAAATGTTTTAAGGCTTTTTTTTTCTCGGGATTACGACACATGCGCAGCGTGCATGTGGCATGCAACGGATAAGTCGAACAAGGCTGATTTGCGGTCTTCGGTTCCACAGTGTGTTAATTAGCTTTGTTTACACGTCAAATCGAAGTTAGTGTGCAGCTCGATGAAGCGGAAGGAATGCTCCGGAAGAATGGGTCATTCTTCGGCGCGGTGAAAACGATACTGAGGACCAAGTGTTGAGGGAGGCAGATAGAGAGAGACAGACATTCAGGACGTCGTCGTAATGCGCAAACTGGCGGAATGGAAGTGACTCCGGTGTGGCAACAACATCAACAACAACGAGCATGTTGGAACCTGTTGCCGGTGGCAGGTTAACGGTTTTGCTAGCTAGAAGGTTGCACACGTGCACAAAGCGAGAGGATGGAAGCGTGATTACCATCATTGAAGTTTGGAATGGTGCACAATAAGTGCCGAGGAAAAATCTTTCGAAGATGGATTGGGTCCGATTGCAGTTTGCGTGGAAAAACTCTGAGTTAACGGTTGGGTTGGGTTGGGTGTCGTTATTTGAGTCCTTCCATAACTGCGTTGCCGAAGAACCATTAAACTGCTAGCTAAGCTTAAAAAAGCGCTAGTTAATTGGATTATATTTGAAAATTGTCTAAAGCAAATGTCATGTAGATGTTTAAAGTTACTTAAAATTGACTAGAAAACGACTCAGTTCCTTTAAAAGTGGAACTACCCTAATTAGAGTGACTATGCTGTTTACTCTGTTTTGAGTAATGAATGTATATGACAAATTCAGAATAACTCTGAGCAACAGTTACTCAGTTTTGTTAATTTGTCTTTTATCAGAATGGTGGAATCAGACATCACTTCAGAAACAAATTTGTCTTGTTTATTGATGGAAAATTAAGTAATTTGCACTTGAAGCATAACTTTACTATAAATGAGCTGGATCTGTCAGGTACAAATCTGAGTCTTCATGTGCCGAAACTGTTATTCTGGTACCTGTCGGCACTTTAGAAACTTTCCGGAAGGAGCAAGCACCTCACGGATCACTCTGACACTCTGACAGATAATGTATGTTTATGCTGATATCATTTTTAATTTATTGATGAATATGAGACTACTTAGATCACTTTTGAGTTAATATGAGTTCCTCAAATTTACTCGCTGTGAAAATATTAACTCTAAGTACAGCCGTCTTGCCCCAATATTAAAACTTTTAAAAATCGAAATTGTAATTTTTAACATTTTCACAAGAACGTCAACGACGCAGCAAATCAAAGACACGTCATTTTCGCAGCGCGGCCTTCTTCGAGCCGTTTGAAATCGGCCTTAAGTTTCATCAAAATCGACCACTTCAATAACTGTCAAGAAATTTCCTGTGAGCATGTCATCACGGAAGGTAAAGCTGATTGACATTCAAATCACGTGCGTCCACTTCAACGAAATCGACCGAAAGCGGTCGGTAATGAATGACTCAAATCTGTGCCAACCCCAGTTTGTTGACCAACAACAGACTCCATTCAATGGTCTACCACCGACCAAATTTGGATGCTGCCGCTACTGATGCAAAACAGCATTATTTTCTGTCATTTTGATGTTGTTGTTGACGATCAGGTCAGTTGCACATTCCGTGAGCGAATGGTAAAGGGTGGAGTTTTTTTTGTATTCTAAGTAGGCACAAATGGCAATTTTCCCACACATCAAACCATGCGGAACCGATAATTAGTTACGCACACCGCCGCCGCCGCCGCTGCAGCGGTGGCATGATTGACATTTATGTCCAGAAATTCCCATGAATGCAAACTGCGCTGGACAGCTGGAATATTTTCAAATTCTGCCTCACGCCCCGTTGCACCCGTCGTCGGTCGTGATGAATTCAGCAAGGGGGTACCTACTAGATTCCCACGCTTCCTTCCGGCTTCCGTTGTTGGTTGGTGGGGGAATTTCGTTCAGTGTGCGTGCACCTGAGTGTTGCAGACATGGGCTCAAGCAGGGGGTGGGACACCTCTGCTGAATGTATCAACATATTATTTGATATTTTCATTTTCTTGGCTTAGACTTGGAGACAAAAGCGTCTGTAGAACAAACACTGTTCAGAGCAGAAAGCTTTATCTTTTACATGTACCGTGGACCGTGCATATTGTCGCTGTTCATTTTTAATTTGTAGTTCTAGTGTCCCCATGACCAGCGGTAACCTTATTTGGTGTTTTGTTTTGATTCTGGGTTTCATTTCGATTTACTCTATTCCATATGCTAGATGACCTTTGAGAAATTTTCAATTTGCACGGCGTGCAGATTAGCGGGGTTCAAACTAAAAAGAGTTCAGATTACCGCGGGTCCATGGTATTAGTTTTTGAAAGTACTTAAATATTTTCGTTGATATTTAGAAAAATTTGATGATTTTTTTCAAATATATCTAGCGATCAGAATCATAAGGGCCTAACTTCATCGATTTTATCCTTTGTTAATAACTCGGCTGGATTAACATTTATCGGTGCGCTTGATGTTGCATTTGCAAGCTAATCGAAAAGTTGGTCACTCCGCACAGTGTGCCGAAACACAACTAGAGCAATCAATAAAGTTACTGGCAACACTAGACTATCTCTGCCTCTGTGCAGTGCGTATGCGTCAAAATTAAATTGATTCATTGTTGTTGATATTTCAATTTTTGGTAAGCCTATCGCCCAGGCGCCGGACTCGGGAGTGTTAGGAAAATTGTGCCACCTAAGAATCAGCTGCCGCTACAGTACCGGACATTTCCGACACCCAGGAAGCGAAAGAGGATTCGACTAATAAGGCAGAAATAGTCGAACATTTGCACGCTTTTGCTTGCTTAATTTAAGGCCCAAGCGCAATGAAAGTGGAAGCGGAAAAGCCCGATCTTAGTAAGCCTACTTGTCGGATTGAAAACAAGTTAGAACCAAATCGACTTCGGTTTGGCATCTTGATGTCATTTGTTACAACTGTCAAACTTACCGTTTCCATCCCGCTTCCGCCCATATTTCGCTTGGGCCTTTTTTCCAACTGCAATGATATTTGTTCTGTGTACGTGTGAAAAAGCGCTGATGGATTATTATAAAGACTATACTCGAAAAAAAAATGCGACAGACAAAAATGATCACCGAAAATTCATTTTAAGTCGGAATTTTTGGAACTCGTTGGGAATAAATAAACACATATTAGCTATGTTTTTGCCAAGTTGGTTTATTCAACCTCCTCTCCTAGGCTAAATTCCCGAAACTTGGGTTTAACGCTACCCATCATATCCCGTGCAAAACTTGTGCCATCTTTCTGATGCACTTTTATCCACTCTTTCTTCAAATCCTTGTAGTTTTTGAAGACCTTCCCTGTTTTTCGGAGCTTGCCTTTCATAATTGGCTAAGTTCTGGCGAGTTCCGTGCCACTCCATCACCGGTTTCGCGTAATGGCACGATGCCAAATTCGGCCAAAACAGAGTGTCAGCTTCGTGGGACCGGAGGAAGGACAGCAGGCGCTTCTGGAGGCATTCTTGTTTATATATTTGAACGTTGATGGTGCCTGTCGTTATGTACGGCTTGCTGAATTTGCCGCACCCACAGATCGCCTGTTACACTAAGTACTTCTTGGCAAATTTGTCGACCTTCTTCTTCCGGAACATCCAAGTGGGACTTGCCGACGAAAAACTCCAGGTCGGGGATCTACTTGGCTTCCGCTTTAATGTACCTCTCGTCGTCCATTACGATGCATTTCGGCTGCACCAACCACCGTATTCTGTTTATCGGTTCAGTTAGGCGCCTTCCTTACCTTGAAGACATGAAGTCCGTCCCGCTTCATTGTCTGCTGGACGAACCAGACGGAAGAATTGACCTTCTTGACCTCGTCCCGAATCGAAAGGTTCGAATTGCGCTTGAAGTAATCCCTCACCTTCCTTGCGTTCACGGAGTCGGTCGTCTTCGCTTTTCTTCCGCTGCCAGCTCGCCGCTGGGTCGTCTGGTTCTCCTTGAACGATTTCACCACACTGGACACGGTCAATTCCAAACTGTTTCGCGATCCACCTGTGGGACTGGCCTGGATTTTCCACGAAGTACTGGATTTTCCGCGATGACTTGGAAGCCATCTCGATAACCACTTGACAGATCGTAATGCGATTTTGCACATTACACCCTAAACTAGTTTTACTCTAAATTGCATCAATGTTTACCCTTGCAATAAAACGTTATACACAAAAGAAAGTGTTGCATTTTTTTATTTCGAGTGCAATCTTTAGTACTTAGAGGTAATAAATTACTGCTTCTGCTATAAGCAATTAGTTGGTCTTATTTGTTTTAGCATTCGGTAACCTAACACATGAATGTTTCTGATTGATCGCGCCTCTCCTGGTTGTTCTTCCGAACTTCCTCAGGGATCTTGCTCTCATAGTCGGCCTCTTCCATGAAACTCTCCATCGTGTCCTTGGTGGCATCGTTGCTGGCCAGGACGAACGCTTCCGTCTTTACCACGTTCGATCAGTTTTAGCCGCTTCGGGACGACCGCAGTTGCATGATTCCAGTTCCGGGGTACCTGCTCCACATTGGCATACGGTACTCTCTAGTGCAGCTCCTCAGTGATAAAATGCATGCAGGGCGATAGAATGTTCAGATCAAGGTACAAGGTAGACAATCTACTGGCATCAAGTACTCCAGATAGGCATCGCACAGATAGAACAGTCAAAAGTCGTAGCTGATGGTTTGTGCAAATTCGTACTTCTCAAAGCCCTTGTTGGACATGTGCATGCAGTCGGCCAGCCGGAATAGGATCCAGCGGTCGATGTTGCTCTCGGAGCCACTCTGTAGAGTGACGATAAACGTATTTTATAAACTTCAAAGATGAGCGTGACTAACTAACCAGCTCTGCAACTCGTCATATCGCTCCTCGTCGGTGCAAACTTAGTCGCATTCCTCAGTTTGTTGTAGAGGAAGCGATAGCCGCAGAACGCCAAGGAGTTGGTCAATCAGCACAGTATGCTAAAATACAGTAGGGCACACCATGGCACACTCATTGGCACTGTTTGGCACCCATTATACATAATTGTTATGATCTCTAAAGTAGCTGACATCACTGCACTATTTGTGCGCCTGCCCAGTGTGGATGTGTCAAAATTTGATTGTTGACTCAAACAATTTTTGGTATCCGCAACAGATAATTTCGCCGGAGCCTCCAACTCACCCTTACTGCCATGGTCCGCATTTGTCAAGCACGCTTTTGTCTATGTTGTGGCTGCTGCCGCCTCTGACGGTTACTTTTGCTCAGCCACAAACGCAACTGCTACTACTGGACGGATCGTGCTGAAGTTTTCCTTCCGGTCGTCAGCAGCAGCACCAGCACATCCATCTTTATCCTCATCTTTATCGACAGCATCACCATCCAACACCACCAGCAGTATCTCACCATCTTCTGTATCACCATTGTAGCAGTAGCAATAAAGCTCCTGTGGTTGATTGTGGGCCAATCCAATCGCCATCGACCAGAATAATTATCTCTGCCGGAGATATCGTCTTCTAGATAGAGGACAAATATCATCGTCCAGCTTCATCCATTAAACGAATCATCCATGTGGACATGCTTATCGTCATCATGACATCATCCACCCTCGAAAGGCCGTGCGGCGACGTGCCAGATATTCGCATCTACGTAGAACTTTTACGGATTGGTTTCGTACGGTTCGCAAGGGACAATTTTGGCAAAATTGGTCTGCGAAGATTTGTTTTTCTGCATCATTCAACAGCGACAGCAACACGTACTCCAATTCTTCATAGCTTTCAGTTGAATGATCAGTTCAGGTAGCAGGATTTCCTCAACGTCCACGAATGGGTTTCCGAAGAACATCGACACGTACAATATCACACCGAGAACCCACATTTCCAGTTCCGGGCCGGAGCAGCGGTTGCCTGCCAACACGTTCGGACTGCAGTACTCGGTCATACCGTAGACGGTAGATAAAAGTATCCCTTCCTGTACGAACGTCGCCGATCCGAAGCCAATCAGCTTGATATGTAAATTGTGATCGATGATGACGTTCTTGTCTTTGTGGTCCCGGTACAGCATGTTCAAAGAGTGCAGGAAAGCAACCGCATTCGCAATCTGTTGAAATCATCACGGATCTCGATCGATAAACTCGAACAGATCCATCCCGGAGCCGTGAATTTCCATCACAACCTGGAAGAACTTGTTGGCAATGTTCGGACATTTTACGTGCGTCACGATGTTCCTCACCAGCGTGGTAATATTTACTGTACTATTACTTACCTTACCAATCAGGCTAAGGCCTTGTTGTCCTCTGCTGTCCGAAGAAGTCGTCTCCACTCTACTCGATCCATGGCCACAGTTCGCCAGCCTCGTAGTCTGCGAAGGGTCCACAGGTCACCTTCTACTTGGTCTATCCACCTTGCCCGCTGCACGCCTCTTCTTCTTGTTCCTGTTTGATCGCTTTCTAGAACCATTTTCACTGGATCGTCATGCGACATTCTTACGACGTGCCCAGCCCACCGTAGTCGCCCAATTTTTGCAATGTGGACGATGGATGGTTCTCCCAGCAGCTGGTGCAATTCGTGGTTCATTCGCCTCCTCCACGTTCCGTCATCCATCTGCACTCCACCGTAGATGGTACGCAACACCTTCCGTTTGAAAACACCAAGGGCGCGTTGGGCCTCCACGAGCATAGTCCAGGTCTCGTGGCCGTAAAGGACCACCGGTCTAATCAGCGTCTTGTAGACAGTCAACTTCGTGCGGCGGCGAATTTTATTCGACCGGAGCGTCCTCCGGAGTCCAAAGTAGGCACGATTCCCTTTGAATTTCTCTGCTGGTATCATTTTCGGCGGTCACCAGTGAGCCCAAATACACGAACTCATCGACCACCTCGATTTCGTCACCGTCAATCTGAACTCGGGGTGGGAGGCTAACATTGTCTTCCCTAGAACCTCTTCCTTTCATGTATTTTGTCTTTGATGCGTTGATGGCAAGTCCAATCCGTCTAGCTTCAGCCTTCAGTCTGATGTACGTTTCCGCCATCATCTCAAAGTTCCGTGCCATAATGTCAATGTCATCGGTGAAGCCAAGGAGCTGGATGGACTTCCTGAATATCGTGCCAGCTCTTCTGATCACACAACTTTGAACAGCAGACACGAAAGTCCATCACCCTGCCGTAACCCCCTTCGAGATTCAAAGGGACTCGAGAGTGTCCCCGATACTCGAACAACGCACATCACTCGATCCATCGTCGCCTTGACCAATCGCGTCAGTTTTTCCGGAAGTCCGTACTCGTGCATAATCTGCCATAGCTGATCTCGATCGATTGTGTCGTATGCGGATTTGAAATCGATGAACAAATGATGTGTGGGCACGTTGTATTCGCGGCATTTCTGCAGAACCTGCCGAATCGCGAAAATTTGGTCCGTGGTAGCGCGGGCACCCATGAATCCCGCCTGGTATTGCCCCACGAAATTTCTTGCATATGGTGGCAGACGGCGGCATAGAATTTGCTGTACTATGCGTGGATCAAATCTTCATCACGATCCAAGTTCTGCGCAGCAGGAGTACCAACAATCAATACGAAACTAACGATTTTAAATTGGCTCACCACTTTAGTAGCCTATTGGTCCCAAGCAAACGATTAACGTACCCTATTCTAGTTGAAATTCTAATACTACACTATGTTTGTTTTGATTCGCTATGAAAGTTTGACAGATAACATCAGGGGTGTGTGGATTCATGCAGAACATGCAGGGGTGAATGAAATAGCTTGGGACTGCTTGGGACCGTTGTTCTGGTGCTGAGTGAGCCAAAAATAATAATGATTTTCTTCGGGACCCAGTGGTCTTAGAGTTATCTCTATGGGAGTACTCTTGATGGCCTGCCTAAGCGAATTGTACACCGTACTGGTTACGCTGTTGAACGTCAACGTCAGATTCTGATGCTTATTCTCATCCTCTAGGTTGTTGTACGATGAATCCGGATCCCAGCTTACCCAGATGCAGGAGACCTTCCTCTCGCAGAGAAGCGTCTGATTCGAAATGGTGTACAGTATGTCGATCACGTTGCCATCGTAGTGAGTCGCTTCCCGGACGTACTTCCCATCCGAATAGATCGATCTGCGTGGTCCACACGGAATCGGAAGCGTTCCAACGGCTGAATGTCGTTTCTGATGATCTGGCGTTGAAGTGATCATTGTCTTCGACAGCTCGAAAGCTTCAACATACCAAGGCTGTGTCCCAATTGGCGAGTTAAATTACACTCGTGGTTAAAAGTGACAGATGAAGAGTTATCAAATAACCCTGGTACCCGAGCGTGGTTATTTCTGACAGACTAGAAGTTAAATTTTGGGCAACCATGACTTAGTTCTGTTTGAAAACCGATTGATCATCGGGATTTTCGAACATTGAAAATAACTTTCGAAATGTCACTTTTAGCTACGAGTTAAATTTAAACGCCACAGACCAAAAAAATAAAATGAACTGTCAAAATACCGGGTTGCCAAATATACAATTATTCACAAATAAAGTCAGTTCGATGACTGGCACACTTGAGGCACACTGAACAGTGTGTAGAGGCACACTGAGCAGTGTGTAGAGGCACACAATAAGTGTGTAGAGTGACCACTAGAGTGATTCAAAATTTGAAATTTTGGCTCCACAATACTTAAACGATTCTAAATTGGATCCTGACTAACCTCTCAAAATTTGAACCCATTTGGTGAGAAACTGAGATGGCACAAACCATTTGAAGTTTGTATGGGAATTACTATGGTAAAACCAAGACTTTTGTTCATGTCTATCTTATAATTCACCATAACGGTCTGCTTCAAAAGCTTTCAACTGTACTTGTAGGAAATTTTCCCAGCTACAGCTTTGCTCAAGATCACTTTTTGATTAAATGCAAGGATCGAAAGTTATCAATGGTTCAATCAACACAATCAACGGCTCAGAAGGCAACATTGGTGTTTCAGGGGCGTTGAATAGGACACAAAAATCATGTCACACTGCAAAATACAGTGTTGCCTACAGAGCAGCTGCTTGATCATGTCATAAGTTTACCAATCTCTTAAATAATTAATAAGTTTTTCCTGTCTCGTTTTACATAGAAACGATCTTCAGCAAAGTTGTAGCTGATTTGAATTTTCTAGAAGAATGGCTATCGAAATGTTTCGCAGTTCAATATGGAAAAAGACTAGAAGGTAATGAACAAAAAGTTGCGATTTCCCATAGTAATTTACATGCGAACTTCAAATGGCTTGTTCGAAGTCAGTTTCTAACCAAATGAGTTGTAACTTTGGGAGGCTAATCAGGACCCAATTTGTAGTCATTTAAGCACTGTGGAGCGAAAAAGTCAAATTTTGCATCAGTCTAGTGACCACCCCTTGAGTTTGCCTTAAACAGCTTCTTGGGTCTTACTCAGGTCTCGCTGGACGATGACCCAATATTTTTCGATTGGGCGAAGCTCTGGCGTATTGGAAGGGCATACCACTCCATGGCCTTTATTCCGTAATGGCAGGATGCCAAACCCTGCCAACACAGCACCGGACAATCGTTGACGTAAATTTCCTGGTTAACGGTCCCGGTTCCAGTGAAAATATCGCTTTCAAGCCACAGGTACAGATATTTCTTAGCGAACTTCGACCGTTTCATTTGCTTGCAAATGTCTGCCACCTTTCCCCTTTCGGTTGCCGTATAAAACTTCTGTCCAGGAAGCTGTTTAAAGCCTGCCTTGACGTAGGTTTCGTCGTCCATTTCGAGGGGGACGACTCTATCTACGATGCAGAAAAGATTGTGTTTTGCTGTGGCTAGCTGCGCGTACGCTGAGTAGATAGAAAGAAGATTGATGACGATTCTGAAGATTTCCTGCAAAAAGATGATGCTCGATGCAAGTAGATGTGACAAATGAAAGAAGATTTTTCGAAGATTGATTCGCTAGTGTGAGCATCTTAACTCGAGATTTAGATGTGTCGCCCCCCTCGGTCCATTTCCACGCTTACTTAGTCAGCATCGTATATATAGCTTCCGGGATCATGTTTTGGTCGTCCGGCTCGTTTTTTAGCTCGATGCACGGTTGTAGACGACATTCCCAGCTTGTTTACGAAATCTCGCACGGCGAGGTTGAAACCACTGGCTACTCTTTTTGTCGTCGATGCGGCTTCCGGCTTTCGATTTTCCCCCGATCCAGGCTTCCTGGCGTTCGACAAACGTTTCCCGAACACTTTTAATACGTTGATGACAGGTGATTTGGCCACTTTTAACGATTTCGCTAACTTGGCGTGCGAGTAGTTTGGATTTTCGCGATGTGTGTGTACAAAATTTTGATGCGTTGCTCTTTCTGCTTGGACACCATTTTGATAACTGAAGTAGGATTGGGCGATCTTGGATTGATCTTTGGAAGATCGATCTTTTTCATCCCGATTTCCGATTTTTCGGATCGATTCTTTGTCCACGAAAAGATCAAAACAATCGATCTTTCTTTCGATCTTTTCGATCTTCAAAAAAAAAAAATAGGTTTTAAATTTTTTAAAGTGTATTTACATCTAAAAAACGATTTACTCTCACCACAGACTGCGTAGTAAATTTAACGAACATAATGTCAACATCAACGTCGCTCCCTACAATGACGTCACTATTTGCGTTTTCGATATTCACGAATACAGTAACATTTGAAGGTTTGTTCTACCTCCCTTTTGTGCTCATTGCTCCGTAGGGACTGTTCATAAACTACGTAGACCGTTTAGGGGGTTGGGAATTATCCACGGCCCATACAAATTTTAAAAAAAATTGTATGGACAATTTGTCAATTGTCGCAGGGGGAGGAGAGGGGGGGGGGGTCAAGAATCCTAAAAAAAACTGTCTACGTTTTTAATGAACAGCCCCTTACCGTCATGACAACATTTAATTGAATATTATACAGGAAATAATTTCTTGGGGTACCAACGTAAACAAGCGTATTAAAATAAAAATCAAAAGATCGATCTACCAAAGGTCGATTCTTTCGTATCGATTTAATCAGTGGATCGATTCTAGAGCCAAATATAAGATCGATCTTTCTCTGAAGATTGCCCAATCCTAACCTGAAGAGCAAATCAAGCTGAACACTACATTAGGTCCTAACAGAGGGTAAGTCACTCTGCCACCTTGTATGTGTGCTCATTGTGTGTTTTTGGGTGTCGGAAGGTATTTCTGGGTGCTTCATCGTATTGACCGAGTTGTCAAAATTTCAACCGAAAAAATAAATTTACTGGCAACCATATCCTCAACCATAACATAACGCTGAAAATGACAGAACCCCCTGCGATTCCTTTGCTGTTGTTTTTTTTTAAAGAAAAAGCACAACCGTCGGGAGGATTATTGGAGCTAAAATGACCGCAGTCTGGAGCTCCGGATATCAGAGTAAGACAATGAGAAGACTGCCAGCTTTACTACTGACTTGCTGCGTCAGAAGCAGTAGTAGAATTCCATAACCATTTCGCAACTGTAGTGATCGAATATTAATCAGCAGCGGCTACCGTTCAGTTCAGGGTAACTTGTCCGAACATTAGTTCTTGACACGGGCATTGGCCCTCTCGCTGCAGGAGGAAGACGAATGGGTACGTGCCACCCGTGAAAAAGGATCAAGCAAAGGGTGCATTTGCAATTAATTGGAGGGGCCGTGATTGGGCTGCCGCTGGTGAGAACCTAGGATTTACAATAAGAAACTTTTCCGTTGCGTTTTTCTTGATTTTCTTGCAAGACTTCTTTACCTTTTTTAGCATCCTGATGCCGCTGCTTTCGTTGATCCCAACCGGTTTAGTATTTCCTTTTCTTTGGATTGGAGGTACCAGAATTAATTAAAAAATTGCTTGTCATGTGGCGGAAGAGTGCTTGAAGTGTGTCGAAGTGTGTTTCTGTGGGTGTTAGCACAATGTGGCAGAGTGTCTTACCCCCTAAGTCCTAAGTAACATTGATCGATTCTCTTTGTCGACTTTCTCTTTCGTTAATAGCTTGGGCACATGACTGTTTCTTGTTGTGTTTGTCGTATTAGATGCTAGATAAAAGCTTCTTTTATCGATCTGTGTGCTGAAAATACATGAGAACGTCTTTAAATGGCCGTGGAGATACAAAAAGAAAGTCGACGAAGAGAATCTGTCAATGTTACTTAGGACCTAATGCAATGTTCAGCTCGAAATGTCATAACCGGAGAAAAAATACTACCCAAAATGTGAGATTTTTTTACTTAATTTTGAGTTGAGCCTTTCACTTGTACTCGTTATTGTTGTCAAAAATGGAACGAGAGATTCGACCCAACGATATAGTTCAGCCCAATAAGTTACTTTTGAGTAAATTGCATATTCTCAAATTTACGTGAATTGAACTTAATTTTGGGTAGAATATACTTAAGAATTAGTATTTTTTTGCTGGTGTTAAATGAAAACTATTATATGCGATTCACTCAAATTTGGGTTATTGGGCTGAACCCCGGAATTGATCGAAAAGTACTTACTTATGGGTAGTTCGTCATCTCCGTGTAGGCATCATTCTGCTCGCACAGAACTTCAAAATGAGGGGTGTTCAAGTTTTTTAAATGCTCGATTAAAAGGAATGCGTTTAAGTCGACCAATATTGATCGTAACACCTTTATTGACAATTAAAATATTGATCAACATATCAGGCATAACATTTGATAACGGCACAAAAGCATTTGTAAACAAACTTTCTAAGGCCCTTTACACGCGAACCAAAGTACGCCCACGCAAACCAATACCACTTTCGGAAAGGTGATAGTTTTTTTTTTTTTCCTTTGGTTTGTTTTTTCCGTCGATCTTGTTTTCCGTGCTGAGCACCAATGCTACCGACGTGCCAGGAAGGCAGCTCCCACATCTGGACCCTACCTATCGACCCATCAACTCATGAACCGGGGACCAACGGCTTTACTTCCCATCCGAAGGAAGGCGTGATCAGAGATGTTATGCCTCAGAACATCCCGGCGGCGCCGACTGGGATTGAACCCAGGCCTGCTGGGGTGAGAGGTAATCACGCTTACCACTACACCACCGGCGCCGTTGAAAGGTGATAGTTGTCCCTATCCCATGAAGTTGATGGTTTGCGTGTAAAGGGCCTTAGAAAGTTTGTTTACAAATGCTTTTGTGCCGTTATCAAATGTTATGCCTGATATCAAGAGCCACTCGAGAATCGCTCTGCCTCTTGTTGGCGATACTGCCATACAATGAAACCACTGGAAGCGGATCCCGTTCTGATGGAGGAGGCTTATTGGACCGCGGAAGATAAAGTGTTCATTGTGTTGTACCTTTTGACTATAGTTTTACGATGTTTTGTATAGTGAATAAGAATCCTCGGCTCTGTAAAGTTAATTCGATTGAGCCTTATCAAATAAATTAATAAACAACCAATATTTCCCCTCATTTTCCCGTTATGTTTGACTACAGATGGGGCCTGTTCCTCGACTACTTTTGCCAAGGTGGATACAATCCTGTTTGTGAGGAGCGACCCTGTTTTGATGAACCCCCGAAAATATTGATGGAAATATTGACGAAACCTCTGTCGTGTGGGATGCACTATACAAGTTCTGCTCATGGCTACATCAGGCAGAAAGGTGACGCATTGATTCGTTTTCATGTGTCCATCCGCGTTCTTATCAGTTGGCGGCGAGTTGAACAGTTGACTAAAGTAGCCATAATGTTTCCAGCAACAGCGGCAGCTGCTGCTGGATGACAGTCAGGTACAGATAACAAACACACATTCATGTTCACAGTGCAGCAGTCTAGGAAAGCGGGCGGGTAAACAGTAATTAAAAGTCGGATACTGTCCAAAAGGGGAGTTGTTTTGGGAAGTACTAGTTTTGCTATTCGGTGCGCTTTGTTTCCCATCGCGTCCAGCCTACTTTGTTCCCTTGAAAGTCAATATTTGCCGGTGCTCAGTGTAAACAAACTCTCTGTGATGTTTTTTCGAAGGGTGGGCGGTTCGGAGGGCAGTGTCCATCGAAAGGGTTAAGACTTTTACCTGCGGATCAAAATAATGGAATGTTTTGCTGCGCCCCATGGGCGCGCTATAAAATTAACTTTGGGAAATTGACAGCTCATTTGTTTATTCGCACCCTATCGCTTTTTGATAACGGTGATATGAGTGGATTCCTCATTAAACGGAGCAAATATTTGACGATCAACCCATGTGCATGCATGCGGGCAAAATTCAGCCTACTGCTCCGTTGTTTACCTTCGAAGGCGAGGGACGCACGCCGCACTTGACACCGGAAAAGTCACGTTCTCTAGTTTGCGCGATTACAAAATGATTGAGGGGGTTAGACACTGTTGCCAAAAAAAATGTTGGAATAGGAAACGCATACACACACACTAAGCAGAATCCGGAACACGCGTTATCAGCATTGTGTCTAAAATGTTCCGCTTGAGTCCAAGTCTAGTCGGCAGGCGGAACAGGTGACAGCTACTCGAAGCGTGACACTAATTCTGATGTGTTTGATTTTGTTTTCGATGCGAAAAAAAAAACCTGTAATCAGAAGAAACCGAAGCCGCCGACGGATGAATATGTGTGCGTGTGTGTGAATCGAATGAAATATATTGCAAGATAAGCGATGAATTTGATGTGAAGAAGAAGAAGAAGCATGCACCGTAGTGGCAGCGAAGGTGCAGCGATCGAAAATTCGTGTTGCAGTGCGAGATTGTTATCAGCTGATGTAATTTTCGTTTTAGGTTTGCAGCTGGAAGAAGAGGAAGAAACGAGTGCGAAAAAAAAACCGAAGAAGCAATCCAAGAGTGGCCGCAGGCCGTGGATTTGAATTTGTTTTGGTGAAAGTGCAAAGCCACGTGTTGGCGCTAGTGTTGCGTTTTAGTTTCGAAAAAAAGAACCGTGAATAGTGGGTGCAACAAAAAGCTGAATCGTTCGGAAAATAGTTGCAGCTGCTATTGTTCGAGTGCATGGAACCGTTACGCCTCGCCGGTCGAGTCGATGAAATTGGTTTTCCGTACTAACCTGAATAGTGTGTTAGAGTAAAAAAAAAAGGCAATTCAATTACCCGATAGAGAGTTTGTGTGAATCATTGGAGCGAGAAAGCCTCCATAAATTGCCCGCTGTACCTCCTCCCTGTGCGGGGCTTCCTACCCTAGATGCCGCCGCAGATTTTGCCCGCCTCGAAGATGCAATCCCGCGAGCATCCGTTCAACCGATCGACGCGCCCCCTGTTGGAGCGCCGTGCCAATATGGCGCAACCGCAGGTCCTCAGCAGTAAGCAGATAAACAACGTCAAAAAGACCCCCACTCGGGGATACAACGACTTCAACCTCATCACCCGGCAGTACGAGAACCTCAACAGCAACAAAGGCTACCCGTACGGTAGTCCACCGTCGCCCACTCAGCACACGCTGAACAATATTGACTTCCAGTTTTCCGATGTCAACGACCCTCGCTACCGCCCGGTAGCACCAACCACCAACAATCACTTCTTCACGGCCAGCACCAATCGCAACAACAGCGATCACGAAGACGACGATGACTACGATGAACTGGTCTATCATCACAATCAACTGAACGTTCAGGGTCCAACGCTGCCGCGGCGCCGCCTGATCGATGCCTCCTCCGGTGGAACTGGCCTTCCACCGCCGGTTCCTCCGCAGCGGATCGTCCCGGTTCAGACTCCACCGCCTCCGCCACGCGGGGACACTCCGGAAAATGACGGCCCGTTCGTATTTGGCGTCCACCATCCGAATACCTTCACGCCGGCTTACGACAAAGCCAAGGATGCAGCCGACTCCTCCGTCCAGGTAGGTCCCCTCCCACGATCATTAATCATCGTTTCGACGAAAATGCCAAAAATCTCAGGCTGCAGTCTGCCAGGTAGAATGCAATCAATTACCGGGGATGATTTAGTTGTTTTCGTCGTCTCCGTTCGAGCCAAGATTTGTTACTTTGTTTTCCACTCGGTTCGGGTGAGAAATTTATTGATCCACACCGAAAGTAGACTATGGCCTGGAATTCCAAGAACATGTGTTTTCTCACCGACTCGTCCCAGGAAGGAAGCCTTCAGGGTTTCACCATTTTATGGCGTGTTTTTGTCTGTGTCTGCTTCTCCGACAAAGTATAGGGGGACAGAGGAGATTTGCTGCAGCGGTCATTAAATTTACAGCAGCGCAGTTAAAGGAAGTTGATAGTTGCTTGCTGGGTAGTTTGTGCTAGTTGTTTTTATGGCAAATTGTCACCTTGCTTCGCCGAAGTCTTCTTGGCTTGACATACATAGTAGGCTTTGTTGAATGGATAACAGTTCCATTATCGCACCGATTATGAAAATCGTAGTAGTAGATTACAGAAATCAAAGCCACCACCACCACCGCTATTGCTTTGACTGCTTGCCAAAATTCACAACATCGAAATGCATGTCGCAATACGACACTGGTGGCGTGGTGGTGTCGCCATCGTCGTCAGACAGCGCAAACAGAGCCAAAGCAAAAACCGCCACCGCTCTAAACCAGGCTTTAATTTGTTATGTAAATATAGGAAATTAGTAGCGCAAAATTTTCCAGCAGTAGCTGCGGAGAGAGAGAGAGAGAGGAAATTAGTTCAAATTGTGTCACTTGTTTCTTCGTCTGACGACGACGAAGCAAGCCACTGTGTTTTTGCTCTCGGGCCCGTGAGATGAATGGATGCGAAATTGGGTAATTCTTTGGTGGCGGAGAGGAAGAACGTGCTTGGGCGTCTCGGTTTAGGAGCAATCGTCAGAGCTCTTGATATGGCGTTTTCCCTCGTTGATTTTGGATGCAGGAACCTCACAGGAGAGTTCACGTGTTTTCAAGGCACGTTTCTTCCGATCCGGGGGTTCCGGTTCCGGTTCTGGATGCGGGGAAGTTATAGTATTGACATGGAAATTTGATTTCGTAAAATGATGGAAGCTTCTTGAAACACGGTGCTGATAAAATGGCATCTGTTTCTTTTCTGAACATGATCAAATTTGAATGAGGCAATTTGTGAGTATTTTTTCAGAATATTAAAAGGGTTTCTTGACCTTTTTCGGTTTTTGTTTTTATGGATTATGAGCCGGCAACGATAAACGATCGCATCCTCGTGTTTTTTTTCAGTTACCATGGGGACGTCATTAGCCCCGGGCCCTTAAAAATTCTCTCTCTATTTATGAACGGCAAAAATGACGTTTCACATTCATCTATTGATGAATTTACGTTACGTTCGACCAGCAGATGGAAATGATGTGAAAATGATAATGACGTTTTGCTACCTGTCAAATCGTATGGAATATTTTTAGTACATCATCACTTTTGTGGTACTGGATTTTGTAAACAAAGGTGTATCCTATATCTACACCCTAAATTATTTCGGTGTACGGCAGTGTACACCGCGAAAACAAAAACGACATAGATTTCGTATAATTTGAATACATTACAAGAACTTAAGTTTTCTTTAAGATTCAATTTACGTTGATGCATTTTTTTAAAAATTCAAAAGCAGTTTTTTTCGACGCATTATTTTAGATTGCAAAAAGCTCGCGTCATTTTGTGTAAAATATCAAAAAGAATCGAATAGTGCGAGCTTTTTGCAATCTGAAATAATGCGTCGGAAAGGACTGCTTTTGAAATTTTCCAAGAAGCATGAAAGTAAATTGAACCTTAATTGATTATGATTCAAATTGAAAAAAAACATAGAGGTTTTGGGCCAACGGGAGAAGAGGTAGTAAAATTATTTTCACTCCTGCGGGTTTTGCCTTCAATCAATAAAAAAAATTCCTTTCTTTTAATTAGCTACGGGTGTGACTATGTTATATCTTTAGTTTATTTCAGCAACCTTATCTTCCAGCAGACGCTCTCGACAGCAATTTCAACATTTATAAAAAAATATAAATTTACCAGCAACACTGACTGGGTGTATCCCTACTAACATAATTCCTAAATTCCCGAGACATTTATGAGGGGTTGGAGATTTCTCTGCATCTCTCTTAAGTAAATGTTGGACTAACATACCTTTCCTATCCCTACCAGTTGTAAGGACGTGGCCAGGACAATCCTTAACTGTTGGAGCGGGATATGTCTTATCTGGGAGATAGTAATTATTTCCTACTTACTATCTGTCCAGTAATATATGTCCGTACTGCTCTTAATAGTTTTGAATTTATGAATATGAATTTTGATATTGTGCAACTTGTTCGATGCTAATGCTAATGCTAATGCTAAATCATCACTTTTGTGGTATTGGATTTCAAACCTAGGTGTCGCATGCACCGGTGCAGTTTCACGTAAATTCATCAATTGGCGAATCAAGGGCCACCCACAATAGTCCGTCACCGTCAGCGTCAACTGACAGCTTGGTTTGAGCCAACGCTATTCAGTTTAGCAACCCACAAAGATGCGTTGCGCTCACTGCGCGCCAGTACTAAAACGCTGACGCTGTGCTAAATTTTGAAAATTTTCAAAATTGACGCAGCGTCATGTTGCTGTTTTGTCACATCAGCGTAATCAGAAGCGTATGTTGTGCCGTGTTGCTTTGAACACATCATGGAAAACATTGTTAGTAGGAATTTGCATTTGTAAGAAGGGCCAACCCCAATTCCCAAATTTATTTTTTTTTTCAATAAAATACAACTAGTGAAATAGCTTTGTATACAATTTAAACTATTGCAATGTTTTATATATCCTTTAACAATATTGTGTGAATACATGTTTGGCCAACACATTTCGGTTAACGTATGCACATCGTGTCGTATTGTTGCCTCTCTGAAGGGCCGCAGAGTTAACACATCTCAGAGGATCAACTACTATAATGTACGTCATTCACCAGGTTCACTGACGTTCCCATCACCATCCCTCCTGGCTCTGCACAGCCGTTGATTGAAGTTGTCTTGAATTGGAGGTAGGTGGTAGGTGTTGACCTGGATATGGCCGGAGCAAGTTATTCTTAAGAGGAAATGCAGCACCCCCAACAATGAAATACGGCATCACTTCATTTGAGCCTGGTAACTTGCCCGGTGCTGGCAAATCAAACTCGCCATTCACCAATCGCCTCCTAAATTCCAAATGCTCGGATTTTTTTTTAAATATTAAATCTTCTACCAAAACAAATGATTAAAACGAGATTATGCTACTGTCAAAACGCAACGCGTGACGCATGATTGTGCGCAAGCGCTGCGTCAATGCGTCCGTCAGCATTTTTAGTACATGACGGATGCGTTGACGCTGACGGTGACGGTGACGTTGACGGACTATTGTGGGTGGCCCTTCAGAGCAAAGTCAAAACTGGTCATGCGACACCTAGTTTTCAGATCCGCAATTACATAAATGATGATGTACTAAAAAAAATTCAAGCTATTGACAGATATCAAAACGTCATTACCATTTTCACCCAGTCGTCATCTGTGAGTCAATCGTCACTTTGATTCTTCAATTCAAGCTGAAAATTGCATTAGGTCCTAAGTAACATTGAGAGACTTTCTTCGTCGACTTTCTCTTTGTATCCCCACGGCCATGTAAAGACATTCTCATGTATTTTCAGCAAACAGATCGATGAAACAAGCTTTTATATAGTACCTAATACGACAAACACAACGAGATACGGTTATGTTCTCAAGATATTAGCGAAAGAGAAAGTCGACGAAGAGAATCGATCAATGTTGTACCACAGACAGACATACAAATTAGTACCCTTGTACCATAGAGGTAACCCTAAGACTAGTAGGTCCCGAAGAAACGTGCGCAACTTTTTGGCTCAGCTCTGCACAGATAAAAATTCTGAATTTTAATTGTGATGTAAACATTCTTTCTCGTAAACTTAAATTTAATTTCACGCAACCGTTTTGTTGTTTACAAAGATGGGCTTTTGTACACAATATTTGCTACATTGCATGAAATATGTCAGAACTTTACATGATACATAATGTAAACTTATATTATATGTGACGCTCCATTTATGATGCACATTGAACAGAAATTTACACTACTTTTTCAAACTGTGTGGTACTATCTTCGGTCCCAAGCTAATCGATGCACCCCTCGAAACATAGGAAAATCCACGAACCCCTGATTTTATCTGTCAAAATTTCATAGGGAATCAAAACAAACATAGTGTAGTACTAGAATTCCGAATGGGAATGGGGTACGTTAATCGTTTGCTTGGGACCAATTGATGAATCTACGCGACGCCTAGGTTGGTGCGACGCCTAGGTTGGAAATTCAAAACCACAAAAGTGATGATGTACTAAAAAAATAGCCCATACTATTTGACAGGTAGCAATACCTCATTATCGTTTTCACATCATTTTCATCTGCTGGTCGACCGTAACGTAAATTCATCAATAGGTTAGTCAACTAGTGAGCCAATTTCAAATCGATAGTTTCGTATTGATTGTTGGTTGTACTAATTTAATCTAGTACCTCAAAAAGTACAATTTGTGGTACTAGCTTAAAGCAGTACAACCAAAACCTCTATGGTACAATGCTAAAGGGTGTCCACGATGAAATTGCCACACTATGAAATTGCTCTAACTTTTTAACCGTTGGGTAGAATTTAATGAAAATTTGGGTGGATTTAGTTCATTAAAGTCCTGTGATCAAAACTCGCGGAAATGGAGTCGAAAGAACAGCTCGTGCGGGATAAAATCTTGCGCATTCAGCACGAGAACAAGGATCTCTCGCGTCGTTCCATCGCTAAAACGTTGGGAATCGCGAATTCCACGGTGTCGCGAGTGATTAAGCGGTTCGAGGAACGGTTGACCACCGATCGGAAGCCCAGAAGTGAAGGAAAAAGTATTCCGTACAACACCAAAAATCACAACCGCGTAGTTGGGGCCTTCAACCGAAATCCGAACGCCTCCGTTAGGGATGTGGCTAAGAAGCTGCACCTAAGCCGAAGGCTGGGCTTCGAACGTTCAAGGTACAAAAGGCCCCTAATCGCGACGAGAAGCAGAACAAGTCCACCAAAACCCGTGCCAGGAAGTTGTACCTCAACATGCTGACGAAAGTTGAATGCTGCATCATGGACGACGAAACATATGTGAAGGCCGACTTCAAACAGATCCCCGGCAACCTGTTTTTCACGGCCAGCGTTCCGGAGCATGTCCGCACTCAGAAGATGTCCAAATTTGCGAAGAAATTCCTGGTTTTGCACGTGCCATCTGCACGTGCGGGAAGCGGAGTGCACCTTTCGTGACCCAGGACACGATGAACGGACAGGTGTACATAAAAGAGTGCCTCCAGAAGCGGTTGCTTCCTCTCCTGAAGGCCCACAACGTCCCAACAATCTTCTGGCCGGATTTGGCCTCATGCCACTACTCCAAGGACGTGCTGAAGTGGTATGCGGACAATAAGGTCAATTTCGTGCCGAAAATGTTCAACCCTCCCAACACTCCGGAGCTCCGCCCCATCGAGAAGTACTGGGCGATTATGAAGCAGCACCTTCTTAAACGACCTAAGGTAGTGAAGACAGTCGAGGAACTGAAGAAAGTATGGGTTTACATGCAAAAAACGGCCGGGGTTAAGACCAAGGTGCGGGCATTTGCGTATGGACTGTAAATAAAATACGAGTAAAATGGTAAAATGAAGTTTAATAGTTATTTCTCAATCCCTGAAAATTTGATGGCAATCGGATGAAAACTCGAATTTTGCGAATCAATTTTGTGTGTGGCAATTTCATCGTGGACACCCTTTAGTGCAACAGTGAACTTTGTATGTCTGGTATAAAGCGAAACCCACACGATATATTGACGCGAAGGCCAATTATTGACAATAATATTGATGGTGTGAATACAGAAATATTGTCAATATCGATGTTTTGACGTCAATATAGAATGTATTGACAATACGAATATTGTCAATAGAAGCAATCGTGTAGGGTCCACTTAACAGTTTCGGTCAATTCTGTCGCTTGGAATGGAAAGAGCAGCAAGCAGCTAACAAAACAAACAAGCAGCAAGCAGCAAACAAAACAAAACAAACATTTAATGTAAATAAACAAGCACGTCATTTTATGTGTGCCGGCCACTGAGAAAATGAGCTAGTAGAATCGTGAACGGCTGCTTAGATTAACGAGAATACGTGAATTCCCCTGTGTAAATGTCATCCTACCTGTAAACACCCAAAGTCGGTTCGCTGGCTTCCGATGTGCCATCCAAATCCAACGTCAACTGAATGCAAATGATAGTTGGCGCCACCATAGTTAAGCGCAAGCCTACTGTTTTTTTTTTCCCGTTACGTACCTCGATACGCTTTACCGGACGGAAGAACCATGACGAAAGTCTTAGATTTACCGCGTGTGATGTAGCGGTTTCTCCTTTATTTACGCGTGTCACGGCCCAAGAACGGTCTTTCGTCGCGAAGAACTTCACCGGTCTTTCTTGTCTCTCGCTGATGGCTGATGCGGTTGCGGGATTGTTTTGTTTTCCCGGCAGTAGCAGCAGCAGCAGCAGTAACGCCATCTGCTGGAAGATTATGCGGTCGCACTAACAACAGTTATTTGTGGTTAGCTGTGTGCGCGCTATGTCTGATGACAGCAGCCAGCTGCTGGCTGCAACCACGTGTTTCACCGTTGTTGTTCGATGGAAAACCACAAACCGTGATTCATGCGAGTCTAAAATCTGTGGCTGTTATTGCTTAAGAGCAGTTCAATCGAGTTGGGAAACATCGTTTGCGGAATTTCCGTCGGAAATGCCCATTTGACGCTGGTATGTTTTCATAATAGTGACCTGAAAAATGGAGTCTATTAATTAGTCAGCGATTGTTCTCCACACCTTAAAATCAAGGCCAACTACGACCGATCCCGTTTAGTTTGCACGTGTTTGGGCTACTTTGATCATGTCGTGCTTATTCTTGCCTCCCGTGTCTGTCAGTCAGTCGGTGCTTGCTGTTATGACCCTTGGCGTGTATGTTGAAATATTATGGACCACGGCCGCAGAAAAGTGTGAGAAATAAAATCCCAAATGACTTTGAAACTCGCTGCAGTGTTCGACTTGGACGACGTTGAAGTGGTGAGTAAATAAACAAACTGCGCTGACACCTTGGGGCTTGGGAATTTTCGGAGATTGGGTGATTGTGTGATTTATATCGCCATTCGCGCTGGTTAAACTTTGACAGTTAGTGGTCAGTTAGTGGACGGTTGCGTTGATGGAGGTTTTATGGGTCTGCTGCATCATTTTCGAGAGGCCCCCAGCTGCGAACGGCTCCACAAATGCAAATCGTTTTATTAGGTCATGTCAACGGGCTTGCGTAACATTAGATTAATCGTGTTGAAAGTCGCAATTAAAGCCGTCTTTTGACAGCCAAGGATTGCTTTTGTTTGGAGGAAACAAACGTCAACAACCAATTTCGTCGCTCAATTTTGATTAAACCCGAAAAGTTTTCCGCACAAAGGCGTCCCGTAAGGAGAGAAGAAATCAAGATAAACTTTCCAAGGCCAGCGCGTAGAAGTTAAAAAGTTACCTTTTCTCCATTTTTAACGAACAACACAAGCAGCAAAGAATGTCTCTCATTGAAGGAGGGATTTTTCTTAATTAAATCCACCTCAGCAAATATTTCTGCTCGTCTCGTATTTCGCCCCTTCCTTTCGGGCGGTGGCTTCTTGTTGGGTACTTGATTTCTTTGATTTAGTACTCCTTAGCTAACCGTTTGTTGAGTAAAAAATAAAACAGGAATCGGGGAGGGGGTTTCCCAGATAAGAAAACTTTGTACCCGCCCCGCTGAAAAAAAAAGAACGACATTGCACAAATGTAATTTCGTTTGCTTGCGGTGAGCGATGAGAGGCAAGAAGTGCCGAAGAGAAACGCTTGTGAGTCTCTTGTCCTTGTCGTCGTCGTCGTCTTCGTCGTCAGCCAGGGCGAATGTGGATGAAGAGGGAGGGGGACGTAGTTTTCGTCGCTTGTTCGTGTTCTCTCGAGAAAGTAATTTTTATAATCTGATTAAAGTATCTGACGGTGTTGCAGTTTTCTTCGTCGTTGTTTTCTTTTTCTTTTCTTTTTTTTATACCTCGTTTGCTGGTCGTTGAAGTTGTGTATTTTTATTGCTACAACATCTTCTTTGCCAGGAGAACGAAATTTGATACCGCCGTGCTAAGCTTTTGATGGGAAAAGTTCCTTCCGGCGCGCTATCAACCAGTCCGTTAGGCAGGCAACGAGCTGGAACTACTTTGAAAATTGGCGACAGCATGCTTGACGTTTTGGCCGGATTGATTTAAGAACAAAAACTATGCATGTGACGGATCTGGCTTTGTTTTTTGCTTGTGTTTGACTTCGACGTAGGACTACGTCTGTGATTGATATAGGGGGGTACACTTCGTGAAAACCGAAAATGGAACATGTAACGAAATTATGAAAGATTTTGAACGTTAATAACTCAGCTGCCCCTGGACCAATTTCAATAATTTTATCACGAATCGATCAGAAATATTTCTACACATCGATAGCAATGCCATCGATTTGTTAATTGGGTGGGGATTGTTAGAATTTTGAGAAATGTAAAATTTAAAATCTCAAAATAAAGCTGAAGTGAAAATTATTACTACTGCTATTATTTGGAACAATTTTACCTGGGTTCTCACTTTCCGGCAGGTGCTTCCAAAAATTTAATATTTTGTAATCGTAAAATTGAACATATTTCTGGAGAAAATTGTGATTAGGGTGAAACTAGCAAAATGTAAACAAATGGAGAAAAACCGAGCAAGTTTCCACGTATTAATTTAATTTTTAATTGAATGTTAACCAATATTTTTTTCTATTGGAATTACATTTATGATCGTAAAATTGATCCATTTTTATTTGTGTTGAGGGTAAAATCTCCTTTTTTTCATTTTCTCTTAAAAACTCGTCATTTTTATAATTTGGCCTGTAAATGCGGAACGTTAAGAATACGCCCTCATTAAATCGCCCCGAACATGTATGACAGCAACAATTCGCCCAATACTATGCGCCTTGTTTTGATCAGAGACGTTGAATAGACTGACGCATAGACTGAAGCAAGAAGAACCAAACGAACCGTCAAACGCTGAACCAAACGGGCAAAGTAAATAAACATTACTGTTCGCTCAATGCACCAGAAAGGAGTATTGTTCTCAATGATGAAAAAAGTGTTTAATTATTTTCACGAAATATTTCATATCTGTTATATCAGTGCTAACATTTGAAAACGGCGCAAAAGCCATTTGTGAACAAATGGTTTGTGGGCCCTTTACTCGCTACCCGAAGAACGCCCACGCAAACCAACAGCATCGTCAGGAAGGGGAAAATTTCCCCTACCCGATGTTGCTGTTGTGTCGCGTGGGTGTACTTCAAGTAGTGAGTAAAGGGCCCACAAACCATTTGTTTACAAATGGCTTTTGTGCCGTTTTCAAATGTTAGCACTGATATATTTATTTATTGTTGATTCAAATAAATACAACATTTAGTAGTGATTAAAAACTATTTCGAATCGGAACGTTTCATTTAGTTTTATGGTAATGAAAAATGATTGCACTGCAAGCAAAACAGTAAAATATGGCAAAAGCTATACCACAGACAAACAGACATAACTACTATCGTCAAGCGTATTTTGCAGGCACACTAGCACCCTCTATTATGCACATTCCCAAGCACGGTTTTGCAACCGGAGCATCCCTCGTTCATGAATTTTGTTCACTAGTTGCTTTTTCCTTGTTCTGTCACCGCGTTAGCTGTGTTGCATAAAAACAAAACAGATGGAAGTCAGTGATGTCGGTTCTTTTTCAGTAGATCTATAGAATTGATTGAATTTTGCAGAAATACGAATCCGTTGGAGAAATTCTCAGAAGCTCAGTCCTTTTTAAGTATTTGTTTTGATTAATTAGTGTGATTTTTCTTTTGCTGGAAACAAGTTTTTAAACGTGGTAATGCATCATTAATGAATGCTTTTTCTAACACCGCTCATGACTTTAATGTATTGTTGCCACCACCGTTGGGCACAACACCAGTGGGTTCACTGACGGGCCTGTCGATAAGTGAGGATAAGGACAAACGTCATGGCGCGGCCGTGACAGGTGTCAATCGAGGAGGATAAATATTAGCAAAAGTGAAGTCTAAAAGGATATATAGAATTTCGAGATAGTTAAATTAGTAGGAGCACAAACATTTTTGAAAACTTTGTTTATTTAGTGAATTTCAAATAAATTGTAATGGTAAAAATTCGTAAGTAATGTTAAACTAATGTTTATAAATTATTAAATCAAACAATTTAATTGTTTAGACTACAGCAAAGCTGATCAACTGAATTTGCCAGGTCAAAGAGCCACGATAAGAAGATCATTGATGTAAGTGGAATAATTACCGTTAAATTCATTGTATTTAATAAATAAATTTTACAGTTTTGAGCTGTAAGCTACGGCCTGCTTCAAGAAAGTGTATTTTCTGATTATTTGATCTGAACATGTATACATAGCAAATAATATGTATTCAGTATTCGTCAATGTGGTGTAGTAATGACTCAATTTTGTGGGCCCCTCCGCGCATTAGACTTTTATCATTAAATAATTTCATAAAATCTTAATTCAAAATCATTCTCATGCATCTTTATGATAGGTGTTTAAAGTATACTTTGGTCATGGTGACCAGCAAAAGATGATTAGCGATTTCCCGGTTTTTTCCCGGAATTTCGGAAATTTTCCCGGTTGTCCAATATACAATTGAAAAAGAAATAATTCGAATTTAAAGCAAAATTGTGTATTTGTGGAAATGTATACCAGGCACAAGGACCGCATCTTTTCAAACCAAAAATAAAAACTTACAGTGAAGTTAATGAAGCATATTCTTCAGACGCTCATCGATCAGAGCCGCCTCTCGCTGAGCATCCGCCAATAAACGTGCTTTTTTGGTCTCGAGCTCCTTCATAAAACGGGTTGCTTCTCGTTTTCTTTGCTTCTCCTTTTCAATTTCCGTGTTTTCTGCCTTCAGATGTTTCTTAAAGTCTTTGTACCGTCCATACGCATTCCGAGCGTAGTGCATCATTGACTTGTTGGTGGTGATCTTAAAAACTCCACCTGCTTTCAACACTGCATCGTACACAACGCGCTGCGCGACGAGGCTTACTTCCAACTGGTTGACTACAAGGCACTCCTTGTTAACCGAAAATCCTCTTTCAAGAGTGGCGTTTCCGCTGATAATCAACATTTTTTTCACGAAGTTTACGAAGTTAGGCAACTCTGCAGGCGAGCTTTTGACTGTATCCATCCAAAACTCATCCAATCGAGTGTGTTGTCTCCGATAACTGGCAGCAGCAGCTTTCGTTGAAAGCAGCGAGAATTCTTGCTTTACTTTGTCTGCTACTGTACCAGATAGATGGGGTTTCGCCACAAGATGCTCTAGACAGAGTTCTAATCATTTTTTACAAATATCGGATGAACTGTTCAAAATCTGTGGGTTGAGACACGATACATATCTCGTTAACGGATAACCCAATGGAGATCGTTCAACAATTTTTTGAATGAATCCTTTGTAAAATGCCTTGCACTCGTTACGAAATAGTAAATACTTTTGTTCAGAAATTGTTTCCTTCTCTTTATTTCCGATTGATGTTAGAGCAGCTTTTGTAGCGAAACCAATGTCAATTTTGGAAGACGGAAAAAAATTATGTTCGTCAAGAGATATTTCAGAAAGCGTTTTTGATTTACCTTTCATTGCTTCT
This sequence comes from Ochlerotatus camptorhynchus, assembly GCF_037179485.1. Lineage (NCBI taxonomy): Eukaryota > Metazoa > Arthropoda > Insecta > Diptera > Culicidae > Ochlerotatus > Ochlerotatus camptorhynchus. The sequence continues at coordinate 2,145,207 of NW_027040553.1, forward strand.
GGTTTTAAAGCCTTTTCCATTGTCAATCTCAGAAGATCCGTAAGGTCGTCATATAAAAAAGGAGCCATTGGAGATTCTGATTGAAACCCCTTTAAAAAAGGTTCCACACTTGCAGCTGCAGTAATGAAAAAACTGAGTTTAGCTCCGAAGAATGGATCATTAACGGCCGTTGCTACTGTCTCGAATGCTAATCCATGAGTAATAAGATAGCTGATCTTTGTTCGACCCAACTCGAGCTTAGATGCAATATCGCTATCTGGAAACATCAACCGGAACAAATCAACCTGATCTCCAGCTCCCCGATACGAGTTGTGAGTCATAACAGTCTCGTTGAGAAATTACTTGGACATTACACCTGAAGCACTTGGAGTAACGTTATCAAGTTTGGCACTCATGAGAGGGACAGGTTCCACGAGTTTTGTGGTGTCGTCTGCAATTAATGTTCAGAAAATTAAAGTAAATCATTGCTTTGACCATTAGTCAATCGATTGACAGGAGTGCTTATTGTACTGAACATTCAGTAGTAATAATGTAGTACCATGATCTACACTGGAAGCTCATTAAATTAAATTTGGCACTTACCGATAATCGCTGGCTCACTGCCAGGAGCAACTGCGAATGCACTCAATGATACATTGGTGCTACGAGTTTTTAATTCTTGCTGATGCTTTTTCCCTTTCTCATGACTTGAGAACGCCACTTTTCCCATGGTGTCAATCCTGATGGATTTATCGCACCACACGCATCTCGCAGATTTTTTATCTTTAGCATCAGCAGCACACCATGGGAATAATTCCTTGTATTTTGAAGAAAATGTTGTAGACATTTTTCAATTTTTATGCTTTTCTGACTATAGTATACACTACCACCGATGCGATGTACGGTATACATAGCTGAGGCAGAGGAGAGGTGGTCGACTCTTTCATTCTCTCAGTGTTATGTGACGTCACGTCGAATCATCTATAAGAACACCGGGAGAATGAAAGAGTCGAATAATTTTCTTCTGCCTCACCTGTAGAATTCACACATCGACCTTTCACGCCGCTGTCGTTGTCAGACGCAGCCACTCGCAACACAGAGAGAATAGGTAGAGAGGCGAAGAGTGTGAAGCAAAAAAAAAACCTTATCGAACCGTCAAACTGGTATCCTATAGACCTTTTTGACGTTTAATCATCTTTCTCTACCTAGCACACATGGATGAATGGACGGTTTGTTTTCCCACTAATCTGTTTCCCTCTTGCTCGCACTCCTTCGTTTTAAATGGTACAGCACAGCAAAAAAATAATTTTGATATCACGTCAAAGTGGATGCACTACAATCATGTCAAAAATATGGTGTAATATTACTTGCTAAAAAGGACAAAATTATCATTAATACAATGCATGAACTGACATTACGCTGCTTTTACTGCATTTGTTTATTTATGTGGTCATAAAAATTACATGAAATTTTCGACATGATTGTAGTGCATCCACTTTGATGTGATATCAAAATTATTTTTTTGCTGTGAGTAGTGTGCGCCGATTAAACGTCAAAAAGCTCTATCGAACAAAATAAACAAAAGTTGATGTTCCCCAATTTGGTGAAGGCAAGTATTGTAATCGCTGCGAATATATTTGGAAGAAAACTTTTCAGGATGAGAAAAAAACATGAACAAATAAAAAGTAATGCTTGAATTTAAAATGTAGTAATATTCAGGATATTTATTTCTATATTCTTTTAGTATTAAGATGAATTTTTTGTAAAATTTGCAAAAGCATACACACTTAGAAAATAGTACCGAACTCGGTTCAATTTCAACCGAGTTTTTATCTGCTGAAAAAATTTAAATTATTATTGTTGAACAAAGTGTTTATTAATCATTCAATATTTTACAAGGCCATCGAACGACTATCGTGTTTGATCGAACGCGATTTGTATGGTTCATGTATCTTAAGTCTAAAACTTACAAACCTATCAATAATTTTTGATCGAATATCATGACAATTTTCAAAACAATAAACATTCAATGAGTTCATCAAACCAGTTAACTTAATAGCAATGTTTTTGTTGATCTGCAAATACTGTTCAATGTTTTCACGAAAGATCCTTTCAAATGCCACAAAGAACATATAAACAGGCTCAGTGACGTAAATTAATGAATTACCAGTATAGTCCTTCAGGATCGAGTACTTCGTATATGGTTTAAGAAACGGGAATTCACTTATACATGGCATGAAGCAGTCGTCACAAACTTTATAATTTTTAGCTACACTTCCAAGGATATATCCGGCAATATGGTATATCTGGTTCTTCTCCGAGTTGTCAAATGTTTCATAATCAAAAATCGTCATGGGAAATTCAATTTCAAATAGTGTGTAATCTTGTTCGTTGTTGTTACTATCTGCTGTTTGGTCAAGAGTTCGGATTTTAGTCGTGAAGTCGGTTAGCCACTTTCTATCATCTTGGTCGTATGAAGATGAGGGGATTGACATCATAAACTGGGACACGGAAAGCAGTTTCAGGTTGTCTTTGAACTGGAGTGCGGTTGGGCGTTTCTGTTTGAACCTTATCAACGAGAAAACGTTCTCGACGCAATCTTGCGTAAAACGAGAGGTGAACAAGCAAGGGTATTTCTGTTCGAACAGGAAGTACGTTTGTAAACGGAGGATCGAATTCGTACACAGGATTGTTGCTGCTTGCCATGGTTTCCAGGCTCTGCGAACACCAACCTTGCATGCGAATATTATTTTCCTGAACGAGGTTAGAAAATTGATCGATTGTCGATATGCTTCCATTTTATGGAGGGAAAGTGACAATTCTGATCTACGTGAAGACATAAGTTTGAACCAGCGCCAGGTAGTTTCTATGAAGAAAGCCGTGGTTAAAAGCTCCTTCTGCCCAGTTTCAGCACTCATGAACCGTAAAGCAGCAGCAACATCGTGATTCACCAATTTGTATGAATTGGAAACTTTCATCGCGTCAAGACGACTGCCATTTAAAAAATCTACCTCTTTCCAAGTCAATCGAGATGCCATCTTCAAGCGCTTACCCTTTTCAAACTTAACCAATTCTTGCAAGTGAAAAATATCAACGACATCAGAAACGAGATCGTTTTCCTTAACGATATGCACTGGCAGATATATAAACCGATTTTTCACCCATCCTTGGACGCAGCTTTTGAAGACGTGAACAGCATCCGGTATAAGCTCAAAGGTCCGTTCGTCGTCGATAGGATGCTTCAAAGGAGGGCTACTTAGTGCTTGATCCTTCGAATGATTCAAGCCGAAGTCATTCCACATTCGAACATTGTTCGGGCCACAGTCAGACGTTGCAAAGTGAACCTTCAATCCAATCTGTTCCGCTCTCCTGATAATGTCAATCATTGTAGCTTTCATGAACCCTTCTGGTACTGAATTTCCGGTGAACTCATACGCCACTATTTGTTTCCACCGACTTGAAATACCCACCAGCATAAACACAAGTGCGTGGGTGGCTTTTCCATGTTGTCCGGGAATGGTGATATCGCCAAAGTATTTTTTGTTGTTGCAACAATAGGTCCTAATAGGGTCGATCGACATTTCGTCCGCTATCAATCCGCAATCTCTTTCAGCGGATGATCGAGGTAAACACCTCCGCTGAAACTCCAGTGTCAAAATGAAGGTTCTTCAAGTAGTCCTGTTGCGAGCGAATTGAAGGCATTGGAAAGTTCTTTTCATCGCGAAGGAAATTGTACCCTTTTGATCCACATGCGAAGCGATATTCAAAACTGTCCGTTATGGTCTTATCAGTCCATTTTTTAACCCTCTTCTGTCCTCTCTGTAGCTTTTTCACTTGATCCGGGTTGAATAGCTTAGAGGCAGCATCCTCCTTGTTGCCGGAGAGCTTCTTCATTCGTGCCAAATTCTGCCGCAGCATTTTTATCGTTTTACTCTTCCGGAGGTCACGTTGTCTGAGGTGGTGTACTGTTCGGACTAGTCTAAGAAATGCGTAAAATATATATTAGAATTTAAACAGGTAGTAATTAATTATAATTACTTTTCGGTAGTCTTCGATTTCGATGGTCCCGAGCGTTCCGTGGAGCATGCCGTTAATGTCGTTCCCAGGGACTCGGTGGAAGCACTTGTAATGTACACCGACTGGTGATGTCCTGTTAAAATATAGGTACGTGTTATATTTTTGTTTGTATCATACAAATATTTGGTTATCAAACCAAATCACAGGTACTGGAATTCGAACACAAATTCGCAACGTATTCGAATATCGGAACTGAGTTTGGAAGTCTCATTAGTCTGCCGTTTTCTGATATTCGATACAGATCATCGTAGTAGAAATGAAGCTGGAAATATTATTATTATTATTGCAAAATCAATCTCAAAACTAGAAAATGTCTTACGCTGCAGAGCCTGCTGTTATCAGTAATGATGTAATCGTCCGGCAGCCTACAGAACTGAATCCACTTCTGCCTGTTTTCCTCATTTTTCGGAAATCGAAAGAAAGTTATGTTTTTGTATTCACTCACATACTGGTTTTTACTAAAACTCGCAACGCACTTCATTATCAGCAATCATTAAATTTTAATAACGATAAAAAAACAATTCTGACGCGGGTAAAAACAACACAAATAGATGGTTGAAAAAAGTCACTTGAAGTGTGCCCTTCAGAAACAGTTGCCAGAACTTGTAGGATGGAATCATAATAAAAAGAGTGCTGCCGTTTCCACGGTTTTTCACTCTTCGCCTCTCTACCTATTCTCTCTGTCGCAACAGAGTACATAATGGGAACGAATGAAAAAAGGAATCCGAACGGGTTTACCCTGGAAGTCGAAAGCTAAAAGAGAATAAAAGCACACGGTTACCCAGTTTAACTCAGAGGATGTTTCAAAATGACTCAGAGAATTTCCTCCCTATAGGAAAAATAACTCAGTTTCGTAAAAAGTGGGGTTACTCATAGCTATGAGTTAGCCATGCATGTTGCTGATGTAATATTTTTCCTGATGTTTTATCAAAATTCCCGACTTTTTCCCGGTTTTTTCCCGGTGATTTATAATTCCCGGTTTTTTTCCCGGTTTTCCCGATTTCCCGGTTCACTGGTCACCATGTTTGGTGCAATAAGACCACTGAAAAAGCATATGGGTAGAACATTAGAAAAGTTTTTCAAAAAGGGGCTGACAAAATCGGGTCATTACTGTATATGTCTTCAGTGGGATGCCTTGGTCCCCTTATCATTATTAAGAGCTGACATCTACTAAAATGACCTTAAAAAGAACTGGCATCACTGATAAGTTCAAAATGTAGTGGCTAGCTTAACGGTTCAGTGGCGCCACCATGCCAAATGCAAGCACATTCCCAACTAAAATCTTATGCGCGAAGAATGTGATGGTGAGTGTTATGTCTGTTTGTCTGTGGTTATACTGTCATGGAACGACTGGCATACTTATTGGATCGATTTTTGTACGGCTCATGGATTCTGAGCCTAAAGGTAACGAAACGCTTTATTCAGTTCCGGTCGAACGTACAAATTTTCTCAACAGCATTGCGGCACTCTATGAAAGTCATTTGAAACCGCTCGAAGAAACATGGTTGCCAGTGACATTGCCAAAAGATCCCTCAAAAACTGTGTTGCTATTTTGACAGAAATTTTCTTTGCGCGTCTCGATCAACGTCTCTGGTTTTGATTTCCTTTAAAGTGTCGCCTTTCACTTTTCGCTATTTTCGCTTTTGTTGATAAACAACTTTGATTTCGCCCGTTAGTTGAAATGTTTCAAAACTGCGCCCTGTACTATCGTAAACAAAGGCAAGAGCGTAATCTGTTGAAGAATCAAAGTGACGATTGACTCACAGGTGACGAGTGGGTGAAAATGGTAATGACGTTTTGATATCTGTCAAATTAGATGACATTTTGTTTAGTACATCATCATTTTCGTAATTGCGGATCTGAAAACTAGGTGTCGCATGACCAGTTTTGGATTTGCTTTGATTCGCCAATTTTAAAGCTTGTTTTGAATAAAAAATTTGTTTCGCCTTTCACTTTGCACGGATTTTTCGATAGTGGAACATTCAAAAAAATTGTTTGTGGTTATTTGGTAGTAGATTGTTGCCTGCTCCATTTGATTGCAGTAAAATCTCCGTTTACATTAGGCTAGTTTCGCCCTAATCCCAATTTACACCGGATTTGAAGTTCTTTGGTGAACGTTTCAGCTCAATTGATCATAAGTTAACAAAGTTACGTCATGTCGAAGTTGACCATTTTGTATGAAAATCGGCATGCGCTGCTACTTGATCGAACACAGCTGTACATGCTTATCCTGCTTCCCCAACACTGTCATCAGAGAGTCGTTAGTAGACGAAACAAGTCGAATAGGCATTCGCCTCCGATCTTCAGGCTTGTGCGGATAGGGAGGATGCAATTGATGAATTTACGCGAAACTGCACCAGTGCATGTGACTAAAAAATATTCCATACGATTTGACAGGTAGCAAAACATCATTATCATTTTCACATCATTTTCATCTGCTGGTCGACCGTAACGCAAATTCATCAATTGCGTAACATTTTGCACACTCATCGCCATATTCAGAACCACACGACCCCAACGACCACACAAAATGCTCTCCAGAGTTTTTATCTTGTAACCAAACTTGGAAGCAGGGGTGCAAGTGATTATATTCATCGACTTTCTGTTTCGGTAAGAACTTGACGGCAAACACATTCATTGATACGTTTGTTGTTCTGGATGATAGAAGAGCATAGCAGAAATAGTGCAAAATAGGTTAGTGAAGCCACGGATATCAAAAGAGGAAATCGATGAAGAGAATTGACTTTCAACCCTCTGCTTCTAAGCAGTCGTCGTCATACGATGAAAACTAGCATCGCACCGCTCTTGGTTCTTGGGTTGCTGGTTGCAATTCTGCTGTTCGAAATTTTCGAAGGACCACCAAAAAAACATGAAATAACACTATTTTCTAGGGATGCTTACTAGTCCAATTATACGACTAACGATTAATCGTGAAGATTATTCTAGCCATATTTATCGAATTTTCAATTATTCGAGCGCGTAACCGACATCTCTTCTTATTTCTACTCGTTTGATTTAGCGCAGCAGAGAAAATAAATAAAAGTACTAATTTATCTGAACAGGCATAGAGAAGAACCATCACGTGAAACGGGATCATAAATTCGCCGAAAAAAGTGTTAAGCGTCTTTCTGCTAAAGGCTAAGATTTACCAACTTGTTGAAAGAAGGAGTTTAACGAGAAAAACTAAAAAGGGGAGGAGCTTTAGCTGGGTGGACACTGATATTCTGTGGCCTTCCAACCTGTCGCAGACATCAGTTCAACCCCTGTCCAACAGCAGACGGGCCGAGACCCTTGCGAGTGCCCAATCATTGAACCGAAGAATATGGGATTGTCCGGTCCGATTTGCAGATCCAGCTACTCTCTCAGTTGAGAGCAAAGGCTTTAAGCCTGTACTACCATCGGACCAAGATTTTCCAAAAGAGTTAAATTTCTGAACATGTCCCATCTAAAATTCATATCAAAAGGTTGTTTTCAGGGCAATCATAGTCATACTAAAGAGTATAAACAGAGAGAACCCTGCTCAAATTCCTATTCCAACACCAAACTCATGCTCCTGCTGCAGTTAACAAATAATATTTATTATATAAGACCACGTAGTCCTGCGTCACCATTGCGTACAACCCCATAGGGCTGTCCCTTGTAGTTTGTTTTTCGGGATTGACTCCGATTGACAGAATGCGATAACAAATTTAGTTCACTCTACCTTCCGGTTTTAACATTACCAAACATCTCACATGGTTTTCGCGCTTGCACAATCACTTCGCTGCGTGCATCAGTTCGGTACATACAGTGCCGTCTTCCCCGAGCAGTGATTTTCTTCAACCTCCATCCGCATCCGATCCGTTTCCCCCCGTGGCGGTGTTCTGCTTGGTCGTAATTATACCTTTTCAAACCCGGCACCACCATCACTGCGGAAGAAACTGTGTTCACGCAGTGGCCTTATGGCTATTATACACGTTCTCCATCGTCGTAGTCGCAGTCGTTGCTGCCGCTATGCGGTGGATCGCTGTAATTGCGATTGTTTACAGCAACAACAACAACCTGGGCTCGGTCGAATACAACCCGCAAGTTCCGGTCGAATTCTGCTGCCACTGCTGCTGCTGCTGCTGCAGCAACTACCAACTTGAAGTGAAATCGAAACGATCTTCTCCCTTGATTCTCCTGCTGCTGGCTATGTTGCGCCTTATTGCACCAACTTCTTCCACAAACGTCAAATTGACAGCCGAAAAACGCACTCAGCCGTGTGACCGTGAAAAAAAACAACAACAGCGCTCAAGGCTTGCTTTGGGCTTGACTGAAGTTTCTCACACTTTCCTCCCGCCATATGCGTTCGTCGTTCTCCTAACCTCTTTCGAACGTTATTTGTTTTCCTTCCATAAAACTCTGGTGGTGGAAAAGAAAGAAAAGGGGGTTCATTTCCAATTTTTGCTTGGGTGCCCTCGCCTGCGGGCTCAGCAAGGGCTGAGTGAGAACTTTCGTATGTATAATGGTACGTACAGCCGTTGAAAGGGACGGATGCTCTGGGATGGTCGTCGCCGCGGGGAAGGTTACCTGGCTTTTTATTACGGTCGGTCGGCAGAGGTTTGTAGGCGAGTTGGTTTCTTTTCTTTTTCTATGATGGTCTTAATGGTGCAGTCACCGTTGGTCGGTCGGTCGGTCTTTTACGAGCTATGGTGGGTTTTAATGAAGTTTCGGTGTAGGACTAGTTAGATACGGGCTAGTATTCACCACAGTAGAATAGACGGGAAAGGTCATGAACTGAATGAGGAAGACTTACAAGAAGAGCTTTAAGAATTTTAATAGAAAAGTGTTTTTTTATTTTGTTGGCAAAAGTAGTTATTCTAAGATGACAGCTTCTTTGTAGGAAGCCCATTTAAGTGGTTTGAAACGACTAATTAGTGGAATTTTATGCGTGTCTAGACTTTTCCTGATGTCACACCATCAAGCCTATGGAGGGCAAAAACCAGCTAGAGGCATGTTGACATTGAACGTGGCAGTTATCCTATCCGAACTGATTCGTGCTTTTGTAAACAAACACGTCAATCGCCAATTTATGGCGAATAAAAGCTCAATCTTGGAAACTAACAAAACAAACAGGTAGAGAAATGATTTCTCTACCATGTGCTATAAAATATGATTGTAACAAGGGGTAGCTCACTACGCTTACCAATCTTGGGTCATTTTTTTTTGTCAGTGTGCCGCAGATGCGCCGATTGTGCCGGTCAGAGAGCAAGCTGCGATTGTTTGTAAAATACCCATCCCGGCAACCCGCGATTGAGGATGACGCGGGAAGTGGCGGGTGTGTGAAATTTTGGTGTTTTGTTTTTATAGGATACTAAAAGTCCTGTGTTTTAGGGTTATATAATGCCCTCGAAGGCAGACCAGAAACCTAGCCTTTCGTGATGTGAAAAGCAACGGTCTATTAGCGGCCGGAAAGAGTTGGAACCGGTGGGGAACATGGTTCGAGATCGACTATAGAGGATGATGAATAGACTTCTGTAGTTTTCTCTTGAGCCCACTCTAGAACCTACATTTCGTGTTTAGATCTATAAGTTAACTGCTGGCCTGAGTTCCTCTGGTATATTCAATTAAAGGATGTTCCTGAATAAACAGTCAAACAGCACGTAATGTTGTTAACAACTTCAATGACAGTTGTCCAGCAGTGCTCCCATTTTATTTAAAATAATCCAATGCCTACGAGATTGTGCCGAAGGTGTGCCGATGGATGTGTCCAAGCTGTGCCGAATTTAATTTCGGCACAATGTGCTGAGTGACTTACCCGTTGGATTGTCTACTATTTTTCCTTCTTTGAAAGTTGCTCGTTCTTTAAAATTGATTTGATTGAATGTTGCATGATATACTAAAAATTACTATCTATTCAACATACCCTTCTTAGAAAGCTTAATCATGAGAATTATTGGAGATATTGTGATTGAAATTTGCATTTAATATTTTGAGTTTTAAAAATGTGCACTTCAAACTTAGGAAAACTTGTGAGTTTTAGAATTTGAAAAATTTATGAGAAATCAAAATATTATATTTTTATTAGATTTTTCCTTATTTAAGCATGATCAGTTCTTTCGAAAAATTTCGGAAACCTAAGAGGAGATATTAGTTTCGAGATTGCGACCTTTTGTTCTTTTGACCTTTTGTCCCTTTAGGTCTGTTGTCCTTTCAACCTTATGTCTTTTAGACATTTTGTCTTTCGACCTTTTTTCCTTTGGATCTTTTGTCCTTTGGACCTTTTGTCTTTTGAACCTTTTATCCTTTGGACCATTTGCCTTTTAGGCATTTTGTCTTTCGACTTTTTGTCATATATTCATTTAGCCCTATCAGCGTTATCTATGACAATAGGTCGAAAGACAAAAGGTCGAATCGACAAATGATCGAATGGACAAAAGGCCGAAATGGACAAAAGGTAGAATAGACTAAAGGCTGACAATCGACAAAATGTTGAATTAAATGTATAGGGATGAAAGGTCGAATGGACAAAAGGTCGAAGGGACAAAATGTCGAATGGACAAAAGTTTGACTTGCAAAAACAGGTTGAATGAAATTTATAGGGTAAAAACAGTCGAAGTGAAAAAGAGGTAGAAGGGAAAAATGGTCGAAGGGAGGCAAGGTCGAATAAAATTTATAAGGACATATGGTCGATTGGACAAAAGGTCTAAATGATTGGACAAACGATCTAAACGATTGGAAAAAAAAACTTCAAGGGACAGCCCTATGGGGTGACGTAGGACTACTTGTTCTTATATAATAAATGTTATTTGTTAAGCTTGTGTTTTGTGTAGGGATAAGAATTTGAGCGGGATTCTCTCTGTTTATACTCTTTAGTATGACGCGCTTGGCATAGATGGCCCACAGCGACTCACGAAGAGCTATTGATTCCAATCAATAGTGGTGCGGCTTCTTCCTTCTTCTATGGATGCTCATGTGGGTTGCAGCTCGCTGCTTGCAGGCAGTATTTCGTTGTGTACTTGTGTGATTGAATAAACACCGTTTTGTGAGACCGGATGGAATTCAACATTGAAATCTGTGTTAGGGGCAATCAGTGATAATTTTAATTATCATAGCAACAGTTGCACATTCGTTAAATTGTCAATGGTGACATTTTGAAAAATGATGCAGTCTTAAATTAAACGTAAGAAGCGTAGAAATATTTCTGCTCGATTGGTGATAAAATGATTGACATTGGTCCAGGGGCAGCTGAGTTATTAACGTTCAAAATCTTTCATATATTGTTACATGTTCCATTTTCGGTTTTCACAAAGTGTACCCAAATATAAAAATCACAGACGTAGTCCTAAGTCAAAAGGTTTCAATGAGCACAAGGTCGAAAAAACTTTCGAGCACTTTACGTAGGAGCGCTCACTAGCTTTTATCTTTGAAAGAACTGCTCAAGTTACAAAGAAGGAGTTGATTCCAATAACTATAAAGCATTTTTCAGCTGTTCATGCTTTCAGCATGAACAATTCAGCTATTGTAGTGTTCAGTTGCTTTTATCTATCAAAGAACTGCTCATGCAGTGTGCAAAACAGTCAGGTTCATTGAGTCATTTTGATATGAATATGAACTGCCATCTGCCTCATCATTCACTGCCTCGTAAGAGTCTGAATGATTGAGAGGTAAACGAGTCACTGACAGCCGAGCACTCAGTCAGTAGCTCAGTCAACATGTTTATTCTGCCGTGATGGTACCCAATATTTGTTTTGAATGACTAAGCGTACATTTTCTATGGAAAAATGACTCAATTACATACTGTGTGAGTGAAGGCAAGCGGTGTGAGTCGCCTGCTCGTGAGTTACTGAATTTTTTTGTTGGCTCTTTCATTGCCTCGTCCTTTACCGTTTGGAACAAATGGTCTGCACCGTCTGCACTGAGCAATGGATTGAATAGTGCAGTGCTTTCACATTCAGCCTAAGCAGTCAATAATTTTACGCTCTGTGCTCATGTTACAAAGATTCAGTCAATTTCAAGTTTGAGACATACCTTTCGGGCATTTTCAGCTAGATTGTTCAATTACTTTTTTGGCTAAAGAACTGCTCATACCTTAAAGAAGGAGAGAAATGATTTTCGAGTATTTCACTTACATTACTCAAATCCAAAGCTTGATTTTCTTGCTGCATAGCATATTTCCTTTCTGACATTTTTATTATTTTTAATCTTTGATCCACTAAAAACTACTGGAATCCTGTAATATCAATTTCAACCTTTTGAGTATTCGATCTTTTGTCCCATTTAATTTGATTCGACCTTTCATTCGAAGTTTTGTCCATTCGACCTTTTGCCCATTTCGACCTAATGTCTCATTAAATTCCATTCGACCTTTTGTCCTTATAATTTGATTCGACCTTTTGTCGATCTTTTGTCCTCCGACGGTTTGTCCTACAACCGATATTTAAACATCCAAGGAGCCGTTACCTGGGACCACATAAATGCATTGTTTTTTTTTTAATTTATATTCAATGAGTATTCTAAAAGTGAGACGCCCCTAGGTATTTTCTCAAGTTCTTGGAACATCTCTGAAGTATTCGAAGCTTTCCTTAAGTTTTCAAAATTGGTCTAAAGACCTGTGAACTACTTCCCAAAACATCCATAAGTTCATGCAATTGGGTTGTTTCGGGGTACTGAGGTAAATACATATTTGTAATCTGCATTAAAAATGGAACTGACATCCAAAATTTCATCAATTTCGGTGCACTGGAACTATTTTATATAAGTGCGATTATATTAGCGTTAATCACCATATAAGCGCACCTCCTCGGTGCGATTTTGTATGGGAGCGAGTTGTCAACTAATAGATTTGGTTTCAAAATTTAAAAATTTAAATACTTTGGACCTTGTTTTAAAAATCGATATGAATACCTGTGGGATCCATAAACATATAGTTGTCAACCGGTGAAATCTAATGATTTTAAATTGGCTTACAACTTGACTACCCTATTGGTCCCAAGCAAATCGATTAACGTACCCCATTCTAGTCGAAATTCTAGTACTACACTATGATCAGTGTTCTATGATTAGTGTTCATGCAGTGATAAAAATTTGACAGGAGAGCGGGGTAATGTTTACTAAAAATGAACACTAAGTACGGAGTGATTAGAGATTTGGGCGTAAGTGCATGTACCAAAATTCGTCCTGCCTGCACTCGTCCATTTCTTTTCAGCTTACCTTACTAATGTTTGAATAATGAAATATGTTTCTCATAGTTTCATTCGCATACCTTGGAGAAACTTTCAGTATGAATCACAAACAACAACAATCAGTCGTTCCAGATCGACCAACTAGCGCCGCCAAATTCCACCTTGATTGCCACGGATCGGAAGCTCAAACTTTGTCATTCCCCTCGGTTCTATTTTAACTCGGCGACTACTTGGTGGGCACTCTCGCCTTAAAAGTGGTCCCCGAGTGGGTCATGAATATGCGGCTCCCGTCCGGAGTATCCTTTCTGCAGAACCGACACCGCGGGAACGTGACACTTCATAGAGTTGTATATAGTTTTTGTCAGCGCTGCCGCCTCGAACTGCCATCTTCCTTGGGGCAACACCAGGAGAGTCACTCAGCAGCGAAGCGACGACGACGGCGAGGGTTTTGGTGGTGGCGTTTGTGTGATATGCAAATCTCAACCAGACTTCTTGCCGTGTCAACGTTGTCGCCCAACCATCAAGTCCGGAGCCCGGAGTAAGTTTCTATTCGGGCGTCAGCTCCTTTCACACTTTCCTTGACAGATACCAGCTATCAGGGCCTGCTTCAACGGTGTTCAGCTCCGTTCACAGTTTCTTGAGTCCTTTTGACAGAATACGCCTTTTTGGCAATTTCCTCCGGAAGCGCCACGCTAGAAGAAAGAAGCTTCTTCATCTTCCCTAACGACCGAGCATCTCAAAGTGGCGGACGGAAAGTGTATAGTGCAACACCCTTGCCGCGCCGCGTCACGATGACAATAACGGGGCTGTCATCACCAACTCTTAAGGGTAGGAGGAGGAGGAGCAGCCTGCAAAGAAAGTCAAATCTTTCACTATAGCTATCCACATCCATGAAACGCGAAACGTGCTGAAACTTTATCTCACCCGTACACCCTTCTGCTTCTTCTGATTTAATAGAGTCACTTTCCTATCCCTCATCCTGAGCGCTTAACGCGGGAAGCTGTCAAGTCAAGAGCAGCAATGTATACACAAAAAGTAGGCTGTGGCTGATTGTCACATAATTGGGTTTGTTACTCGGGTAATCAATTTACACCTTCGTACTTTTTCTCCCGCTGGCTGTGCTGCTCGGTCGTTCGGTGGCTGCTTAGATGATGGCAGCTACGACGACCAACCGGCGCGCGGTGTCACATTCCACCACCGTCTACACAGTGCAAAAAATATAACGGCGAAACAATGAGCTCATTATGGAAATAACTATTTACATCTTGTTATCCGATCGCTGTGTTGCCTAGTGCTGCCACCTGCAAGGCAATGTGAACCGAGGAGACAATCCTTCTCACGCTTCTGTGGCGGTGGTGGTGTCATACCCCTTTATCCAGCGAACCAGCTGCGTTCGCTTTGCAATCGAACTCCCATCACTGCAACTGAAGCAAAGCAATTACCTTTGCCGAAGAAACGCAATTCTGCCGAGAGACCGAATCTCATTTACGCCATTACTTTGTTCGAGCCTAATTTAATTAATGGAAGAAAGTGAAAGCCGAGCCGAGCCGAGTTGTGATCCACAACAATAGGACAATTGGTTCACGTGCCATTATTGTGCAACAGTCTCCAGCCGATTGAATGCAAATTCAAACCGAGATTTCTCGGGCTGCTGTGATCTGCTGTGGAGGTTATTCGAATAATTTTCGAAACAAAAATGGCGACGGTGAATAAAAGTGTGGGCAAACCGCACTCTTCGAATTTTGGTGTGTATATTTTCGATTATGTCATGTGCGAATCAATCAATTTGATGAAGCGGCGCTTCGGGTCAAGCAAGCGAGGGAACGGGGATAGAAACACCAATAACAGCAAAAAATGGGCGATTAATTAAGCGATAGAGACGAATTTAAACTAATTATGACGGCGGAAGGCGCCACCATGCAGCATTATTTGGGGCAAAGTGATAGTGATAGCTGGCGTGTTTGAGCGAGGCTATTTTTTTGTGTGTGTGTATTCACGCCAATCAAAATTGAAATGGAGCACAATTTGCGATGCGATGCATCCAATAACTGCCATCGTATATATGAATATATGCAGAAAGAAAGCATATAAACACAGTGGAAAGAGAGAAAAAGTGGCGTATGTGTGCATGCCGACAGACCAACCGAACCGACCGCGTCTAGGTTATGGATGAACAAACAGGCTGAAATTTAATTTATTGTGCAGTTGATTGGTGTTTGAGTAAATTAATTATTGTTTAATAAATTTAAGTGATCGCTGATGCCGCTGTGGTTTGTTTTCATATCGGTATGGGAATTTTCGTTCTTTTTATGGGTAATAATCGTTGTAAACAAACGCACTGATTAGTCTCGTTTACACTTTTCCCATGCTCTTTTTGACAGGTGATTCTTATTTTGACGACTAAAACGTCAAATTTAAAATTCCATTACCGACAGAATTCCCACGCCGTGTGGAAGGGACATTCTGCTTCCGCTTTTTTTCCCACGTCTTCCACATCGGATCTCCCGAATTAAAATAAAAGCAAAAGTTTCTCCCCTTCTCGCTGTGCTTTTGTAGTTTATGAAGCATGAGTGTATAATAATAATAATCAACAACCAGAAATTGAAAGCCAAAAAGGAAACACGGTTTACTATGCGGGGGAAAGAATCTGTGGTTTGGGCTTGCTTGCTTATTAAAATTTCCACACTAGCGCCCCCTGCTAGTAGTTCTTCGTTTTCCTTTTCTGGGTCACTATAGTTATAATGGATTGCATTTCCTTTGTTTTTGCCGAAGAGTAAGAGGAGACAATAGGGAACTTTTATGAATCAATTTTCTGTCAAACGCGAACCAGCGTTTGATTGGTCGGGTGAACGTATAGAAACGCGAGAATTTTTACAACAGGGACTCTATTTTCTTGTATTTTGACAGTAGACTGCGTCGCCCATAATGAAATGGTTTTTGCACGGTCGTTTCCGCGAGGGAAGAAGAACACGTCACTGACAAAAAGAAACCAGTTGTCTCGTCTTTCTCTTAGGTTTTTGCCGACTTGGACGGTACTGCAGGGGTGGTTACGCCCGTTCCACCAGGGGTTTGACATATAGCTGCATACACGTACTCAACATCAAAACAACAAAACATATCAGGGTACCGCTAACAACGTTGCAGATGTTCGGTACGCAGCAAACTTAAGCGATATGACAGCCATTTCCATCCCCTGCGTTCCACAGATGTAGGGGAGAATGGTATACAACGCACCCCCTGGGCAGAACGCACCAGCTGACTTTCATTTGTGTTTTTCATGGCTTTTACGTAACTTTTTTGTTGTCTTATCAAGCAGCACTTATAGCATAGCATCTGAACTCAAAACCCTGCACGATAAATCCTAGAATTGGATTAAAAATTCCAAGAAAAACTCAAAATAAAATGAAAAAGTGCGTCTTACCCCAGGGGTGCGTTATGTACTGTCCTCCCCTACACTTGTTCGTTTCGATGCGAGCGAGTGTAAAGCCCTAAATTAAAAGTATGGACGTCTATCAAAAGTTGTTCCAATCGAACCGTCAAAATGCACCGCTTTGCTCGATTGAAACAGCTTTTTCAGTTTTGTGGTGACAGTCGTCCATTATTTCTTCTTTTTTCTTCTTCTTCTTCTTTCCTTTTTTAAAGGCGGTCTCGACGGAGAATAAATATCACCCAAAATTTGAGTTCTTTTTATTTAATTTTGAGTTGAGCCTCTCACTTGCACCCGTTATTGTTGTCAAGAAAAGAACGAAAGATTCGACCTAATGATATAGTTAAGCCCAATAAGTTACTTTTGAGTAAATTGCATTTGGGTTATTGGGCTGAACCCGGGAATTGAAGGAAAAGTACTTAATTTTTGGTACTTTTTCATCTCCGTGTCTGTTCCGCAATCTAGTGCCAATCACCGACGGACATCCATTGCCATCCATTGCCATCCATTGACGGCAATCGAATGTTCAGGAAGGCACCTGCGTAGGATATCGCACCCATTTCAACACACTGGGCCGGGACCAACGGCTCCTTTACTTCTCTTCTGAAGGAAGACGTGACCAGAGATTTTTATGCCTCAGAAAAATCCCACCGACTTCGGCTGGAATTGAGCCCAGACCCATTGCGTCCATACTTTAACTAGAGGGCTCTAGGTGATTGTGTTTGTTTGTTTACATTTTAGAAACTGAGCTCAACTTATGTTTCTGGCGTTCAGAATCACAAGGGCCTAACTGCGATGATTGATTCTCTTAATCGATTTTCTCTTTTGTTAGTAACTCGGCTGGATTAACATTTCTCGGTGCGTTTGATATTGCATTTACAAGCTAATACAACTACACTGTTTTGTAGGGGAAGTGCACCAGTATTGGTCATAGGTTCCTATTTTGGCCACACCTCAGAAAACCGATTAAATTACAACATTCGTGCATTTTGTGGGCCAAATGCGAGGGGCGATCATCTTCTTAAATCAGCTAAATGGATCAATGAAAATGCTGAGGTTTTGACTATGAACTATGCTGTAGCTACCAAATTATTTTACATTTGATCGTCCATATACAGTAGCGCTAAAAGCATGCTGTGGTGGGTTCAAAACTTGACCATCTAAATTCAACCTGAACATTGCATTAGGTCCTAAGTAACATTGATCGATTCTCTTCGTCGACTTTCTCTTTCGTTAATAACTTGAGCATATAACCGTTTCTTGTTGTGTTTGTCGTATTAGATGCTAGATAAAAGCTTCTTTTATCGATCTGTTTGCTGAAAATACCTGCAAATGTCTTTACATGGCCGTGGGGATACAAAGAGAAAATCGACGAAGAGAACCTGTCAATTTTATTTAGGACCTAATGCTATGTTCAGCTTGAATTTATCAATTGTAAATACAAACTTCGAAAAATACACTAAAATGTGTTAATGTGTACACGTTAAAACTAAAATACCTTAAATAAAACACACAAAAATACCTCGAAAATACTTTGTACACGAAAAATACATATCATAATGAATTTAATACACTTTTATACAAAATACACAAAACTTATAAATACATGAATACGGAAAAATACAAAATACACTTTTTCAATTCGATGAGATGAATCAAAAATACTCAAGTTGACAGTCCCTCGTCCAAATGTTTATGTACACCGATGAATATGATATGTACCAACAAACTGAACGCAACTGAACATCTCAAAATTGTAAACAACGTGAAATATTGTCAAAAGATGGCCAACATAAGAACTTGACCAATACTGGTGTGTTTCCCCTAATAGTTTCGGAAAATTGTTTCACTGAACTTTGGTTATACGAAGAGAAAATCAATGAAGAGAATCGATCATCGCAGTTAGGCCCTTATGATTCTGAACGCTAGATTTAATCCTTAACATCTCATTCTTGTGTTTGTAAACGTAATCGAGAGAAGCAATATGGATTAGTGACGTTAACGCACGCACACTAGCGACTCGGAAAAAAATAACCATACAATTACCATTAAATAAAATACAATTACAAACAAATCTATTGCCAACAATAGATCTTATTGTGTTTATATAGTACACGAAATTTTAACATATTGTTATTACAATAGAGTTCTCTACCACTGTTAGTATTAGTGAGCAGTTTCACTAATACATGCATTTTACTGGTTGAAAATAAAAAACAAACCGCTGTCAAGTCGAACACTTTGACAGCTGATTTCGTGGTTGAAAATAATAAACAAATCGATTTTACACGGCTACACTAGCTAGGTTGTATTAGTGAGATCTTGTGTCGAGAAGTCAATAGATGTTCAATATGTCCCATATAGTAGGAGTTTTCAACAATAGAACAACAATACCATTAATAGTAAATGGCTCAAGTTTGTTCGGGAAAAAGTAATTTTTCGTATGGTTAAGATACATAACGACCCCTTTGTTCTATTGTGTATTCCTCAATTTACCATGAATTCTATTGTAGAAAGAATACATTCTATTGTAATTTTATTGGTGTGAAGAATACGATTTATTGTAAATACAATATACTCTATTGTATGGTTACAATACATTTCATTATACCTCTACGGTCCTTTTTTTTACGGGGAATGCATAGCCGTATAAAGTTGGTTCTTATTTTCCGCTGACTAACCTTAAAAAAATAAAAATGGATCGATCATTAATTGTAGTCACTTTAACGCTCTTGGGTGATTCGTGACTTGTCCGGGGTGAGATTTGAACTCGTGACTTTGGTGTAGGTATGGATGCTAACCACTACGCCGGGGTGGCCTCCGGATCTATTAAGGCTGTGAACCATTTGGCGCATTTTTTTTAAACTTTTGGTTAAAATTTGACGGATGGAAGTTATCGATTAACCGAAGGCTACAAATCAAGAAGACTGGCAACTGTTCCCTTCTCCCATACAAATCTCGCGTCACTTTTCAAATAGACCAATGTAACATATCCACCATTTTGAGAAAATCGAAGTTGAAGTTCGACAGATTATTTTTTTAACTGTTTAAAAACAATACATTTTGCATTACTATTTTTAATGTAGTCAGCATATAATAACGTTGAAAATTCAGAAGAAACAGTAAAATCACAATTTTACTTTGAATTTCATGCTACAACATAGAAAAAATCACATAGGACGTTTTGACAAGTCGAGTTGTACATCGGACATGTTACATTGGACGATTTTTCTCAATGACATAATCAATGATTGTTACATTGGACGTTTTGTCTACATGATTCTAGATTCCCTTTCACAGATTTCAGAGTATAGTACCTAACTTTAGATTGGCCCCGCCTTTGGAAAATGAGCACCAATCATGTTAGGCAGTCCGAATGACCGAAGTAACAATCATGTACCCATCATTTCAAACTGTACATTGGACAATTTTTGATCAATGATTATCTTAAATAAATGAAAGTAAATTTGGATGGATGTTTTTGTATCACATACAATGACAGAAGAGCAATAGTTTGTATCGCTTAACTCGATTTGTTTACATTTGTTACATTGGACTATTTGAAAAGTGACGCGAGAAATGTCAAACGTCACTGACAACAGAGCCTCTGTCAATCAAATGTGGAACTTTGAAGCATAAGTGTTAGTGAGACTGCTCATTAACAGTGACTGTGTGTGTGACCTAATGTCACTGAAACGAATAATCATAACACGGTACTCGTTGTTGTTTTTGTTTTGCTCTACAAAATTTCACGGCAATTTGTATCCTAATCCCAGCAAGCCGATGGTTTTACCACTTAAAACCGAAAAACTTGTCATGGTGGATCAAGTAGAGAATTTAAACTCGGATCGATACCTAGTGAAAGTAGCTATCACTTGTGAACGAGGAACCGAAATATTGTTTATTTTGCCTGTTGGAAGCAATCAATAGTAATGAATTGGCAGCTTCCACCACCATTGAGTGAACTACCGTCATTCGGAAGCTGCTGAAATTTCAAGGATTCAAAAAAAGATAGATTCGATACCTATATCACGATCCAACGGAAGGCGTAGCAGGATCTAATGTTGGAGAAAATGAAAATGAAAGCTTCAAGGACTACAATCCTAAACGGTACGTATTGATAAAGAATATATTTCCATTTACTATGTTGTCAGAACATGAAACCACCGGATAGTGATCCTCTGTATGTTTTAACAATTCTTGGAATCGACCGACCCCTTCCAGAGAATGATAACAACAGTGTTGGATTGGCCAGTGACATTCAAATGGTCAGCGAGTACTGTGCCAAGTTGCCCAGCGTCACAACTTAACTCCCCCGCTGTGGCCAGGTGCCAAAGCCGCGTGGAACGGGCATGCATTTTACTAATGCACCATACGAATGCTCATAAATGCATCACTAAAGGCCTGAGGAAAAGTGGAAGATTTTTATGAGATAGTAAATTAATGATCAAGGAAGGTCCCACCCACAATGTGAATGGCATCGTTACCATAGTATTAATTTTCAAAACAATTTTACTTACACAACTGTTCAATTTCAGCTGGAATTTTACTCGTTGTCAGCATAAAGCAAAGAAAGAAACGTTTCACTTTTTACGACAATCACAACCAATAATTGACAGCTATTTATTTCTACCTATATGTGCGAATACACTCGTAAATTAACACACACTATCATACACAGGTTCCACTTTTGCACAGAAGAGGCGTTGCCTTTACTGTCTCTTGATTTTTGGCAGAGTTGCCAGTCTTCTTGATTTGTAGTCTTCAGATTAACTCTGTTGTCTGAGCATAGTTATTTCTGGCAGAAAAGAAGTTCAATTTTGACAACCGTGGCTCGAAAAGCGGTCGATCGACAGCACGGGGATTTTCGAACATAGAAAATAACTTGCGAAATGTCACTTTTAACCACGAGTTAAATTTAACTCTGCAAATGTTTCACTGCCTAAAATGAGTTTGACAGCGATTTGTTAAGTTTTTTCCTCGGATTTTCCCTAACACGCTCTCACATATTGCACCATTACAACTGGACGTGGAAATATTGTCTTTCGCTATCTAGCACACAGGGATGAAATTGATGGTTTGTTTTCTTACTAATCTATTTCCCTCTTGCTTGCACTCTTTCAACCGAAGAAGGTCAGGAAAAACCTCCGGGGAAATCATAAATTTTCATGCGAAGTCAAAAAGACGTATTCTTGAAGTCAGGATAAACTTCAATCAAAGTTTTAAGAAACTTGCTGATGAAGTTGGATGAACCTTCTATCAGAAGTCAAATCGTGGTTTCCAAAAGCAGGATGAAATCTGATGAATACATCTAGAGAAGTTGGAAGAGAATTTTTGGAGGATTTGGAAATATTTTCTGGTCAAAAGAAACTCCTGAGGGTGGTCATACAAAACATGCGAAAGAAAATTTTTTGTGATTGTTGCATAAATATCAAATTATAGTTATTATAAATCGTTCTGCAGAAGTTAAAAAATAAACATTTTGATGATTAACTGCAATTCATTGAACTTTATAATACTTTTTTGGTCTCTGATCTAAAATATTTCTCGATTCCCGGGAAGTCCCGAGAAGAGCCATCAGCTGTTTCCTGTTTCCAGGGATGTCAAAAATAGCTGGAAATACTACTTGTAAGCTCTAAGTTGCAGCTGATTTCTAATACCGCGTACAGACTATGGCTTATATAATGTAATATAGGTTGTCTTGCAATGAGCACTCATACATAGGATTTCCAGTAAAAGCTAGATGTATGAGTGCTCATTACAAGACAGCCTATATTTCATAATATAAGCCATAGTCTGTACGGGGTATAAGGGTAGAGAGGGAAGAGAATGTTCAACCCCCTGCAATGCGATCTAGTTTTTGAAACTGCCGAAAACATCAGCAGCGCTGGTGATCCATAACAAATTTAAGCTCCAACCATGTAACATTAAATGCGGCAAGGTGTCAACAAATGTAATGTTTTCAAAACAATTCTTAGAGCCGGCGCACAATAGATAAATTTTCAAGTTTTTTGACAGTTAGCCCATGCATTATCTGTCAAAAAACCCGAAAACGTATGCAATGTGCGCCGGTCTTTACTTTCCCGCAATGGGCAATTAAAAAAAAAATTTAGTTGTTTTCGAATTGACGACCATAATTTGCGTGAATCATACTTTCCTATAACGTTATCTAGTAAATTCCATTTATTTTCCGCAAAGCGGTGCGACATGTACCAAGCTTAATCATAGAGGAAAAGGAGGAGCTGTCAAATTAGCACTGCACGGTAACCGCGAAATACCCAATAATGACTACAAACTAAGCATTTTCTAGGGAAACTGGGACTACCCATTAAATGAGTAAAATGTTACCCATTTATGAGTAATTACTACTACAAAAACAAGTAGTAAGTATTCATTTTTGAGTAACAAATACTCATAAATGGGTAATATTTTTACTCATTTAATGGGTAGTCCCATTCTTCCTCGAAAATGCTTACTTTGTAGTCATTATTGGGTATTTTGCGGTTACCGTGTAGAGCACCAGAGAAATTTGGCTTCCCTCGAGTTGTTCGCAGATGACAGGTGTTGCAGTCCTGTGAGAATGTCGACGAGTTAGTTTATTTGGGGTCACTCTGGTGACCCCAACAAACAATTTGAATTGATTAAAAGCTGAATAAGCTAAAAAATTGCTGAAGTTGATGAGTTTTGCATGAACACGCTCTTGTGTAACTTCCAGCAGCAGACGGTCCGTGACTCTTGCGAGTGCCCAATCATTGAACCGAAGAATATGGGATTGTTCGGTCCGATTTGCTGATCCAGCTACTCTCTTAGTTGAGAGCAAAGGCTTTAAGCCTGTACTACTATGGGACCTTTTCAGGGCCACCAAGATTTTCCAAAGGAGTTAAATTTCTGAACATGTCTCAACTAAATTTCATATCAAAAGGTTCTTTTCAGGGCAATCATAGTCATACTACAGAGCATAAACAGAGAGAACCCCGCTCAAATTCCTATTCCTACACAAAACACAAGCTCCTGCTGCAGTTAACAAATAATATTTATTATATAAGACCACGTAGTCCTACGTCACCATTGTGTACAGCCCCCTTTTAGTTTTTAAAGAAATTCTCTAACAAACAGCTGCGTTCCCTAAATCGAAACGGAGGAGCCTGAAGTACTAAGAAGTTTACTGATGGAATTCCCTGTACTTCTACGAAATTTTCTGAGTTTCCAAAAACTTTACAAAGCTTTAAAGAACTTCACTGATTTTTAACGAAATTCCCTACACTTCTATGAACATTTGAGAAGTTGCTTGAATTACTACTTCAAGTACCTTGGGCCAACGTGAAAGGCTTCCACCCTGGGTAATTCACTAAACTTTTACACAGTTCGCTGAACTACTATGAAGTTCAATGCACTTCTACAAAGTCCCCTGAACTTAAATAACTTATTTTTATTTTCTACGAATTTTCCTTATTTTTCACGGAATTCCTAGATGTATTCCATGTATTCAACGTTGTAGCATGAAGTTAAAGAATAGTTCTTGAACTTTTTTTAAGTTCCCTTTAATTCAACAAAGCTCCTTTAACTTCTATGAACTTGTACAAAGTGCCGGCTTCTACGAAGGTTTCGAGAATTTTTACAAAGTGCCCTGAATTTATAAAAAAAGATTTCCGAGTTTCTGTGAAGTTCTCTAAAGCTCTAGAAGTTCCTCGAATTTCTGAAATTTTATGAAGTTCCCTGAAGTTAAACAAATGCTCCTGAACTTCAACGAAGTTCTTTGAATTTCTATGAAATCTACTAAATTTCAACAAGGTTTGATGAAGTTCTACGAAGTTATTGAAAGCTTCATGAAAAAAAAAAATGCTCAAGTTTTACAAAATTCGCTGAGGTTCTGCAAAATTTATTGAACTTCTGTGTAGAACTTCTAAGTGGTTTCATGAAATTTGCCAAGAGGTATAAGGGGATTTCTACCCTTCAGTTTTTGTTTAAGTTTCCTTGCAAAATGCTCTCTCGGCTCGGCACATTTTAACTTAACATCGACAGGGGTAAATTTTGTCTGAGACTGTTCTTTTTTTTTCAAAACGATATTCTGGAAAATGACATCATGCAAAAAAAATCATCATGGTTAGAAAACTCTATATGTCATCGTAAGGAATACCTGGTAAATTAGGCAATTTCGCAACTATTATATGCAATGGTAAATTTAACCACAGTAGATGTAACCATGGAATTGCTCTCTGTGTACGCTGCCACAACATGACTGCTCATAAATGAATTTTTTTTGCAACACAACACAACAATAAATGCACACATACACAAGAGAAAGAGCCTCATTAGCATTACCATTAGCGAACAGGGAAAAAGGCTGGCGCTTCTCTTTAGTTCCTGCCCCACCTCCAACTCCTCCCTTGAGCTCCAGTCATCATTTTCAAAACACATGAACGCAAAACTGTACAATGTACACCTATCACTTTGAACAAACACAACAACAACAACAACAACAACAACAAAGCATGCTGTGATCACTCAAATCGAAACCCATAGGCCTCTTTGATGGCGCTCACCAGCACCTCACTGGCAGTCGGAACCGGCAGTGTAGAGCGCATTGACACCCGAGCTTCTACACCAGGTACAAGTACGAAAGTCATTTACATAAACACAAATTGAAGTTAATTGCAAAAAAAAAAGGTAAAATGTAATGCACCATAATGAGCGAATGTACCTGCTGCTGCTGCGCCCCATCGCATCCAACCGCACGGTGCATAACATATGCCTCCACCAAAAAGGTGTGCTCGCTGAATACCTACAAAGTATACGAGAGCTCCGATGTCGTTCTCATCGGCGGCGCCATGGACTAATGACACCTCTCTGCTCCATGCCTATGGTAGACTTCAAGAAGCGAGGAAGTCATTATCGGAAGGCAGTGTGCAAATCAGCAACCTTGACAGCAATTGTCAAAGCTTAGTAAATTCATAAAACCCTGGTAGGAATTTAATTAATTTAGCAATAACAAGAGAAAGTTCACCACTCGATGCACCCGAACCTTTCTTCAGTGTTCGTGACTCTTCCCACGCGGCAAATTATAGAGCAAGATTAGCGAAACTTTCTCGAAGTCTTCCTTCACCCCCGTGGGAATTAACCTCCTGGATTTATACACGCACGAGTAAATGGCCAACGACGATGACGACGACGACGGGGAGTCTGAACTGAACGGCGAGTATCAATAGACCTATTGCGTGAGGGAATGGTTTACCGTGTGTACTAACTAACTACTGCAGCAGTGGCAGAAGCAGCAGTTTATTTATGGAAGATGGGCATACAGGGCATACATTATCGGAAAGAAGAGGAGTGGAATAATAATCGCAGCAGGCGGTGTCACGCAATCCCTGTCAAAGGGGGTGATCGGTGCCGTGGATGAACTTATCCAGCTGGAGGACATCGACTGACCTGCTTGGCTTATTTTGAACAGCCTCATCTGCTCACGGTTCCAGCTGAGACGATGCTAATTGCTATCTGATGCCCCGTATAAATCTTAATCGTAATTGAAATGTAGCTGCAATATAATAAATCCCGCGTAACATTTGAAAAGGGTCTATCCTCGTCGATCGATTCTCTTCATCGACTTTCTCTTTGGTTTATCACGGCAACATAAATAAATTTCTCGCTAACCTCGCAGCACAGTTCGACAGAAGATGATGTTAGCTGGCGCCTGAAACAACACACTGAATTGGAAATTCATTTACAGTCGATGAAGAGAATCGATCAACAATGATAGGCCCTTTTCTCGTTTTGCGTGAGAAATCAGTTTAAAATCGACTTCATGTAAACGACAATTCAAGTATCAATATGGTAGATTACTTACGTTACATAGTCGAGAATTTTCCGTCATGCTTTGATCGGGAGGAAGCTGAAAGAATTGAACCCACTTTTCTTGGACGATGATGTCTTTGAGTAATCAGAAGAAACTGACATTTTGTAACGTTTGCAGAAGACGTGTATTTTTGCAGAAGACGTGCATTGCAATGTACATTTTTCAAATAATCACTACCAATACGGTCACAAAAGAATTCGTTTTACCGTGACGCTGCAGCAGACGAAAGTTGCTCAAATTAAAAGCAACTCGAAGTAATCACAAAATTTCGGGTTTCCGAACCTTGCCGACGAAATTGCTTAGTTAGCCGTGCAACCAGATTGACTTTTATGCTCTCCGCGCGTCTCTTATTAAACATCGTCGCTGGTTTCCAGGGGCACAAATCCCATCATCCGGAACACGATAGCATTGATGAAGCGGAAAGCGACCTTCATACTATCCGGTGCGCTGCTGCCAGCTATCGAAACCATAAACGAACGCATTCTCGGAAGTGAAACTCTACACCCACCGAACCAACGAGCATAATAGCTGCAACTGTGCATTCGATTGCATTACGAAGGAGGAGGGGGTGACCTTGTCCTACAATCATTTGCATTCTCTGGGTGCACTTTTCCTAGACACACGCTTATCAAATGGTGCGTCGTCGCTTGCATGTCGCATCATTTGAGCGACCTTGCAAAAATGTCGCTGCAGATGGTTGCACCCGCCTCCAGAGCGATTAGGAGAAATTCTCCGTTCTTGTTTGTCACCAAGTGGCGTGATACAAATAGAAACAGACAACCGCTGTTGGGTCGGGGCGGGCTTACATAAATCAAAACAACGAAACGCGATAACGGTGATAACAGTTGATAAGAAGAAGCTAGACGGTAATTATAGGTTGGGATAAACCAGTGTTGAAAATCTATGAAAATTAATTATATTAACGTCATTAAACGTCAAACCGTCAATTGGAGGCGCCTCGTGGTAGATATGAAAAGTGACGTTTGATGGATTACTGATTTACAAACCAAATTACGAATGTGAGCACTTTGCAGAGATTAATTATTAGTATTTTTATCAGGGTCGAAATCCAGTCATGCAACAACTCACAATTATTAAATAAACATATACACATACATACCACACATGTGTAAGAAAATCCTACAGCGTGGGACGCTAAACAGAGCTGTGCACGATGGTCTCCCGGCGAGACAGGGGGCCGCGCTGGAAAAATATAAAGTTGCAAATACCGAAGAAAGAAATACGGATCGGAACAAGCGGCACAGACCTACGATTGGAAACTCGGAACATGGAACTGCAAATCGCTCGGCTTCCCGGGCTGCGATACCTTAATCTATGACGAACTTCAACCACGTAATTTCGAAGTCGTAGCACTGCAGGAAATTTGTTGGACGGGGCAAAGCGGGCATCGAACGGCTACTTTCTACCAGAGCTGTGGCACCACCAACGAGCTGGGAACCGGCTTTGTAGTGCTGGGTAAGATGCGCCAACGCGTGATTGGTTGGCAGCCGATCAACGCGAGAATGTGCAAGTTGAGGATTAAGGGCCGTTTCTTCAACTACAGCATCATCAACGTGCGATGTCCACACGAAGGGAGGCCCGACGACGAGAAAGAAGCGTTCTTTGCGCAGCTGGAGCAGGTGTACGACGGCTGTTCGCAACGGGACGTCAAAATCGTCATCGGTGACATGAACGCTCAGGTAGGACAGGAGGCCATGTACAGACCGGCAATCGAGCCAAACAGCCTACATGCCGTATCGAACGACAACGGCCAACGATGCGTGAACTTTGCAGCCTTCCAGGGTATGGTAGTCCGAAGTACCTTCCCAAGTAACAATTTCGGTTTTATAAGGGTTCTGTAGACCATGATTAGGACTTGTAGCATGCTTTAAAACCTCCATAAAACTTGCAATGTTTGTTGGGTTATTCCCCCGCAGGGATATTCACAAAGCCACCAGGAGACCTGACCAACACATAGAAAACCAAATCGATCACATTCTAATCGATGGGAAATTCTTCTCCGACATTATCAACGCCCGCACGTACCGCGAACATTGATTCGGACCACTACTACAGCTTCCCACACCGTAACAAAAGTTCCACCTGAGGAAATTATGCAAGGTAGAAAGATCAAGCGGGGATTGCCACTCTTCGATCGTGGCCTCCCGAATCACGACAACGACCATAGCGATCGAGAGATGAAGCTTAAATCCAAAGAACGTGAGGACATCCGACGCGGTGCTTGGAAATGCCAGTTGAAACTCGGAGACACGGTAATAGTTTAACAACAATCGCGACCGAAGAGAGAATCGGTAACCTGGTGCTCAGCGACGATGATGGACATACTTTGAAACGCCACGTTTCCTAGACGAAGAAGGTGTTCAAATGGCGTGACCAACCACGATCTTAAGCTACATCGCCGCAAGAAGATCAATCGCTTCATCGAACTTCCAGGGATAGGAGAGCCCCGAGGTATTTGTAAGATTTTGCTCGCACGGTGGATAAAATGCAATCAACCATGATCAAACCTGAATTCTTTAATAAATATTTTGATAAAATCTACGCCTTCGTCTTGTTTTGTGTTGTGTGTTTTGTTTGCTTCAATATTGTTTTTATCCTTTTGATTTATTTTTATTTCTTAATCTTGTGAGAAGAAGAGAGATGTATGGAATGATAAACCATGCTATTGAATAACCCCTCGGTATATCCCAGTTGCTAAACACCATCAGTCACACACGCTAAGAAAAAAGTATGCATTAATGTTTAAACTTTAACCAGTTTCGAGAAAACCCGCACATATTCATAAAATGAATAAACGCTGTTTACTCATCGGATGAATAAACACGTTTTTCTCGAAAGTGATTAAATTTTAATCATTAATGAATAAAGACGTTTTTCTCAAAAGTGGTTAAATTGTATACACTGGAAGGAATTTAAATGGCTGATTTCGTTTATTTGAAACATATATTATTGTAAATAACAATCGAATAAAATCCAATAAAAAGTAACGTTTATTTCTTGATTCTGGTTCGTGTTGCTGTTTGGTCCACCGCCTTAGTGACCTTGTACACGGGGACCGGGGAATACTCCGTACTTCTGCTGCCGGCTGGTCCCCTTGGTTTCAACACAGAATCCATCATGTTATTCGCGAGGCTGTTCATGTCGCCAATGGTCAGGAGGATACTCTGGTGTGGTGGTGTTGTTTACAAAGCAGTGTAGTCCGATCACGGAAACCTTCGCACAATCCGGAATCGGATGTTTCTTTCTTTTCGCGATCCTTTCGTCGACCTTCCCGTTCCGTTGCCCGGCGAACTCGATCCGGATCGTTGTGCTGCCTTTGAAGCCCTCTGTAATGGGAATCAAAAGTTTTAAAATAACAAAACAATGTACCGTGTTAGATATACTTACTATTATCATCGGCCATCTCTTTGGCCTGATCCCGCACATTATGTCCTGTTTCCAAAGTCGGAAACAGAATCGGAAGAAAACTTTATTTTCGTTCCGGCACTTGATTGCGAAGGAAGCCGCATTTCCTGATTCTCACTCGACGATGATGACTTTTTCTTGGAGTTCTCACCGCACTATGGAAATGAAAACAAAATTATAAGTTATTTTTAAATTGTAGGTATGTATATTATAATAATACTATAAACAATCTATCTACCTGCGAAAAGTTGATGAATGATGGCCGCTGCGGTTTCGGAAAATAATTGTTGCCAAGTTTTTTTTCAGCCACTAGTGAATATAATTTAGACACTTATGTTGCAAAATGGTTTTCTCTGGAAATGTCTAAATTGTATACACTTTTTTGCTATAAATTTCAACCACTCTATGACAGCTCGAACAAGCTCTCAAAAGTGGTTAAAAAATATTCATCAATGCATAAACTCGTTTTTCCGTGCAGGGCTAACAATAGATAACGCCAACTGTCTGCACAGAAAAACAAAACTACCCACCGCTTGGGTTTTTTAAACTCAAATTTGAGTTATTTGACCTCTGCCCGTTTCATTTCCTCTCGCTATTGTTGTCAAAAATAGAACGAAAGATTCGACTCAACCGTCTAGTTCCGTACAAGAAGCCAAAATTGAGTAATATGCGATATACCCAAATTTGAGTTAATTGAACTTAATTTTGGGTAGAAAAAATTAAAAATAACTTAGCGATGGGTAATTTTTTTTGCCGTGCTTAAATGCAAACTACTTTGAGCCGGTTTACCCAAATTTGGCTTATCGTACGGAACATGGGAGATGAGTGAAAAGAACTTAATTTTGGGTTGTTTTGAATTTCTGTGTGGTATCGAGATGGAAAATGACAGGTGGGTACAGCGTTGCCAGATATACCGATGTACAGATAAGGTTTCTCAGAATACCGATTTTTAGGTTTTAATACCGATTTATACCGATTTTTTTAAATAATCAAAATGATTACTGCACGCCCGCGCTGAATCTATTGAGAGAGGCTTTTATCTTTTTGAACATTCAATTTTTTGAGCCAGCTTTAAAAAAAAACTTCTTTAAAAATTTCTTATGCTTGATACTCTTTTGACTAATTCTTCTATTTCCTCACCTTTTTTGGCTACCAAGGGTTCGAAAAACAGCTGATGGCGCATCCCGTATTTCCTGTAAATCGGGAAATACTTTTGTTCAGCGAACAAATAAATCCATCAAAATGTTAATTTTTCAACTTCCTGAAATTTCTCTTATCTTCTCTTCGAAGCTTCTTCCAACTTTCCCTAGGAATTTTCGTCCCCTTACCCTGTAAATTATTTTACAATTCCTTCCAGAAATCTATTTCGACTTCCCTTGGAAGCTTCTTCTGGCTGCCCTTGAAAAGTTCTTTCGTCTTCTCCCTTACCTTACCAATCAGGCTAACGCCTTGTTGTCCTCTGCTGTCCGTAGAAGTCGTCTCCACTCTCCATGGATCCCGTCAGTTTTTTTCAACTTCCCAGGAACTTCAGAAATGCTTCCAGAGATTTATGATAGTTCCATTAGCTTCAGGAAAACTACAGGATCTTTTCAGAAGTTCTGAAATTTCAGAATAGTTTGGACTTTTGAGTAAGTTTAAAAATATGTAAGGGTGGTAAGTTCCGATAAATTAAAGGCAGTTTCAGTAACAGCTGTTAAAATTCGAGAACCCTGGAATTTAAGGAAAGTCCAGAGAACTCAAGTGAACTAAAGGAAACATCTGAAATATTTTAGAAACTTCACAAGTCCAAAAAACTTCATGGAAATTTAATGGTTTTCAGGACACTTCCATTTGTTTTAGGAGAATTGAGAAACCTTTAGGAAAGCTCTGACACATAAGGACACATGGAGGCGAACCAGCCTCAGGCTGAAAGCCTCCTAAATAAAGATAAATCAATCAATCAACATAAGGACACATCAATTAATGAAAATTTCTGAACCTTTAAAGGAGTTCCGAGGAACTCAGGGAATTTCCAAAAACTTCAGTAAAGATCCGAGAGGTTCATGAAAACTTTGTAAACTTCAAAACAGCCCCATTAACTTCAGGAAAATTGCAAGAACTTTCAAGTAGTTCCAAGGAATAAAAGGATATTCCAAAGTGCATTTCAGTAATGTTCTGAAAGTTTCAGAGAAATTGTGGGGTTTCAGGGATGTTTTATAAATATCTGGAATATTGCTGGATCATTTGAGCATGTAAGGAACTTCAGGAAATGTTGCTAACATCGCCCAGAAATCTATTTCATCCAGATTATTTCCTCAATTCTCCTTGAAGTATCTTGCGTTCTCTGGCTTTCGCCTTTTCCAGAAGTTTCTTCCAATCTACCTTAGGAAGTTTCTCCCAGCGCCTCCAAAAAGTTTTTTTCATCTTCTACAGGAAGTTCTCCAAGAAGTTTCTTTCATCCTCTGGAAGTTTCTCTATAAGTCATTCTCGGTAGGTTTTTTCCGACTTTTATTGGAAGGTTTTTCTGAGCTTCTTATGACTTCCCCTGGAATTGCCTTCCAATTTCCAAATCTTTTGTGGTTTCCTTTGGGTGTGTTATCTGATTTTTTTTTCCGAAAGTTTCGAAAGTTTTCACTAGAAGTTTCTCTATATTTGTCTTGGAAGATCCTCATCGGATATTTTTCCGTCATTTCTTAGAAACTTTCACCCTAAAATCTTCTTTATTCTTTCTCTGGAAATTTTTTCGATATCATTAAGAGACTTATTCTAATATTCCCGGAAATTTCTTCCGACGTACTACTTCGTTCTTAGTCCAAAAGTTTTAATTTTCGCCTACAGAAAGGCAAAAATATAAAATTAATTAAAATAGTGAATACCGATAAATACCGATTTTTTAAACCGATATACCGATAAGCTTGAAAACAATCTGGCAACACTGGGTGGGCAGGAACTCACTCACAATTAAGTTTAAAAAAACTCACCGTTGGGTTCTATCATTTGAGGTCTACCGTTGAGTGAATCAGAAAAGCGGCGAAAGGTCAAATTTACTCATCTATTGAGTAATAATATATGAACTCAAATTTAAGTTAATTTTCTGTTAATCATCGTTTAGCTCAAAACGTAGCATTTGTCATTATTGATTGAATTAGTACTTTCCGTAGTTGTTTTAAATGTACTTGTTAGTAAATTGTATTGCGTAAAGTAATTTACGAATAATATCCTGAAATATTTATCGATACATTCCATTTAACTAAAACACGCTGCGATTTAAAGTAAAAAAGAACTCAATTTTTAGGTAAAAGTACTCAACCGTTATGTTTTCACCGTTGGGCACTTTTAACTTAATTTTGCATGAAAATTATATGTGCTCCATCGCCTCCGTTCCTGCTCAATCAGTCCTCGCATTAGCTTCGTTAGTGTTTGGTACATATCCCGCATAAACATAAGAAACGCCTAACCACCAATTCAGGATATCATCCCAACTCTATGCGGTATGGTCGTACCATCTATGATATCGTTTGTGTATGGTATCCGTAGGGGGTAGTGACAACAAAAGTTGCAACGAAAACCGGTTGCATGCTGGTACATTGGGTATTTTTCACCTATTCCATTCGATTGATCGTTAGGTAATTTTTACTCAATGGATTCTTCATCAGGATTACTCAAAATTGAGTTTTCTTGTTTAACCTAGCCCCACTGAAGCCACTTGTTGAGTGAAAGTAGCTTAATTTTGGGTACTTTTTTCTTACCGTGTAAGTCTGGCATCACGTCTGCTCGGGCCTCGATCGGTTTCCCGATCGATTCGGGCCTCGATTGAGCAGCGAAGTCAAGCACTTCCTCTTTCACTAGTCGACCGTCAAACGGGTAAGTCCTGCTTGCGAGATCGTGGACGATTCTCTTGTTGCGCCAATATCGAGTTCCAACACTGGTACCGTCCGACGGCTAAAATGTATGATTTTTCATCCAGAAGTAAATAGACATCATGCCATGGACCGTAAGGAAAATCTGGCCACATCCGTATACCCAGATGTGGTTAGATCCACCCGTCGGTCCATGGCATGATGTCTATTTACGTTTGGATGAAAAACCATAAATGTTCATCCGTCAGACGGTACCAGTACATGAGGTTTGGGATGCGTCCTATTTGTGGACCTGCTGGAATTGGGTCTGGGGATGTGACCATATCCACCTGTAGGTCCATAGCATGATGTCTATTTACTTCTGGATGAAAACTCATAAATTTTGAGCCGTTGGATGGTTCCAGTACATGAGGTTTTGGAAGTGTTTTTTTTGGCTTTGCTGAAACCGGTTCCGGGTATCTGGATGTGGGCAGATCCCCATTGTCGGTCCATGGCATAATGTCTATTCACTTCTGGTTGAAAAATCATACATTTTGAGCCGTCGAACGACACCACTGCTTGAAGATTAGGAAGTTTCCTAGTTTCACGCGTCTCTTCAGCAGGACACTCTAAAATAAGGAATTTGAGAGGCACGTTCAAAATCCTTGAAGGTACACTATGGAACGCTGTTGGTAAACTACTAAAAACATAACTTTATCAAAATCTGTGAAAAGTGTCCATAATTTTAATCAATTTCAAAATTTTGCATGTTTCATGATTCATGGAATAGACCAACAAGCCTGTGTCATTGGAATCAGGTTTAATTGGGAACTATGCCGCTAGTGGCGCTTCACTTTTATGTTACTTATGACGGGCGCTATAATATATGGATCTTAGGTCCAATATAGAATATTTCGTGATCCTGGCCATATAGAAAGTTGCTGACTTCAGCAAAGTTGTTCAAGTAACCAAGTCCTTTCGGATAGGGACCATATTAGTTCAGAAATCTTCCACTACGCGGCGCTAGTGTGCACATGAGCTTCGTATATAAGCTGTATTTCAAAATCTTGGCCATATAGAAGGTTACTGTCTTCAGCAAAGTTGTTCAGGTGACCAAGTCCTTTCGGATGGTGGTCATATTATTTCATAACTCTCCCACTACGCGGCGCTAGTGAGCACACTAAATATGTTATGTCTGGAAAGCTTGTCCATACAAGATGTTGCTATGCTGTGAGGACACGAAAGGGAATAGGGGTGACGTGTAGAGAGGCTGGGAATCGATTTCGGACGCCATTATCCACAAATCTGCATCTAGAAAACATCCTTGGAAATCTATTTTATAATTCCTTTTTCATCTTACCGCATCCCATTCTGTATACGCAAAATCCTTATTTATTCTATCTGCTATCCCATCATCACCCATATTTGTCATCACAGTGGAGCATCAAAGCTTCTATAAATTGAGACAACTATCGAGAAGTGACGTCTCACGCTATGTCTGAAGGCACGTTTTTTGCAACATTCATGTACCTCAGTGTTATCTTCACAGGAAGTTAGTATTGATCCTTACAATCAAATTGGCAAAGATTTTAAAATATTTCATCTTGAGTTTTTTGAGAAAAAGTGTTTTGAAGTTTACTTAGCTGTTGACAAAGGCGTATACGGACTATTGATGATACAAAACTGTTACGGATCGAAACAAATTCAGCTGAAAATGATTCAAAAGGGGATTAAAGTTGTCAAAACACTGAGTTTCAATGATACAGTAAGATTCCCTCTTCGGTACCGTCAGATATCGTAACAATGTCATGATCTCAGAATGTTTAAATTAATAAAATAATTAAACAATGGTTTAGTCTTTAAATTTACTATTATTGAGCCATTCCATTGCAAAACGATATAGTGGTTCTCAGAATTTGGTAGGAAATGGTAGTTTTGAGCCTTATCGTAAAATATTTTTATTTTATTTTGTCATTAGGGTGACTATTTCAACGTTAGGGTAGTCCAAAAAACTTTTATTTTTTATTTTTTTCAAAAATGACTTTAAAAAAAAATTATAGCTTTTGAACAACTGGGCCAATTTTAAAGATCAAAATATCAAGGTAATTAAAAGTACTTGTAATGATGCAATATAATGATATTAAAAAATTGGGATTTTATATTTGAAAACATTGATTGTATTCGTTTCTTATGGTTTTCATGGTATGTAGATAGAGGGTGCAATGTGTTTTTATATTTTTCCTTAAAATTTTAGGCTTTTTTTATCGAAAAATCAGCGATGTGTTGTTTTTCATTAGCTGATGATTAAAATTTCTTCCTTCAAAAACTGCACGATTATCAGGTAATGGCGTTTTTCAAGCACCTACAATCAGGGTTCTGCATTTTCGAAACAAAGAAAAGAAAATGAACTCTCCGCAAAATCGCTTCATTTCGAGCAATATCATTTTCGTGCAAGTCATCATGTTTCTTGTTATCAAGTCACGATGAACATTCCTCTTTTCAAACATGCAAGACTATCACTTGTTTCGTTCGTCGAGTGCTTCAGTTCATTTCATTTGAAGCAAAGACTTGTTTCAATTGACGCAATGAATGACTCGAAAACTGCTTCCTTCGATTTTTCCACTTTCACTTCAATTCGGGGCTCATTCGACTTGTCACGACCTGACGACGCAGGCATCAAAATATAGTATCCAGATAGTATCCGCACAATATAGGTTGTCGATAGGGAAGGCATCCAGATTAGGTGTAGTAATAATATATTATTTTATATCGAACGAAAATTAAATCAACGAGGCCATTCTGGACTCCAAGATGGCGGCCATCGGGGTCAGGGAAAGTCTCAAATACCCCACAATATGGGTATTTTCCGAACGAGGACGACATGAAGGTGCGGAAAATCGATATTGGACGTTATTTTATAATCAAAAATGGCGGCCATCATGTTTCCTAAAACGTGTCAAATATGGGTATTTTCGGAACGGAGACAACGCGTGGCTGCCGAAAATCGATATCCGATGCTATGTTGGACTCCAGAAAAGGTGTCAAATACCCTAAGATCTGGGTATTTTCGGAACGGGGACCACGCGTAGATGCTGAAAATCGATATTCGATGCCATTTGTAGGCTATTTGACACTTCTTCTTAAATTGAATTTTAAGATGGCGACGCACATCGATTTCTGGCTTCTAGATGTCAGCCCGATTCCAAAAAAGATGGCGTGACATCAATTTTCGGCATCTATGTCGCATGCCCATCAAGGTTGCAAAGACTCATTTCAGCTAAAATAATGTTTTTCGGAATAATAAAACCAAAAGATGGTATGATGGCATGTTTTACTTGTAACTTACAAGAAGAGGTTACAAAGTATGCGTTGGAAACATAAAACCTGTAAATTTTGCTTTCTATGAGTCACAATCAGCGATTTGCTGATCGCTGAGTGAGTGAGTGAGTGAGTGAGTGAGTGAGTTTGTGAAAAATCGCTGATTGTGGCTCTCATGAAGTGAAATAAACAGGTTTAATATGTCAAACACATTCTTTGCAACCTCTTCTTGTATCCTACCAATTCAAAATTTGATCATGGCATCTAATTATTTCATAATTTATAAAAACATTGTTTTAGCTGAAATGAGTCTTTGCAACCTTGATGCCCATCCTGAAAATACCCATATTTAAGGATATTTGACACTTTTCCGCAAATCGAAAGCCGCCGTTTGGATTACAAAATGGCGTCAGATATCGATTCCCGGCTTCTAGAGGTTACCCGGATTCTTAAAAAAAGTAAAGGGTTGTGTCCTAGACACGACCGCAGTATGACGTAGAACCACACAAAATTGTTGTTTTTCATGCATTTTTGACTATTATACTTTATCTTAAAATTTTCAAGTATTTCAATGTTTCGGTTATGGTTGATTCAAAACAATTTACACATTTTCTTTACAAATATCCATGTGAAATTCCACATGATTTTCATTTGACCACACATAAACAGAATCCACTCAGAAGTACACATGAAATTTACACGCAAATGAATAGTATGTGTGGTCACTAGACTGATGCAAAATTTGAAATTTTCGCTCCACAGTGCTCAAACGGTGCCAAATCGGGTCCTGATTAGCCTCCAAAAGAGAAAACTCATTTTATAAGAAACTGACTTGGCACAAACCATTTGAAGTTTACATGGAAATTACTATGGGAAAACAAAACTTTTTGTTCATTGTCTTCTTGCCTTTTTACACATTGTACTGTTAACACATTCTATTGCTATTCTTATGGGAATTTTTATCAGCTACAACTTTGCAGAAGATCATTTTTCATCCAAACGTCAAATTAAATAGTTATTAATTTTTTAAGAGATTGATAATCTTATGGCAAGATTAAGCAACTGTATTGTGGGCAACACTGTATTCTGCAGTGTGACATAGTAGCCATGATTTTTGTCCTCTATTCTACGCGCCATAAACACCAATGTTGCCTGCTGAACAGTTGATTGAGCATAATCATAAGACATCAGGGACTTGAATCATTAATAATTTTTGTTCCTTACGTTTGATCGAAAAGTGGTTTTCAACAAGTTCAGCTATCATTTTCTAAAGTAGAGTGAACTGGTGAATTTTGAGATAGATATAAACTGAAATTATGGTTTCTCCATAGTAATTCCCATATAAACTTCAAATGGTTTGTGCCAAGTCAGTTTCTCACTAAATGAGTTCAAATTTTGGGAGGCTTATCAGGGCCCAATTTGGAACCATTTGAGCACTGTGGAGCGAAAATTTCAAATTTTGCATCAGTCTAGTGGTCACGCATGGTTTTTAAATGTACATATTTTAAGTAGGGGAATTTACGTATTCTCGGCAACCTAAGCAGCGACCTTCTTTCTATAGCCTTTTTCTCTGAGGAACGCACACATATGCAGTATTGGTTTGTTTACAATCTTTTGCTGCCAGCTGCTCTAACAATTTCAGTCGAAAGAATTGTCAAAAACTGTTTTGAAACGCTTTTAAAAAGCTCCAATCTTCTCTAGTGAGAGCGAGTATTGTCGGCAACCAGTTTTTCTTCGGCAACCGTTCCATTTGAACTGCATGTAAATCTGCTGTTCTATTATCGGCAACTCGAAATCAGCTACAATTTGCAGTGCGTGTGTTTGATTTCAAGAAAACCTTGCTAGATTGCTTTTTCCCAGTGGTAAAAATATAGTCAAATTGAAGCTGAAAGCATAAAGAATCGTTTGCATGCATTCAGCGAAGTGTTTTCGTAAGAAAATCCAGTGAAAATAGTGTTTCAATTTGGGTTGCCGAAAATAGTCTTGCAAGCCGAAGGCGTCATTTCCCCTATGTGGCTGACACATAGATATTGTTTTGTTAGGAGCGGTATTTGAGGGGTGGGGGGGGGGGGGGTTAGGAAAGGTTGTTGAGGGGTGGGGAGGGGGTTGGTTAGGAAAGGTTGTTGATGAGTGGGGGAGGGGTTAGGAAAGGTTGTTGATGAGTGGTGGTGGGGGGTTAGGAGAGGTCGTTGAGGGAGGGGAGAGATTGTTGTGAAGGGGGGAGGGGAAGAGATTGTTGTGAAGGGGGGAGAGGGAGAGGTTGTTGTGAAAGGGGGAGGGGGTTTCATCATTATTGTGGTCACGCCGTGATCCACCTTAAGTCGCTGATTTGGTCCTGCTTACTGCAGGACCAAGCGCCACGCCGTCCGAAGCGACAATGAGCAAAAGCATGACAGCAGCGCTGTTTTATATCTTTTCAGGTTCAGAACCTGATAGGATTTCCCGCAGTTTTTTATGAATGGGGCGGAGCAGAAAGTTTCTTTTGTGCAGAATATGTAAAATAGGATGGACTTTGGATGTTAATATAATTGCATATATAGAGGCACCAGATATGTTTTACCGTCAGTTGTGTGTAATTCACCAACTAAATGTCATCAAACATGTCTTCAATGCAATTTTTTGTTCAAATTTGGTAAAACTTGGTTTACTAATGATTGTGGTATGTTTAAAATTTATTTCCCGGAAAAAAGGGATCATTAAAGTCTGTCTCGTTTTCGGGTTATTGATGAGGGGGGTTTTAGAAGTGGTATTTGAGGGGGGGCGGGTAGGAGAGGTATTTGAGGGGGGGGGGGGGGTTTAGGAGAGGTATTTGAGGGGGGGGGGGGGGTAGAAGAGGTATTTGAGGGGGGGGGGTAGGAGAGGTATTTGAGGGGGGGGGGTAGGAGAGGTATTTGAGGGGGGGGGGGTAGGAGAGGTATTTGAGGGGGGGGGGGTTTAGGAGAGGTATTTGAGGGGGGGTAGGAGGGGTTTGATGGTGGGGAGAGGGGTAGGAGAGGTTTCATGGTGGGGGGGGGGGGGGTAGGAGAGGTTTGTTGGTGGGGGAGGGTAGGAGAGGTTGTTGAGGGGGGGCCGAGAGATTGTTGTGAAGGGCGTGTGTGCTTTTCCTCATTGTGGTCACGCCGTGATCCACCTTAAGCTGCTGATTTGGTCCTGCTTACTGCAGGACCAAGCGCCACGCCGTCCGAAGCGTTAATGAGCAGTGGCATGAGACCAGCGCTGATTTATATCTTTTCAGATTCAAGCAGAATGATGTGCAACCAAGTGGTATTCGTTTATGATGACTGGGTTTGCGAAAAAGGCTTATTTCATGAAAACAGTGATAAAATTATCATTTGTACATTTTCAAAAGTTTAATTACAGAAAAATTGGAAAAATATTTATTTCAACAGGTTCGTAATGTAATATCCTATCGATTGGCGTATTTGGATTTTAATTTCATCTATAAATGACAAAGTTACAAGCGTTCAAAACCTAACACTCCTTCACCACACATATTTTTTGACTTGCACCCCAGTATAGTCGACAAAGACGTAGTTCTACGTCAAAAACGTTTGGGTATTTGATAGATTACAAAATGGCGTCGGATATTGATTTCCAATCTCCAGACATCACCCCGATTCCCAAAATACCCATCAATATGACGGCATCAGAATTTCCCATTTTTTTTTCTGAAATAGGAAGCCGTCATATTGGATTTCAAAATGGTGTCGGATATCGATTTCCGGCCTCTAGACGTCATCGCGATTTCAAAAATACGTATATTGATGGGTATTTGTTAATATTTCCCCCTTGCTCTGAAATCGGAAGCCGCGTCGCATATCAATTTTCGATCTGTAGATTGATGAACATTCTACTGTATTTACGAAAAAATCGGAAGCCGCCATCTTCAATTTCAAAATGGCGTCGAATATCGATTTTCATCCTCAAGACATTATCCAGATTCCAAAAATACCTTTAGTGATGAGTATTTGACAGAATTTCCCACTTTTTCTTAAACTGGAAGCCGCCATCTTGGATTTAAAAATGGCGTCACATATCAATTTTCGATCTCTAGACGTCACCCCGATTCAAAAAGTACCCATATTGATGGGTAAACAAACCACCCAACAATGATAAATTTTACAACCACTTGCACAGATCTATGCGCACACACCTAAATGAACCGAGTGAACAATCAACAAAAGTCATAAAAACTGCGCGAATTAGAATCAAACAGCTTCGCTTCAATGCAAAAGTAAGTTCATTTGACAATGAAAGAAGAAATGAACACGAGTCAAGCCAAAACAAACAGCATGAAAACCGATCGAAAGTGTTTCTGTTGATGTTGACGGGGATCTGCTCGAAGAGAAGACAGAATGACTTTCAGTTGAAAGTGATGGTTGAGAGCTTCATCGTCACTTGAAGATTTTCGATTGAAAGTGACTTTGTGGGGTCCTGGTTGGGATCATTCTTGGCCGCGCTGGATAGTTTGACGGCCGGTATGTCTCATACATTTAGCCAATTTTAGCGTCTGTAATATAACAAAAGTATAGTTTAAAGTCATGTAAAATATAAAGTTATAAAGATAACTGTTACATACTGACCTTATTAACACTCAGCTTAAGATCTTTCTTAAAACTGAGTAAATCTTCGTGAGAAATTTTAGATTTGTTTCCTGACTGTTTCAAATTTAAATGCATTGGTCTTGCTGCGACGTTTGAAAAACTAACCTAGACTAGTTTTTTTGCCTGCTAACTATCTAATGCTTTTGGCAGCAAAGTGATGCTTACTTTCATCTGCCAATTTGGAGAGATTCTGAAGTCTGAATTCTGAAACCTGCGTCCGAAATAATTTGAAATTTTTTATGATTTTTTTTTTCTTACAAATATCTACACACCCGCAGACTGTCGAGTTTGGTCTTCTGGATATTTATGAATCTCAATTTTCATAAACTGCTCCCTTTTTTATACCGTTAAACGGCAATGTAGCATGCGTGAGCCGTACTCACGATTTTTTTAAGGTGGCAAACTCTCATTTTTACGCCCTTCCACCCTGCTCATGCCCTCGATCACATTTCATAAAGGAAGCGTAAAAGAGAAAGAGATATTGCAACAAATTCTCAATATTATACCTGTTTTCTAAGACATGGAGTGGGAGTTGTTCCACCAACGACCCGATGAGACAGCTTATAGAAGTAACATTCAAATTCAAATCCCTGTTCATATGTTTTTCCTTGATTTCGTTGAACTTCGATGAAATTCTTCTAACTTTCATGATGTTCTTTGATGTTTTTGTTTTTTTTTCCTGAAATTCTCAGATTTTTTTCAAAATTCATAGTACTTTCCTTATGTTATTAAATTTTCCTGTGGTTCACAGATCATCCTAAAGGTTGCAAAAAATTCCTCACGTTTAAAGAACTGTTTGCAGCACATCATCAAATTCATATAATGTTGCTATAGTTCACAGAACTCTCTTGAAGTTCGTTGAACTTACCAGGATGGCATTGAACTCTCCTGAAGCTCACAAAATGTCCCTGAAGTTGGCAGATCTAGAGAGCGAAGCACACCTTTAAAGTTTGAAGAATTTTCCTGAAGTCTTTCCTGAAGATCAATGAACTTCTCTGAAAGTTGTTGAATTTCTCTGCTTCTTTGGAGGAACTTATTGATAGTTTGCCGAACTTTCCTAAAATTCACTTCAGTTCCCTATAGTTCGCATTATTTCCTAGAAAGTCGCTGAACCTTCCTGAATGTTTTCTTATTCAAAATATGGGAATTGCAATGAAGCTCTAGCAATTCTGTAGTAATTCAAGGTTAGGACTACCTAAACTCACTGGGCAAGAGCAGCTAACCTCATGTGAGTTTCATTCCTGTATTATCGGTTAAACGATTTTCAAACCAATTCGTCATGGTTGCCAGAATTTATTTTCGATCTCGCCATTGAGTCAAACATATCTATTTTTTTTTTAAATCCAAGCAAATTGTCCACCCCTCAGAATGTTTTGGTGGCAAATGCCACCTTCATTACCTGCTGAGTACGGGGCACAAAACTTTCGGATACCTACAATCTCCTTTACTGAACTCCATGGAGTAAAAATCTTTCGACGATCGTCGCTTCTAAAGTGGCTTGATTTTTTTTACAGAGTCGCTTTCGCAAGCAAACTCTCTATTTTCTTCATGAAGTTTTTTTTTTAATTTTTCCAGATTTTCTACACGATACCTCCAATAAAAACAAACAGGACGAAAATCAATGCCTACTATGATTACGTGGCTGCATCAGACTGTCCTGCTCGTTTCTTTCTCTTCTACTCTTATGAGGGAAGAGAAATTAATTAAGAAGTTGTTCTAGCAACAATTATTAGTTGATTTTGGTCAAAGTCGACATAATCAATACGGATCTTACTTGAGAGTCAAAGAGAACTCTTTAATGTCATTTAGATTAATTGAATCATCATTTGAACATTGTTTGACTGCATTTGTTCAATTCGTAATAGTTTTGTATCGTCAATAGACGATATACGCCTTCATAATCGGCTTTGTAAACTTCAAAACGCTTTTTCTCAAAAAACCCAAGATGAAATATTTTAAAACCATCACAGATTTGATTATTAGGATCAATACTAACATCCGGTCAAGGAAAATCTGAGGTGCAT
Organism: Ochlerotatus camptorhynchus; assembly: GCF_037179485.1. NCBI lineage: Eukaryota > Metazoa > Arthropoda > Insecta > Diptera > Culicidae > Ochlerotatus > Ochlerotatus camptorhynchus. The sequence continues at coordinate 2,188,876 of NW_027040553.1, forward strand.
GTTGGTGAATGTTGCAAAAAAAGTGCCTTCAGACATAGCGTGCGTCTCTCCAGAACATGAGCCTCATTCGTATTTATTGTGATTAATGTATTTCGAAAAGATATGAGGTTTTTACGTCTTTTCTAGGCTTTTCCCCATCAGGCTTCATTTAGACACGTTAAGTCCGATGAAGAAAAATAAATAAATTGAAATTTCAATTTAAAGTTCTCATTGAACTTATGTTTAACTATCATCCTAAAAAGCTCCCTTCGTGACAATGACAATCATTGCCGTGACTAGGATTTGAACGGCAACAACGTAGGGTCCTCACCACTAGACGATCACGACAATGGAAGGATTCTAAAACAAATTGATTAAAGCTTTAACATTTGAAATCAGAAGCAAACCAGATAAATTCACAATGTCGAAAAAATAAAACAGTTGAACGAATTTTATTCGAAGGATACGGATGTTTGCAGTAGGATCATTATCGTTTCAATGAACATGAATAACAGGCAATATTATAAAAAAATGTTCACAAATTGTTAGGCATCATATCGTAATAAAATCACTAGGGAAACGCACCAATAGTGGAGGTACGTAAGTGCAATGTGTTTCTATAGTGGCTTATGGAGTCTCCATTAGCCACTATATGAAAACATTGCACTAACCTACCTCCACTATTGGTGCGTTTACCCTAGTTCATAAATTTGTAATACCTATGTATTACAAAAAACCGCAGTATTTGCTCACCACAAAAAACTCCCTCCGTGACAATGACAATCATTGCCGTGACCAGGATTCGAACCTGGGTTACTACGGCCACAACGTAGGGTCCTGACCACTAGACGATCACGGCTGTCGGGAGTTGTGAGTTAATGTGCAAAGAAACGGCAACACAATGCAACCGGCAACGTGAACGGTGCAATGCAATTTTCTCTCTAACGTCAAATGAAAACAAAGCGAGTGTACCTACAAGTTCGGAATCAACTGTATTTCACCATATGCATTCATTCGATGAGCGAGTGAGGTTAGGCTTTTTGGTATTTTTACCTCGCTTGTTGCGACATATTGTGAAATTCAATTCTCCATCGCTACGCGAACAAACAATCTACAATCAGTTGGGGTTAAATTGTACTCAGTGCGTTACTATTACTATTCATCCCTTGAAGTTTTTTTTAACACATTCAATTTCACCTAAAATTGCAACAGTAAAAAATATTATTGAGATGTCCAGTAATTAAATTTGAAATCATGTAATTAACAATGTGTTAGTATAATTACAGTAATTAAAATATGATATGTAATCGAGCCACGTAATTAAGGTAATTAAAATTGAAATTAGTGTATTTAAAGTAATTAACAGCATTGAAACCGACCGTTTCTATTTATAACCCGTCTATTCTGTCATGTTGCGAAATTCATTTCCTAACATTCTTTTCGGTATAACGGTAAAGTAGATTGTAGGAACATGATAAACAGCTCTTCAGATATTCGTATCTATTGTATAGTTCTCATCTATTGTGCCATGTTGTGAAATTATGTTCTACCGCAGACAAACAGACATAACACTCGCAAGTTGTTTATCGAACAAGCATTTAACGGTCAATTTGAAAGTATCGTAGTTGGTAGTACCGCCACCTGTGGCGCGCATATTCTTCCCTTGCGTTTGACGTTTACACACTACCGCCATCTGTTCAGCGTTCTTACCCACCACAGTATACCCGAGCAAAGTCCAGCATCAAAATGACAGCAAATTGAAATCAAGTTTTGATATCAACATCAAACTGAAATCCTAATTTGATTTCAGTTTATGCAATTGGTAAATTTTGTTTTCATTTTGCTGTACATTTGCTCTTCAAAAATATGTTGTTGCGGGTTTTGTTTTCATTACCTTAGCATAACATCAAATTGAATACTTGTTTTGTTATCAACAGGAAAAATTGATGTCAAATTCAGTTTTCAGTTTGCTCTCACTGATAGCAGAATTAGTTTTCAATGTGATGTCACATGAAGATTTGTTTGCTCTCAGTTTTGATATTTTAACCGTTAAAACGACCAAAACGACAGCAACCTGAGCAATCATTATCAGCGAAATCACAACATCAAATTTAGATTTCAATTTGATCTCAGGCTTTGCTCGGGTACTCAACAGATGGCGGTAATGTTTTAGCAACGATGTTTTAACGGTGAGAAATATTCACAATGTGTTATGTCTGTTTGTCTGTGGTTCTACAATCATCCCAAAAAGCTCCCTCCGTGACAATGTCAATCATTGCCGTGACCAGGATTCGAACCTGGGTTACTACGGCCACAACGTAGGGTCCTGACCACTAGACGATCACGGCTGTCGGGAGTTGTGAGATACTGTGAAATGAAACAACAGCACAATGTAATCACCACATTGCCCCCGTATATGTGCCGTATATGTGCCGTTTATGCGAGGGTTTAAAATTGGCACTGTACTCACTGCTGCAGCGAGATCTCCTACGACGTCGCGTCGCTGGCTTTGGGCCACATGGCTACTCCGGCATTACCGTGTGGCCGGAAACTTGCGGTGCGGGCTGCAAACAGTGTTGTTGCTCTTATGGGAGAATGGCGGATCTGGTGCCGTCAGCCACATACGGCTCAGCAGGCGTTGCTGGCTCGTTTGGCTGGCAGGCGTCTTCCGTCGTTGACGACATCGGCTGCCCGTGGCATGGCCACCTTGGTCGAGCATGGCCACCTTAGTCGAGTCGAGCCCACCGGCCTGGGGGAATCGTCCCTGACGGACGATCGAGGATCATTAGCTCTGAAGCCATCTGGACTTCCCAGCCGATTCGTGTGTGACCGTTTTATTGTACGGTACGAGGTGTACAAGATGTACAAGAGGTCCTGAACGGCGGCAGTCCTTCCATCCATTTCACTGCACTTAACTATGGTCTTCACAAGGACGCCTTCTGACTAATTTTCCATATCTAAGTTGGATCCTTCAATCAATTTTGCCAATCCTCTTTTTATTTATTTATTGTTTATCAGTCAACAGGTAAAATGTTTACCCCAATGACACACTTGTTCTACAACTAAATACAAAACTAACGAATAACATAAATTAACATTAAACTCGTTTAAAACTACGCTTATTTGTTTCTTGTGACACGTTGAAATCGTACACATAATAACACCGGTTGAATACACGGGACATGCTTCGCAAAGGTTCGTGTAAGCCATAATTAGTTCTTGCCTGAGGGATGGTGATAAACGAGTGCGACCGAAGATTGCGACGACGACGTGTGTTGATGTCCAAGAGACTAAGAAGCGTAGGACTGTCAATGTTGTCATCGTAGAGGGCAGTCCGGAATCCATCCGGTGGTCATTGACGTAACGCCAAAAACTTCTGGGATTTGTCTTGAAGCGCCTGATATGCGTTGTACAAACGATTATTAAGTTGGTTGTATTCAGTGCTCGCCGCCACATATCTCGTTCTCGTGGAGTCCGTGCGATACTTGCTATGTCGTCTGAGAGCTGCCCGCTTCACAGTCTTAAGATGCTTGAGGTCAGCATTTGACCAGGCTGGCTTAGCCGGCTCGTGTCTAGACTTCATTGGGGAACGAACTGATCGATGGCATACCACAGGATACCAGATATGGTCGACGCAGCGAGGTTGGCATCACAATTTTGAAGCACCTCGTCCCAATCGACATGTGCGAGGAACTCGTTCATGCTGTTGAAGTCAGCCTTTCTGAAAGCATAGGCGATGCTTTCAGAGGTATCTTGGACTTATCTTGAATTCCATCAGTACAGGAGGATGATGCTTGCAGATTTTAACGAGCGGTGATGGAGCTTGCATAACTGTGCTGTGCTCGCAAAGCATAGATCAAGTGTACGATTGTTTTCATTTGCAATTCCACTCATTTGTCTGAGTCCAGCGGTGCTATACGCATCAAGCAGCTTCCGTGATGCCAGGCTAATCGAGGATCGTGATGTAATATTTCCAGCATATGCGCATACATTTTTAGCTTAAGGCTACGATTTTCCTCTCTTCAGTATCCTTGGAGTGTTTTGGCAGCGGCACAAGCCCTCTCGCTCTTGTGTGTGTCTACTGTTTTAGATTTAACAAAACGTGAATTTTCCCAACCAACAATTGCTCATACAGACGAAAATCCACGGATTGTAACCAGCTGGTTACAATATAAGCAACATTTCATTCAAATCGGAAAGGGTTCTCTTTCCGGAAATACCCATATTGTAGAGTATTTGACAGTTTTTCTTGAACCGATTGTTGCCATCTTCGATTTCAAAATGACGTCTGGAATCGATTTCTGTCCTATCCGGAAATACCCATATTGTAGCGTATGTTAGATTTTTTCTTGAACTCATGACCGCCATATTGGTTTCCAAAATGGCGTCTGGCATTGATTTCCGGCCTCTACACATCGTCCCCTTTCCAGAAATACCCATATTGCAGGGTATTTGACATTTTTTCTTGAACCGATGGTTGCCATCTTGGATTTTAAAATGGCGTCCGAAATCTATTTCTGGCCTCTACATATCATCCCTTTTCCGGATCCTGTCCTCACGCACAGCAACATCTTATATGGAAACGCTTTCCAGACATAACATATTGAGGAAGTTCATGTTCACACTAGCGCCGCGTAGTGAGAGAGTTCTGAAATAATATGACCACCATCCGAAAGGACTTGGTCACCTGAACAACTTTGCTGAAGACAGAAAATTTCTAAATGGCCAGGTTCTCGAGATACAGTTTATATGGGAAGTTCTCATGCACACTAGTGCCGCGTAGTGGGAGAGTTCTGAAATAATATGACCACCATCCGAAAGGAATTGGTCACCTGAACAACTTTGCTCAAGACAGCAACTTTCTATATGGCCAGGTTCTCGAGATACAGTTTATATAGGAAGTTTACATGCACACTAGCGATAAGAAGTGAGAGAGTTCTGAACTAATATGAACACCATACAAAAGGACATGAACACCTGAACAACTTTGCTCAAGACAGTAACCTTCTATATGGCCAGGATTTTGAGATACAGCTTATATAGGAAGCTCATGTGCACACTAGCGTCGCGTAGTGAGAGAGTTCTGAAATTATATGACCACCATCCGAAAGAACTTGGTCACATGAACAACTTTGCTTAAGACAGCAAGTTTCTATATGGCCACGATCACGAAATATTCTATGTTAAACCTAAGATCCATGTATTATAGCACCCGTCATAAGTAACGCAAAAGATAAGTCCCTCTAGCGGCGTAGTTCCCTATTAAACCTGAATCCAATGACACAGGCTTGTTGGTCTATCCCAGTAAAACAACTTCGTCGAAGACAGTATAGCTTTATATATTGAAATAGATGAGAAAATCCACCACAGCCCCCATTAGTCCCATAAGCTGTGGGTATCCCTATTCGCGGTTCCTTATTCACGCCCCCTTTACCCCGGCAATAAGGATTCCTGACTGTACTCACATAATACAGGCTGTAGTATAAACAGAGTATAAGTACGCAATGGTCATTATGTTAATGGCGGAGCTTACACAGCTCAGCGAACGAATGAGTGAGCATTTGCCATATCGTGTCGATATGTGATGGCCACCCACCCACCTACCGGCATACCATGGGCTGCTGCGACCCAGAGCAGACGAAAATCAGCAAAGCAACCATTGACTTTTATTTTAGTACACACTTTAAAGCGGGTAGCTGGGTAGCTGTGCCTTCCCAAGTCATTGAGTGAAGAAGAGTACATATACAATTTTCCTCAGGATGAACGTGAGAAGGAAAGACCGCACTTTACACCGTACATTAATTCAAATGATTTCCTATTCGGTTACCCCTAGCCGTCGCCGCGCCTTCCAGTTAGGCAGCCCGCAAAACATGCGGGAAGTTGTTATCACACGCTGCGGTGGCGTTGCTTTTGAAGTTCTCGCAGTTGGGTGCTCGGCGGTGGAATCAAAACAAAAAGTGACTCTTCCTCCCAACTGTAATCGTAGTACGGCGAGTGCATTTAAATGTGTGTGTGTGTAGACTAACTCCCAGCTAATAAATTCCCATTTAGGAAGTCCTGAAAGTGTGCTAACTTTTTGCTTGTTTTCCTGTCTATCTCTTTTTTGCAGAACATCAACAACAACAGTGATATTAGCTCTAGTAGGAATACGTCGTCCAGCGAGAAGGAGAGGCGAGCGCTGGTCAAGGGAAAGAAGAACTCCAAGCGAACCAAAAAAGGTGAGTGTTTGTTTTGTTTATTTTGTTCTTCGCGTTAGTTCCCGTAATCGCCGCTAGTTTGACATTTCAAACTAATCTACTTTCACTATAGCCTACTGTTTTCAGAAAACCAGATTCTGACTCTGTCTGGGCGGTTGTTTCCCCTTAGGGATGTAGACACGATACTCTCTGTTGGAATAAATCTTCCCCGCCGGACCAAGCGCGGGCGGAGATGGAGAAAGGTAAATCGACCTTCTCCACTCTGCTCGGGTGAAATAATGTAGAAATCTTTATGTTGCCACGCCAGACAAATTGGCAGACATCATGGAACGCGGCGCTGCTACAATCACTGACACTACTACTACCGACAGACTCTGACTGCTGCTGGGGATGGCGGCTTGTCTGAAGTCGGTCCGAGTCCTGATGGGGGGGCGGTCCAACGAACCGAACTGGTATTTTCAATATTAAATGAGACCCGGTGAGCTGCGATACTGGTTCTCTGATGTATGATGGGGGGGAAATAGCGCTGCTAGTTAGTAGCCCTGTTGCAAGAGATATGGTAGTAAATTAGTGGGCCGAAGAGGCAGGGACGTGCTTTATGAGTGCGGACGCCTTGTATTTTAAGGCTGGTTAGGGATTTAACCCTTTCGAAGCGTTTACTGCCGGACTGAACAGAAATGAAGCGTAAGCTTTGACCAATTCTGAACAAATTAAACAAGAATTAAGGCTCCGCTTAAGACATATGGATGTAAGGATAAGTTTTCCCCCGGCGGACCATCCACATTTCACAAATTAAACCCCAATTCAAATTCCAATTCCGACCACTTGAGTGCGAGTCAAAAGAGCCGAAAAGGCCACTTTTTACATTAAAAAGAGTTTAAAAATTAATTTGTTCATCAACTTTATCGCTGCCGCAGCTCGAATCGGTGGTGGAACTTTTACGCCGGGCGATAACTTTTCGCCCTTCTACACCCCGGCCACCATGTTTTCTCCCGGGAGTACACGCAAGTGGCAGGAGGGTTAAGGCAAACGCTTGCGGTTTGTAACTAACAATCAACAGTCAGCACTTTTTCCCGGCTCCGCTCGAGGACTGGAGCGCGAAGCTCAACTTTTACGATAGTTTGTCGGGGTTTTGCTTTCGTGGCCAGCTCGGTCGGACGAAATTTGTTGCTCCCATAAATCACCGCTTTGGTTCGACCTAATGGGAACCGTTTTCGATCCGTTTGTCTGTGATTCATTCGGTGGAAGGGGAGGCTGTCAGTTGTCCCTATCCAACCACTTTCAATCCGACAACTTTACTGTGCGGCTAGATAAACGGCTCTTTAGCACGCAATCAACTTCTGGCTGTCTTGTATTGTCGGCAATCTATGGGTTATTATTCAGATGGCTACAATTTAGAGCTTCTACGGATGGGGAGGTCTGAAGAGTCACGCACAATCGGTCCGTTTTCGTTGCTTTGACGTAAATTTGACAGATAATCCATGGGTTAACATGGCCCGTAACCGTCGGCAACCGAAGCAATAGTAGACGGAGTGGCAATCGATTTGTAGGTCAAATCTGGGTTACGTACCACGAACCCTCGAACTGTCAATAAAATATTGACATTGGATCTCTCTATTCCGTGATTTTGAACCGTTTGTCTGTAAACAAGTGAGTTAGCTGTCAGAAATATATCATCCTTGATCAAGCAAGTGTTTCTGCTCTGAACCAGTCCCAGGTAGTGTCAACCCTTCAAATCAGTGATTGAAATGTAATATATCTCGAATCGATTTACATTCGACTTGACCCCGTTTTCTGAGCTAAGAATGATAAATATTAAATCGTCATAAATCATGTCTTAGGTCTTTCTCGTGTCCGGTTCAGTTTCCTCTATGCGGTATTGCAAATCGAATCGCGTTGGTCACGCCGCAGTTGCTGCCACCGGTATGGATGGCGAAAGGGGTCTCTCAACCGCCGATAAGTATTTATGTGAAGGGACCTCCATCATCGCTGCTGCCGTGCCGTGCCGTGCCGTGTGACGGTGCCGCGGCCCAAAGAGTAGTAGCTAAATCGATTATTTATCGCTTTCTTGCTGCACATGTCCGACAGCCAACGAACGAACGGTCGCAGGAGGAGGAGGAGAAATGACCAATTGAAGAAACAGAAGTGCGATAACACTCCGAAAAAACAGAGACGCGAAAAGAGGCGAGTCTCAGTGCGAGCGTCGTATCAACTGTCAATTATTCAATGGATGAATGGTGTTCGGGAAAGGTGACTTGGTTGGGGTAGGAATGTGAAGCGAAAGTAAAAGTCGTTGATTTGAGGACCCAATCGAATGGTTAAGGAATTCCGTCTTTTCTGGATTCACAGATTTTTTTATTGTGGATGCAAGGATTTCAACGTTCACAGAAACAATCCAACTGGCAACCTTCAGGTCAGAGACGATGTTTTATAAGAGACGCGCATGGAGAAAAGAAGTAAATCTGGTTGCACGGCCAACTAAGTTATTTTGTTTGCAAGGTTTGGCAACCCGCAATTTTGTGTTTACTTCGAGTTACTTTTAATTTGAGCGACTGTTATCTGCTTCAGCGTCACGGTAGAACAACCATATCGGTAGAGATGATTTGAAAAATTCCTTCTGTAAAAATACACCGAATAAATCGTGACAAAATGTCAGTTTTTTAATGGTTTCCCAAAGACAGCGTCGTCAGAGAAAATTGGTTTCAATTCTGTCGGTTTCCTCCCGATCAAAGCGCGACGGAAAACTCGATTATGTAGCGTGATTAACCTACCATATTGATGGTTGAATTGTCGTTTAGATGAAAGTCGATTTCAAACTGATTTATTATATTTCAGCTGTATTTCAATTCCGATTGAGATATATGCGTAGCATCGGATATCGGAATTATAATAGCAGCTCCGGGTGCAGTTTATGTTTTGGAAATTGTTGCGGATTTGAACGAGGGAACAGATAATGGAATTGATGATGATGTAAAAGGTCATAATAGGAATGACTTGATTTATGATTTATACTTTTCATACGCAAACTTATTTAGAATAATTTAAATCTTAAAAATTAAATTTCGACCTCAATCTCAATACTCCCCACGCTTTTCACCGTGAAGCGCTTGTTTTCATTTGCATTGCTTGCATGGAACCGCGTTTGACGGTTCGATTGGAACTTTTGGTTTCAGTCTTCGCGCATCTCTTCACTGATTTTATAAATTCTCCTTTAAGCTGGGTTTAGACAAGGCAAGTCAATTGATCAAGTCCGTTGAATTCAACTGACTTGAACGCGAATTGAACGTGCAACCCATGCCATTCAACTGACTTGATCAACTCACTTGAATTGAAAAAAAGTTTTTGAGTTGAGTTGATCATTTGACTTGCCTAGTCTAAACCCAGCTTTATAGTAGCACGCTTGTCGTAGAAATGCTACAAATTCTTTTATACTACTTTAAATAGGCTTATTTAGGGGTATTGAGGTAAATGCATATTCGTAGCCTGCATCAACAAAAGAACAGAAATCCAAAATTTCATCAATTTGGGTGCACTGGAACTTTTTTAAATAAGTGCGATTACATTAGAAAAAAATCACCATTACGGCGCCCGTCGTTGGAACTTTGTATGGAAGCGAACTGTTAATTCAATTTGATAGTGGACTGTCAATCAGTGAAGTTATTATTTTGCTTTAAATCTTTGTTTAAAAAACGAGATGGTAGTCTATGGGATCGTAAAAAATAAGGCTGTGGTCAGAAAACAAAGCTCTTTCAGATGAGGTATAATATACGCCTTATTTTTCAAAATAAAAGAACCCAATTCCCAGGAGAGTGTGGAGAATCTTCGTAGAGAATTCTGACAGAGCTTCGTGTTAATTTTTACGGAAATCCTAACAGCATCGAGAACAGAGCAGGTGCCGAATTTCAGATCGAAATTTAGGTAGCAGATGGTCCGTTACCAAATAATTGAGGCCCAAATGCAATGTGGGTGGCAGCGGAACGGAAACGGCAAGTTTGACAGTTGTCACAAATGACATCAAGAAGCCTAACCGGTGTCGATTTGGTTCTAACAAGTTTTTAATCCGACAAGTAGGCTTACTCAGATTGGGCTTTGCGCTGCCGCTGCCGTTCCGCTTCCACTGTGATTGCGCTTGGGCCTTTATAATCCGGTCGAACTCAATCTCAGTACCATTAATCACATGACATTTCCCTTTTAATTAAAGCATGCTTGACTAGGAAACTGTAAATTTATTTTTATTTTATTTTTTATTTTCGAACTAATCGTACAGACAGATATTGCTATTCACTAATCCTATTTCTAAACATTGTCTTAGATATATTAAAATCAAAAAGGACAAATACTTCATTAAAACGACGACAACAAACATCAAACGGATGGTTCTGTCCTTTCTGATATGCTGTGCACTGTTCTTTCTGATATGCTGTGCACAGGAAGGCGAAGAAAATCTGCACGCCGGATCGTTCTGGCCGGAATGTTTACATTTATATTGCTCAGCAGTACTGAGCAGTCTACGTTGCTCTTCAGGATGTCGAATATAAAAAGCAACTGCAACAGGATCCTCCTACTAGCCAAGGTCGGTAGATGTATCAAGGCGTAGCGATGCTCGTAGGGTGATAATCGAACCGGATCATTCCACGGAAGTAAACGGTTAATCTGAATGACATGGTATGGCGCCCACACCAGCACTCCATATTCAAGTATGCTGCGTACAAGCGCGCAGTAGAGACTTTTCAAGCAATGAATGTCTTCAAACTGCTGCGTGTTTCGTTTGATGAATCCAAGCACTGCGTACGCCTTGGCGGTCGTTGCAGCTATGTGTTGGGTAAACCTCAGCTTACTGTCAAGTAGCACATCCAGATCTTTAACAGTGCTTACTCTATCGATACTAGTTGTCAACATTCTATAATCGAAAATGGTCGCCATCCTTGTTCGATAGAAAGAAATTACATTACATTTTCGGGCATTTACATCCATTCCGTTTAGCCTGCACCAGTGCAGTAACGCGTCGATGTCAATTTGTATGGCACAGCAATCAACTAACGATGAAACTACTCGAAAGAACTTCAAATCATCGGCAAACATTACCTTCGGAGATTTAATCGTTTCGCAAAGATCGTTGACGAATAGCACAAAAAGAAGTGGGCTCATATGGCTCCCTTGAAACACACCAGATGTGATATCGAATGGATCAGAGCTCGTTTCATCAAGGCAAACGTAGGCACTGCGCTCAGTTAGGTAGGAAAATATCCAGCGAGTCAACCAGGCGGGTAGGCCCATTCTGTCGAATTTGTCCACCGCCAAAGAATGCGGCACTCTATCGAACGCTTTAGAGAAGTCGATATAGATGGCATCGATTTGTTGTCTCATTTCCAGTGCGTTGACCAACGAGGAAACATATGACATCAGGTTGGTAGTGGTAGAGCGTTTTTTCACGAATCTGTGCTGGAATTCGGAAATAATATGATGAACGTGTGGATAAAACGAATCGAAGACGAGGCTTTCAAAAATCTTTGGCAAGCAACTCAAAATTGATATGCCACGGTAGTTCTCTACGTTGTGGATACTTCCAGCTTTATGTATGGGAGTAATGGCAGCAGTTTTCCAAGCACTCGGAAAAACGCCGTCCGCCATGGAACGATTAAAAAGAATTGTGACGGGAACGGAAAGCGAAACGGCGCAGTTCTTGATAAACAGTGGTGAAAGACGATCTGGTCCGGCGCCTTTGGTGGATTCGTCTATCCCTTGGAGTTTGCTCAGCACATTTTCCGGTGAAAAGTCGAGAAGCGCTTCGTTCAAATCATACCGAGGCAAACTGTCCAAGTACACTTCAGACGGAGGTGATCGGTTATTACTTACCACACTCCGAAAGAATGACGAGAACAAATTTGCCGAATCAAGCGGGGTTTCGGCCGTAAACTCGTTATAAAAGTAGAAGGGTCTGTGCCTAGGGGCACAAACGGAAGCTTGACGTAGGACCGCTAGTGGACGGAATAAATGTGAAGAGCATTTAATTCTTTTAATTGATCAATTCTAGATAGAGCTGGAATTAGGGCGTAACAGCTTTTGTAAACAATGACTTCTATCGATGATTTCTATGAACTCAAGGCATACACACTCAAACCAACATAACCGTCGTGTAGGGGAAGTCTTCCTTTACCCGATGGTATTGTTGATTTGCGTTGGCGAGCCTTAACTTTCTAGAAATCATCGAAAGAAGTAATTGTTTACAAAAGCTGTTACGCCCTAATTCCAGCTCTATCTAGAATTATCTATTATCTCAACTCTTTCCGTTTTTGAAGTGTAGGCGTACCAAATTTGTAGTAATTTTTTCAAAGAGAAAGTTGATTAAGAGAATCAATCAATATCACTTGCACCCCTGCTTCCAAGTTTGGTTACAAGATTACAACTCTGGAGAGCATTTTGTGTGGTCGTTAGGGGCTTGTGGTTCTGAATATGGGCAAATAAGCACAGATAAATTCTATTCCAACTCTTTACTAATGTAAGCTTGATGGCCCTGAAAAGGGCCGTTTTATTGAAGAGGACATCCATGGCCACTTACGCTTGGCGTGTTTAGTGTAGGTGACAGCATCATGGACCTCATTTTCCAGGAACACCTTCAGCACACCTCATAGATCAGACCGGAGATTCGTTTGACACCACCACGGTGAGCCAGACGACCGATGGCGGTTATCTCGAAGAACTTTGCGATTACGCTTGGCGCCTCCTTTAGCAGACCTTTTCCTCCTTTGCCACGACCAGTCAATTGTTGCTTGTTGTGTGTGAAGGAGTGGACTAACCACCACCTTCCTACTGCTGCTATTGCTGTTCACCACGCCGTCCGAAGCGAAAATGAGCTAATGCCTTTTGACTTTTTTTTTTACTTTAAATGATCTTTATTTCTTGTATTTGTGTGGTTACATGTATTACTTTTCAAGTGACACAGATGCGTCTTTTCAACTTTAGTTATTTTGAAATTTCAATTATTATTAATTACAGTTCCTAGTCCTATCAGGCCTGTTTTAAGAATGACCACCTTGGTGGGATTGGTTTGTTTGAGCTAATGCCATACAGCAGCGCTCTTTTATATCTTTTCAGGTTAAAGTAGAATGATGCGCAACCAAGTGGTATAAAAGCTACAAAGACTCCTCCCATTATTAGTAGTTTGCTATCAAGTAGCGACACTGGCTCTTCTCTTTTTGCGTACACGGCGAATAAGAACGACCCAAATTTGAGTTTAGTTCACTCATAATCGCCAAAAGTGCAGGAACTCAGCGATGAGTAAATTTGTCTCATGGTTTCCTGTGGAAAACCTAAAAAATCTGCCAGAAAATGAGGAAATTGACGAAAATTTTATTCAGTCTCGGAGTAGTACCAATAGACTGAGTGAATCCAATCTTTACTTTTCTCAAATTCGGGAATTTTTCCCTGGGAAATCCTGGAAAAAACTGGGAAAACAAGAGGCAAATTTACTCATCGCTGAGTTCCTGCACTGTATTTCTTATTTCTGAGATAACTAAACTCAAATTTGGGTCGTTCTCATTTGCCATGATATCACCTTGAAAGATATCGATCAGGGTTACCAAAACTACAGATAAATCAGTATTTCTACAGATTTTTCAGAGTTTTTAAAACCAAGATTCTGTATTCACAGATTACAGATTTCTAGGATTTTAACAGATTACACAGATTTTTTAAAACATGTTCAAACATTTAATAAATTAAACTTGAGATGTTTTAAATCAACACATTATTTTCACTTCAGTGTAATTTTATCACCACAAACTTTTACATATATCTATGCATGCTTTTTTGCGGAATGAAAAAGGAGAATGAGAACTGTCAAAGGTATTTTTTTTTGCAAATTTATGATACATATATATTTATCTATTTTTTGTCTCTGTCAGAAAAATTGCTCAATCACTTTTCAAATGACATTTTTTAAGGATTCAATTAAAAAATTATCAACGCAGATATCATCACAGGTTTTCTGGACAAAAACTAAGATTTTTTTGAACAAAAAGACAGATTTCCTTTTGGCAACCCTGATATTGGAGCTGGTGGTTAGCGTGATTACCTCTCACCCCAGCAGGCCTGGGTCCAATCTCAATCGGCGCCACCGGCATGTTCTAAGGCATAACATCTCTGATCCTACCTTCCTTCGGGAATTAAAGCCGTTGGTCCCCTGCTAATGAGTTGATGGGTCGATATGTAGGGTTTAGGTGTAGGAGCTGCCTCCCTGGCGTCGGTAGCATTGGAGCTCAGTACGGAAAACAAATCTCGCATCACTTTTCAATAGGTCCTATCTACATTGATCGATTCTCTTCATCGACACTCTCTTTCGTAAATAACTCGGCTTCACAAATGTTTCCTGCCGTCTTCGTCGAATTAGATGCTAGATTGTTGCTTCTTCCATCGAAAATATCCGGCCGTGGCGATTCAAAGTTGATCAAGGTTGATCAAAATAATTTGTACCCCTGCTTCCAGTTTGATTACATGAGCATTTTGTGTGATCGTTGGTTCTGAATAGTGACAAACAGGCAGATGAATTATATTCCTACTCTTTACTGTAATAAGCTTGGTGGCCCTGAAAAGAGCCGTTTTGTTACCAAAGTTGGTGATGATTTAACCTCCGAAACCAAACAGAGTGCGTATCTGTCACTTCAAAACGTAGATGTCATCCATGACCGCTTACGCTTGGCGTGTTTAGTGTAGGTGACAGCATCACGGATCTCATTTTTCAGGAACACCTTCAGCACACCTCGTAAATCAGACCGCAGATACGTCAGACACCACCACGGCGAGCCAGACGACGGATGGTGGTTACCTCGAAGAATTTGCGTTTGGTTCTGAATATGGCGATGAGTGTGCAAAATATTACGCAATTCCATCCTCCATCCACGCGCCCGAGGATAGGAGGCGAATGCCACTTCGACTTGTTTCGACTTGTTTCGACTACTTACGACGACTCTCTGACGACTGTGCTGGGGAAGCAGCATATGCATGTAGGTAATTGGTGGATTTGTTAGTTAATTCGACGCTTTTGGGCAATGCTGGACATTTACCAGTTTTTCAAAAGTTTCTTGTTGAAAATCAACATTCGGAAGCGTAGTTATCGATGCGTAGCCATAATTCTGATCAATTGGTGATAACATTATTGAAATTGGACCAGGGGCAGCTGAGTTATTAACGTTCAAAAACTTTCTTAATTTGTTACATGTTCCATTTTCGGTTTTCACAAAGTGTACCCCCATATAGAAATCAAAGACGTAGTCCTACGTCAAAAAACATGCTGAGGAACTGCATCCGTCTGCTTTCGACTTTGATGCGATGAATGTAGCTGCTGAAGCATCGCGCAAGCAAAGAGTTATAATCGCTCTCCAATTGGCGTTGACGGCACCGTCGAAAAATTTGCTCTTTCAGCAAATATAGACAGTTTCTTATGGGAATTTTCGGTGGAGTAAAAGGATAGTACAAAGTCCGCCATGTTTCACGCACAGTCTGACGTTTGCTTATGGATTTTCTCATAGGAGTAAAGAGCTACAGAGTCGCCGTCAACGCCAATACACGCAGCTCAGCTTTGTGCTGCTCGTCCCTCGAACGAAAATAACGTTTCCTGGCCTTGCGAAGACGATTACGTAGATGCCGCAGCTCTTTGTTCCACCAAGGCTGTCTTCTCCCTTCATTTCATTTGAAGCAAAGACTTGTTTCTTCTGAAATCGGAAGTCACCCCGATTTCATAAAATAACCACATTGATCGGTATTTGATACTTTTTCTGAACCAAAGCTGCCATCTTAGATTTTAAAATGGCGTCAAACATCGGTGTCTGGCCTCTAGACGTTACTGGTATTTTGAAAATATTTCCCACTTTTTCGAAAATATTTCCCACTTTTTTTGAAACCAGAAGCTGCCATCTTGGAATTCAAGATGGCGTCTCACATCGATTTTCGTCACATACGTGAAATATCCATGTTTTAGAGAATTTGACACTTTTCCTCAAATCTGAAGCTTGGAGGCGAACCAGCCTCATCCTGAAAGCCTCCTTAATAAAGATAAATCAATCAATTAAATCTGAAGCCACCGTCTTTGATTTGAAAATGGCGTCGGATATCGATTTCCGGCTTCTAGACGTTACCCTGATTCTAAAAAAAAAACAGTATGTATGGGTCTTTGACAGAATTTACCACTTTTTATTAAAGCGAAAGCTACCATTATGAATTTCAAAATGGCGTCGAATATTGATTTTCAATCTCTAGACGTCTTCCCGATTCCAAAAATACCCATATTTATGGGTATTTGACCGTATTTCCCACTTTTACTTAAACTTGAAACCATCATCTTGGATTTCAAAATGGCGTCGTAAATATATTTCCAATCTCTAGTCCCCTCGATTCCAAAAACATCTATATTGGTGGGTATTTTATAGTATTTCCCAATTTTTCTGAAATGGGAAGCCGATATCTTGGTTTTTCAAAATGCCGTCGACTACCGATATTTAATCTCTAAACGTCATCCCGATTGCAAAAATATCCATATGTTTTTTTAGCAGCGGGTTCGTTTTGGTAAACGATAAGCTGAATTGATGTCCTAACGATCGTATAACGCGAAGGAGCTTGGGGTTGAACCCACGGTCTTCTGCTCAGTAAGCAAAAACGTTTGCCACTAGGCAGGCGAGCTCCTTTTTAATCATTGACAAATCTTGAATGTGGATGGGCTTGAGATTAGACTCATGATGTTCTGCTCAGTAAGCAAAAATGGTTGCTCTACGGCCACCGAGCCTCTCATATCACATTATAGCGTTACTCAAGTTTTTATAACTATTTAAACCCGGTACCGACGACAACGAAAAGTTTTACAAAATACACGATAAACAAGCGATATTTAAATATTTTTAATATGAAAGGATCTGGGACCGCGTTTTTCTCCTTAGTAAGCAAGCCACTGCAACCGACGATCTTTGAAATCCTAAAACTAAAAGCTACGAAAGAGTTCTTAGGCCTTCATTAAGATCCACTTTCACGCGACGTTCAATGTTTCGATTTTCAGACAATCATAACAAGCTATGACCGACGTGACGATTGTTTAAGACCTGGTTAAACAAGCTATTCAAATGAAATTACGTTCTCGAATTTCACTTGGAATGTAATGAACTACAGAAATACGCGATAATTCATATTTTCAGAGGTTGATGTTTAATTTTAAATATACTAACGGTACTGCCTACGACTACGACGGCGATTACGACGGCACCTACGACAACGACAACAGAGAATTTGTAACTTACCATTTGTCTAGGATAAACACCTGGCACGCCCGGCACCTCCACTGGTTCTTCATGTCCGCTATCTGTCACTGTTTGAAAAACATCTAATAGCAATTACCTTTGTTGTGATACTTTCTGTATTGCTATGGTGATCTGGGAGGAGGTTTGCATCTAGTGCTTTCCCCAGGAACCGTTCACGGCCACCAGCTACCGCCCGTCCAGACTTGGGCATATCCAGCGAGACATCCTTCAGCTAACTCAAAATCTCCGACACTCAATGCAAATCGCAGACACACTAACGCTAGAAAAAGTAGAAGGGCCTGTACCTAGAGGCACGAACGGAAGCTTGACGTAGGACCGCTAGTGGACTGAAGAAATGTGAAGAGCATTTAGTTCTTTGAATTGATCAATTATCTATTACCTCAACTCTTTCCGTTTTGAATTGTAGGCGTACCAAATTTGTAGAGTAAGTTGATTCCAATTCCGATTCCAAGTTTGGTTACAAGATAACAACTCTGGAGAGCATTTTGTGTGGTCGTTGGGGGCTTGTGGTTCTGAATATGGACAAACAAGCACAGATAAATTCTATTCCAACTCTTTACTGATGTAAGCTTGATGGCCCTGAAAAGGACCGTTTTATTGAAGAGAACATCCATGGCCACTTACGATTGACGTGTTTAGTGTAGGTGACAGCATCACGGACCTCATTTTCTAGGAACACTTTCAGCACACCTCGTAGATCAGACCGGAGATACGTTTGACACCACCACGGCGAGCCAGACGACCGATGGCGGTTATCACGAAGAACTTTGCGATGACGCTTGGCGCCTCCTTTACCAGACCTTTTCCTCCTTTGCCACGACCAGTCAACTGTTGCTTGTTCGGTGTGAAGGAGTGGACGAGCCACCACCTTCCTACTGCTGCTATTGCTGTTCACCACGCCGTCCGAACATGAGCTAATGCCATACAGGCATACAGCAGCGCTCTTTTATATCTTTTCAGGTTAAAGCAGAATGATGTGCAACCAAGTGGTATAAAAGCTACAAAGACTCCTCCCATTATGAGTAGTTTGCTATCAAGGAGCGACACTGGCTCTTTTCTTTTTGCGTACGTGGCGAATGAGAACGACCCAAATTTGAGTTTAGTTCACTCATAATCGCCAAAAGTGCAGGAACTCAGCGATGAGTAAATTTGTCTCATTGTTTCCTGTGGAAAACCTAAAAAATCTGCCAGAAAATGAGGAAATTTACGAAAATTTTATTCAGCCTCGGAGTAGTACCAATAGACTGAGTGAATCCAATCTTTACTTTTCTCAAATTCGGGAATTTTCCCTGAAAAATCCATGAAAAACCTAGGAAAACATGAGGCAAATTTACTCATCGCTGAGTTCCTGCACTTTATTTCTTATTTCTGAGATAACTAAACTCAAATTTGGGTCGTTGTCATTCACCGTGATATCATCTTGAAAGATATCGGCACCGGTGGTTAGCGTGATTACCTCTCACCCCAGCAGGCCTGGGTCCAATCTCAGTCGGCGCCACCGGCATGTTCTAAGGCATAACATCTCTGATCACGCCGTTAGTCCCCGGTTGAGTTGATGGGTCGATTGATAGGGTCCAGGTGTGGGAGCTGCCTCCCTGTCGTCGGTAGCATTGGAGTTCAGTACGGAAAACAAATCGCCGTGGCGATTCAAAGTTGATCAAGGTTGATCAAAATAATTTGTACCCCTGCTTCCAGTTTGATTACATGAGCATTTTGTGTGGTCGTTGGTTCTGAATATGGACAAACAGGCAGATGAATTCGATTCCTACTCTTTACTGTAATAAGCTTAGTGGCCCTGAAAAGAGCCGTATTGTTGCCAAAGTTGACCTCCGAAACCAAACAGAGTGCGTCTCTGTCACTTCAAAACGTAGATGACATCCATGGCCACTTACGCTTGGCGTGTTTAGTGTAGGTGGCAGCATCACGGATCTCATTTTTCAGGAACACTTTCAGCACACCTCGTAAATCAGACCGGAGATACGTCAGACACCGCCACGGCGAGTCAGACGACGGATGGTGGTTGTCTCGAAGAATTTGCGTTTGGTTCTGAATATGGCGATGAGGGTGCAAAATATTACGCAATTCCATCCTCCCTATTCGCACGCGCCCGAGGATCGGAGGCGAATGCCATTTCGACTTGTTTCGTTTACTTACTACTCTCTGACGACTGTGCTAGGGAAGCAGCATATGCATGTAGGTAATTGCTGGATTTGTTAGTTAATTCGACGCTTTTGGACAATGCTGAACATTTACTAGTTTTTCAATAGTTTCTTGTTGAAAATCAACATTCGGAAGCATTGTTATTTATGCGTAGCTATATTTCTGATCGATTGGTGATAACATTATTGAAATTGGACCAAGGGCAGCTGAGTTATTAACGTTCAAAATCTTTCTTAATTTGTTACATGTTCCATTTTCGGTTTTCACAAAGTGTACCCCATATAGAAATCAAAGACGTAGTCCTACGTCAAAAAAAAAATAAAAACACTGGTGCAAAGAATCGGATCCTATAAACGTCACTCTTGCGAAAGCACACCCGTCGTCGTCGAACGGCAAAAAAAGGGAATCGGTAGGCAATTTTGTGATACGGATTTCCAAAATCAAACGGGAATGCACCACACCCAACTGCGAAACACGTTCAGAAGCACTTATGGTACACTTTCGTTCGAAAACACTTAATTTTTTAAAAAATAGTTGCGAGTGAACCAACATCATCACCGCGTAAATAAACTAAAATTTAAATTATCTCTTGACACCAAACTCGGCCTACATATTCTAAACTCGGCCTAACGCATTGACGCCATTGAATTCACTTCGGCCTATGGGATGAAGATAAAAATTGATTCGGTCGGAGCGCTTCTTTTGTTTTTGGGAATAATGGGTGCAAACCTTCATACCACGCATTCTCATTGAGTTCGTTCGGTAGCTTATTGACTAAAGTATCGTACCAAACGCATAATTGACTTGTTAACTCTGAAATCATGGATTTATTTGAAGTTTTCTGCTCGATAGGCCCAAAATGGGCGATTAGGCCGAATTTGTTCTCTACCCTAGTGCTCATAATTATTATACAAATAATGCTCATGCTCATAGCAAGTTGTAGCGCGCACAACGCGGCTAACGGTTTTCCGTCTCATGTAACGTTCCCTGGCTCGATAAATGGACGGCTCAAGTGCCACCTCCGGGGAGGACCGTCCGTCGAGTCTTGTTTGTCCGGCTAGAAGCCCGACCTCAGGGCGGGTTTGTTTCAATCAGAACCAAAAATTTAAGTTGAGAACGAAACAGAAGACTCAAATGGTATGTTGGATCGATATTCTCCACAAGTAGAGGTCGCCTCAATCGCGACAAGAGAATGGTTGATGCTACCGGTCGTTCTACCTACTCACGAAAAACGCCACTCACCAGTATCATCACCGGAGAAACTCACTTATCCAGAAATCTCTGGCGGTCGAGACACGTGAGTGGAAAGACTGATTTCCCAGGAAGTCTAACCTAGCGTAAAAGACCACAACAACAAAAATGTAGAACGACATGAAATGTGAGAACTCACCAAAATTTAATTTAACTTTAAATAAAACTTTAACATTTAACGAATAAACATTTATTGTAGTAAACTACTTTAAACCGTTTAAGTAAGTTTATTTAAATGTATAACCTAGGTTTTCATACTTGTATTTCTGCTTATCTAATTTCCCTACTGTGTGCGGATTTATTCTAGTGATCGCTAGCTATTTTTGCTCATCGAGCTCTTCTTTCGTGGTGTAGTTAACGCATGCGCATGGTTTGATTGATTCTTGATAGAGCTGGAATTAGGGCGTAACAGCTTTTGTAAACAATGACTTCTCTCGATGATTTCTCGAAACTCAAGGCACGCCCACTAGAGTGATGCAACATTTGAAATTTTCACTCCACAATACTTAAACGATTCCGAATCGGATCCTGACTAGCCTCTCAAAATTTGAACCCATTTGGTGAGAAACTGAGATGGCACAAACCATTTGAAGTTTGTATAGGAATTACTATGGTAAACCCAAGATTTTTGTTCATTTCTATGTAATAATTTACCATATCGGTCTGATTCATAAGTTTTCAATTGTACTTGTAGGAAGTTTTCCCAGCTGAAGACCACTTTTTGATTAAATGCAAGGATCGAAAGTTATCAATGGTTCAATGCGCTGATGTATTATGATCATGCTCAATCAACTGCTCAGCAGGCAACATTGGTGTTTCTGGGGCATTGAATAGGACACAACAATCATGGCAACTATGTCACACTGCAAAAACAGTGTTGCCTACAGTGCAGCTGCTTGATCATGTCATAAGTGTACCAATCTCTTAAATAATTAATAACTTTTTCCTGTCTCGTTTTACATAGAAACGATCTTCAGCAAAGTTGTAGCTGAGAAAATTTTCTATAAGAATGGCTATCGAACTGTTTCGCAGCTCAATATGGAAAAAGACTAGAAGGCAATGAACAAAAAGTTGAGATTTGCCATAGTAATTTACATGTAAACTTCAAATGGCTTGTGCGAAGTCTGTTTCTAACCAAATGAGTTGTAACTTTGGGAGGCTAATCAGGACCCGATTTGAAACCATTTAAGCACTGTGGAGCGAAAAAGTCAAAATTTGCATCAGTCTAACGCCCACGACTACCAACATAATCAACAATAATAAAAATAATCAATGTTTACAAAAGCTGTTACGCCCTAATTCCAGCTCTATCTAGAATTGTTTGTTTTACTCACGGTACCGAAACAGCTGCCCGATGAATTGATCGGCAAAGCAGATACCGGCTAGTTTGCGGCGGTATTGTGACTATTGCCCGTAATGCGGCGATCGCCGATGATGCTGCGGAGATTCCCAGTCGATGGTTGGTCTCGAAACTGGTACTGAACTCGCGTCGAAATGGATCGGCGCTGCAGGCGACGTTGGGGAGCGTCAGTGTGTGGTGGAAATGGTGAAATGGCCGCTCTGTCAGATCGGTTTGTTCTCTTCCGGCTTCCCCCTCAAAACGGGACTCTTGACGCAGAAGTGTGGGGTCTAGTGTAGCGTCTAACTAAAGATGCGGTGTACCGAGCTTCAGTCGTATATCGCTAGAATCGAATCATAAATAAAAAGCCGTCGAACGGCTGTTAGATGCGTTAACAAACAATCTCCACACAAAACAATTCTAGATAGAGCTGGAATTAGGGCCTAACAGCTTTTGTAAGCAATGACTTCTATCGATGATTTCTAAAAATTCAAGGCTCGCCCACGCAAACCAACATCATCATCGAGTAGTGAAAGACTTCCCCTATCCGATAGTTATATTCGACTGCGTGGACGTGCCTTGAGTTCCTAGAAATCATCGATAGAAGTCATTGTTCACAAAAGCTTTTACGCCCTAATTCCAGCTCTATCTAGAATTATCCACGAATTACCTTTTCTCTATACGAACGCACACACAAAAATTT
Organism: Ochlerotatus camptorhynchus; assembly: GCF_037179485.1. NCBI lineage: Eukaryota > Metazoa > Arthropoda > Insecta > Diptera > Culicidae > Ochlerotatus > Ochlerotatus camptorhynchus. The sequence goes on from NW_027040553.1 coordinate 2,211,808, forward strand.
GACCGCACGTCAACTTTGACCTAACTGCTGAACTTTCAGGTTATGCGAAGGAAACGAAAAGTAACATTAAATTCAATCACAAGACTTCTCACATTTTAATAACTACTGTTCGCTACCACGAATGTGATGAAATTACATCGATGCGCCACCTGGGTGTCACCACCAACAATGAATCATCCCTTGTTCATCGACACCGATAAACGCCCAAATGGGAAATGTATATTGGTAGCATGGCGTTGCATCGTCTTCCGGAGCGCCCCTTATAAAAGCCGAAGTGTGACAGAAGCCATCCTCTTTTTTCTGCAAGCGACGTCATCATCAGCGGTCAACAATCATCGACGGAGTGTAATCAAAACAAATTAGAAAATAAGTGAAAGTGAAAGTGAATTCGAATCGTAGCAATAAATTAATTATTAGTTTTTGCGGTATATTAAATGAATAAAGTAGTTTAAGACTAAAATTTCTTGAATAAAGTAGTGTAATCGTAACGAGCAACTCGCGTGTGAATACCTGCGTAATTGGAGTGCCCGACATTAGACTGAAACGCCTGAAAAGGAAGAAATTCTGTGTGCTTATCTGCCGGTCGTCCTGGGAGGTGCAAATTTTCTGCTGCTGCTCGCTGTGCTCTCGACAACTACCAATTTAAACCTACCGTGACACAAGAACTATTTAACGCAATCTCGCCTCTTCCACGGTCCAGGTCAAAATGGACGAGTGGACGTTCCAAAAACCCTCAGATCAAATCGTGATCATAGTCTTCGCGGTCGGAAGTACGTCAATTACCGAAGTAATTAACGACCTTTATAAACGACAAATCTCATCAACTACGATCTTGAGCCGATTGAAATTCTATCTCTTTCTCGCTCATACCGTTTGATCAATCTGTCGCGCTTCAATCTATTTCTGGTTCGATAGTTTTTTTTACGAGAGGGAATGGTTCGGATTCGAACCTTGGACTTTACAACGAGTCTCACAAACTAGTGAACGTTTCCAGTGGTGGTAAAATGAATTTCGGAAGGCAGCTTGTATGCAAGCGTTTCGGTTTTATGCGGATTTATAATACGTTTAATTTGTAATAAATGTAATTGGTAAATATATAACGTGAACGATAATTAATATTGAAATACAAAAATAGATGGCAAAACAAATTATAAATTCAAAATAATACTTTGCGATTCTTAAATTATATTTACATAAAAGTGACCATGCTACAAAGTCATACAAGTGTATCCGTTGCATTACAAGTACAACATATCACTATAACATCTAATGATTTCATAATTCCGAAATCAATTTATATAGCAAGTGAGTGGAGGGAATTCTGCTGACAGCAGCTGTCTCATGGAATGCCTTATTGCCAATAATGATCTGATTAGCTACCACTTCCATTGAAAAACTCGACGTCATATGGCAAATGTCAGAGAAGTCTATTTAATTCTGATACAATTTGCTGTGTCACATGACATAAAGCCCTACAGTAAAAGTATGGACGACTGAAATCAGAAAACTGGGAAATGTTGTTCCAATCGAGCGCATTTTGACTGTTCGACCCTTTCAAGTACAATGCAAGTTCTGGCCATTTTCCCAGGAACTTCCGGAAAGTACACAACGCGGCATTTTCTGAGATTTGTTTAAGATGAGATCAGTACCACTCGATTCCCCAGGCATTTTTACTCGAAAATCGTACCAGACTCCAAGGTTTCTTCTTCGAAAAGAAAAAGCCATCTCACACGCCAATCTTCTTATTCCCAGCACCTTTCAATCCCCTTTAACGCAGCAGACATCGTAGTAACCCATGTGACAAAAAAGAGCATAAAAAGCTAGGGATTATTCATCAGATGACAGAGTCTTCCCATAGCCTGCTTCTTCAAACTTGGTTGTGCATGGCTTGATGCACAACACGGGAGAGCAAAATAAATATAAAAAAAAAGCTCAGATGATCCTAAGATGCCAGGGAGTGAAAAAATCGATCTGAGGGAGCAAAGAAAAAAAAAAGGTTAGACGTATCAAAAGCAAACACACGCAAATCGGTTTTCATGTTGTTGAGTCACCCGTGAAGCTCTGCTGAAAGCAACATATTCGGAAGGGGGATTTCAATTCAACGACGTGAGATCTAACCGGCCAAGGTGTTCTCACTCTATACCCACACCCATTCGCAAGCAAGCACATACCTACAACCTATTCACGAAAAAGACGACGAACCGTGCGTGGCGTAGGTTTTTTTTCCGTGTTTGTTCCGAATTTATAATCCCCTTACTTGGTGGTGGTGGTGGTGCAGCTTCTTTTCAAGTTCACGGTCTTTGATCTGTCGTCGTCGTTGATGGCTTCTGGTGGTTTCGGTTAAATTGCCAAACTCGGAGCGAATCCTTGAAGGTGCGTATTATGGCGAGCAGGACCGAATGAAATAAAAAAAAAATAGGTCTAACTTCCGGTCCGAGCGGAAGTGATCCGAAAAACTTAGCATCCGTTTTTGTTTCGTTTCTTTTGATTGGTTCATTCCTTTCGGGATTGCCTAATTGCGGTATCATATAATTTAATAAAATCGGTTTCCTGGGAAATCTCCTTTTTCTTTGTAATATTTTTTATGATCATTTTCAGTTGTTTCTTCTTTTGCAACAGGATTTGAGCAGCAGGTGCTGATTATCTCACTTGGCTTCGTCTTGATGGGTTGCTTTGTTGTTAGAAAACGATACAAAAAATGTTTCAGACTTGCTTCTATTTGATCCGAAATAGAGTATCTTTTGTCGTATTTAAAGACTGTGTTCCATTTGGCGAATTTTCACTTAACTTCAACACTTCGAAAATAAATTTTAATGTTCGAAAATCTCTCTGTTGTTGATCGTCCGATTTTCGAAAAGGTGTTTGTCAAAATTGATTCCTGGTCTGTCAGAAATAAGTCTGGTTTATAACAGGTTTGTTTGAAAAATTTCCATCGATCACATTTAAGTGAAAATTCACCAAATGGAACACAGCTTAAGTGACAGTGATTTGTTTTCAAAACATCGATATTGATATTCATCGTTTTTTTGGTAGTGAAAATTCAAGCAACGTTCCTTCCAAAGATCGTTAGTCGTGGCCGGAGACTGCGAGTGGCTTTTGAGAACCCACATCTTTCCATCTTCGCTTTTATCTGATTATGAACGCCGGAGGTCGAAGTGATGCTTTTCGAGGTTCAAGTTCCGAGAAGAAAGCGCCTGGTCATCCGGGGATTTGAAGAAAGTAATTTACGCTCGCCACCTTTTGCTACACAGACTCCCAATTTGGAGAATGAAACTTGGGTCCGCCGCACCGCACCGCACCTTCAGTGTCAGGGACGGTAGATGGGAGAATTAGATAAAGGTGGTTTAACATACCTTTTTTTTCAGCCGATAATTTTCGTCGATTGTCTTTCACCCAGGTAAACCGTAAACAATCAAGTGGGAAGTGTTTGTTAAAAACTTAAAATTTCAATAATATATGAAAACGGAACGATTAGCTGTCATCCTACCTTCGTTTACGGGTGTAATTTATAGGCATAATGCCTTTGTTTTGAATTTTTCAAAATCTAATCTTAATCTTTAAGAGCTTGATTTGACATAATATAACATGAAATACATTGCAGTTAGAGAATGCTTCGTATTGTTTTGACGTAGAACGAACTACGCCTTTGTCGACTATACTGGGGTAAAAATCAAAAAAATATGTGTGGTGAAATAGTGTTAGGTTTTGAACGTTTGTAACTTTGTCATTTATCGATGAAATTAAAATCCAAATACGCCAATCGATAGGATATTACTTAATGAATCTGCTAAAATAAATATTTTTGCAATTTTAAATCAAAAAACTTTTGAAAAATGGGCAAATGATAATTTTATCACTGTTTTCGTGAACTAAACGTTTTCCCCAAACCCAGTCATCATAAACGAATACCACTTAGTTGCACATAATTCTGCTTGAACCTGAAAAAATATGCTGCTTTCCTGCCTCTGCTCATTACCGCTTCGGACGGTGTGGCACTAGCGGCTAAAGGTGGATCACGGTGTGAATCAATTATGGAAAATTATGTATGTAAAACCCCCTCCCTCCCTTAACAACAGCCCGGAAAAGACATGCACTTTGACGATCACTTTTTTCCGGGGAATAAATTTTAAGCAAACCACAATTAGGGGCTGTTTATTAACTACGTAGACAGTGTTTTGGGATTCTTGTCCCACTACCTGAGTAGACAATTATCCATACAATTATTTTTTTAATTTGTATGGGCTGTGGATAATTACCAGCCCCTCCGCCCTTAAAGTCTGTAAATTTAGTTTATGAACAGCCCCTTAAAAGTAACACAATTTTTCACACGCAGAGCAAAAATTTAAAAAAAAAATTGCTTAAGATGAGACATACATTGGATGAATTACCAACAACTGACTGTAAAACAGTAGTAGTAAAATTTACGTTTATTTTCTGGGTTTTATGTTTCAACATTTGATTTAACATTTCAATTGGTTAGCCTTTGGCTCTTCATCTTTGTTCTAGTTAATTGGTTATTCTAATGTGATGATTGCGTTTAGCGCTAATTTACAGAATACCCTTTGTGGGATTGCTTGGTTTGAATTTAAAAATTTGATAACCTACCTACTTGAGCACCTAACTACTTAAACTAGGTTGCCCAATTCACGAATGATCTGGTGGTTTGATCGCAGACAGGCGACTCTGAACCTATCCAGCGTGGAAGTCTTTCGCTCCTCGAGTGTTTGAAGACCGGCCAGGTGGTGAATCTCAGAATTACGAGTTCGCGGTGGACTGTTAAGGATCATTCTGAGGATCTTGTTTTGGATCCTCTGAAGCTTTAAGTGGTGGCACTTTGCACAACTCTCCCAGATTGGCATACCATACTCAATAGCCGGCAGTATGATTTGCTTGTGGACAGCAAGCTTGTTTTTGAGGGACAGGGTGGACTTCCTGTTTATCAGAGGGTAGAGCGACCTGATCAAGATGTTACACTTGGTGGATGTCTTGTCCACATGGGATCGGAATAGCAATTTGCTATCGAGGGTGAGACCTAGGTAGACTACTTCACTCGACCATTCAATGGGAGTGCTATCAAGATGGACCTTGTTGTTAGCAGGTGGAACAAGCCGAGGTGAATTCAAGTGTGGGAACAGAATGGTTTGTGTTTTAGCTGCATTGATACAAATCTTCCAGCTCTTAAAATAGTCGGACAAAACATCCAGGCCTGATTGTAGTTTACTCGCCAGAGCACGGATCACTCGACCCTTATAGATGATGGAGGTGTCATCTGCGAACATAGACAGGATACCACCACCCGGCAGGGGAGGAACGTCTGACGTGAAAATGTTGAATAGGATAGGCCCAAGCAGGCTACCCTGAGGGACCCCTGCATCAACGTTGAACGTATCAGAGGAGACATTGTTCAAGTAGACCTGGAATGATCTGCCCGACAAGTAGTTTTTGATGATCTTCACGAGGTAGTTCGGAAAGTTGTATCGATGCAGCTTGTACACTAGACCATCATGCCAGACATTGTCGAACGCCTTCTCGACGTCCAACAATGCCATGGCAGATGTATTGGAAACGGACTTGTTCCGCTTGATGATGTTAGTAACCCGTGCGAGTTGGTGGATGGTAGAGTGGCCTTTCCTAAACCCGAATTGCTCTTTGAGAAAGATGTTATTATCATTTGAAAACACCAGCAGACGGCTGAGTATCAATTTTTCGAATAGCTTCGAGATGGAGGACAAGAGGCTGATGGGGCGATAGCTTTTGGCACTGGTAGGGTTTTTGCCAGGTTTGTGAATTGGAATAACTTTGGCTAACTTCCAGCATGCAGGGAAGTAGCCAAGCATTAAACACTTGTTGAAGACCACTGCAAGGTGCTTGAAGAAGTCAACACTCAAGTTTTTCAGCTCGAGGTTGACCACTCCATCGACACCAGCGGCCTTCATGTTCTTTGTTGATTTAATCGCTGCTATCACCTCATCAGCCGATATTCTACTTTCGTCAGGGACAACTACGGGGGTGGCAGCGACACTAGCCATTGCCTGTGATACTGCAGGCTCGTGGGGACTCACCATGGCGTGGCCAAGGTTATGTGAATTTTCAAAGTGTTGTCCAAGAGCATTGGCCTTTTCAAATGGGGTTATTAGTAAAGATGGGTCTGAATTTTGGTTAGGAGAGGAAAGGGGAGAAATGGGCCTCGGCTTATTTTTCAAAATCTTTGCCATTTTCCAGAATGGCTTAGCACAATCTGGGAGAGAGCGAATCTTGTTTGCAAAATCGATATTTCTGAGATCCACCATCCTGGCTTGGATGATTTTGTTCAAACGGTTGCAATTGGTCTTCAGGTTAGGCAGCCCAGTACGCTGGTACTGCCTACGAATCGTGTTGCGGAGTCTAATGAGATCTTTAGTAGGCCTGTCAATGTTCAGAGTGTTACTCACCTGTCTGGATACTGGCACATGTAGCTCCCTGGCCCGGGAAATTGCTTGATCGATGGAGCGCAGACACCGGTCAACATCTTCGGACGATTCCGGTTGGACATCGTAGTCTACAGCGGTGTCGACGCAATGTTGGAACTGACCCCAGTCAACACGATGATAGTTGCGCCGGAAAGCTTCAAATCGATTTACGGAGGATCCCACCTCAGTCACCACCGGGTAGTGGTCCGAGCTGAGTTCCTGATAGGTGATAGGTTGAGCGATGTTGTTGCCCATGTTGCTGATGAAGATATCGATGGTAGCGTGAACACCGGACCGACTCAACCGGGTGGGAGTTTCCGGACTCAAGATGTTGTACTGCGCTTCCTGCAGGTCGTTGTTCAGGATGGTGCCGTTTTGATTGCGCCGATTGTTGCCCCAAGCTTGATGTTTGGCGTTCAGGTCGCCAGCGATGATAAAGTTTTCCCGTCGTCGTGTTAGCTTGATAATATCTCGTCGCAGATCTGCTGCCGATCCGTCCCTGATGTTGACTTGTTTGGGGCAGTAAGCCGCGACGATGGTGATGGGGCCGATAGGAGTAGAAACTTCCACCCCTACGGCTTCGATGATCTTCAGCTGAAAGCTGGGCATCAGTCGACAGCAGATGTTTCTCCTTATTGCAATAGCCACTCCTCCTCCTCCAGAGTTGGTTCGATCTAGCCTCACGAGCCGGAAATCGGGAAGGTAGACGTTTGTTTCAGGCTTCAGGTGGGTTTCAGTTATGATGGCAATGTCGATGTTTCGTTCATTGAGAAACTCAACAAACTCGATGTTTTTGCTCTTCAAGGAGCAAGCGTTCCAATTTACGATCTTGATGGCTTCACGGTCCATACTTAGTGACAAGGGACAGGGCAGCATGAAGCTGTTCAGATCGAGTCTTGCAGGTGCGCAAGATGATGATGACCTCGGCCACGAGCGTCACAAGTTCCTCCGAGGTGAACGGAGAATCGTCGACAGGCTCACCTGAGACAACACCAGCGTATGATAAACCAGGGGCGGTGGAGGGACCTGGCATTGGCTGGGCAGCAGCAGCAGCGAGACGATGCTGGACTGTTCGATTGTTAGGAATACTCACATGCTTGACTTGTTGGTTGTTGAGCGGAAGTGGTTCTAAGTTCGGAACATGTCTACGGGGCTGGAGAGCTGGGTACTGGACTTCCGTGCGTGCAGGAGGCGAACGATGATTACGGAGGCGACCGGGCTGATTATTGATCGTAGCCTTCCGACGGATATTGATGAACTCCACTCGCTTGGGACATCCGCGATTGGAGGCTTGGTGGTTACCACCGCAGTTGACACACGTTGGCTCGATGTCATCATCTTGCTCACAGGACGCAGTGGAGTGAGTTCCAGCACACTTGCCGCAGATAGTCTTCATATGGCAGTTTTTGGTGCCATGGCCATAGGAGAGGCAGTTCATACACTGGGTAACATCACGATGTTGGGATTTGTAATGCTCCCAACTGATGATGACCTGAAACAGGTCCCGGATTTTGGATCTCAGAGCCGCTAGACTGGTGGATCCCTTCGTGAAGTGCACCAGGAACAACTGGTCACGGAAGCTGGTGTTGTGGTTGGAACGCCGGTTTATTGGGAACACTGCCTCAGGTTTGAGCCCAAGCCGCTCCAGCTCAGATTTAACCACAGCCGCCTCGAACGACGGTAATCCACGCAATACCAGCTTCAGTGGCTTGCTCGATGGCAGATCATGCGTGAAGAAATCAACGTTGTTTTCCTTTAGGAAACATCCTGTTTGATTGTACTCCTCCAGGCTGGAGCACATGATTTTGGTGCCGATGCTGCAAAGCTTGAAGCGAGGCAGCAGCTTGTGTTTTGCCAGCTCGGCACGCAGCTTGGCAATATCCTTCTCCGGCGTGAAAAGCGGGGGAATCCGCTCTCTTGCAGCGATGGGAACGACGTCACCATCGCCATTTTCTTCGGGGAGCACCGCAAACTGGTTGGCTTGCAGTACCCGTTTTCCGGCGTCATCCTGCGACGCGCTGTGCTGGATTACCACCTTCTTTGAAGGGCCCGCTGCTGAATCATTGGTACGTTTACGCACCATTTGTTTCGTGTTGGCAAGTTGCAGTAAACTTGCCAGAACGCGCGAAGGTGGCGACGCTTCCACGGCGCAACGCGACAGCACAAACCGAATCGAAGCGAGAACTCGAGCGAAAAAGAAAACGAATTGAACAGCTCAACAGTCGAGCAAAGAGTGATCTGACTGTAAAACATATCTGGTACCTCTTTATATGCAATTAGATTAACATCCAAAGTCCATCCTTTTTTACATATTCTGCACAAAAGAAACTTTCTGCCCCGCCCCATTCATAAAAAAACGGTTCGGTGTTAGCTCGCTCTCTCGAGTTGTTTGAAAAGTTCGTGGCGATAGTGTTCGCGCTCTCTCTTTCGGGGTTTGTCGTGCGTGTGTGTGTGCCCCGTAATGGGGAAGCATCGGTCGCGAAGCCCGGCAAAGGTCCAGAACCCCGCTGAAGAAAGCTCCGGTGTGCCTACCTGAAACAGGTTTGCTGTTCTCCCCATGGATGGGAATATCCAGCCAGCTGTGTTGGAAAAACGCAACAAGAAGAGGAAGAAGAATCGAGGCCAGTCCGATGGCACGATTGGTCGAGACGATGCCTCTGCGACGAACGGAGATTTCGGTGATGCTGCCGATAAAGAAAATGCTGCCGACATGATTGCGGCAAGAGTGAAGCTACCTCCGCTGGTAGTGAAAAATTCCCATCGTGGATCTGGCGTTGCTGGGCGTCAAAGCCGAATTCAAATTGGGCAGAGTCGGCACCAAGGGGGTGCTCCGTACCAAAGCGGAGTATGACTTGGTCATCGCCCACCTGAGGACTTCCAAGGTGGAATTCTTCACCCACGACATCCCCGGTGAAAAACCGTTCACGGTCGTCATCAGGGGCCTACCAAATTTCCACCCGAAGTTTATCGAACATGAAATCAGGGACCGGTACAAGCTGGCTCCAAGTGCCATGTATCGAATGACAAGAAGAGACGAGAATGTGAAGGCGTATCCGGATAGCCTTTTCCTGGTACACTTCCAGAAGGAAACGGTGACGCTCAACGCACTGAAAGCCACCCGGTCCATTAGTTCCATCATCGTTCGCTGGGAGCCATACCGTGGCGGCCATCGCGATGTGACTCAGTGCCAGCGGTGTCTGAACTTCAGCCACGGTACCCGCAACTGCAACATTAAGCCACGCTGTGGAAATTGCGCTCAAGACGATGCCGCCTCCGAATGTGCTGCGGATGAAGCTGTGGCGTCCAAATGCGCCAACTGTGGTGGTGTTCACCAAGGATCCAACAAGCAGTGCCCTAAACGCGAGGATTTCAAGCGCATCCGAAATCAGGCGTCCACCAACAATCAACCAGCACGAAGGAAGGATACGGCCCCGGCTTTCAGGACGGAGGACCTTCCGCCTCTTCATGGACAAGTGAATCTAAGGGTGCGATCCGCGCCCCCTCAAGAAACGTCTGGATCTTCTGCTGGACAAAGCTCTCCATTCCCCCTGGATTCTGGAGGCAACCAACAGCTCAAACAAATAATCCCGATCTGTTCTCAGCAGATGAACTGATGGAGATTTTTATAACATGACCGATACTCTACGTAAGTGCCGCAATAAGCCCGAACAAGTCTTCTAACCGAAACCCACCTAAAGTCCGGTAACAGCTTCTGGTTGCCTGACCACAACATTATCCGGATTGATCGCACCAGCTCCAGGGGGGGTGGTGTAGCGGTCATCGTCAGAAAGGGAATCAAGTTTTGCACTCTGCCCCACATCCGCACTTCTATCATCGAGGCCATAAGTGTGGAGGTGGAATCACCAACTGGAAACGTCCGGTTTATCGCAGTTTACTGCCCACGTCAGTGTACCACAAGCAACTGCCTAGACATCCAATTCAAGAACGACCTGACCGCCATCACTCGTACTAGCTCCCGATTCATCGTTGGGGGCGACCTGAACGCCCGCCATGAAGCTTGGCGGAACTACCAGCGGAACCGGAACGGATGTCTATTGTTCGACCACGCACAACATGGACTGTACACTGTGCAATTTCCGGACGAACCAACTTTCATCTCTCCGACGGGAAATTCCTCCACCCTGGACTTCTTCCTGTCAAACATCGGACTATCTAAGCCGGAGGCGTACAACGATCTCAGCTCCGACCACCAACCGGTGGTGACTGAAGTCGGTGTCAACGTGGTTTCTGCTAGAGGCTGCCTGCGTAAAGACTACCAACATGTCAACTGGGTGCAGTACGGTCGAATGGTAGACAGCAACATTGATGAAAATCCACTGCTCGACACCGTAGATGACATCGACCGGGCGTTGGAAGTTCTCCAACAGGCCATATCCGAGGCTGACGAGACATGCGTTCGACAAGTTCCTGTGAGGGGTAAGTTTGTTGCTATTGATTCCCACACCCAATTATTGATTCGATTGAGAAATGTGCGTAGACGCCAGTTTCAGAGGACTGGAGACCTGGGCAAAACACGTGAAATGGCCGATCTGAACAGGCAGATTGCTTCCAGAATGAACTCACTCCGAAATGAAAATTTCGGGTGCGTTGTCCAGAATCTGAACGACCGCTCCAGACCATTCTGGGAGGTAGCCAAGGTCCTGAAAACTCATCCCAAACCCGTTCCACCTCTTAGAGTCGAAAATGATGACGATCGGCTTTTAATCACCCCACAAGAGAAAGCAAATGCGATCGGCAAGCATGTCGCTTCATCGCATTTGCTTGGCTCGACTATCCAAAGTCCGCTCGAAGATCAGGTTGCGCAATGCCTTCAAAACCTAGATGCCTCCCTTTGTGTTGTGCCTCCGGCGGAGATGATTACAGGACAACAGATTTACTCAGCGCTGAAATGCACCAAGAACATGAAAGCTCCCGGGTTTGACGGTATATTCAACTTGATCTTGAAGAGACTCAGTATGAAAGTACAGTCTCTTCTAACCGCTATCTTCAAAGGATGTTTGGAACTGCATTACTTTCCAATCATCTGGAAAATAGCAAAAATCATACCAATCCGCAAGCCCGGTAAGGATCCAACATTGCCTTCAAGCTACAGACCAACAGCCTCCTTTCAGCGCTGAGCAAATTGTTCGAGAAACTCATTCTCAATCGTTTGCTCAAGTTTGTCGAGAAAAATAACATTCTCTTTCCGGAACAGTTTGGGTTCAGAAAGGGGAACTCCACCAATCTACAGCTAGTGCGGGTGATGAATAACATCCGAAGTAACAAAGCTGTATCCAAGTCCACAGCCATGGCCTTGTTAGACGTTGAAAAGGCGTTTGACAATGTTTGGCATGATGGACTTGTGTACAAGCTTTGTAACTTCAACTTTCCATTACATCTTGTTAAAATCACCCGTAACTACCTCCAGCAAAGGTCGTTTAAGGTATCGTTGAATGGTTGTCTTTCAGACACGTTTTCCATCCCAGCAGGAGTCCCGCAAGGCAGTCTGCTGGGCCCCTTGTTTTACAGCATTTTCGATATTCCTCCCCTTGGAGACGGTTGCGTGTTTTTGATGTTCGCAGATGATACCGCAATATCCGCCAAAAAAGGAAGGATGCCTCGCGAAATAACAAACAAACTTCAACGATGCCTTAACGCCTTTGCTGATTATGCCACCACGTGGAAAATCAAAATCAATGCCTCCAAAACACAAGCGATCATGTTCCTCCATCGGCAATCGCCGAAACTGAAACCGGCTCCATCTTGTACTGTAATCATGGATGGCATAAGGGTTGAGTGGTGTGCCGAAGTAACCTATCTCGGGATGTTGTTCGATGAAAAGCTCCTCTTCCGTTCGCATGTAGAGAAAACAGTAGTCAAGTGTTCTGCCTTGGATAGGTGTCTGTATCCGCTGATTTGCCGCAGATCCCGCCTCTCAAGGGTGAACAAACTGGCTGTCTACAAACAAGTCATAGCACCTGCGATCCTCTACGCAGCTCCAGTGTGGGAATCATGTGCCCAGACTCACAGGAACAAAATTCAGATCGCTCAGAATAGAGTGCTGAGGATGGTTCTTGATCGTCCTTTCGACACTAGAATAACAAATTTACACGAAGAGGCAGGCATTGCCAAAACAGATTCCAAAATTAACGAAATTAGCACTAAATTTACACAAAAATGTATTTTATCAGAACATGATTTGATAAGCAATTTGTATATAGTAGATTAGGTGTATATAGTAGTTGTAGGTTATTTGTAGTTGTAAATAGTAGTTTTAAGTAGTCTCCTTTTTCAAATTTAAAACAAACCAATCTCACCAAGGTGGTCATTCTTAAAACAGGCCTGGGACAGGACTAGGAACTGTAATTAATAATAATTGAAATTCAAAAGAACTAAAGTTGAAAAGACGCATCTGTGTCACTTGATAAGTTATACATGTAAACCACACAAATTCAAGAAATAAAGATCATTTAAAGTCAAAAAAAGTACCACTGCTCATTGCCGCTTCGGACGGCGTGGCCTTGGGTCATGCAACAAAAAGGACTAAGTCAGCAGCTAAAGGTGGATCACGGCTTGTCCACCACAATGAGGAATGAGACATGTTAAACCCCCTCTCATCCTTAACAACTACTCTAATGATCACTTTTTCCGGGAAGTAATATCAAGCAAAACCTCAATTATTAACCCTTAAATGCATGATTTTTTATTTTGCGGTGAAAAAAATTCTAGTTATAGAAATTGGGCTTAATATTACTGAACAAGTGATACAAAACTTTTAAAATGTGATTTGATACTTTATTTTTGCAAAATCAAGGTATGTTGCCAAATGGCAACACTATGCGTTAGACGATTAAATAATGTTCTCACTGCCTAACGTCAAACGCATATTGTTGCCATTTGACAACACACTATCTTTATGTATGAAATGTGTGAAAACAGTTTCTTTTGTTAGTGTGACAAAGTGTAACTTTACATTTGGTACATTGTATGCGAGAAAACCCTTTACATCCTGGCAATTTACATCTTGTTTTCTTATCACATCGTTGTTCATAGTGATCACTTCCATCGGTACGAACGTCCTGCGAAGGAACGTAACTCATCGGACCGCGAAATTTTTTTGTTCTTAAATTTGTTTCTATATTATTTGATGGTCTGCCTCTTTTATTGGCACTACTTGTGCCATATCTACACAATGAATCAGCCAGGTCTGTTCTGAAGTCAGCCAAATTCAGCAGTTTTGGCTCTTTGTCTTCGTTAGATTTTTTGTATAGCACCCACGAATTGATTACAGTTATATCCAACATATGGTAAAAAAGTCGAATGTACCATTTTCTACTTTTGACTCTAATCTTGTACCTGCCAAGAAAACTGTCCATGAGATCCACCCCACCCATATGAGCGTTATATTCTTTGATGATTTTCGGACAAACAATTGTGATCTGCTTTTTATCCTTCTTATCAAATCTTCTGATGGTATCCACAGGTTCAGCACCAACATACGTGGAAGCTAGTGTCACGAGTTTGCTATCTTTCCAACATGTTACACTAATAGCCACACCTTCATAGTCGGTAAGTTGTTCTTCATAAGTTCCACGTGTTACAGACGGCTTCATGAAATCTTTTTGTGTAGGAAGATTGCAATGTTTGCCTAGCCGATTTCTTTGAATGGTTCCCAATGCATGAATACCTTGAGTAGACAAATAATGAAGCAATGGTAGGGTTGTATAATAATTGTCGAAGTACAGTATATGGTTTACATTCCTGGGAAGTGGTCGACATAAACGAACTACTGTGTTTCCCACTAATCCGAGATCAGGCTCCTCCGAAAACCTTACATGCTCTTTTTTTCCGCTATATATTTCAAACCTGTAAGCGTAGCCACTCAAGGAGCATAACACATACAGCTTAAAGCCCCACTTATGAGGCTTGTTTGGCAAGTATTGCTTCATGAAGTGGCCAACTTTGGTAGCACACATTTGCTCATCAAGAGACAATCTTTGCTCGAAAGGCGTGACGGAAGCAAAAGTATTGTTCATATAATCTATTATAGGTCTAATTTTGTGGAGGCGGTCATGAATGGGATGACCAACAGGTTTGTGGAGATCATTATCATTGAAATGAATTACGGAACGAATTCTTTCGAACCGATTTAGGGTCATTGACTCCATTATCGTTGCAAAACCATATTTTGACCAATAAGATCTCACATTCGGGTAATGGTAAACAGACATGAAGATAAGAATACCAAAAAACTATCGAATTTCCGATAACGTGACCGGTTGGCAGTGTGAAATTCCCTTTTGAACAATATACAAATTCGTCTCCTCCACTATTTTTACCAAAATATCATCCGTCATAAACAGTGAGAAGAATTGAAACGGTGTCTGCATTGCTGTTGTACTTTCGTAGGGTTTGACGTTTCCGGTAAATTTTACCCGATCATCGTCATAAATCAGTTTATCCTTTTTCCATATCCAGTCACGGGTTCCTGGCTTATTGACTACTGCTGGTCGTTCAGGATTGACGTTCGGTGAATCGTTTTTTCCCGGATTCCGGAAAAATCTGTTAGGTTCTTCATCGTCCGATTCGTCCGAGTCAGATGTTCCCTCCAAATCACGTATCAAGTCATCACTGTGAAGGTAATAATCAAATTCGTTGACATCCGTGAAATCTGCCTCATCCTCCGATATGAAACCATCCTGCAGTGACGCTAGATATGTTTCGATATCCTTTTCTCTGAATATTCTATTATTCATTCTGAAAAAAAATATGTACTAAGTTTATTTTGGATGCGAATTTTTGCCATACACAACACATAAATAGAAGTGGTATACGCATAGTGTTGCCGTTTGGCAACATATAAGTTTTGCTGAATATTGTAAAGTACGGATAGTAAAATAGCGTTCTGAAATAACACGTCAGTTACTTACACGTATTGCAACACAATCACGATTTTTTTCAGCAAATAATTATACGTATTATGCACAAAAACCCAATAAATATTCTCAATGAATCGATGCGACGGAAAACTTCCGGCAAATGAATGGAAAATGCATGATATGTCAAAATTAACCGTTACCTGTGTAACTTCATCCTACCGTAGTTGTCGGCTAATGTATAAACTTTCGTTGTAATGTAAAAACGACCAAAAAAAAAAGTTACTTTATCATGTTTATTGACAAAAGTAGGTATGTTGCCAAACGGCAACACTATGCATTTAAGGGTTAATAAAACAAAAGGTAATTTCTTCCCGCACTAAAACTTTCAAATTTGAGAAAAAAAATGCTTGAAGGCATATTCAATGATTTATGTTGGTGAACATATCATCTCTGGTACCTCTATATATGGAATAAGATTAACATACAAAGTCCATCCTTTTTTACATATTCTGTACAAAAGATACGTTCTGCCACACCCCATTCATAATAATAAGTATAATAGTCAAAAATACATAACAAATATCAATTTTGCGTGGTTCTACGTCATACAGCGGTCGTGTCTAGGACACAACACTTTAATTTTTTTTTCTCTCAATAGATGTACTTATATTAAATCAATACAACCTTACCTTATACAAGTTACCTCTATGGTTTTATGATCTTGGATCTAGGGGCATAATTTGGTCTTCGAGAATGAGCTGCAATAATTTTCTTAAACATGCTGTATGACAAAAAGTGAACTGTTGCTCGCAATACATCGGATTGGAACGCGATTTTACAAAATATTCCTTCAGCAATACTTAAACTAAAATTTGAATATATCAACTACTTATCACTAATAATAAATAACTTACGTTCAGTTTTTCTCAATACAAATACTCCCACTCTCACTGTCAACACTCCTGTACTTAGTGTTTACGTCCTATGTTGTACGTATTAATTGATTAGCTTAATTGACTACCGAAATACAAATACCATCAAAATCATAAATTGACAAACATCTAATTCACGGAAGTCTATAATAGCAAAATATACTGCAAATTACACTATATTTCAACTAATCTACTTAATTTTAACATGTAACATTTGCAACAACTAATTGACTGGACCAAAGACAAAATCTATCACAATATGAAAAATACACAATTTTTTTTACTGCTTCAAGAGAACTGTCAGTAGACAGGCGCGTTCACGGTATTCGCCCATTCGCAACTATGGGTGCTCGCTTTCGCTGACGGCAACAGTGAACAATCATAAAAATTTCGGCCTAACGACCCATCCCTAAAATCGTGACAAATTGTAACTTCTTCTTTATCATTTCCATTGCAGACAAAAAACAAAAACCATCAAAAGACAAACAGCTGAAGGAATCTCCCGGACAGGCAGCGTCCGCCAAAGAAGAAGCCCCCAACGTCAAGTGCGTCCTCGTCGGCGACGGAGCGGTCGGCAAGACGAACCTCATCGTGTCCTACATCCAGGACCGCTTCTTCCCGGAGTACGTTCCGACGGCCTTCGACAAGTACAATGGTGAGTTGCGGATAATTCAATCATTCTGGTGCTTTCGGCATTATCTCAATCCATTTTCCGAATGCGGTTTGATGGGTTTGACAGTGCGCGATATAGTGAAAGTCGTCAAAAAGGGAAACTTTTTCGCATCGCATCCATAGTTTTGGTGGGTGAGAAAGAAGCTGAGGAGCGGAACTTGATCAAAAGAGTCGGATCGGGAACATGGGAAAAGAGTGAACGAAAGATAGAGCGTTATCGTTATTGGGTATCAAATTAAGTTTTTCGACGCTGTGAGAAAAGTGCCGTCTCGTCGTCTGACTTCGTCCGTCGGTTTCGGTTGAAAGATCTAACAACTCGGGTTGGGTTGGGGTGGATGATGGCCTTCGATTCTATCGGTGAATAAATTATGACTATCGTCGGTGTCGGTTGGGATTCGGAAAGATGAGTGCGAGGAATTGGAGGAGGAGGAGGAGGAGAGGTTTTTTTGGTTGATAGGATCAACCAAATGAACTGGCTTAAGTGAGTTGTCGAGTTATCGGAACAATTCGATCAATTTCCACGTGGTTGTTCTATTCCTCCACTTTTGATTTCCATTCTTCTGCTTTGGGGAAATAGAATGTAGAGCTGTCAGCATGACGTTACACAACTCTTCTTTCACTGGAAAGATACATCACTGGAAACGTAAATATTTAACGACGAAGCACTTGCCCTAACTTCGTTTGGGTGGTTTCTGCCAAAGTATGTAGGTCACGACTCCGAGTGATTCCGGTTGAGCAAATCTCAGTCCATACGATTCCACCTCTGGCACCGAAAAGTGAACAGCATACATCTTCGCTCGTACAGTAACTGAGTTGCAGTGCAGCAGTGTAAGCACCTGTAAATCCAATTTATTTGCATAATCTAATCTGTGCTAGCCAAAGCCGGTCCTTCATATTTCTCTGTTTCTCGCTCTTGCGAGAAGAGCCATGCTCCTCCTACCTACATGCATATATCAAAAGCACAGTCAGTAATACAAGCAATCATAAAGTCCCACGGGTGCTGCGGTTTGAGGGCATGGTTAGGTGTGATGGAGGGATTCCAAGCCAAGGAAGCGGAAAAACTACTACAACTCTCTCGCGCCCTGCTCCTGTGACTATTGTATGGTGGTTCCATCGCGGACGACGACGATGACGACGACGGAGAAGAATTCCACGGTGAAATGAAATATGCAAACCATAAATCCTTGCCAATTCTCGGCAGCGTGGTAGCTTTCGAATGAATCAACCTTAACCCGCTAGGGTTGGGCGGGCAATTTTGGACCTACCAAGGCTAAGTGAAAATTTACATACACTTCCAAGAACTAGCTTAGTTTTCAATGTGTTTTGACCTTTTCTAGGTCGTTTTGGCATTTTGAGACCACTTTGATTACCAGACGCTTTTAATGTTTTGCTTTGCTCGTACACTGAGGTGTACCGAAAGGCTATAATATCACTTGAATACCACAAGCCCGATCTGACCCAAGTAACAATTAGGGTTTTATGAGGGTTCTGTAGACCACGATTTAGACTTGTAGAATACTTCAAAACCATGATAAAACCTGAAATGTTACTTGGGGAGTAATAGTACGTTCAGACTACAGAGTTATAACATGTTATAGCGCTATCTTGATGGTGGTTTCTGTGTTGCAATTATTTGACAACCGTTATAACTCTCCAGTCTGTACAGCGTTTAAGGCTACTTGTCGGTTTAGAAAGTTAAGAAATTTCAAGGAAATCGCTGAAATTTTAAAGAAGTTCCGAGAAACTAAGAGAATTGCCGAAAACTTCTGCAATGTTCCGAGGGGCTCATGCAAATCTAAAAATCGTAAGGGAAGTTACACGAACATTAGCACATTGTGAGAAAATTTTATGGGAAGTTCCGTGCTTATTGATGGCAGTGTCGATAACTTTTAAAAATGAGAAAAATCGTGAAGATCAGAGAACTTCAATGCTGATGTTACAATAAATTCAAGAAAACTGTGAGAGTGTTTAAGAAGTTTCGTAATCTTCAAGAAAGTCTAGAAACCTTCAAAGTTGATTAGAGATATTCCGGTAGTCTCATTATAATCAGGGGAAGTTCCAAGTATTTCCAAGATGATCAGAGTACTCCAAAACAGTCCGAGGAAATATGGAATATTCCTAAGTACATTTCAGGAATGTTCCAAAAACTTCAGGAGCCTTGTGGGGTCTTCAGGGATCTTTTTTGACC
Source organism: Ochlerotatus camptorhynchus (assembly GCF_037179485.1). NCBI lineage: Eukaryota > Metazoa > Arthropoda > Insecta > Diptera > Culicidae > Ochlerotatus > Ochlerotatus camptorhynchus. The sequence goes on from NW_027040553.1 coordinate 2,230,928, forward strand.
ATTTGAAAAATTTTCTGGATCATTAGAACATCCCCCAAGAGCTCTCTCTTCCGGAATTATGTCCTTGTTTCTTTCGACTGTTCCTTTTGCACTCTGGTTTCCGACTTCCTACAGAATTTTTTACAATCTACCTTAGGAAGTTTCTGCCAGCGTCTCCAGGAAGTTTATTCCGTCTTCTCCAGGAAGTTCAATTAAATTTCTCCCAGAAATTTCTTTCGTCTAGTTCTGGAATTTTGTCCAGTTGGTTTTTTTTACTTCTATTGGAAGGTTTTTTTCCGAGCTTCTTCTGGCTTCCCCTGGAAATGGCTACTTTTGGAATTTATTTCCGATTTCCGAAACTTTTTTGCCTTCCTTTGAATTTGAAATCCGATTTTTTTTTTCTGAAAGTTTCTTTAAATTTTCACCAGAAGTTTCTCAATTTATGTCTTGGAAGTTCCGCGGATGTTTTTCCTTCTTTCTTCTTTCTCTGGCTCTTGTTTTCAGCTTCCTCCAGAAGCTAATTCAAACATTCCCCGGAGTTTTCTCCCGGAATTTTCCGATCATAGTCCAAAAATTAAAATTTTCCCTTTTAAAAACGCCAAAAATATAAATTAATTAAAATAGTAAATACCGATAAATTCCGATTTTTTTAAACCTTTGATACCGATAAGCTTTAAAACATTCTGGTAACGCTGCCATCAACGCCAATGCAACGGCCTATTTTGTCCTTAAACCGTCGAACGGGTAAGTTGTGTGTGTTCGGCGATAGTGGGAGCGAATGCCTTAATTATAAATGGCGGATCTCGCCAGTGAACATTTTGTTACACTGGAATCCTAGCCGCCATTTCACTGTTACCGCCATTATGCTATAGTCCCTCTTACCTTCTCAACCTCTTTTGCAACTTGTTATCGCCCTCTTGCCCCTGCGATTATTTGCGTCACGGGGCCTGCTGAGATGAGTTTTTTCTCGGACATCCAAGGCAACTGTATTTGGTTCCTGAACGATGTTTACTGGTGTAGTCTGGCAAATGTCTCAAGACCGGCGCACAATAGATACGTTTTCGGGTTTTTTGACAGATAATGCATGGGCTAACTGTCAAAAAACCTGAAAACGTATCTATTGTGCGCCGGCCTTCAGAGCCCACGGATGCGAAGGGTATTGCGTTCATCTTGGACAGATCGCGAGAGAGTTCTAGGAAAGCCCTTACAAGAGCAGATGGATGGGCACTAAGGTTAACCCCTTACAGTTAGGACGTAGAGTACGTAAGAGACAGGGAAAACATAGAAGATCCATTGTCCTGCTTGTACGAGGGTCCCGACGATCCTTTTGATGAGAATTCCAGTCCCTGGAAAATCGCTAGACTTGAAGCAAACACGATTAATTTTCTGACCGAGAGCGAGGTGCGTGAAGCGTCTACACTAGATGAAACCCTACCTATAAGTTCTTAAGCATTGGAGACAGGAAATTGGTCCAAACAACTCCGTAGGTTTCATTTATTGGCAAGGGTATAAATCCAGAAAGATGGGATTCTGGTTAAAAATGGACGTACCGTAATTCCTATGACCTCCGAGAAAAATCCATTCACAAATCCAACGTATTTGGTGGCCAGAACTGCAAAAAAATATGCGGAGAATTGGGTCAACAGTTGTAAAATGTGCACCGTGAATGGTAGACCTGAGAAACCTACACCGATAAAGCTGATTTTCGCTACAGAAACCGTATGGAATAGAGCTAATAAACTATAGAGGAAGAATAGCGCTGGTGTTCCCTTTGTTCCGATGTTGAATAATACCGGGTACAGAACTGTCAAACTGCATAGTTTTTTCTTGCTTTGACAGTTTCGACAGCGACCGCAGCGCTATTCTTCCTCTATAGTTTATTAGCTCTATTCCGTATGGGCTTTCAATTAATCATATCGTCCGGCCATTTTCCACAGAGATGGCGCTGTTCCGCTGGTAGGAAGTGATAAAAATCCCCATATAGAAATTGAGAGAAGTGGGAATAATTCTCTTTCTGTGCATATTCAGATCAAAAAAAGTAAACGACAACCTGAGTAAATTAGTCTGGGACTCTGTCGTTCAGTTTTTTCCCGGAAATTATTGTTGAACAAGCTATAATTAAATAAAAAATGATTTTTCTTCATACAGTTTTACCTGCTTTACTACCAGCCCCCAGAGAGCCAAAAAATTCAAATTTGAGAGAGAAAATTTACTCTCACGACCTCAATCTCTCAACACGCCATGTATTTTGAAGACACTCGATTAGTGATTTCCCTTTCACAGATTACAAAAAAGAGTACCTAACACTACAAAACATGTCTGGTACCTCTATATATATACATTTAGATTAACATTCGAAGTCCCTCCTTCTTTACACATTCTGTACAAAAGATACTTTTTGCCCCGCCCCATTCATAAAAATCGGCGGAAAATTCTGTGAGGGGTGAGCTATTTTTTGTGCAGAATGTGTAAAAAGGGAGGGACTTCGAATATTAATCTAAATGCATATATAGAGGTACCCGACATGTTCTGCACTGCAGTGTCCTCTGTGAACAATTAACGGAAAACAGATTGTATGTAGTTTCGGATAGATGTCACCGCAAACAACAGCAGTGACATCTGATGGAACTTGAATGCAGAAGCTTGACAAAATGATTAATTGCACTTGACTTTAATGAACCATACGCGAGATATGGTGGCATTTACATTCTGGTAGTAGTCGACTACAGATCGTGATATTTGATTGCAAAATCAGTAATATGAACAAGTTTTAATCAACACCGAAGAAAGTGCTAGAAGAAATTTTCGACAGAGAGGGTTTCCCAAAAGGTATTAAGAGCAGACTTGATGGAGCCTCGCTTGCGAGTTTGAAATGAGCCAAGCGTACTATTTTTCTGAGGAGTAGAATGCCTATTGGCAAATCAGCTGAGCTTCAGAGCTTGTGAGCGTAAAAACTGAACGATTTAAATCAGCGAGTGAGGCATTTTGGGTCAGCGATTACAATTAGTTGGATTGTCAGTTGCGTTGATTTTTCCCCCTTAAATTGCAATGGTTTACAGAACTTCAAGACAGCTCCATGAACTTCAGGTTACTTGCGTGAACATCAAACCAATCCGTAGAAGTTCATGTCGTTCAGCTAGGTTGTAGAAACTTCAGGGAAGTACCGAGAACATCGAGGAAGTTCAGGAAATTCACGAAACTTCAGAGAAGCCCTGTCACATTTCTAGAAGTTCCGTAAACATAAGAAAACAAAAAAATGCTGGATTTTCAGGGAAGTCCAGACGAGATCAGAAAAGTTCAAAGCTTTCCTGAGAAATATTTAGAACGTCAGGAAACTTGCGGAAACTCGATGAAAGTCTATAGCAGCATCATGGAAGTTCTGAGTGCTTCAGGTTAATTCCAAGAAACTTCTGGAATGTTCCGAAATTTCAGCGAAACCTCACGAACGTCAGTTAGGTTATGAGGTCTTCAGAGCAGTTCAAAGAACATTTGAGAAGAGTAAGGAACTTTAGGAATTTTCGGAGAGTTTCACGAGCTTCAAAGTACTTTTTTGAACTTCAGGGAAGCACCTTAAATTCTGAAAATCTGCAGTAACTTTATGAAGTTTTGAGAACTTGGAAGAAAGTCGCTAGAGCTTTAGGAGAATTCCTTATGGAGAAGTTCCAAGATCTATAGGGAGTTCCGAGAACTTCAGGAAGTTCAAAGAGTTTTTGAAAATTGCGGGAATATCAGAGCAGCTTAATGAAGTTAGTTCAGGAAAAATGCTGAAGTTGCGAGAAATTCTCGAAAATTTCGGGATATTGAAGGAAGTTTTGAGATCATAAAGGGAATAATCCGAGAGCTTCAGTAAATCTCCAATATCTTTTTGTTTTTTTTTAATTCAGCGTTTTGCCTAAAGTTTTACGAATTACTCTGACATTTTGCGATTTTCACTGAAGTTCTATAGAATTTCTCTGAAGTTCTGCGAACTTATATTGAATTTTGCAAAGTTCCCTGAATTTCTGCAAACTTTTCTGAAGTTCTGCGAACTTTTCTGAAGCTCTGCGAACTTTTTTGAAGTTTTGCGAAATTGAAGTTCTGCGAATATCTCGGAAGGTTCTGATGTTTTGTATTTTTTCTTGAGCTTCTCATGAGTTCTACGTACTCTACGAACGTGTCTCTTATACAACGGCGTGACTCTAATACACATACAGTACATTACCAATTATTTTTCCGGTTTTCAACTTAGTGTTCTAGATGCACTTTCACAGTTCTAGATAGAGCTGGAATTAGGGCGTAACAGCCTTTGTAAACAATGACTTCTCTTGTTGATTTCTCGGAATTCAAGGCACGCCTACACAAACCAACATATCCATCGGGTAGGAGAAGTCTTCCTCTACTCGATGGTGATATCGATTTGCCAGGGAGAGCCATGACGAGAAATCATCGAGAGAAGTAGTTGTTTACAAAAGCTGTTACGCCCTAATTTCAGCTCTATCTAGAGTTATTAATTGAAAGCTTTCTATGCCAACCCCAATGCATGAACTTGTGTACTGTGTGGCAAGCACAATGCCCAGCAAAGTCGGGGAAATTTCCAACCCGAAAGATTTTCTCGGTCGGACCGGCAATAGAACCCGCCGCCACCGGCTTGGTAATACCGCACCTTTTCTGACTAGGCTATCTGAAGGCCTTAATTACACTACAGGTATCGATAAGGCTATTTAGCAATATTAAGCTAGTGACGATCAAATCGTTTATGAAATTCAATCAGCGAAGTGACAAACATAGCTTCCTGCCGCCCAACATGGGTGCGAAACCCTACCAACTGAGCAGGCAATGGAAATGATGCAACTGAAGTTCCCTCACCGACCGACCCGAGGACCGACCATGGCGCGCGTCAGTAGCTCTGCCTCATTCTTTTCGCGCTGCAAAGAGCAGAGCACGGGGGCTTAAATGCATCTGAATCCTGGCCCGTACATTAACGTGAATAGACTTTTACACAGATCCGGAATTTTATGCGCTTTTCTCCGACTGACTGTGCTGACTCGTTTGTGCTATTATAAAAGGATGGAATGTGGTTTCGAAAAAAAAAGAATGAAATGATAGAGGAACTCAGGAAGGGTCTATTTTCGAGTGGATGTTCATTCGTAATTTTGATTGTAGAGAGTGTTTGAAATATGGTAGATTGATGAAGTTGCTGCGTTTAGCAATTTTCCCTGGGTTATGTTTGGGATTTTAGTCTAATGAGTAGGGGATGGGTCAAATGATTGGGCCCATCGATGAAATTCTCGTGTTCTTTAATTTTTCATAGAACAATGTGGCGCCTGGGAAATGATTTGATTGCTAACGAAATATTGATTGGCGAATCAAAGTAAACCAAAACTGGTCATGCGACACCTAGTTTTTAGATCTGCAATTACACAATTGATGATGTACTTAAAAAATGGCATAAAATTTGACAGATATCAAAACGTCATTACCATTTTCACACACTACTACTACCCACTACCCCTATCTATGAGTCCATCATAAAAGCATAATTTCAGACTGTAGGCATTATATTAGGGACGTTTTAGCCCGACATTAGAGACGTCGTGCTTAAGGTAATCCAAGGTAAGGTAATAGCATGATCTTTCGTTGTAGGACTAATTTAGTTTTATAGCATATGAAGCGGATTTCGTCAGTTTTGACGCTTAGAAGTATCGCTTTCGTACAAGTTTGTAGGTACAGTCAACTTTCGCTTGTTGGGCTAACTTAGTGCTTGGGCTGAGCTGTCCAGCTGAAAATTGGGTGAAGGATACACCGATTGTTTATTATCATCACAACCCTTTAGCAACTATCCAAATTGTTCATACATGAGTCCCTCGAAAAAAGAAATAGCACTGTCAAAAATGACGTTTGACTTCGATTTAGGTGGGCTACAGCCCAACCAGGGCTGACAAATGTCATTTTCATTGAAAGATTTCACGCGATATTTACAGAGATACTTCTGTCACTATCATTCGATGAGAAAACGGTGATAGAGATTTTTTTTTAAATCTCATCGAAATTTCTGTCATGACATAACGTGATAGTGTTGTGAGCATCGTAATTACTTGCTCATTTAATGCTATTAAAGTTACTTGTACCGATGAAAGCTTAAAAATATATTCACTCTACCGATTACATACGGTTGTTTGCTTAAATTCATCTAAATCAGTTAGAAATGTTGATGTCAAAAACGCATAAGAATTAATCTCATGAGTGCTTGATCATTGAAAAATGACAAGAAAGCCAATGATGAGTATTTTAGTGTCATGATAGTGAGAGAACCTGTTTTCTCATCGTCACATGAAGACCGTGATATTTACCAGCTCTGAACGTAGCCCACCTAAACATAGCCCAACGAGCGAAATTTGACTGTATTACGTTCGGTATAAGTTGACTCTTGATGATAAATGTCGGAAGATTCGTTTGTGAATTTTCTAGGAATGCCATCAGAGATTTGCTTAGATTGCTATTCAGAATTCCTTTTAAAAATTACATGTTATTCGATTCTCCTACAATTCTTTTTAATCGTCTTCCGAATTCTGTTCACTTGGAATTTCTCTCGGGATTCCTTTAAAAATGTACTCAGAATTGCTTTGGGAGAATGTTCAGAATTTTCTTAGATGTTTGTGTGATTTTATTTAACAATCGAATTATTTTCAGATGTTTATAGTAGTGGAGGATTTCAAGCAATACATAGCGCGAGGAAAAAAAAAACAAACCATTCGCGCAGAACTGTATTTGTGCATAACGAAACAACGTTTACAATGCAAACACAGAACAAAAGTGGAAGTTGAACGAATCAGTGTATCAAAAAGTGGGAGCACAATTTTGTTCACCAAGCGCTGCGTGTGGATACGCTTCACACGGGTTTTCTATGGACACTCACACCATCAAAGCATGCTGCCCATATAATGTACAGGCAAAGCTCGCCTTCTACCGCTAGGTTCGCTAGTGTTTACAAAAATAATATGGAGCCACTTTTGGATCCGAAGTTCTACTTCTGCTGGCATGATTCGTTGCGAATATTCGCAACCTTGTCAGCAAATATTCTTCGCAAGTGCTAGGAAATAATTCTAGATGAACATTTCAAGAGGTCCTATCTGCATTGATCAATTCTCTTCATAGACTTTCTCTTTCGTAAATAACTCAGCTGCAAAAACATTCCCTGTTGTGTTTGACGTTTTGGTTGCTATTTAAGAACCTTCTTTATCAAACTAAGTGGCAAAAATAGCACGAAATCTGTTTGCATATCCGTGGTTATCAAAAGAGAATCGATCAAAGCAGCTAGAACCCTTTGAAATGTTTGTCTAGCATTCTCCGAAATTCGTCCTAATGACCCTTTGTTTAATGATGCAGCATCGAAAAATTGACGACATTATAATCCCCCAAAAACTCCCCGCTAATTCTGGAAAGTTTATGTGAAGTATAACAATTGACAATATTGTACGTATTTTGCACGCAAACTTGTAAACAATTTGTGTCAATTTTTGCTGAAAAATTCACGATGAAGATAGGAGCCTCAGAAAACATGAGGTAATGCTAGAGTTTAGAGTTTGTTTAGCGATTGCAGGGCTGTTACAACAGGCGCGGATTTCGTGAATTTCGCGGATTTCGCGATTTTTGCGGATTTGTCGCGGATTTGAACTTTCAGTCGCGAAAATCGCAGAAACATCAAATGATGTCGCAAAAATCGCGAAGGTGTGCTGTCACAAAAATTGTAGATTTCATTGTAACCTTTCCGTCCCGGATTGTTTTGCTGTCATCAATTTTGTTGTTCATTTGGCTCTCAATTTTTTACCGGTTCAAACCAAACACCCTGCAAATAATCGAGAAATTATCTCAATTCCATAAGTCACACTGGACTTACACGGAAATTCCCTGAGGTCTATCCAATGTGAGACATTTTCCTTTTTTTCCAATATGAACTAAGCATTTTTCGTTGTCAAGTCATAAACGAATCGTATATATGCGAGTAATTACCATGTATACCGGATATTCTAGGTTCTCCAAATTGTCCTGGAGTTGAGTTGATTTGTTCTACTATATCAACCAAGACTGCAGGAATGTGTTTAGTATCGAAATATGTCCAAACAGATTCAAAGTGTCTATGTGGATTGTACCCGACCTATTGCTACGTATACAAGACGTTATAGGTGCTTAAATCATTCTGGAGATCAGATTATTTTTCTACTAGATTACTCAAAACTAATTCCGTGTATGCCAAATGTTCTAGGATTTCCAAATCGATATTTTGATACTACAGATATTATCCTAGCCATTGATGTTCTAGTAAAACAAATCATATGAACTGCTGGACGATGTGGAGAACCTAGATCATCTGGTATACGTGGAAATAATTAAACACTATGAATCTGTTTGGACATATTTAGATACTACAGACATGGTTGATCTAGTAGAATAAATCATCTGAACTCCAGAACGATTTGGAGAACTTAAACAGTTCCAGTAGTTCATGCATGATCCACATAGACACTGTGCATCTGTATGGAAATATTTCGATACTAAAGACATTATCCTAATCTCGGTTGATCTAGTAGATCAAATTATCTGAACTCCAGGACGATTTGAAGAACCTTGAACATCTGGATCACTCGGGCCGGCGCCGGTAGTGTAGTGGTAAGCGTGACTGCTTTCTAACACCCCGATGGGTCTGGGTTCAATCCCAGCCGAGGTCGGTGGGATTTTTCTGAGGCATAAAAATCTCTGGTCACGTCTTCCTTCGGAAGGGAAGTAAAGCCGTTGGTCCCGGCCCATGTGTGTTTGAATAGGTGCGATATCCTACGCAGGTGTGAAAGCTGCCTTCCTGCACATTCGATTGCCGTCAATGGATGGCAATCGATGTCCGTCGGTGATTGGCACTAGATTGCGGAACAGATACGGACGTTAAATAAAGGAAAGAAGATCTGGATTACTCGGAAATAGATCATGCATGAACCACATAGACACTTTGAATCTGATTGGACATTTTTCGATACTACAGACATTATTGCACTCTTGGTTGATCTAGCAGAACAAATCAACTGATGTCCTGGACGATTTGGAAAACCTATAATTTCCGATATACATAGTAACAAGTCGTGCATGATCCACAAAAAGTCACATATATACGATTCGGTTATGATTTGACAACAAAAAGTGCTAGGTTCATATTAGAAATAAAAAAAAATATATCATGAGTCTCACCATTGGACAGACCCAAGGAATATCCGTGTAAATACACAACCGTCACGTGACCAACAAGCGTGACTTGCAGGGTGTTTGGTTTGAATCGGTAAAAATTGAGAAAACTAGAGCCAAATTACCGTATGCGTGATAATGTTTGCACAATTGAGCAATGTCAAAATTAAAAAAAAAATCACAAAGATTTCGTTTTCGAGTTTTTTTTTTTATTTATTCAAAGGGGGATGTTTTTCAGAGTCTTAAACTATGTTAATCATCGATCGAGTTTCCACTTGCTGCAATCACGGCCTCCACACGCTTCCGGAATGCACGGTAGGTACTTATAATGTAGTCTGGATCCATTTCTCTCCAGGTACGAGTCAATGTTTGTCTGAGGCTTGCTGTACTCGGGTGGCGTTTAGAACAGGCCTTGGCCTTCATGACGCGCCAAATTAAGTAATCCAGCGGATTAAGATCGGGGCTGGATGGCAGCCACATATCCTTCGCCCAGAACGGAAGATGTTCCTGCAACCACTTCTGCGTGCGGTTCGAGGTGTGGCACGGAGCCCCATCTTGTTGAAATACAAAACATTTGGCCTCGGACCGTACTGTTCTTTGATCCACGGAAGAACATACTTACTTTAAAATCCCGATGTAGACCTCCGTGTTGACCTTGCCGCCTTCTGGAATGAACACCGGGCCCATTTTTTTTTGCCATCGGAAACCACTAAAGGGTGATACGGTCAAAATTTGGTCAAGGGAAAACGCGTGTAAATCGGTGAAATCGTTTATTTAAAAAATCAAATTAAATTTCTTTTTCAAGTTCAATTAGTATAAAATTCAGGAAAAATATTCAGTTAGGCTTCCGCTTTTCCAAATCCGAATTGCCGGGCCTTACGCTTGACCCTTGCCATCAGATTTTGTACAGCCACCTTGTCCACCTTCTTCGCCACAGAAAGCCAGTTTGCCTTGAACTGCTGCTCGCCCTTAGCAGTTTTTTGGTCTTCTTTAGGTTCCGCTTGACAATAGCCCAGTATTTCTCAATTGGGCGGAGCTCTGGCGTGTTGGGAGGGTTCTTGTCCTTGGGAACCACCTGCACGTTGTTGGCGGCGTACCACTCCATGGCCTTTTTACCGTAATGGCAAGATGCCAAATCCGGCCAAAACAGTACGGAACAACCGTGTTTCTTCAGGAAAGGCAGCAGACGTTTATTCAAACACTCTTTCACGTAAATTTCTTGGTTGACAGTCCCGGAAGCTATGAAAATGCTGCTTTTCAAGCCACAGGTACAGATGGCTTGCCAAACCAGATATTTCTTTGCGAACTTTGACAGTTTCATGTGCTTGAAAACATCTGCTACCTTTCCCCTTCCTTTTGCCGTATAAAACTCCTGTCCCGGAAGCTGCTTGTAGTCGGCTTTGACGTAGGTTTCGTCGTCCATTACCACGCAGTCAAACTTCGTCAGCATCGTCGTGTACAGCCTCCGGGATCGCGCTTTGGCCGTCGTATTTTGTTTATCATCGCGATTTGGAGTCACTACCTTCTTGTAAGTCGATAGTCCGGCTCGTTTTTTGGCTCGATGCACGGTTGTAGACGATACACCCAGCTTATTTGCGGCATCTCGGAGAGAGAGGTTAGGGTTTCGCTTGAAACTACCGGCAACTCTCTTTGTCGTCTCAGCGGCTTCCGGTTTTCGATTTCCCCCCGATCCAGACTTCCTGGCTGTCGACAAACGTTCCCCAAACACTTTAATTACATTTGTAACGGTTGATTTGGCAACTTTTAGCGATTTTGCCAACTTTGCGTGCGAGTAGCTCGGATTTTCGCGATGCGCGAGCAAAATTTTGATACGCTGCTCTTCTTGCTTGGACGGCATTTTGACAACTGAAGAGTGAATTCCAAAATCAAAATAGGAGCAACATTCTACACACACACACCTTCAAAATGAGGGGTGTTCAGGTTTTTTAAATGCAAAATTGAAAGAAATACGTCAAGTTGATATTGACCATATTTTGACCGTATCACCCTTTATAATGTAAAAGTATATGATACATGACGCTCCATTTATGTGCATCATATTGAACAGAAATTTACACTACTTTTTCGAACTATGTACAACATTTAGGACAGCAAAATACGTCAGAGACGCAAAGTTTAATTTTAAAGAAAATTTGCATTTCAAATGAAAATGCATTATTTTGTTTAAATAATGTTTCATCACATCTAGGCTGGTATTATTCAGTACAATCTTATAATGTAAGGGTGTTTGTGCAACGTCATCTACATGTACAACTACCCTACCCACTGTAGCTACTATACAAGCAAATACAAATAAACAATAGACCAGTAGGTCGTATGCCTCCACCATGGCAGGACGGCCAAACACATCGGTGTGTTTCATTTCATTTATCCGTACTTATCCGTATCAAAACACAACGTAGGGATCCCACCCGTGCGCGATCAAAGGGTGTTTTATTATGTTCACTAATTACTCAGAATTTATACTATACATAAATAACTGAAGATGATACAATGTTATTAAAAAAAAAATAAAGGTTGCAAATGTTACGCCTTTAGCTCAGTCGGTAAAGGCGCAGCTACAAAACAAGTCCATAGTGCACACCAAAAAATTCTGAATTTTACTGGCAACGTAAACATCCATGCATGCAAACATTCATACATGTAAACTTCCTTTTCACGTAAACTAGCAGCTTGCAAGAAATGTTGCAAACAAAAGTGGGCAGTTGCATACAATATATGGAATACTGCATGACATGTCTCATAAATTTACACGATCTATAATCTAAACTTGTATGATATATGACGCTCCATTTATGTGCATCGTAGTAACGGAAATTTACACTACTTTTTTTTAGCTGTGTGGAGGCGACTGAGTTCGATTTCCGTCCAGTCTATTAATTTTTCAGATTGGGAAATTTATCTTTTCCTTCTTGGGCATAGGATGGTACATGCATAGAACGCTCTCAATTAAAATGGGAAAGTACTTTAAAGAACACTAAGTTGAGAGCAGGCAAAAATCTAATATGCTATAAGCAATAAGCTTGAAATGCCATGTAGTAGTATATAAATGCTATTTTTAGGCAATGAAAACAGTTTTTTTTTGTCCCGGATTAGTATCTAAAGTCGCGGAATTCTTTTGAGATATCGCGGATTCCGCTGATCAAATTTAGAAAATCTTGTAACAGCCCTGCGATTGCAATCGGTACGCTGCGTGACAGCCATTTCCTAGCTATTCTATTTATAGAAGCTAGTTCCAAGCAGAGCGAAAGCTAATTCGATTCACTTCCGTCACCGAACGAACGCCTACACCTCGCGTCCCATTTAGGCAGTCCCACGGGCAACCGTTGTCAACTGTCACCACACAGGTGAAAATTAACGCCTACACATTATTGCAAGAGTATAAGTACCCAGCCACCCACCGACCTGTCAGTTGACACTGTTGATGAAGGTACACAAAGCATGTTCACAACCAACAGCCATTAGAGAAGTCAGTATCCATATTTTTATTTTCACAAGTAAACTGAATCCCACTTTCCCGGAAAATCCTTCGTGAAAACTTTCCCCCTTATCACACGAAGCGTCATAATCAGACGCGGATGGGTTCATTCAGCTTCGGTTCAGCAACTCGCTCCTACACGCTAAAATTTGTGTACCCAATTTGGGTTCCACTTCGGAACTATACTCATTAGTGGGTGAATTTATTACCCATTTAATCAGTATCTGTTACCTATTAAATAGCAATAATGAGTTACTGATACTCATTAAATGGGAACTATGTTTACCCATTAATGAGTTACGCCACTTTTATTCAAAATGTGTGAAATTTGACTCATTAATGGATACTTTCAAGTTAGCGTATATATTTTGAAAATTTACTCGAAATTAATTGCTAAAATTGACCAATATGCTTTACGCCAATATGAGTTAACGCAATTTATCCAGATTTGTGTTGTATCGAGCTTAGCGTGTGCTGCTACTTCTGAGGCGGAAATCTTCACCACGGAAGTGAGACAGTTCAAATATTTGCCTTCACTTCATCATGCTCTCCCCAACCTTCTCATTTGCTGACTGGGGACGCTTCTTGACTGATGAAAGCTCTCCATGCCATTGGCACACGGGTTTGACCCTGCTTCGAGTGGATCCCATGGGAAAGTGAGAAAATGACACTCCGGAATCGAATCGCCATCAAGACGTGCTCGTGCCGTTTGTTCAGCTCCATTTCAATCCGGCAGTAATAACAATACGGCGCACGTTTCTGAAAGGGTACAGCGGTGATGATGATGATGATGATATTATAAATAACTGTTGGAAATTCTGTGGCGGCAGTGATAATGGTGTTACCCGTCAGCCACCAGAGACACTAGACGTGACAAGTGACGAGAGTGATTGTGTGTGCGTGTTTCATCATCGACAAACAGACATAAACAAAAGCTTTGACGCGGTCCTAGGTGCACACTAGCGCCAAGTGGTGACGGACTCCAGCACTAAGATGACGCAACTTTGACAGTTGTTAAAGTTTCAGAAGCGCAGCATCTGCTTTTGTCTGTGACCGAAAATGTACCCCGCTTTTGGCGGAAGTAATCCCCTTTCAGGATCAGAAGAAGCGGTGCGGGGATTAAGGATTGAATCGAAGACGAACGAATAATTTAGCAAAGTTTGCCGTTCCGTCTCTTCGCTGGGATGCTCCTTCCGAGGAACGCACAATCGATAGGGATTATGGCTTTCCACTTCGGGTCGGCGAAATATGGTTATCGAGCGGTACGAGTTTCACGAAAGTTGGATAATTGATTTTGAAGCTTAACGGAGTTGGCAACTTGTTGGGCGGTGTTTTAAAGTTTGGTTGGTTTAGTGTCTGAAAAGTGCAAATATGTCAACTGGCAGTATAAAAGCAACTCCTTCTTCTGTCAAATGCTTGGAAGTCAAACACTCAAGCACTTAATAAGCAGTGAACTATGATGCCAATTAACTGTGCCGAGTCTTTGTAATGCTGATTGAAATTAATCACAGGAAAGCTTTCAAGAGTTCCATCGCATGCATATCCAAACAACAGCGCACCCGGTGTGAGACATCGGCAATGCTTCCCTGCGAAAGAACCCCCGAAAAAAAGGGACAATACCGGCGGTGGTGGTGCGAGGGCTTCAGGTTATGAATATTTATCGCCATGTTTACACTTATACGGCCGCCACAAGGGATCTCAGCCACCTGAGCCCGAGCTGTGAGTGCATCAATGCAATATGCATGCATGCATATTATTACTTTTCAACCCAGGCACATGTGGTGGTTCAGACTGAAGACTGAGGCGAGGAGAGCGGAGGAGACCTGGATGCCGTTCAAATGAGACAGCATGGCGCGCTCGCTCACTGCTGCTGCCATCGACCTTCCTCCGCAAATCGACAATCCAAAGAGAGGAGGGGGCCCCGGTGTGGTCGATGCATGGGGGACAGGACGACGCAAAACTGGTTCAAGTATGAAATGTTAATAATTAAAAATTTACAGCACTCAAGCTTCATCCTGATCAGCGTCGTTCGTTGGTTGGTTGGTTGGCTGGTTGGTTGGCTGGTTAGACGATGGCATTCATTTGCAGCTTTTTTATGGACGAGCTTTACACCGCTAAAGTGTTAAACGCGGGCTTGGCGTTCCGTAAACACAGGAAAGACGAGAACTTGCTGCTGCACTAAAGTGGAGGAAAAATTGCAGTTTAGTTTATGCAATAAAATTTATTGGCTTTCTCGTTTCCCGTGGATATATAGCTTGTTAAGTTTATGCACGCAGCAACGCATTTTTCCACCCGGAATTGATCACTTAGTCGAATAGTTTTGAGGCGACCTTCTACCGGAGATATGATGAAAATTTTGTAATAAATTGCAGATTGCTTAGACTTTCCTCTTTACTCGGAAATCAAGCAACAGAGCGGTTCCACGCCAAATGACGAATAGATCAGACTGAGTCCTGAGACCTTCTCCAATTTGCATGAAACTTTGCTTTTTATTGACGTAGGATTACGTCTTTCGGAAATTCGGGGTGCAATTAAAAAAAAAAACCAAAATCGACCGCGTTACGAAAAGTGGTCAGGTTTTGACCAGTTATACCTCTGTCAACAGCGGATGGATTTTAATTCTAAACATGCCAATCGATTGGAAATTTTTCAACAAATCTGAACATGTTTTTAATTTTCAATAGGTCATTATTGAAAATTAAACAAATGTCCAATGGTTGCAATGGTGATCAAAATTATCACCGATCATCCGGTCTCGCCGAACGGTGTCTGTTCAATCCCCGTGTGTGGTGAGTGATGGTGTTCGGTCGTCATCAGCAGCAGTGATTTCGGCGCATTTTTCTCCAGTACACAACGAAAGGCTCTCCGCAAGCAGCTAGTTATCAAGGCTGCCCTCAAGAGCCCACGATCAACCGAAGATGGAGGAAGAAACCGCACCGCTACTGATCGGATTCAGTTGCTCGTCGTGAGCCGCTGTGGGCCATCACCCTCGTTCCAAACAACATACAGCTCGCCAGCTTCATCTGTGGTGAACCATCACTACAAAACAGCCCCCAAAGCTCTTTGATAATGTATCCAGCAACCAAACGTTTGTGGTCAAATGCGTAACAGTATTGAAGTGGTAGGGGAAATGGCTCTAATGTTGGCCTATGGATCTAAGATTGGGCCCATCGCTAAAAATATGCTATTTTTCAATTTTATCTAGATAAATGCGTCATTGGGACGGTACTAATGGATATTGAGATCAGCAAAATCACAAACAGAAAATCACGGCGGATTTTATTTTAGCTGATCTTGAGAGTAGCAAAATCACACAGCAGAAAATCAAGGCTGATTTTAACCTTAGCTGATTTTGCGGTCACAGAAACCAGACGAATAACAGTCAAAGTAAAAATCCGACATCCACCGCCATTTTGGAATTTAAGGTGGCGAACCAAAATCCAATATGGCCGCCCCGGACAGGGAATATTCATCTAAACCCATGCAATATTGGTATCTACGGAATGGGCTCGATGAGTGGAAGTGGAAAATTGACATCCGCCGCCATTTTGGAATCCAAGATGGTGAACCAAAATCCAATATGGTGGCCCCCGGACAGGGAATATGCATCTAAATCCATGCAATATGAGTATCTGCGAAAAGGGCTCGATGAGTGGAAGTGGAAAATTGACATCCGCCGCCATTTTAGAATCCAAGATGGCGGACCAAAATCCAATATGGCGGTCTATGGATAGGGAATATGCATCTAAACCCATGCAATATGGGTATCTACGGAATGGGCTCGATGAGTGGAAGTGGAAAATTGACATGTCCGGGGGCCGCCATATTGGATGTTGGTCCACCATCTTGAATTCCAAAATGGCGGCGGATGTCAATTTTCCACTTCCACTTAGTGAGCCCATTCCGTAGATACGCATATTGCATAGGTTTAGAAGAATATTCCCTGTATGGGGGCCGCCATACTGCATTTGAGTCCGCCATCTTCAATTCAAAAATGGCAATGGATGTCGATTTTCTACTTCCACTTATCGAGCCCTTTTCGCAGATACTCATATTGCATGGATTAAGATGCATATTCCCTGTCCGGGGGCCACCATATTGGATTTTGGTCCGTCATCTTGAATTCCAAAATGGCGGCGGATGTCAATTTTCCACTTCCACTTAGGGAGCCCATTCCGTAGATACGCATATTGCATAGGTTTAGAAGAATATTCCCTGTCCGGAGGCCGCCATATTGAATTTTGGTCCACCATCTTGAATTCCAAAATGGCGGCGGATGTCAATTTTTCACTTCCCATCACCGAACTCATTCTGCAGATACCCATATTGCATGGGTTTAGATGAATATTCCCTGTCCGGGGCCGCCATTTTGGATTTAGGTCTGCCATCTTGGATTTCAAAATGGCAGCGGATGTCAATTTTTCGCTTCCCATCATCGAACCCATTCCGCAGATACCCATATTGCATGGGTTTAGATGCATATTCCTTGTCCAGGGCCGCCATATTGGATTTTGGTCCGCCATCTTGGATTCCAAAATGGCGGCGGATGTCAATTTTGCTCTTCCTTTCATCAAGCCCATTCCGTAGATACCCATATTGCATGGGTTTAGATGCATATTCCCTGGTCCAGGGGCCGCCATATTGGATTTTGGTTAGCCATCTAGGGTTGAAATCCACCATTTTAATTTCATCCGGAATGTTGACTTGAATTTCGGAATTGCCCAAACTCTAGAATATCACATATCTTCTAATCCTATGATTTTTGATGATTTTGATCTTGGTTGGTTTTGATGCTGGTTGATTTTGAGAATCGAAAATCACGGCTGATATTGGTCGAAAATCACGTGTGATTTTCGTGGTGATGATAGCTTGTGATATTGGTGCGTGAGATTTTAGGTGATCTTGATCTTGAAAGATTGCTGATTTTGATTTTCTGATCTTGATTTTAGCCAACACTGTTGGTCGCTATTGAAAATTTAGTCGATTGCTGAATTTATGTATCGGCCCAAATTAGGGGCATTTCGGCCGACATTACATCATTTTCCCCTACATAAAAATTCTCGCAATGACCGAACCGAATACCACATGACCCTATTAATTAACCAGAAACACTTCGAATTAAGGTGAAAGTTAATGCTTTTCCGTTGATATTAACTCCACACCCGTTCGAACCATACCCAAATTCAAAAAGTATCAAGCTAAATGGGAAGTATTGAAATTTTGACCATATTCGTAAATACAATATTATTGAATAATCATAATAATTCTACTACTAAAATGATAACTTCAATTCCAAGATTCCAAGTTCAGGGAAGGCCTGCCGAAGGACATGGAAGTCCTGATGAAGTTTAGGGAAGTCTTACCAAATTTCAGGGAAGTCCTGTGGAAGTTCAGGAAAGTCATGCCGAAGTTCAGGGAAGTTCTTCCGAAGTTCTGGGAAGTCCAGCCAATGTTCAGGGAAAGCCTTCCGAACTTCGAGATAGGCCTGCTGATGTCCAGCGAAGTCCTGCCGAAGTTCATAAAAGTTCTACCGAAGTTCAGGAACGTCCTGCTATTTCAATTTTAGGAAATCAGCGAGTCCTGCTTAAGTTCATGGAAGTCATGCCAAAGTTCAGGGAAGTTCTGCCGAAGTTCAGGGAAGTGCTACCAATGTTCAGGGAACGCCTGTCAAACTTCGGGAAAGTCCCGCTGAAGTTCAGGGAAGTCCTGCCGTAGTTCAGGGAAGTCCTTCGGAATTTCAGGGAAGTCCTTCCTAAGTTCAGGGAAGTCCTGCCGAAGTTCAGAGAAGTTCTGCCGAAGTTCAGAGAAGTTCTGCCGAAGTTCAGGGAATTATCTAATTATCTTTAAAAATACCAAGATCAATCAGAATACCTTCATCAAAAAGGTTGAAATTTTCACAGAACATCTTCAAATACTTGTGAAGATCTATCATAAATTTGATTTAAAAATATTTAGTTTAGCAATGGCAAAGATGGATGATTTCTAAAATAGTTCAATTTATCTAGTAATCTTTACAAATATCCAGTTTTATCAGAATTTCTCTATCAAATAGGCTGAATTTTCCACAGAGTTTCATCGAATTAGCTTACGCATACACACACTTGAATTATTTTTATTATTTCACAAATAATGTTCTCAACAATATTTTGAAACGATCTGCGGAAGTCAAATATAACCCTTCATACTAAATACTTGCATAATTGATGAGCAAAGTTAGTTGAACTTGAACTTGAAAAATGGTTTTCAGAAAATTTAAATAATAAATCAATCGTGTAAAAATTGCTAAACATAGCAATTTTAGTTGTTTAATTTTGCACGGAAGACTTTTTCGATTGAGCGTTGCGTTATTTTGTAATAACCGATGAAATTAGTCATTCTGAACCGATCCACTTTCACCTTTTGGTAAGGTTTTCTCCAAGATGCTAGAAAAAGTAAAAACATCTCGAATTTATAAGATTGGTCGCGAATATTTCGCGACTGGAATTTTTTTTAGCAAGAAATTCCTCCAATAAATTTTTGCCTTTTTTATTATCTATTGAAAAATCAAAAAATTCCGTGCATTTTGTGCAAAATGCGTAATTTTGTCATCAAAAAACGAGGCGTTTCCGTGATGATAAAAAAAGGGTTTCCCTAACACAGTCGCCGAATACTTATACAGAGAATGTAATCCTACGTCAAATCTACGGTCGTGTCTTGGATACAACCTCTTATTTTTTCATCTTCCATAGTCAGCTTTAAATATGCATGGCACCACTTCCATGTCCCAGAAATTGTCAAATAGGTCTCGTAGAATGATTCTGAATGGTGATCAGGTCAGCGGATACTTCAAAATTACCACCCTTTGCGTTTGAGTCGAAAGAAATGGAATTTGCTAATAAATTTCAATTTTCATACTTTCCATCTCCCATAGTCATCTTTAAATATTCATGGCATCACTTCCATGTCCCATAAATTGTCAAATGGGTCATGAAGAATGAACCTTAATGATAACCAGGTCAAAGGATACTTCAAAACTACCACCCTTTGCGTCTGAGTGGAAAGAAATGGAATTTTCTTAAGAATTTCAATGATCATATTTTCCATTTCCCATTGTCCGATTAAAATATTCATGGCCTCACTTCCATGTTCCAAGAAATGCCCAAATGAGTCCTTTAAAATGATCCTGAATGATAATCAGGTTTAAAGGATAATTCAAAACTACCACCCTTTGGGTTGGAGTCCAAAGAAATTGAATTTTCATAAGAATTGTCAAATTCATATTTTCCATCTCCCATACTCAGGTTTAAATATTCATGGCATCACTTCCATGTTCCAGGAAATGTCAAATGGGTCCTTGAAAATGATCTTGAATGATAATCAGGTCAAAGCGTACTTCAAAACGACCACCCTTGGCGTTTAAGTTCATTGGAATATTTTATTCCATATAACTTGAAGATAGCTTTAGCGTCTTCCTTGTTTGGATGATAAATGAAGAATGGGATACTGAGTTCATGTTCATGAGTTACCTTAAATTTGTGTGCATTTGGATATTTGGCATGACTTTTTGTGTTCTTATCCAGGGGGCAAGCCAATCTGCCACATTGTGCTAACACCCACAGAAACACACTTCGGCACACTTCAAACATCATTCCGCCGCAAGATATGATTGTTTTAAATCAATTCTGGCACCACTGCAATAATGTTGTTATTTTATTGCTTTGAAAGAAAAACGAGCAAAAAACCGTCGTACCGTCCTTCCGGGAAAGGAAAGCATTCTGCATATGGATTGAACACCTCCAATCCAAATAAAATTAATTAACCACTTTATTCGAGCACTTAAAATGACGTTTACTACCACTCGAACTTTGAAATAAAACATTATTTTGAGATTTTTTCTTCTAGAACCTCGAGAGAAGTAGCCAACATTTGTGCGTTTCATAAAAAATATAAATTATTTGGTCCAGTTTTGTGAAATCGCTGGTAGAAAGTCACGACAAAACTGCTTGACAAAGTGGTCAATTACGAAGAAAATAAGCATCAGGAGGAACAGATGCAAAAAAGGCATATATGCCTTAAAAACCAAGACAAACGCGACGGAACGGTTTCTGATTGAAAATCCGAGGTTCTCACCAGCAGCAGACCAATCACGGGCCCACCAATTAATTGCAAAATGGCACCCATTGCTCATTCGTCTTCCTCTTGCAGCGAGGAGGGTCAATGCTCGTGTCATGGACTAATCTGCACACAAACAACAGTAACGCAACGGTGTCACAGGGCATTTGGCATTTTCAGTGTTATGTTATGGTTGAGGATATGGTTGCCAGTAAATATATTTTTGCGGTTGAAGTTTCGAAAGCTCGTTCAACACGATGCAACACCCAGCAACACTTTCCGACACCCAAAAACACATATGAAACACAAGAAGCACAGACAAAGGTGGCCGAGTGACTTACCCCTTGTTCTAATCTGCAAAATAGTGTCATTTTACTCATCTATCTTCAGAATCGT
Organism: Ochlerotatus camptorhynchus; assembly: GCF_037179485.1. Classification (NCBI taxonomy): domain Eukaryota; kingdom Metazoa; phylum Arthropoda; class Insecta; order Diptera; family Culicidae; genus Ochlerotatus; species Ochlerotatus camptorhynchus. The sequence goes on from NW_027040553.1 coordinate 2,252,100, forward strand.
CATCAATCCTCTTTCTATTTACTCAGCGTGTGCGCAGCTAACCATGCCAAAGAAAATCTTTCCTGCATCGTAAATAAAGGGTGTCCCACATCAAATTACATCGCGGAAAAAAACGCTGTAGAAAATTACCCATTGGGTATTTTCTCTTGAAAATTTGGGTAGAAGTAGTTTGGAGTGTATTGTTTACACTGTATTTTATCGCTGTCAGTTTTTCGGACGTTGGAAAAAATGGCGTCACCCGAAAAGCAACGTCGCGAATTGATTTTGCGCAAGCACCTGGAAAATCCTAAACTCTCTCATCGAGACATCGGAAAACAACTCGGAATCGTGCAGTCAACGGTGAGTCGTGTGATTAAACGTTACCACGAAACTTTGAGCATCGAACGGAAGGAGAAATGTGGTCAGAATGGATGTTCTATTAGCGATCAGGATAACAAGCGTGTCCTGAAAGCGTGTAAGCGGAATCCCAATGCTTCGGTCAGGGATGTGACAAAAAGTTGAATGCGTCCAAGTCTTTCGTTCAGAGAGCCAAGGACCGGGAGGGACTGCGTACGTTCAAAGTGCAGAAGGCTCCAAATCGTGACGAACGGCAAAATACGGTGGGAAAGTCACTGTACACCCAGATGCTGACTAAGCCTCATTGTCCCATCATGGATGATGAGACTTACGTCAAGGCGGACTTCCGGCAGCTTCCGAGGCTACTGTTCTCCACCGCCCAGCACAAGTTTGATGTTCCGGAGGAAGCAAGGAAGCAGAAACTTTCAAAGTTTGCCAAGAAATACATGATTTGGCAAGCGATCTGCTCATGTGGCAAACGGAGTGTGCCGTTCGTGACTACCGGGACTGTAAACGGGAAGATCTACCTCAAGGAGTGTCTACAGAAGCGTCTGCTTGCTCTGTTGAAGCAACACGAAGGCCCTACGATCTTCTGGCCGGATCTAGCTTCGTGCCACTATTCAAGTGTTGTCCTGGAGTGGCCCATCGCAAAATACTGAGCTTTTAAGCGCCTCAGTCAAACATTCTGTGTCATCGAAGAAACTCGCCAAACATCCCTCTCCCTCCCCCAAGGTATTTGCGTGGTTTATGAACAGCCCCTAACCTACTTTCGTTGTCGTGAGTTCGTAGATAATTTCGTTTAAATTATTTTCCCATTGTGAACATTTCGAACTCTACAGCAAACATTGCTGAAACGGTTTTTTCCCGATGGAAACATGACTTTTAAATATTTTTACTCTCATTAAACAAGATTTCCGGGAGACAGGAAGTGCCCCGACGGGAATTAACCGATCGTAATAAAAATATTTCCGCAGCACGTTAAAACCAAATCGAACAAAAAAGGTCCCCACTGTTATGTTGTAAAAGAACGCGCGACACGAGACAAGCAGAAAAATGTCCATGTTCGGCATTTACATACTTGCTCTCATTACAATGCGGTTGAAAAAAAAAAAAAAACAAAATAACCACCGACCGCTAGCTGCCAGAGGCCCGCCGCCAGTCGTTGAAATCAATATGAAGGAGAAAAGAACCAGTTGGAAAATTGCACAAAAACAAGCGAAATTACATACAAAGTTCGATGTCGATATTTCCTGACAGCCACCCGTCCGTCATCCGATCGGAGCAGAGTCGCTGCAGCAGCGCTATATCTATATTGGTTTGACCTCGTTTCGAAGAGGCCTTGGTGCTTGATGCAGTTCTGTTCTGTTTCATGGTGGCAGACCGAGTTTCGCTCCGGGGAGAAATCAATCAATCCACTGCCTGCCTCTGTTGGTATACATACATACATATATACCTACCCTAGGCTATCGATACTCGGAACACGTTAAAAGGACCTGCGAGAGGCCGGCATTGTTGCAGCCGCGAAAAATCTGCACTGCTGTTTGCAATAGAATATCAAGCAAATCTCACGGGGACAGTTAGTTTGCCAGTCGTCCGCTCAATTGCACACAGCGGCCCGGAGTTGAAAAGTGCACCGATGCATGATTAACATCTGCGAAAACGATTCGGAACTGACATTTATAATCACTTGTCAATCAATTTGCATAAATCGAGGAGGTACGGTGTGATCGTTTCCCTCGCTCTTCCTCACGCACAATGCTCAGTTTGGCAAAACTCCCATTCCAAAGCGGTTTTGTACGAGTGCACTCGAACTCGAACTGACCCCCTCCCCTCCTAATATGGCAAAGCAAATAGTAGTCCCTCGATAGATTGAGGCGCGCGCGCATCGCTAATTGGACGGAATTGCCATCAATCTGTGAGAGGATTGATTCGATTATGAGCCAATTTGAAAGTCAAATTTGATCAGCTGCTTGGCTGAACTTGGGGCATGGATTCGCTGTCTCTGCCCCTCGTGACTCTCGTGACTATTACGGCGGCAATTTGCAACTGATTAGTTTTGCGAATGTGTGTCTGTGCGCTTGGTAGCCAGCAGTAGCTGAGGGGTGTGTTGTACGTTGACCCGGTGTAAAGTACCTTAAAGAGCTTTGGTATATGTGCGTTGGACCCGAGCACAGTGGTGCCAATGATAAAGCTTGAGTCATATGGATGCAAAAAAAACGGATGTATCTCGGAACCATCTTAATGAAATAAAAATGTTTAGTACTCAAAATGTAGGTCAGGGCAGTTGGGTGGATTGATGCCCTTTTCGAAGAAATCTACCCCGTTGTCTCGATACCACTGTAGAACTTCTCCTCTGTAGTGGCAACGTGCCAAATCAGACAAAAACTTTACAGGTCCATTGTGAGCCTTCAGGCACTCCTACTTGTACCTTTTGAAGACCTGGATCGAAGAGTGCTGTGCTCGTAGATGCTTGCGAAAAATTTTCATACCGTCATTTTTTTGGATTTTGCGTTGTTCCGGATTTTTTTAAACAGTAATGTGATATTGGTGACGAACGGATACTTGAATTTCCTGAATCGAGTTCCACAGTGTGTGGATTGTGTTGGACAGCCGGGATATTTCGTGCAAGCTCTGCCACAAACCGGATTACCCTATGAAGCGAATTGTCTGCAATTGCGACTTCCCCTCTTACACATCAAGCCAGCTTGTTGGGTTCACATGGCCAGAATTGGTGAGTTCGTTCCATTTTGTCCTTTATAATATTTTCATACTTAATTTCCGAGTACTGGTACTAATACTAGTGATAGGGGAATTTACGTATTCTCGGCAATCTAAACAGCGTCCTCACTTCTTTTAGCATTTTCTTAATCTCACGCACACATATGGCGTGTTTGTTTGTATAAATTTACCTGCTGTTTGCTTCTCTATCCATTCCATCGCATCCAGAATTGTTCAAAACTGTTAGAAAACGTTTTTTCAACGCTCCAAACTACTCAGGTGAGTGTGATTATTGTCGGCAGCCCATTTTTCTTCGGCAACCTTTCTATTTGAATTTATCGGTAACTCAAAATCATCCGCATTTTGTAGTGCATATATTTCATTTAAAAAAAAATCTGTTATAACAGGATTGCCCAGTAGTAAAAATTTAATCAGATTGCTGAAAAACTAAGGAATCGTTTGAATACATTCAGCAAAGTGATGGGAAAACACAGTGAAATTAACGTTGATATTTTGTTTGCCGAAAACAGTCAATTCGTGCCGAAGCCGACATTTATCCTACTATACACATTTCCAACTCATTAAATGTGCCTCAAACAATTAACATACAGCTTGATTAGGGTATATAATTGTACCAACTGCAAAAGACTGGGACACTCGGCCAGCCATTGCGGCAACAAAACTCGTTGTGGCAAATGTGGTGAAAACCACAAAGAGGATTCTTGCCACAAAGAATCAGTAAAATGCGCATATTGTGGCGAGAATCCTCACCCCTTGCAGGAGTGCCCGATGTACAAACAGCACTCCGATAAAGTGCAGCGTTCAATCTCTGGACGCTCCAAGCAGTCATATGCACAAATGGTGAAGGCTGCATCAGCCGTCCAAGATGAAAATCAATTTTCGATTTTGTCAGCTGAAGAGTCGGACTCTGACTCATCCGATGAGGGTGACTCTACGGTGGTACACGCACCTTTGAAAACGAACGGGTCCTCAAAACAAAAATGCTCCTCCCCGAAAGTGTGCCGTAAGAAAACTAAAGTCACTCCCAGAGGATTGCAAAATTCCCAGGGTAATGGGGATGAAAAAATTAAATCGAAGGCTCCCACTGCTCCACTTCCTGGCTGCAGTAAGGATTTTCCGCCATTACCCAACAAAGATAAGAAAAACAAAAAAGCTGCTCCTCAAACTTCTCAAAAGAAATCCAAGTCCATACGAGGTTTGCTAGCTGTTTCGGACATTGTGGAATTCATATTAAATATGTTCAACATACAAGACCCTCTTAGAAGCTTAGTTTCTGCCTTGCTTCCAACACTAGAATCATATCTTAAGCAATTGACTGTTTCATGGCCCCTCCTTGCATCAATCATATCTTTCGATGGATAATTCGTCGAACGAGGTTGAAGATATGATCACTGTGCTACAGTGGATCTGCCGTAGTCTAGTGCCTAAACTAGACTCGTTCAAATTTTTACTTCACAATTCTGATTGTGATATATTTGCTCTCTGTGAAACATGGCTTTCTTCCGATAAAGAACTCAACTTCCACGATTTTAACATTATTCGCCTGGATAGAGACGATTCTTATGGAGGAGTACTTTTAGGGATCAAAAAGTGCTACCCTTTCTACAAAATGTGAAGAACAAAAATCTTTGCATAGCTTCAGTTTATGTTCCACCAAGAACCTCCATTAGCCGTAGTCAACTCTGAAATCTTGTTTCGATTCTTCCATCTCCAGTATTAATTCTGGGTTATATGAACTCCCATGGTACGGGGTGGGGCGATCTATATGACGACAATAGAGCGGCTATTTTTTACGATTTATGCGACGATTTCAACTTGAATATTTTAAACACTGGTGAAGCGACACGTATAGCAAAACCTCCGGCTCGAGAAAGCCGACTCGACCTATCTTTGTGTTCAAGATCGCTATCATTGGATTGTCTGTGGAAGGTTATCAATGATCCCCATGGTAGCGATCATTTGCCAATCATCATTTCAATTAAGTGTGCCCCTCACTCTGTAGAACCATCTCGAGTTCTATTTGATCTTACAAGGAACATAGATTGGCATAAATATGCAACGGCGGTGACAATCGGTGCCGAATAAATAAATACGCATCCACCATTGGAAGAATATCGATTCCTCGCCGATTTGATATATAAAAGCTCACTGGAAGCACAAAAAAGAAAAGTTCCAAGTGCGCCCTTCAAAAGGAGACCAGCCACACCTGGATGGGGACGAAGAATGCACAAAATTGTATGTAGAAAAATCTGATGCTTTCAAAGCTTTTCGTAGACACAAAACCTCCACATACTTCGAGGAATATTCAAAGCTTGAGACAAAGCTGAAACAATTAGTCAAAGAAAAGAAACGCGGTTATTGGCGCAATTTCGTCGAGGGACTCTCACGAGAAACCTCAATGAACACCTTGTGGAGGGTGGCTCGGAACATGCGTAACCGCTCATCTTCTAATGAGAGTGAAGAATACTCCACCCGATGGATATTCGATTTCGCTAAAAAGGTCTGTCCGGACTCAGTTCCAGCACAAAATATTCTTCGAGAAGCGTCTCCTAGCGGCGGCTCTCTGGATAGACCATTCTCAATGCTGGATTTCTCTATGGCTCTTCTTTCATCGAACAACTCCTCACCGGGAAGCGATATGATTAAATTCAATCTTCTGAAAAATCTCCCAGATATCGCTAAAAGACGCTTGCTAGACTTATTCAATTCCTTACTAGAAAACAACATTATACCGCCTGAATGGAGACAGGTCAAAGTAATAGCCATTCGAAAACCTGGCAAACCAGCGTCTGACCATAACTCATACCGCCCGATTGCGATGCTTTCGTGCATTAGGAAATTGTTCGAGAAAATGATCCTTCGGAGACTCGATCACTGGGTCGAATCAAATAACTTGCTATCAAATACACAGTTTGGGTTCCGCAAGAGCAAAGGAACAAACGATTGTCTAGCGCTGCTTTCCACAGATATTCAACTGGTCTTTGCACACAAGGAGCAATTGGCTTCAGTATTCTTGGACATTAAGGGGGCTTTTGATTCAGTTTCCATTGAAATTCTGTCAGAGAATCTGCACAGATGTGGACTTTCCGGAATTTTAAATAATTTCTTGTACAATTTGTTGTCAGAAAAGCAAATGAACTTTTCCCTTGGACAACTGACAACTTCCAGAATTAGCTACATGGGCCTGCCCCAAGGCTCATGTCTCAGCCCTCTTCTTTATAACTTTTATGTCAAAGATATCGACAACTGTTTGGCAGAACAATGCACGCTAAGACAACTTGCAGATGACGGTGTGGTTTCCGTAAGAGGTCCACATGCCGTGGACTTGCAAGGACCATTGCAATGTTCCTTAGATAACTTGTCTTCTTGGGCTAGGAATCTAGGGATCGAATTCTCGCCGCAGAAAACTGAACTGGTAGTGTTTACTCGAAAGCGGTACCCAGCCCAAATGCAGCTTAATCTTTTGGGCAGAAACATTACCCAATCATTGTCTTTCAAGTACCTTGGGGTCTGGTTTGATTCAAAGTGCACTTGGAATGCCCATATTACGTATTTGAAGCAAAAATGTCAGCAGAGGATCAACTTTCTCCGTTCAATTTGCGGCACATGGTGGGGTGCTCATCCGGGAGACCTCATAACGCTTTATAAAACAACAATTCTCTCTGTTCTAGAGTACGGCTCTTTCTGCTTTCTCTCGGCAAGAAAAAGTCACCTAATAAAATTGGAACGAATTCAATATCGTTGTCTGCGTATTGCTCTAGGCTGTATGCACTCAACGCATAACATGAGTCTCGAGGTTCTGGCAGGAGTAACACCCCTCCAGAACCGTTTCTGGGAGCTCTCTCTCAGAATACTAATCAAATGCGGAGTGATGAACACACTTATAATTGCTAATTTTGAAGAAATTCTTGGGCTGAACACACAATCTCGATTTATGAGAATCTACCACCACTACATATCGTCAGATATGTGTCTTCCTTGTTACACTCCAGACCGTGCTCACTTCACCAATCGCAGTTCCTCAATAGAATATGATCTGACCATGAAACAAGCAACTCATGGGATTCCAGATCAACTTCGAACTGTTATTATCCCGCGTATTTTTACTGAAAAGTACCAACAAGTCAATTGCATGAAAAGATATTTTACAGACGGGTCCCGTCTCAATGGATCCACTGGCTTCGGTGTCTTCAATGAAAACTCTAGCGCCTTCCGCAAACTTCAGGAACCTTGTTCCGTTTTTGTTGCTGAGCTGCCGGAAACCATTTCGCATTGGGGATGATTTCCAACATGCCCGCAGACCATTACTTCATCTTCACCGATAGTCTCAGTTCAATTGAGGCTATTCGGTCGATGAAACAAGGTAGGCACTCATCTTATTTCCTTTCAAAGGTAAGGGAGCAGATGAGTGTACTGGTCGAAAGATCATATATGATTACCTCTGTATGGGTCCCCTCACATTGCTTAATCCCAGGCAATGAGAAGGCGGACACTCTCGCAAAGGTGGGCGCGCAGGAAGGCGCATTTTATGACAGGCAAATTTCACACGATGAATTTTCCATTTAGTGCGTCAGAGTACCCTTTCGAGTTGGCAAACCGATTGGGACAATGGAAATCTTGGACGGTGGTTACATTCAATTATTCCTAATGTTTCTTCGAGAGCGTGGTTTAAAGGCTTGGGCTTAAGTCGTGACTTTATTCGCGTGATGAGTAGACTTATGTCCAACCACTACTCGCTAGATGCGCATCTCAATAGAATAAACCTCGTGGACAGCAACTTATGTCGGTGTGGAAACGGTTACGACGACATCGATCACGCAGTTTGGCAATGTACGGATAATGACGCCGCCAGAGAGCGACTTTTGAATACCCTCGAGGCCCAAGGAAGACAACCCTATATCCCTATCAGAGACGTGTTGGGTACCCGCGATCTCTGCTATATGCAGTCGATTTATGTGTTTCTGCAAATGTCTAGTATAAGAATTTAATTCGTTTGTCTTTTGTATCTCTTTATTAGTTTTTGTTTGTCTTGTCCCCCGTCTCGATGAGCCTCATCGTCGCCCACTGGTCACCATAGCCGGTCGAACTCCAGACGAATCTAGAACCACACTACCGTTCATACTGGCGACAACGCTCTGATGAGGCAACGATACCCTACTCCCAAGCTCCTCCCCTTTTCCTATCCTTCGACAATGTGCCCCTCTAACCTCGAGTAAGCCGCGAGTATCCGGCCCAACTCCTACTAGACATAGAATTAAGTGGATTATGTTACAAACAAAGAACAATGAATTATCGGCTCCGTAAAGCTAACGCGATTGAGCCTTACAAATAAACGATAAAAAAAAAAGCTTGATTGAAAGTTCCAGTACATTATTAATGATATTAATGAGCGGGGCTTATCGTAAACGAAAATAGCTTCAGGATGCTTGCGTTTTTGAAATGGGCATTTGGAGTTGCGATAGAGCTGTCACCTTCTAACTCCCGGATTTATGCTTCTTGCAATGATTTATATAAAAGATGGTTGCAGGAGGATTCTATCCATAATGTCACTGCCAGTCAGATACACATTTTGGAATCCACAGCCTTGTTTGTCACGAAAACTTGGGTTTTTTGTCCGCAGCTGCAAATACCTTGCCAGATCAAGCTTTTTTTGAATTTGAACTTGCTAGGGACATCACCTCGACCAGTGGTTAATAGAACTTATGTCCGGTCAGCTGCCCACATACGTTTCGTCGTCCATGAGGATGTATCCTTCGTACTTTGTAAGAACCTCATTGTTCAACTTCTGGGCACGTTTTTTGGCCACTAGATTCTGCTTCGGTGTCCTGTTTGGTTCGCTTACTAGCCCGAAAAGATCGAAATCCTTCTCGCTGACGAATCCTTCTGACGATGCTTTGGCTGGCATTGAATTTCTTGGCGATATCTGAGTTCGCTTTGAGAATCGTTCGAGAACGGTTGTGTGTTTTTGCTTCGCTGCGTGCTTTTATTTTATTTATTTTTTGAGCTCGGGCTGCTTTGTGCTGGCGGGTAGTTTTTCGGTGCTCGCATTTCTAATAGTTTTGTGTCCCGGGTGCGATAAGTCGATTTGGAATGGTTTGTGCTGATGTACCCCCCCCCCCCCCTGTTGCTTAGGTGCCTGGTCTGCTTTCACGCTTCCGACACTTGCAAAACAAACTATCAAACTTGAGTACCAAACTAAAATGTCATATGACAGGCTCTGTCATACGACACTGTCGCCGAAGACCGTCACGAATGAATGTATTTTAATTTTTCTCATAATAAGAGCTGCTGATGTTGTGCTTGTGTGAATTCTGAATATAGCAAGCAACGATGTCCTAGTAATAACATATCTGATCAGAAATGCTTTAATTTACACCAAAACGAGGAATTAGAACGAAATCACACATGTCATATGATAGTTGAAAGTTGGGTCAACTTGTAGCTGCAAAACTAAGCTAACAAAGTGAATATATTACTCATTTGATGGCTTCTACACAACCAACCACTCTTGCTGAATAACATAAACCTCAAAAGTGCTTTTCAACAACTAAACAACCTGTACTCAGCTTATAAACTGTGTTAGAGCAACTTCGGAAGCATTTTCACAGTCAACTAGGTTTATTTTTAGACGCGTGCAGTTTTACAGCTTTTACTCTGTTCTTTTATAACTAGTCGAGAAAAGTGATTCATGTGTACTATTATAAAGCCTCTACTCAGCGATTTTGTTGTAGAAGGGCATGTTGATTTGTTTACATAAGTTCAAAGTGTTGGCGTAGCCCAGTTGGTAGTGTCAAGGTTTGCCAATGAGGTCGTCTCGAGTTCGATTCCAGGTTCCGGTGCAGGGTAAACAATTTGGTGATGATTTGTTAACACATTTCGATTAATTTGATTCACAGCAAAATAAACTCTATAAATTCCTTCATAAAAAAGCGTAAACAGTATTTAATCCGGCTTCAAGAGAAAGGTTGAATAAGCGCCTTTCAAGTTCACACACAGCTAAACAGCAGGATAACAGCTGTATAGGAGCGTTAATGGATATGCAATAAGAGCTTCACGACTGTTCCAACAGCCATAAGTAGCTGACTAAGTTCGCCAGATTTGCTTATATAGAGGTTGAGTAAAGGTTTCCTCATATCGTATAACGTTTGAATACAGCTTGAGACTGTATAAATAAAATGAGTAAAGCGTTTACATTGTGAAAATTGTTAGTTGGGCGCGCCTTTGGAGGGTGTTTCAACACTCCGAAGGGTATAAATAGCGGGACCTTTCAATTAGAATCGATTCCTTGCGATAAAGGCAAGAATGACAACTGTATCAAAACCGAATACTTCATCATTTCTCAATAGTGATGGAGTAATACGACATGCACTAAACTAAGGACCCGGGATATACTACAATAGATCAAATTACTGGTCGCAGTGGTTTTATGTCCCGAACAGAGGAAAAAAAATCCAAATGCTCTTGCACTTGACTTAGTCTATCATGCGGCACTACGAATCGAAGTGATTTATCATTGATTTTCAAGTGATTTGCGTATAGAGACAAAGTGATTTGTCGTTGAAAATATGTACTGTATAACACCTTTAAATGATTATCATTTGAATTGGCACCACTGTTTTTATCCATTTTGACTTCATTTTTTGTTGACTTTCCATCTTCGCGAGTAATGTTTGGCATGTGCATGTTTGACATTTGCTTCCAAAAGCAAAACTAATCAAATTCAATGGATGAAAACAGTCGCGCCTATTTAAATGATAATCATTTTGATTTAAAGGTGCTATACAGTACATATTTTTCAACGACAAATCACTTTGTTTCAAAACGCAAATAACTTGAAAATCAATGATAAATCACTTCGATTCGTAGTGCCGCATAAAAGACTGAGTCCCCAAGTAACAAATCTAGAGCTGCTTGGTTATATTCAAAATTTATAAAGGTTTTATTGCAGCTGCCACCATTACCTACAGCTTTATGACGGTTATATACAATGCAAGTCATGTAACATTCTTATAGCTATCTACAAAACCCCTATAAAGCTTATAAAAAAACCAGCTGATGCTTTTTCTTCACTTATGAAAGGTTTTATGATTGCCTTGAAGTATAAAAAACAACAATATGAATTGTCCTCATAAAACCCAAAAACAAATCCTTATATTGCTATATAAGTGAGCGCAATAAAACTAGTTGGCCATGAAACGGTCATTTTAAAACAATTATAAGCATTCAGTTGCAACTTGTCAGAAGTTTAAATGGGCGGATTATTTTTTCAACATAGAAAAGATTCAAACTTTCCGGTTTTTCCAAGCGAACCGCAACGAAAATCAACAAAATTGTTAGCATGAGCCCGTTTATTTGCTACAGTCAGCCGCAATCCTTCGTGAGCCATTCTGAACTATCTTCACTTCGAATGGACACCCCTAATAAACGGGTACCATACACTAACAATATCATAGATAGTATGAGCATACCACATAAAGTTGGGATGATATCTCGAATTGGCGGTTAGGCGCTTCTTATGGTTATTGTTTATGCGGGACATTGCTACACCAAAAATGACTCCTGAAGAGGAAATATATAATTATCTGGAGTCGGAGGATGATAGCCGTGAAGTGCTCGAAATAAAATCATGCATTATGCTTTTCTGATCTGCTTTCATCCAATGTAAGCATTAGACATTTTAAGAAATTGCACTTGGTGTTTTTCTTGCCTGCTGTCCTCTGTCGCCATATTGTCATTATGAAAATGCCGTTAGCCTTGGAATAAAATCGAAGATATTTCAATAAAATAATGGCTCAATTAGAGATCCAAAATGATTTCCAGTGTGCATTGGTGTGAATTTATATATTGAGATCTATCATATTATCCCAATATACACGACGAAATTTCAAGCGCATATGTTTCTTTAAGATTTTTATTAATGTCGCCATGAAACAAAATTGATTGCATGGTGATCTTGACACAAACACTCAAACCTATTTTTACAGCTAAAGATTTCCATAAAGAAAAAAAAAGTTTCAGCAGAACAGAACAACAATAAGCTAATTTATGGCATTTGCTTTGAAGCAATAACAATTAAATTGGATTTATAACTGATTTTCTCCAAAGCGTAATAAAACTGCTTGGATACAATATTACTCTTAAAAAGGCTATGAGAACCTTTTGTAGAGTAAGGGGCTTTCTTACAAAAGGTTTTAAGACAGCTTTATTGTGATTCTCAAACATGCTTTATAAACCTTATCTAGAGTGGTCTACTAAGCTGGAAGACGATCTTATAGCGGTTATCAAAAGGTTGTGCTTGAGCTATTAATTTTATTGACGGTTTTATAAAATTGATCTCAACAACCACTAATAGAGTGCCTTTACTCATTAAATTAAATTGTGTTTACCGTAATTTTTTTTTCAAACGGAGGATGCAGGCGCTTGGTTATTTGTCCCTTGTTGATATAAAAACTTTCTAATAAATTTCATGTGCACTTCTGAGTGGATCTGTTTATTTGGAGTTTCTCATGGAAATTCGTCAATTAAAATGTGTGGAATTTTGTGAGTGTAGCATTTGTATATTTTCGGCGAAAGCTGACTTGTCGTCAAGGTAAAGCAATCGTTAATATTTGACAACTCGCAAGCTTCCCTTAGCTACCGAGTATTCAGCATCTGATGTAATTACCGAAACGATCGCCTGGTAGTTTACATTTGACTACGGAAAAAATAATTACTTACTCGTGAGTATTTTCTACCCAAAATTAAGTTCAATTGACTCAAATTTGAGAATATCTCATATACTCACTAGTAGCTTATTGAACGATAGTCATGAGAAAATCGAATCTCTCGTTCCGTTTTTGGCAACAACAAAAAGTGAGAGTGGGATGCAAAACTCAAAATAACCCAAAATTAAGTAAAAAGAACTTAAATCCAGGGTAATTTTTTCCCTGTGCAGTGCTCAGCTGTTCTAATCGAATCTCGTCAAAAAATAAACCGAGTTCGGTAAAAAAATTAAGTGTGTAGGAAGATGCAATTCCCACTAGCGTTAGCGTTAGCGTTAGCGTTAGCGTTAGCGTTGTTATGATATACTTCGTAGATTGGATACTAGCGACACTCACGTCTCTTCTGAAATACTCAGTTAGACTACTTTCAGGAATAATGCTGGGGAGTAAACATTGGTTCCAATCTAAACAAGAGTAACAGAAGCATGACTGTCGCTATTCCCGGCCACGTCCATCTTTACCATAACTAGGGATAGGGAAGGAAATGTTGATGTAGTACTTACTTAACGAGAGGCCACCGACTTAGCGACACCCTCATAAGTGCTACGGAGTTGGAGGGTTGGGTAGGGTATTCGCTTAGGATTCACCTCAAGTTGGCGATGCAACCAAAATTATGTATTGTTTATTTGTTGTTTATTTAATCTCTCGATAGCCGGCTATCGAAAGAACATATTCATTTTGTTTAGTGATCATGAATTTTAAGAGTCATGACGGAGAGCTTGGGATTAAACCCATGATTTTCTGCTCAGCAATCAAAAACGATCCCTCCAGGGTCATCGAGCATCTCAGAACCATAACGCTTCGCGACAATACAGGACTACGTTTTCGCTTGATATGCAAATAGTTTCCGAGGTTAATGTTCAATATCAAATATACAAATGATGATTCATTGTGCTGTGGAAGAGCTTGGGGTTAAATCCATGATTTTCTGCTCAGTAAGCAAAATCGATCCGTCCAGGGTCATCGAGCATCTCATAATCCGCAGCGCTTCGCGTCAAAGTACGAATATATGGATGAACTATCTATTATTGAATAACTATTATTTACGATGATTACATGAAAGAAATAAAATATAAACTACAAACAAAACGTGACTACTTAAATCTCAAAAATATATTCTTACAAATATATTTCACGCAACCAGGAATCTCAAAACCATTAGACGTTATAATGATACTCTGCACATATTAGACACAAGAAGAGGCCAAAAAGCAAGCGTCCGACACACAAAACCAAATCCACTTGCAGTCACAATCAACGATTCTACGAATCGCGAGCGCTCACGAATCATAAAACCGCCGACTGCGGCACTCTGAAATGGAAATTGACAGGCTCTATGGGTCAAACACCAGCCCTCCAATCTCCTTTGGCATCCAACAACACAAATCTCCACTACAACATCTAACAAATTCAAAACTCCGAAAATCTGCCTATCTTTCTATTGGACCTGTGCACAGGACATGCGTTAGCTCGACAAATTACAGCATGAACGTGACTCTTTGAAAAGATGTCCAAGACAAAATTGTAGAAAACTGATAGATGGTATCGAAACAAGTAAACAAATAACCTGGAACGAACTCACCAAATGAACGATGGTTTGCAAGTGAAGCCAATACTTGAAAGACTGTTGCATCTCTTAATTCTAGCTAAACATTTCATAACATTCCTTCGGATCTTCATATAAGCTCTTGCACCTGCTTCCAATCAGAATCATCGATTATGATAAACGAAAACACTTTGGAATGCGTTTCCAACCGATCACTTTCACTTTCTTGCACTAAAATTAGAAAAGGCCAAGAAAAAATAAAACCGTAAATTTGACACTCGGAAATTTTTCATAGGAAGATGCAATTCCCACTAAACGCCAAAATTGCATTCAATCTCCCTCTGATGGCAACTCATTTCAAGCTGAACATCGCATTAGCTTCTAAGTAACATTCACAGATTCTCTTCGTCATTTTTCTTTTTGCATCCTCACGTCCATGTTAAGACATTCCCAGCTATTTTCAGCACACAAATCGATGAAAGAAGCTATTATCTATCTTCCAATATGACAAACATGACAATAAATGGTTCTATACCCAAGTTATTAACGAAATGAAAATGTCCTACACTGAACGAAAACACCCGCAATACATCGACTGATTATTGTATTGCTCGAGCCCTTTTACAATATGCGTTCGAATTTCGGATGATTTCCTTATGGTTGAATTCGTCATCAGCTGATGAGCATCCGTATGACTGTCCTCCAAATAAAGGATGATATTTATTTGAAAATTGGCTGTAAAACAACAGGATGACTTGGAAATGCTTTAGATTAGAATATTAATTCAATTGTTTATATTTCCATATTGATTAGCCATGAACAGCCAACCTTCATGGATATAAAAATTTATTGTTGGTAGAGGAAACCTCCTCCACCACGAAATAGACAATTTACGGTTTCCACGCTTTATGGGGTGTTTACATCTGTGCGGATTTACTCGCGCTAGTGTACTCGCCAACTAGCACGAATTGCAGTTGCTCCTGAAATTTCATACTGGTACACGCTGATGCCCTGTTTACATTATGCTGGTGAGCGTTTTTGCTAGCAGCGAGCTCATTAGCTTAAGTGTAAACACCACATTACCAATGTTCGTACCACCTCTGATAGCGATGGTTATGCTTCCACCTCGTTTGTCTTCTAAGAGCAGCAAATGACGTTCGATAGAATTATTTACATCATTGATTTGAATGATTTGCGTTAAGGGGCTGAACCAATACCAAACGAATTTCAATTTAAGATGACTATCATTCTTCAGAGAGCATTACGCATTCAAACTGAAGACCTATCCCTTTTCATAACAATGTTCATCCTGAATTCAAGTGGAAAATCATCTAACTTCAAAACAACCGTCATTCGGTTGCAGCTATCATTCGAAAAGGCGATTTAGATGTTTCGATTTGAATGGTCTGAGGTTTCATTCAAACAGAGGACGGTGGTTTGGTACAGTGTATTAGTACGGCTCTGATGACTTGTTTTCAGAAAACGTTATTTTTGGAATAAAACCCTGCTGAATTTCATTTAATTTTTGATAATTTTATTCTCGAAAGTAATTCCTCACAGCATTTTTTTGTTTCTTATCTTGAGATTGGCGTATGCCTGAATGTAGCATCGAAATCTCGTGAGAAATCGCTGGACGACAAGTCAATCTCAAATGCCGATCCCTCCCCACAGAAAAAGCGCTGTCACAATTGAGATAACCCCAAACCGATAGGAGACGCCTTAATGCGGCACACAAATGACACAAAATTATGAAAGGCCGTCCACTGAAAGCGATGGGAAATGGATCCGTGTGATATCCCACTTCCATCCATATTTCCTGCCATTCAATTTCTTGGCAGCCACGTCGATTTGGAAACCCAATTTCACCTTCACAATGGCCAGCCCATTTGGGCCCAAAACGTCTCGTGGGCGCAAAATGGGGGTCGTCATCGTGGGAAAATCGCCCCATAATTGACACCTGCTGCTGCTGCTGACGGCAAAACAATCCGACAGAAAGCAAAGACCATATCTAATCCTGTACAATGATCGTAAAAGCAGCAGCGAAAGTCCCCCCCCCGAACGATGGATATCTGAGTTCCATGCGATAAATGAAATTTGTGGCTTTTGCGAGACATCTGTTCCGTCCGAATTGAATGGGACGACGATTTAAAAGAAAAACAGAAACTGGTTTTCCGAACCTGTCCGGAGACCCCCGGAGACCACGTTGCCATGTAAGGGCACTCTACCCGTCCGTACAAGGGCCAGCAACAACTGGCCGACCAGCTGATGGTTATAACGATGCCGATGATGCCGATGATGATGATGATGGAACTGTCGTCGATGGTTCGATTGGTCTCATTTTTTTTATCGGGAACGGTTTATAAGGCAAGAGGAGAAATGCACGGGACCAGAACTGGATCGAAATGAGTTTCTTCATCTTAGTTCGCCCTTTCAACCAACTGTTGTTGATGTTAGCCTGCTGCTTGCATCGGAACTAACGGAACTTGAAGATGGTCGGAGCTCTTGAATCGGTGACGTCAATAAATGTTAAGAATTGAAGAAGTGATGGTACCTAAATACCAGGGTTGGCAAATGTCATTTTCAATGAAAGATCTCACGCGATATTTACAGAGATACAGAGTCACTATCATCGGATGAGTAAGCGATAACAGAGATTTTCTTCAAAATCTCATCGATTTTTTTTTGTCATCACAGAACGTGACAGTGATGTGATTATCGTGATTACTAGCTCATGCCTTGTTATTAAAGTTACTTGCACCCAGTGTTGGGAAAATATCAAAAAATCAAATCTCACCAACGCCCAAGATCACGCTTGATTTTAGAAGACAAAAATCAACAAGTAAACAACTGCGGTTGATTTTGCAAGCTGTGGTATCGCAGCTCAGAATATCAAGCTAACAAAACTCCCCAGCAGCGTTGCCAGGTCATTTTCAGAAAAATCTGGAACAGGTAAAATATAAAATCTGGAAACATCTGGAATGCTCCAAAAAATCATCTTTTTAACATAATGCAAAGTAATGTGCCAATCTCTCGTAAAATAGGTCAGTATGATAGTCTGGAATTTATTTAAAGTACTAGAATGGTTATAAATTAAATGTTTAAATAAATTAAATAAAGCAAATAACTTGTAAGCATTGCTAAAATGATCCAAAATTTGAAAAGTATTGACACGGTGTGCCCAAAAAGTTCAAATATCCATTACGCAGCATTTCAAAAATTGAGTTAAAACAGCAGAAAATATGGTTAGAATTGTTTTTCAAACTTTAACTTTTTTAAAAAGAATGAGAAGCAAAGAATCAAGGAAATTTGATGGGATGGATTTTTTTTAGATAATAGTCGATGTAGTCCTTACTATTTGACGCAGTACCAGAATATAAAGATTGTAGGTTCTGAGGTTCATCAGATTTACAATTTTATTCTTCACATCTTACAACGCACAACTCCCTATAGACCTGTAGGCAATTTTATTTTGAAGCAAAATTCACCTGGTTGAAGTGGAAATCAAAGCCTTACATCGTGGTACCATAGAGGTAACTCTAAGACCACTGGGTCCCGAAGAAAATCATTATTATTTTTGGCTCACTCAGTACCAGAACAACGGTCCCAAGCAGTCCCAAGCTATTTCACTCACCCCTGCATGTTCTGCATGAATCCACACACCCCTGATGTTATCTGTCAAACTTTCATAGCGAATCAAAACAAACATAGTGTAGTAATAGAATTTCAACTAGAATAGGGTACGTTAATCGTTTGCTTGGGACCAATAGGCTACTAAAGTGGTGAGCCAATTTAAAATCGTTAGTTTCGTATTGATTGTTGGTGGTACTCACACAAAGTTTAGCTAAACTACGGGTAACTCCACTATTTGCATGACCATTACGAATAATTTTAGGCCAAAGAATAATTTTATTATATTACTATAATGAAAGTCTGATAGCATCAGGATCTTGAAATGATTATAAATTCCAGAATTTCTATTTTTCCTGGGTCCCATATTCCCAGTTCATAGCATTACTTCTTGTAATCTCTTATAAATTACTCTCCAATTCCACAATTCCCTCAAACTGCTAATAATTCCGAAGAATTGGCATAATTTTGTGTCCAATATTTTTAATAATTTCCTTGGTGCACTCTTCAGAATGACCGACACACTCTTCACGTAAATCCTTTTGAACTGCTTTGTAGGTAAGGTTCGAATTATTTTGAAATCCTCTTCAGTATTTCCTAAGTACTCAAGTACTTTGCCAAAATGGCCTTGGAAGTCTCCCAGAAATTACGCATAATTCCGTTAAAATGTCTTAAAATTTTATTAAAATGAATCTCCATAGAAACATTGGACAGACTTCCATTCAAATTTTTCTAACAATCAGCCTAGTCTTTAAGTTTCATCCTAAATTTTTTTCTATGATTTCTCTTCCGGATTGTATTTCCTATATTCACAAAATTTCCATGCAATTGTCATCAGACTTGACGAGACAATTGACACCGTCTTCAACCAGAGGTTGCACAGACTGAACATTTAACACTAGACAACGGACAACACATCACACTCAGTGGACCAGTAGGGAAATTTTCAGGTTGCCAAAATTTGCACCGGCTGGAGCGGGAATCGAACCCTCACTTCGTGGCACTCACAATACGCCTGAACGACCACGAAGCCCAAAAAGATGGGTGGAACACTACTCAGAATTAGCTTGAAGTTCTCCTTTGATTTCACAAGGAATTCACCTCACACTTCACTGTGATTTTTTTTTCAGAATTACCTTAAAAATCCAATAATGTCCAACGTTGATGGCCTTTAATAATTAAATGAGTGAGTTTGGATTTTTTAGAGGGTAAATCAATTGCAGTGATATTTTTAAAGCAACATGGTTAAACAATCTGGGAAAATCTGGAACATATTTATGTATCTGGCAAGACGACTAAAAATCTGGAAAATCCAGATAAATCTGGAATACTGGCAACGCTGCTCCCCAGCTGCAAATCTCTACAAACTGTGGTGAGATTGAGTTTCGTGATTTTTGCTTTACATCCGAACACAACCGAAACTTCCATAATGGATGGCAGTAGCCACTTCGTGTCTGCCATCGATGAATAGTTAAAAGAGATAGCAAACTAGACCTTCTCTTTCTAAGAAAACGATGTGCAACGGAATCATTTTTGTGTTGAGTCAATTCTCAACTTGGTCCTTGCACGTTGTGAATAGTCTCGCAATATCAAAGGAGCTAGTAAAATCAATATCAAGCGCGATATTTTGTTCCAATATTAGGCGTGATATTGAGAGCATATGAGAGTGGAAAAATATCAATTAATTGATAAATTTTGCCAACACTGCAAAACTGCCAACACTGCAGTGGTCCAGAATGCAGATTTAGGTGGAATGATATTTTTTTTTTAATTCTCCATTTAAGAGATTTTTAGCCTTAGGCTAGTTCATCTCTAGGTGGAATGATATGTTTTGAGCCTGAAATTGCAACTTTAGACTAAAATTCTCTTTTACAAAGTTGTTTCTTATAGCTAGGCCCTCATTTTTATGACAATGAATTCTAGTGTGGTTCCTTTTATCATTAAAATCAAAAATCTAACTTTTTTGTTTGAATAAATTAGGGTATACATTCTACCGCAAAGTTATAGCTGAGCTGATTCAAGCAACTTTGTTGAAAATAACTTTTTAGTATCTCTTAAATTGGCCGATTTAGAGCTATTTTCTTGAATTGAGTTAGGGTGGCTCTTTAAAAAACAGTTGTTTTGCTCTAGTTTTCTTATTTCGAATTTCTCAGCAAAGGTGTTTTGAAATAACTTTTAGATCTTAAGAAGGCGCAAATTTATGCTGCACAAAGCTTGTCAATATCTTTCGCCTATCAAGAGTTATTGACGTTTTTATACTAAAAATATGCACTTTTCAAATGTTAATATCTCTGGTTGGGGCAAAAAAAAAATTATTACGGCATTTGAAAGGGCGTACGTTATTCTCAATAATATGAAAAATAGGGAGGTATGTTATTTTTTGAACTCGTATAAAATCAATTTGAATTTATTCATATTCATATTAGAAGAGATACGGGCAACTTGTCCAGCTATAAAACATTCGTCTTAAAGAGTTTTAAAAGTCTCTAGAAGATGACTTTCATGAGAAAGTTGTTTGAAATTAGCTCAGCTATAACTTTGCCGAATAATGTATACCTGAATTTATTCAAACAAAAAAGTTAGATTTTTGATTTTAATGATAATAGGAACCACCCTAGAATTCATTCTCATAAAAATGAGGGCCTAACTATACGGAACAACTTTGTAGAAGAAACTTTTAGTCTAAAGTTGAAACTTCAGGCTCAAAACATATCATTCCACCTAAATCTGCATTCTGGACCACTGTGCACTGCTTGCACCGAGGAAATCTAAAAAATATATGCACTCTACCGATTACATACGATTACAGTCGAATTTCGCTCGTTGGGCTATCTTTAAATGGGCTACGTTTTAGTTGGGCTCCCGTTAGATGGGCCTACCTAAATCGAAGGCGAACGTAATTTCTGACAGTGCTGATTCATTTTCGAGGGGCTCATGGATGAACAAGTACCCTCAAGGATTGTGATGATAAGTATCAATCGGTGTATCCCTCAACCCATTTTCAGCTTGACAACTCAGTTCAACTAACGAGAGCCTTTCACTAACTGAGCTATGGTTTAGCGGCTTAAAGGGTGATACGGTCAAAATTTGGTCAATATCAACTTGACGTATTTCTTTCAATTTTGCATTTAAAAAACCTGAACACCCCTCATTTTGAAGGTGTGTGTGTGTAGAATGTTGCTCCTATTTTGATTTTGGAATTCACTCTTCAGTTGTCAAAATGTCGTCCAAGCAAGAAGAGCAGCGTATCAAAATTTTGCTCGCGCATCGCGAAAATCCGAGCTACTCGCACGCAAAGTTGGCAAAATCGCTAAAAGTTGCCAAATCAACCGTTACAAATGTAATTAAAGTGTTTGGGGAACGTTTGTCGACAGCCAGGAAGTCTGGATCGGGGGAAAATCGAAAACCGGAAGCCGCTGAGACGACAAAGAAAGTTGCCGGTAGTTTCAAGCGAAACCCTAACCTCTCTCTCCGAGATGCCGCAAATAAGCTGGGTGTATCGTCTACAACCGTGCATCGAGTCAAAAAACGAGCCGGACTATCGACTTACAAGAAGGTAGTGACTCCAAATCGCGATGATAAACAAAATACGACGGCCAAAGCGCGATCCCGGAGGCTGTACACGACGATGCTGACGAAGTTTGACTGCGTGGTAATGGACGACGAAACCTACGTCAAAGCCGACTACAAGCAGCTTCCGGGACAGGAGTTTTATACGGCAAAAGGAAGGGGAAAGGTAGCAGATGTTTTCAAGCACATGAAACTGTCAAAGTTCGCAAAGAAGTATCTGGTTTGGCAAGCCATCTGTACCTGTGGCTTGAAAAGCAGCATTTTCATAGCTTCCGGGACTGTCAACCAAGAAATTTACGTGAAAGAGTGTTTGAATAAACGTCTGCTGCCTTTCCTGAGGAAACACGGTTGTTCCGTACTGTTTTGGCCGGATTTGGCATCTTGCCATTACGGTAAAAAGGCCATGGAGTGGTACGCCGCCAACAACGTGCAGGTGGTTCCCAAGGACAAGAACCCTCCCAACACGCCAGAGCTCCGCCCAATTGAGAAATACTGGGCTATTGTCAAGCGGAACCTAAAGAAGACCAAAAAAACTGCTAAGGGCGAGCAGCAGTTCAAGGCAAACTGGCTTTCTGCGGCGAAGAAGGTGGACAAGGTGGCTGTACAAAATCTGATGGCAGGGGTCAAGCGTAAGGCCCGGCAATTCAGATTTGGAAAAGCGGAAGCCTAACTGAATATTTTTCCTGAATTTTATACTAATTGAACTTGAAAAAGAAATTTAATTTGATTTTTTAAATAAACGATTTCACCGATTTACACGCGTTTTCCCTTGACCAAATTTTGACCGTATCACCCTTTAGCTCAACGAGCAAAAGATGATTGTACTTGCTTAAATTCATCTAAATCAGTTGTCATCAATGTCAAAACCGCATAATAATTATTCTCATGGAAAATGACAAGAAAGCTAATGATCGGTCGTTTCGTCTCGTGATAATAAGAGGACCTGTTTTCTCATTGTCACATGACGGCCGTGATATTTACTAGCTCTGCTAAATACTTAAATTTTGTTGGGATGTTGGGCTTTGACAAATTCAATAAAACTCGTCGATTTTGTCCAAATAATGTTAAAGGCTAAATTCAATTAATGAGTAAAGCTCTTCAGTTATTGTTAGCATGACATATTTGCAATGCCACCTGATGAAAAAACTCCCAACTGAATTACCCACCATCTGATAAAGCATTTCAACCTGAACCATTTGGTCGAAGATATCAACCTTCTATTTAGTCGAGATCTTGAGTTACACTATCAATTCAACTACATCGTCTAGTTAGATAAATCACCTCGTCAGATAAAGTGTCACCAAAACTGCTTAACAATGTGTTCCATTTTGACACTCCTTTCCCATCACACTTAAACCAATTTGTTTGGAATGCATTATATTTTACACTGAAATTTTACAACGGAATTCAATAGTGCAATGCCCTCGTGTCAGTTCCCTTTTCTGAGAGGGCCATATTATGCATTTTAAAATACCTTTTTTATGCAAATAGGCTGTTGAAGTTCAAGAAATTCAAAAGCCGAAACTTTCAAAGCCCATAAAATCCTATCAGAACAATGTCATTCACAAGCTCCGTTAAACACCTTTCTCGCTATCGCTCTATCTTAAAGTGTCAACAATTTGCATATTCATTGGCGCACAGCTTATACAACAACAGAAAAGCTTTTTCAACTCCATTGGAAACCCGTAGCCGTATCCTCCTATGCAAGAACCCGGTCAGAAATCAGAAACAGTTTAATCTCTTAACGACCCATCTCCGCTCGCTCGGTTTGCCTCGCATCCCATATGCAGAGGACCACAACGTCGATCGATCGACCGACCGACCGACGCAACCCATGAGCCATGTTTATAACCAGAAAAACCATAACATCTCAGTTTCGATAATTACTCGCATCTTTCCCTACTAACAATATGCATCGGAAGAATCGATTGGAGTGCCCCTCCTCGTCGCCAGCCTGCCACCCGGGTGGAAATGGAACATGGAATATGTTCATCGAATCCGGTACTTCATTAATGCCATCCATATGCATGAGGATTATCCCCTCTCTTCTCTAGACTCTAGAGCTATAATGTAGCTGGCTAGCTTACGACAACCAGAATATGATGGTGATGATGATGATAGCTTCGAGGGTCGTCCGTCGGAGTGTATTATTTCCATAAACGATTTTCCACTGCACAACAATATCGACACCGTTTGACCCCTCTATTGGACCGGGGTGTCTTCATCCTCTTCTCGATCCGAGTCGATATCCAAAGCTAGGGACACACACATTCGAACCGGACCTGCGCTGCCAGGCATAGAGAGAGAGAAAGAGAGAGCGAGAGATAATCGCTTGGAAAATTTCCATAATTAAGATATCAACTCTGGGCGCGCACTATTTGACAGTTCCGGCCGTATGCTTTTAATCCAGTGATATCGGCCAAATCGGCCACGCTCTTGTTATGACCCAGAATTTTCAGCCGCGTTGCGGCTTGACGTAATTTGTGATGGAAAAAGAATCGCAACATCGCATTTGATTACAAAGCAGTCCACACCAGGGATGCCAGCACTATTTCGAAAAAAAATCTATCAAAATCCGAAAAAGAAGCCTAGAAAAGCTTGCCACCGCAAATTAACATACAACCTATTTCGAAACTACTCAAATTTGAGCTAAACTGAACCTACCCAAAAATCGGTAAACTAAGTTGGGAATAACAAGTTGACAAATGGACAACATTGACCTGAATCACTCCCAACTTTGTTTTCCCATTTTTGGGTAGGTCTAGTTTTGACCCATCGGAGTGGATCCTACTCAAATTAGGGTAGTTTTGAAATAGCGTGTAGAAATCATCCAGATTTCTATTTAAATTAAATTTAATTTTTTAAAATAATTATTCTTTGGTTGGCAACCCAGTAACAGATTATTTACAAACACCTTCTGTTTCTTCATCAATTTCAGTGGACGTCAGCGTGGATGGGCGGCCGATTTGCGTGACGCTGTGCGACACGGCCGGACAGGACGTGCTGGACCCGCTGCGGCAGCTGTGCTACCCCGGTACCGATGTGTTCCTGCTGTGCTTCTCCGTCGTCCAGCCCGAGTCGTTCCGGTCGCTCGCGTCCAAGTGGGCGCCGGAAATCTCCAAACTGCGGTACGGGTCGGTGGTGCTGGTCGGGACGCAGTCCGACTTGCGGAACGATCGGAGCACCGCACTCAAGTTGCAGGTGAGTGAGCGAGGTGGAAGGGTGGATCCGAATCGTGAGTGTGGATTTTTGGTGACTAACTGGGGGATATTTTCTCATTGTGTTTGTTTCAGATCCAAGGAGAGAAGCCCGTTCCGGTGTCGGCGGCGTGGGACTTTGCGCGGAAGATTGGAGCCAAATACATCGAAACGTCCTCGCATAAGAAGGTAAGCTGAGAATCAGAGGAAGGTTGCCTTTTCCGATCTTATAATTCTCAACAAACGTGCGTAGGCCAGCGGAAGACGAGAACTGTCAAACTTTCCGTTTCCGTTCCGCTTCCGTTCATATTGCGTTTGGGCCTTTACACGCGAACCAAAGTAGAAACCTTAAGAAATTTCCGGAAACTTCAGCAAAGCTCCGATAGAACTTCTAGAACGTGATAAAAATTATATGAACATCCGAAAAACGTGAAAGTATTTTAAGGGTGTTATATCATGGAGATATCAAGAACTTTAAAAAATACGAAAATTTAGCTAAGTTCCATAAATCTAAAAAAATGTGAGAACTTTTAGTAAGCAGCGATAAATATCTTCAAGAAACTCCAGAGAACTTAGAATTTAGATAGTTTCATTCAGTTTCAGCGATGTTCCGAGCACTTCGAGGGCGATCAGATACCTTTAGAATAATCCCATTAACTTAAGCAAATTTACAGCGACTTACAAGGAATTCCGTGGAATTATGGGGTATTCCAAGAATTTTTTGATTCATCCAAAAACGTCAGGTAATTTTGAATATATGTATATATCAGAAAATTTGCCGAATTTTTATACAAATTTAGAGATTCTCAGGTAAGCATAGTTCAGGGCAAATAAGTGAACGTTCTTAATAGTTAGAATACTTAAGGAAAATTATAGAAACATAATTAATTTCAGTAAAATAGCAGGTTCTTAAAATATACTGATTAATTCAGGGCTGTCTAGAGAACTTTAAAGAAATTCAATAATCGTTTAGGTAGTTTTAATAACACCAGAAAAGTCTAGATTATTGAAGAAGTTTTAAATTAGTGTCGATAATTTAATGGAAGTTTCATGAACTCCAGAAAAATCATGAGAAATTCAGTGGAAATCATAAAACTATATTAATTATTTCGTTCTAATTCCATAAAAAACTGCAGGAGCACAAAAGTTCCATAAATTTTGAAAAACTTCGAAAACTTCACAGAAGGACAGTGGTCTTCAGAAACATTTCGAGAACTTCATATAAATCTATGGAGATCCGCGAACTGCAGGAATTTTTATGAACTTTAGCAAAATGCAGGAGCATTTGAAAGAAGTTTAGAAAGCTCCGAAAATTGGAGGAATTTCAGGGAGAGGTCAGCCATTAGTCAGAAAATTAGTGGGACATTTAAAGCAGTTACCAGATTTTCATATAACTTCAGATACGTTAAGAATTTAACTGAGATCTTTGCATAAGTTCAGAACTTCCTTGAAGCTTAAACATTTCAAGGACGGTAAAATTAAATTCAGCGCAGTACAACAAGCTTCATGAAAACTGCAAAAATGTTAGAGCAGTTTGTTACTGCCTAGCCAGAAGGGCTAGTCTAAAGGTTCCCCTAACCTCTGGTCTAGCCACGGAGGTCGTCTGGGGTGGGCTACATCCGCCTCTTTTTACTGGCTAGCTCGAGCTTGAGGCCTCTCACTCTCAGGGTCGGCTTTTGTCATGGAATCGCTATCCAAGAGTCCAATCTTTCATAGATTAAACGACACACAAATTCACTTTAATCCTTTTTATTTCTTAATTAACACTTACAGTGGGTTGGGTGTGTAATGGTTGGCCGGCCGGCTGCTGAGGGGACACGTGGTCGCGGGCGAGTGGTCGGGGGGGACCGTGATGATACTGGGCGCCGTCGTCTGGTTGGGTGCGCTCAGGGAACCAGTCCGTGTGATTGACCGTGGTTCGGGCTACGGCCAGGGTTACCTTCGGGCGTGGCTCACACAGGGAAACAACACGCGATGTCGGGATGAGCGTCGTCGGTTTAACCTCAAAACTCGAGGGCCGGCTTGGATTGCCGAGATTTGGTCCACAAGGGAGTAACACTGGGAGCTAGCGTGGGTCTTCGCGTCCTGATTGGCGACAAAACACAAGCCGATAAACTTCAGGATAAGCGCGGTACAGACTAACCCCTTTAGTTCCGTGGGTGTCTGGGGAAAAACGGCCACAATCGCTCACGAGGTTCTAGTTTCGTCTCCTTAACTTTGCACGATGATCTGTTCACTTCCGTGGTACTTTGGAAAAAAACCTCGATTGTTGCTCCAGTCCCAGTAGCTAGCCCTTCATTTCTTCTTCTCCTTTTTCTGTTCCTTCCTTTTTATTCGTCCTATATCCACCCGCGACAATCCAATAACCGTCCCCTGCAGCAATTTTAACGTGTTGTTGTGTGTACTAAATGTGTATTTTAACAAACTTTGTTCTTGCTTTTATTATGCATGTATATATATAACATTTTAACTTGTAGAGTGTGCAGGTAACTTGTATATTCCTAACAAGAAGTTTATATTAACTATCATATTTATTTTTAGACATATACACATAAAAATGAGACATTTAACAATAAATAATTGAAATTTTAATACGAATAGTTTTTTATTCGGCAAGCAAGTTGGGATATTACGTCGCAACGGTAACAAGTTTTGAGAATTCCAGAAAAGAACAGAGAACCTCAGAGCAGTACCGTTAACATAAGAGAAGTCATATAAAGTTTAAAGAATTTAGAGAACTTCAGCGAATTGTTAAACCTTTAGAAGAGATTCATGATCGTTAGAAAAATTAAGGCACTTTAGGAAGTCCTATCTAATAAAGTCCAGGGAAGTTTAAAAATTTGATGAGTAGTATTGTGAGCGCCAGGCTAGTTTCTCAAACTACAAAAGAACTTCAAGGCAGATTCATTAACTTCAGGAAAAATTTGGGAAGTTCTCAGAATAGTCCATTCCATATTCAATGGAAATTTCGATGAAGCCTGGTCCTCCGAATTTAATTTTCTTTTAGTTTACCTCGAAATTACCTTGAAATTCTCCACAATAAGACACCCTTTGGAAAGATTTTCAGAATATCAATTGAATTCATTTCAGATTTCCTTTTGAATCTCACTCTTTCCGTTGGAATTCTACTCGGATTGAAAGTATCCTAAGAATTCATTGGTATTTCTATTCTATTCCTTAGATTTTTTCTCATAATTTATTTGGCAAACTGAATTCATTTTCCGAATTCCGTTGAAGATGTCCTGGAGTTATTCTCAGATTTAACTGTGATCCTTCTTTTAGTTTAAAAAAAAATCAAAGAACTTATGCTACGAATTTGTTTTCTACCACAAACTTTATGAAATTATCCTCAGAATGCTCTTGGAATTTTCCTTTGAACTTCACAGGAGTTGTTCTTCTCAGAAATTTCTAAGGGTGTTCAATAAAATTTACTTTTAATTAAATTTAGGGTCACTTTTTAGTCACTATTTTTTCAACTATAAGTCACTATTTAGTCACTTATTTCTTCAACATGGTCACTAAAATTACTATTTTTGACATTAGTGATGGTTAACAGCCCTGTAACACTAAAATATGGCAATGCTTGTATTTAAGAGCTATGCCAGAAGCAGAAACATCTGGAATATGCGGTGATTTGTTCGAACCTACTTTTTCTCAACGCTAAGTTCATTTTAATTAACTTCTTCCTCTAACCTGATGAATATGGGCGTCTTAGTGGAATACCTCTAGCCTTTTGATGAATTGTTTTTTTTTTATACAAGCGTTGATACGTTAAACCACAGACAAACAAACGTAACTCTTTGAATAAAATTATCTTCATAACATAGTACCGCTAAACATAGAACTTCAGTAATGAAATCTAAAGGCGCCGGTGGTGTAGTGGTAAGCGTGATTACCTCTCACCCTAGCAGGCCTGGGTTCAATCCCAGTCGGCGCCGCCGGGATGTACTGAGGCATAACATCTCTGATCACGCCTTCCTTCGGATGGGAAGTAAAGCCGTTGGTCCCCGGTTCATGAGTTGATGGGTCGATAGGTAGGGTCCAGGTGTGGGAGCTGCCTTTCTGGCACGTCGGTAGCATTGGTGCTCAGCACGGAAAACAAGATCGACGGAAAAAACAAATCAAAGGAAAAAAAAAAGTAATGAAATTTCGCGGAAAACAAGCTTGCTCGCTGATTCGCAAACAATGTTGCATGCAAGATAAAGTGAATATATAGAAACGTCAAAGTGATTAGATGCCAGTGTTGCGGCGAGTAGTTCACGGAAACGATAACGTTGAAACCAATCGTTTAATGTGCAAACGATGATCCAGCATGAAGAGTTACGTCTGTTTGTCTGTGGTAAAACGGTTCGTATTTTCAACGGTGGATGCAAGGAAAGGGTTCTGGAAAGGTGTTCTTGATGATGCCAGCAGCCTCCTAACCACCTTCTGGACTCCCTTTGGCAGATACCGCTTGATAAGGCTGCCATTCGGAATATCATCGGCTCCGGAGATCTTCCAGTTAAAGTTGCGCGAGGCGATCGGAGATTTGGATGGAGTAGAATGTCTTGCGGACGATTTGCTGATTTTTGGATGCGGTGAAACCTTGGAAAAGGCGATGCAGGATCACAACCGTTGTCTGGAGAAACTCTTTGAACGTCTTAAGCAGTGCAATATAAAGCTTAATCGTTCGAAACTCGTGTTATGTAGACCGTCAGTTAGGTTCTTTGGACATGTCCTTACCGATAGGGGCCTTCAGGCCGATGAGTCGAAGATATCAGTTATTAAAAACTATCCAGCTCCAGCAAACCGGAAGGACCTTATGCGGTTCGTAAGAATGGTGAATTATCTTAGCAGATTTCTTCCTAACCTTAGCGCAAATCTCCACACACTACGCAAGCTGATATCCGAAAAAGTTCAGTGGATATGGAGTTCCGTTGAACAAAAGGAATTCGACGTCAAAACCCTTCAGTATTACGATGTGAAGGAACCCCTTTGGATTGAGTGTGATGCTAGTTATTTCGGGCTCGGAGTAGCAGTATACCAGGACAACAGGATCATCGGTTATGCATCGCGAACACTGACACAAACGGAAAAAAAAACTACGCTCAGATAGAGAAAGAACTTCTAGCGGTGCTATTCGCTTGTATCCGGTTTGATCAAATAATCATCGGAAACCTGAGGGTAGTTGTGAAGACAGATCATAAACCACTAATAAACGTCTTCCAGAAACCGATTCTCAAGGCTCCGAAGCGGTTGCAGCACATGCTACTAAATCTGCAAAGGTACAACGTCCAGCTCCAGTTTGTATCCGGTAAAGATAACGTTCTAGCTGATGCCATCTCACGAGCACCCGATACACAGAATGATTTGAAAGACTACAGGAAAATGAACATATACAGAGTCTTCGGCGAAGTAGAAAACATCGATCTAAGCAGTTATCTAAGTATTTCGGACGATCGCATTAATGAGATTATTGAGCACACTGCAAGCGACAGTGCCTTACAAACAATTCTGCTGTACATCAATCATGGATGGCCGGAAAAAGTGGATCAAGTTCCAGCTCCTGTAAAACCCTTCTACAAACATCGTCATGAGCTCGCTACTCAAAGTGGATTGGTTTTTCGAGGTGATCGAATCGTTATCCCGTCAAAGCTTCATCGTTCGTTGATTGAAAAGTTGCACACCAGTCACACCGGCATTGAGTCCACATTGCGATTGGCTAGAACCAACGTGTTCTGGCCGGGAATGAGTCCAAGAATGTTCAATATGCGCCAAATTTGGAGCATCCCAGCAAAGCCCACCGATGAAGAGCCACGCCGTACCGATCTACCCGTTTCAATTGGTGTTGATGGACGACAAAGGAAAGCAACGAAACTTTTTAGTGACTGTTGATCACTATTCAGATTATTTCGAGTTGGATCTGATAAAGGACTTGACACCGACTTCTGTTATAGATGCGTGTAAGCGAAACTTTGCTTGTCACGGGACGCCTCAGTTGGTAGTTACCGATAATGCAACTAACTTTGTAAACGAGGAGATGACTCAGTTTGCAAAACTATTCAACATTCTACGTCTGCGCCACACCACCAACAGGCCAACGGTAAGGCGGAAGCCGCTGTAAAAATCGCCAAACAGCTTATCCGTAAAGCGAGTGAGTCAGGACAGGATCTTTGGTTCGTAATACAACTTTGGAGAAACACACCCAACAATATCGGAACTAGTCCTGCATCCAGATTGTTCTCACGCAGTACCCGTTGTGGAATACCAATTCCGGCAACAAATCTATTGCAGAAAGGCGTGGAAGGCGTTCCAGAAGCAATCAGGAAGAATCGTCAAAAGATCAAGTACAATTACGATAAGCACTCACGTCAACTGCCAGCTTTAGAAATTGGATCGCCAGTGTACGTTCAAGCACGGCC
Organism: Ochlerotatus camptorhynchus; assembly: GCF_037179485.1. Lineage (NCBI taxonomy): Eukaryota > Metazoa > Arthropoda > Insecta > Diptera > Culicidae > Ochlerotatus > Ochlerotatus camptorhynchus. The sequence continues at coordinate 2,283,277 of NW_027040553.1, forward strand.
ACAATCATCTAAGGTCTGGTCTCCGGGGTTCGTCAGTAATCAACTTAGTGATCGGGATTGTTGTCGGGATGCTGTAAACGTTAAGCCTGGCAAAGAACCTGCAGTTTCTTTTGCATCGATTGGATCTCCAATGGTGGAAACAAGCAAATCATCAACAGTGCCTGTAGATCTTCCACAAACATCAAGAGCGGAGACAGCCGTTCTGACCGATGAACCATTTCACACCAGCAACGTAGATGAGGATGAACCGTGCACCGATAAGACGTCCGATGTTGTGAATGTCAGTTCTATTCCATGAGTCGGGGCCGTCCGAAGAGAGAAATCAGAATGCCAGCTAAGTATAGAGATTTCATTGTTTCTTAAATCTGTTGCGTTTGTTTTGCAAAAGAGGGAAGATGTTGTGATAATTCAAAGTTACCAAAGTGTCACGCCCCTCTGCATTAACTTAAATATGATGAGTTTCTGATGAGAGAGTATAAATCAGTTGAACCGACGACGCGTACTTGAGCGGACTAAATAAAGAACTCGTTGGTTAAGTAAGATTTATTAATTGCCGTTATCCGAGAGTTCCCTTGTCTGCACCCTACTAGAACAGCCCCATTACCGCCATTTTATAGTGTGTTCTTGTCAGTTCATGAACTGGAATTCATCGGTGCTAACCTGTGCTAAAGTCACGAATGAATGCGATAAACTCGTGATCATCGGTTTGACAACCGGTGGTTTGTTTACTTTTGTCTGTTAGTCGATTGAAATGGTTTAAAGTTTGTTAATCAATATGATTGGAAGATGTATTATTTGACAGTGTTCTTCCAAAAACTGTTTTTCTATAAAACAAAATTATATATTTATTTAAATGTTCAAATTCAATTTCTATTCATGTCCCGTCCATGTAAACAAACCACTTGATGTCAAAAATATGAAGTTAGCTAAACGCCGATGTCAATCATTCAAGGTCTGGAACAACAGGCAGCTTGCTGGTGTTAGAAGCAAAAATGTTGTATACATTGCTGAACACTCGAATGATTATGTCATGGCAGCAAAACATTCCATACAGCGAATTGCAGGTACTATTTTGGCTTTATTTTGTTGATCATTATTTTTCAGTGAATGTAAATTAAATTCACCTACAAACAAACACCAAATTCTGCCCGCTCTAGTTCGTCATGCATAAGAGATACAGATTAAAGATTTTCACAAAAGTTGTAGCTAATATTAAAGATAGAGCTGGAATTAGGGCATAATAGCTTTTGTAAACAATGACTTCTTTCGATGATGTCTTGAAAGTCAAGGCTCGCTCACGCAAATCAACATCACCATCAGGTAGGGTAAGACTTCTCCTACCCGACGGTAATGTTGGTTTGCGTGGTCGTGCCTTGTATTCCTAGAATTCATCGAGAGAAGTCATTGTTTACAAAAGCTGTTACGCCCTTATTCCAGCTCTATTTAGTTATAATATCCTACAAAAACTTCATGCATCATCTTACAAAATTCTGTCCACAGTAAGATCTTAGGAAATCCGCATGAACGTCTGAGGAAAGTTCACAAGAGGATCTGGAGGAAGTCCACTGAAAGATCTGGAGTAAGTCAACAGGAAGAACTGAAGAAAGTCCACATGAAGATTTGGAGGAAGTCTACAGAGAGATCTGGAGGAAGTCCATAGGAAGATTTGGAAGAAGTCCACATGAAGATCTGGAGGTAGTCTGAGGGAAAATTTGGAAGAAGACCTGGATGAAGTCCACAGGAACAAGTACTCAGAAAGATGTGGAGGAAGTACACTGGATAATCTGAAGGAAGTGCACTGAGAGATCTGAAGGAAATCCACAGGAAGATCTTGAGAGTTCACGGAAAGACCCGAAAGATGACCACAAGAAGATATTGAAAAAGTCTACAGGAAGATGTGGAGAACATCTACAGGGAACAGGGACATAGTTGAAGATGCTATATTTCAAATAACAGACTTAAAGTGGCAATTTTAAACGATAGATGAGGAGATGAAAGTATAGAGTTGATAGTTCCGTTAGAGTACGACAGTGTAAAAATTGTATATAGAGAGTAGAAAGCGAGCAAGGACAACTTTGAGGAAGGTACTCAAAGTTGTCCTGGATCGCTTTCTACTCTCTATATACAATTTTCACACTGTCGTACTCTAACGGAACTATCAACTCTATACTTTAATCTCCTCATCTATCGTATAGCGGCTAGAACTTGAAGGATACCAAAACCGGTTATACGACACATCAAACAGCATTAGGAAGCAGTGACTAATCCATTCATCGTTATTTTTTAGAACCACATTTGGTCACTTCAGGACATGTTCCGAACTTGTTCCGGATGCCCCTGGGAATCTCTGGAACAAGTTCGGAATATGTTCAGATGTAACAAAATATTATCGCCAATTGGGTTGTTTAGGGGTATTCGAGGGGGTATTGAGGTACATATGCGTTGCCCAGGGCTGAAAGTCTCCTTAATAAAGATATAGAAAAAAACATGCATTAGATAGTACCAGAGCTGAGCCAAAAAGTTGAGCACGTTTCTTCGGGAGCTACTAGTCTTAGAGTTACCTCTATGGTAACACCATAGAGGTAACTCTAAGACCAGAAGGTCCCGACGAAACGTGATCAACGTTTTGGCTCAGCTCTGGGACTATCTTCGGTCCCAAGCTAATCGATGCACCCCTCGAAACATAGGAAAATCCACGAACCTCTAATTTTATCTGTCAAACTCTCATAGCGAATCAAAACAAGCATAGTGTAGTACTAGAATTTAGACTCGAGCAGTTAAAAAATGATGTTTACTACCACTCGAACCTAGAAATAAAACATTATTTTGAGATTTTTGCTTCTAGAACCACGAGAAAAGTAGCCAACATTTGCGCGTTTCATAAAAAATAGAAATTAGTCGGACCAGTTTTGTGAAATCGCTGGTAGAAAGTCACGCCAACACTGCTTGACAAAGTTGTCAATAACGAGGAAAATTTTACTCACCTACACGGCCAATGAGATCAACCAACCTAAATTTGAGTTCAGTTTACTCATAAATTGCAAAAATTGCAAGTACTTATCAATGAATAAATTTGCCTAAAGTATAGATCGGATTCTCTCACTCTGTTGGTACTACTCGTAGACTGATAAAAATTTTCGTAAATTTTCCTCATTTTCCGGAAAATTTTCGGAGTTTGCCACAGGAAACCATGAGCCAAATTTACTTATCGCTGAGTTCCTGCACTTTATGCGATTATGGGTTAACTGAACTCAAATTTTGGTTGATCGCATTAGCGAATTTGAGTCAGATTCAATGGCCGTGCACGTCAAAACTCCCGCCTGCTCGGTTGTTTGATTATGTCTTGAACATTTTTCGCAATGCTAATGACGACGGTAACTGAGATTATCCCCGCAAATTTCCGAAAAACACGCACAAGCTAATTTCCTCCTCACACTCCCAGTCACCGTGCCTCACCTACCTGCCTACTTTCTGTAGTGATAAATCTGAATGACAAACGCTCACGCGAGTGGCGTTTGATGCGGTTGATAAAGTTGTTTACTTTGGCGTCGAAATCCAAATACACGACCAACGCAGAACGGAAACAGGTAATCTTACCGGACAAATCTCCGTGGGTTAATCTTCTGGGTGTATGCTTTTTTTCGGTAAACAACTTTTGGCCGGTGAATTGTTGTTCTATCGTTGTCGTCGTCGGTAACTTGAATATGATTCACGACCAGACTGAACTGAACTTGAACTCCAGCATGTCACATTACTCAAATATTGATTGACAAGGTCACAGGAAACAAGGTATGCGCCATGGGACGAATGGCGGTGGCTAATCTGGAGGGAAAAGGAAGGTGAGACGAGCTTCTCCTCCTTCTCCACCGAAAAGTAGCAAGCAAACAAACATCTCGGCAAGCGGTAACGGGGAAATCGCGAGAAGGCACTGACAGCCGAACAAATGACACTGGTCACGAATTTGCAAAACGGTTATTTTCTGCCGATACTCGTTTGCTGACAGTTCGTGTTTCGAGTAAGCGATGATTGCAAGCAAAAACAGCACATGTCAACGACCCGGTTGCTTTGATTTGTTTGGGTTTGTTTCCTCCTCTCGCATCGGTGATCAAAGTAAACACTCGGTGATTAATATTTATCTCTCTCTCTATCTCTGTTTCTCCTCATTAGGAACGAGTCAAGGAAGTGTTCGATGCGGCCATCTGGGATGTCCTGCAGACCCGGGAGTTCAACCGAAAGCGACCCCTCTGGAAGCGGATGCTCTGTTTGACTTGCTGAAGAAGTGCGGATTTTTTGTTTGTGTTTGTTATTGCAAAGGAACGGAGAATTCCGAACACGAGACTGTAATTGATTGTAATATTTTCCCCTCGGTTTTGTTGTAAAGTAGTAGCCGGCTCGCTATTTGTATTATTATTGCACCCATGCGGTTCTAATGTTTAGGGATTAGTCTTAAGTGTATAACTTATTACTAGTTTTGGAAAGACAACCAAGTGACAGCAAAATAAAAAAAAAAACACGCAAACGTATAATGCTCGTATCATCACAGTTTACTAAGTTAGTATTTTTTTTTGTTTAGTTCTGAGTGGAGCTCAGAGTAAGGAATCAAAATTTAAAGGATCGAAATTTAAAAAAAAAAGAATCGAATTTAAGCTTAGTGAGATTAGAGTCTTCCCCCGCTGGAATCGAAACAGTATCATTCCGTTGATCAAAAGCATCACAACTGTACAGTGCGTGAAATTGTAGTACGATGAGCAGTGCAGCAACCTGATTGTATGTATAATAGCGTTTAAGGATCGAACAACGAAGAAGTGTATTATACGTAGCCGATTAATGCAAACGGTTTATCTTTAGGATAAGTGACGAGTTAGAATCAGCCGTCTTGCCAATCTATTTTTTGAAGTGTAAGCTTTGACTGAAGAATGTTATCGTATAATCAAACTAGCTGAAAGTTGTAATGATTTTAGAGAAAACCCTGTTCCTCGGAACATACTGCCACAGGAAGGTCTTAAAAAGTCAAAACAGGTGCCTCTCAGGTGCAATTTAATCCATTATAAAAAACTCTTTCGACGCTCTCTTCAGATTGCAAAAAGCTGTGGTCACCTTAGGGGCTGTCCACATTCTTTGTGGACTGTTTTTGAGAGGATTTAGACCATCCCACTCTCTCTGCACGGACATTTTTCCATACCATGCTTGTATAACAATTGAACCACTGCGACTATAACTATATCGAGTATAACTTAACCTAACGTGTTAGATCACGTATGCTCTGATGATCTGATCTCGGACAGGTGTCTCTGAACCTTTCCAGGATGAATGCTCTCCGTTCATCTAATGTCTGAATCCCAGCCAGGAGGTGGATATCAGAATTTCGAGTCTGCGGGAGACTGCTTAGGATCATCCTAAGGATCTTGTTGTTCACCCAGGCATACCATACTTAATAACAGGTAGGATTAGTTGTCTATAGACAGCAAACTTATTTTCAGGGATAAGGTGGAATTCCTATTGATAAGCGGATACAGTGATCTGATCAAGATGATGCACTTGGATTTAGTTTTGTCAATCTACTCCCTGAAAAGATGCTTGCTGTCTGTGTTAGTCCGAGGTACACAACCTCTTTGAACCATTCCACCAGATCTTATTTTTTTTTCAGACGGAACAACTCTTGGCAATGGGAAATGTGGAAACATGATGACCTGGGTTGATATGGATCTTCCAGTAGTTGAAATACTCAGACAGGACATCCAAACCCCTCTCTGAAGTTTGGCAGTAAGAGCTCCGATGACCTTCCCTTGTAGACTACAAACAGAGACAACGTTTCACCATCTATGAGAGCCGGAATATCGGAGCCAATGTTGAAGGCATCAGAAGTGATGTCATTGAGAATATCCTGTCTGAGAGGTAATTTTGGATGATCTTCACGAGGAAGATTTGAAGACCGTATCGTTTTAGTTTGTACACGAGGCTATCATACCAGACATGATCGAACGCTTTTTCAACGTCTAACAATGCCATGGCAGATGTTTTAGAAACATACTTGTTCCGCCTGAGAATATTGCCCACTCGAGTCAATTGGTCTGCTGCCGACCCGTCTCTAATGTTGACTTGTTTGGGGCAGACAGGAGTAGAAACTTCCACCCCTAAGGCTTCGATTATCTTCAGCCAGCCGGCAGTCGGTATTGCTCCTTAGAGCGATGGCCACTCCTCCTCCCCCACAGTTGGTTCGATCCAGCCTGACAAGCCGAACATCGGAAAGGAAGACGTTAATCTCAAGCTTCAAGTGCGTTTCGGTGATGATGGCGATATTGATGTTTCGTTCGTTGAGAAATTAAACAATCTCTTGCTCCTGAACTTACATTACGGGTGTCACTATACGGTGATAAGCAAGTGATACTCAGAATAAGAGCCAAATCAAATGGGAATCACTTCACCGTGACGACAAGTGACAACTTTTCACCGTGAAGTGACATCCGTAATAAGCCCCGAATTGTTTCAGTGTAATATGTTCTTACTGGAAACATTGACACGAGTAAAAGTATACACTCAAAAAATTCCACACGTTATCATCATGTGTCTCACACTTAATTTTGCGCACTATGGATTTGAATTGTGGCACACGTGGATGCCTCAAATGGTGATTGTTGCGGAGTCAGCAGATCAGGCCCTTTGAGTAGTATCGAGTTTAACGATACACCGTTCACTTTCGCTGCCGCATCCCAAATAACGCGCACTTTTCCAGGCTTGTTTGGATTCAGTACCACGCCAAGCGGAAGGTACCACTTACGCCGTGGATCAAACTTTGCCATTTCTTCCTTCGTTACTACATGGACGTACCCTTTCATTTCGTAGTCTGCTACCTGGTGTCGTACGCTGTCATAGAGCTTCGAATCCTTTTGCAAGAGCTTCTCAAGACACCTCAAACGACGCTCGGCCATTGGTCGACTGTCCGGGAACTCGATGGAATCTTTTCTCCAAAGCAGCCCGGTCTCGAACTTCCCACTTGCCGTACGAACTGTTGTCTCCTCGAGAATTCTGCGCGCTCGTTCGTCTTCACTTCCTTCTAAGGTTGGGAGCGACAGCAACTCCAAGGCTCTCCACAGAGAAAAACTCTCGAACATAGTCGTGGAGGTCGTGCTCTGCCGTCTCAGAGCCCAGGTCAGCGCATATGTGCATTTGTTGATGCTGGAAATTTTCTTCTCCCCCTCGTACGCGGCCGCATATCACCCAGCCGATGCGAGTCTTTGCAGCGATTGGTTCTCGCTCTTTACCTTCTCGAAGCTTCGTTGTCGTCAGCAGGTGCGTGTTGCTCATTCCAATCAGCAGTCCAGGAGCGGCCCCTTGACAACTCCTGACTGGCAGTCGCCGCAGATGATGGAACTCCTTTGACAACTTTGCAACGTCCAACGACTGATCCGGTAGTCCCAGGCTCTCGACGGTGTACACTTCAGACAGATTGAAGCGCCGGTCGCATCCGGGTTCAGAAATGCTCAACGTCTCTAGCTCTGTAGTCGCAAGCTTCTTGTTAATCCCACTGGTCCAATGGATACACAAAGAATGTGCTCGCCCGTTCACTCCCAGTTCATCTGCAATGGATTGTTATAGACGAACCGTCGTCCAAGAACGCGTACGTGTTCACCGACCCGTACAATGTCACCGGCAGTACCTTGAACAGCGTCGAAGAAACGGGCTGACGGTGGATGGTTACCGTGGCATCGATGACTGGATGTTTCTTAGTGGGTTCCGAGTGAAGAAGACGATGATGGCGTTTCTCACAGTTATTGATACCGCAAACCTCGCCTTCACATGGCCAACGAGTATGCGATACGAGACATCGGCGGCAGAGTTTGTTGTCCTTGACGAGATTCCATCGACCGTCGATCGAAAGCTTCTTGAAAGTTACACAGCTAGCAGCCGTGTGGCTGTGCCGCACGCTGAACAAATTTTGGTTTCTTCTCCTTTGCCTTTAGCGCTCTTGTTCTGTCCTCACCGATCATCAGATGGATAGTCAGCTGCTCCTGGATCCTTCTGTTCTTGGGCTGCATGAGCGTTCACGAACGCCTTTTCCTTGGTTCATCATCTTCCTTCACCACCATTGCATCGAAGAAGGTCGTAACACCACTAGTAGCGGTTGTCACCTTCCTCATGTACTCGCTGAACGCTTTCAAATCGACCACAGGCAGGTTCTCTTGATGCAGCAGTTGAACTTGATGTTAGCCGGCAGTTTATCCACGAGCTCTTGTAGAAGGATGGGGTTGGAGAGGTGGTTGTCCATTCCAACAGCTTGCAGGTGGCCACACAAGTTTTGGACCGCCAAACCAAAATGGATCAACGTCTCCGGCTCCTTTAAGCGACCGTTGTAAACGAAGCAGATTTTCTGAGTCGGTGTAGCCGCACGCCATGGTGGAATGGTTGTAGCTACTAATAAAAAGTGGCCATTCGATGGGATCGCCACTGAATACCGGAAGCTCTCTTTAGATAACTTGTCGCGCTGCCAACTGTTGAGGCGTTGGTCCCTGCATTACCGACTGGTGTTGAACGGGCGCGAATCGGTTTAAATCCGCGGAATTCTTTACGAATTGTGACTGCCCTAACGGATTTACTAAAGGAGGCCCTATAAAAGATGGTACAAAGGTTCTAAATAGGGGGTGTTCCTAATCTCCTATCCTGGCTAGTGACACTTGGACTAGGTGTCGATCTATTTCGATCGTTATCGAGAAAGTTTCGGTTAGATGTATTTTGATTATCATGGGAACCACTATCTGAAGCCGTTGGAGGGTTTGTACTCACGGCTACGCCTTCCTGGGTTGGTCCTCGGGAGCTCCTAAGTTGTTCCGCTGAAGCGCACAGGTTCACCACCGAGTGATGATTGCATCGCCTGACGCTCTTCTACGCTTACCAGCTGTTCCGCTGCTGAGCGCTGTTCCGCCGAGATCTGTCCGGCCGCTGAGCGCTGTTCCGCTGCAGATATGCTGTAGTTCAGGCGTAGAGCTTCCAACCGCTCGATCAACTGCTGCTCTTTTACCAGGAATGACTGCTTCTCTTCTGTTCGCCTGGCTTGCTCTTGGGCGTACTGTTGCTCGAAAAGCTTGAGTCGGTTCACCAGATCCAGTTCTCTCTTCCTCCGGACATCATTCTCCTTTTGATATTTCGCTTCGACGTCGTGCTGCTTCTCCAGCATGGCTTCGATTTGTTGCATACGTTGCCTGTCCTGATCCCGCTGTTCCTCGGATTGCCACAGTAAATGGATTAACTTCTGCTTGCGCTGCTGTTGACACTGGGATTCGTCCATCTCATCACGGCGCGGCTGATCTTGAACATGCTGCCTCCGCATCTCGTTTGTCTTGCGTTGCCACACTGTATATGGTATGGTTCCCATTAGCTTAGGGGCGATACTCGGAAGTTTGTCCACAATTAACGGGTTTGGAAGTCGGGCGTTCTCCGAACTCTGAGCCTGTACTTTGTACAGAAAGCGATCATACGGCTGGACGTTAACTAGCGGGGGGTGGGGGGACCTTCGGTATACACTTCACACCGATGAAATCACTGGATCGTACTGTAGCAATATCCACCTTTCCGCACGAGAAATGATACCAGTGCTTGCATTTCCCGCACTGTACCATGTATAACTCGACATTGTTGGGCCGCTTACATTCCACACAATCGTATTCCTATCCGTGTTCTACGTCAATCACCGAAGGTTGGAATTCCCGGGTAGATTCGTCATCGCGAGACCGTGTCCATGCACCGTCACTGGAAGGAGGTTGAGAACCCCTGGTAGCTGCATGTTGGGTTGCTCGAGTCTTCGACCGAGTTTGACGAACAAACGATCCTTGCTGCATATTGATGCCAATGGCCTCAAATCTTTGAGAATGTTGCGGAGTCAGCAGATCAGGCCCTTTGAGTAGCATCAAGTTTAACGGTGGCACCATTTCCCATCACTTTCGAAATCGTTTGCTTTCAACTTAAGTTGTTTACTCACTGGAGGGAGGATGAGTGATAACATAAGCATTGAAAGTGCATACCCTGATCAGTTGCGCGTTCTCATTTATCTCATTTTTCGAACTACTTACCGGATCATAGCAACAATAAGCACCCACACATAATGTAATAATGGTAATAGGAGAGCCTTTTGCTGAACAAAATGAAGTGATTTGCTGTGTCTGCAATGTATTTACACTGTACAATTTGAGTTATTCCCCTGCAAACTATTGAAAGACAGCAATGACGTCATTAGTCGACATTCAAACTTGATGTTTACAACCGAGAGTATATTATCTTGTTTATGTATACCGTGATTGAATGTATTCGTTATAGCTACACTGTTAAAATTGTTTAATTTGTAGCTTTCCGATTGACAGTTAATATCATTAATATTTATATTAAAAACTATAATAATTACTAATTTGAGCAATTTTTACAGCAAATATTACTTCAGATCAAGTTGTACTTCCCCTAGGTGTTATGCCTGTTTGTCTGTGGGAGAAGTATTGTAATATTATGAGCACAAAACACTTTCTACACTCCACATTCTGATTTATTTCGCGGACAACGGAGGAAGGAAAGATAACCATTTCTCGATTGATTGTTGCAAAGATTTACTTTGCACTTCATTTTGAGCTTTTACGCACGAAACAAAACAAAACTGCACAACGAAGAGCTCTATGATGGCATGAACTTTTTTCACGGATGCCAGTAAGATCATTTATTTTTCATGGTTGCCATGAAATGGTTCTATGGAATCTATAGTATCTATAGTTCAGTTGTGTTCCGAACGTCAAACCGGTTTTTTTTTAATATCTAGATAGAGCTGGAATTAAGGCGTAACAGTTTTTGTAAACTATGACTTCTATCGATGATTTATAGGAACTTGAGGTACGCCCAAGCAGACCAATATAACCATCGGATAGGAAAAGTCTTTCCTTACCTGATTAGGATGTTGGTTTGCGTGGGCGAGTTTTGAATTTCTAGAAATCATCCAGTGTTGGGAAAATATCAAAATATCAAATCTCACCAACGCCCAAGATCACGCTTGATTTTCGTAAACAAAAATCAACAAGCAAACTACTGTGGTTGATTTTGCAAGCTGTGGTATCGCAGCTCGGAATATCAAGCTAACAAAACTCACCACCTGCAAATCTCACCAAACTGTGGTGAGATTGAGTTTAATGATTTTTGGTTTACACCCGAATGCAACCGAAACTTCCATAACGGCTTGCAGCAGTCCCTTCGGGGCTGCCATCGGTGAAGATTAAAAAGAGATAGCAAGCTATGATTTCCCTTTCTAAAAAATTAAAGGGTTGTGTCCTAGACACGACCGCAGTGTGACGTAGAACCACACAAAATTGATGTTTTTCATGCATTTGTATGTATGTATGTATGTAAAGGATACCACTCATTGTTGCAAGGCACAGCCATTAGACAGTGGATCATCCTCCAAGTATGACTTGATCAAGTACGATACCTGGTTGTATTCAATTTACCATTGTAAGAAGGGCCAAAAACGGAGGGGCGGACCCGTAAGCAGATACACTTACGCGCAATCCGCGGGATCAGGAGAATCGCCTTCCAATGATAAAATCCTACAACCCGATGTAGAACAAGCCATCATACGAGGGAACGTCCCAATGAGTGGGGAGAAGAGCCCGCCGTCAATTCACGAAATGTTAATGACAGGGAGTTGGCAATTCCACTCTCCCCATCCAAATCGCTTCAATCCGGTGCCCTGGTGGTCCCATCCCTCCTCTTTGCATTTAATGTGTGTATATATATATATATATTTTTAATATCGGCATTACCCGTTAGATTTTGTCAACACAATTTTGCCTTCTTAGCTTTTCAAAATCTTTAATAAATGCAAATCTTATCATCTGACCTATTCCGCGAGTCGTGCGAATCTCCACCACCAATGAGTCAACAAAAGTCACGCACTAGTGGGGTGACTCTCCGTGCAATCAAATGAAGAGTCACCTCACACGAGGCGACCACCGTCACCCTACTAGCGACAGAGAGCCATACTACTCGCAGAACAGGCCTGCAGGTGACGTTTAAAGCTCCACAATTTTACTGAAAATCTAAGAAAATTATTAAACAGAATTTAATAATATAACTGCAGAGCACAAGCAGTTTAAATATACTGAGAACATGTTGCCAAAATCGAACGGATACTTTATATGTTTATTAATTTATCTTACCTTGATGGACCAACTACTTACCTGTCCTTAATGGCCATAAGCTCCAATCGGTATTTCCCGGTAAATCCGATCACGATCCTTTACAACATTTGGCCGACACCAACGCGCATCATCGCATCCACTCAGCACTTTCTTCCTCTTCTCTAAATTGAAGGGCTTCTAGGGAAACTATTTTCTTGCGGACCGCGTTGCGGTCGGACTTCACTGTTCTTCTCCTTCTTTTTCTCTTTTAACCCCTACTACGAGAAGATGAAACACCTATGTGGCACTCACTCTCCTACTATCGGTTGTCGCTGCATTAAAACCGCTGCCGCTTTCTTTCACCGTTTTCTTTTTGCTTCTCTTTCTACTCTCTTCGTCTCACAGAATTTCACCACCGCTTTACTCTGTATTCCTTTAGGGTGCTCACTCACACACTACTGTTTGCCGCTATATTTTTGGCTTTTTATTTTCCCCGCACTATCAGCTTCTTCTTTTTTTCCCCTTTCCAGCCTTCTCGCACTCGAAATTATCGCTACCGTTCGGCGTGGAATCCACAATTTCCACTCTTAAACGCAGCTACCCTTGCGCTTCCCTCGCACACATATGCACACTGGGCCTCCCCGCATAAACCCATCGCCCCATCAGCAGCAATCCTGCCAAAAGCAGTCTCAATCACGCTTTTTCTTTCTTCTTCTATCACCGCCACCGATTGAAACCGTCACGCAAGTTATAGCGCATCACCTGCGGATGTTAACCGCCACCTTATCTTCGTATCACTCCACCAATCCGCCTCCTAATCCGTATTACCGGACCAGCCTTCCGTCGAACACTTTCCTCGAACCAGCAACAGCCTGAACGCAGCAGCAAACAGCACACACGTCCGACTCAGTCGGTAGTCACTCAAATTCAAACCCGGGAGCCTTCATGTTCTTGGTGCATTTCAGCGCTGAGCAAATTTGTTGTACTGTAATCATATCCGCCGGAGGCACGACACAAGGGGAGGCATCTAGGTTTTGAACGCATTGCGCAACCTGATCTTCGAGCGGACTTGGAATATTCGAGCCAAGCAAATGCGATGAAGCGACATGCTCGCCGATCGCATTTGCTTTCTCTTGTGGGGTGATTAAAAGCCGATCGTCATCATTTTCGACTCTGAGAGGTGGAATGGGTTTGGGATGAGTTTTCAGTACCTTGGCTACCTTCCAGAATGGTCTGGAGCGGTCGTCCAGATTCTGGACAACACGCCCGAAACTTTCATTTCGGAGTGAGTCCATTCTGGAAGCAATCTGTCTGTTCAGATCAGCCATTTCACGTTTTTTGCCCAGATCTCCAGTCCTCTGAAACTGGCGTCTACGAACATTTCTCAGGCGAATCAAAAGTTGGGTGTGGGAATCAATGGCAATAAACTTACCCCTCACAGGAACTCGTCGGACGCACGCCTCGTCAGCCACGGTTATGGCTTCGTGGAGTCCCTCCAACGCTCGGTCGATGTCCTCCACGGTGTCAAGCGGCGGGTTGTCGATGATGTGCCTGTCTACCACGCGTCCAAACTGGGCCCAGTTTACGCGATGGTAGTCCTTGCGCAGGCTTGAAGCAGGAGCCACGTTGCAGCCCAGTTCAGCCACCACCGGTTGGTGGTCGGAGCTGAGTTCGTTCAAGGCTACCCCAACAAACAATTTTAGCTGCAGATTAGCTTAAACAGCCAAAATTTGCCTTATGCAGCTAATTTTTGCCTGTATAAGCTAAGCTGCAGCTAAAATTGTTTGTTGGGACCGGCTTGGACAAGCCGATATTTGCCAGGAACAGGTCTAGCGTCGATGGGTTGCCCGCCGGTGAGATGAATGTTGGTTCATCCGAAAACCAAACGGAGTACAGCCCATGCTGTGAGTGGTCGAACAGGATACGACCGTTCTGGTTCTGCTGGTAGTTCCGCCAGGCCTCATGGTGAGCATTCAGATCTTCTCCAACTACGTAGCGGGAACCGGTACGGGTGATGGTGGACAGGTCCTTCTTGAATTTAGCCGCTAGTCCACTGCTGGCGGCACACTGTCGAGGGCAGTAGACGGCGATGAACTGGACGTATCCAGTCGACGACTCCACCTCCACACCAAGGGCTGTGCTTGCGGAGGAAGTCGGCAAGCTCAACCTTTTTTGCTCTTACAGAGCAAGCATTCCAGGTGACGATAGTTAGCGGTTTAGACGCCATACTGGATGATGAACTTACCGAGCACTTGGATCTGTTCGGGCTTATTGCGGCACTTACGAAGAGCACCGGACATGTTGACGAAAATTTCCATCAGTTCATCCGCTGAGAACAGATCGGGGTTGTTGTTTTGCGCTGTTGGTTGTCTCCAGAATCCAGGGGGGGATGGAGAGCTTTGACCAGCAGAATCACCGGAAGCTTCTTGAGGGGGGGCGGGTTGCACCCGCGAATTCGCTTGCCTTTGCTGGGGAGCACGAAGAGGCGGAAAATCCTCCGTCCTGAATGCTGGGGTTTTGTCCTTCTTGCGTCCTGGTTGATTGTTGCTTGACGCCTGCTTTCGGATGCGTTTGAAGTCCTCGCGTTTGGAGCACTGTCTGTCAGAGCCTTGATGTGCACCACCACAGTTAGCGCATTTTATCGCCACGGCTCCATCCGCAGGGCAGTTGGAAGTGGCGTGTTCTTGAGCGCAGTTGCTGCAGCGTGGCTTGATGTTGCAGTTGCGGGTACCGTGTCCAAAATTGAGGCACCTCTGACACTGCGTTACGTCACGATGGCCACCACGGTATGGCTTCCACCGTACGATGATGGAGTAGATCGATCGGATGGCTTGTAGCGCATTGAGCGTCACCGTCCCTTTCTGGAAGTGCACCAGGAAAAGACAATCCGGGTACGTCTTCACGTTTTCATCTCTCCTTGTCATTCGGAAGACAGCGATTGGGGCTAGCTTGTACCGGTTGATTTCGGCTTCGACCATCTTGGGGTCGAAGTTTGGTAGACCCCTGATGACTACCTTGAAGGGCTTCTCACCGGGGATGTCGTGCGTATCCTTCAGATATTTCACGGCCACTTCGTACTCCGCTTTGGTTCGGAGCATCACCTTGGTGCCGATCCTGCCGAGCTTAAACTCAGCTGCAACGCCCAGCGATGAAAGATCGCCAATCAGCGTGTTGAGTGGGACGAGTGGAGGAAGCTTCATTTTTGCTGCACTCGGGCTGGCAGCAGTTTCGTTGTCGACGGCGTCACCGAAATCACCAATGACGCTGACGTTCGTCGCGGTGGCATCGTCCCGTCCACTCGCACCATCGGACTGGCCTTGATTTTTCTTCCTCTTCTTAGACCGCTTCACCGTGGCTGAGGTGGGATTCCCTACATCGGTGGGAAGAGTAGCGTACCTATTCGAAATAGGTACACTCAAGCTACCCTCACCGCTGTTCTTCTTCTCTGTTTTCTCTCGGAGCCTGCTCCGGGAGCGCTGTCTTCCCATCACACGAAGCGACCGACACTACTGACGACGCGATTAAACTGCGAATGTTTGGAACAAACTAGAAACTTTAGAACAACTCGACAGAGCGAGCAAAGACCGAACTGTACTGCTTGACGTTCAAGCAGAGAATGTTCATGAGCAAACGCATGACAGCAGCGCTGTTTTATATCTTTTCAGAACCTGATAGGATTTCCCGCAGTTTTTTTTTTATGAATGGGGCGGAGCAGAAAGTTTCTTTTGATCAGAATATGTAAAATATGATGGACTTTGGATGTTAATATAATTGCATGTATAGAGGCACCAGATATGTTTTACAGTCAGTTGTTGGTAATTCATCGAGTGTATGTCTTCTATTAAGCAATTTTTTTTTTTGAAATGTTGGCTCTGCATGTAAAAAATTAATTGTTTATACATTATTAGGGTTTGCTTAAAATTTATTTCCCGAAAAAAAAATGATCGTCAAAGTCCATGTCTTTTTCGGGTTATTGTTGAGAGGGAGGGGGAGGGGGTTGTTAAGCGGGAGGGGGTTTTACATGCATGTTTTTTCAAGTCTCATCCCTCATTGTGGTGGACACGCCGTGATCCACCTTTAGCCGCATACCGAGTCCTGCTTGATGCAGGACCTAGTGCCACGCCGTCCGAAGCGGTAATGAGCAGAGGCATGAGAGCAGCGCTGATTTATATCTTTTCAGGTTCAAGCAGAATGATGTGCAACCAAGTGGTATTCGTTTGTGATGACTGGGTTTGGGAAAAAGGCTTATTTCATGAAATCAATGATAAAATTATCATTTGTAAATTTTCAATAGTTTAATTACAGAAAAATTGGAAAAATGTTTATTTCAACAGGTTTGTAATGTAATATCCTATCGATTGGCGTATTTGGATTTTAATTTCATCTATAAATGACAAAGTTACAAGCGTTCAAAACCTAACACTCCTTCACCACACATATTTTTTGATTTGCACCCCAGTATAGTCGGCAAAGACGTAGTTCTACGTCAAAAAACGATGTGCAATGGAATCATTATTGTGTCGAGTCAACTCTCAGCTTGATTTTAGCACATTGTGAATGGTCTCGCAATATCAAAGGAGCTTGTAAAATCAATATCAAGCATGATATTTTGTTCCAATATCACGCGTGATATTGCGAGCGTATGAGAGCGGAAAAATATCAATTGATTTCTGATTTTGCCAACACTGAAATCATCGATAGACGTCATTGTTTACAAAAGCTGTTAGGCCCTAATTCCAGCTCTATCTAGATATATGCACAACAAAATAACCCTGTTTTACGGTGAAAAATATATCATTATACTTAATATACTTATTATTTTTTGAAGACATCATTCTTCTATATTTGCAAAGACAAAAATTTAGTTTTTATATTTTGATCATGTTAAGACATAACAAATTTTAGTTAAGTTCAAATTGTGAAGAATATTTATACACACTCACTGTCTGAAGACACTTTTGTGCTAAATGTGAATGTCAGGAAAGGTTGGGAAAAAAGTTCCACATTTTACCTTTTAGGATCACAGTGCGTCGGTGAGGTGCACTTACGTACGGGATGAAACAGATACCAACGGAAAATTGATTTAATTTATAAAAATTCAAATACTGTATATTCGTGCGTGATTTAGCTCGAAAAACTGATAGTCAATTGCTGATTGAAAAATGTTCTCAACTGTCGTTCATGGTTCTAATTTCACAAATTGTTGTACTGCCAATCACCACTTGATTCCCAAATCAACTTTCTGCTTCTTGAGTCGGGAATTTTCCTGAATCCATTACAGCTAAATAAAACCTCAATTTGCCCGCCTTCCATCTTTGCACCTGTCGTTTCATTTTCCCTTCCCGGGAAATCCATTCACACATCATACAAACAAAAAACACCAAATGCCACTTCCGAAAGCACAGTTTCTCGATTTTTCACCCCCATCCGAATCGATTCTCACATTTCACCATCTTCCTACTCTGGGTGCTGGTACTCTGATCGAACAAACATTTTCTCCATCTCGGTCCCCTGTTCCGGTGAATAAACAAATTCACCCAAACAAACGAACTCCTCTCTTACCTTCGGCATCATCAGCTCTTTCTCGAATTCCGGTCCCGGCATCGAAGTGAACGTCGTCTCGTCGAACTGATTGCAAAACAATTCCACCGCAAATTTCAATCCCACCACGTGTTTCCGATCGCTTCAGTATGTCCCCCCCCCCCTCCGGCTCGACATGCCATTTTGGGGCTCTATCCACCCGGTGGAGGAATTTGTTGTGATGTGGTTTTCATTTCAGCACGAACACAAAAATTCGGAGGTCGGTACATTGTTCACTTTATGAAACTTTCCATGTCCCTCGGTTCCAAACAAAACCGCTCCAGCAGAAGAGCTTCCGCTTCATCCATAACCACATGAGCAGATCTAGCAGCTCGTGGTTGTGATTGTTCGGAGAAAAAGGAGAAAGGTGAATGGTTCACTGGGCGTGATTTTCTTACTTTGATTGCACTCAACGGTCGCAAAAGGCAAGTTTAGACGAATGCAAAAATGACCCCAATGCACTGGGAAGGTTAAAACTTCCCTAAGTTTGATTGAAACTTCTCCGAAGATCTTTCCGAACTTGCGACAATTTCTGGGAACTTCTGGAAAGTTTAAGTAGCATCCGAGTTGTTCACGCAATATCCAAGAAGGTCATACTCACTCACATTTCTCGGCGAAGGCCTTGACCGATTTTAGTCTAATTGGTTCTATTTGATCTATATTCATCTTCCATATAATCGGGTGGACTGTGAAAGTTTGAACCAAGTGGTTGCAACTTGCAAGTCGTGTATTTTTTGTGATTTTCCGTGAAGTGTGCTGCTACTAGTAGAAATCGAAAATCGATCGAGGTCGTAAAAAAATATAAATCGAAAGCATTCTGTAACCAGTTGGTTACAATCCGTGGATTTTCGTTTGTATGAGTTGTTGTTGTTTGGAAAATTCACGTTTCGTTAAACCTAAAACAGTAGACACACACAAGAGCGAGAGGGTTTGTGCCGCTGCAAACAACAACGTAACGTTACTGAAGGGAGGAATATCTTGGCTTTGAAATAACAATGGATGCGCAAATTGGATGAGAAATAGCTAGCCATCTTAGATTTGGAAGATTAGGCAGAAGTAACCAGGCGTCCGTGTAGACCAGTTGAGTGTTAAGTCTAGTGCATATATAATAACCCCCCCTGGAAAGCCTACCTCCGTTCAGGACCTCTTGTGCTTTTGTACATTTTGTACACCTCGTACCGCAAATAAAACGGTTTTACACGGCTCGGCTCGGAAGTCAAGATGGCTAAATGATCCTCGATCTTCCGTCAGGGACGATTCCCTCAGGCCGTTGGCCTTAATTGCCAAGGAGGGTCCCGTCTCGGCTCGACCAAGGTGGCCATGCCACGGTCAGCCGATTTTGTCAACGACGGAAGACGCCTGCCAGCCAAACGAGCCAGCAACGCCTGCTGAGCCGTATGTGGCTGATGAACGCCACCAGATCCGCCATTCTCCCAAAGCTGCAACAACACTGTCTGCAGCCCGCGCCGCAAGTTTCCGGCCACACGGTAGTGCAGGAGCAGCCGTGTGGGCCAACGCCAGCGTCGCGACGCCGTAGGAGATCCCGCTGCAGCAGTGAGTACAGTGCAAATTTTAAAATCCTCGCATACACGCCACATATAGGGGAATTTACGTATTCTCGTCAATCTAAGCAGCGTCTGCACTTCTACTAGCATTTTCTCAGCGTCACGCACATATATGATGTGTCTGTTTGTTTACATTCATCTGCTGCTTGCTTCTCTATCCATTCCAATCGACAGAATTTTTCAAAACGTTTTGAAAGTGTTTTTACAACGCTCCAAACTTCTCAGGTGAGTGTGACTATTGTCGGCAGCCTCTTTTTCTTCGGCAACCTTCCCATTAGAACTGCGTGTTAACCAGCTGTTCTATTATCGGCAACTCGAAATCAACCTCATTTTGTAGTGCGTATGCTTTATTTGAAGAAAAATGTAGCATTACTGGATTGCTCGATCGTTCAAATATAATCAGATTGAAGCTGAAAGGCTAAACAATCGCTTGGACACATTCAGGGAAGTGCATTGATGGGAAAACATAGTGAAATCAACGTTTAAATTTTGGTTGCCGAAAACAGTCAATGGGTGCCGAAGCCAACATTTACCCTATGTGAAAACCCACACCCACACGCCCCAGATAAGGCAAATAAATGTGTTATAAAATGTGAATATTCCTGTGTTTCATACTTTGTCCGCGGAGCCCCTCCGAATACCCAGCAACATGCCGGCCCTGCGACACAGTTCAGGGGTCTCATGCTACTGAGTTAGTTACCCGGGAGTGTCTGGTCATGCCATAGTCACAATTCCTACGAAAACAAAAATCTAGTCAACGGGAACAGCAGCATGAGGAGAGAGGTTGTTGTTATGCACATCCCGTGTGGCCAGAACCAACATACCCGCCACCTTGATCACCTCTCAACAAAGAAACGTCAACGCAAACAAAAACAAAATGATTGATTAGCATAATCTACAGGTAAGTAATTTTCCCCTAACTATTTGGGTTTTCTCTAGGTTTTTCTTATTATTCTGGGTGAGAATTCCTCCTGGTGAGCTGGCATGCAGATCAGCGGTGGGATCGTCACGTTGTTCTTCTTCGGGAATCGGTTCTGGATGCGGCAGCAAACAATAAGGGCCAAAAATGGTTTAAGTCTATGGTAAAGGGGAAACCATTAAAACGGAAACGGAAAAAAGCGATATTTCGAACCGCGTTGGGGTTTGGTGAACTTGACGGAAGTTCTATGAGCATCTCAGAAGTTTTATGAACTGCTCGGAAATTCTGTGAACTGCTAGGAAGTTCTTTGAACATTTCAGGAGTTCTAAAAACATCTTGAAAATTATTTGAATTTTTCTAAAGTCCTGTCAACAGCACGGAACTGGTTGGAAGTTCCATGAACACCTCGGAAGGTCTATCAACATCTCTGAAATTCTATGAACTGCTCGGAAGTTCTATGAACTACTCGGAAGTTTTATTAACATCTCGGAAGTTCTATGAACTGCTCGGAAATTCTACACGGTCTCGGATGTTCCATGAATATCTCGGAAGTTCTATGAAAACGTTGGAAGTTCTATACACTGCTCAGAAGTTCTATGAAATTCTCGTAAGATCTATGAACTGCTCGGAAGTTCTATGAACAGCTCCGGAGTTCAGTGAACTACTCGGAAGATCTATGAAAATCTTGAAAATTCTATGAATTCCTATTAAGTCATGTGAACTGCACGAAAGTAAAATGAACTGGTTAAGGGGATGCTGAAACGAAACGAATGCAAAGAAAGCGGAAAAAGGAGATTCTTATCACTCAGAATACGATGCCTCCGAAAAACGTGTAACGGCAAGTTTGCAATGTCATAACTTAGCCATCTCTTAATGAATTTCAAGAATTGTGGTACCTTTAGAATTCGTAGGGCTTGTAGATGATTTTTTTTGAAAAGTGTGTTTGTAGGGTTTTGTAAGTGGCGCAAGATCTGTAATTTAGATTAATGGGCACAAATGTTCACAATTAGTCAGAAAACAGTCATGGTTCCTATATATGGATCCTGGAGACAACGGAACGGTCATCAAAAAATCCGGAACATCCGTAAAAGTGGTCAATCCATGAACCTGATCCTAGAGCCCTGCGGTTTTTTTTTGAAAACATTAGGAACTGTGATATAAAAAAAAATATTTGGGGTCGTGACATAAACATGTACCTAGATAGCCATGGGACCGTCGTCCGGAAGATTAACAACATCCGTAAAATGGTCACTCCATAAAATTGAAAGGTGGAAGCATTACTATGACGAGCACCTCAACGGTAATTCAGCAGAAAACGAAGGTGGCACGGCAACAGACCTTGAAGCACGCGCAGAAGACGACAGACTACCGGCCCCTGATCTTCAAGAAGTTGAGGAGGAAATCGGTCGGCTGAAGAACAACAAAACAACTGGTGTAGACCAACTACCAAGTGAGCTATTAAAATAAGGTGGTGAAGTACTGGCTAGAGCGCAGCTCTGGGTAATTACCAAGATTTGGGAGGAGGAGATATTACCTGGAGATATAAAACTGCGGAGCTATAGGATCAGTTTCATTGGTTGACCTCTTTTACGGATGTTCTGGACTTTTCAGAGGATGACCCCATGGCCATTTGGGTTCATGTTTATGTCATGACCCCAAATTATTATTATTATTTTTTTTTTTTATATCTTTATTAAGGAGACTTTCAGCCGTTGGCTGGCTCGTCTCCGCCCAAATTATTTCTTATATCGCAGGTCCACATAGTTTCGAAAAAACCGTGGAGCTCAAGGATCAGTTCCACACATTGACCACTTTTCCGGTTTTTCGGATCTCCCGGAGGACGGTCCGATGGCCATCTGAGTCCTTGATTATGTCACGATCCCAAATTCATTCTAATATAACAGTTCCTAACGTTTTCAAGAAAACCACGGAACTCTAGGATCAGTTTAGTGAATTTTCCACTTTCACGGATGTTTCGGATCTTCCGGAGGACGATCTCATGGCCATCAAGGTCCATGTTTATGTCACGATCCCAAATTCATTCTATCTTATCAGTCCTTAGTGTTTTTCAAAAACTGTGGAGCTCTAGGATCAGTTTCATGAATTGACCACTTTTACGGATGTTCCGGATCTTCCGCTGGACGGTCCTATGGACATCCAGGTTCATGTTTATGTCACAACCCCAAATTGCTTCTATCATCACAGTTCCTAATGTTTATAAAAAAAACGCGGAGTTTTAGGATCAGGATCGTGGATTTACTACTTTTACGGATGTTCCGGATCTTCCGCTGGACGGTCCAATGGCCATCTGGGTCCATGTCCCAAAAACCGCAGGGCTCTAGGATCAGGTTCATGGATTGACCACTTTCACGGATGTTCCGGATTATTTGAGGACCTTTTTTTTTTATTATAGTCACTTTAACACTCTTGGGTCATTCGTGACTTGTCCGGGGGTGAGATTTGAACTCGTGACTTTGGCGTGAGAGGTATGGATGTTAACCACTACGCCAGGGTCGCCCCCCTTGAGGACCGTTCCGTTGTCTCCAGGATCCATATACAGGAACCATGACTGTTTTCTGACTAATTGTGAACATTTGTGCCCATTAATCTAAATTACAAATCTTGCGCCACTTGCAAAACCCTACAAACACACTTTTCAAAAAAACGTGTAACAACTCCTTTCGCTTTTTAAAAAAGTTGACGACTCTATTTTCAATCTCAACTACAACTACAATCAACTACAAACCCTAGGAATTCTAAAGATTCCACAATTTTTGGCTAAGTTATGACATTGCAAACTTGCCGTTACACGTTTTTCGGAGGCTTCGTAGTCGGTGTAAAGTTTTTTACCCACCGTATTCGGAGTGTTTATAGTGTTGTAGTTCTGTGAACTTGTCGAAAGTTCTATGAATATGTCAGAAGTTCAGTGATCCTGTCGGGAACTCTTAAACTGTTGGAAATTCTGAGAACTTCTCGGATAATATATGAATATGTCGATAGTTCAGTTATCCTGACAAAAGTTCTATGAACTTGTCGAAAGATCTGTGAAGTTCTGGACACTTGGCGATAGAACTGTGAACTCCTCGGAAGCTCTGTGAATTTGTTGGAAGTTCTGGGGACTTGTCGGAAGTATTGCGAACTTGACGGTAGTTATGCAAACTTGTCAGTACACCGTTTGAAAAATTCATGTAAATTTCAGCGAGGTATAGCGCACATAAAATTAACGCTAGATTTGGCGTAAATTTACACGATATTTCGTGTAAATTTAAGCGCAATATCGCTTAAATTAGTAATACTGTATGCAAGCTTGTAAACGATTTCGTTGTTTATGTCTACGGGTCTACGAAATATGGCGCACAGGTTGACAGATCCTTATGGGGATTTTCTGTGGAGTGAATGAACACGAATGATTCACACAAGGAGTAAAGAGTTCTAGCATATGAAGATGAGTGAGATTAATGTTATTGACAAATCAAAGTTGGCACTCGTGGAGAATAGATGAACTATGAAAGTGATGATGGTTTCAAAATTTTACACGGCGAGGTATACGAGTTCAATCTTAAAATGCCTTTATTTTGTAAATGGAGCATTTTATTTAAATCTGGTTAGTGCTACGTTAGTAGAAAACTTAAGGACTACTCAATAGATATATAATATAGAAAAAATAATTTCTTTTCAGATTTTTAGGTGTATGCATAGATTTCAGCTTTTCTACAACTGTAGCAACAACCAGATTTAAATTCAATGCTCAGTTTTCAAAATAAAAGCATTTTAAGATTGCACTCGTATACCTGTCCGTGGAAAATTTTGAAACCATCATCACTTTCATAGTTCGTCTATTCTCCACGAGTGCCAACTTTGATTTGCCAATTCTTATTGGCAAATCAAAGTTGGCACGCGTGGAGAATAGAAGAACTATGAAAGTGATGATGGTTTCAAAATTTTCCACGGTGAAGTATACGAGTGCAATCTTAAAATGCTTTTATTTTGTGAATGGAGCATTTTATTTAAATCTGGTTAGTGCTACGTTAGTAGAAAACTTCAGGACTACTCAATAGACATATAATACAGAAAACTTAATTTCTTTTCAGATTTTTAGGTGTAAACATAGACTTCCGCTTTTCTACCACTGTAGCAGTAACCAGATTTAAATAAAATGCTCCATTTTCAAAATAAAAGCATTTTAAGATTGCACTCGTATACTTCCCCGTGCAAAATTTTGAAACCATCATCACTTTCATAGTTCTTCTAGTCTCCACGAGTGCCAACTTTGATTTGTCAATAGCGAATTCGTTTATTATTCAGTTCCAACCTGGATCGGGTATCAAGATTGGGTCTGCTTGTTTTCTGACAAACGTCAGTTTGTTTGTTTGTTTTTAAAACCTAGCTCAGGTTGAGGTTAACACTGACAAAAAGTTCGGTTTCGCACTGGGTTGGAACTGGTGTTAACCCCGATAATAGGGTAAACGCTCCTATAGTTGTGGTACGTTAGAAGCGTTAGGTTCCTATAGTTGTGTATTGAGTCTCCATGCACAACTATAGGAACCTAACGCTTCTAACGAACCGCAACTATAGGAGCGTTTCCCCTAAACGAATTCGCTATTACTCTTTCTGGCGAAAAATTCGCCCAGACATACCGCCGAACAATGAGGTGTCCGCTTTCTTTTATTCGTTAATAAAATAAAATTCCACAGTGAAAACAACGACAAGAGAAATTTCATAACACATAACCTTACCTAATGCGTTTTTTTATTGTGCATTTCTCACCCAACTAAACTACTTTTTCGGTAGCTTTCCAAATGGCGGAAATGGTCGTAAAACTGCGCTTTTGCATTGCATCGGCTTGAGGTGTTCGGCGCACTTTTTCCTTGCTTCGTAAGCAATACGCTAAAGTGACAAGACGTCCCGGATTCGCCTTCCTGTCCCGCATTACCAAATGTCCTGCAAAACGTTCCACATTATCAAGTGTCCCGGAAATTGCCTAGCGTTCGAAAAGTTGCTTTTGGTTTTTCGTTAGTGTATTTTTGGTTGTTTTAGATTCCATCATTTCTACGGGCTTCTTCAACGTAGTCCTAAATCCTGGTTTCGGTTTATTTAGAACTATAAAAAAACCACAACACCGGTGTTGTAAATTTTGATTTATGCTAGATATATTGTTCATTATTTTGAACCTGGTATATGCTGGAAAATCCTTTGAAGTACTTGAAGGTACTATGACGTTTTGAGAACTTCTCTAAAATGCTGGGATGTTCTTGTGAGATTTTTCGTATTCTCTACAATTCTGGGAGCTTCTTTTGATTTTTAGCAGCTTTGGAGAAGCTTGGTGTTCTTATATTAAGTATTTGGACTAATTGAACTAGAACTTCAATCCGAAAAACAAAATTGATGTGCAAGGAAACTATCTGAAGTTCTGGGAAATAATTTAAAGTTCTATGAACTTTTCCTGAATTCTCACATTTTCTAAAGGAGCATTCTTCTAGCGTAGCATTTTTTAATAATTCAAGACCCCCTACCCCTTCGTCCTTAAAATCAATAAACTTCTCTGAAGCTCAAAGAGCTTTTTGAACTTCTGACATATTCTGCCAAGTTCCTCAAACTTCCTTGATGTTCTGCGATATTGAATTGAGTGAAAAAAAAAAAACTATCTTTAGTTAGTTTGGTCTTGAAATATTTTTTTCTTTTGAATTCTTTGAGATTCAGGGAACTTTTTTATATTTTTTATATTTTATATGAACATTATTGAAATTATAAAAAAAATTCCATAGGATTAAAGAAAAGTTTAGACTTCTTCGAAAAAAAAAGTTGTTTATTTTTTTTAGAAGCTGGGAGAAATTCTCTCAATATATAAAGTTGTCTGAAATTCTTAAACTTTCTCTGATGTTCTAGGATCTTCTATGAAACTTTTAAGCTTCTTTAAAATTCTGTAAAATTCATTAGTTTTTAGGACTTCTCTGAAAATTGAGGAAAATCTTAAAAAATTTTCAAAAATTTACCTGAAGTTCTTTAAAACTTTCTGAAAACTTATGATCTTCTCTTAAGGCTTTGAGTTAAGATAACATGCTGGAGGATTCTCAATAAACCCTTCAAATTGCTCTTAACTTTTGAGATTTTTTTAAAACTATATATTGTTGAAATAAACTGACGCAAGGTTCTTAAATAATTTTGAAGTTCTCCCAATGATCTTCTCTGAACTTCATTAATATCTATGGAACTTCTTGAAGTGATGAGTACTTCTATAAAGTTCTGAGGGCTTCCCTCTAATATTGTCGTCTAAGAAATAAGAACATTTATAAAGCTATTAAATAATTTTAATAAATTAATTTCACATAATGAAGGATTATTCATCTTCTCAGTGAGAAAAATATAAGTGAGTTTATATAGTAATATAATTGGTTGAGTATAACTAAACTGTTTTGTTTTTTTGAGAAAAACTAATTGTTGCACCAAAATAAAATATCTTTAGAATACGGGGATGTTGTTGTACGGTAGCGACACCTACTTGAGTTAAGAGAAGAATCAGAAATATGTAAAAAAGTGAGTTGCACGAAAAGACCTGTTTTCGTTTCAATAGTTTGAGTCCATATTAATAGTTTTTATGTGTTTTTTAGGTGAAGTGGCTATGTTCAACCTTTTTCATGTATAAAATCAATGATTCCATGGAGCATTGTTGAATAACGAGGCGATTTGTGAATCGATGATTTTCGTGTGTTTAATTGTGTGTCCAAACTTAATTTTTAGAAAATTATACAAAAACAAGGATATGGCTGAAATAGAGCTGGCTCAAGCCATGCTTCATGGTGTCGAGTCAGTGCGCAAAAAGCAAGCGTCGCAAAAACAAGCAGCTGACAGCATGGAGGAAATAGTCAACAAGAAGAAAGCAACAGTTAAGCAAACCCTACACGCATCAATATATTGACGCGAAGGGGAATTATTGACAATAATATTGATGATGTGAATTCAGAAATATTGTCAATCTCGATATATTGACGTCAATATAGCATGTATTGACAATACGATTATTGTCAATAAAAGCAATCGTGTAGGGTTCACTTTATAACTAACTACTTCGGAAAGAAGTAGTACTAATTTCCCTATTTTGGATCCTCTATTAGCTGTCACTAGATTCGTGTACTATTCATTGTTGATTTTAAACTGTTTATTAATAAGGTGAACGTTAACATGATACTTTAACTAGTCAAATATATTGGTGCCATGCAATCTGCATTCAAAGTTGAAGTCATCATTACGTTTATGTGGACCACCCAGTGTTCGCTGAAGGATTGTTTACGTTCTGATGATGAATGATAACAAACTTTTACTGGAAAACAAGGAGAAATTCATACTAATCAAAGAATCTAATCTCGGCACAGAAGCACAAGATAAGGTTGAATCACATTAAATTCAACCCAGAAATAGACATTCATTAAAACAAGTGGTTCACTATGGGATGCTGAAAGCTTTAGGGTTTTAATTTGGAACATCTGACTATATGTTAGATTTTGCCGTGCTTCCTTGGTAATTTTCCGTTTGATTTAATCAATATTTTTCATAAAATAGATACTGAAGAGTTGTGAAAGGAAATGGATTTTACCGGATAATCGCTCCAGTTTTTCTGACCAATTACAATAATACCAATAGTGCAGTAAACGAAGCGGTCAAATTTAATAAGAAGCGTAATGCATTAGGAGATGCCATTAGATAACGAATAGTATTGCGAACTCAAAGCTGACAAAAACTCATATGGTACTGATGTGCAGCCCTGCCTGTAAGAAAACTGACAACATATAAGTGCTTGTATACAATACCAACCGAGGGTCACAGTCTCGCCATTCAACGCTCAAAGCTTGAGGGTATTTGTTCAAATGAAATACTATATGGATGCGCAGGAAAGCTAGTAGAATTACCAGTCTTCTTGGTACTTTGTGTTCCATCGAACAGCTGAAATTTAGATGTGTTTTCCTGCAGATGAAGACGGATTATATAGGTTGTTGTATTATAAAACACGCAAAAAACCATACAATAGCGATTGTTTTTATTAACGATAATTATAATGAATTTTCATAGCATAATGTTTAAAATGTAACACACATTTTGGACAACAATTATGAATTGGAATAGGTTTACTGAAAAAAGGATTTATCTTGAAAATTGAACAAAATGAAAGAGTAGCCAGCAGCAGGCTAGTGTAAAAATCAATCACTCATGTCTGTTTACAACAGATACCGATCATACAAGAACAAATACTACTAATATTGACAAAATGCTTAAAATCTTCTTATAGGGTAAATGTTGGCTTCGGCACCCATTGACTGTTTTCGGCAACCAAAATTTAAACGTTAATTTCACTCCCCCTTATTCTGCGAGTCACGTGACTCTCTCTCACCGGTGAGGTGACAATAGTCACCTCGTGTGAGGTGACTCTCCATTTGATTTACATGGAGAGTCACCTCACACGAGGTGACAATTGTCACCTCACCGGTGAGAGAGAGTCACGTGACTCGCAGAATAAGGGGGACTATGTTTTCCAATCAACGCACTTCCATGAATGTGTCCAAACGATTGTTTAGCCTTTCAGCTTCAATCTGATTATATTTGAACGATCGAGCAATCCAGTAATGCTACATTTTTCTTCAAATAAAGCATACGCACTACAAAATGAGGTTGATTTCGAGTTGCCGATAATAGAACAGCTGGTTAACACGCAGTTCTAATGGAAAGGTTGCCGAAGAAAACGAGGCTGCCGACAATAGTCACACTCACCTGAGAAGTTTGGAGCGTTGTAAAAACGCTTTCAAAACGTTTTGAAAAATTCTGTCGATTGGAATGGATAGAGAAGCAAGCAGCAGATGAATGTAAACAAACAGACACATCATATATGTGCGTGACGCTGAGAAAATGCTAGTAGAAGTGCAGACGCTGCTTAGATTGACGAGAATACGTAAATTCCCCTACATTTTTAAATTGGAGCTCAATAAGTTCTACTTGGGTCTCCTTTTTTGGTCACTTTTTGTGTCTTAAAAGTCACTTAATGGTCACTTTTTTACTCATTTTAGTCACTAAAATCACTATTTTTGGATATATTTGGTGCTATCAGCCCTGGTGAACTTCCCTGAAGTTCCGTGAATTTCCCTGAAGTTCCGTGAACTTCCCTGAAGTTTCGTGAACTTCCCTGAAGTTTCGTGAAATTCCTTTTGAATAAATTCCGATCGAAATTTTGATTCAGGATAGTTACCAAAACCCTTGATTAATCCACCTACAGCAACTGTTTTATCATAAAATTTAATTTAGTTGGTCACATCTCCGAAACCAATTGCCCGATCAGGATTAAAATCAATGGGATTTTATAAAACTAATTTTCACGACATCCCGGGAGCCCAGAAAAACAAATCCAGGGGTTTGGAATTTTCGCTTTCCCTTGGGAATGAGACGTTGCACAGTTGGTAAAACTGAATAAGTATATTGAGCTTTTCCGACATTTATCTGCTATTTCCAAGCTCAACTCGTGGGCTCACCTTGCGAAACACAGCAGTTCGGCGGGTGGGTGGTGGGTAGGTGTATTCAAATTCGATTTTTCCAACCTCAAGACCATTACCCCACTCACCGAGAAAGGGATTGGAATTTTATTCGCATTTGCCCCCGTCAGCCGGAGGGTGAAATCCGCTTTGCCTGGCTGCCATTATTTCCAGATTCCGGAGTTGTGTGATGATGCTCTTTTCTCCTGGCGGCGTTGAGTGGGTGAAATGAAAATCAAAACTTCGATCAATGCTTGCCGGAATTTGCAATTTGATGAGCTACCGCCACTTGTTGGTTGGTTCGGAATGGGATGATCCAAGCAGGTGAAATTGAATGCCCCCTCCTCCCCGCACAGACTCTCCGATCCGGGAAGGGTTGCTGCCAGTAGGTATTCCAAGTGAGAGCTTTAATTTCGACCATTCTCATTAGTTGCACGTCCGATTCCGGAGTGGTAATGTGTTTCTGTTTAGGTGGGCGGTTGCGAGTTGGTTTTTGCAAACGTCGGACCCTGCTGGAAATAAATGGATGGCAGTTTCAGTCTTTGCCATTAGAAGTACATTAGTTTACGTGACTGGCTTTTAATTGGGGGGTGGCTATGGTGGGTGACTCTCGCAGAACGATGTGGCGACTGATGGCGGTGCCCTGGTTTTCTCGGTCGGGGCGTG
The DNA here is from genome assembly GCF_037179485.1 of Ochlerotatus camptorhynchus. Lineage (NCBI taxonomy): Eukaryota > Metazoa > Arthropoda > Insecta > Diptera > Culicidae > Ochlerotatus > Ochlerotatus camptorhynchus. Next base: position 2,313,665 of record NW_027040553.1, read on the forward strand.
GGATCCAGTATGTAACTAATGGTCCCGGGTGACAGGCCACGTTCTGGAATTAAATTGTAATGAGCCGCAGGACAAATCGAGTCATTTGTTTCCAGGAACAGTGGCAAGGGAATGAAATACAAACCGTTTCTGGGATCAAGGACGTTCATGATCATCACATTTTCTAATACCAATCAGACAATCATTTGTGAAGACTGTTTATGTTTCAGCGGGATGCCTGCAGATAGTTTTTCCTAGCATCGTGCCAAATGCCATTGTCGCCTGGATTTAGAACCTATTTTATGGCTCAGCCCCACTGCATGCATTTCCTTTTCCTCTGCACTGCTATACAAAAGCAAACAGACCGAAGCAACAACCAGAAGCTTCTCGTTCTCATGTGCTGCAGTGCCATTTCCCATAACGAAGACGATGTGTGCCTGTGTGCCATCACTTGCAGCGGATTTCACTACTGCGAAGAACTCGGAAATTCCATCTTAATGACTCGAAAATGGCTTCGCAAAACCGTCGTGATTAATGAATTCCTTGCACCGGAAGATCTTATCGCTTTGCTTCACTCAATTGCAGCCGGATGGATGATGCTGCCACGCACACATTCCCTAGCCATTACCTAAAATACATCGATAATTTCCCTCTCGAGATTAACGCTTCCTGACGGATGGATACCCCGAATGGCAAGGATGTGAAAATGACATTGCCAAGTGCGCTTCCGAAGGGGTCTATTTAGAACAAAGACGTCCAGATCAAAGGTGACCTGAGCTCTCATATAAACATTGTTCCTACGTGTACCAGGAGTACGGTGATTGTGAGTTTACTAGTGGGAACTGAAGCAGAGCAAACGAGAATTGACGATTTCTGGTGTGTTGTGGTTTAATCTTGGCTGCTTGCGCCTAAATGTATGCATTCAACATGGCGTTTTAATCAGGCGGCGTTCGGTTCGAAAAGCCTCTTACCTCCGAGCAAATTTTCCCTTTGGTATGTTTTTTTCGTCGATCTTGTTTTCCGTGCTGAGCACCAATGCTACCGACGTGCCAGGAAGGCAGCTCCCACACCTGGACCCTACCTATCGACCCATCAACTCATGAACCGGGGACCAACGGCTTTACTTCCCATCCGAAGGAAGGCGTGATCAGAGATGTTATACCTCAGAACATCCCGGCGGCGCCGACTGGGATTGAACCCAGGCCTGCTGGGGTGAGAGGTAATCACGCTTACCACTACACCACCAGCGCCGTTACCTCCGAGCAAATGGATTATCCAATTCTCATCTCGTTCTCAATGCGTGCAGTTTCCACGCATGTAGGTACCCTATATATGCAAGTGCTGGGAAGGATCTTTGCTCGGCGTTCGGTGATTTGTGAACAACGGAACAAGCAAATTGTGCGGCAGCAAGTGTGGGGAGGCCTTTGCTTGGCACGTGATGAGAAACCACATCGTTAGTGTGTTGTACCAGTTCAACTTTAATTGCAGCTCTGTCTTACAGTGGCTGCTGAAATGCGTTTCTACTAGAGTGTGTGCTAGAGTGTGATATCTATGGGATGCAATTCTGGGATTGAGTGGGAAGCACGTCGAAGTGCAATATGACGTCAGTATTCGTACATTCGAAATATTACCTCAAGTACTTGTGCTGTAATCCAATTATATGTAGGGAGATGGATGTTTCTGCGAAGGGTTTATCTATTGCGCTTATTTGAAAGGCTCAATCACTTTTGCATTACGGAGCCGATAATTCATTAATTTGAAAAATTTGCTGAAGTTTAGGTCTGGTAGAAGTTGGGCCGAATACTCGTGGCTTATTCGAGGTTTGATGGGTCGAATATATTGTCGACAGGGGAAGAGCATGGACGTGGGGTTTCATTGTTTTATCACTTGATTACTTGATTATTTATTGTCCCTAAGTAACGATTCATAAAAAAATGCTGAGTAAGTGCACAAATTCTCATAAAAGAGGCTTATACATCATGTGTATCATCTTACATTTCTATCATGATATTCTTACCGGCTAGCATTGCTTGCTTATAAAAACTCCGGGCAATTAACGCAGCGCAAAAATTTACATTCGGCATACTACAGTTGAAATTCGCTGGTTGGGTTAATGCTTGGGCTTTTAGTAGAGCGTCCGCAACCGCATCAAAGGATGTACATTTCCTCCAACAAATTTCAGCCTTCTGTCAGTTGGCCCAACTAGCAAATCAAATTCGTTAGTTGGGCCGAGGTGGTGACTAAACCAGCGAATTTCGACTCTAATTACAAATGGATACATATGTATACATATCAAGCTAAACAATGCATTAGGTTCTAATTAACATTGACAGATTTTCTTCGTCGATGTTCTTTTTGCATGCCCAAGGCCATGTATAGATATTTTCAGCTATTTCAACACATATTGGTCATTCCAGCTCAAAAGTGGGTACAGAATTTAAAAAAGTTGTGGTCGATGTCTCCGATTTAAGCCAAACTTGGCCAAAACGCTTGTTTTGGCATTCTGAACAAACGCCTTTTTTATTTTACTCTAAAGTGCCTAGATCCTTCTGGGCTACAACCCTGTATTTTCAAGATTTTTAAAAATTTCAACTTTCAGAAGAGATTACTCCACAACCAAATAAGATATTCGTGATCTCAGAACGTCAATTTGAAGGTTTTTGACGTAGGACTGCGTCTTTGATTTTTATATGGGGGTACACTTTGTGAAAACCGAAAATGGAACATGTAACAAATTAAGAAAGATTTTGAACGGTAATAACTCAGCTGCCCCTGGTCCAATTTCAATAATTTTATCACCAATCGATCAGAAATATGGCTACGCATCGATAACAATGCTTCCGAATGTTGATTTTCAACAAGAAACTATTGAAAAACTGGTAAATGTCGAGCATTGCCCGAAAGCGTCGAATTAACTAACCAATTACCTACATGCATATGCTGCTTCCCCAGCACAGTCGTCAGAGAGTAGTAAGTAGACGAAACAAGTCGAAGTGGCATTCCCCTCCGATCCTCGGGCGCGTGCGAATAGGGAGGATGGAATTCCGTAATATTTTGCACACTCATCGCCATATTCAGAACCAAACGCAAATTCTTCGAAATAACCACCATCCGTCGTCTGGCTCGCCGTGGCGGTGTCTGACGTATCTCCGGTCTGATTTACGAGGTGTGCTGAAGGTGTTCCTGAAAAATGAGATCCGTGATGCTGTCACCTACGCTAAACACGCCAAGCGTAAGCGGCCATGGATGTCATCTACGTTTTGAAGTGACAGAGACGCACTCTGTTTGGTTTCGGAGGTTAAATCATCACCAACTTTGGCAACAAAACGGCTCTTTTCAGGGCCACCAAGCTTACTACATTAAAGAGTAGGAAAAGAATTCATCTGCCTTTGAATCGCCACGGCCAGATATTTTCGATGGAAGAAGCAACAATCTAGCATCTAATTCGACGAAGACGGCAGGAAACATTTGTGAAGCCGAGTTATTTACGAAAGAGAGTGTCGATGAAGAGAATCGATCAATGTAGATAGGACCTATTGAAAAGTGACGCGAGATTTGTTTTCCGTACTGAGCTCCAATGCTACCGATGCCAGGGAGGCAGCTCCCACATCTGGACCCTACCAATCGACCCATCAACTCAACCGGGGACCAACGGCTTTACTTCCCGAAGGAAGGCGTGATCAGAGATGTTATGCCTTAGAACATGCCGGTGGCGCCGACTGAGATTGGACCCAGGCCTGCTGGGGTGCGAGATTATCACGCTAACCACCGGCGCCGATATCTTTCAAGGTGCTATCACGGCGAATGAGATCGACCCAAATTTGAGTTTAGTTATCTCAGAAATAAGAAATAAAGTGCAGGAACTCAGCGATGAGTAAATTTGCCTCATGTTTTCCCAGGTTTTTCCAGGATTTTCCAGGGAAAAATTCCAGAATTTGAGAAAAGTAAAGATTGGATTCACTCAGTCTATTGGTACTATTCCGAGACTGAATAAAATTTTCGTCAATTTCCTCATTTTCTGGCAGATTTTTTAGGTTTTCCACAGGAAACCATGAGACATTTTTACTCATCGCTAAGTTCCTGCAGTTTTGGCGATTATGAGCTGAAACTCAAAGTTAGGTCGTTCTCATTCACCGTGTACGCAAAAGAAAAAGAGCCAGCTACAATAAATACAATAAAAAAACAAAATAAATATAATAAATAAAATAAATAAAATAAATAAAATAAATAAAATAAATAAAACAAATAAAATAAATAAAATAAATAAAATAAATAAAATAAATAAAATAAATAAAATAAATAAAATAAATAAAATTAATAAAATAAATAAAATAAATAAAATAAATAAAATAAATAAAATAAATAAAATAAATAAAATAAATAAAATAAATAAAATAAATAAAATAAATAAAATAAATAAAATAAATAAAATAAATAAAATAAATAAAATAAATAAAATAAATAAAATAAATAAAACAAATAAAATAAATAAATTAAATAAAATAAATAAAATAAATAAAATAAATAAAATAAATAAAATAAATAAAATAAATAAAATAAATAAAATAAATAAAATAAATAAAATAAATAAAATAAATAAAATAAATAAAATAAATAAAATAAATAAAATAAATAAAATAAATAAAATAAATAAAATAAATAAAATAAATAAAATAAATAAAATAAATAAAATAAATAAAATAAATAAAATAAATAAAATAAATAAAATAAATAAAATAAATAAAATAAATAAAATAAATAAAATAAATAAAATAAATAAAATAAATAAAATAAATAAAATAAATAAAATAAATAAAATAAATAAAATAAATAAAATAAATAAAATAAATAAAATATATAAAATATATAAAATAAATAAAATATATAAAATAAATAAAATAAATAAAATAAATAAAATAAATAAAATAAACAAAATAAATAAAATAAATAAAATAAATAAAATAAATAAAATAAATAAAATAAATAAAATAAATAAAATAAATAAAATAAATAAAATAAATAAAATAAATAAAATAAATAAAATAAATAAAATAAATAAAATAAATAAAATAAATAAAATAAATAAAATAAATATAATAAATAAAATAAATAAAATAAATAAAATAAATAAAATAAATAAAATAAATAAAACAAATAAAATAAATAAAATAAATAAAATAAATAAAATAAATAAAATAAATAAAATAAATAAAATAAATAAAATAAATAAAATAAATAAAATAAATAAAATTAATAAAATAAATAAAATAAATAAAATAAATAAAATAAATAAAATAAATAAAATAAATAAAATAAATAAAATAAATAAAATAAATAAAATAAATAAAATAAATAAAATAAATAGAATAAATAAAATAAATAAAATAAACAAAATAAATAAAATAAATAAAATAAATAAAATAAATAAAATAAATAAAATAAATAAAATAAATAAAATAAATAAAATAAATAAAATAAATAAAATATATAAAATATATAAAATAAATAAAATATATAAAATAAATAAAATAAATAAAATAAATAAAATAAATAAAATAAATAAAATAAATAAAATAAATAAAATAAATAAAATAAATAAAATAAATAAAATAGGGGAAATGACGGCTTCGGCATGACAGACTATTTTCGGCAACCCAAATTGAAACACTATTTTCACTGGATTTTCTTACGAAAACACTTCGCTGAATGCATGCAAACGATTCTTTATGCTTTCAGCTTCAATTTGACTATATTTTTACCACTGAGAAAAAGCAATCTAGCAGGGTTTTCTTGAAATGCAACACACGCACTACAAATTGTAGCTGATTTCAAGTTGCCGATAATAGAACAGCAGATTTACATGCAGTTCAAATGGAACGGTTGCCGAAGAAAAACTGGTTGCCGACAATACTCGCTCTCACTAGAGAAGATTGGAGCTTTGTAAAAGCGTTTCAAAACAGTTTTTGACAATTCTTTCGACTGAAATTGTTAGAACAGCTGGCAGCAAAAGATTGTAAACAAACCAATACTGCATATGTGTGCGTTCCTTAAAGAAAAAGGCTATAGAAAGAATGAAGTAATGAAATTTGGTTGTTAGCGGAATGCTAAATAAAACAGCAAAAAAGGTTATCTTCCATTTAATTCCACTTAATTAATTTTGGTATCCATGATGGCTACCAAGCCTTTGGGGATTTTCCTTATTAGAGAGTTGTATAGATTTTTCTCCTTTAGCTTACTTAAATCTTTGGTTTTTATTAGTTAGGTAGGTTCCGATTCAACACATTGTAGTTTCATTTTTATACCTATGATCTTGACTTTTTTACCTAGGGGATGAGTACTTAAGGGGGTTAGATTTTGATAAGTTGTTTAGTGGGAATGACACTGATGAAGACTGCACATTGTAGTCGAAATGCGTATAAAATATTTGGATATTTGGATACCAAAATTAATTAAGTGGAATTAAATGGAAGATAACCTTTTTTGCTGTTTTATATAGAAAGAAGGTCGCTGCTTAGGTTGCCGAGAATACGTAAATTCCCCTAGATTCTGTTAAATTAAATAATAAATATAAATTTCTTTAAATTAGCAGCAACTTTTAGAACATGGGACTGATATGCGTAGAACGGCAGTTTACTGTACATGGTCAGTATAAACAAATACTGAACATCTAAAGACAGAATAAGTGTGTACCGTTTCAATATTTTTGGTCAAGCGACCCCACTCTAGAAAATTTCAATTTCACGAACCATTCTGTCTCCTGCCGCTTTCTTCCAGAAAGTCAAGCTTTTCATTCAAGCCATAAAAAACGCTATCTTAAAGTCCTCTGCTTTGCTCTGACTTGCAACCAAGGCCCCCAGGACCCGAAAGTTATGTGACCCGATACCTCTAGTTCAAGAACACCTTCTTCGTTTCTCTTTTTTATCTGCATGTGAATGTCCTGCTACGACTACGCCATTCCACAACAGTCGTCGGGAGAAAAACCGGCGGTAATTGCACTTTGGGGACGACACAATTTTCCCACTGCACATTATCACACAGCGAATGGCAATTTCCTGCTCCACTTTTCTCCTCGGCTTAACCCTTTCGCCAGTTCCTAGTGGTCCTAGTGGTGGCAGGGATGTTGCATTCACGTGTCCCATCTAGGAAGAAAGCGAAATCCGTAATTCCCCCAAGTCGTCGTTTGCTGCTGCCATTTCCTATTCGTTATTGCAAGTTGCACCGATTGCCCACTCCTATTGATGGGCTGCAGAGGTTGGTAATAAATTGACTCTGGCACAACAAAGAAGAAAGATTGTCACCGATTCAAGCCGGCTATCATCGCCCGTTTGTGACCGCATAAAACAAATTGAAATATCGTTTCTCGGCTAACGGGGGAAAACAAATTCATTGGGTCACTGAGCACCGCCCCCACCCAACATCAGTTCCGAAGAAGTGGCTGGAAGGGGAAAATCTAATTGTCGTCTCTCGACGCTACTCGCTTCCCGAATCCGAGCAACTACTAAGTACCGTAATTATGAGCATCGCAAACAAGAGTGCTGCTTGTGAGACGAGACTGGCTGGCAGCTGGTGCCGAAACCGAAAACCGGATGCGACGAGTCGAGACGAGAGAGGACATCAGTGTCGATGGAAATGGCAAGCGTATCCGGAGAAAGGCGGGGACAAATTCCAGCAGACAATAATTTACGTCGTCGGATGGTCGTTCTCGGACTAGGACTCTCGGTCGGTGGTTCATTGTGTCGTCCTACAACCCAGATGGAAGTTTAGAGGGAGCTTTTCCGATGTCCACCGGTCCGGAACGACCAACTTTTATCATTCCGTTCCAGTCAGACGGACATAATTTAATTTCTGCGTGTGTTTTGTCCTGTCGGTTCTGTTCTGGACGGTGCCTGCTCGAAATTGGGACAGATTGTGTGTACGGTGGAAGAAGTCCCGGCGGAGGACCCATTGATCTCTATTATTAACAATTTTGTTTCAAAACAACATGCTGCTCGGCTCTCCCTTGGTGACGACAAAACAACTCCGGATAGGACTAGTATGACCGGATGCGACAGTTCTGTTGAAAGCAGTAATAGTGCCATGGCGATGAACTGGGCCAAAGCCTGATTCCTGGACATAGTTGCCGGCATTACGGGGCTCATTGTGCCATGGTACCTATGTATAGGCGATAAGGCATGGGTTTATAAATCGGGCATAAATCTCAGCAAATGGTAAATCCTTTGCAGTATGCGATTAAGTTTAAACGGAGTTTACTTTCACTCCTGGTTTGGGAATGTATTTGAAAATAAATATCTCTGAAGAGCACTGTTTTAAACCCCCTGAAAAGAGACTCAGTTCCGGAAGCAGCCGACAACATCTGCAGCGCTGTTGGTGCAAAACATGCTTAAACAGTAGAAATATGTGAAAGTTAAGGTACAACCATAGACAAACAGACATAACGCTCGCAAGTTGTTCATCAAACACGTATTTCACGGTCAATTAAAATGTGTGTCGACTAATAAACTGCCATCGGGAATAGATACACGCTATTTCAAGATGTGGGTATTTGAGTAGGATCTACTTATATCGCTCAAAAGTGAAGCTACTCAAGAACGAGTAAACTAAGTTGGGATTGACAAGTTGACAAATGAACATCATCGATCGGATTCATGTTGATGTTGTCCATTTTGTCAAATTGTCAATACCAACTTAGTTTACTCATTTTGACCGATATGAGCAAATCCTACTGAAATGTGGGTAGTTTTGGAATAGCGTGTAGATACCTTCCCTAGTAGGTATTCATCAATTCCTTTGCGGTTGACGTTTACACACTACGGCCATCTGTTCAGCCTACTGCCCATCGCACTATACTCAACAGATGGCGGTAGTGTTTTAACGACGATGTTTTACATTGAAAAATATTCAATGTGCTGTGTGTGTGTGTTTTTTTTTTGGCAAGGAGGAAACCTTCAAAAGGCCATCATGCCACCACTTGACGACCGGGCGCACGGTCGCGGTGACACGGTGTGTGGGATTCTTACCGCATTAAAACCTCCTTGGACGCCTTGCCCTTTTCCCCCGAACCACTTGTCGTATTACTTCGAAGGGGACTGTGCATTACGCTCCTCACTTTACCTCAGCTAACTGGTGCTTCCAGTTCGCTGATCGTCTCTCCAAATTGTGAGCCATTTAGCTCCCAGCGTAGTCGCGTTCTACTCGGCTAACGCCCGGCGGTGGATTCAGCCTACTCCGACGGATAGTTCTCTCGACTTCGGCTTATACCACAGACAGACATACAAATTAGTACCGTTGTATTTCTATGGTACAACAGTGAACTTTGTATGTCTGTACAAGGTATTACACTTCGCACTTGTGTGAGCACACTAATACTTTCTAGCTGGTCCTTTCGCCATTTTCGCTGCAGCGCTGACATGATCTGCGTTACTGCTTTGCTCAAAACGTTAAGGTGCCCTCCTCTCGACACGTTTCTTCGACGACATTCTCCGTGCTAAGGGCGAGAATCTCCTCTGGCACAGCATCAAATCTAGGACATTCGAAGATCACGTGCCCTGGTGATTCTTCCACATTCCCACACTCCGGACAGAAGGGTGACGTTGTGTATCCGAACCGATGCAGGTACTTCCTTAAGCAGCCATGACCAGACAGGGACTGCGTCAATTGGAAGTTGACTTCTCCATGCTTTCTGTTCACCCAGGTCGAAAGAATTGGTATTAGCCTGTGCAGCCGTTCTCTGCAGCATCCCACTCCTGCTGACCCCGTTCTCACCATTTTTCCTACTCCTCTGGTTTCTCTCGTCTTATAGCACTCGTACTGCTCAATTTCCTTTGGTTCTGCTTCGTTTTCAGCGATTCAATCCAGGCTGGACCTCCGTACCTTAGTATCGATGAAGACACACTAGCTAGAAGATGCCTCTTGCTGCTGCTTGGATCAGAATTGTTCGGCATGATTCTGGCAATTGCGTTGATGACCTTCGCCGCCTTCTCGCACGCATATTCGATGTGGCTGTTGAAGTTAGCCGGTCGTCGATCATCACTCCCAGATACTTCAGTACGCACTTTGAAAAAATGGTGTGCTCTCCAACGGTGATTTCTGCCCGCTGCACTGCTTCACAGTTACTGACCAACATCGCTCCTTGCATCCACTTACGAATCGTATCTATCGCCTCGGCCGCCAGCATTCCCACTTCTTCCAAGGACTCACCTGTTACCGTCAAGGCGATATCGTCCGTAAAGCCAACGATCTCAACTCCTTTGGGCAGCTTGAGCGTCAGCACGCCATTCTACATTCCGTTCCATAGTGTGGGACCTAGATTAGAGCCTTGTGGAACTCCCGCCGTGATTCTAAGCGATTTCTGCCCCGTGTCTGTCGCGAAGACCACGACCCGGTTCTGGAAGTAACTACTTAGAATCCTGCAGAGGTAGTCTGGAACCCTCTTTCTAAGGAGCGCCTTGACGATGGCCTTCCAGCTGGCGCTATTGAATGCATTCTTCACATCAATCGTGCGGCGCAGTATTCGATTTATTTTATTTTATTTATTTTCTTTATTTTATTTATTTTATTTATTTTATTTATTTTATTTAGGGGAATATACTTTTGCTGCCAGCTGCTCTAACAATTTCAGTCGAAAGAATTGTCAAAAACTGTTTTGAAACGCTTTTACAAAGCTCCAATCTTCTCTAGTGAGAGCGAGTATTGTCGGCAACCAGTTTTTCTTCGGCAACCATTCCATTTGAACTGCATGTAAATCTGCTGTTCTATTATCGACAACTCGAAATCAGCTATAATTTGTAGTGTGTGTGTTTCATTTCAAGAAAACCTTGCTAGATTGCTTTTTATCAGTGGTAAAAATATAGTCAAATTGAAGCTGAAAGCATAAAGAATCGTTTGCATGCATTCAGCGAAGTGTTTTCGTAAGAAAATCCAGTGAAAATAGTGTTTCAATTTGGGTTGCTGAAAATAGTCTGGCATGCCAAAGCCGTCATTTCCCCTATATGTTTTAGTGAAAACTACAGAAATTACCATCAATGAAATCAGTTAAGCCTATTTTTATACGAACACTATTTTGTGGGACTGTCATGCCTAGAAATGTACAATGAAGTAGGAAATTCTACGCATGTCAGTCCCACTTGGAGCTGTTACTTTCAGTGTTGCTTTTATGGCCACTTTGCGTTTGACGTCTTCACTCTTGTGGTTGCAAGAGCGTGCTTGCGTTCTCCGCAAAGTTTTGGAAGATCCTGGGTTTTTTTGTTTAGCTTTCCATCATTACATGATACCAACAATAAATTTGCTGACATTGCTACTGCTATAAAACCATTAAAAGTATGGGCTTCTCAAAAAACTAATGATGAATGCTCTATTTAGAACATAAACTCCTTATATTGTGCTTAATCATTTTGAGTCTGACCATAGACAAAAGATCAATACGTCCCACAATCGTCGATCGTGGACTTCGATGATTTCAAGAAATACTTTGGAAGAGTTGACATGCAAATGCAGATTTGTTACGAACGGAGTTGACCTTTATCGAAGATAACATATCAAGAAGACTGGCAACTCTTCCATTTTCGCAAACGACCGGCATGAGACATGCACAATCGCGTCATTTGCCACTAAAAGGTAAATGCTCCAAACGAACTGGATAGCAAATGTTCCATCCTTCGCTCAAACCAGGTTCCAGGTGTAATACCAACAATCAATACGAAACTAACGATTTTAAATTGGCTCACCACTTTAGTAGCCTATTGGTCCCAAGCAAACGATTAACGTACCCTATTCTAGTTGAAATTCTATTACTACACTATGTTTGTTTTGATTCGCTATGAAAGTTTGACAGATAACATCAGGGGTGTGTGGATTCATGCAGAACATGCAGGGGTGAGTGAAATAGCTTGGGACTGCTTGGGACCGTTGTTCTGGTACTGAGTGAGCCAAAAATAATAATGATTTTCTTCGGGACCCAGTGGTCATAGAGTTACCTCTATGGTAATACGGCGACCAACTTTTTTCTTCCCTGTAATTGATGATCGTTGTCTTCTTCAAATTTTCATCGTCTTGATATAAAGAAAAGAAAATCGCCACTCTATCAAACCAAATTCAAAGGTAGTACCTGTGTGATTTCGCATTCCAAAAGTGTTGAACCAAATGAATAAAAACAAAATCTTTTTATTTTTGTAGCCATTAGACTCAATTATTTAGAAAAAAAAACAATTCATTGTTAAAATCATAATTCTTAACTACACAGCTAAAAAAAAAATTAGTGTAAATTTCCGTTACTATGATGCACATAAATGGAGCGTCATATAACATACAAGTTTAGATTATAGATCGTGTAAATTTATGAGACATGTCATGCAATATCCCATATATTGTATGCATCTGTCCACTTTTGTTTGCAACATTTCTTGCAAGTTGCTAGTTTACGTGAAAAGGAAGTATACATGTATGAATGTTTGCATCCATGTTTACATCGCCAGTAAAATTCAGAATTTTTTGGTGTTTACACATTTATTTTATTTTGGTTTGTAGTTACATCCCAACAATCTTTTGGTCCGCTACATAACAACTGGCATCACTACCCAAGTAACATTGAAGGTTTTATCGCGGTTTTATAGCATTCTACAAACTTAAATCATGGTCTATAGAACCCTCATAAAACCAAAATTGTTACTTTGGTAGTGTGCATCTTTAAAAATGTGAAGATACAGACAAGCCCTGGGACCTGGTTGCAGTTAAGCAATCCTCAAGGTTATGCCAATCCCCAGGGAAAAACTGTAAATCGGTAATGACTGACCAAACTAGCGACGTATAGAAGCCGGAAACCGATTATAGGCACCATTTTGGAATTAAGATGGCGACTTCCGGTTTATGACAGTGGCAAACTAGGGGCATCCCACTCTAAACTTTAGTTCCAATATTTATTAAATATGTTACAAATGTGTGACAAGCAATGCATTAGGTAGTGGAACAAAGTGACAAATGGGAAGAGGGAGTACATTTTCTCTATTTTTTGCGAGGAGTACTTAATGCATGCTTTCCAACTCAATGGTTCCAACACTATTGGTTTTTTAGGGTGAAATAATAGATTTTCTTTAAACGAAACCTGTAGCACCATAATGTCCACATGGGAATGTTCAATGTAAGCGTCTGTAAGAAAAATATCAGGTGAATTGAATGTTATGATAGTCAATTTTAATAACCGTTCTAAATTTAGTTCTGAACCGATTTTTCGATTTGAACTTGTCTAACTTGGCGACCTTAAATGTCCGTAGTCATTTCACAGGATCAAGATCCTAGTGAGTGAAAACCTCCGTGAAAACTATACTTAAAACAAGATAGTCATTTCCAGATCTGTATTTTGAACGATACATTTAAACGAGCAATAGTTGAAAGGTCCCAATAACCATCAGTATAGCTTCCTCCTGGGACTGGATCAACGAGTCACGTACGATACGGTCAGTGGTGTGTAGTTAATTCAATTAATATTGAAACTCACAACTGTTTGACACCGAGACTTCTGCGCCGTCTCTGAAGGGGACTTGTCTACATCCCGGACTGCTAGTCTAAGCCAGTCGGCAGTTGTTGGAGTGGGCACCAAAGGCCTGTTTTGCTCGCGGGTCTCCGGGCGTTGGCGAGGTAGGGAGAGTTTTCGGAATTATGAGAAGCATTACAAAAAGGGTTAATTTAGGCTTTAATTGAATGGTTTTTTTTATCCAATGGCGGGCGGGAGGTGAAACACTTACGCCGCTGCAATAGAGAAACCGGCCGCTGTCTATGTCAAGCTGCCGATCCTCGTGGCTATCGGCGGCTGTAGTGTGAACTGATCCCAGATCCTGGGAGACCACGGACGTTAGCTGTCCCAGAGGTTGCAATATCGGTCTCCAAAAGGCACAGTATCACTGCGTTATAGGCTCTTCACACACTACCTTCCAAAAATGCACTCTAACAACGTGCCTCACGTCTCTGAACCCCATCCAAATTTCACCAAATCCACTCTGTTCCACAGCTCCAGATTCACTGACCTTCTCTCCTCTTCATCATAGCTCATCCATCACCCTTTCGTTATGCGTTTTGCTATCTACTACAAATTGACCGTTAACTTTCTGAGCATACTGAACACTGTTTCTTTTCCTATCGTCCTATACGCAACAAAAAACTGTTACCGTTCAGTAATAATATAATAAATGTTAAATGTACACAAAATCAGATAAGATTTGAATCCAAACGTCAGATAAACAAACAAATGAAATTTACTTTGACTATATGTTTTTAGTATTACTTCTACGTGAAGTCAACGATTTACATAATTGAAGATGCTAATTTCAAATAACAGACTGTAGTGGTAATTTTTATACGATAGATGGAGTAGATGAAAGCATAGAGTTGATAGTTCCGTTAGAGTACGGCAGTGTGAAGATTGCATATAGATATTAGAATAGCGAGCTAGAACAACTTTTAAGGAAGGTACAAATCGGTTTTTCCCTCTTTACCAAACTTCCCCTTTGGAAAGGGATGGTGAGGGGTGTCCTCCCCCGCCACCACTGGCAAAAAGAGATGAAAACCGACCCGTTCAAGTACCAACTGTGTGTTTGAAACAGTTCTACCGATTTTTACCGCACTTCAATTGTTATTTGAAGGAAGGCATCCAGTCGTAGGTTTGGAAATTGCAACTATTGTTTACCCCTACCACGATATGTGCTCCTGTCATCGACAGGAGGGACACCTCTCACCATCCCTCTCCAAAGGGGGAGTTTGGTAAAGAGAGATGAAAAAACCGATTTGTACCTTCCTAAAAAGTTGTCCTAGTTCGCTATTCTAATATCTATATACAATCTTCACACTGCCGTACTCTAACGGAACTATCAACTCTATGCTTTCATCTACTCCATCTATCGTATAAAAATTACCACTACAGTCTGTTATTTGAAATTAGCATCTTCAACTAAATGAAATTTGTTTATAGGCTATAGCAACCGAGCAAACAAACCATCGCTAGATATTTCTTAAGTATTTCTTAAGTACCCGAGCAGAAACGAATATCTCGATACCTTAAATTGGTATGGATGAGCCTGACATAAGAGAAAAAAAAAATACCAAAAAATAATACCAAAAAAAAACATGTTCCCGCAATACCATCCCAATACCAAATTTTTATAATGCAATACTAAAACAATACCACACAGGTATTCTTTTGGTATCCAAATATCAATTTTTGTTAATAAGAAAGTATTTTGCATGTGGTTTTTTGGTATTATTCATTGGTATTTTACCTCTTATGTCATGCTGGTCAATACCAACTTTTGGTATCAGGTCAGAATTAGGTATTCATTAGTTATTTTCTCCTGCTCGGGTATTTATAAATATTCCCAGATATCTAGGTATATCGATAGAAATACCAAGTTTAGAGTGGTATGCCCCTAGGTGGCAAATAAATGTTATGCAGCAAGTTTTTAAATATCGTTTATTTTCGATAATCTGTAACCAACCCGAGCAAAGTCCAGCACCATAATGACAGCAGCAAACTCCACCGAGCTAACAACAAGCTCCCATAGCTCAGTCGGTAAAAGCACACCCTAATAAAATCTGTATGGTTATTTTGCTTAATAACGTGTTCAGCGTAGCAAACCATTTGTGAAATAGTTATATCATTTGGGTTAACGTTCGGGTAGAGTATTTTTCCATTAGAGCAACTATAATGCAAAACCATGCTGGAAGTGGCTGGTTTCAATTCCCGGCCTGGTCTAGGAGTTTTACAGGTTGGAAAATTTCTCGACTTTCCTGGGCATAACAGAGTATGATTGTACTTGCCACACAATTATATGAATGCAAAAATGGAACATGAATCGAAAGCTCTCAATTAATTACTGTGAAATTGCTGAGTGACATACCCCTAGGGAGGACCACACAATGGTTGCTGCCGAGTAAACAAACGATCCCGTGACACACATCAAGAGTGGCCTACTTCTGTCGACAGCCGAGTGAACACTGTTGAATTTAAAATTGTGCACTAAAAGTTACATGTCAAGACCAACAATTGAAATGACCTTAACTCCATTTTGTAAACAAACCTTGTAAGGCCATTTTCTCGTGAACCGAAACCTTCATTCTCAAACCTCAACCACAATCGGGTAGAGGAGAATTTCCCCTTCCTGTTCATTATGTTGGTTTGCCTTTGCGGACTTCGGTTTGCGAGAAAATGGCCTTACAAGGTTTGTTTACAAAATGGAGTTAAGGCCATTTCAATTGTTGGTCTTGATGTTTTGTTAAGAAAATATCGTGAAAATTACCTCAACTAGGATGTCCCATCCATAAACGCACGTGGAGAAAAAAAAAGTTCAACAGCATATTTCTCGGCTTGCTGTTTTTCCAGGTGGGACTGATATGCTTTTATGGGTAATATTAAAGAGACTGGATTGGGTAAAGAGGCGACATCTGATCCATTTGACAGGTCTTCTGCTCGATTTTAATAACTTTTCCTATGACTTTGACAGATAATCGATTGTTCCAATTTTGACATGTCGTCTCTTTATAAATTTAGCCTCTTAGAGCAACCGTACCAATGAGTAAATCAGGCACATTTACCAACCTCTACCATAAAGGGCCACCCACATTAGATCCGTTTGCGTTGCGTTGACGTAAATTTGACAGTTAGACAATAGATTTAGCTGTCACTTTGCCGCAACGCGTACGATACGGATCTAATGTGCGTGGGCCTTAACGCTACTTGCGTACCGGGGGTTGCAAATTCAGGTGGGGGAAATAGGAATCCGCACCTTGGGAAGTAGTGAGTTCAAAAATTTAGCAACCCGGTAGCAACGCATCAGACCAGCCCAGTGGCAGGCGCGTAGGCTTCATCTCATACCGTGAAAGCGGGCCCAGGGGGGGGGGGGGAAGCGCGGTTTTAGAGCAAATTGTAAACAAACTCGGTCGCTGTCCCATACAAAAATCCAACATGGCTGAATAATCAATTTGACACATTAGAACACCTATATGTAGGCACCTTGGTATAGGCCTTGTCACTGGCCTGCATCAGACGGTTGCTATTTTGAATAAACGTCAAAAGTTTGTTTTGCCGGTGTGGAAAACGGTAGTTTAAATTATGACTCTGATAGCAACGACCGGTATGGAGAGGAGTGATTAAGCCAAAATGGAAACGCTGTGCGTAAGTAAAATAGTGCCGCAAATGGCAACGACTGGTACGGTTGCTATTACCTAAAAAATGAAACATTACACACGCTATTTTGAGGCTACTCATTTTTGAGTCAAAAATCACTCAGTCCAGTCAAAAGGGAAGTTACTCAAACATGAGTAAACATGCTTTTACTCAAATTTGAGTAACGGGCCTATGGAAACTGGGAAACGGTTACTCAAATTATGACATTATTGACATATGACGGTTACTCAAATTATGACATTTGACCATTTGACATTAAACCTTACCCATTTCGATAGAAACGAATGAATTCCCCATTAATGCTTTATATATAAATTGTTTCCTATAGGAAGAACATTATGAAAATGATAATTCTGTTTTAATTGATACCAACGAACTATTTGTTAGAGTTGTACACCTTACCAACTAGCTGCTGATAGCTTTCCTCATCCAGCTCATTACGTAACTGTTTCACTTCTAAAAACTAATTTTAAACTCACTGCGCAAAAATCGCCTGTCAACAGCTTCAAAGTGCGCCATTTTGAACTTGGGAAAAAATGATATTAGAACCAGGGCTTCAATCGACCAAATCGATGCGACGAAGAGACTGCTGGCTTTCTTTTTCTGTTAAAGTCGAACAGCTTCGCAGCATTCTAGAACCTCAGTCAGCGTGCAAAAACAAATGTTCAATCGCTTATCTCTCTTTCTCCCGTCGCTCCATTGGTCTTCCTTTCAAGCTTCGTCGAAACGAATGAGCGAAAGAGCGCCTGACTTTGATAGTTTTCTCTTTCATGAAACACATCAACATGACGTATATGACGGAAAATGAAATAACACATTTAAAGCATTTCTCACGTCAAAACACTTGAAGATTACACGTCATATTTTTAATTTATCTTCCATTCATATATTTATCTAAAAAAAATGATCGAAAACGGGACATAACGCATTTTAAACAAATTGAAAGAGCGGTGATAGAGTGTTCGTGAAAGGGGATTGAAAGCCATAATGAGGTTCGTTTAACTAGAAAATCGACGTTAGTTACATTGAAAGCGATGAGCAAAGCAATGAGCAAAGCAACGACGAGAAGTTCCACAGCCAGCCTTTCCTTCTAAGCGTCCTGCTTTTTTATTTTCGTTTCTTGCTGATAGTCTAGCTAGGCGTTATAGAAATGAAGCGTCGAACACGTATGTATGAGAGAAACAAAACACGAGTTCATTTTAGGCTCTGAACCATTTGGTGGATTATTTTAACTTTTGGTTAAAATTTGACAGATGGAAAGTTATCGATTAACCCTGCTATCCGAGCGTGGTTATTTCTGACAGACAAGAAGTTAAATTTTGACGACCGTGGCTCGAAAACCGGTCGATCGACAGCACGGGGATTTTCGAACATAAGAAATAACTTTCGAAATGTCACTTTTAACTACGAGTTAAATTTAACTCGGCAAATGGTTCACAGCCTTAGAGCTTCGAAATTGTAGAGCCCTGATTAGAACCATTCACCCAGATTCTGGGTAGATCCCACTCATCGGAGCAAAACCAGTTTACTCATTTTTTGACAACTCCATAAAGCATGGAAAAATGAGTACGATCTACCCAGTCACTGAGTAGCTTCAAAATAGGGTGAACACAGGGTACGGGAGGGTCCACCAGGGCACCCGATTGAAGCGAAATGGATGGGGAGAGTGGAAATTCCAACTTCCCGTATTTAACATTTCGTGACTAGAGGGCGGGTGCTTCTCCCCAGTCATAGGGACATCCTCTAGTTGGATAGCCTATATTTTTTACCCAACCCGAGTACAATTACAGGTTATTACATTTGATCAAGTCGAACAGCGAGGATAGTTCACAGTCTACCGACAGTTGTCTTGCTACAGTGAGTGGTAGTTTCATATCCATAAACGGGCGAAAATGCGGTGCTGCTCGCTAGCAAAATATGACATTATGTATCACCACAGAGACATTATAAATGTTCCAAAATGAATAAGAAGTAAGTACGAAGTTTAGAGATCTGTAGGGAAGTAACGTGAACCTCGGGGTAATTTTGAGGACTGCTCCACTTCGGGAAAATTTAGAGAAATGTATGCTTTCACTTCAGGAAATTATCGGGAATGCTCCAGAAGTTCTGATTATTTTATGGAAGATCCAAGAATTTCAAGGAAGTTCTGAAGATCTTTAAAGATCTTTAAAGTTAAGTTCTAATAGCTTCAGGGCAGTTCCAAAGATTTCAGGTTGTTGATGTTAAAGAAGTTTCAGGGAAGTTTCATTGACGTCAGGAAATTTGCAGGAACTGTACAGAATTCTCAAATCATTCAAGATAATTTACAGTGCTTTAGGGAAATTACCTAAAAATTTTAGCAGTTCTAAGATCTTCAGACTAGAAAGTTTTTTTTTAAATTTATTTTTTATTTTTTAATGCTTTATTAAAGATATTTTTAGACATACGCAAGTCTAGAAAGTTCCAAAAGTTAGGAAACCTTTTAAAAAAATCGGAAACTCGAGGGAGTCCAGATTAATGGAAGTTAAGAGACCTTTAATGCAATTACATTAAGTTTAGGGCAGTTCAAAGAATATCATCAGGAGAATTTTGAGAACTTAAGCGAAGTTCCAAAAACATCAGGAAAGCTCGAACAACTTTAGAGCAGTCCTATTAACATTACGGTGCCGAAACACAACATGGGCACATTAAGGCACACTTTGATAAGTAGGACACAAACAATATAATATAAAACGGCATCACTGTTGAGTGTTGACGTTTTGCCAGTCGTTGCTAAGGTTTACTACTCGGTTCAATACTTTGTTTACTCACAAATGAAGCTAGTGAGAGAGTGTCATACATAAAACCTAGGATCATAAAACTGGTTATAAAGAGTGTACCACATAAAATTGCATCACGGAAAAACACTGTAGAAAACTACCTAGTTAACCGGCCCTTTTCAAACTTTCAGACAATAAAATATAACCCATTAGTAAGCTTTTGGCATATTTATTTCATTCAACTTCAATACCATAACCGTACGCTCGCACCTTACGCTTAACGTCACTCATTAGTGTAGAATCTTACCTCTATAACATGGGTTATGATATTTTAATAAGAAACACGTTCCTTTTATGTTTGGTTTATTTCCACAACACTTGTATTTCACAACCAACCACTTGTACCGTCCAATCCTTAATCCCCTAGCTAGATGAAACTCCTACCTACAACCCCGCATTCTATCTCTCTCTACATCTTGCTTGCTCTCTCAAATCATATCCAAGCTTCTGAACACTCTAATCCTAAACTCTACATCCTTCCTCTACTCTAAACAAAATAGATCAATCACTTCCGGTTAAAAATTGAACGTATCGACGTGGCAACTTCCTATTCCTTTTGGGGTGTTTCCTATCAAGTAATTCCGGTTCGTCTGGATTCTTGCGTTTAGATGTCTTCGGAGATAGGGATGGCGGAGATTGTGCTCCCTGTGATGACTCACGACGAGGAAGTAATGTTGATGGTGACGATGATTCAGAAGATGTTGGTGATGACGACGGATGAGGTAATGATGACGAAGGCCACTTCTTCAGATGAGTAACACAGCGACGTAGTTGAACTCCATTCCCATTTGCGACTATTGTATCATTGCCGGACTTCTGCATCACTTTAAATTTCTCTAGGCGAAATTTAGGCTCTAGCTTTCCAGTATTATAATTCTTGATCATCACGTCATCACCTACTTTTATTTTTGAAATTTTTGCATGACGACGTTGATCGGCGTATATCTTCCCTTTGATCTTCTTAATAGCATCACCGTCACGCACAGTCTCATCACGATGCCAGCAAGGATCGGTTCTCAAGGAAGGTAGCAAATCCTTAACCGGTCGACCAGTTAAAAGCTCCATTGGCGCTTTCTCCGCAACTGAGTGTGGAGTCGTGTTATATATGTACACGTACTCTTTGACAGCTTTTCGCCAGTCTGAGTTCGTTGCCTTAGCAATCCTAAGCGTTCTAAGTATGCCCTGGTTCTGCCGCTCGACGAGGCCGTTCATTTGCGGCCAATACGGAATTGTGCGTACAAGTTTGATATTTTTACTCAAACAATAACTGGCGAACTCTTCACTCGAAAACGGAGGCCCATTATCGCTGCGGATCTTTTCTGGATACGTATGTTCCACAAATAATCCTTCCAGTGCCTCGATCGTTTTTGCTGCTGTGGTACACTTCATTTCGACGATTTGTATAAATCTACTGTAGTAATCGACGACCACTAAAAACGTTGCGCATTCCTTCGCTGAAAAGAAATCAATAGCGATCTCTTGCCAGGCACGTTCTGGCATGGCTTTCCTGTGCATAGGTTCTGGTGGTGTTTCATTTCTAACAGCAGCACAACCAGAACACTCCTGAATTCTATCAACCACGTCCCGATCCATACACGGCCACCATACATTCTCTCGAAGTTTTCTTCGCATGGTTACTACTCCCGGGTGGCCCCTGTGAGCGATCTCCAATGCCCTCGAACGTAATTTATTTGGAAGAACGATTCTTTCATCCCGAACGACTATTCCATTTGTAACTCCTAGCTCTCTTGAAAATGCTTGGTAGCGAAAAAGAACTGCTGGCCAACTTCCCGACGCCAACGCTTCCACTACGCCCTGAAGGGTTTCATCACAGCTTGTTTCAATTTGAATTTCCTCCAGTGTAATTGCCATAGGACCTTCCCCAACTGCACATAAATAGTGATCAGCATTATCGTCAAATGGTAAATCGTTTGAAGGACAAAGTCGCGAGAGAGTATCCGAAATGTTGGATGGTCCTGCAATATGCTTGATCTCAAAATCGAAAGGTTGTAGTCGAAGAGCCCAACCTTCAGCCCGAGAAAGCGCACGTTTCCCTTCCTGGTGTTTGCCCACGAAGATGTATTCGAGAGTTTTGTGGTCAGTGAAAATAGTGAAGTGCAGACCGAACAAATACAAATAAAATTTTTCGACCGCCCAAACCACCGCCAACGCCTCACGTTGGGTCTGAGGATACACTCGCTCGGTAGCCGTTAATCCTTTTGACGCAAAACTGATAATTCTCGGAGTGTCTTGATCTCTCTGGACGAGGACTGCCCCAAGGCCGACAGGAGACGCATCAACATATAGCTCTGTAGCATGTTTTGGATCAAAATACCCTAATGTCCGCACGTTGTTTGATAATTCCTTCCGAAGATCATCGAAAGCGTCGTTTTGTTCCTGACCGATAACCAAAACATCTCCCCGTAAGAACTGCCGAAGTGGTTCAGTTCTAGTCGATAGATGCGGTATGAAGTGGCCAACAAAATTAACGAGATCCAAGAAACTCCTAACTTCCTCTTTTGATTCAGGCTTTCTGAAATTCCTGATGGCTTTTACCTTTTCATCCGATGGCCTTATCCCCTTCGAGCTAACCTTAAAACCTAGAATCTCTAGTTCCGTGACATCAAATATACATTTTTCGTTGTTGAGTTGAGCGTTGTTCTCATTGAGAACTGCTAGAACCTGCTGCAATCTCTCGTCATGCTCCTCTTGAGTTTTACCAGACACGACTATGTCATCAATGTAGACAATCACCCCATCAATTCCTGCCAGCATCTGTGTCATGATTCGTTGGAAGATCTCAGGAGCACAGTTGATCCCAAACATCAACCTTTTGAATCGCATAAGGCCCCGATCCGTCATAAACGTTGTAATACTACGAGAATCCGGGTGAAGCTCTACGTGATGGTATGCCGACGTTATATCGAGTTTCGAAAAATGCGTTGCACCTCTAAGCTTGTTCAAAAACGTTTCAATGACGGGTAGCGGGAAATGTTCTCGTTGAATTGCTTTGTTCGGATGTTTCATATTGATACAGAGCCGAATGTCGTCCTTACCCTTGGGTACAACAACCATCGGCGAGATCCAATCTGCTGGACCATCCGCTGGCTCGATCACATCAGTGCGTAACATCTCCAAAATTTTCTGATCGACTTTATCTTTCATTGGTTCAGGTACCCTCAAATAAGCAAGCTTTCGTGGTACAACAGACTGGTCAATTGACAGTTTGACTTGAACATTAGGAAACTTGGGAAATTGTTCGATTCCGACTTCGATATTGTTAACACCGAGGCCTACTTGAAGAATTTTGAGGTATTCCGCGGTGGTTTTGCTCAATAGGGATTTGTTGGCCCCTTCTATTACAAAAAACTCAGCATAGCACCTTGGTTTCGAATCGTTCACCGAAATCCATGCCTCGAAAACCGTTAGTACTTGCAGGGGGGTTTGGCTTGCATAAGCTGTGAATGTCCGATCACATTGGAATTTTCTCTTGAAAAGAGTTGCATTACTTTTACCGAGACGGTCCCAGACTTTTTCCGTGATTGTGTTAATTGATGCACCCGAATCAATCAAGAAAGCCACAGGTAGTTTATCAATCAGACATACTATCGTTCCATTATCTTTAGTATCAGCATCAACCTAAAGCAAAAGAAATAATATATGTTTTACAGGCACCGAACAAGTAGATTTACAGACCATATGGGACATTTATTTTCTTTATCGAAAAACGTCATAAACGTAACTATTATAAAAAAAAACAAGAAATTCCTTGTGGTATTATCGATACGCTACCTTCGCCAACTGTTCCTTATCCGGCTCTTCCTTCCATCTTTCATTTCCTCGTAGCACATTAGTTTCTCCACTTGCACGCTTACGATTGTATCGAGCATCATTTCGCTGTATGTTGCTGATATTCCTGCACCTGGCGTAGTGACCGAGTTTTCCACATCCATTGCACCGTGCGTTCCGTGCGTAGCAGTTTTGTGAATCTCCACTATGGTTCGACGACCCACACCGAAAACAATCACGACTGTTGCGTCTGTCTCCATCTCGTTGATTCACACGACCAGTGCTAGTGTTGGAACGGCCACGGTCGATATCATTGAATTTCGGCTTCTTGATCCAGTTCTGATTTACCGCTGCTACTGTGGTGGATGGGAATTCCTCACCGAAAGGCCTCGACTTTCCTTTTTGCTTCAGTAAAATCTCCCGATTGATGGCGTAATTGATTAGTTCATCGAGACCCATGATGTCCTCCAAACCTTTGTCTCGAACTCTTTCGTCGCGAGCGCCCATTGTGATCTGCTGCAGTATCTCTTTTTCTTCACGGTCGTAGAAATCGCATCGCACCGCTTGTGCCCGAAGCTTGAGGAGGAACTGGTTAAATGGCTCATCGCTAGTCTGCTTCAGTGATCGGAAAAGTTCCAACTCTATACGTTCGTTTCGTTTTCCGATGAAAAACTTGTTCAACCTCTTGATTGCGTTTTCATACTCAGGAACTTCGATCGGCTTAAATGGAATCTTCACTGGTGCGGGATAAACTTCGTCGGATGTCGATCTCAAGTTATAAAAAATGCGCTGTAGTCCCCTACCATCACAAGATAACAGCAGAACCAGCTTTTCATGCTGCGTCTCAACATTCCGCAACTCCAATGCCAATTCGAAAGATCTTTGCCACTCCTCCCACTCCT
The DNA here is from genome assembly GCF_037179485.1 of Ochlerotatus camptorhynchus. Classification (NCBI taxonomy): domain Eukaryota; kingdom Metazoa; phylum Arthropoda; class Insecta; order Diptera; family Culicidae; genus Ochlerotatus; species Ochlerotatus camptorhynchus. The sequence goes on from NW_027040553.1 coordinate 2,338,300, forward strand.
GTCTCAAATTTTGCGTGTCGACTGCATCATTGAAGGGTTCTAGCGAAAATCTTTTACCTTCGAAACTCATCTGAAACAATAATTAAATTTGATTAGATAATTCGATCCACAGTGGTACTCTAGGATTGTTCATACAGTATAAAAGAATGTCCCGAAAATTCCTCAAATGTACTTTGCATCAGTTCAAATTAATTTGTTTTCACTTCTTTTTAGAGCAAACTTGTTTTTTTTTTACTCTGAAGGCAATCGTATTGAGTTTCTGCGCAAGATTTTACTAACACTGAAACGACCTAAATGATGTACGCTTATGATAATGTTTGTGAAACGATTTGCAGCTACCGTGCTTCACTACCTGTCAACACTATCACTCTAAAACTTTTACATTATTTAGCTCTTCCTTTTATTTACATGCCCTCACTACTTTCACTGTTGATACAAGGAGAGAGAAAAAAAAAATAGTATGAAAACTCATTTCTTTGCTATCCCGGCTGTGAACGAAAATCAAAACAAGACCAAAACAAAGGGTTGTATTTTAGTAGTATGAGAACACTTTTTATAGCTTCTCTCTCTTTAATGCAATGACAGATATCATTGTATTGGTGCATTCCAGTTCAAAACTTGACTCGTTTCTCGCTCTTGAGTACATTGACTGGTCTTGCGTTGTGTATGTGCGCTTCGGCTTGAAACCGGACTCGCTTCATGCTCTTCAGTACAATGACTGGACTAGCAGTATTGGTGCGCTTCGATCGTAGACCGGACTCGCTTTTCCGTTTTTCCATTTTTTTTTGTGGCTCTTCAGTACACAGACTGGACTAGCATAGGCTTCGGCTCGAGACCGGACTCCTTTTTTTTTGTTTAGGTTCATCTCACCCACATGGAATCATCGTTTGTTACACGATGATGTATTTCAACTCTCCACAAAGTATTAAAGCAACGCAACCCTTTCAAAAATTTGGAGCAGGTCCTTTTATACAATCCGTCGATCTCACAGACACACTATCTTATTTTTAAAAAATGAAAAACCCACACAAAAAAAAACTTGTTCCCGTTTATCTTTTCTGGTAAGGTAAAAATAAATCTCTTTTCCATAAATAATCCTACCGACAGTGCGCCAAAATGTAGAATCTTACCTCTATAACATGGGTTATGATATTTTAATAAGAAACACGTTCCTTTTATGTTTGGTTTATTTCCACAACACTTGTATTTCACAACCAACCACTTGTACCGTCCAATCCTTAATCCCCTAGCTAGATGAAACTCCTACCTACAACCCCGCATTCTATCTCTCTCTACATCTTGCTTGCTCTCTCAAATCATATCCAAGCTTCTGAACACTCTAATCCTAAACTCTACAATTAGGTTCTGTACAACATCTGGCTGCAGCTTCTTGTGTACGGAAACCCACTTTTTCTTCATGTCTTCCTCAGATTTGACCTCCTTGGGATGCTTCCGTAGTGCCTGCTTCATAATAGCCCAGTATTTTTAGATGAGCCTTAGTTCCGGTGCGTTGGGGGTAGGGGGGGGGGGGGGGGTTTATGTCCTTGGGTACAAAAGTGACCCCGTTGGCTTCGTACCACTCCAGGACAACATTTGAATAGTGGCACAAAGCTAGATCCGGCCAGAAGATCGTAGGACCCTCGTGTTGCTTCAACAGAGGAAGAAGACGCTTCTGTAGACACTCCTTGAGGTAGATCTATCTGGTAGTCACGAACGGTGAATTCCGTTTGCTACATGAGCAGATCGCTTGCCAAATCATGTATTTCATAGCAAACTTTGAAAGTTTCTGCTTCCTTGCTTCCTCCGGAACATCAAACTTGTGCTGGGCGGTGAAGAACAGTACCCCGGAAGCTACCGGAAGTCCGCCTTGACGTAAGTCTCATCATCCATGATGAGACAATGTGGCTTCGTCAGCATTTGGGTGTACAGTGACTTTCACACCGTATTTTGCTTTCTGCACTTTGTACGTATACAGTCCCTCCCGGCCCTTGGCTCTCTGAACGAAAGTCTTGGACAGATTCAACTTTTTGGCCACATTCCTGACCGATGCATTGGGATTCCGCTTAAACGCTTTCACGACATGCTTGTGATCCTGATCACTTATAGAACATCCATTCTGACCGCATTTCTCCTTCTTTTCGATGCTCAGTGTTTCGTAGTAACGATTAATCACACGACTCACCGTTGACTGCACGATTCCGAGTTGTTTTCCGATTTCCCGATGAGAGAGTTGAGGATTTTCCAGGTGCTTGCGCAAAATCAAATCGCGACGTTGCTTTTCGGGTGATGAATTTTTTTTCTAACTTTCGAAAAACTGTCAGCGATAAAAATACAGTGTAAACAATACACTCTAAACTACTTCTACTCAAATTTTCAAGAGAACCAATGGGTAATTTACTACAGCGTTTTTTCCGTGATGCAATTTGATATGGGACACCCTTTAAAGGATTCAATCAAGAATTTAAAAACAACAAACGTGTACCCACCGGTGCTGAGGATCTTTCGAAAAATTCTGTAAGTTTTGTCTGAATCGTGAATCTCTTCAAACCTAGCAAAACTAACTTGTCGGTACGATAGTCAAGACGGCTGAAATGGGTTACCTCTAGAGACGATTCGTTTTTGATGATGGAATAATTGTGAAAAATTCCCGACGGTTGCCTTTGGTGATACATTCAAAACAAACAATTTCGTCAATATTAACAAATGGATCCCAACTTTACGCCGGGGATGGTGGAATTCCTACGCTATGCTGCTATTTGTACGAAAAGAACTACGAAGGAACTATGATCATCGAGCTTGATGAATCCTCACATTCAGTATTGGAAAAGTTCACCAAAACTCAATACGACTCACGAATTACTTGATGAACTTCGTGAAATATCGCAAACTTTCCCAACGCTGCTCACGGTTTACCCAAAGGTCACTCATTGGAGGCGTTCTTCCAGAATTCAGTTCTGCATTTTATATGAAGCGTACAACGAAGGATCAGAGCAGGATCTTCTGCGAGAGCTGAGGTACATTAACAATTTTACTATGCAAAATGGACAAGAAAGAAGAAAACAAGCCGAGTATCTTCGGGACTGAAATATGCGCCGGATAAAGCGCTTCCGCCAAGGGGTTGGTCACTCCGCACAGTGTATCAACATTACAGATGAGCACACTTGGGCAGTTTCATTGGCACCCTGGTTAGAAATTTTCATGATATACACAGCAAAAAAAATGTTATATCGATCAACGTACTTCAAGGATGTATGAAATAATGATGTAATAGCAAAAATCAGATACAATATTACATCAATGGATGTAATTTTGTTCGCAAAATCGGTATACATCGTACAACGTAATATTACCAACAATCAATACGAAACTAACGATTTTAAATTGGCTCAGCACTTTAGTAGCCTATTGGTCCCAAGCAAATCGATTAACGTACCCCATTCTAGTACAAATTCCAGTACTACCTTATGTTTGTTTTGATTCGCTATGAAAGTTTGACAGATAACATCAGGGGTGTGTGGATTCATGCAGAACATGCAGGGGTTAGTGAAATAGCTTGGGACTGCTTGGGACCATTGTTCTGGTACTGAGTGAGCCAAAAATAATAATGATTTTCTTCGGGACCCAGTGGTCTTAGAGTTACCTCTATGATATTACCATAGATGTAACTCTAAGACAAGTAGGTCCCGAAGAAACGTGCTCAACTTTTTGGCTCACCTCTGGTACTATCTTCGGTCCCAAGCTTGTCGAATCACCCCTCGAAACATAGGAAAAACCAATAACCCCTCATTTTATCTGTCAAACTTTCATAGCGAATCAAAACAAACATTGCGTAGTACTAGAATTTCGACTAGAATAGGGTACGTTAATCGTTTGCTTGGGACCAATAGGCTACTAAAGTGGTGAGCCAATTTAAAATCGTTAGTTTCGTATTGATTGTTGATATTACACCACCAGCGGAATGACCTCTGTGCAGTTGTTTGGATGTAATATTCAACAACTTTTTTTTCTGTGTATAAAATTACTGGCAACACTGTAATATATCTGCGCCTGCTGTGTGCATGTGTGAATATGTTAAACATTGTTGTTGACACAATCCAATGCGTAGGATATCGCACCCGTTTAACACACATGGGCACGATAGTTAATATTTGGGAGTTTGGAGGCGAACCAGCCCAAGGCTGAAAGCCTCCCTAATAAAGATAAATAATAATAATAATAGTTAATATTTGGGATAGAATTCCACTGCTTGTTGTTTTGTTGCTAAACATACAATTATAAAAACAAAAAATCAGTCTGATGACACTCTCTGCACTGCCGGCACACGTGAGGCACACTGAGAAAAAAAAATTGACGCAAAATACGTGTGTAGAGTGACCGAGTGACCACCCCTTGGCTTCCACTGAAGTTTGCGGTGGTCGAGAATCCTATTTTCGAAGCATGTCAGATGTTCAGGGGGATATGTTTGATAGTTTTCAGTGGTGGTCAATTGCGGAAGGTACCTCAACTGCATCAGATTGTAGCTTGGTAGGCTTGATGGTGTGTAATCAGGAGGTGGTAGAAGGCATCATAATCAGCACTGTCGCTCGTTCCAGTTCTGGGTTTATTTTAGTCGGGGAGGAATTTCATTCTTCATCGATCGGGTTTCTCCTTTGTTTCTGTACACCTGCAAGGAATCAACAATTCGAAAGGACATCGAGTCATAATCTTGTGGAATTTGCTTGAACACTATATTGGTTTGATGGTTTCCAGTTACTCTTCCACCTCTTGACCCGCTAACGCTCTAACGAGAATGAAGCTGAATGCTTGCCATTCATTCATCAGAGAAATTGATAATGCAATCACAATCACAAAAGTCATAACTTTGAGGGTTGCCAAACTCATGGAATATTGACGCCTTGATAGGCATACTTTGATTGACGTTGAGAGACACGTTCGGTACAGCGATTGGCACAGCGCTTAGCACAGCTTTCGGTACAACTCAATTACTCGGCACAAATTAATGTGTGCAGAGTTGAATATCCCTAGAACTTTACAGAAACTACGGGGATTGAAATTAAGTTCCAAGAATTTCAGAAAAGTGTCATCAACATACTGCATGAACAATGGGAAAGTTTCGAAAACTTTAAGGCAGTTGCGAGAAATTCAAAGCTGGTTCATTAACATCAGATAAATAGCAGGAACATTCAAGATGTTCTGAGAATTTCAGGGATATCTAGGGAACTTAAAGAAATCTTCACAGAAGTCAAGAGAACGTATGGAAAATTGTGGAAGCATAAAAAAAGTCCTAAGAGCTTCAGGAAGTTGAGAAATCTTTAGGGCAGTTCCGATAACATTAGGGAAGTTTCGAGAACTTAAGGAAGAGTTTCAAGATCTGTAAGGGTGAGTTCCGGGGCAGTTTTATGAACTTCTGTAAAATTTCGTGAGCCGGTAAAAAGTTCCGGGAATTTATGGAAGTTCAGAGAATTCCAGAGAGTTTAAGAAATCTTCAGAAATTTATAGGGAATTCAACAAGAGCTTTTAATTTTAATTGTTAAGACAGCTCCATTAATTTCAGGGCAGCACTTCTTTTGCTTGATTTGTTTTCCGTACTGAGTACCAATGCTACCGACGCCAGGAAGGCAGCTCCCACACTTGGACCCTATCCATCGACCCATCAATTCATGGACCGGGGACCAACGGCTTTACTCCCCTTCCGAAGGAAGTCAAAAATCCCGGCGGTGCCGACTGGGATTCAACCCATGCACTTTGGGGTGATAGGCAATCACGTATACCATTACACCGCCGGCGCCGCTGTCAGGGCAGCACTTCTATAGAATTGCGAAAACTTCTGGAAAGCTCAAGGGGTAGGTCACTCCGCACACCAATATTGGGTCATCTTTTTTGTCAGTGTGCCACAAGTGTGCCGATTGTGCCGGTCATAGAGCAAGCTGCGATTGTTTGTAAAATACCCATGCTGGCAACCCGCTGTTTCTGACACCCTGAATGTTTTGGTTTTAAATCGCACAAATAAATCGGATTGAAGATGACGCGAGAAGTGACGAGTGTGCGAAATTATGTTAATAGGATAATAAAAGTCCTGTGTTTTAGGGTTTTATAATGCCCTCAGAGGCAGACCAGAAACCTAGCTTATCGTGCTGTGAAAACCAACGGTATATCCGCGGCCGGAAAGAGTTGGAACCGGTGAGGAACATTGTTTGAGACCGACTATAGAGGATTATGTGGTTTGTTTTGTGTGGGTTGCATCATTATTTGAATTAAGGGTGCTACTTCTTCTTCTTCTTCGCATTTCAAGCTTATTGCATATCACATATTAGCTTATTGCGTACTCTCAGCTTAGTGTTCTAGATGCACTTCCACAGTTGTTAATTAAGAGCTTTCGATGCCTGTACCATTTTTGCATTGGTATAATTGTGTGGCAAGTCCAATCATACTTCTATGCCCAGGGAAGTCGAGAAATTTTCCAACCCGAAAAATTCCTAGGCCGAACCGGGAATCGAACCCAGCCACCTCCAGCATGGTCTTGCTTTGTAGCTACGCCTTTACCGACTGAGCTAAGGGAGGCCCCAAGGGTGCTAATGGGGTCTGATTAACTGCCTCTTTCTCTTGAGCCCACTCTTGAACCTACATTTCGTATTTAGATCTAGAAGTGAACTGATGGTCTGAGCTCTGCTATATTCAATAAGAGGATGTTCCTGATTATACAGCCAAACAGCACGCAATGTTGTGAACAGCTTCAATGACAGTTGTCCAGCAGTGCTCCCATTTTATTTGCAACAATCCAATGCCTTCGAGATTGTGCCGAAGGTGTGTCGAATCTGATTTCGGCACAATGTGCTGAGTGACTTACCCCTTGCGAAAGCTCCAAGAGCATCAGAAACATCTAAGAACCTCAGGGCAGATCCAGTAACTTCAAGTAAATTGCTTGAAATTTAAAGTTGTTCCGATAATCTCAGCAAGTTTTCAAAAACTTCATCAAAGTTCTTAAAATATCAGAAAATAAGCGGAACATCAGAGAAGCTCTGTAAACTTCGGAACAATTTCGAGAACTGTAAAAAATATTGGGAGTTTCAACGATGATCAGAGAACTTTAATTAAAGACATCTGCAAAAACTTTTGAGAAGTTTCGAGACCTTCAGAGTAGTTCAATTTAGTGGATTTTTGCGAGGTTTTATTAACTATAGATCCAGCGAACATGCAAGCACCACATAAAGGGCAAATTGGTCAGCGAATATGCCAGACGCAACTGATTATGCTTTATTTGTAATCGTTTTGAAGTTTTCTCAGCACACAGTCTGCAGATTGCTGCCCCATTACATGAATTGGAAATAGTTTCATCCTGACGTCAAGTCAACTTTCCATTCAATTCAGTATCTTCCCTCATTTAACGACTTTACAAACTTTTCCCTCCTGCCAAATCTATAGGAGCAGCATCGTAATGGTTAGCCTTCGGACGTACCTACGTCATTCGCCCCCTTCCCTGGAGTTTCACTTATCGGAGCCGGTTCTCGGTTTCATCTCATCATCTCATTCTCCGGAAGTGGTGCCGACGCTCGGCAAAATCTGTTTTGTACTTTCCTCCTGCTGCCGCTAGCCATCCATTCCATCCGAACGAGAGAAGCACTTTTCCTTCCGTTTACGGATGATAGATCTTCGACAAACGATTGCTCTTATTCTTTGTCTTGTTGTCTGCCTAGTTCTGAAGGATCTGGTTCGACATTGAATCCATGTTTCCATGGTTTATTGTGTATTTTCACTTCCGAGTTAAGTGGGAAGGATTTGATTCTGTCTTTGTTTTGCAAAACCCGGACTTAAGCGGACCCCATACGAATCAATATTGTTGCCAATCAACGTATTGGCATCAATAAACTGGTAGTGACAATCTTTTTCAATGTATTGATATGCAATTACCGTGGACCCCCGTTAATTTTCGTGCATATTAAAGGGGTTCATATTTAATTTGAACACCTAGTCACCCTATGCGCATCAGAAGAGCGTGTTTCTGGCACCCTTATTTGCCGTTTTGTTTTGATTCTGTGTTCCGTTCCGCATCGTTCCATTTCGCTTCACAGATTAGCGGGATTCCACCTTATCAGTCATATTACCGGGGGTGCACGGTACCTCAAAACCTCTAGAGGTAATTGCATATTCGTAATCTGTATTGCAAATGGAACTCAATTGAATTAGCCAAAATCACAATCTTAGCGCCCCTAGGTGGTACTTTGTATGGGAGCGAGCTGTCGAAGTTTTAGTTTAGTGTCAACAAGCGAAGTGTTTGTTTTGCTTTAAATCTTGATTAAAATTCGAGTCTATGGAATCGAAAAAAATATCGTTGTGCTCAGAAAACAAAACCCTTTCTGATGATGTAGTAGCCGATATAGGTTTCAAAACCAAATTATCAATAATATTGATACGTGTGAGGTCCGCTTTAGCAACACAAGTGTGTAAAATGTGATGTAAGGATTTATTGAGGAAATTTCAAGTTTTTAATCTTAATGGGTGCGATTGGAATCCGATTTGAATATTACACAACATTCTGATTTGTTCATCCGTTGCTAGGGGTAAGCCAGTTGCCAGTTTAATTAAATTGAGTAAGCTGATGAAAGAATGCTCCTTTCACATTGTTAATTTGCCTCGATTTAAACACATTTCCAGAATCTATTCCCCATTTACCGTGTATAAAACCCCCTGCATTCTTATTCCAACTTTCCCCATTCATGCATTCATGGTTAACTTATCAAAATCCAACCCTAAGAAACCAAGTCCCAACCACAAAATATCCCCCTTCCTTCTGGGAGCTGCCATTCACCGGGGCATTTGCCGTCTGCCAACCGACCGAGAATAAAAACGGATCAAAATCCAGCTGCTTTGTCCAGTCGGTCCTTCCATGAATGGGCCCCATTTCAGACCCATTTGAGATCATCATCGTCGTCCGAACGTCATCATCATCTAAGCCGTAACTTTTGAGCCGCCTACTGCTTACTATAGATTTCCTTCTTTTTTTCACCCATCGCTCGCATCAAAGCGCAATCGAAAAGGGGCTGGCTGAAAAGTTGGCCATGCACGACGATGTCCGTCCGTCAATCGGTCGGGCCACTTGGATTTGCCAGGCACTAGTATCATCGCTATCACTCCGGCAATCGTGTCCGGTTCCTTGATTTAGGCAATTATTTCCAGCTCCGTCCGTTGAAAGTTTCCCCAATTTGATTGCGTCCAAGATCGGTCATTGTTTCTGCCGAGTCTAGTCGGATATTCGGAGCTACGGCTGGGGGCCGGGTAGTTTATTGCTTTTTCTATAACTCTCCTTTTTAAATCACTGCCTATTTTGTGCCTTTTCCGCCTCTGTGAAGAGGAAGCCAGGTCCAGTCGGTGGTTATTTGTTTAAAATCCACTTCCAACTACCTATGCACACAGTGGAAAACTTGTTGTTTCATGAGCCCTGATTTTGGAAAGTCAAACAATGCTTGGATGATGAACTGACGTAGGTAGGTACAAAGTTAGGGTTTAGAATTTTATTTCCAGTTTAGAAACCGCAAACAACAGCCAATCGAGCGTTGTGTTTAGCTAAGAGGGTTTGTTTCAGAGCTTTGTGTGGGAAATTGCGCAAGCTGAAAGCAGTAAAAGGTCAATCCTTTTGCTGCTGAATAGATTACAAGAACAGCTACTGTGGTTCTATGCTGAACTGCCCTAAGCAGAGTCTGTCTAATTATCCAACAATAGCTAACTTGCTGGAAGGAGTGGTATATTGCTGAATAAGTACTGACGCAAACGCAAAACTTGCTGAATAGGCCAGGTGTCATAACGAGTACCGTGAACCCCCGGAAATCTGACCGTTTGTGATCTAAACACTTTTTAGTGTTATGCCCGTTGATCTGCACCAGCGTTGCCAAATTGTTTTCCAGCTTACCGGTATTAACAGTTTAAAGAAATCGGTATTTATCAGTATTTAATAGGGTAAAATAACCAATATAGGCAAGGTCAGTCACTCCGCACACCAATCTTGGGTCATCTTTTTTGTCAGTGTGCCGCAAGTATGCCGATTGTGCCGGTCATAGAGCAAGCTGCAATTGTTTGTAAAATACCCATCCCGGCAACCCGGTATTTCTGACACCTTGAATGTTTTGGTTTGAAATCGCAAGGATAAATCCAGCCCAGTGGCAGGCGCCTAGGCAACATGTTATATCGTGACAGCGGGCCCAGCACAGCAAAATAACGATTTGAGCCCGGGACATGCTGCCTACTGTCAAACACTGCTGTTGGTATAGGCCTTGTCACTGGCCTGGATAAATCGAATTGAGGATGACGCGGGAAGTGGCGAGTGTGCGAAATTTCGGTGTTCTGTGATCCATAGGGTAATAAAAGTCCTGTGTTCTAGTGTTTTATAATGCCCTCAAAGGCAGACCAGAAACCTAGCCTTTCGGCCGGAAAGAGTTGGAAGCGGTTGGGAGCATTGTTAGAGACCGACTATAGAGGGTGATGAATAGACTTCTTTAGTTTGTTTTGTGTGAGTTGCAGCAGCCTCTTCCTCTTGAGTCTAGAACCTACATTTCATGTTTAAGGAACTGCTGGTCTGAGTTCCTCTGGTATATTCCAGTAGAAGATGCTCCTGAACATACAGTCAAACAGCACGTAATGTTCTGAACAACTTCAATGACAGTTGTCCAGCAGTGCTCCCATCTTATTTACAACAATCTAATGCCTACGAGATTGTGCCGAAGGTATGATGAAAATGTGCCGATGGAAGTGCCCAAGCTGTGCCGAATATAATTTCGGCACAATGTGCTGAGTGATTGGCCCCTTGAGTATTGACATATGTTCCTATTTTGGCGATACCTCAGAAAAACTATTGAATTTGACAATCTTCGTGCGTTTTGTGGGCGATATGTATGTGTAACCCGATGAATATGATTTGAATCAACAATCTTAACAGAGCTCAATTATAGCGAGGTTCTCTCTGTTTATGATGCGCTTGACATAGATGGTCCACAGCGACTCACGAAGAGCTACTGATTCCGATCAATAGCGGTGCGGCTTCTTCCTCTTGCTATGGATGCTCATGTGGGACGCAGCTCGCTGCTTGCATGCAGTCTTTCGTTGTGTACTGGAGAACAATGTTCAACGCCACGTGCCGAAAGCACTGCTGCTGCTGCTGATGCCAATGACCGGACATCACCACACACGGTGATTGGAACTGAATCCGATCAGCGGTTGAGGCCAGCCTTGATAGCTAGCTGCTTGTGGGGAGCCTCTCATTGTGTACTGGAGAACACCACCACTCACCACACGGTGATTGAATAAACTCCGTTTGGTGAGACCGAATGGAATTCAACTTTAAAATCTGTGATAAGGAAATCGCTTTTCGCAGGCTATCGGTGATAATTTTAATTATCATAGCAACAGTTGCACATTCGTGCAGTTTTTAATAGTGACATTTTGCAAAATGATAAAGTCTTAAATTTAACAGATGCGTAGACGTATTTCTGATCGATTGGTGATAACATTATTGAAATTGGTCCCGGGGCAGCTGAGTTATTAACGTTCAAAATCTTTCATAATTTTGTTACATGTTTAATTTTCGGTTTTCACATAGTATACCCGCATATAGAAATCACAGACGTAGGTAGTCCTACGTCAAACCGTTAAATATCGCCATCCTAATTAATTTTATATTTTAGCCGTTTTTGATGATGAAAATTCAAACTTTTGGATTAATAACAGAAAATTTGCTAACCAGGAGAAGTCGGAAGAAATTTCCTGGCAATGATTGGAGCTTCGATGCCTGTACCATTTCTGGATTAGTACAATCATACTCTACAGGGAAGTCGAGAAATCTTACAACCCGAAAAATTCCTAGACCGGTCCGGGAACCGAACCCATCCAACTCCAGCACGGTCTTGGTTTATAGCTGCGCCTTTACCGACTGAGCTAAGGGAGACCCCTGATCTCACAATTTTATAATCTTCATGTTATTTTTCTTACGTTTCCTAAATTGTCATGCACCTCGCGGTACTTTGCTCAAGTTTTCGGAAATTTCCCGTATTTCTCAGAACTCCTTTAAATTTTCAGCAATTTCCATTTAATTAATTGATCTGTTCTGAGCTTCTCTAAGTTCGCTGAATTTACTTGGAAAAAAAATCGAACAGTCCTGAAAACCATTAAATTTCCCTGAAGTGCTTTGCATTTGTGAAGTTTCCAAAATATTCTGATGTTTGCTTTGGTTCATTGGAGTTCTCTGGTCTTTCCTGAAATTCCCGGGTTCACGAATTTTACAGAATTTAATAAATCTTTCTTTAACACATCGGAGCATACCCTGACAGATCTTTAAACTTACCCAAAAGTGTGGAATATGCTGAAGATTCAGAACTTCTTAAAAGTTCCTACCTGAAACAAAAATGGAACCGCAATAAAATACTTGAAGCGCATTCCTGAAGTTCCGGGGAAGTTGAAAAATCAAACTGGCGGGAGAGGACGCATCTACTTGCATCTCGCATCATCTTTTTCCAGGAATTCTTTAGAATCGTCATCAATCTTCTTTCTATCTACTCAGCGTGCGCGCAGCTAGCCACAGAAAAACACAATCTTTCCTGCATCGTAGATAGAGTCATACCAACAATCATGCTCATCCATTCCCAACAGTTCTCCGTGCTGCAATATTCTAGGGACACTTTACACGAGGCGTAGCCACGTATTCACACGGCCGGCGAAGCGGGGATGCTTCGGTTCTGTCGCCGGATGCTCGAAACGTGACTTGGTGGCTGGGAACGGGTTCAATGTTCCGGAATAAGCGGGGTAGCTACAATGTCTGACCCGAATCCACGAGCATACTCAAAACTCGTCCGTTCATCCAAAATCCTGAAGCATCTGGCTTCTACCGGTAAAACGTGGCCACTCCGCTGCTGGTAAAACGTGGCAACTGCTTGTAACACGGCTGGTTCGGATCACTCGTTCGGAAACAGGAGAAACTCGTTGATCCTAGACAGTGGTAAGCGTGATTGCCTCTCACCCCAGCAGGCCTGGGTTCAATCCAATGCTTTTCAGTTAAATAAGAAATCCTTTGAATAGTTCTAATGAGAACGTTCGTCTATTTACTAATCTATTTGAACTCTTGCTCTTTGTTGGTTAATAAATAGTACCAAGGAATGTGCAAAATATTGCGATACACTTCTTCTTCTTCTTCTTCTTCTTCTTCTTCTTCTTCTTCTTCTTCGCATTTCCAGCTTATTGCTTATCGCATATTAGCTTATTGCATAGTCGTACCTTAGTGTTCTAGATACAGTTCCACTGTTATTAATTGAGAGCTTTCGATGCCTGTTCAATTTTTGCATTAGTATAATTGTGTGGCAAGTACAATCATACTCGAAACGAAAAGAAAAGTCATGAGAAACGCTACCTTTTGGCAAGGGTTGCCAGATAAATGACATTTAAAACCCTGCTGCTGTGTTGTATTTTGGTTTCTCCACCTTTCTCTACCTCTGAAGATCTCTAGTTTACATCTGTGCCAACTAGCTCAACCAGCTCAAGTTTAATGGAGTTTTTACATATATCCGGAGTGATCTTAGATTTGGGCGTAATTGCATTTGTAAACAAACAAGTCAATCGCCCAATTCTCGTGAATAACAGATTAATCTCATGAATAAACTAAACCAAATGGTAGAGGAATCATTCCTCTACCTGATGGTGTTATTAGTTTTTGAGATCGAGTTTTGATTCGCGAGAAATCGGTGATTGACTTGTTTGTTTACAAATGCAACTACGCCCAAATCACAAATCACTCCGGATATGCTGGTTCACTAGCTCAACCAACTCAACCAACTAGCATGAATTTCAGTTTCTCCTGAAATCTAACGCTGGTAGATGCTGACGTCCTGTTTACATTATGCTGACAACTTTTTAGTACAGTTTTAGTGCATTAGCGCCAGCACACCAGCATAAATGCAGACACTCCATAAACAGCCCTATATTTATTTATTTCGTCAAGAAATGGTTACAATGTTACAATGTTACCGTCAAGGGTGGGAAAAATCATTCATTCGCATGAACTTTAATAAATCTCTTTCATGTATCTGATGCGTTGCAAAAATCGGCAATGTGAACGTAAAACCTGCAATCATGAATTGCCCTGATATGTCAAACTTTCAAGAATGAACATCTCAAATCATGAATGAAGAGAATGGAAAATGAGCGGAGAGAGGATAATGAGAGAGAGAAGGATTAGTATTTTCCATTTAATTCCACTACTTTATTTGCTTATCCTTGACAGATACGCGTATTTCGTCTACAATGTGCAGACTTCTTCAGTGTCTTGAGTCGAGTATTAGTACAAGACACTGAAGAAGTCTGCACATTGTAGACGAAATACGCGTATCTGTCAAGGATAAGCAAATAAAGTAGTGGAATTAAATGGAAAATACTAATCCTTCTCTCTCTCATTATACAGGTATTCCACTAAGACGCCCACATTCATCAGGAGAGAGGATGTGAATTCTCAGTCAGGATTTGTTTACAAGCAAATTGCCAAAGCAGTGAATTTTATTGAAACAATTTCTATCGCATTCACCGATTGTAAATCAACAATTCTAAATCAGCGATGTTTCTTCTTTATGCTTCACTCTTCTCTTTCGTGTGAGGTAGTGCACGGTAGTCGGTAGTTAAGAAAAACGATCAAGTAGTCTTGAGTTGGAGTTTGTTTTGATGGAGGCAGTACCAAATTTGTCCCAAGAAAATGTCTGTTGCGTACACGGATAGAAATCTCCTTATACCTTTTGGCAAATTTCTATTGTTGATTATTCATAAAATGTATAAGTCAACTAATAAGCAGACGCCTTGCAAAAAGTTAATGAATATCATGTGTCAAATGAAATGTATAAGAGGTCACACATACCTATTATACATTCTTATAGGACCTATATGGTTTGTCTTATGGAATGTATAAGGCTGATGTTTTGGCAAAAATGTATAAGTAAAACACATGAATAAAATAATTGATTTTCGTTTCGTGTAGCAGTATAATCATAGAGGTAACTCTAAGACCACTGGGTCCCGAAGAAAATCATTATTATTTTTGGCTCACTCAGTACCAGAACAACGGTCCCAAGCAGTCCCAAGCTATTTCACTCACCCCTGCATGTTCTGCATGAATCCACACACCCTTGATGTTATCTGTCAAACTTTCATAGCGAATCAAAACAAACATAGTGTAGTAATAGAATTTCAACTAGAATAGGGTACGTTAATCATTTGCTTGGGACCAATGGGCTACTAAAGTGTTGAGCCAATTTAAAATCGTTGGTTTCGTATTGATTGTTGGTATAATCGTATTATTTTGATGATAGTGTTAATATCATGCCAAGGACTAAAACTAATAATAAACGGAAGTGCCGATGGAGATCAGGTAAATACAAGAACAGCAATCCAGAGAAGTTCCCTTGGAGTTTCTTTTTGCATAATTAAGTTGTCATCAAACTTCCGGATTGTTGCTCGTCTGATTGTTAAGCAATTGCTTGGAATCCTAGCCTAGGATTGATGATGGTTATGGCAAAGAACTCGTTGGGTACTGTTGGTTATCCTTATATTGTTTAATGCCGGTTATAATCGTTCTTTTGCAGATCTGTTACGGCTGGATGAAACTGAATCAATCGATGGATATTTGTGGTGAATTATTTGTGGAAGACGTGATGATGTTACGTGTAATAAATCTAAAACTTGTTCCTCTCATTGGGCAGGACTACCAGCTAAAACAGTTTCGAAGAGCTCCTTTTTATTTGGTGGACAATAAATAAGGCAGGGAAGATCACTTTACGAGATCTACTGATCTACAGTGTTGGCCATAAACGTCCAGGAATGATGTATTGAATGCTACAAAACATGAAAGCTTATTCTTTATAGAAAAAAAAAACTAAGTCAAATTGTAACACAAAAATGTGGGTTTTCTTCAAATAAACTGTAGTTTCATAGTAACACGAGTAATGCTTAAAGCAGCAGCACTTCATAAAGAAAAGAAAGGTGAATATTGAATTTCAGGAGTCATTTTTAAAGGAATATGGTTTATTATTTCTAGTAGCTTTGGTGTGACCATCTGTCTAATAATATGAAGGGTTCAGAAGTCTTAAAAGAGATGTATACTTATAATGCATTAAGAAATCCAAGCTGATGTTATGGTAACAGAGATATCCAAGTACCACATACGGCCTGTGAGCTCCACTATAGCCACCACTCTCCTATACCATTACACGGCCACTCAAACCAACTCAGTGACTGAACTTAATTGACTCAGAGCATTTTCTTTCCATGCAAAATTTACACAAATTTAGAGAGAGAAAAACTGCAGTTACTCATAAGCTACGAGGCAACGGCTGTAGTTAAATTAATTACATTAACTACTGCTTTAATAACATCAATTACACAATGTAGAATATTAACTACTTTTTAGCTCCATTAACACTCCGAATACGATGCTTCCGAAAAATATGTAAAGGCAAGTTTACAATGGCATAACTTCGCCATTTTCAATGAATTTCAAAAATTGTGGTACCTTTAGAATTCCTACACTAATAAAAAATCAATGATTTATGTGTCCCACACATGAATTTTTGCAATGTGATAAACAAACGATATATATGTGTCGGACACATAGTTCTTATGTGTACACCTATAATTCATGTGTAACCACACATACTATTCACTCATAAATTTCATGATTACTTCTGAGTGGATTATGTTTATGTGTGGACACATGAAAATCATGTGGAATTTTACATGGAAATTCACCATTAAAATTTGTCGAATTTTATCAGTGTAGGGTTTGTAGATGATTTTGATTGTAAAAGATTGAAGATAGAGTCGTCTACTTTTTTAAAAAGCGAAAAGAGTTGTTACACGTTTTTTTTAAGGTGTGTTTGTAGGGTTTTGCAACTGGCCCACGATCTGTAATTTATATTCATGGGCACAAATGTTCACAATTAGCCAGAATACAGCCATGGTTCCTATATATGGATCCTCAATACTGCGGAGCTCTAGGATCAGTTTCATTGATTGACCTCTTTTACGGATGTTTTGAACTTACCAGAGGATGGCCCCATGGCCATTTAGGTCCATGTTTATGTCATGATCCCAAATGATTTCTTATATCGCAGTTCCACTTGCTTTCGAAAAAACCGTAGAACTCTAGGATCAGTTTCGAGGATTTACCATTTTGAAAGATGTCAAAGAAAGGAACATCAACTTTATGCAAACGCTGATCCAGAAAGTGTTTACTCTGACGATTGAAAAATCAACATCGATTATTTCTTCCTCTAATAATTTTATATTTAGCTTGTTCGTTTATGCCAGCTTAATCTGACATAAAACGGTATAATTTCTGACTACGTTTTGAAATGACCGTTAGCTTAACAGTTCATCCTGCTTAATACGAACTGTTGTTTTAAATCTCACAAAAATGTATACAAAAAGTGTTTTGTATTTATGCAAATGCTGGCCATATCTAGATTAACATTTCAAGAGGTCCTGTCTGCATTTATCTATTCATTTCAAGATTCATTCAATATTCTAATCGGGTAACGACAGTTTTGCAAACATGCTTCATGCTATTTGTGCCAAATAGTTTAAAGAAAAAATGTAATCTTCTTCTTTTTCTTCTTTGGCTATTGTGCCCCAACTAGAAGTTTACGCTTGCTCTCAACTGAAGGGATTAGAGACAATAGGGTGTATTTCGTTAATAATTCAGTGGAAAACATATTCCTTGATGCGGTTGCTATGCTGCATGACAGATAATAACCTCCTTTAAGTATCAAACTATGTAGCAGAAATAGTATGAATACATCTTAGGGAGGCTTTAAAAGATGTAATGTATTGCATGTCTACCAAATATAATAACAATCACAGTAGTGAATGTTTTTGCAACGATATAAAGAAATGTGAAGAAAATAGATCAATGAAAATTTTCCTGGAGCCGAGGACAACAACTCACAAATGTTGATGTTTTGATGTTATTTGACGTTTTGTCTTGCGTTTTGTTTGACAAATGCGTCAATCACACGCTAACTATAAAATACTCAGTGATGAGTAAAATTACGTGCAGTTTGATAAATTATTATATCACGCATTATCCATTAATAAGCTCGTGAACGAGCTCGTGAATGAGTATGTGTTATGCTCTCGGTTATCTACCAATGAATAATTTTTATTCATTTGTGGATTACAGTTACTCATTAATAGGCAATTGATTAATTATTTATGGTGGTAAGCTCGAGCCGGTATTATCAACAATCAATACGAAACTAACGATTTTAAATTGGCTCACTACTTGACTAGCCTATTGGTCCCAAGCAAATCAATAAACCTACCCCATTCTTTTTGAAATTCTAGAACTACACTATGTTTGTTTTGATTCGCTATGAAAGTTTGACAGATAAAATGAGGGGTTCGTGGATTTTCCTATATTTTGAGGGGTGCATCAATTAGCTTGGGACCGAAGATAGTACCAGAGCTGAGCCAAAAAGTTGAACTCGTTTTTTCGGGAGCTTCTGGTCTTAGAGTTACTATGGTATTATCCTCGAATTAAATCCCGATCAAGAATGTCTGGCTACTTTGATGTCGACATCAGAGTTGATCAACACGACTCTAAGAAAAAATTAGCAGGTCATCCAAACAGGGACGGTATTAAAATTCAATCCGAGTTGGAGCTTACCGCCATAATTGTATTTTTTTTCAAAATGGGAGAAATTCTACTCATAAATGGGTACTATAAAGTTACCGTGCAGTGAATAAACGTCAATAATGAATTTTAATACATTTTTTGTGTGATTTGAGCTCGCATTTGTCAGAGACGTTGATAGAGACGCGTAAAGAAAATTTCTGTCAAAACAGCAGCACGGTTTTTGAGGGATCTTTTGGCAATGTCACTGGCAAACATGTTTCTTCGAGTGGCTTCAAATGACTTTCATACAGTGCCGCAATGCTGTTGAGAAAATTTGAACGTTCGACCGGAACTGAATAGAAATGAAGTGCGTGGAACCTCGCGTGGAACATTTTCCAAAAATAAAGTTAAGACGAGAGATAACAGTCGCTCCATGACAGTACAACCACAAACGAAGTGACAGGCGGAGCGTCTCGAAAATTTTGGTGACGAACCTGCTGTTGCAATTTTTCAGTGTACTGGCAACACTACCACAAACGAAGTGACAGACGACTAACTGATGAAGAAATCCATTGAAATAATGTGGTTCACTGTAATAGAATTTTCTTGGAAGCTTGTGCCATCATCCACCAGATGGGTTAGTTTTTTTGTTTTGATTTGAACAAAGTTGATCATTGTACACAAAACAATGATTATTTGACAGTGTGCAAAGAGTGTATCATTTTGTCATTTTTTATGCATTTCATTTTTGAGTAGAGTGAAAGAGATAGAACCAAAACATTCTAATACATTTGGTGAAAATGCTAATACAATCCAGTAGTAGTGTTGCCTTTTGGACAATCCAGTAGTAGTGGTGTTGCCATGTGGTACACTGAAAAATTGAAATAGCAGGTTAGTCACCAAAGTTTTCGAGCCGCTCCGTCTGTCACTTCGTTTGTGACACTACTGCATAAAAAAGACAAAATGGTACACTCTTTGCACACTGTCAAAAATCATTGCACACAAAATCAACTTTGTTCAAATCAAAACAAAAATACTAGCCCATCTGGTGGCTGATGGCAAAAGCTTCTAAAAAAATCTTTTACAGCGAACCACATTAATTTACTTGGTTTCTTCACCAGTTAGTCGTCTGTCACTTCGTTTGTGGTATAACTTTTGTCATATTTTACTGATTTGTTTTATTTAGTTTTACGGTAATAAAAATGATTGCTGCAACATTTTTATTACCATAAAACCGAGCATAAAACTAAATAAAACGTTCCGATTCGTCACTAATAAATGTTGTATTTAATTGAATCAACAATTAATAAATAAATAATTTGATATCTGAATTATTTCGTGAAAAAAACTTTTTATCATTGAGAACAATACCTTTCTGGTGAATTGAGCGAACAGTTATGTTTATTTAGGCTTTTTTGGTTCAGCGTTTGACGGTTCGTTTGGTTCTTTTCGCTTCAGTCTATGCGTGCTCTTCAACGTCTCTGGCATTTGTCTGTGATTGGCAGTTTTATTGGTTTTTTCCCTTGATTTGTTTTCCGTCGATCTTGTTTTCCGTGCTAGGCACCAATGCTACTGACGCCAGGGAGACAACTCCCACACCTGGACCCTACCTATCGACCCTCATAAGTTGACCTCTGGGGACCAGAGATGTTATGCCTCAAAACATCCCGGTGGCGCCGATTGGGATTGAACCCAGGCCTGCTGAAGTGAGAAGTACCCAAAAAACAATTTTAGCTGCAGACTAGCTTATACAGGCAAAAATTAGCTGTATAAGCCAATTTTTAGCTGTATAAGCTAATCTGCAGCTAAAATTGTTAGTTGGGTAATCACGTTGATTGCATTTTTGTATTTTTCGAGCCCTTATTTTCCAACTTCAAAGTGGAATGACAATACCGGTTGAGGGTTACCGGGTTACCGTCATACGCATACTTCAATTCGACAGACAGACAGACAGCGCATTTTGTCAGACGTTATGTTTTACTTACACTCAAAGATAAATTAAATCAAAATAGCCTAAAAAATATACAGATTTCTGTTTCCCCTTATTGAGTCAGAGCCATGATTACTTCGGTAGTAGTCATGCATGATTAAAATCGAAATAATCTTTCCAGTATTAAATTTTATTCTTTTTCAATACTGATATATAGTCAAAGAGATTAAAATTCAATCAAAAGATATTAAAATTGAATCAAAAATGATTAAAATTTATTCAAAAAAAGATAATCTACAATCTAATCAATCATGATTAAACTGGGATTGCTATCAGATGCTTCTTTTTTTTAGAAAGAGAGGATTAATTTTTAATCATTCGATATGATTAAACTAAGTTTAATGTTAAATTGATTAAATTTCAAGCAAAATGGGAATAGTTCAATTTATCAATGTACATATCGAGAGTAAAATCAATTGGCCTGTGTCGGAATTTTCAGTTTTCTACTTTACCGTATACGTTACTTTACGAATGAATTGCCTTGGTAGAAAAATATTTCATTTGTTATACAACTGGTTTAAAGAAGTCAAGCTGTACTTATACCTGTCTTTAAAACTGGTATAATGCTACCAATATTTTCCGTGTAAAAAGTGTACTTTCCACCGCTAGGTGGCTTTCTGAAGTACATCGATTATTTTTCACTTTTTGAAGCAGAGATGAGCTTCCTTTCTTTGAAGATGTTCTAGATCTTGCAGAGGACAGTCCCATGGCCTTTTAGGTACATGTTTATGTCACGACCGAAAATTCATTTATATGACAGTTCCAAGTGTTTTCGAAAAACAACCGTGGAGCTCTAGGATCAGATTCATGAATTTTCCACTTTCACGGATGTTACAGAACTTCCGGAGGACGGTCTCATGGCCATCAAGATCCATGTTTATGGTACGACCACAAATTTATTCTATCATCTCAGTTCTTAGTGTTTTTCAAAAACTGCGGAGCTCTAGGATCAGTTTCATGGATTGACCACTTTTACGGATGTTCCGGATCTTCTGAAGGACGGTCCCATGGACATCTAGGTTCATGTTTATGTCACAACCCCAAATTCTTTCTATCATCACAGTTCCTAATATTTATAAAAAAACGCGGAGCTCTAGGATCAGGATCGTGGATTTACCACTTTCACGGATGTTCCGGATCTTCCGCAGGATGGTCCGATGGCCATTGGGGTCCATGACCCAAATTCATTCTTATATCACAGATCTTAATGTTAAAAAAACGCGTAGTTCTAGAATCAGTTTCATGGATTGATCACTTTTATGAATGTCCCGGATCTTCCGAAGGACGGTCCTATTTATGGACATCCAGATTCATGTTTATGTCACAACCCCAAATTCTTTCTATCAACACAGTTCCTAGTTCATTCTTATATCACAGGTCCTAATGCTAAAAAATAAACGCGGAGCTCTCCCTAATAAACAAATACCATAAACGAACTGTATCCCGTATGGGTAAACTATCCCACAAATGGTTTGGATTATACCCTGAACACGTCGTTAAGCTCTCTTTTATGGTTATTTTTATTAGGGCTAGGATCAGGTTCATGGATTGTCCACTCTTACGGATGTTCCGGATCTTCCGAAGGATGGTCCCATGGCCATCCAGGTACATGTTTATGTCACGACCCCAAATATTTTTTTATATCACAGTTACTTTTGTTTTCAAAAAATCCGCAGATCTCTAGGATCAGGTTCATGGATTGACCACTTTTACGGATCTTCCGGATTTTTCGAGGACCGTTCCGTTGTCTCCAGGATCCATATACAGGAACCATGACTGTTTTCTGACTAATTGTGAACATTTGTGCCCATTAATCTAAATTACAAATCTTGCGCCACTTGCAAAACCCTACAAACACACCTTTCAAAAAAAAAACGAGTAACAACTCTTTTCGCTTTTTAAAAAAGTAGACAACTCTATTTTCAGTTTTTTTTTTTACAATCAAAATCATCTACAAACCCTAGGAATTCGAAAGGTACCACAATTTTTGAAATTCATTAAGAAATGGCTAAGTTGTGCCATCGCAAACTTGCCGTTACACGTTTTTCTGAGGCTTCGTAGTCGGCGTAAAGTTTTTACCCACCGTATTCGGAGTATTAAGTACTTTTGATTGCATTTTAACTTCAACCCACCCGTTCTTTGCATTGCGTGCCCCTCGGTGAAGACCTACACCTGATCAGAAACTAAAATAAAGTCTTTCAGATATTGCTGCAAGTGGACTATTTAGAGGTCCTCGGGATATTCCAACAAAAGGTCAGGATAATGAGAAAATAGAAGACCTATCATGCCCTATGCGGTATTACAGTTCAATTAGCATTTTGGGAAAATGAGTTGTACATTGGGCTTGATTTTGAAGAACCATCACTTTACAATGTACTCAAAAAGTTTCCTACTTTGTACAGAAAATGTTGCGAAAAATAACAAAACTATGTTATTCGATCTACAAGAGCCCAAGGAGAAAAGAATCTTCACAAGAGTTTTTCTCAGCTTGCTGTTTTAAGGATAACTTCCACATATTCCCACTTACCGAGATTTCTAATCACAACCTTGCCGTCGCAGTAGTGTTGTAAGTTGATGGCAAAGATGTGTCGGTTACCTCGTGAGGCGCTGTCAATTTTAAGGCTTACTAGGCCTTTTGCCACTTTTTCTTTTATTTGTCGCCGTGCCAACTCCGATGATTTCTCAATAATTTCACCGATGTTCTTCCGGTTCACTGTAATACCAGCGGCATTGTAGAGCGGCCCAAGCAACGTTCTAAAAGCTGGCATCTCGAAAAAACTATACGGCATATTGCTTGTCGTTAGTAGCTGACGGGTACCCAGAATAATAGAATGTCTGTCCGATTCCACGAGCAGCTTTTTTGATTTTTTCTTTGGCCCCACTAAATCTACACCGTCTGCTACTGGAGTGCCGAACCCCAACCTTTCGTAAACAGCCGGATGCTGAGCATGCACATGCCGCTTAAAGTTCCCGGGATTGCATGTAGACTGCTCGTAATTACAGTTGCTTGCAGCTTACCGTCCTGCTTCCGCAAAATCTTTCTTAGAAGTGCCTTCTGGGTTGGTTTGCACCAAGATTTTGTCCGCTTCATCCTAAAAAGAATTTTCTTTATAACTTAAAGACAGTTGGAAATGTTTATCACTACATACCTTCAATGATTGCTTAAAATGAACGAGAATGATTGAAAATGCTGATTGCAATCGGTTCACAAAAGATCGCCAAATAAGAATCAGAAGCTCGTTCATTTACTTTTGTTGATGCTTTCGAATCAGTTTCATTCACTACCAAACGTCATTACGATATACGAATGAATGATTGGGATGTGTTATGAACTTGAGTGAAATATTTCTAGATGAACTAACGAAGGCTAAATTCATTTCTGACATATGGTGTTTACCATCGTGAATTGCACACATCTCATACACAGCTATGCAAAATGAAGAAATGTTAGAATGAAACAAATCAGTGGAAGATTTTGACTGAAACAAAACTGAAGCGATTTTTCGCATGCTTGGCAACCAATGGAAATATTTACCTTATTTGAAAAAACCCAGGTAGTTATGACGTTTGATTATTGAAAACAATTTGAATGAAGAAAAGAGACCTACTGCTGTCATGAGTGCCTGAGATTTGTCAAATAATGTAAATATTTACACCGATTGCATCGAAGAATATGTGCTTGATAGAGAAAGATTATTAAACGTCAAAAAAAGGTCTATAAGATTGATAATTGATGGACTCACAAGGTTGTAAAATTACAGACAAACAGACGTATCTTTTTAATTAAATTTTCCTTAAAAATATGGTAATAGAGCTTCGTTCCGACATCTCGCGGAAATACTTGCTTGCCAAGTATCAAACAATATTTCATACAAGTCGATAGCATGTCAAAGCGATACGATACCAGCGCTGTGGAGGGGGATTCTTGAAACTAATAATACATAAATTGAACATTAAATGCGAGCTCGACGATTGAGGAGAAAGAGTTACGTCTATTTGTCTGTGGTAAAACATTTCAAATCTCTATCTATCGGTCCTCAAAAGTTGTAAAGCATTTTTGAGGTGCGTCTTTCACTTATCAACTCGTCGAAGTTACACGATTGCAGCCCGAGGTCTAAATTTACCATATCAATCATGTAACTGCACTGCACAGTGGTCCAGGAAGCAAAATTAGGTGGAATAAATTAATAACTCGAAAAATATTAGAGATAGCGTATTGACGTCTTCTAAACATTTTCTTGTGAGCTTTATTCGCGTTGGTTGCAAAAGTGTCCTAAACGCCAAATTCTACCAGCAACGTAATTTGGCCTCTAACTTTTTTATTTCAATAGATAGAGAAATTAAATGTTCTACAAAGTTGTGAACTATAAAAAACTATAAAACTTTTTTGAACATTGTTTTTGTCTATCTCTTTTATATTTGGAGATATAAGCCATTTAAAAAAACAAAAGCCGAAAATCAGATTTTCTGTCATATTTTATTTAAATATCACTTTTTTGGCCTACTATGTTCAGAACGATTATAGTTAATTTTAAAATACATATTTGCTCCAAAGACACTATACCAGTACAAGTCTCCTGTCAAAAGTTATCGTCAGTTTTGTAGTCTTTTAGCTCAAATTTTCAAGCGTAATATTTCAAAATGGCGCAAGTACAACCGATAGTGATACATATCACTTTAAAAAACATATCAAGAAGTACATTTTAGCAACTTTTGGTGAAGGTAATTTTTGATTTTTTTTAAATAAATGCACTTTGAAAATAGGGGTTTTTATTCCATAAATCTACATTGTTTGGACTTCTTTCGAGTATTAAAGAACCAGATGGATGATTTACAGTAAATATTTATATTTACAACTAGTTATATGCTACTGACTAAACCAAAAACAAAAAATACATAAAAAATAAAGCAAGTTTTCAAAAATTAACTGCTTGGCTTTATCTGGTAGTGCAGGATTGTTCAAAGACAAAGATGCTCTATTGCTTAATGAAATCACAGGATCTGATGATAAAAGCAATCTGTTGAATACATCCGTAATATTAACCGTTCTGTTGAATTTTCGGGAGTGGAGCTCGCGATATCTCCGGATGCATTTATTCCTCGTCTCCTGAACCTCTTCGCTGCACATTCCAATCGGATGTACCGTGTATTTAATAATGCCAGCCCCATGGACTAGCAATTTGTGCACTGTTGGAGACAATGCATACAAACCGTATAATTTCTGGTATAAAGCTCTAGTCTCTTCAGCATAAATTTCAAAAGAATTATAATTAATCTTCGACTTACAGTTAATTACAGTAAGCAGAATATGAAATCGCTCCAACAGATTTTCATTGAGACCGGTAATTTTTGCTGCAGCTTTCCATTCACGGAAAAACTTCCGGGCGGTATTTCCGTCATTAGAATTTCCGCCACCAGGCATAGGCTCACTGATGCGTAATCCTGTTAAAAAGGACAAAATCTGGTAAAATCTTATATCTTCAAAAACAAAAATATAATGTTGCAAATTGCTAACCATACGTACCTAATTCCGCACGTATCTTGCTTCGAATTTCGATTTCTCTAGTTTTCACCGCTTCATTTGCCTTGCTTACACGCCATGTAGGTTTATCAAGGGCCAGTCTATACGACACTTTCAGAACCATTTCCATCGTTCTAATATATGCATGCAGAGGAGAAAACCCGAATTTGTACTTGGCTGGATCATCAGAATCTGGATCGCTTCTGGAATCGTTCAAACATTTTCCAGACCTTCCACAAATGTAGCATGATTGAGAGTTCGTTCCGGTTAAATCATTTACGACTTTTGTATCCAGCATTGTGAACATCATTTGGGGTTTTACACAAACAGATCGGTTCTCCAACATTACTTCCACATTCATCAAATTTTGTATTTGCGTATTCATAAGCGAAACCTCCCGTTTTGTCAACTCGGTTGACTCTTTTGCAAATATCAATTTTATCGGTCTGCAAAGCGAAATTGACGATGGCACATCATTATTCCAAAAAATTTCTTGGGTTTCTTCTGCTTCACGATGTCCAGTTAACCTTAAAGGAACTAATGAAAACGCGAATATATGGGAATCGCTGTATTCCTGTAACTCTTCATCCTCGTCCTCCTCGAAAAAACATTGTTTATATCTAGCATGGTTGCTGCTCCCATCACAACCCCATTTGTAGATAAGTGTATAATCGTCGTATGGTACCACATGGTACCACATGGTATGGACGTCGCTCTGCTCATCACGCTTGCAAAAATCCGTTTCGTGGTGTGCTCCACAAGTTCCTGTAAAGGCACTTCAGCAACAGATGAATGGATAGAGAGACCTAATATATCATTATATAGGTATTATTCAATATTATTGACTCTACGTTTAACATACCTGAAGGATAGCATAGTTTCTTAGCTTCAACCAATTTGTTATAAGCTGGGTACATGTCCAAGCCCTTGCTTATATTTATCTGCCGGATGTTCATGTACTGAGCCTTTGAAAACTCGTTTTTGCATAAGAATGCAAGAGCTTCCTCTGCTGTAAGAGCTTCGAATCCGTGTTTTGATCGATCTGCTGAACGCTGTAGCTCGATTGCCGTCTCGGGGTTTTGTGCTATTTTTCCTATCAATTTGCCGGTTTTACGAAACCCTGCGGAGGCTACAGATGTTTCTGCAGCAAACGAAATTTCTTCTGCCGAAAATTGATTAAGAAGAGATTGAACCCTGCTTTTCTTTGATTTTATGTGTGCATCTTTGAACGGCTTAGAAGGACGACCAACGAATGATTTTGAGGGCGAAAGGATATCGACAATAAATTCTCCTCCAAGCCAAGCGTCATTGATCTTCAAAAATCGTTCACGTTTCCTTCCAGCTGCTCGCCAAAGCATCACCAGGGTAAGCTTCCTTTGCACCAAACTTACGTCCAGCTCTTCTCCAGAAAACTTTTTCTTTACAAATTCCAATAAATCTTTTACCTTATCTCCGTTCATGAGAAGAAGGGTAAGATCGGCCAAACGAATCGCTGATAAATAAAATCTGAGTTAATATAATGAAAGCACTTGAAAAAAAAAATACCTTTTCTCATTTTGCAACGTTTTGAAATGAACAATTCAGCGTCTCAAAAATCAACGCTTGCTTTAACTCATACCGCAGTGAATGATTGATTAAAATTTTCAAATTCGTCTGTTTGTGTATGAAATACGCATACCTATAAATAATATTCTTGTTTATGTTAAGGGCATTAGCAGTCTTGCTTGGGTTCCATTTCTTATGCTATTTTGAAGATTATATGCTATATATTATATAAATGTATTCACAAAATAGTGTATCATCGATCTGGTTCTTTGATACTCGAAAGAAGTCCGAACAATGAAGATTTATGGAATAAAACCCCTATTTTCAAAGTGCATTTATTTAAAAAAATCAAAAATTACCTTCACCAAAAGTTGCTAAAATGTACTTCTTGATATGCTTTTTAAAGTGATATGTATCACTATCGGTTGTACTTGCGCCATTTTGAAATATTACGCTTGAAAATTTGAGCTGAAAGACAACAAAACTGACGATAACTTTTGACAGGAGACTTGTACTGGTATAGTGTCTTTGGAGCAAATATGTATTTTAAAATTAACTACAATCGTTCTCAACATATTAGGCCGAAAAAGTGATATTTAAAAAAATACGACAGAAAAACTGATTTTTGGCTTTTGTTTTTTTAAATGGCTTATATCTCCAAATATAGAAGAGATAAACAAAAACGATGTTCAAGAAAGTTTTCTAATTTTTTATAATTCACAACTTTGTACAATATTTAGTTTCTCTATCTATTGAAATAAAAAAGTTAGAGGCCAAATTACGTTGCTGGTAGAATTTGGCGTTTAGGACACTTTTGCAACCAACGCGAATAAAGCTCACAAGAAAATGTTTAGAAGACGTCAATACGCTATCTCTAATATTTTTCGAGTTATTAATTTATTCCACCTAATTTTGCTTCCTGGACTACAGTGCACTGTTGGTGTGTTCTCTGTGTTTTCAGCACCCTTGACAAAATTGCGAAAGCATCATCATCATCATTATTTTCCATAATGATCATACTTCAACTTCTGTCGTACTTCAACCTTCGCAAAAATATATATCCCATCACTTCCTGCCGACTTGAGCGTAGAAAGTCATTCTATGATCCGGCAACCGGAACGAATGCCCTAGTGCTGTCTGGTTGACTGACTAACAGTAACTTGTCTACTTACTCCCCTTGGCAGCGTGCAATTGATAGTGGCTGCAGCGTGCTCCATCTCCGTCCAGCGAACGAGTGGCCTTGTCCTCAATCGACTATGACGACGTCCACGACGACGACGCAGTGAGCATCGGGCATCAGCTGGCCTTTGTGCTCTGGAATTGTGTAAAACTCACTCCTCGGACGGTGGCCCCCGCATGTCTGCATTTCCGTTCGCATTTTCCGAGGAGGGAAAACCAATTACAATTTGTTTTGCACAAGCCAACAAAGATTTCTCTCCACTTGAGATGTTCAACATCCGGGAAGGCCCGCACTCCTGGCTGGTATTTAATAGCGGTGAAAACATCGCCTGTTCGGTGTGTGTGTGTGTGTGTGAGTGAGTGGAAGCGTGTTGAGGAATTTCTTTTGCATGAATGCTCGCGTGGGAGGATTCATACAACACGCTGCTCGTCCAAGTGGCAAACCGACGCGGTGAAACGCTTGATTGGATGGATATAGTGTCACTGCTGGCTGTGTGCTGGGTAACGATCAATTTCACCGTTTCTTCCACTGCATCCACCCGCTAACTGTTTATTCAGCGGAAGCAGAATTCCTTTTCACGAAGATAACAGGCCATCCAGTAAAGACTACCGTTGACTAGTGTCTATGAATGGAATCGAAAGAAGCACCACCACTAGTTCAAGTGAGGTAGTGGAAAACATTCATCCGGGACTTTTCACCCTGCAGCCGGAGTGGGGGTTGAGGGAGGTAGGGGAAAGTGCATCAGCATGCAACCGACGAAGCGATGCGATGCGATGGAGTGCAGCAAAATGGAGGATGGAAAACAATTTCAATTAAGCTGATATATTGGGAAGAGGCGTTTCGAGAGCCAAACTCTTCCATCCCTTGTAGCACGAGTGAACTACATCCTACTGAAGAGACTGATGTGTTGATGATGATGGTTACGATGACGTAGATAGCTGCTAGCAATGTTCGTAACACTCAATGATGATGATGATGATGCGGATGATGGTATTAAGAGGGTTCTTTGCTATGTCCCAGAAATTGACACTGGAAATAGAATATGTACTGTTCGTACTTGAATATTCACACGGTTGCTTTATTCAGCGGGTTGTGTAAACCTGATTTGCAAGTTGCCAGGCTAATATCGAATTTGCTTCACCAAGCGCAATCGATTTCAAATCAGGTCCTGATAATTCTCCCAAAATTTGAGCTCATCCTGATACGAACTCATACTGTACTAGCCCTTTGTCATTGGTGACATCCAAAAATGTTGGTCTTTTTGACGTTGATGGTGAGACCCGCCGCAGAGGAACGTTCGGCAAGGTCGTTGAGCTTCCAGTAGTCCAATGCCTGTTGAATTGTGAAGCTAATTTAAATTAAATATAAAATTAAAACCTAAAAAAGGGAAAGAAGGGATTCTTTTGGATAAGCTTTGCGGGTAAATTGCTCATCGCTTACCTTCTATAGTGCAAGTTAAAGGTGGCTATTACTGATAATTCCTAATTAACTCGGTGGCAAGTTGCCTATCAAATGGACTTGTGCCTAATCGTGTCTTATAAAATGCAATGTACGCGTCAGGGAAGAATTTATTATCAATGAGCTTTGGAGTGATGTGGCTAACAGTAAGGCGAGCAAACGTTCAATGAAAATTACCGTCTTGTCATGATGGTTAATTAATGCTAAGCTATTAGGGTGTTGATGACAGATGAGGCTGGCGAGCTGTATGTTGTTTGGAACGAGGGTGATAGCCCACAGCAGCTCACGACGAGCAACTGAATCCGATCAGTAGCGGTGCGGCTTCTTCCTCCTTCTTCGGTGAATCGAGGGCTCTTGAGATGTCAATCTATCCAGGAGGCCATTTTTCACAAAAGTTGATAAAATTATGTTTTTCGTAGTGTAGCGTACCATAGCGTACCATAGCTTACCTTCAAGGATTTTGAACGAATTCCTTGTTTTAGGGTTTTCTGCTGAATAGACCGGTAATTTTTCGAAAATCTTCATTAAACCTTCCAAAACCTTTGCCAATGTAGTGTACCAATAGCGTACATTGCAAATCATTTATAACTTTCCTCAAAATTTACCATACTTACTTATATAAAACACTTTAAAATACATTATATGTAAAATTTGACTTCGGATTTGGATTTCTCGGGAAATTTTAGCCCGATTTGACCCAAAAAACATATTACTTAAGTGTATTCTACGCTACTTTAATGACCAAAAACGTGATTTTAAAACTACGTATTATCTAAAATACTAATAAAAATTCAATTTTCCTTACAAAATCATCCATATAAACTTGAGTTGCTTTCATGTTCAACCTGTACCCATACAGATTGATAACACTAGTTTACAGCATATTTGAACATAGTACGCTGATGGTCATTTCCCATGTAAAATCGTGCGCTGAATCCAAAAATGTAGTCAGACAAAATCCCAGTGGGATAGTTTTCTAAATACAGCTAAATTTCCCAAACTAAAAGTTTGTTTACTAAAATACAAATATATCTGAAGGGGGGAGGTAGCTCATCGATTCTTCCGGTTCGCCTCCTAGCATCGTGCTATAAGGTACCAGGCGATAACCAGGGTAGTTGATCGATAGCTCGATGACGTCATTTCGTTGGCGTCTGCTATGGGAAATTCTCATAGCAGGCGTTGACGATGGGACGTTGTCGAGTTGTTGAATAGCAACTATCGTGCTAACTCACCGATTACCTGTCGATCTGCCAAATTTGGAAAGACGTCTGCATTGAATTGTCTCATATAATAATATTCCGCCCACTATATCACACGAAATTGCGAGTAGTTGAGTGGAATGGAGATAAGTTAAGCATTGGGTACAGGACCAAGTCTCCCCTGGGTGGTGCCAGAAGATGAGCGCAATAGAATCATCAAGTTGCCATAAGGCACGGAATGAGACTATTGCATGGCTGGGTAGTCAAAGTCTTCCATTCGTTAGTCATTTCAGGTGGATTAGAACAGGTTTAGGTTTAGGGTGGGCGTTGGCCAGATTTGGATTTTTCAGATATAATCCTAAATAGGACCTAGATTATTTAATACACTAGTAACCTCAACTTCTGTCACAATGTTTCATTGTGACTAATCAACACTCAATGGGTAAAATATCAAATTTGCGGTAAATTTGAAAAAAAGGGAACTTGGAGTGTAGAGTGCACTGCCCACTGGACGATTCTGAAGCCTGACCAAGTGAGTGGGTTACGGGTTTATTTGATTGTACGTCATTTCCAAGTTATATATAGATACATTCATACCATTGGCATTTTGTATTTGAGATAAGACAGAGACAGGATGCGGAGGGCCCGCTTAGGGGGAGCGTAACCCATGTTATGGCTTCCATTTATTAAATAGTTCAGATAGGCTGGAAATGATAGGTTCATGGTGAGAAAATGTACCATATGGTGCCCGTTCACTGATCAAAATTAGATTCAAATCGTCAGGCCCTGCCCTGGAATAAGGGAATTGACGATGATTTGTCAAGTTTCATTTTGCATTTGCATATAATTGTAAGTTTAGGTTTGCTTTTGTAATTGTAAGATAGATAGTTTGCCTCAATTGAAACATTGAGTTAAACATGACGAATCATACCTCTAAAATAGTAGTAGTTACAGTGCCGCATTATCTAACTTTTGTTTTGTTTGTTTACATATAACTAATACTAATACCTACTTGTTTTCTCTCTAATTTGTCTACTATGTCCCACCATCACGATGAGAGATGAGCTACCGTACATGGTACACACTCATATACACTCCCAAAATAGTATGCCGCAAGTAAGTATATCACAGAGGCAACTAAAGATCCAGAAACAAAAACCGAAAACGCTTTACGGCAGATTGGTTTACAGTGGTCGACCAGGGTGTGTGCGGATAAATTACAAAATTACAATTAGGGTAGATGTACCAGTTATGGCTGTGCGTTCCTGTTGTGGTGTGTTCCAATCATGGCCTATGGAAATCCTATATGCCATGATTGGAACACATCATAATAGGAGCGTATAGCCATAGCTGGTACATCTACCCTACATCATTATTTCATACCTGGGTACTGCGAACACAGCCGTTTTTGTTTTGCAAGTCAGCATGAAACAACTTGAAAATTTTCCGATATCACAAATTGTTTTGCTAATGCATTGCTCACAATTTGCATATACATGCTGTCGAAAGTTCACCCTTTGCTCCATAAATAACGTGTAAATGGTGTTGGGAGTGCACCTACCCACATGACTCTTATAATGTTTGTTTGCATTCTTCCTTCAGCAGTTCGTGCAGGTTCGTTCGTTCGTTACATTGTTTACATCCGAGTATTTGAGCAAGTTTTTTGTTGAAGAATATAGTAAAAAAATGCCGAAATGACAATATTTTCAACATTGACCACAATACTTTCTCTGCCGACGGGGATTGTATGAGAAAAGTATCACTTTTAGCAGCTCTAGATCGTTGGATTCTTTTTGACAGCACCAGTTGGATTCTTTTTGACAACCATTTCGTGTTTCTCCGCACCACTCAGTTTCATACATCAGCTTGAATTACGTTGATCGATATTACATTTTTTTTGCTGTGCACTACACCACCGGAGCCAGCAAAGTTCAACAATCCATCGTTGCTTATGCCTTTGTTGTCGTTTGGAACCAGTTTTGCGAGGTAGGTGACGATTGTGCGTATTTCTCGCGTAAATTTTGAAAAGGGCCTAGCCTGAACAATACGTAAAGAGCAAATTGAAACATTGTTTCGTCGCGTGAATGTGGAACTTAATGAAGGCCTAAGTACTTTTTCGTAGTTTTTAGTTTTCGGATTTGAAAGATCGTCGGTTACAGTAGCCTGCTTACTGAGCAGAAAAACGCGGTCCCAGGTCCTTACATATCAAAGAGATTTATAGTAAAATCGCTTGTGTATCGTGTATTTTGCGAAACTCGTTGTTGTCGTTGGTTCCGGGTTTGAATGGATACAAAAATTTGAGCAACGGTATTATGTGATATGAGGGGCTCGGTGGCCTTAGAGCAACCGTTTTTGCTTACTGAGCAGAACATCATGAGTCTAATCTCAGGCCCATCCACAATCAAGATTCGTCAATCGTTTTATTTGTTAATATGACTACATGGTAATAACAGCAACTCGGTGATTAAAAAGGTGCTCGTCTGCCTAGTGGCAAACGTTTTTGCTTACTGAGCAGAAGACCGTGGGTTTAGTCCCAAGCTCCTTCGCGTTATATGATCGTTAGGACATTAATTCAGCTTATCGTTTACCAAAACGAACCCTGCTGCAAACCCAACCCTCTTATCCAACATCCCAGTGATTCCTCGTGGAAGTGCAGAGGTGTTCTCGGCTTCCATCAAAGCGAGTGTCATGTCAACACAATCCTTCCCATTCCTTTCTTGACCTGTGTTCGGGCGCGGCCGGCGCTGGTATTGCCTAATTCAAGATCACCAGTTTTTACACATTGAGGATGATTGCTAGTCCCAAGCATCGTCTATTGGTTCTCTGTGTAATTACAGCTGATCTGGCAATAACAGAGTAGCAACCGTGGGCGGTCAATCAAGCTCAAGCTCAAGCTCAAGCTAAAATACAAATATATCTGAAGCTATAACAATTATTTTAATGCCAAATTAAAAGTGTGAAAATTTGCTTTGGATCAACTGGATACTATTTTTCAGTAAGATTATTGGTATTTTTGACACATCCACTACAAACGTTTGTATATACCTTGCTTAATAACTTAGGTGAAATCCAATTTTTCTTGGAAATATGCAAAGCATTAAAAAATTAATAAGCTAATAATTAACAACAATACCATTAATCTCACAGAAATGACAAATTAGCTGATCGAAATTAAAATTTACTCACCTTTAATTTGACGTTCAAATTATTGATATAGCTTCATTAGAACCGGAGAAATTTGTGTTTTAATAAACAAACTTTTTCAATGAAAATTTCCTTTTTAAACTGTATCTAGAAAACTATCCTACTGAGATTTTTTCTAACTACATTTTTGGATTCATGACGGATCAGAAATCAATTTTGACAAACACCTTTTCGAAAATCGGAAATACAAGAGAGGGATTTTCGAAGAGTACAATTTATTTTCGAAGTGTCAAATTTAAGTGGAATTTCACCAAATGGCACACAGCCTTAATAAAACAAAGATGACAGGACACGTTTTTGTGGCCGAATTATTTACCAAAGAGAGAGTCGATGAAGATTCTTTTATGATTTTTTTCCACGATTGCTACTGTCAAATCGACCAATCAGCAATTCTCCCGTCATTTTTAAAATAGACCTACATTGATCGATTCTCTTCATCGACTTTCTATTTCGTTAATAACTTGGCTGTAGTCATATTTAGGGCTAATTTTTCTACAGTGTCTGTCTGCTAAAAGAAAGTATTATTAAGCGTATTGGACGATAAGAACAGCTGAACGTGCTTGTGGAGCCGAGTTATTAGAGCACCCGCACCGGTGCGTTGCTATTCAGTGGCTATTAGTTTGACAACTTTTGCCGTTGCTATTTTAGGTAGCCCCTAGTTTACGCACTGGTCGTTGCTATTACGATTGTCTACGTTTTCGACTTTCGCACCGGCAGTTGCTAAACTTTTCGTCGAACTTCGAGCTAAAATTTATCACAGAGTTTCGGGATTTTTTTTCGACAATATTGATATACCTAACCATGAAGACTGAAGATTGAAGGTTGAGATCCAACTACAGATCCAGGCACTCAAGAAACGGTCCTCCGGAAGATCCGAAACATCCAGGGCAATTTTAATAGATTTCAGGAAAATTTTCTTCAGTGAAGATCAAGAGCTTCAGGGCAGTTCCATTAAATTCAAGAAAATTATAATAAATTTACTGTAGTGGCAAAAACCTCATTTAAGCTTAAAGTCCTATGGGTAAGTTACGTGAACTCCGGGTAAGTCCTGAAAATTGTAGGGCAGTTCAATGTATATCAAAACTGTGAGAACTTCAGGACGTTCTTTGAGCTTCAGGTTAGTTACGACAACTTTATGGCAGTTCCATTTATTTCAGTAAAATAGAGGGAACCATCAAGAAGTTCCGGCAATTTAAGGATAGTCCAAAAAACTTCACGGAGTGAACTTAAAAACATTTTTAAAGATCTTCTGGGCAGTTCCACTAATTTCTGGATAATTCCAGGAACATCATCAGTAGAATAGGGAGAACATAAGGGTTGTTCTGGAAGGAAACATTAGAGATCTTCAGGAGAGTCTGAGGAATGAAAAAAATGCTGAGAATTTCAGGGAAGCTTCAGGAATTTGAAAGTGGTTCTAATAGCTTCAGGAAACTGCAGGAACTTTTGAGAAAATCTATCAAATTTAGGGATATCCAGAGAACTTTAGGAAAGTCACAAGAATTTCAAATATGTGGAAATGTGAAAATAACTTGAGGAAAATTGACATTCCAAGTACCTCAAAGAAGTGAGGCTATAGCAAGGGGTAAGTCACTCAGCACATTGTGCCGCAATTCGATTCGGCACAGCTTTGGCACATCCATCGGCACAATCTCGTAGGCATTTGATTGTTGTAACAATAGCCACACTGAAAAAAATATGACCTAAGATTGATGTGCGGAGTGACCTACCCCTTGGGCTATAAGCTTTAGGGAATTTCACAGATATTAACGGTACTTCCAATAACTTCATAACTTCGAGAAATTCAAGAATGTTGAGACATTGAGGGAAGTTTAAAGATTTGAAAGGGTTAGTTCCGATAAATTCCGGTCAATTCCATAAACTTCGAGAACATTTTTAAGAAGATTCGAACATTTTAAGGAAGTTCAGAAAACTTAATAAAACTTCTGAAATATTTCGGGAACTTCAATGAACTTTAAAGGTTTTTAGGACAGTTCTATTTAGTTCAGGGTAGTACCAAGAACTTCAATAGAATTGAGAGAACTTCAGGAATGCTTAGGACAGATCAGTGAAACTAAGGGTAGTTCAACTAATTTCAAGGAAGATGAAACAACGTTTAAGAAGTTCCGAGAAACTCAGGGAATTTCCGAAACTTCATCAAAGTACCAAGATTTTTATTTAAATTTGAGAGATGTTACATGAGCATCAGGAAAATGTAAGATCATTTTAGATGAGTTCCATTGTTTTCATTGCAGTTTAAAGAACTGTAAAAAATTGCATTAACTTCAGCGACGATCAGATTATGTTCATGAAAATCACGAGATCTTTTAAAATGTTCAAAAATCTTCAAGGACGTCTAGAGACCTTCAGAGAATTTTATAGATTTTTCGCTAGTTTCATTATATTTTGGGAAGTTTTCTGAACTTCGCAGATGATTTTCATTCACTTAAGGAAAATTGCAGGATCTTTCAAGAAGTTCGAAGGAATTATGGAATATTCTAAGAATTTCACGAATTTGCGATACTTCAGAAACAATGTGGGGTCTTCGTGGAATTTTACAAATATGATTAAAATT
Organism: Ochlerotatus camptorhynchus; assembly: GCF_037179485.1. Classification (NCBI taxonomy): domain Eukaryota; kingdom Metazoa; phylum Arthropoda; class Insecta; order Diptera; family Culicidae; genus Ochlerotatus; species Ochlerotatus camptorhynchus. The sequence goes on from NW_027040553.1 coordinate 2,375,600, forward strand.
TCCGGAACAATTGAAAAAATAGTGAACTTCAGGAAAGATTCAAAACCTCAGGGAAGACCAAAAAAGTTCAGGGAGAATGAAGTATTCAAAATTTCAGGAAAATTGTGGGACTTAAAGAAAGTCTACAGAACTTAAGGGAAGCTCAGAGATCTTTCGGGCAGTTCCAATTAGGGGTTTCATCCGGTAATTTTGCTACTGTTCGTATGTTTATTTTAAAATCAAATATTAAAAGCCTTTACCATCCATATGTAGTTTTTCTTCCAACCTGCAATTAATCATTTTGTTCGACTATTTTCCACAGAGATGGCGCTGTTCCGCTGGTAGGAAGTGATAAAAATCCCCATATAGAAATTGAGAGAAGTGGGAATAATTCGCTTTCGGTGCATATTCAGGTCAAAAAAAGTGAACGACAACCTAAATAAATTAGTCAGGGGCTTTCTCGTTCAGTTTTTTCCCGGAAATTAATGCTAAACAAGCTATAATTAAATAAAAATGATTTTTCCCCATACAATTTTACCTGCTTTACTACCAGTCCCCAGAGAGCCAAAAAAATTCAAATTTGAGAGAGAAATTTTCTCTCACGAGCTCAATCTCTCAACATGCCATGTATTTTGTTGACACTCGATTTGTGATTTCCCTTTCACAGATTACAAAATAGAGTACCTGACACTACAAAACATGTCTGGTACCTCTATATATGCATTTGCTTTAAAATTTGAAGTCCCTCCTTTTTTACATATTCTGCACAAAAGATACTTTATGCCCCGCCCCATACATAAAATTCGGCGGGAATTTCTGTGAGGGGTGAGCTAATTTGTGTGCAGAATGTGTAAAAAAGGAGGGACTTCGAATAATAATCCAAATGCATATATAGAGGTACCAGACATGTTTTGCACTGCAGTGTCCTCTGTGAACAATTATAGGAAAACAGATTGTGTCTAGTTTCCGATAGATGTCAACGCAAACAACAACTGTGACATCTGATGGAACATGAATGCAGAAGCTTGACAAAATGATTAATTCAAGGCAAGTATGATCGTGTCATGATCGTGTCCCGCTCCTGATTCGTCCATTGGTTTTAGCGCTATACCAACCATGCATCGCCCGCCTGTCACCTGAACACTCTGGGACGCATTGAAGTTTGCACAGCGGAAGCCCCTTCTTCTCCCGCCACAGTCGAGTTAATCCAGTCATCGTCCTGCAGTCGTCCTGGACCTGTGTGTGGGCTTGTAGAAGGGGTCTTCCAACCCGCAGCTCAAGGCAAGTATGTTCGTGTCATCACCAGTTCCGCTCCTGATTCGTCCGTTGCTTCCAGCGCCTCACTGCCTCAAGAGCAACAACCGGCTGGTTCGACTGAAACGTCATACTCCGATGGCTTCAAATCCCACATCACCGATGGGACATACAGCACTGCACTGGATCTTGCTCGCCACGTTTTGGAACATCCCAGACCAGAACGCGCTACCTGCTGCCTAAAGGAAGCCCCTGAGCCACTCAACCCAGTCGCACTTGCTGATTCCTATCATCGTAGTCGTTCTGGCCCTGTGGTTAAGAATGGTGAAGGGGTCTTCCAACCTTCTACATCAGGCAAGTATGCGTTTGTTGAAAACAGTTCTTCTCCTGATCCGTCTCTGTGTTCCAGAGTACCACCATGCTCGTTTCGGCTGATCGATCATTCTACAGACCTCCAATCGACTTCGTTCGACCGTTCGTTCGTGGCCGGCGAACAAAGATTGATGATTTTTTCCTGACTGCCGTTGACTCTGACTACGATGTCATAGTTCTTACGGAAACTTGGCTCGATGGCCGCATTAATTCATCTAAATTATTTGGCAGTCTATTCACGGTATTTCGAAACGACCGCAACCACCAGAACAGTACCAAATCACGTGGGGGAGGCGTCTTGATTGCGGTATCCAAACGCCTAAGCAGCTATGGGTCAAAATAACGACGCCTCGTAGATCAATAAGTATTGGCGCTATGTATCTACCTCCAGCCCGGAAATCTGATTCGAGCAGCATTGCAAACCACATCAGTTCGATTGGTACCGTGTTCTTTCGACTAGAACAAAATGACCTAGCTCTGGTATTTGGTGACTACAATCAGTCTGGGCTCTCATGGAACGTTCCTACAAACGATCTTCCTAGCATTGATGTTCTTCGCTCAAACATGCCCGCATCATGCTGTGCTCTCCTTGATGGTTTCAACCTGCATGGCTTAACGCAAATCAACTCGATACTTAATAGCAACTCTCGGCTGCTTGATCTCGTTCTGGCGAACGAAGCTGCAGGACTAGAATGTTCTATCCTAGAAGCCCCAGAGCCTTTGATTGGCATCGACACCAATCATCCTGCGTTGGAAGTTTCCATCAACCTATCTGTTCCTGTTCGCTACGATAAGCCCCCTGTTGATGTACATGAGCTCGACTTTCGTAGAGCAGATTTCGTCGCGTTGAGTCACTCGCTTGCCCAGGCAGATTGGCAGTTCTTTGACACGTGCTCATCTATTGATGAAGCCGTCAACTACTTCGCTGAGGTCGTTGGCCGGGCAATAACTGATTCTGTCCCATTGAGGAGACCCTCTCGCAAACCCGCAAGGTCCAATGCTCGACTACGGATTTTTTTTTTTATAATCCATTTATTTGTCAAGGCTCAAATGCGTTAGGGAAAGGGAAAGCATTTTGAACTATTTAAAGCTTAAACGTAGAGGATGACTAAAACACAAAATATTAAACACATACATCAACAGCTTTAAGAAAGTCGTAAATAAGCTTCATAAAGTCGATATCACGGCAAGCCAAGACGTCTCTAATTGGCTTAAAGGGTAGTTTTCCTCGGACCCTAAGGCAATCACACAGAACGGATCTCGCCTCATGATGCAAGGAGCAGGACCAAACAACATGCTCGATGTCGTGATAACCGTTTCCACAGGTGCACAAATTGCTGTCGGCAAGCGTAATACGGAAGAGGTGGGCGTTTAACGAACAGTGATTGGACATGAGCCTGGACATTACACGAATAAAATCACGACTCATATCGAACCCTTTGAACCAGGGTTTGATCGACACCTGTAGGACAATATAATGTAGCCATCTTCCCAGATCACCATCATTCCACTTTTGTTGCCAGTTGGCGAGGACTTGCTGACGAGAAATTGTGAAAAATTCGTGGTAGGCGATTTGTCGCTCGTAAATATCGCCTTCCATAGCGCCTCCCTTGGCCAGCGAGTCCGCTTTCTCATTGCCCGGGATAGAGCAATGAGAAGGGACCCATACCAAGGTGATGATATGCGAGCTGTTTGATAAAGCACTCAATGACGATCGTATTTCCAGGAGGAAATACGCTGAGTGCTTTATCGGCCTCATTGAACGCATAGCCTCCAGGGAGCTTAGGCTATCCGTAAAAATGAAATAATGGTCAGGTGGAAGTGAGGGAATACGCTCTAACGTATACGATATAGCTGCTAATTCAGCAACGTATACCGAACACGGCTTTTGAAGCTTGTATGAGGCGCTATGAAGATCGTGGAATACTCCAAAACCAGTGGACGCATTTATCACCGACCCATCTGTGAAAAATCTCTTCTCAGTGGGGACGTGGCGGTATTTGTTCGCAAAAATAGTTGGGACAATCAGGGAACGGTGAGGCTCTGGAATTCCTTGAATCTCCTGCCTCATTGTGAGATCGAATCTCACGGAAGAACAACTGAAATGATGGGAGACAGCGCGATTGGGGTTGAACGAGGAGGGGCCGATGTCCAGAGTCATGTACTCGTAGTACAAGCTCATGAATCGTGATTGAGGATACCGCTCTAGCAGCTTCTCAAAGTTTTCGATCACCAGCGGGTTCATGACTTTTTTTTTTATCTAGTTCGTTTATTTGGAAGGCTCAATCGCGTTAGCTTTACGGAGCCGATAATTCATTGTTCACTGTGTGTAACAAAATTCACTTAATTCTATGTCTAGTAGGAGTTGGGCCGATTACTCGCGGCTTACTCGAGGTTAGAAGGGTACATTTTCGAAGGATAGGATCAGGGGAGGAGCTTGGGGTAGGGTTTCGTTGTCTCATCAGAGCGTTGTCGCCAGTATGAACGGTAGTGCTGTTCTAGCTTCGTCCGGAGTTCGACCGGCTATGGTGGGTGACCAGTGGGCGACGATGAGACTCATCGAGACGGGGGGACAAGACAAACAAAAACTAATAAAGAGAGACAAAAGACAAAAGGAATTAAATTCTTATACTAGACATTTGAAGAAAAACATAAACGGACTGCATATAGCAGAGATCACGGGTTGCCAACACGTCTCTGATAGGAACATAGGGTTGTCTTCCTTGGGCCTCGAGGGTATTCAAAAGTCGCTCTCTGGCGGCGTCATTATCCGTACATTGCCAAACTGCGTGTTCGATGTCATCGTAACCGTTTCCACACCGACAGATGTTGCTGTCCACGAGGTTTATTCTATTGAGATGAGCATCTAGCGAGTAGTGGTTGGACATAAGTCTACTCATCACGCGAATGAAGTCACGACTTAAGTCCAAGCCTTTAAACCACGCTCTCGAAGAAACATTAGGAATAATTGAATGTAACCACCGTCCAAGATTTCCAGTGTCCCAATCGGTTTGCCAACTCGAAAAGGTACTCTGACGCACTAAATGGTAAAATTCATCGTGTGAAATTTGCCTGTCATAAAATTCGCCTTCCTGCGCGCCCACCTTTGCGAGAGAGTCCGCCTTCTCATTGCCTGGGATTGAGCAATGTGAGGGGACCCATACAAAGGTAATCATATATGATCTTTCGACCAGCACACACATCTGCTCCCTTACCTTTGAAAGGAAATAAGATGAGTGCCTACCTTGTTTCATCGACCGAATAGCCTCAATCGAACTGAGACTATCCGAGAAGATGAAGTAATGGTCTGTGGGCATATTGGAAATCATCCCCAATGCGAAGTTGATTGCTGCCAGCTCAGCAACAAAAACGGAACAAGGTTCCTGAAGTTTTCGGAAGGCGCTAGAGTTTTCATTGAAGACACCGAAGCCAGTGGATCCATTGAGACGGGACCCGTCTGTAAAATATCTTTTCATGCAATTGACTTGTTGGTACTTTTCAGTAAAAATACGCGGAATAATAATAGGTCGAAGTTGATCGGGAATCCCATGAGTTGCTTGTTTCATGGTCAGATCATATTCAATTGAGGAACTGCGATTGGTGAAGTGAACACGGTCTGGAGTATAACAAGGAAGACACATATCTGATGATATGTAGTGGTGGTAGATTCTCATAAATCGAGATTGTGTGTTCAGCCCAAGAATTTCTTCAAAATTAGCAATTATAAGTGTGTTCGTCACTCCGCATTTGATTAGTATTCTGAGAGAGAGCTCCCAGAAACGGTTCTGGAGGGGTGTTACTCCTGCCAGAACCTCGAGACTCATGTTATGCGTTGAGTGCATACAGCCTAGAGCAATACGCAGACAACGATATTGAATTCGTTCCAATTTTATTAGGTGACTTTTTCTTGCCGAGAGAAAGCAGAAAGAGCCGTACTCTAGAACAGAGAGAATAGTTGTTTTATAAAGCGTTATGAGGTCTCCCGGATGAGCACCCCACCATGTGCCACAAATTGAACGGAGAAAGTTGATCCTCTGCTGACATTTTTGCTTCAAATACGTAATATGGGCATTCCAAGTGCACTTTGAATCAAACCAGACCCCAAGGTACTTGAAAGACAATGATTGGGTAATGTTTCTGCCCAAAAGATTAAGCTGCATTTGGGCTGGGTACCGCTTTCGAGTAAACACTACCAGTTCAGTTTTCTGCGGTGAGAATTCGATCCCTAGATTCATAGCCCAAGAAGACAAGTTATCTAAGGAATTTTGCAATGGTCCTTGCAAGTCCACGGCATGTGGACCTCTTACGGAAACCACACCGTCATCTGCAAGTTGTCTTAGCGTGCATTGTTCTGCCAAACAGTTGTCGATATCTTTGACATAAAAGTTATAAAGAAGAGGGCTGAGACATGAGCCTTGGGGCAGGCCCATGTAACTAATTCTGGAAGTTGTCAGTTGTCCAAGAGAAAAGTTCATTTGCTTTTCTGACAACAAATTGTACAAGAAATTATTTAAAATTCCAGAAAGTCCACATCTGTGCAGATTGTCTGACAGAATTTCAATGGAAACTGAATCAAAAGCCCCCTTAATGTCCAAGAATACTGAAGCCAATTGCTCCTTGTGCGCAAAGGCCAGTTGAATATCTGTGGAAAGCAGCGCTAGACAATCGTTTGTTCCTTTGCTCTTGCGGAACCCAAACTGTGTATTTGATAGCAAGTTATTTGTTTCGACCCACTGATCGAGTCTCCGAAGGATCATTTTCTCCAACAATTTCCTAATGCACGAAAGCATAGCGATCGGACGGTATGAGTTATGGTCAGACGCTGATTTGCCAGGTTTTTTAATGGCTATTACTTTGACCTGTCTCCATTCAGGCGGTACAATGTTGTTTTCTAGCAAGGAATTGAATAAATCTAGCAAGCGTCTTTTAGCGATATCTGGGAGATTTTTCAGAAGATTGAATTTAATCATATCGCTTCCCGGTGAGGAGTTGTTCGATGAAAGAAGAGCCATAGAGAAATCCAGCATTGAGAATGGTCTATCCAGAGAGCCGCCGCTAGGAGACGCTTCTCGAAGAATATTTTGTGCTGGAACTGAGTCCGGACAGACCTTTTTAGCGAAATCGAATATCCATCGGTTGGAGTATTCTTCACTCTCATTGAAAGATGAGCGGTTACGCATGTTGCGAGCCACCCTCCACAAGGTGTTCATTGAGGTTTCTCGTGAGAGTCCCTCGACGAAATTGCGCCAATAACCGCGTTTTTTTGCTTTGATTAATTGTTTCAGCTTTGTCTCAAGCTTTGAATATTCCTCGAAGTAAGTGGAGGTTTTGTGTCTACGAAAAGCTTTGAAAGCATCAGATTTTTCTACATACAATTTTGTGCATTCTTCGTCCCAACCAGGTGTGGCTGGTCTCCTTTTAAAGGGTGCACTTGGAACTTTTCTTTTTTGAGCTTCCAGTGAGCTTTTGTAAATCAAATCGGCTAGGAATCGATATTCTTCCAATGGTGGAAGCGCATCTATTGATTCGACACCGATTGTCACCGCCGTTGCATATTTCTGCCAGTCGATGTTCCTTGTAAGATCAAATGGAACCCGAGATGGTTCTGCAGAGTGAGGGCCACACTTTATTGAAATGATGATTGGCAAATGATCGCTACCATGGGGATCATTGATAACCTTCCACTGACAATCCAATGATAGCGATCTTGAACACAAAGATAGGTCGAGCCGGCTTTCTCGAGCCGGAGGTTTTGCTATACGTGTCGCTTCACCACTGTTCAAAATAGTCAAATTGAAATCGTCACATAAATCGTAAAAAATAGCCGCTCTATTGTCGTCATATAGATCACCCCACCCAGTACCATGGGAGTTCATATCACCCAGAATTAATACTGGGGATGGAAGAATCGAAACTAGATTCCAGAGTTGACTATGGCTAATGGAGGTTCTTGGTGGAACGTATACTGAAGCTATGCAAAGATCTTTGTTCTTCACATTTATTTGGCAAGCGACGATTTCGACGCCTGATAGAACAGGAAGGGAAATTTTGTAGAAAGGGTAGCACTTTTTGATCCCTAAAAGTACTCCTCCATAAGAATCGTCTCTATCCAGGCGAATAATGTTAAAATCGTGGAAGTTGAGTTCTTTATCGGAAGAAAGCCATGTTTCACAGAGAGCAAATATATCACAATCAGAATTGTGAAGTAAAAATTTGAACGAGTCTAGTTTAGGCACTAGACTACGGCAGTTCCACTGTAGCACAGTGATCATATCTTCAACCTCGTTCGACGAATTATCCATCGAAAGATATGATTGATGCAAGGAGGGGCCATGAAACAGTCAATTGCTTAAGATATGATTCTAACGTTGGAAGCAAGGCAGAAACTAAGCTTCTTAGAGGGTCTTGTATGTTGAACATGTTTAATATGAATTCCACAATGTCCGAAAAAGCTAGCAAACCTCGTTCGGACTTGGATTTCTTTTGAGAAGTTTGAGGAGCAGCTTTTTTATTTTTTTTATCTTTGTTGGGCAATGGCGGAAAATTCTTGCTGCATCCAGGGATTGGATCAGCAGGAGCCTTCGGTTTTGTTTTTTCATCCCCATTACCCTGGGAATTTGGCAATCTTCTGGAGGTGACTTTAGTTTTCTTACGGCGCACTTTCGGGGAGGGGCATTTTCTTTTTGAGGATCCGTCCATTTTTGAAGGTGCGTGTACCACCGTAGAATCACCTTCATCCGATGAGTCAGAGTCCGATTCTTCAGCTGACAAAATCGAAAATTGGTTTGCATCTTGGACGGCTGATGCAGCCTTCACCATTTGCGCATAAGTCTGCTTGGAGCGTCCAGAGATTGAACGCTGCACTTTATCGGAGTGCTGCTTGTACATCGGGCACTCCTGCAAGGGGTGAGGATTCTCGCCACAGTAAGCGCATTTTACTGATTCTTTGTGGCAAGAATCCTCTTTGTGGTTTTCACCACATTTGCCACAACGAGTTTTGTTGCCGCAATGGCTGGCCGAGTGTCCCAGCCTTTTGCAGTTGGTACAATTATATACCCTCTGTACAAACAGCCGCACTGGAAAAAAAGCACCATCAATTTTAACAAAGTTTGGGAGAACTGAACCTGCGAAAGTCACCCGGAACGAGTCTGAATGTTGATAAACTTTTTTACCGTCTAGCAAAGATGCTGAATGCAGTTGCCTTACATCCAGTATCTTCACTAGCGCGGTAGCGAATGTCGAGTTTTTAAAAGTTCCCGAGGCATGTTTCAAGTCCTCGACAGTCAGACTCGCGTCGGAGACCACGCCTTCTATCTCCACATCTCGAGAAGGGATGTAGATGTTATACTCAACACTAAAAAGCTCGTGTTCAGCAATTTTATTTGCCACATCATAAGTCGGTGCTTCTACACGCAGTTTGTTGAATCTTTCTTTGTGTACCAAGATTCCCGGATACTTACGCAGCAAATCTCTCGTTATGTCGAGAGTTTTCAAAGGTTTATTTTTGGGCCGAAAAAAGACAACCCATGGTCCTTTCGAAGACGGTTCATAGTATCTGGTTCGCGTAACGTAGGCATCGGAAGATGCCATAAGTGTTGCGCAAAAGCGGTGCGCAACCACTTAAGAAGGAAAAAAAATTAAAACCTTCACTAATTAATTAATTTTAATTACTAGTAGTTAATTTTTTTGCCCGACGTACGAACAAATCAAAAAGAAAAAAAAAAAAATCGAAACAAAAAAAAAACAAAAAAACTTATATCTACTTGCAAAAAGTTGTCTCACTATGACCCATACTCCCCTACCAGGGGTGAGAGACAGAGTCACGCGCCACGAGGCAAAATTAAACTACAATAGGGAGGCAATGGACTTGCAAAATGTATTGTCTAATACTTATGCCGGTTGTAAACAACCTATCAGCCGTTGCAGCTAGATGGTCCGTTTGCTGCTGCTGGTGGTGATGATTGGTGTTGGTGGGTCGGCACGATGATGGCTTGACGACCGGATGGATTACCGGGGTGAACTAAAGCTGGATGGCAACTCCAAGGGGCTCGGCCCATGGAATTCCACTTCCTCTGTTGCACACTGGTCACTTGGGGCACCCAATGGGGGGGTGAAAAAACCGCTCGGGCGGAAAAAACACCGAAAAAAACTAGATGCCGCGCGACTGAGACCGGGACGTTGTTAACCGACTGAGTGTTCAACTAGGAATGGGGTTCATGACTTCACAGCGGATGAGGAACCGGAACGATAAATCCGCAAAATGATTTGTTAAAGGGAGGACGCCCACAAGAACTTCAAGACTCATGGTATGCGTCGATTGCATACAACCTAGCGCGATTCGAATGCAACGATATTGAATCCTTCAATATGTGCGTCCCCGCCGCCGATTGAAAGCAAAAGCTACCGTACTCCAAAATCGAGAGAATGGTGGTCTTGTAGAGTCTTATCAGATCTTCCGGATGGGCTCCCCATGAAGTGCCGGTAATTGAACGAAGGAAATTGATTCGCTGTTGGCATACGCTATGTGTTTTCCCCAAGTGCACTTGGAATCGAACCAGACACCTAAATACTTAAACGACATGCTGTGAGTGATTGTTCTACCCATAAGTTTGTAACATTAGAGCATGTCCCATTAAATTAAAATATACTTGTTATTGTAATTGTTTGTAAGATAGGAGCTAGATCTAGAAATTGTTAGAATATTTAAAATAAACTCGCCTATTTGAGCGCCGTCCGCTACCAAAACTGCTCGAGTAGACGACTACCACCCCTTCTCAACGGTTGGCAAACGTGTGTGGAAGGAAGTTCAGTCCTCCCATTGCGAGCGAGGGAGGAGATAAATAGGCTCTCGACCGCTTGAGGAGGCCTCTTTTGTGGAAAACCTTGTGACCGTACGGACGCGCAAAATTATTCAGTCGAGTGTTAGAAAGTATAATACGGATTTTTGCCTTTCGCGTGTGTGACGCCGAGTGTGGCGAGTGAAATGGGCTGTAACCTGGCCAGAAGATCCAAAAACCAGTCTCGGTAGTGCATAACTCTGGTGTTCGGACGAAGTGTGCCGAAACCTACACGTGGCGTGCGTATTATTTGCCACCGAGCTGGTGCACAGTCCTAAGTTCGCGAGTGTCCGTCGGTTGTGTGGTAGCCGAAGGAGTGAATAATTGCCTCCTTCGAGCTCCTAGTGTTGGTCCGAGAAGCCGGAAAAGAACAGGCCGTTAGAACGGTCCACATTAGTGCGCGAGTGGTGAAATCAAATTTCGTACCTCTGTCCGAAAAGTGCGCCGCAACCAAAAGAAATACGCCTAACCACGTGTGCTCGCAGGATTCCTAGGAGAATCCCTGCCGCAATTGCCCCGACGCCTGCGACGACGCAGAGAGCAGCGAGCGACGGCGCGGGCCCAACGTAATCTCCCGATCGACAGAGTAGGCAGCTCCTGAGGGAAAAAAGGTAAGTTGCATGCTACCTTCATAATGTTATAAGTTGAAGCTGAAACTGTGCTGGATAAGGCTTCCTAGAAAAAACAACCATCTCTGTTTTCTCCGGAGAGAATTCGATACCCAGATTCATTGCCCAAGTAGACAAATTATCCAAGGTATCTTGCAATGGTCCTTGCAGGTCCGGTGCTGTTGGTCCAACCATGGAAACCACGCCGTCATCTACAAGCTGCCTTAACGTGCAATTTTCGGCCAGACATTCATCAATGTCTTTGACATAGAAATTGTACAAGAGGGGACTTAAACATGAGCCTTGTGGAAGACCCATGTAGCTGAGTCGTGCAATTTCCGAGTTGCCATGAGAAAAGTTCATTCGTTTCTCGGACAACAAATTAAACAGGAAATTGTTGATAATCGGAGAAAGCCCACTCGCATGGAGTTTGTCCGAAAGGATGTCGATGCAAACAGAATCAAACGCTCCTTTAATGTCCAAGAAAACTGAACCCATCTGCTGTTTTTCAGCATAGGCTAATTGGATTTCAGTTGAAAGCAACGCAAGGCAGTCGTTCGTCCCTTTGCCCCTACGGAATCCAAATTGCGTATCTGAGAGTAAGCCATTCGCCTCGACCCACTTGTCCAGACGAAGAAGAATCATTTTTTCTAACAGCTTCCGAATACACGACAGCATCGCGATGGGACGGTACGAGTTATGATCCGACGCGGGTATACCGGGCTTCTGGATGGCGATAACTCTCACTTGTCTCCAATCATCCGGAACAACGTTGAGCTCAAGGAATCGATTGAACAAGTTCAACAATCGCCTCTTTGTGACTTCTGGGAGGTTCTTGAGCAGGTTGAACTTGATTCGATCAATTCCCGGAGCCGAGTTATTGCATGAAAGAAGAGCAATTGAGAATTCTACCATCGAAAACGAGGAATCCATGTCATCGTTTTCCAGCGGCGGATCACGAGTGTTGCATCAAACCGGAACCTAATCGGGACAAACCTTACGCGCGAAGTCGACGATGCCGCGTTACGCATTCTCCTGCCGACATTCCAGAGCGTTTGCATGGAAATCTCTTCAACTACGGAATTTGAAGCGTCTGAGATCGCCGAATACTGTCGTACTCGTAACCCATTCACCAAACGATTATTTTCAACAGCGAGCAACAAATATCGCACATATAACCGCATTCACTCCCAGTGATGCTTTCAATTTTTCGATTACCTCGGTTACAGTAGACCTCGTCGAATCCGCCATCAAGAAGCTGAAATTTTCTAATGCTGCTGGCCCTGACGGGATCCCCTCAAGCATCCTGAAGCGATGCTGTTCAGAGCTTGCAACACCGCTTTCGAAGCTGTTCAATATTTCATTACAGCAGGGGGAGTTCCCTACGCGTTGGAAATCGTCATTCATGTGCCAGATCTACAAGAAAGGAGACAAGAGAAACGTCGAAAATTACCGAGGGATCACATCACTCAGTGCCTGATCTAAAGTTTTCGAAATCATCATCAACGACGCACTATTCTCTAGACCAACACGGTTTTTATCCCAAGAGATCAGTTTCAACAAATCTAGCTCCGTTCATTTCTTTATGTCTTCGGAGTATGGAAGCTGGAGCGCAGGTGGACGTTGTATATACAGATCTCAAGGCTGCATTCGACCGGGTTGACCACTCCATACTGCTAGCTAAACTTGAAAAACTCGGTGTATCCTCGGGTTTAACTCGTTGGTTCAAGTCCTATCTGACCAATCGGGAACTTTGTGTTAGAATCGGATCAGAGCAATCGGACTATTTTACAAACAGCTCCGGTGTTCCTCAAGGTAGCAACTTGGGACCATTGCTATTCTCGATTTTTGTGAATGAGGCCGGACTGATCCTCCCAACTGGTTGCCGATCGTTCTACGCCGATTGCTTGCGGCTTCAGCACCTAATCGATAATTTCGAAGAGTGGTGCTCAAGAAACTATCTCACGTTGAATGTACAAAAATGTAATATTATCTCATTTCATCGCAAGCTATACATTCAACTATACGATAAATCACCAACTTCTGCAACGTGTGGACAATGTTCGTGACCTAGGAATCACGCTGGACTGCGCCTTAACATTCAAGCTTCATTACTCGGGCATCGTTGCGAAAGCTAACTCGGGTTCATTTTCTAGATCGCTGACGAGTTTCGCGATCCTGCCTGTCTAAAAGCTCTATACTGCTCTCTAGTGCGATCGATCTTGAAATTCAGCTCGGTAGTATGGTGCCCGTATCAAGCAGTTTGGAAAGCAAGGATTGAATCTATTCAAAGGAAATTTGTTCGGTATGCCTTTCGTCACCTTCCTTGGAATGTCCCTGTGAACCTTCCGCCGTACGAAGATCGTTGTCAACTCCTGGGTCTTGAAACACTAGAACATAGGCGGACGATTAGTCAGGCCGTGTTCGCAGCGAAAGTACTTATTGGTGATATTGACTATCCAGAAATCTTGGCTGAATTCGAAATCTACGCACCCGAACGAGTTCTTCGGTCGAGGAGTTTCCAGCATCTTGGACCTCGTGCTGCGAACTACAGCTTGCATGACCCAATACGGTTCATGTCTGAGCGTTTTAACGAGTTTTACGAGTTTTTCGACTTTAACTGTGCAGCGGAAACCTTTCGTCACCGTATTCAACGCAGACTACTGAGAAGAGGACTTCTACCTGATTCACGGACAACTCTATGCCAGAGGAAGATAACTTTCTTTATGCTATAGACTTGATTACCCAAGTAACAATTTTGGTTTTATTAGGGTTTTGTAGACCATAATTTAGACTTTTAGCATGCTTTAAAACCACTATAAAACTTAAAATGTTGCTTGGGTAATGTTCGTTGTAATTGTATTGTATTATTGTGATTCATGTATTTCGAAAAGATATGGGGTTTTTACACCTTTTCTAAGCGTTTCCCCATCAGGCTTCATTTAGACACGTTAAGTCCGATGAAGAAAAACAAATTAAATAAATAAATAAAATTAAATTAAATCATTGCGGCTTACTGCTCCAGACAAGTCAACAACAGGGATGGGTCGGCAGCAGACCTTCGACGAGATTTCATCTAGCTGACTCGGCGGCGAGATAAATACATTATTGCTGGCAACCTGAACGCCAAACATCAAGCCTGGGGCAACTATCAAAACGGCACCATCCTGAACAACGATCTACAGGAAGCACAGTACAACATCTTGAGTCCGGACACTCCCACCCGGTTGAGTAGGTCCGGTGCTTACGTCACCATCGATATCTACATCAGCACCATGGGCAATATCTCGCAATCTGTCGTGTATAAGGAACTCAGCTCGGACCACTATCCGGTGGTGGCTGAAGTGGATTCCTCAGTCAACAAGTTCCAAGCATCGCGACGCAACTACCATCGGGTAGATTGGTCGCAGTTCCAACACTGCGTTGATACAGTCACAGTTCCAACACTGCGTTGATACCAGTTTCGACTATAACGTCCACCCGGAGACGACCTTTGACATCGACCGGTGTCTGCGCTCCATCGATGAAGCGACTTCCCGGGCCAGGGAGCAACATGTTCCAGTATCCAGACAGGTGAGTAATACTCTGAACTCTGGCAGGTCCACTAAAGATCTGATTATACTCCGCAACTCGCGTACTGGGCTACCTAACATGAAGACCAATTGTAATTATTTGAACAAAATCAAAATGGTGGATCTCAGAAATATCGATTTTGCAAACAAGATTCTCTCCCAGATTGTGCTGAGCCATTCTTGAAAATGGCTAGATTTTTAAAATAAGCCGAGGCTCATCCCTCCCCTCTCCTCCTTTCATCAGAATTCGGATCCATGCTTACTCATAACCCCAGTTGAAAAGGCCAATGCTCTTGATCAACACTTTGTGAATTCACATAACCTTGGCCAAGCCATGGTGAGTCCCTATGAGCCTGCAGTATCGGAGGCAGTCGGTCGCTGCCAACCCCATAGCTTATCCCTGACGAAAGTAGAATATCGGCTGATGAGGTGACAGCCGCTGGTGATGTGGAGTGATGTGGCTAACAGCAAGACTAGCGAACTTTCAATGAAAATTAATTCTTAAACAGCAATAATTGATGGTGGTCCTGAATAATCGTCTTGTCGTGATAGTTAAGTAATGCTGAGCTATTAGGGTGTTCAACACCTGTATGTTGTTTGGAACGAGGGTGATGGCCCACAGCGGCTCACGACGAGCAACTGAATCCGATTAGTAGCGGTGCGGCTTTTTCCTCCTTCTTCGGTGAATTGAGGGCTGCTGAGGGCAGCCTTGACAGCTAGCTGCTTGCGGAGAGCCTTTTATTGTATTGGAGAAAATGTACAACGCCACACGCTGAAATCACTGCTGCTACTGATGATGACGACCGACCGGACACCACCACACACGGTGATTGAATTAGCACCGTTCAGTGAGACCTGATGGAATTCGTTTTTGAAATCTGTGTTAGGGAAAGCGCTTTTGCAGGTAATCACCATTTGGTCACCATTTCAACAGTTGGAAATTTGGGTAATTTTCAATAGTGACCTATTGATAATTAATAAAGTGTTCATTTTAGCAGATTGGTAGAAAAATTTCCAATCGATTCGCTTGTTTAGAATTAAAATCCATCCGCTATTGACAGAGTTATATGTTGTCAAAACCTGACCACTTTTCGTAATGCGGTCGATTTTGATTTTTTTTTTAAATTACACCCCCAATATGTTGCCGAAAGACGTAATCCTACGTCAAAAAAAAATCCATAAATGTTATCACCCTCTCGATACGAAATGCGCTACGGTTGCCAACAATACAATGCGCATTCCACCGGTCCCATCTCTCATGGTCACGCTTTTCAATAACCACATTTTTCACGTCGAACGACATCACCGGGGTCGTCACATGTGACACCAGTTTACCGGGAACCGGGAGGCGAGTCCACCATTGAAGCAAACGATGGAACGAGGAGCTCCTGGCACCCCAATGAACGCCAATGGTCCGCGCACAAGGGAGGTCAATATTGGAGCAATAAATAATGTTTGCTGCTGGCTACGTCCTGGGTTGGGAATCAAGAGGAGAGGGAGTTTATGACCGGGCTCTTCTCGGAAAAGCCATTCTCCACAGTCTGCGAGGTATCGTATTGTGTATTTCTTTTTTTTCTTCTTTCACGTGCACTCTCCATTGTTGTTGCCACCAACGGACACCGGTTGACAGAAGAGGGAGGAAGCGCCCATCGCGTTTGTCTTCTCCGGTGGACGATAGAGCCGTTTCCGGAATGGGCCAGGGGCTTTCGTGGGGTTGCCAGGGCTCCAGCAATGCAACGAAAGAAAAGCTCCCCACTTTGGTGACCCGATTCAGTTGCATTCACTTTCCAGAAATGATAGCCCTGTGAGAGTCGGAGGTTAACGTTGCTGGTCGGGCCCAACTGGAACGGAAGCTATCACTTCCGAAACCCATTTCGAATGCAGGTTGCCCTCATCCCACACCAGTCCCAGTCAGTTGGCAGCAGTAACGAATGTTTGCGTTGATAAGGCGACAATGGGAAACTATCAACAACTGATGCCTACTGCCGAACTGCGGGTCTTTCTGGCTGACTATGGTCATCTTCCGGTCGGGTGATTTTGCTCGGTTCTTGAAGTTTTGCTTTTTTCGCCGGACTTGACACCCTCGAAATTCACAAACTGTAACTGTACCTGTCCATCCGTGCGTCCGTTCGTCCGGCAGCGGCTTAATGGTATGTAAACTCTTTTGCTCCGACGACGACCGACCGTAGTAGAGCCGAAAATAGAAATTGAATCATCCCCCGGCATGGCGGCAGCAACTTGTAGGCAGTTTTGAGATTGCTGTGACACGGTCCATGTGTGCGAATGGGCGGTTGGTTGGGAGAATTCTTATACACTGCAAAGGCCTCCGGTTGCCAGTCATGTGAGACGGGGACGGGATTAGAAGCAGAAAAAAAAAAGAAGTTTGCCATCCTTTTAGTTTGTTTCCAATTTGCTATAACTATAGCTGCGACGGGTGTGAGCGAGGGACATGTCACTCGAGTGGATGAACTTTTTTTCCGTCATGGTTCAATTCCGATTGAAGGAAACACATATTGGAGATGGGAGCTTGACCGGAAGGACAGGACGGTGGACGGCAATCTTTCTTGTTACAAGTTTTTCTCTTGTCGTTCCTTTTAGCCTGACAGGATTAGATATCGATCAACAGTTCACAGTATGTAGGTAGATGTAGGAAGTGAAGGAAGATTTTTTGCCAGGAGCGTCACAGCTTGAGATTGAAGCATGTCGCTTTGAGAAGCACTAATTCGACAAATGATTGCATCCGGACAAAATTAAACAGTTCTTTATAGACTTCTGACCCAGATCCAGCCGAGCTTTCGATGTCGGTCCTAAATGAAGTCACATTAGATTAACCAGATAGACTACTGTTGTCAAATCTAGTTTTTAAAGCATCAGTGCTGAAAAGTGTCACTGATTTGAATAACATAATGGCCTACTTTTCTTAATAAAAAACAGGGTCGAAAAGTGCTACTATTGCATAAATAGCTATTGCCATTTCAGGGGGAAAAAATCAATGCAACTGACAACTGCACACAGAAATAGAAAACTACCTAATATTAAGTTCAATCTACCCAACTACCTAGTTCCGTACGGGAAGTTAAAATTGAGTTCTACCCATTGAACCCAAAAATAAGTTCCTGCACCTAAAGTATTGGATGGGTAGTTTTTACCTAACGTTAAAAATAATAAAATTAGGTTAAAAAAACTTAGAATTAGGTAGTTTCCAAAAAATAGAATACAGGAAATATTGATGACTGCAACTAAAACTAGGCTACCCCAAAAAGTGCGATAAAAATGCAAGTTGTCGCCAAATCGTTTTGGTGTCTTCGGAGCACTTATTGCTTGCATCATAAGGAATAAGTACACTGAAGACACCAAGAAGATTTGACGGAAACTGGCACTTTTACTTAAATTTTTAATAGGGTAAGTGTTCCAGTTTTGGCACAATCCCATAAGTGTAATGGTTCCTATTTTGGCCCTACTTCATACAAATTACACGGGCTAATGCCAAAACTGTTACATATTTTAAGTAGCGCCAAAACTGGCTCACTCACCCTAAATGAAAACGCATACATTTACCCAGTTTGGAATGAAGTGTGCATAAGGGGGAAACAAAATGAAACAAAAACCCGCTGTTAATCTTTTTATTTATCTTGCTTATTTAGTTATTTTCTTCCACAGGAAGTTTTATTAACATTTTTGTTTATTTTTATTCATTTCGAAACAACTTGCTTATTTTTTGAAATATCAGCTTCTGTCAAAGAGTAAATACAAAAAGATGCATGTGTAAAAATATGGACCGAATCCAATAAACAAATAATCATGTAACAAATTTTATGTTTCTTTTTCTGTTTTTATTTTCTTTTTTTTTGTTCTTCAAACCTCTTCGCCAAGTTGATGACCGTTTGGCTGCGGCAACTCTCAATCGTTTTGAAAACTCGGAGCAAAATAAGCTCATGTATTTTTCGAAGAAGCACGGGGTATGGGAACGCCAAATACTGCAAACATCTTGAAAAATACATCGACGACTTGTGCTGAAGATCCACCACATGAAATCACGTTTCCTTCAAAAATTATGTGGTATGACCCGTGCTTGAACAGATCTCCAATGCATACAATGTGCGGTGGGAGATCTGTTTTACTGGCGTGTATATTCAATACGTTGATGTCAGTATCGTCGGATTCACACTGCAAAATAAAACACTGATTAATAAATCCATCATAAGACAAAGAAAGATAAATAATTTTTTAATATGTTCTGAAGTGACATTATGGGAGTGCCACATTTTAAATGGAATTTGAGAATTCTCCCAGTGGGCACCAGGTTTCACTTGGAAAATATAAGAGTTTTCCTGGGAGCGCCAGATTTAATATGGAACTTGAAAATTCTCACAGTGAGCACCAGATTTCACTTGGAAAATTTCAAAAATTTTCCTGGGAGCGCCACATTTTATATGGAATTAGAAATTTTTCACAATGGGCACCAGATTTCACTTTGAAAATTTCAAAGCACCCTGAAACAACTGCTTCAGAAAGGTGCTTGGGGTATCCGTGACTTCGGAGATGGGGGGCACGTGCCCCCCTTGTCTCCGCCAGTGGAAGTGAATCGAATCAGATTTGTAAAGTTAACATTTTTGTACCTATAAAGTGAATCAAACCTGAAAAGTCTCTGAAAATTCTTGAAAAATAATTGAACGTTTGAATTCGAACTGAAATGTTTGGAATCACTTGCATATGAAGTGAAACACTCATAAAAAATTGCAATCACTTGAATATAAAATGAATCACGTCTCGGACCTTTGAAATTGCTTGAAAATGAAGAGAATTCGAGCAGAAATATTTGGAATTGCTTGAATATATAGTGAATCAGACTTTGAAAGTTTAGAATATTAGGTAAATCAGACCTACAAAGTTTGAAAGCACGTCAATATAAAGTGAATGAGACCTGAAAAGTTTGGAATCGCTTGAAAGTGAATCGCTTGATTATAAAATGAATCTCTCATAAAAGGTTTGGAATCAGTTAAGTATAGAGTGAATTAAATCTCAAAAGTTTGGAACCGTTTGAATAAAGAAGTGAATCTGGCCTAAAAAGTCTAGAATCACATGGAAATGTAGTAAATCAGACCTGAAAAGTTTGGAATCGCTTGAATATAAAGTGAAACAGACCTTAAAAGTTTGGATTCATTTGAGTATGGGTGCGTCCATTAATTATCTTATGCTATTAGGGGGAGGGAGGTTTTGGAATCCGTGACGTTCCATACAAAAAAATGTTCATTTAAAAATGCAGCACAGGGGGAGGTGAGAGGGTTTGAAGATTGGCCATTTTTGCGTGACGTAATTTATTGAACTTCCCTATGAAGCATAACAGACCTGAACAGTAAAGAATCACTTTAAAATGATATGGATTCGAACTACAATTGTTTTACAATTACATGTTTACAATTGTTTGTTTTAATCACTCATAAAAAGTTTGGAATTACTTGAATATCAAGTGAATCAGACTTTAAAAGTTTGGAGCCGCTTGAACATGAAGTGAATCAGGTAAAAAAGTATGAAATCACTTTAAAATGTTATGAAACAGACCTCAAAAGTTTGAAATTACTTGAAAAAGTTGAAACTTGATGTTTTCATCCTTCTTGGATTTTTGCATAGTTTGAAGCATCAAGAACATTGAAGCTACCGATTTGTTTTAGTCCAGGCATACGTTTAGCAAACAATTATTTTTCCTAATTAACATTTTCATAAGTTCATCAAAACCAGCACTTTTAAAATACTAATGAGCTTTTAAGATCTTGATAAATTTTAGGAATCTGATTGGTATTTTATGCAAAGCAAATATCCAAGATTCCTTAACTTTTTCAAGTCTAAGATCTCATAATCAAAACTCACCTGTTAGTTTGGCGTAAACATCGCCGTCCAATTTCCGTCCAAGTCCTTCCATTTTCCCGGTTCTGGTCGGAAAACAGCACCTGCAAGGAACTACGCACTCGGGACACTCGACGGATACACTAGACAAGTCCAATAAGCTGTACAAGGTTGTACAAATCGGATAATCTCGGAGCTTCTCCCTTTTCTGTCGAGTTTGTTTCGTTCAAGTTCTGCAATGAAAAATCTATTTAGAACTGAATTTAAGGAAAAATATTCTTGCAAACTTACGATTGCATGCAACCTCCGTAGGGAAAACGAATGAAAACAACCGCTCTTTACGCCGCACTGCTACACCTCGTATCGGTGAGCGAAAAGCAACGTGGCACTTTGGATGTGGTCTCGACTTCGCAATCCTGACGCTCCACGGACGGGATACACCGTTGGTTCGACTCGGACTTAGCTTATACGGCGTTCGACGGACTATCAACTTTGGTTTGTTCAACCACGTTCAACACGTGAAAACGTATCCAAACAACCACTTAACTCAACAAGGTTAATCTGCCAACTGCTCTCTACTCCCGACGGAGCCGCACTGGTCCACCTCTTTCCAGTGAGCGGACAACAACGAGGCACTTCGTCGTTGGTGACACTTTACTTCGGATGAAGTCTCGACTACGCACTCCGAACGGTCCACGGACAGGATACGTTGTTGGTTCGACTGCGACTGTGATTCTGCGTGCTACGTTCGACGAACTGTTAAGTTCGGTTCATTCAATTTCTGCAATGAAAAAATAACATTTTTAACTTACGCAACCGCTAAAATCAGCACGGATCTGGCTACTCCTCTTAACGCTTGATGGAGCCAAACAACCACACCTCGTTCTGGTGAGCGGATCGTAACAACGGACACACCCGACAAATAAACTAAGGTGTACTCGGTTGTAAAAATCGGAGCTTTTTCTTCTGACTTCTAGGCGTGATCACGACTACGCACTCCTGACGCTCCACAAATGGGATACACCGTTGGTGCAACTGTGACTGACTGTATGCAGCGTACGACGGACCGTCAAGTACGATTCGTTCAATCACGTTCAACTTCTGCAATATAAAACAAAACCATTGAGCATTTAATTAACTAAAAAATATCAGTACAAACTTACGATTGCGTGCCTCCTCCGTAGTGTAAACGTATCCAAACAACCACTGAAATCACCACGGTTAATTTTCCCCCTGCAATTTTCTTCCGCCGAAGCCGCACTGGTACTCCTCTTTCTGCTGACCGGATATCGACGAGGCACTTCGTCGTTGGTGGCACTTTACTTTGAACGTGGTCTCGAATACGCACTCCGGGTGCTCCGCGGACGGGATATGAAATCAGCACGGATTACGGAACTGCTGGTAACGCTCGATGGAGCCACACTGCTACACCTCGTTCTGGTCTTTATACGTTCGACGGAGCCGCACAACTACCACCGACCAACCGGTAGTTTCACTGTATTTCTGGATGCGTCACGACAAGTCCGAAAACTTCACGGGCGGGATATGCCGTTGGACCGATTTCGAGGGACAGTGATATCTGGCTCTGATCGGGAAACCCGGATCCTGCAAAGAAATGAGGAAAAACATAACCTTCAAATTAGTTGGAACGCCGAATTTGCTGATGGGGGGAATGCCATATAACGAAGAAGATCTTACTTACGGAATATTGAGAGCGGCCTCACGGAACAAGCTAAAAATCCTGCCACACACAAAGTACCTTTCACCGATATAAATTACTATTATAATTGAACACGGAAACACTTCGACAACTTCGACTGAAAACGCGACGCGACCGACTTCAACGAAAGTTTGCTGTCAACTGAGCGGGCACAATTTTTTCATCCAAAATTAAGTTTAAACTACCCAACGTCAAGTTCGCTCAAGTAAACAACACGTTGAGTAATTTCTACGTAATTTTGAGTTATTTGAAACTTGAATTTTTTTTTTTGAGATTTGATCAGGGATCCGATTTGAATTGGACGTGAATGCAAGATAGAGAAAATGATTATCTCAGTTAATAAGGGGTTTAATTTAATTTGCATTTAATAGTTTAAAATTAAAAAAGAACAGTTGTGTTTCGCGAATGTGTTGTGCGGAATCCAACAACATTATGGAGCAGATTTGCAGGAAACGTTTTACAAAAAGTTCAAATAAATACACCAACGTTCGTGTTAAGTGTGGAATACTATTCGAACGTGAAAATGAACATGAGTGATACCTAGTTATATTTTGCAGGATATTTACGATCATTAACATTTTTCTGTCAAATCAAAGTTTTTTTAAACCTATTAATGAGTTCTTTTGAAAGTACCTAAACGTTAGGTAAAAAGAACCTCATAACGAAAGCGATATTTACCCAATCGTTTAGTTCAATCGGAAGAAGCCAATTTTAGGTTCTTTTGAACTTAATATTAGGTAGTTTTCTATTTCCGTGCAGTATGCTATTATAATCTGACACCAAATGCTACATTTTCTCTGAATTGTCAATATGTTGCACTCAAAAGAGTATCGAAAAGTACTACTTTTCGAAACTGTATTGAGTGTAACATATTGGCAATTGTTATTTTAGTTAGGAAAAGTAGGTCATTATGTTACTCAAAACAGTGTCGAAAAGTGACATTTCTTAGCACTGCGTGCCAAAAACAAGTCCGGAGAACTTCGAGATTAGGGCGTACTTGCTTTTGTAAACAAACACGTCATTTGCCGATCTCTTGCGAATTAAAGCTCAATCTCAAAAACTAACAACACAAACAGATAGAGGAATGATTCCTTTATCATTTGGTATGGTTTGTTTGCGAGATTGTTCTTTTATTCACGAGAAATCAGCGATTGATGTGTTTGTTTACAAAAGCTATTACGCCCAAACCTCAAAGTTCTTCGGAAGTGTACCCTGGCACGGTGTGAGATTCTTTACCATTAATGGCGGTAAGCTCCAACTTGGATTAAGTTTTAATGCCGTCCCTGTTTAGATGATCTGCAAAGTGTTTGCTTAGAGTCGTTTTGATTAACTCTGATGACGACATCAAAGCAGCCGGACATTCTTGATCTGGATTTAATCCGAGGATAATACCGGCTGGAGCTTACCACCATAAAAAAACTATAGCCGCTATATTTATAGTCTGGCGGACAGAATTTCGATCTATCAAAAAGCGAAAACAATTTAATATATTGTAGAACAACAATTGAAAAGGTACTATCAACTTTTATAAACAAAACAGTCGACGTTTTCCTCTCGCTCGCTTCGTTCGTTCAATTGCGTTATTTCGTTTTGTCTTGCGTTGAGTAGTGACCCTCTCGCTGACCCAGCCATGGGTAAAAAATCGTGCGGTGGCGCGAGTGCAGCAATCCCGGGAAACGGTCTAGACCTGAAGACAATAGTGACAGTGCGACAGATGCGAAGAAGCTGCTTGACAACAATCGGTTCTCCGTTCTGAAGGACGGTAACAACAGGACCGCCGAAAAAGGACAGAAGGGCTTCCCTCCCGGACTGCGGGAAAAAAATAAACTTCTACATCACGAAGGGCGTCCGGTGCACCATCCAGCTGTGCACGGAAGGATACAAATTGATAGTTCCGGCGTTGAACCATTACAAGGTGGTTCAGACCATGCAGGACCAAGCACAGGTGGAGTACTTCTTCCACGACATCGAGGCTGTTAAGCCGCTCAAGGTGGTCCTACGAGGACTATACGACATGGACACAAGCGTCCTCTTGGAAGAGCTGGCGGCTAATGGACTGAAGGCGGTCCAACTTCACAAGATGGCCCGCCACAACAGGCCGTCAGGTACCGTGACCACCTTGAGAAGAACTCAACCAGTTTGAAGGACCTATAGGGCATCCGCATCCTGTTCAACATCATGGTGAAGTGCGAGCAGTACAAGCCAGTTAGTCATGGAGTCACCCAATGCTCGAACTGCCTGCTGTTCGGGCATGGAACGAAGAATTGCCATATGACCAGCCGCTGCACCAAGTGTGGGAAGCATCACCAAACCGACGCCTACGACAGACTCGATGAAGTCGATCCCATTTGCGCCAACTGCGGTTCTGCTCACAAAGGTACAAGTACATCGAGATCCGGAAGAAAGCATCGACGAGAAACCATTCCAGCCGCAAGAAGGTGCCGGAAATGAATGATCAAAACTTCTCACCGGCTCCACCACGACCGATTCCAGTGCTGCCACCGTACAGGCTCAATTGAATAAACTTTACAGAGCCAAATTATCATTTGTGTTATACATTATTAATATCTTAAATCTAAAGTTAAAATCTAAAGTTAAAGGAATTGAACCGAGTACTCGCGTTTGTCTCGAGGTTAGTGGAGATTTACAGTTTCATGGATGGGGAGAGGAACGAAATTTCCTATAAAATCAAGAACAAATCCGACCAGCTTCAAGCTGTGGCTACCAATCATACTCAATTATGGACCGTGAGCTCATCAAAACCGTAAACTGGAACGCTTGCTCGCTCAAGAGCAAAATTATCGAGTTCGTTGACTTCCTCAATGAACGTAGCCGTCATCACCGAAACACACCTGAAGCCGGAGATAAATGTTTACCTCCCCGATTTGCGGCTCGTAAGGCTAGACGGGACCAGCTCCAGTGGACCCAAGTAGCAATTGGGGTTTTATGAGGGTTCTGCAGACTATGATTTAGACTTGTAGTATGCTTTAAAACCGTGATAAAACTTGCAATGTTACTTGGGGAGGAGGAGTGGCTATCGCATTAAGGAGAAATATTTGCTGTCGACTGCTACCGAGTTTCCAGCTGAAAATGATCGAAGCATTGGGTGTGGAAGTCTCCACTCGGCCCTATCGGCCCTATTACAATCATTGCGGCCTACTGTCACAAGCAAGTCACCATCAGGGACGGGTCGGCAGCAGACTTGTGGAGAGACATCATCAGACTAACTCGACGGCGCGAGAAGTACATCATCGCTGGCGCTTGGGGCAACAGTTGACGCAACCAAAACGGCACAATCCTGAACGACGACCTGCAAGAGGCTCACTACACCATATTAACGCCAGACAGGAGACAACATCTCACAACCTGTGACCCACCAGGAGCTGTGTTCGGACCACTATCCGGTGGTGACCGAAGTGGACTCATACTTAAACCGATTCCAAGCTTCCCGACGTAACTACCATCGTGTGTCGGCTGGGATCAGTTCCAACACTGTTTCGACTCCACTGTCGACTACGGTGTTCTTCCGGAGACGCCCGAAGACGTTGACCGGTGTCTGCTTTCCATCGTGGAGGCGATATCCCGGGCCAGGGACCAACACCCCAAGTAACAATTTCCAGTTGAAGAAACGCTTTCGTTTTGATTTTGTTCAGCTGCATGTTGAATAATAATTGCACAATGTGTTCACTACAACTTTTATAAAACCCTTGTTTACACTAGTTTGGAGAACCTATACAACTGCAACACAAAGGTGTTGTCTAACGTATTCAGTAAAACGTTTATCCAAAATCAATTTCTTGTTGAAGAAACGCTTCCATTGTGATTTCATTCAACTGCATGCTGAATAATAACTGTACAATTTGTTTATTACAACTTCTGTAAAACTCTTGTTTACACTGGTTTGGAGAACCTGTTCAACTACAGCATTATATGTATACGCGGTATAGGAGTAGAAGCAACTTTTATACAACGTTTATAGATACTTTAAACTTTACAAGCTTTATTATTTTGGTGAAAGCTCTTATACAACGTTTGTAGACACTTCTTGCCAGCTGCTTTGAAATTTAGTAGATAGTAAACCTGAGAGGCGTTTGTTGCACTCTTTTATGACTCCTAAATAATCATTGTACAGCAAGCGGTGAAAAGCGTTTATAGCACTTTTCAATGACTCCTTAATAACCGTTGTGTAAGTACTCACAATATTCACAGATTAAAATTAGTTTAACAATTGTCGTGGTACGCCAAAATAATTGCTTGTACAGTTTTTATTAATTTAATTTATTTGTGCACATTGAAAAAATATGTAATTATGCCATAAATTCACATTCTGTGTTCATGGAGGAAGTAGTAACAAGCATCTGTTTAATCTTTGATTGATATTCTTTCAATTAATCTCTCTAATCATTAATTGAGAGAATTTATCTAGAAATGTTATCGTTGATTATATGATATATGTCTTAAATTAATGTTTGCATTTATTAATAACACCTATATATAATTTACCTCTACTCCACCGAGGGTTTCTCGAAGCAAGATTCGAACTCATGATCCCGGATTGCCAGCCGCTTCTGTTTCCATCTGCTCTATTCTTGAATACATATTTTGATCATATGAGAGAAGTATATCAAGCTCATCTTGAGTGACTTCTCTTGCAGTCGAATAATCATTGCCTTATGGTCATATAAACGTGCCTATCACTTGTGCTATTTTTAGCAACAAAATTGTGGTTGGTCGAACGTAAACAATCATTTAAGAGTGCTCCAAGCAGCTTTTGAAGCTTCTAACCAAAAAGGCAATACAACTACATTCTTGTACAACTCTGGAAGCTATTATTCAACGTTTGATCAACTCAGGTGTTTTATAAAAGCTCTCAATTGTTTGTTGGGACGTGCCAGGTGAGCAATACTCTGAACCTTGATAGAATTACCAAAGATCTCATCAGGCTCCGTAACTCCATCCGAAGGCAATACCAGCGTTCTGGTTTGCGTGTCTTGAAGACCCATTACAATCGTCTTACAAAAACCAACCAAGCCAGGATGGTGGACCTCAGAAACCAGGACTTTGCTAACAGGATCCGCTCTCTCCCAGATTGTGCAAAGCCTTTTTGGAAGCTAACAAAAATCCTTAAAAATAAGCCCAGACTCATTCCACCACTGACCCCACTGGATCGTACCTGCGACCCAGTGGCTGATCTGATAACTCCTAAAGAGAAGGCTGCCGCGATAGGTCAATACTTCGTCAGCTCCCATAACTTCGGACAAACCATCGTCAGCCCTCACGAAGCTGAGGTTGCTGAAAACGCAACTAACCTCCATCAGAATCCCAATATTTATTCCGAGGAATCCGAGATTACTGCTGACGAACTGTTGGCCTATATAAAATCATCTAAAACATGAAGGCCCAGGTTTCGAAAACATCCTGAATCTGGAACTCAAACACTTGCGTTCCAGATTCTACAACCATCTGGCACTGATTTTTAATCTGTGCCTCAGACTTGGCTACTTTCATCGTGCTGGAATTCAGCTAAAGTCATACCCATCAGGAAACCAGGGAAGGATCCGTCCTCTCCTTCAAGTTATCGACCAATCAGCCTTCTCTCAGGGTTATCAAAAATGTTCGAAAGAGCAGTCTACCACCGGCTCCTAACATCTGCCGAAGAAAACAACTTGTTACTCGAGGAAAAGTTCGACTGTCCACCGAGTAACAAACATTCTCAGACGGAACCAGTCTGTTTCGAAAACATCTGCCATGGCGTTGTTAGACGTTGAAATAGTGTTCGACAATGTCTGGCATGATGGCCTGGTGTTCAAATTGCAGCAATACGGTCTTCCAATCTTCCTAGTGAAGATAATTAACAACTATCTATCGCACAGGACGTTCCGAGTCTCTTTGAATGGCATCACATCGGATGCTTTCAACATCGGTGCCGGGGTTCCATAAGGAAGCATCCTTGGCCCCATTCTATTTAACCTGGTCACCTCCGATATGCCGGCTCTCCCTGATGGTGGATCGTTGTCTCTGTTCGCAGATGACACATCCATCGTTTACAAGGGTAGGGTCATCGGAGCTCTGACTGCCAAACTTCAGAGAGGCCTGGACGTCTTGTCTGAATATTTCAACACTCAAAATCTCCCAGACTTGTTCCGTCTGAAAATAATAAGATCTGCTTAAACGGCTCAGTGGTGGAATGGTCCAAAGAGGTCGTGTACCTCGGGCTAACATTAGACAGCAAGCTTCTTTTCAGGGAGCACGTTGACAAAACCAAAACCAAGTGGAACATCTTGATAAGATCGTTGTATCCACTTATCAACAGGTAGTCAACCCTGTCCCTGAAAAATAAGCTTGTTGTCTACAAACAAATCATCCTTCCTGTAATCGAGTACGGTATGCCAATCTGGGAGAGTTGCGCAATATGCCATCACCTTAAACTCCAAAGGATCCAGAACAAGATCCTGAGAATGATCCTCAACAGTCCACCGCGGACTAGAAACTCTAAGGTCCACGCCTGGCTTGGACTGAAGCTACGGAGTTACGGAGTTACGGAGAGCTGTCTCCATCGCAAGGTTCAGAGATTGCTGTAGGCGATCCGACCAACAGATTGTCAGGAATCTGGCACGTTAGGTTAGGTTAAGCTAAGGTAGGATAACAAATTAAATCATTTAAAACATTCTTCTCAAGAAGAGAATTGTAAAACATTACAACAGTAAAACACGACATGTATAAACACAAAATCAAAACTTTCACCAAAGATGAAGAGCCCTTCTGGATGATTACGCTCTGGAACGCGGCGCGAATGATTCGTAACCGGTCTTCAAACAATGAGAGTGAGGAGTACTGTATCACATTCCCTCGTTCGGCTTATACTTCTCACGGCGTCGAGTTAGTTTGATGGTGTCTCTGCGCAGGTCTGCTGCCGACCCGTCTCTGATGGTGACTTGTTTGGGACAGTAGGCCGCAATGATGGTAATAGCATAGAGGTAACTCTAAGACAAGTAGGTCCCGAAGAAACGTGCTCAACTTTTTGGCTCACCTCTGGTACTATCTTCGGTCCCAAGCTTGTCGAATCACCCCTCGAAACATAGGAAAAACCAATAACCCCTCATTTTATCTGTCAAACTTTCATAGCGAATCAAAACAAACATTGCGTAGTACTAGAATTTCGACTAGAATAGGGTACGTTAATCGTTTGCTTGGGACCAATAGGCTACTAAAGTGGTGAGCCAATTTAAAATCGTTAGTTTCGTATTGATTGTTAGTAATAGGGAGTGGAGACTTCCACACCCACCGTTTCGATCATCTTCAGCTGGAAACTCGGTAGCAGTGGACAGCCAATATTTCTCCTCAATGCGATAGCCACTCCTCCTCCGCAGAAGCTGGTGCGGTCTAGCCTTACGAGCCGAAAATCGGGAAGGTGAACATTTATCTTCGGCTTCAGGTGTGTTTTGGTGATGCGAGGAAATCAACGAACTCAATAATTTTGCTCTTGAGCGAGCAAGCGTTCCAGTTGACTATTTTGATGGCATCACGGTCCATACTTTTGCACGAGGGTCATAACTGCACGAAGCTGTTCAGGTAGTGTCTTGGTGGTGCGCAAGATTATGATCACCTCAGTCACGAGGATCACTAGTTCGTCGCTTTTGAGCGGAGAATTTTCTTCTGACTCACCTGACACAGCACGGGCGTACGATATCCCGGGGCAGTAGAGCCATGGCTCGGCTAGGCCGCAGTGGCAGTGAGGCGATGCTGAACTGAACGGTGGCTGGGGCCCACTTGATCTGATGTTGGATTCGCAACGGGGGGCGCTGGTTTAGTGCAAGCGGTGTTAGGTTCGGGACCATACGACGAGCCGGAAGTACAGGAAACGTGTCCTTGTTGACAATAGGAGCATGATTATTGCGGTGGCAACCAGTCCTCGTGAAAGCCTGTCGTCGGATCTGGATGAAAGCCGCTCGCTTGGGACATCTCTGCCCATATAGTTGGAATCACAGTTTACGCACTTAGGTCCAGCTTCTTCTTCCTTCTTGCAGGCGGTAGTATTGTGAGCACCAGCACATTTGCCACAGCGAGCCTTCATGTGACAATTCTTCGTACCGTGCCCAAATGCCAGACAATTAGTGCACTGTGTCACGTCACGGTGCCGAGGGCGGTTCTGCTCCCACTGAATCACGCTGTTGAACAGCGCGCGAATTTGCCGCAGAGCAGCCACACTGGTGGAGTCCTTATCGAAGTGCACCAGGTACAACTGGTCCCGGAATGCACTGGTTTCATCACGTCTCGCAATCGGAAAAATGTTGATTGGTTGCAAGAGAAGGTACTCAAATTCCGCTTTAATCTCCGCAACAGGGAGATTTGGAAGACCACGGATCACCATTTTCAGTGGTTTTCTTCCAGAGACGTCGTGAATGTAGAACTCAAACCGGTTCAGCTGAAGAAAAGTGCCAACAGTGTTGTAGTCCGCCTCTGAAGCAACCTTTCCGTGTGGTTGCTGGTACCAGTTTGCTTGCGAGGCCTTTTCGGGGCATCTTGATCGAATGCGGTTGCATCCACACTTTTATGAGATGGATAATAACTAGGTAGGTCATGACTTTTCTTACGCATTTCCTGTCAGTTGGTGAAAGGTCATTTCTGGATTCAGCTGCTGCACGGGTAAGTTGAACAATAATTAACTGCGCCATGGGTGATTTGCGCATAACTAATATCGGCGGATTTTCACATTTCTGGCGATCCTACCAGGAGACGAACCTGGAATCTTGGAGACCACCGATAGGTAATAAAGGGCAAATCACCCACTTGCAAGGGAAATTGGAAATTTGAACGCGACCGGGACGGCCGTTCTGAGAAAACGAATGAGGACGGATTTGCGAAAAATCGTCTCCTCGTGTTGCCACGGCCACAGGATAAGAACGCGACCGCGACGGTCGTTCTGAATGCGAGTGCGGACGGATTTGAAAAATCGTCTCCTCGGCGTGGCAAAGCCACAGGAGAGAACGCGCCCGGGACGGCCGTTCTGAGAAGACGAGTGAGGACGGATTTTCACAGGTGTGACGCCAGTCAAGCCCAGCAAAAAGAAGAAATCGGAAAAGAAACGGATTGCTCTAGTCAGGCACAGACGAGGATGCAAAAATGAAAACACTAGCTTCTCGGAAATTTGCATCCTCTACCCCCAGATTGCGGTCCAGTATCTGTGGGATTTGTTCAAGAACTGCAATGGGCACGGTGATTGGACAGCAAATCTGTTGCTGGAAGAGCAAAAGACATACGAATTCGAGACAGCGGATAATTTGGAAGTCGGTGCGGTTGGCGGCCTACTCGCGTTTGAATGTGATTGCAATGAAACAATGGTATCGCAAGTGCCTTCCGGTGATTCCTCCGGTAGTGGTGGTGGTGGAGAGGGTCACGAAATCGATCGGTCTACCGTCAGCTCGAAATCACCCCGGAACACAACGAAAAGACAAGACAAAGCGGAAGATTTGCAAAACGATCCCTAAGTGCTGGAAGTGACGTTGGGAATTAATCTCATAAGCCAGCTACACGCCACTTTCAAGGATAAGCATGGCTTGGGTGCCATATCCTTAGACGAACTAACCAATGAACGAACAAAGGTTTTCATGGCTACCGAAATGGCAGAACAGTTGTATTTGTCGTTCTTGGATTCCATGTTTAGCTGCAGGGGGAAAACAAGATTTTATGAAAAAAGATGCTCGATTGGTACAGCAAATGGAAGCGAAGGAAAAGTATCCTGTTGTGTTCAAAATGACCATCGAGGATTCCCCCAACCTGAACGACATTATGGAAATGGAGTACGCCCTATCGGCGTACCGAAGCGAAATCAACGGCTGGGCTTAGCAAGCTCCGCAAAATCTGGCCTCGCATATGACTCGTCAAAAGCTAGCCGAAATGTATCCTATCATTGACGAGAAAGTCCTGGCAGAAATCCTACATGCCCACAAATTCAGCGACACTATAACCGTCCTAAACAATTCCATTCCGGAAGAGCTTAGAAACCAAATCGCCCGCGAACGGGAAGCGAGCAGAAGCCGAAAAACAGAAACCACTTCCTTCGTCCTCAACGTCGCCGCCTCCAACGGTCGAGTAGTTACCGTCATCCAGCGAAGACGACATCAATCTTCACCTGAAAACGGCCGAAGAATGCCGCAATATGTCCCAGGACCACCAGGAACTGAAAAAAGAATGCCACGAGAAGGCACGGAACGCCATTCAGCGGGGCATGGCCGGGGTGGCCGAGTACTATGTCCAGGTTGCCCGGCTTCATCGAACCAAAATCTATATGTATAGCAGTAAGGCCTCGAATGCCATCATGGAGGTGCACAAGTTGACGCTGAACACTATGGACGTGTTGGATTTGCACTATCTACACTCGTAGGAAGCGCTGCAGTGTTTAGAGATTTTCCTAACAGAGCACGCCAGAAAGCTGACCCACCGGACGCAGAAGTTCAAAGAACCGTTCATCATTACAGGACGCGAGTTGCACTCGATGGATGGCATACCGATCATCAAGCACCGGGTGAAGGCTATGCTGCGGGACCTGGGATTGAGGTAACAGGAAGCGATGGATCAAGATTCAGTAATTCATTACCATTAATTATTGTTTAAAAATACTTTTTATAACTTTTATACCAAAGGAGAGGGAAGATATGAGATGGATAATAACTAGGTAGGTCATGACTTTTCTTACGCATTTCCTGTCAGTTGGTGAAAGGTCATTTCTGGATTCAGCTGCTGCACGGGTAAGTTGAACAATAATTAACTGCGCCGTGGGTGATTTGCGCATAACTAATATCGGCGGATTTTCACAACTTTGGCGACCCATCACCAACGGGTGAGTGGAGGCATTCAATTGTTGCTCGATTACCGCCGATTTAGCGACTGCCACAAGAGAGGCGTGAACTGACGACACGTTGCTAGCCAAAGCGAAAACTCTCGACGGGTACCACGACTAAACGACCGACTCAAAACACCGAACTACTCGAGAGAGCGAGCGAAAAGAGAATAGGACTGTAAAGCTTGATGGTCAAGCAGAGAATGTCCTGAGTTGTAGCTAGACAGTAGCGCTCTTTTATAACTTTTCAGGTTAAAGCAGAATGATGTGCAATCAAGTGATACTCGATTATGACGACTCATCGGTCAAAAGCATTGATGCGTAGAAATATTTCTGATCGATTGGTGATAAAATTATTGAAATAGGTCCAGGGGAAGCTGAGTTATTAATGTTCAAAATCTTTCAGAATTTTGTTACATTTTTGAATTCCGGTTTTCCGAAAGTGTACCCACATATAGAAATCACAGACGTAGTCCTACGTTTAAAAAAACTGCGTACTTATTTTTAGCGAAGTAGGCTAATCAGGTACGAAACCTGCAATATTTTCTATTTTCGACATTGCATTCCTCCCGAGGGGCTGTCAACTTGATTATTTTCGATTCATCTACCCGTATTTTGCATTTTTTCCGTATTTATGTATATTTAAGTTTTTTGTATTTTTGTAGGGTAAATGATGGCTTCGGCAGCCATCGACTGTTTTCGGCAACGACAATTTAAACGTTAATTTCTATGTATTTTCTCACTAAAACACTTCGCTGAATGTATTTAAACGATTCCTTAGTCTTTCAACTTCCATCCTAATACATTTTTACGACTGAGCAAACCTGTTATGCCAGGTGTTCAAAATGCTGCTGATTTCGAGTTGCCGATAATAGAAAAGCTGGTTTACACGCAGTTTAAACGGAAAGGTTGCCGAAGTAAAAGAGGCTGCCGACAATAGTCACACTCACCTGAGAAGTTTGGAGCGCTTGAATAACGTTTTCAAACCGTTTTGGACAGTTTTGTTGATTGGAATGGATAGAATAGCTAGCAGCAGATGAATGTAAACAAACAGACACGTCATATGTGTGCGTGACACTGAGAAAATGCTAATAGAAGTGCGGAAGCTACTTAGATTGACGAGAATACGTAAATTCCCCTATTAAAGTGTATTAAATTCATCATGAAATGTATGTTTTGTGTACAAAGTATTTTCGAGGTATTTTTGAGTATTTCATTTAAGGTATTTTAGTTTTAACGTGTACACATTAAAGTATTTTTATAATTTTTTTACTATATTTTTAGAATTGTGTATTTACAATTCAGCTGATAAATGAAGTTGATTGCCCCTTGATTCCTGCTTGGTTGCCGCTAGTCCGATGATATCCTTGCGATTGCAAACCAAAACATTCGAGCTATCAGAAATACCGAGTTGCCAAATAAACCATAATAAACGTATTTTTCAAACAATCACAGCTTGCACAATCGGCACACTGAGAAAAAAGTTGACCAAAGATTGGTGTGCGGAGTGACTTTCTCCTTAATTTACCTCAATACCCCTAAACAACCCAATGGGGTGGCAAATACACCAAAGCCATCATTTGATTCAATTTGACGACTACCTGATTCATATAGCAGCACCCACGTGGTTGCTGAAATTTCATTCCGATAATTTATTGATTGTCTTCCAGCATCTACAGCGCGCAATTTCCGCTCCACACTCCACACTTCAGTTGCCACAAAACCTACGGATGCAATTTCATTCAATACTCGGCATTCGGTGCCCACTTTTCATCCTTCTCCCAGAGTAGCCATCCCGCGTAGGCAAAATTCAAAACAGATCCCCATCGTTGCGATTTTCCTCCATCGGGATTCTCATCGGAAAAGTATTGTTCCCTCGTTTTCCCCGCGCTGGGTGGTTGGTGAGCATGCATTCAACAGCCGTGCCAAAGGAAAATAGCGAGAGAGCGAGCGAGAGGAATTTTCGCGCTTCGTGGTGCGCATGACAGTCGCGTGCAATCATTGAGAAATTCCACATCCTAGATCTGGAGGAAGTAGGCCCCTACATGGGACCATACCGTGGTGTGTTGTGGGGTGTCGTGTGCTAGCATTCGGAACCGTCGCCTACGCTTTTACTCGGTCGGATTGTGAACGCGGCGCTCTGGGGGAAAATTTGTGTGGGCTTTGGGGTTCTCTGTGGAGCCACCGGATTAGAGCGGATACTCGGGGGAGAGATTTCGGTTTTTGCTTTGGAGGGGAATCCGGGTTTTTGGAACGAGAGAACACGGGATGCTTCCAGGAGAAGGTACCATTCATAGTTTTGAACGGGTGTCTGCTTCTAAGGCAGGTATGCAGTTGGCGGTGGAAATATTGTATCTTTTATTCATTCGGTTCGGTTTGATGCAAGGGGGTGACAGCAAATTTTCTCACTATGGGATATGGCAATTATGGCAGTACCCTCTTAACTGGGCGGTGCATTTATAGCTTATGACTAAACAGCAACAACTGTTGTTGCAGTTCAACCTTCCAAAATATTGAAAGGTGATCAACAATCACTTAGAACATTTTCCTGCTACTTGAAAATTATTCAAAAATCAGCAAGTATCTATAGACACGTTCTGCTGTTGCAGATCAACCTCCAACAAATTTGTGAGCAGATCTGAAGTAATCTTTAACGTTCTTCTGCTTGAGATCTCTTTAGGTTTCCCTTTTAGAGGGGGGACTAGGGCTTCTGGATGCGCTGAATTCGAAAATATCCGATGCTTACACGGGAAAAAAAGAGTTCCCATATTCGTGAACCACAGCCGTGAACCATAGTTCACGGTGTATATTTGAGAAAATTTTGTTCTGGATAGCTGGCCGTGATTTTTAGTTCACGGTCCGTTCCCGTTTTCGGGAACGGATTTTTTTCCAAGTATGGTGCGGTATGCACTGGCCACCCTCAAGCACATTAGCCTGTGTGTACTCTCTAATTTCCGCCTGTGACAGTCAATATCCAGTACCGCAGCCCACGCAGGGCCGCCGTATCTGATAATAGATACTACGACCCCAGCGAGGAGCCTGCGCTTACTGGCATTCACTGCCGAGCTGTTTGACATCATGCGGAATAATGCCCCCCACAGCCGTAGACGCTCTCTTGCAGGCGTACTCGACTTGGCAGCCGAAGCTGAGCTTATCATCGAGCATAACCCCCAAGAGTTTCAGAGAGCGCACCGACCTAATTGTGTTCTCGCCGACTGTCAACGTCGCATGCTGCACCGACATGCGATTGTTGACTAAGACCACTTCCGTGTTGTGATGGGCAAGCTCCAGCTTCCTGGATCTCGGGCAAGCTCCAGCTTCCTGGATTTCATCCATTCCTCCACAAGCTTGACGGAGTGAGCCACTGTCAGCTCTACCTCCTCGAGGGAATCCCCGTTAACTACCAGCGTGACATCGTCGGCAAAACCTACAATTTTCACGCCTACTGGGAATCGTATCCTCAACACTCCATCGTACATGACGTTCCATAACACCGGGCCCAGGATGTAGCCTTGTGGCACTCCGGCGGTGACTCTAACGCATTTTTTGCCATCTTCTCTGTCGTACTTCAACACACGATTCTGGAAGTAGCTTTCCAGAATCTTGTACAGTTCTTCCGGGAATTCGGAGCTGTTGTAGCGAGCGGGCTATCGCCCCCCAGCACGCGCTGTTGAACGCGTTCTTCACGTCTAGGGTTACCACCGCGCATTAACCGATGCCCCTTCGTTTCCGGTGGACCACCTCTGCCGTCTGAATGACGTCACAGATGGCTTCCACCGTGGATCTGCCTTTACGGAACCCGTACTGGCTGCTTGACAGGCAGTCTACACCTTCAGTGTAAGCCGACAACCTGTTGAGGATGACACTCTCAAGCAGTTTACCAGTGGTGTCCAGCAAACAAATGGGCCTGTATGTTGACGGGTCCCCAGGGGGTTTTCCTGGCTTCGGGAGCAGCACCAGCCTCTGCTGCTTCCACGCATCTGGGAAGATGCCTACGTCCAGACAGGTCTGAAAAATAGAACGGAACATGTCTGTATTTTCCGCAACGGGGGCCGTCTGGGCCCGGGGCCTTGCCCACCACCAGTGACTTGACAATATCGCTCAGTTCTCTGTTTGTCACTCGACATTTCTCCCTGATCCACGGCCAGGAGTCAACGTCCCTACGCGGAAACAAGAACCCAACGATCGACGCCAACATCGCCGGCGATCTATCCGGGGGTGCCGCCACGCCACGGGTCTTGGCCATGACCACTTTGTAGGCATCCCCCCATGGGTTCGTGTTGGCTCTTTGGCATAAACTGTCAAAGCACGCACACTTGTGTCTGCCGATCTCTTTGTTGAGGGCCGCCTTAGCCGCTCGAAGAGCGACGCGGCGTTCCTCTCGAGATTCGGTCGTACGAGCTCGTTGCATCCTCCTTCTCGCATGGAGGCAAGACGCCCTGAGGATAGCAATCGACTCACTCCACCAGTACACCGGTCTATGGCCATGCCTGGGATAGGCTCTCCTAGGCATGGTTGTATCGCACGCCCTTGCCAGCGATGCTACCAGTTCTTCCCCCGTCAGATCCGGTGTTATTCGCTCCCGCCTCAGTGCTTCGCCGAAGACCTATTCATCAAAGAACGACGTCCGCCAGCCTCGAGTGCAGGAAGGATTCCCTCCTGCCACTCGCCTCTCACCTAGCCCCACACTGTAGCGAATCGCCTGATGGTCACGACCCTTCAGTGTAGGTTGCTCTCCAAACACGGGCTGCAGTACGTCACACCAATGACGGATTCTGCACCATTCCTTCTGTAGGTACTGACAGAGCCGGTGTTGGCTAGTACAACGTCCAGTTTGGCCATTGCCTCCAGTAGGATGCATCCTCTCTGGTTCGTGTGGTGGCTGCCCCACTCCACCGCCCAGTCGTTAAAGTCGCCCGCAATGAACACCGGTCTTAGGCCGACAAGTACCGCAGTGAGTATGTCCATCATCTGCGAGAACTGGTCGATAGACCATCTGGGCGGAGCATAACAGCTACTTAGATATACTCCATTTACCCTGGTGATCACGAATCCCTCGCTCGAGTTGGACGAGACTACCTCCTGAACGGGGAAGCTCCCCATCGTGCATATCGCCGCCATCCCCAACGCGTCCTCGACCCAATTCCCGTTGCCGGATGGGACACGGTACGGGCCGGAGATGATTGCGACATCCACTCCCCATTCCACTGCCGATTGCCACAACAGTTGCTGGGCAGCCGAGCAATGGTTCAGGTTCAACTGCGCTACCTCGAACATGGCTGAGCATTGCTCTTGGCCTCCGGGCAGCGTGGGCCACCTGTCATGTGGTTGGTAGGGGATTTCCCCTTCTCCGCGCATATAGTGCACCTCTGCGGCTTTTGGCAGCCTTGCGCCTTATGGCCCTCCGAGCCGCACCATCTGCACAGCTTGCTCCTGTCGGTGTTCTTACAGTCCCGAGCCACATGGCCCTGACCGGAGCACCTGAAGCAAGCCATAACCGATCTCAAGTCTCAAGCAAGCCCGGGGATTCTCACTGGGCAAACCGACCAGCCCACTCGTACCCTCCCAGTGGCTGCCACCTTCCTGGCATCAGCTGCTGGGAGGTTGACGGTAGCCACATAGAGGTAACTCTAAGACTAGAAGGTCCCGAAATAACGTGCTCAACTTTTTGGCACAGCTCTGGTACTCTCTTCGGTCCCAAGCTAATCGATTCACCCCTCGAAACATAGGAAAATCGAATAACCCCTCATTTTATCTGTCAAACTTTCTTAGCGAATCAAAACAAACATTGTGTAGTACTAGAATTTTGACTAGAATGGGGTACGTAATCGATTTGCTTGGGACCAATAGGCTAGTCAAGTAGTGAGCCAATTTAAAATCATTAGTTTCGTATTGATTGTTGGTAGCCACCTGGGTGGAGAACAGTCCCTTCCTCAAGGTAACCGCTGTTGACGGTACCTCGATTTGGCACTGCTCCCTGAGCGCCTTGTCTAGTTTGGTCGCCTCTATCACTTCATCCAAGTCCTTAATCTGGATGGTGATCGTCGAGCCTAGCGATCTTACCTGCACCCCATTTCCAACGACCCCGTTTGCCAGTTTCTGGTAAGTCGGTCCCTGGTCTTTAGCGCCACGCTTAAGCACCAGGAGCATCTCGCCAGTACGAGTGCGCCTGATGCTCCTCACGTTATTGCCCATCTCCACAAGACGCTCGTCAGCTTTCATCTTCCTCACGCTTCCGTCTTGATGATGAGAGCCTCGCCCATCGTCCTGTGTTTGTTCCGGCAGTGCTGCTCAACCACGGCCACACACTCTACCTGGGCTGAGACTTTCCATCTCTTAGGGCGTGCCGCACCCTTTACTGGCGAGGGCCGGTCGCGCTTCTGCCCTTGTGTCACGGCAAAGTGGAGGGCCTCGCTGGCCATCTTAGTGTTGCCTGCGAAGTTGAAGGCGTCCGTCTGGGTAGACTTCGGTTCCCTCTTCTCCGTCCTCTCGGTGACTTGCAGTCGCTTTTTTAGCCGCTTGTGGTCGTCTTGGGCCTCGTGCACCGTTGCGCGGAGCTGTCGCGATATTTTTCCGCGTGCTAGTGAACTCGATGATCGCATCGAGCTGACCAGCGATAGCCAGTATCCTAGGGAGGGTCTCAAAACCACTCATGGCTTTTATTAGCCTGGGCCCATCCATGGGTTGTTCCCCTGGCTGTCCGCCGGTCTCATCGGTTAACTCTGCGTCCGGCAGAGGTTTCGGCCGCTTGGTGTCCTTGTTCGAGTCACTGGGTGCGGGAGATCTCGTAAGACCACCCTTCGCGAATGGGTTCGCGGTCGCCTCCTTGGTGACTTGTTCTCTGGGGGTTTGGGTTTTGGAGCTTTTTTGATGATCCTGGCCTGGAAAATTTTCGTTAGCCTATTGACATTGGTTTTCAAGTGGGCAGCCCACGCTGGATCTGGACCTACAAATGGTGTTATGGAGCCTGATAAGATCTTTGGTTGGGCTGTCAAGGTTCAGAGTATGACTCACCTGTCTGGATGCTGGTACGTGTTGCTCCCTGGCACGGGATAACGCCTCTTCGATGGTTTGCAGACACCGATCGACTTCTTCGAACTACTCCGGTAGGACGTCGTAGTCGGTTGCTGTGTCCACACAGCGCTGGTACTGCTGCCAGTTGACACGATGGTAATTTCGCCGGGAAACTTGAAACCTACTTTGGCCACCACTGGATAGTGGCCCGAGCTGTAGGCGATAGGTTGAGAGATGTTATCGCCAATGTTGCTGATGAAGATGTGGGAGTGTCCGGACACAGGATGTTGTAGTGGGCTTCCTGCAGATCGTTGTACAAGACTGTGCCGTTCTGGTTTCGCCGACGGTTGCCCCAGGCTTGATGCTTGGAGTTCAGGTCGCCAGCGATGATGAAATTTTGCCGCCGTCGTGTTAGCTTGATGATGTCTCTCTTTCATAGCAAATCAAAACAAACCTAGTGTAGTACTAGAATTTCGGCTGGAATAGGGCACGTTAATCGATTTGCTTGGGACCAATAGGCTAGTCAAGTAGTGAGCCAATTTAAAATCGTTAGTTTCATATTGATTGTTGGTTCTACGTCAAAAGGTTCATTCTGCAAGGTAAGTAACGCAACATGTTTATTTTAAGAATAGGGGGATTAGGGGCATAATGAACACACGGGGTGAAATGGACACCCTCAAAATAACAAAATCTTTTAAATTTAAACGGAAATGTAAGTTGTTAATCATTTTTACCACTATCAAACATATAATTTTTTCAATAGAACAGTTGATATCCTCTTTTAACCCATAGAGGTAACTCTAAGACTAGAAAGTCCCGAAATAACGTGCACAACTTTTTGGCTCAGCTCTGGTACTCTCTTCGGTCCCAAGCTAATCGATTCACCCCTCGAAACATAGGAAAAACCACGAACCTCTCATTTTATCTGTCAAACTTTCATAGGGAATCAAAACAAACATTGCGTAGTACTACAATTTCGACTATATTCGACGAAATATATGAAAAATTAGAAATCATAACCCAAGGGTTTGAAATATTATAATTTCTAACCAGAGCAAAATAAGGTTTTACGAACGTTTCAGAATATTTATTATCAATTACCTATTTGCCCCAAACACGTTCTTTGTATCGCTGCTGAAAGTTGACATTTATCACAATATAGTTTTTTGCAATAATTTATTTAAAAAAAAATGCATTCAAATTAATATAGTCGATTAGGGGCGAAACGAACACCTCTAGTAGGGGCAAAATGAACACCACTTGTTTCTAGAATCTAACCTCAACGCCCACTTTGTTGACTTGTTTACATTGTTTACCTACGCAGTGTTTTGGTGGCAGTGATGGTGCGAACGTACTAAAGACAATCGGGAAGGCAGCAGTGGTCCAAAACGGCCATGGAAGCGGCCATAGATTATGTCCGCCGGAGTGGAACGTCCATCAAACGAGCAGCCAAGGACCATGGAATTCCAAGACCTACGCTGATTTACTATCTGAAAACTGCAGAAGTACTGGGCCAGGAGGTGAAGCAAATCGACTCATTCAAAACAGTTTTCATACCTGCCGAGGAAGCTGTTTTAATGGCCCACATTTTGGACTTTGTGGTTCGATGCTACGGAATTACCACCCGCGACATCCGGAGCCTTGCCTTCCAGCTGGCCGAACGCAACGGGAAAGCACATGTTTTCAATACGAAGACACAGCTGGCTGGTTGGGATTGGCTTCACGGTTTTCGGAAGCGTCATCCCAAACTCTCGCTCCGTACTCCTGAGGCTACCTCAGCAGCAAGGTTGCAATCATTCAACAAGATAGCGGTCGACAACTTCTTCGATGTGCTGCATCGTGAAATGGACGGAGGCAAATTCAGTGCCAGCAGGATTTTCAACGTTGATGAAACCTCTGTGCTCACCGTAAG
Source organism: Ochlerotatus camptorhynchus (assembly GCF_037179485.1). Lineage (NCBI taxonomy): Eukaryota > Metazoa > Arthropoda > Insecta > Diptera > Culicidae > Ochlerotatus > Ochlerotatus camptorhynchus. The sequence continues at coordinate 2,417,552 of NW_027040553.1, forward strand.
TTGTACACATTTTCAAATAAAATGCATGTTTTGACTCATTTTGTATTCTTAGGTGCATACGAAACGTTCCAAAGTGTTGGACAACGGGACAAATACTGCCACCTATGATGATATTCCCTAGGGCCCGTTTGACTACCAGTCTTATGGAAGGTGCTCCACCAGGCACGGTATTTGTCTGCAACTCTTCCGGTCGGATGACTGTGATAGAATTCAACACCTGGTTCGAGCATTTTCTAAAGTACACGCGTTCAACAGCTGATAACCCGGTTCTTTTGATTTTGGACGGTCATTCTTCGCATACGAAGAACCTTGGCTTTATAGAAAGAGCGCGTGAGTGCCATGTGACAGTCGTGTGCTTGCCCCCCCATTGCAGCCACAAACTACAGCCTCTCGATATAAGCTACATAAGGCCGCTCAAGACGGCTTTCTCGAAGGAAGTGGAGAGTTTCCTCAAATGCAATCCTGGTAGGGTTGTTACCTTGAACGAAATCAGCCGGCTTTTCGGTTCGGTTTTCATGAAGACTTCTAACGCGACTCTTGGTGTCAACGGATTCCGTAAGGCAGGAATTTTTCCGCTGAACCGGTTTATCTTCAACGATAATGATTTTGCGCCGGCTGAGATCAACATTCTCTGCTTGAACGTCAAGCAGTACAGTTCGGTATTTGCTCGCTCTGTCGAGTTGTTCTAAAGTTTCTAGTTTGTTCCAAACATTCGCAGTTTAATCGCGTTGTCAGTAGTGTCGGTCGCTTCGTGTGATGGGAAGACAGCGCTCCCGGAGCAGGCTCCGAGAGAAAACGGAGAAGAAGAACAGCGGTGAGGGTAGCTTGAGTGTACCTATTTCGAATAGGTACGCTACTCTTCCCACCGATGTAGGGAATACCACCTCAGCCACGGTGAAGCGGTCAAAGAAGAGGAAGAAAAATCAAGGCCAGTCCGATGGTGTGAGTGGACGGGACGATGCCACCGCGACGAACGTCAGCGTCATTGGTGATTTCGGCGACGCCGTCGACAACGAAGCTGCTGCCACTGGTGGTGAAGCAAGTCCCACTCAACACGCTGATTGGCGATCTTTCATCGCTGGGCGTTGCAGCTGAGTTTAAGCTCGGCAGGATCGGCACCAAGGTGATGCTCCGAACCAAAGCGGAGTACGAAGTGGCCGTGAAATATCTGAAGGATACCAAGGCGGAATTCTTCACGCACGACATCCCCGGTGAGAAGCCCTTCAAGGTAGTCATCAGGGGTTTACCAAACTTCGACCCCAAGATGGTCGAAGCTGAAATCAACCGGTACAAGCTAGCCCCAATCGCTGTCTTCCGAATGACAAGGAGAGACGAAAACGTGAAGACGTACCCGGATTGTCTTTTTCTGGTGCACTTCCAGAAAGGGACGGTGACTCTCAATGCGCTGCAAGCCATCCGATCGATCTACTCCATCATCGTACGATGGGAGCCATACCGTGGCGGCCATCGTGACGTAACGCAGTGCCAGCGGTGTCTCAATTTTGGACACGGTACCCGCAACTGCAACATCAAGCCACGCTGCAGCAACTGCGCTCAAGAACACGCCACTTCCAACTGCCCTGCGGATGGAACCGTGGCGATAAAATGCGCTAACTGTGGTGGTGCACATCAAGGTTCCGACAGACAGTGCTCCAGACGCGAGGACTTCAAACGCATCCGAAAGCAGGCGTCAAGCAACAATCAACCAGGACGCAAGAAGGACAAAACCCCAGCATTCAGGGCGGAGGATTTTCCGCCTCTTCGAACTCCCCAGCAAAAGCAAGCGAATTCGCGGGTGCAAACCGCCCCCCCCCCCCCCTCAAGAAGCTTCCGGTGATTCTGCTGGCCAAAGATCTCAATCCCCCCCTGGATTTTGGAGACAACCAGCAGCGCAAAACAACAACCCCGATCTGTTCTCAGCGGACGAACTGATGGAAATTTTCGTCAACATGTCCGGTGCTCTTCGTAAGTGCCGCAATAAGCCCGAACAGATCCAAGTGCTCGGTAAGTTCATCATCCAGTATGGCGTCTAAACCGCTAACTATCGTCACCTGGAATGCTTGCTCTGTAAGAGCAAAAGATATTGAGCTTGGCGACTTCCTCCGCAAGCACAGCATCGACGTGGGCCTTCTAACTGAGACCCATCTAAAGTCCGGCGACAACTTCTGGTTGCCTGACCACAACATTATTCGGCTTGATCGCACCATCTCCAGGGGGGGGGGGGGGGGATGGTGTTGCGGTCGTCCTCAAGAAAGGAATAAAATACCACACTATGTCCCATATCCGCACCTCTATCATCGAGGCCCTTGGTGTGGAGGTGAAGTCGTCGACTGGATACGTCCAGTTCATCGCCGTCTACTGCCCTCGACAGTGTGCCGCCAGCAGTGGACTAGCGGCTAAATTCAAGAAGGACCTGTCCACCATCACCCGTAACGGTTCCCGCTTCGTAATAGGAGGAGATATAAACGCTCGCCATGAGGCCTGGCGGAACTACACGCAGAACCAGAACGGTCGTTTGCATGAGCTGTACTCCGTTTGGTTTTCGGATAAACCAACATTTATCTCACCGGCGGGCAACCCATCGACGCTAGACCTGTTCCTGACAAATATCGGCTTGTCCAAGCCGGTAGCCTTGAACGAACTCAGCTCCGACCACCAACCGGTGGTGGCTGAACTGGGCTGCAACGTGGCTCCTGCTTCAAGCCTGCTCAAGGACTATCATCGCGTAAACTGGGCCCAGTTTGGACGCGTGGTAAACAGGCACATCATCGACAACCCGCCGCTTGACAACGTGGAGGACATCGACCGAGCGTTGGAAGGACTCCACCAAGCTATAACCGTGGCTGACGAGGCGTGCGTCCGACGAGTTCCTGTGAGGGATAAGTTTATTGCCATTGATTCCCACACCCAACTTTTGATTCGCCTGAGAAATGTTCGTAGACGCCAGTTTCAGAGGACTGGAGATCTAGCGAGGAAACATGAAATGGCAGATCTGAACAAGGAGATTGCTTCCAGAATGGTCTCACTCCGGAACGAAAGTTTCGGGCGTGTTGTCCAAAATCTGGACGACCGCTCCAGACCATTCTGGAAAGTTGCCAAGGTCTTAAAGACGCACCCTAAACCCATTCCACCACTCAAAGATGAAAATGATGACGATAGGCTCATAATCACCCCTCAGGAGAAAGCAAATGCGATTGGTGAGCATATTGCCAAATCGCACTTGCTTGGCTCCAACATCCAAAGTCCGCTCGAAGTTCAGGTTGAGCAATGCCCCTCATTTTATCTGTCAAACTATCATAGCGAATCAAAACAAACATAGAGTAGTACTAGAATGTCCACTAAAATGGGGCACGTTAATCGATTTGCTTGGGACCAATGGGCTAGTCACGCAGTGAGCCAATTTAAAATCGTTAGTTCCCACCGGTTGGTATTACGCTCGACTTTCCAACAACTTCAACCCTGCAACCTTCTACCAAAACCAACCTCATCAACCGCACTCTCACAGATTCCCAACACTCTCTCGCTCTCTCGCACCTCTTCTCTCATCCAACTCATCCCTCGCGGCAAGCGAAGAGAACAGCCAGAAAACTCATCTCCCGCCCGACTGCCTTTCGCAGGATCGCATCAGGGGTGGTATCTACTCACGGCCAAATTTCATTCAACTTTTCAGCTTCGTGCCTTCGCCGCGCTCGAATCCGGTCCGGTCTGATTATGAAACGGACTCCCACAACAACGACCAATCGACCGACCGACAAATCCTCCGTTCGTTCAGTTCAGTGCGAACGTTTGGACGGAACGAAAGCTTTTTCCCAATCAGTCTCGGAGGAGTCCCTACTAGCAGTACAGAACGCAGCTCAGTGCCCATCCAGATCCTGTGGATTGTCGGTGCGTGTGTATGTGTTTGTACGTTTGAGCCTTTGTGTATAGAAGAGAAACGCTGGACCAGAACTGTGGGCAGCGGGGTGGGCCTACTGGACGCAACAGTGGAAGACCGCGCCGGAGCCGAGTGTAGTTTGGCGCAATAAAAACAACAGTTGGCCGGGAGCGAACCACCTTCTAACCTCGTCCTCCTGCTCCTGCACTGCTCATCGTCGCGCTGGGAATTCGGTTCTCGCAAGTGCTTCGGAAGTCATTCTCAGTAGTAGCAGTGCTGGCAGCCGGTTTGGTTCGGGTTGGTTTTTTACTTCTCCGGAGTCCTCTCGAGAAGCCTTAAGCGGTGTGTGTGGTTTGGAAGTTAAGTGATTCGCAGCAGCGTGGAACCGGATCTGACCATGACGGTCTTCAAAGCCAGTGGCCACGGTCAAAGCTTTTGACCTTTGACACGAAGCAGAACCAAGGAAGCAAGTGCCACACAAACACACACAGAGTGTTGTTTGTTACATGGTGAAAATTGAATTATAATGCCATTCACGGTTCATGGGCCACCATCATAGGCAAGGACGCCCCATTCGCAGCGAATTTCTAGTCTGAACCAAAAGGAAAATAAAAAGAATCCAAAGTGTCGTGAAGAAGCAAATTCCCCCTCCCCCGGAGGAAGCACGTTTCTGTCAAAGTTGTCTCGTACGTTTTTCGATTTTTTCGTTCAGCCGTCGTAAGCTGATGGTTGGTGGGGCTAGGTGGAGACCAAAATCGGTAAATCCGCCGGAGGTGGAGAGAGTGTAGAAAAAAAAACAAAAGATTTTCCAAACGACCACATCGGAAGAGGAGAATGCCCGTTGGGAAAACGCGACCATCGGGCTAAGCGAGTGTCAAGTGAAGTGCTTTGGAAGGCGATAAAGCAACAGAGAAAAAAAAAAAAGAAGAACCCAAGTGGGAAAACAAAAGAAAAAGCTTGGTGCTGGAAATCACAGAAAATCACGCGGTTTGATAGGATAACGTTCGGAAGTGGTCGGTATCCTTGGGTGGTAGGTGCAAATAATACTCGGTGGAATTTGACGCGGAAGTGGTGCAGTTGAATAAGAAGAAAAAATGAAAGCGCTCCGGGCCGGAGGCGGACTTTGCCAGCTGATCTTCCTGGTGAACGTGCTGGTCGTCTGCTGGGCGGAGTTTTCAACCACTGGTAAGTAGAAAGTTGTATATTTTTTGTAGCAGTATTTTATCAACAGTTTTTGGTTGGGTATTTAGGGAAGTTTGTGCGTCTTATCTACGTACAGAGGTCTGCTGGTCAAGCTTTACGTCGACGTGTTAGCCAGCACAGGTAAAATGAGTTGAAACGTTTGATTTTACCTCAATGAAAAGTCATCACAACAAACAAATTTGACTACAAAACAGCTTATACAGTCAAAAATTGGCTTATACAGCTAATTTTTGCCTCTATAAGCTAGTCTGCAGCCATTGGCGTAGCTAGAAAAATTGCGTCAGGGCAACTTGTTTTTGAGTATTTTTGACTTAGGATTATGTCTTTCGGCAACATATTGGGGGTGTAATTAAAAAAAAACAAAATCGACCGCGTTACGAAACGTGGTCAGGTTTTGACAACTTACAACTCTGTTCATAGAGTATGGATTTTAATTCTGAACAAGTCAATCGATTGGAAATTTTTCTACGAAGCTGCTAGAAGGAATACTTTATCAATTTTCAATAGGTCACTTTTGAAAATAACACAAATGTCCAACTGTTGCAATGGTGATAAAAATTATCACTGATTGCCTGTAAAAAATGGTTTCCCTAACACAGTCGCCAAATATTGATACCAAGCACGTAATACTACGTCAAATCTACGGTCGTGTCTTGGATACAAGCTCTTAATTTTTGTCATTGAGGTGTACTATTATTTTAATGGTTAAACAAATTTTATTATATTTATTTCAAAGTAACGATTGGGACCTGGAGTGTGGATGCCCTAAAAGCTTACTGATTTTGAACAAGCAATGATCGTTTCATGCTTTTTGTAATGAAAACACATAGCTTCCAGGTTTCATAAATTCGAGCATATCAAACTTAAGAAAATTCTCAGAATTTAGATTTTGAATATTTAATCATCAGTTAAATCTTAGACATAGGAACCAACCAGTTTGAATTTTATTATTTTCTAAAATGAAGGCTTTGAAACATGATGAAGTGCACACAGAATAAATTTCATACATTTAGGACTGAGGAAAATCTGCAAGATATATGTCCATGCACAATTCTTAACATTCTTAATGTTAAAATAAAAATAGTAATGAGATTCCAAAGCCACACGGGAAGAAATCCAATCTCAGAAATGAGAAAAATGACTCATGATTTCATGAACATAATGTGTTTTCATGTTATGAATATACACCATGAATAATATTCATGATTTCATGAGCTTTTTCTTCGTAACGCAACCTATGCGTTACGACTTTTTTCGGTTGACGAGGGGTCGTAACTAGATTCATGAAATCATGAATCATCCGAATCAAAACCATGAACTATATTCATGGATTTGAAAACAGTTAACGCTCCCTAACTCAATATTGAAGGGACCATCGACTTTGTGAGAATATCGAGTAACGGAGAGATCGTATAAGGAAGAGTTGACTGTACCTTTTTAATCTAGAATTCAATTATAATTCAATCAATAGTTTTCATAAGGGCGTAATTGCTTTTGTAAACAATGGCTTTAGTCGTCGATTTCTCGCGAATAAAAGCTCACTCATGCAAATGAATGACGCTATCAGGTAGATGAATGTTTCCTCTATCTGCTGGCATCGTTCATTTGCATGTATGAGCTTTGATTCGCGAGAAATCAACGACTAAAGCCATTGTTTACAAAAGCAATTACGCCCTTATGAAAACTATTGATTGAATTAATCTTTTATTATAAACTGTAGTCACAAGGAGCAAGAATGCATAATTTTCAAAAACCGTTCGATTTGGGCACGGTGTCAAAATCGATTCCGCACCAAAATCGAACGGTTTTGTGATTTTGCTGCCAAAATCGAACCATGCCAAAAACGAACGGGTACTGTAAATACTACTATGCGGGAAGCTACTAATTTGGAATGATAGATTACATATTTAAAAAAAAAATACAAAAATTTCTTACCAAATTTTTCAGCAGTTTGCGAAACATGACTCTATCCCGTGCTACTTTGCAGAAGAGTTTTATATCTCCTTCCTGAAGCTCGCTGAACTCTCTGCCATTTTGAATGCCATGGTCATTTATCACAATACTGGCGTAATTGTCCAGGCCAGCCCGATACAGAATAGCTTCAAAATCCAGCTCTGGGGCTTCGGGATCTAAGTCTACTCTGTATGTCCTCTGTTCCTCCGTAATTAGGGCTGCCGCTGTTGGCAGTATTGGCCCATCGAGGGCAAGATATTGTACTTGATCCAGTTCCAGTATTGTAATAAAATGATTAAACCAGCACCGGACACTGAAACGGATCACACGTTGCTTCTATTCGCTTCCTTTTCCAAATTCACACCCGACCGCAATGGACGCTGAAATTTTATAAGCACGGTTTGACAGGCAAACGCGTACGCGTAACGCTAGCTAACGGCCATGATAGCGATTATTTTTGTTCATGATATTCGTCGCTTGTTTCATGAAAGCATGAATTGTTTTCATGATTTCATGGGATGAATTTTTTTATGGTTTCATGATTTTTTATTCATGAAAATGACAACGGATTTTTTCCCGTGCATATGTTCTCATGATTGTGTATCTAAAAAAATAGATATCTCTGATACAGTTTGTGAACATGAGCATGAGCATTGACGACCATACATTTCAGTAGTTGCTACTCCGTGATTGACCAGATTTAGTGAAATTTGCACAAAGAATCATATGAATGGGGCTTGGGACTAGCAATCCATTATCAGTGTGCAAAATCCGGTGAATTCTTATTTTTGAGATCAATAACGGCGCCGGCCACGTCCTTACGGTCATTGGGGAGGGAAAGGATTGTTATTTCGAGACCTGTTGTTAATGAGACCGAGTATACCTCTACATCTCCACGGTTGTCACGGGAAGGACGTTTTTGTTAGTGGGAAGGGTAAGTTAGATCTGGATTCACATTGGGAAGTGATGCGAGTTTTTAAAGGCTGCTAAGCAAATGACGCGACCCTATCAACTCAGTAACGTAAAGGAGATTGGGTTCCAATCCACGATCTTCGGCTCAGTAAGCTGGAACCGTTCTGTTACAAAGGTTCAATACAATATTTTAAATATGCACCATGTGATCGAGCATTCAAATAAATTTGTGTAACACTTGCGGTGAAACCCACTGGGCAGACGATACGGCCATGCTTAACGGCCGACTGCTGAATAAGGCGCGCATTGCCGCGGAAAAAAGGTGACACGGAGTCACGGGTGATGAGCTGAAGGGTTCTGCGATGCTTAGAGAACGGCCATCGTTCACTTTATCTCAGGCGAGCGTGTAGACCAGAAGTGTCTATGGAATTCATTTTAACAGAATACAGTGCGAGTAGTGAATCAAGGTGAAGTGGAAATCACCAATTCAGCTGATTCAGGTAAAGTCGAAGTCATCCTCTAAATTGGTCCAAGGCACTAATGGATGTTACCTCCTCGCTAGGAGCTTTCTTTTCAACCAATCAAATGGTTTTCTGGTTGGTGAGTCAAAGACCGCCATTGCACGCTACGGTCTAGGTGACATTTAGTTACCTTGACCTTACCGTAAAGGACATCGTCCTCTGGCTGAAGGCCCTAAACACCAAGGAGAATTTCCCTTCCCGGTTCGACAGAGGGCGGCCTTGCCGTCGTCGACCGGCTTCATCAGAAGGAAGCGCCTGTGCATCGGAGCCATCTCCACAAACCGCTATACCAGCCCCGGTAAAACCAACCCGCCATCGCACTACAACCGACGTTCGGTCAGCCTCGCTTCGTCCGCCATTGTCGGAATTGTACCGGAATTTCACCGAGCGGTGGTACCGCCATCTTGCCGACAAGATCGGCCTTTAAGGATCATTCCGGAACCACAGCGAGCGCTCGCTGGTCTGCAGTCGTCGTAGTCGCCATCGTCATCAAGGGTATGTGCCAAGAAAATCGAACACAACACCACACAATCCACACTATCGGTAATTGGAGAAATCCAGTGCTAAAATTGATCCGCGTTGTGTTTCAGTTTAATTGAAAGCTTGAGTGCCTTTTCATCCGCGTAGCCCCTCCAGTTTGCCCAGTAGTGCGCCGACTCTGAGACACAGTTCAAGGAGTCTCGTGCTGCTGAGTTGTTGTCGGGCAGAAAATTAGTTTCAAAGCAAAAACGGTCGCTCTAAGGCCACCGTGCCCCTTACATCAAAACAAGCTACGACTGACGATCGTTCATTATCGGTTACAAGAAGCTAATACATTATGTTTTTGTAAAAAAATCTGCGGAGCTATAGAATCAGTTTCATTGATTGACCTCTTTTACGGATGTTCTGGACTTACCAGAGGATGGCCCCATGGCCATTTGGGTCCATGTTTATTTCATGACTCCAAATTCTTTCTTATATCGCTGTTCCACATGCTTTCGAAAAAAACGTAGAGCTCTAGGATATCAGTTTCAAGGATTGACCATTTTAAAAGATGTTCTAGACCTTGCGGAGGACAGCCCCATAGCCTTCTAGGTACATGTTTATGTCACGACCGCAAATAATTCAGTGCCAACATTTCAAAGGGGCGTAATTGCTTTTATAAACAATGGCTTTTGCCGTCGATTTCTCGCAAATAAAAGCACACCCCTCCAAATTACCAATGCTAGCTGGGACAGGAAACATTCTTCTACCTGCTGATGTCATTCATTTTCATGAGTGAGCTTTCATTCGCAAGAAATCGAAGACGAAAGTCATTGTTTACAAATGCAATTACGCCCCTTTGAAATGTTGGCACTGAATTTTACATATGACAGTTCCACACATTGACCACTTTTCCGGTTTTTTAGGATCTTCCGGAGGACGGTCCGATGGCCATCTGAGTCCTTGATTATGTCACGATCCCAAAATCATTCTAATATCACAGTTCCTAACGTTTTCAAGAAAACCACGGAGCTCTAGGATCAGTTTCGTAAATTTTCCACTTTCACGGATGTTTCGGATCTTCCGGAGGACGGTCTCATGGCCATCAAGGTCCATGTTTATGTCACGATACCAAATTGATTATATCATCTCAGTTCTTAATGTTTTTCAAAAACTGCGGAGCTCTAGGATCGGTTTCATGGATTGACCACTTTTACGGATGTTCCGGATCTTCCGGAGGACGATCCCATGGACATCCAGGATCATGTTTATGTCACAACCCCAAATAGCTTCTATCATCACAGTTCCTAATGTTAAAAAAAAAAATGCGGAGCTCTAGGATCAGGATCGTGGATTTACCAGTTTTACGGATGTTCCGGATCTTCCGCTGGACGGTCTGATGGTCATCTGGGTCCATGTCCCAAATTCATTCTCATATCGCAGATCCTAATGTTAAAAAAACGCGGAGCTCTAGGATCAGTTTCATTGGTTGTCCACTTTTACGGATGTTCCGGATCTTTCGAAGGACGGTCTCATGGCCATCCAGGTACATGTTTATGTCACGACCCCAAACATTTTTTTATATCACAGTTCCTAATGTTTAAAAAAAAACCGCAGAGCTCTATGATCAGGTTCATGGATTGACCACTTTTACGGATGTTCCGGATTTTTTGAGGACCGTTCCGTTGTCTCTAGGATCCATATATAGGAACCATGGCTGTATTCTGGCTAATTGTGAACATTTGTGCCCATTTATATAAATTACAGATCTTGCGCCACTTGCAAAACTCTTCAAACACACCTTTAAAAAAAAACGTGTAACAACTCTTTTCGCTTTTCAAAAAAGTAGACGACTCTATTTTCAATCTTTTTGCAAACAAAATCATCTACAAACCCTAAAAATTCTAAAGATACCACAATTTTTGAAATTCATTAAGAAATGGCTAAGTTATGACATTGCAAACTTGCCGTTACACGTTTTTCGGAGGCATCGTATTCGGAGTGTTAAAGGGGTTCAAATTAAAAAGTATTCAGATTAAAAACGGCCAAATTACCGGGGGTCCACGGTATACGTTTCAATATGAACCAACAGTCTGAATACACCATCATTGCATTCCGGATAAAATAAAAGTGTCAATGATGATTCCTCTCTTCTCCACAATGTGACGCGCCATTGCACAGTGGTCCAGAATGCAGATTTAGGTGGAATGATATGTTCTGAGCCTGAAATTGAAACTTTAGACTAAAAGTCTCTTGTACAAAGTTGTTCCTTATAGTTAGGCCCTCATTTTTATGACAATGAATTCTAGGGTGGTTCCTAATATCATTAAAATAAAAAATTTAACTTTTTTGTTTGAATAAATTAAGGTATACATTCTTCGGCAAAATTATAGCTGAGCTAATTTCAAGCAACTTTGTTCAACATAACTTTTTTGTATCTCTTAAACTGGCCGATTTAGAGCTATTTTCTTGAATTGAGTTAGGGTGGCTCTTAAAAAACAGTTGTTTTGCTCTAGTTTTCTTATTTAGAATTTCTCAGCAAAGGTGTCTTCAAACAACTTTTAGATTTTAAGAAGGCGCAATTTTTTGTTGCACGTAGCTTGTCAATATCTTTCGCCGATCAAGAGTTATAGACGTTTTTATACTAAAAATATGCACTTTTCAAATGATAATATCTCTGGTTGGGGCAAACAAAGAAAAAAAAATTTTTTTTACGGCATTTGAAAGGGCGTATGTTATTCTCAATAATATGAAAAAAATGGATAGTGGCGGTTGTACAAGAGACGAAAGACGAGAAAAGAGTTCGGGAGATTTTGGAGCGCACAACCATGCGTGTCGGTAATCGCTTTGAGACAGGACTGTTCTGGAGAACCGACGATCCAACATTTCCGGACAGTTTTCCGATGGCCCGTAGGAGGTTGAAGCAGTTGGAGCAGCGTTTGGGAAAGACTCCCGAGTTGTACGAGAAGATTCGTCTTTTCATTCGCCACCGATCATCGACCAAAGCTGAAACCGTTTTTCGAAGGTGCTCAACGACCAACAAATCGGTTGGTCCTAAGCTACGTAATGGGGTTCTTTGACCCACTCGGACTTCTGGCTCCGTTTACGATGCACGGCAAAATGCTCATCCAAGATTTGTGGCGGACGGGCTGCAGTTGGGATGACGAAATAGACGATGAGTCGTTAAAGAAGTGGAAGCGTTGGACGGGTCTGTTGACGCAGGTAGAAGGTATTCGTGTTCCTCGTTGTTATCTCGGGGACTCGTATTCACCCGCCTTCGAATTACTCCAGCTTCACAGTTTCATCAGTCGTTAAAACGACAGTGGACAGTCGCCTTGAATTTATGGCAGCGGTTCTGGGTTCACGGCTGTTGTTGGATTCGCTCCGGCCAGCTCAAATATAAGCACTTTGTGGCTTTTCGCATTGGCGAGATTCGGGAAAACACAAACATATCCGACTGGCGTTGGGTGCCAACAACAATAAATATCGCCGACGTTCTGACAAAATGGGGACAGGGTCCTCCATTGGCGCCGAACAGTTCGTGGTTCAACGGTCCACAATTTCTTTTGGAGACTGATAAACGGTGGCCAGTAAGCGTATTGCCTGCCGTTGATACCAGTGAAGAGATGCGTACGTGTTTACTACATCATGAAGTGGCGTTTGGTGCTCCTTTGATCAACGTTGAGTCAACGTTGAGTCAACGTATTCTTGGATTCGTCTGCTTCGAAGTACAGCCAGGGTGATTCGGTTCGTCGCGAACTGTTGCAGAAAAATAGCTGGTCAACCCATCTTGGTGTCCAAGGCAACCCCGGGTCAGGAACGTCTGCTAAAAGCAAAACCAACATCTATCCTGCAACCTCTTCGACAGGACGAGTTGCAAGCAGCCTAAACGATCAAGTGGAGGCAGGCTCAACGTGACGGGCTAATCTACGGGACGATTAGAAAAATCAAGCTCCATCTGCAAGATAAGCCCCGTACTCGACACCGAAGGAGTTATGCGTGTCGGGGGCAGAATAGAGCAAGCGGAATTTGCCACATTCGACATGAAACATCCGGTCATACTCCCTAAAGGACATGCGGTAGCCAACAGGCTGATAATGTACTACCATAAGAAGTTCGGCCATGGAAACCGTGAGACCGTGTGTAATGAATTGCGGCAACGGTTACACATTCCCAAATTGCGATGGGCTTTTCAACAATTTCAGTATAAAAGTGTTACTTATTCTAAGGAATGCAGTATTTGAAATTCATAAAAATGGAAATATTTTACTACCATTGTATTTAAGAGTTAAGAAATTGATCTATGTTGAAACACTATTATTTCACTGTAGTTTTCAACTATTTAATCGCTATTTGTATAGCTAAGGAAATTTTCACTCCACTTATATCCACCGAGGTTTGTTTTTGTTTCCTGCTTTTTCTTCCGTCCGATCGCTGTCAACTCGATCGATCAACGGCCTACGCTATGAGTTAGACCGTCATTCTCCATGAACTGTGTGCCTACTGGTTTTCGCCACAAATAAAGAGAGACAAAAGACAAAGTAACTAAATTCTTATACTAGACATTTGAAGAAACACATAAACCGACTGCAATACTGAAAACGGTTTGAGCAATCTTCTATCAGACCAGGTTCAAGAAAGTGATGTGAAGCCTACACACTACGAAAAAGACATGTAAATTTCAGTGCCCTGAGACCGACACATGCTAGAATTAGTTGAAAAGGATGAGAAAATAAATTCAATCAAACGCACTTTTCGTCGAGTTGCATATGTTTCAGTTTCAGGATACTTAATTTTACATGCCATGTTTGTTTACGGTCCATGATTTACGTCAAAGCTGAATTACGTCTCGTGTAAAAATAATAATTTCTAAGTGTGTACAGATAGACAGAAGAGAGCAATTCGAAAATCATCTAAGTTTAATGACTTGTTCTAGTATTGTGTATATAAATAGAGAGTAGATAAGTAAAGGGATGTAGAGAATAGGACAAAAGGGGGAAATGTCGGCTTCGGCAATATTTTAACCTATTATCGTCAGGGGGTAAACAAAGTCCTAGAGCACTCGAATTAGGCCAATAGATGCTCTGAAACACAATGTATCCACATGCCAAAATTGAGTCCTCAAAGATTCTGTTTACCCCCTGACGATAATAGAATAAGGTATTGCCGAAGCCGTCATTCACCCTATATAGGTTGTGATAATGAAAATCATCGGTGAGATCAAAAGTAGGCGAGTTGATAAAATGCATTAAATAAAGCAGTCTTAAGAGTGAGTTCGTAACGAATGAAAGTTAAAAAAAATGTCTCTCGCTTGGAATGGATGGTCTAGAATACGAGTCCGGACACGACTCCGTGGACCCCCATTTATTTGAACGACACATCATGTATACTAACGGGGTTCATTTTTAATTTGAACAGCTAGTAACCCTATTGACCAATGCACGGAATGAACTCAAGAAAAAAATTGACTTTTGAGCGGTGCCGTGTTTACTAAAAATGAACACATGATGTAATGCTCGTGAAACTTTAGAAAAGGTCCTTTCAACTTTTATAAACAACTTGTAAGGCCCTTTTCTCACGAGCCGAAGAACACCCACGCAAACCAAACCACTATCGGAAAGGTGAGAATTCACCCTACCCGATGGTGTTGTTGGTTTGCATGGGCGTACATCGGTTCGCGCGAAAAATGTCTAACAAGTTTTGTGTACATAAGTTGATAGGCCATTTTTAAGTGATGCGCGAGTATTATTCATGTGTTCATTTTTAGTAAACACGGCACCGCTCAAACGTCAAATTTGTTCATGCAGTTCATTCCGTGCATTAGGTTCTGCAGCGTGACGTCACGAATGAACTCAGTGTTAATCGGCTGAACCTTTTTGACAGTTCAGTGGTACTGTTTACAAGCACTTAGTCGTTTTTTCGAAAAAAAAAAATTCTAAAATTTCCGAATTTTAACTTGAAAATTGTCGAGGAACATCGCATTGCAAGGATGTTGCTCGTGAACATTGCAGAAATGTGGTTTACATCTCACTGCAGTCTGAAAAATTATCGAGAAAATCCACCCAAGAAAAAATCGGCTAAGTCCACGTAAACAGTACCACTAAACTGTCATCAGATTGAGGTTAACCCCGACGGTGCAAAACCTAATTGGTCAATGAGCATCAGAAAACCGTGTTTCTGGTAACATTATTTGCTGTTTTGTTTTGATTATGCGTTCCGTTTCGCATTTTTTCCATTTCACTTAGCTCCATTGACGAATCCAACTTAAAATAATGCGCGCCTGGTGACAGGAATAAGCACTATCGGACGGTGATCAGCTAGTGACAGCCCTTGGAAATTTCATTATTTTTATGGAAATTTGTTAAATTACAGTGCTAGTTCGTGTAAATATGCTATTAATATTAATGAATCTTGTACAAAAACTAAAAAAGTATTGTGATATGTGTCTATCCTAAAATAAAAATTACTAGTTTTCAAATAAAATTGGAAAAACATGCTAGATTATGGACATGGTTATGTTAACAGCCATACCACATCGATTAAAGTTGATATGGACACGCCCTAATAAAAAATTTATGGTTAATTTGCTTAACAACGTGTTCAAGGTATCATCCAAACCATTTGTGGAATAGTTCAATGATTTGGGTTATCGTTCGTTCCTGGAATTTTTTTATTAGGGCGTGACCAACCAAATTAAATAAAAATAGTAAAATGTGTTCCAATGCAGGCACCCGATGCTGGTTATTGGTTTAATACGGTAGGATTGTATTCGGATACGATTTGCAACCATCGATCGAAGCATGCAGGGATTTAGTTGGTTTTATCATGTTTGTACAACGATTTTTTATTTTTATTTCAATGCTATTTTAATAATTTAGCACTTAAATATCTAATTCTACTTACCAGAGAGATTCTATTTATGCCAAAGAAGAAAGGGCTTCCGTTCGGCTATATTCCTTCAGCTATAGGAAAGATGATGTTCCTGCGGATGGAACAATATACTGTTTGATTGCTTCAATATGTAAAATTGTTCTAACAACTCACCTCAAACAGCAAAACTAATTGATTTAATTCAGTCTCCGATGGGATGATCCTGCAGGATTGCATTCTCAGTTTGAATCCTGAAAAAATATTGTTAACATTATTTGTTGATGTTTTACTGGGAGCAACATATTTTTCATTTTGAAGAAATCTCAATAATTTTGCATTTAAAAATTAGGATTTACTTACCATTCTTACCGGTGCTACTTTTCTGTTCATATTTGCTTTCTGTTATTGAATAAAGCAATTACAATAGCACGTAAAACATAGTTTTCTTATCACAAACTTGAAAATATATGCAATTTGACAGATGATCTCAAGTTCATCACCGCTACGATTACAGCGCCGCCGTGGCCGGCCTAATCTTCAATTTGTCAACTCTATGAGCTAAATGACATTTCTCGCGTCACTTTTCAAATTAACCAATGTAACAAATGTAAACAAATCGAGTTAAGCGATACAAACTATAGCTCTTCTATCATTGTATGTGATACAAAAACATCCATCCAAATTAACTTTCATTTATTCAAGATGATCATGGGTTAAAAATTGTCCAATATACTGATTAAAATGATGGGTGCATGTTTGTTACTTCGGTCATTCAGACAGCCTAACATGATTGGTGCTTATTTCTAAAGGTGGGGCCAACCTAAAGTTAGGTACTCTACTCTGAAATCTGTGAAAGGGAATCTAGTATCATGTAGACAAAACGTCCAATGTAACACTCATTGAATATGTCATTGAGAAAAATCGTCCAATGTAACATGTCCGATGTACAACTTGACTAGTCAAAACGTCCTATGTGGTTTTTTTTTCTATATTTTAGCATGAAATTCAAAGCAAAATTGTGATTTTACCGTTTCTACTGACTACGTTAAAAATAGTTTTGCAGAATGTATTATTTCTAAAAAGTTAAAATAATAATCTGTCGAACTTAAACTTCGATTTTCTCAAAATGGTGGATATGTTACATTAGTCTATTTGAAAAGTGACGCGAGATTTAAACAATTTTTAGATTGCCCATCGTACAGTTTGAAGGGGTTCAAATAAAAAACGGTCAGATTGCATTCATTGCATTCCGGATAAAATAAAAGTGTCATTGATGATTCCTCTCTTCTCCACAATGTGACGCGCCATTGTGATCACCGATAATAGAGCCAACCGGATCAATCTGTTAGATGGAAGCGAGAATTGATATTTTTATAAAAACCGGTGCTCAGGTACCATTTAGGAACGGGCACCTTTTCGTCGCTTTAGTCCCCGGACGGACGGACGGACAGACGACGAGACACTAATGGCTTCGCAGAAGGTGCCAGCTCTAAATTTCAACGACGTCGTTTTAGTTTTCCGATGCTCGAAAAAAAAAAAAAATTCCTTCCATAGAATGGATATCAGCCAAATAACAGTCCAATGAGCAGTTTGAAGTAATGTTGTCATTCACGTCAATCACATGAGGAATGGAACAATGGAATGAAATGAACAATTCTTGCTGTTTATACAACCTAAGTAATATTGTTCGATTCTCTTCAACTACTTGCTCTTTCGTTTATAATTTGGATACAGCACCGTTTCTTGTCGTGTTTGGCTTATTAGAAGCTCGATAATAGCTTCTTTTGCCGATCTGTGGGAATGTCTTAACATGGCCATGAGGATGCAAAGAGAAAGTCAACGAAGATAATCTGTCAATGTTATTTAGGACCTAATGCAATGCTCAGCTTGAAATATCGATGAACATTTCAAATGGTTCTATTTATCTGCTTTAATAGATTCTCTTAATCGACTTTCTCTTTTGATTATCACTGCTATGCAAACAAATTTCGCGCTAAATTTAAGCATACGGTGGAGCCCCAGTAATCTGACCGTTTTTAATCTGAAAACTTTTCAGTTTGAACCCCGTTAATCGCCGTGCAAACTAAAAATTGCTCAAACGTCATCTAGCACATGGAATGGGCGAGTGCACCGATGAATTTGAGTTCATTCACTGGAGAAAAAGTGACACGAGCTGCGGGCAATGTTTAGTAATCATGAACACTAAATGTTCATGAATAATGAATAATGCACATTTAGTGTTCATGATTAGTAAACATTGCCCGCAGCTTGTGTCACTTTTCCTCGAGTGAGTGAACTTAAATCCATCAGTGCACTCGTCCATAGAGTAATACCCCGTTCACATTACAACCTATATCACGTAATATAGGCTGTCTTGCAATGAGCACTCATACATAGGATTTCCAGTGAAAACTAGATGTATGAGTGTTCATTGCAAGACAGCGTATATCACGTGATATACGCTGTAATGTGGACGGGGTATAAAGTGAAATGAAACGATGCGAAAAGGAACGCAGAATCAAAACAAAACAGCAAATAAGGTTACCAGAAACTCGCTTTTCTGATGGTCATAGGGTTACTAGAAGTTTAAATTAAAATTGAACCCTGTTAATATGCACGAAGTGTCGTTCAGATTAGTTTGATAAAAGAGGTTCTTATCTAGGATAGGACCATTCGAAATGTTTATCTAGAATTGGAAAGTCTCCTACACACTTAGATTTTTTCGCCGAGATGGGCACCACCTAACAAACGGGAATTTCGCCGAGATCTCAGCTAACAAACATATTTTTTGCTGAATTTCCAGCAAAATAAAATGCCGAGCTGCTCGGTGGTGCCCATCTCGGCAAAAAAATCTAAGTGTGTAAGGCTCTAAACCATTTGGTGAATTATTTGACCTTTGGTTAAAATTTGATGATGGAAAGTTATCGATTAACCCTGCTATCCGAGCGTGGTTACTTCTGACAGACAATAAGTTAAATTTTGACAACCGTGGTGGAGTTCTTCTCGAAAACCGGTCGATCGACAGCATAGGCATTTTCGAACATAGAAAATAACTTTCGAAATGTCACTTTTAACCACGAGTTAAATTTTACTCGGCAAATGGCTCACAGCCTAAGGCTTTGTTCCATTTGGTGAACTTTTACTTAAATTTGACAGATGGAAATTTTCAAATAAACCTGCCATTCCAGCAAACTTATTTCTGACAGACTGTGAACCATTTGCCGAGTTAAATTTAACTCGTGTTTAAAAGTGACATTTCGAAAGTTATTTTCCTTATTCTAAAATCCCTGTGTTATCGATCGACTAATTTTAGTGTAAAACTCTGCCATGGTTGTTAAAATCAAAGTTTTTGTCTGTCAGATATAATCATGTTTCAGAGCCTAAGGCTGTATCCTCGGTTGTGTCCCAATTGGCGAGTTAAATTTAAAACATATTGCGGCCTCTATCTTACTTACCTTACCAATCAGGCTAAGGCCTTGTTGTCCTCTGCTGTCCGAAGAAGTCGTCTCCACTCTACTCGATCCATGGCCACAGTTCGCCAGCCTCGTAGTCTGCGAAGGGTCCGCAGGTCACCTTCTACTTGGTCGATCCACCTTGCCCGCTGCGCGCCTCTTCTTCTTGTTCCTGTTGGGTCGCTTTCTAGAACCATTTTCACTGGGTCGTCGTGCGGCATTCTTACGACGTGCCCAGCCCACCGTAGTCGCCCTATTTTTGCAATGTGGACGATGGATGGTTCTCCCAGCAGCTGGTGCAATTCGTGGTTCATTCGCCTCCTCCACGTTCCGTCATCCATCTGCACTCCACCGTAGATGGTACGCAACACCTTCCGTTCGAAAACACCAAGGGCGCGTTGGTCCTCCACGAGCATAGTCCAGGTCTCGTGGCCGTAAAGGACCACCGGTCTAATCAGCGTCTTGTAGACAGTCAACTTCGTGCGGCGGCGAATTTTATTCGACCGGAGCGTCCTCCGGAGTCCAAAGTAGGCACGATTCCCTGCCATAATGCGTCTTTGAATTTCTCTGCTGGTATAATTTTCGGCGGTCACCAGTGAGCCCAAATACACGAACTCATCGACCACCTCGATTTCGTCACCGTCAATCTGAACTCGGGGTGGGAGGCTAACATTGTCTTCCCTAGAACCTCTTGCTTTCATATATTTTGTCTTTGATGCGTTGATGGCAAGTCCAATCCGTCTAGCTTCAGCCTTCAGTCTGATGTACGTTTCCGCCATCATCTCAAAGTTCCGTGCCATAATGTCAATGTCATCGGCGAAACCAAGGAGCTGGATGGACTTCCTGAATATCGTGCCACTCGTGTCTATCCCAGCTCTTCTGATCACACCTTCTAACGCGATGTTGAACAGCAGACACGAAAGTCCATCACCCTGCCGTAACCCCCTTCGAGATTCAAAGGGACTCGAGAGTGTCCCCGATACTCGAACAACGCACGTCACTCGATCCATCGTCGCCTTGACCAATCGCGTCAGTTTATCCGGAAATCCGTACTAATTGCGGCCTCTATCTACAAACAATATAAACCTAAGGGGTTGTTCACTCCACACAGCGTGCCAAAAATAAGTTTGGGCACACCTGGGCACAGTCATTGGCACAGTTTGGCACCCATGGTTACAAATTTTCTTCTTAACTTTTTCTGCGCCTGCGCAGTGTGCATGTGTCAAAATTTGTTATTGGTGTTGCCACAATACAATCAATTTTTTTTTCAAAACACAACCGTGAATCTCCACCAAGTCTCGTCGTTGCTTTTGATTTCCTTCTAAGGAACTGGACTCCATCCGACCTAAATGGGCGTCACACCACCGGAGGCTGTCACGACCGCTGCCGACATTGGGTTGCCAGGTGCCGGTACTCAGCCTATGCCCATATTTTCGATGTTCTCGATGCTCCACGCACCGTTCATCGTCTTGGACGAGGAGAAGCACTGCTTCATAATGAACGGGAATTTTGTGCCTTTGTGATCGCACTTCATGATGGCGTTCACCGCCAGGGCTACGCTCGGGAACTCAACCAATCCGAAGGAGGAACGTTTCTATTCCAGCGGGAACATTCGCACTTGTGATGGGTGGCAGTCCTTGGTGGTGAATGTAGTTAGCAGCAGATCCTCGGACATACTGGGTGGGGTATTGAAGAAGTGGAAAATCATACTCGGGAAAGGAAGCGATTGGTTTTGGAGGCGCTGTTGTCCTTGAAAATGCAATCAGAATTTTTCTAAAGGGCGTCCACGATGAAATTGCCACACTATGAAATTGCTCTAACTTTTTAACCGTTGAGTAGACTTTAATGAAAATTTGGGTGGATTTAGTTCATAGTGCATTATTTACATCCTGCAAGTTTTAAAGTCCTGTGATCAAAACTCGCGGAAATGGAGTCGAAAGAACAGCTCGTGCGTGATAAAATCTTGCGCATTCATCACGAGAACAAGGATCTCTCGCATCGTTCCATCGCTAAAACGTTGGGAATCGCGAATTCCACGGTGTCGCGAGTGATTAAGCGGTTCGAGGAACGGTTGACCACCGATCGGAAGCCCAGAAGTGAAGGAAAAAGTATTCCGTACAACACCAAAAATCACAACCGCGTAGTTGGGGCCTTCAACCGAAATCCGAACGCCTCCGTTAGGGATGTGGCTAAGAAGCTGCACCTAAGCCGAAGTTTTGTCCAGAAGGCCAAAACTAAGGCTGGGCTTTGAACGTTCAAGGTACAAAAGGCCCCTAATCGCGACGAGAAGCAGAACAAGTCCGCCAAAACCCGTGCCAGGAAGTTGTACCTCAACATGCTGACGAAAGTTGAATGCTGCATCATGGACGACGAAACATATGTGAAGGCCGACTTCAAACAGATCTCCGGCAACCTGTTTTTCACGGCCAAGGATAAGTTCAGCGTTCCGGAGCATGTCCGCACTCAGAAGATGTCCAAATTTGCGAAGAAATTCCTGGTTTGGCAAGCCATCTGCACGTGCGGGAAGCGGAGTGCACCTTTCGTGACCCAGGACACGATGAACGGACAGGTGTACATAAAAGAGTGCCTCCAGAAGCAGCTGCTTCCTCTCCTGAAGGCCCACAACGTTCCAGCAATCTTCTGGCCGGATTTAGCCTCATGCCACTACTCCAAGGACGTGCTGAAGTGGTATGCGGACAATAAGGTCAATTTCGTGCCGAAAATGTTCAACCCTCCCAACACTCCGGAGCTCCGCCCCATCGAGAAGTACTGGGCGATTATGAAGCAACACCTTCTTAAACGACCTAAGGTAGTGAAGACAGTCGAGGAACTGAAGAAAGTATGGGTTTACATGCAAAAAACGGTTGATTCACAGGTTGTGCAGAATCTTATGGCCGGGGTTAAGGCCAAGGTGTGGGCATTTGCGTATGGACTGTAAATAAAATACGAGTAAAATGGTAAAATGAAGTTTAATAGTTATTTCTCAATCCCTAAAAATTTGATGGCAATCGGATGAAAACTCGAATTTTGCGAATCAATTTTGTGTGTGGCAATTTCATCGTGGACACCCTTTACCATCATTTCCGATTGGAATGTTGTTCAAGTGCTGGGTGCTGCGTTCTGGACCATAGCGGTACCCTTTTTGGTGTTTAGGAACTTTATCCTGACAGCCTTTCCGAACAGGTAGAATATGTTGAACAGCTTATCGGTGATGGTTGTGTTGCTATCCGTAGTCCGTAGACCATCATCACTGAAGTTGGCTGGTCTGTTTCGGGTCAGCGGTGCGTCTTTCATCAGTAAGACGTGTGTTCCGGCCGGTGTTGGTTTCCAATTTTCCGACAGATGAAACTCGGGCGGTGAAAAATTCGGTGCAAATCCGTTTCTTCCGCCGGCTCCCAGAAGGGCTGGTACAGGACCATGGTTGACCAATGATTGATGGTCGTTGTACGGGGTGGTACTTCTGCCGAAGATGGTAGGATCGTTAGCTTGTCCGTTGCAGGCATCGTTGGCCGGGTTGCTACCTTGCTCTTTCGCCGATGCTCATATGTTTCGTTGATGTTGTTGTTGTTCCGGCTATTGAGCAGAACCGTCTCGATCATCTCCGTTTCCGTTGAACGCCATGTTCATTGAAATTGAGCTTTGTTTACTAGCTCACACACTTGCAAGCAGAGAGGGAAGTAAAGCCGTTGGTCTCCGGTTCATGAGTTGATGGGTCGATAGGTAGGGTCCAGGTGTGGGAGCTACTTCCCTGGCGTCTGTAGTATTGGTGCTCAGCTCGGAAAACAAGATCGACGGAAAACAAATCAAAGGAAAAAAAACCCTCACTATGCTTTACTTATGACTCGAGACAGCCTAATAACCGCTGTTGAAAAACCTGGAACTTTTCGTCACTACACTTAGACTCGTACTAGGTGAAACTCCACCCACAAGGTCCGTATCTCGGAACGGATATGTTCTTTGTACTCTCGAATCATCTCAGGTCTCGAAAAACAAAACAAAAACAAGCGCTGTTAAATAACCGGGTTACCAAACAAACAAAAGTCAGTTCAATGACTTCTCGGCACTGCCGGCACAGCTGCGACACACTGAGGCACGCTGAGAAAAATGTTGGCGCAAAATAAGTGTGTAGAGTGACCACCCCTTGTAAAAACCTTAAAGATCAAATACAATCAATGTTTTTCAATAAAAAATCTAATTTTTTGTGTTCAAAACTTATGAATTTAAAAAAAAAACCCCAATGACAAAATAAAAATACGGGTCTAATATTTTGCAATTAAGAGTAACACTGCCAATTTTTACAAAAAATCTGCGATCCACTATATCGTTTGGCTTTGGAATGGCTGTATAAGCATGCGAAATGTAAATATATATGAAATCCCACTCCAGATTTCCTGCTCAGTAAACTCAGCATCAGTTTCTCCATCATCGCCGTCCACCAAATGAAACCAAATTCCACCTGTCGTCACGAACTTCCGAGAATGAAAATAAACGAGCTCTCATCCGGGGAATCCTTCAATTATTTCACATGATTATAGCCCATTTCATGAAGGCCATAAAACCCATCACCACAGAATCCCGTCCTTACCCTCGACTGGCAGTAGATTGATAAAAACGTGCCTTTTCATATCCAAATCCACCCCCCTCCAGCTCCAGCTCCAACACACAGTAGCAGAGCAGCCTTGGCATTATCCCTGGCCTTTCGGCGCATTTTCACACTCCCACACTCACACTCCGAGAGACACAGACAGCCCCCGGCCCGGGGAGAGGCAGGACATACGTAATGGAAGCGAACAAGTCACCGAGCAAATCTCTCGTCTCTGCTACTTGATAAATAAGCCCATCACTGGCAGCTGCCGCCCCGGTAAAGGACCGGAGGTAGTTTATTTTCATTCTGTGAGGCCAACAACGCAACGGTAGGGTAAAAGGTTAACTCGGAGGATTGTGGGAGTGTGGCAAATGACTTTTTTCCTTCAACTTTTCCTTTTGGATTACTCGTTTTTTTTTTTTGCGCTTGTGCACAAGACAGACAGTGATGAATACACTGACCAACAGGCACCGTCCGGCACCGGCACCGGCGACGACGAATGGACGGACAAATCCAGTAATTATCTCGCCACCGGGAGTGTGAGTGACTCGGAAATAAGAGTAACTCGCTGAGATTAATTACTTATTTATGGCCTTCCGGGCGCTTGGAATGGCGATAACTTTACTGCATATTCCGGAACGGTAATAGAAGAAGTAAATTGAGAAATTGAGGCTCTCCAAGGAAACGGATGACATTGTGTACCAAGGGGAGTAGCATTCTGGAAAGTTGACGACTCGCAATATGTGTGTGCTCCGGTATGACTTTTCATACCTTCGGCAGAGTGAACGCAATATATCCGGTTCGAGTGTAAATCTTATGCTATGAACCATTTCTGAACACGAATTGTTACACACTTTGATTTCATAGGGGATTCCACGTATTCTGGCCAATATAAGCAGAGTTCGCGCTTCTATAGAATTACATCTATGGTGTGAAGCTTAAATAATACTCGGTGAGAATCTCCCCTACTCGATGGACAGCAACGGAAAGAGGACGAATACCGTGCTCGCTTGCTGACGTGCTGCTAGGCCGCGAGAGAATAAACCCGTTCATTCATGTGACAGCTCAACGAGCGGTTCTTCTATAGATATGATATAATAACAGATAGTAATACAGTCAGATATTCAAACACTCCACATATGGTTGTAATATTGTATCTACTTTTTGCAATCACATGAATATTTGATTCATCAGCTTGAATAACATTGACCAATATTACTAGAGAGGTCTCTTCTGGACTGTCCACTCCTCTTAATTAGTTTTTCCCGTCTGGATATCCCACCTCATTAACTCCCTTCTGGCTCCCCACCGCTATTTCTAACTCTGTCACAAGGGGGGACCCCTTCTGGATTCCCCAATATTCGTCAAGAGATGCTCGCTAATAAAGATAACCTAACCTAACGTTGACCGATATTTTTTGACGTAGGACTACGTCTTTCATTTCTATACTGGGGGTACACTTTGTGAAAAACGAAAATGGACCATGAAACAAAATTATGAAAGATTTTGAACATTAATAACTCAGCTGCTCCTGGACCAATTTTAATAATCTTATCACCAAACGATTAGAAATATTGCCAGCATTGCCTCTGTCTGATGATTTTTAATGAGAAGCTATTGAAAAAGTGGTAATGGTAAGCATTATCCAATGTACAAATGAAAAGTGATAATTTTATCACTGTTAAACGTCCTTCCCAAACCCAGTCCCCATAATCGAGTACCACTTGGTTGCACATCATTCTGCTTTAACCTGAAAAGATATAAAGTAGCGCTGCTGTATGGCAACAGCTCATTTTCGCTTCGGACGGCGAACGGCAGCAACAAATGACTGATCGTGACAAAGGAGGAAAAGGTGCCAAGCGTCATCGCAAAGTTCTTCGAGATATCTACGATATCACACCGCTGAAGGTGTTCCTGGAAAATGAGATCCGTGATGCTGTCACCTACACTAAACACGCCAAGCGTAAGCATCCATGGATGTCATCTACGCTTTGAAGCGACAGAGACGCACTCTGTACGGTTTCGGAGGTTAAATCATCACCAACTTTGGGCCACTATGATTATTACAGTAAAGAGTAACCCCAACGACCACACAAAATGCTCATGTAACCTTTCTTGGACAAATGACTTTGTTCGATTCTCTTCATCAACTTTTCCTTTGAATCGCCACGGCTGGATATTTTCGATGGAAGAAGCAACAATCTAGCATCTAATTCGACGAAGACGGCCATTTTTGAAGCCGAGTTATTTACGAAAGAGAGTCGATGAGGAGAATCGATCAATGTAAGGTTTCCGTTTTACCTGTCACAGGTGACCTGTGCATACAATGCCTTGGTTTTCTTTGCATGCACGTAACCTATAGCTCATACCGTAGTAGGCTGTGTATAAAAGAAAAAGATTTACTTAGTTTGACAGTTGCACCATGACGAAGTGGCAGCGTATTCGTGATTTGTCCCACGTGCAAATGTCGCTAAAAGACATTTCAATCGCCGTGGGAGTGTCCCGGTGGACCGTCAAAAGCGTTTTAGACTGAGAAAAGAAAGGACAACTATCCGCAAAGGTGGCCGAGAAAATCCGGTAATTCTGGTCACCGACGAGAGCATGTTTACCGTCGATCGCGTATCAAATTCCAGAACCAACCGGTATATTAGTTCTCTTCCGGTAAAAGCTGTGGCCGACGAGCACAAGAACGTGTATTTGACCAAGCATCCTGCTAGCGTTATGGTGTTTGGATTGGTGGCTTCCGATGGCAAAAAATGGACCCGGTGTTCATTCCAGAAGGCGACAAGGTCAACACGGAGGTCTACATCGGGATTTTAAGTAAGTATGTTCTTCCGTGGATCAAAGAACAGTACGGTCCGAAGCCAAATGTTTTGTATTTCAACAAGATGGGGCTCCGTGCCACACCTCGAACCGTACGCAGAAGTGGTTGCAGCAACATCTTCCGTTCTGGGCGAAGGATATGTGGCCGCCATCCAGCCCCAATCTTAATCCGCTGGATTACTCAATATGGCGCGTCATGAAGGCCAAGGCCTGTTCTAAACGCCACCCGAGTACAGCAAGCCTCAGACAAACATTGACCCGTACCTGTAGATAAATGGATCCAGACTACATTATTAGAACCTGCCATGAATTCCGGAAGTGTGTGGAGTCCGTAATTGCAGCAAGTGGAAATTCAATCGATGATCAACATAGTTTAAGAATCTGAGAAACATCCCCTCTTTGAATAAATTAAAAAAAACACGAAAACGAAATTTTTGAGAATTTTTTTGACGTAGGACTACGTCTTTGATTTCTATATGGGGGTACACTTTGTGAAAACCGAAAATAGAACATGTAACAAATTAAGAAAGATTTTGAACGTTAATAACTCAGCTGCCCCTGGTCCAATTTCAATAATTGTATCACCAATCGACCAGAAATATGGCTACGCATTGATAATAATGCTTCCGAATGTTGATTTCTAACAAGAAACTATTGAAAAACTGGTAAATGTCCAGCATTGTCCAAAAGCGTCGAATTAACTAACAAATCCACCAATTACCTACATGCATATGCTGCTTCCCCAGCACAGTCGTCAGAGAGTAGTAAGTAGACGAAACAAGTCGAAGTGGCATTCGCCTCCGATCCTCGGGCGCGTGCAAATAGGGAGGATGGAATTGTGTAATATTTTGCACACTCATCGCCATATTCAGAACCAAACGCAAATTCTTCGAGATAACTACCATCCGTCGTCTGGTTCGCCGTGGCGGTCTCTGACGAATCTCCGGTCTGATTTACGAGGTGTGCTGAAGGTGTTCCTGAAAAATGAGATCCGTGATGCTGTCACCTACACTAAACACGCCAAGCGTAAGCGGCCATGGATGTCATCTACGTTTTGAAGTGACAGAGACGCACTCTGTTTGGTTTCGGAGGTTAAATCATCACCAACTTTGGCAACAAAACGGTTCTTTTCAGGGCCACCAAGCTTATTACAGTACAGAGTAGGAATAGAATTCATCTGCCTGTTTGTCCATATTCAGAACCAACGATCACACAAAATGTTCATGTAATCAAACTGGAAGCAGGGGTACAAATTATTTTGATCAACCTTGATCAACTTTGAATCGCCACGCCCGGATATTTTCGATGGAAGAAGCAACAATCTAGCATCTAATTCGACGAAGACGGCAGTAAACATTTGTGAAGCCGAGTTATTTACGAAAGAGAGTATCGATGAAGAGAATGCTCGAGTGAGAGGTAATCACGCTAACCACCGGCGCGGATATCTTTCAAGGTGATATCACGGCGAATGAGATCGACCCAAATTTGAGTTTAGTTATCTCAGAAATAAGAAATAAAGTGCAGGAACTCAGCGATGAATAAATTTGCCTCATGTTTTCCCAGGTTTTTTCAGGATTTTCCAGGGAAAAATTCCCGAATTTGAGAAAAGTAAAGATTGGATTCACTCAGTCTATTGGTACTACTCCGAGACTGAATAAAATTTTCGTCAATTTCCTCATTTTCTAGCAGATTTTTAAGTTTTTCCGCAAGAAACCATGAGACAAATTTTCTCATCGCTGAGTTCCTGCACTTTTGGCGATTATGAGTGAACTAAACTCAAATTTGGGTCGTTCTTATTCACCGTGTACGCAACAGGAAAAGAGCCAGTGTCGCTACTTGATAGCAAACTTCTCATAATGGGAGGAGTCTTTGTAGTTTTTATACCACTAGGTTGCACATCATTCTGCTTTAACCTGAAAAGATATAAAAGAGCGCTGCTGTATAGCATTAGCTCATCATCATTCGCTGCCAGACTGTTGAACAGTTCAGTCGATTTGAATTCTCTCTAGTTTCGTTCGTTCGTTCGCAAGTCGAATTAGCTCCGCGTTGTGTAGTGACGCTCTCGCTGACCCAGCCATGGGTAAGAAATCGCGCGGTAACGCGAGTGCCGGTTTACCGGGAAAACAGACTCTCCCAGGAGACGGCGCGACCACCGAGCCAGCCCAGAAGAAGCAGAAGAAAACCCCATTGCCCATCCCGACAGGCGTTGCGGACCCGCAGCCGGGGCCTCCCGGAACTAAACGACCCAGACCTGAAGACAGCAGCGCCACCGTATCAGCAGCAAAAAAGCTGCTGAGCAACAATCCGTTCTCCGCCCTGCAGAACGGAGCCCAGCCGCAGTCGGACCCTGAGACGGTGCCGAAAAAAGTTAAGTTGCCACCCTTCTATGTGAAGGGCTTCCCTCCCGGGCTATGGGAGCAGCTGGATTTCTACATTAAGCAGGGCCTTCGCTGCACCATTCAACGGTGCACGGAAGGCTACAAACTGATGGTCTCGGCCGAAAATCACTACAACGCAGTCCAGGCCCTCTTGGACAGGATGAAGCTGGAGTACTTCTCCCACGACGTCGAGGCCACCAAGCCGCTGAAAGTGGTGCTGCGCGGGCTCCACGACATGGACACCACCACCTTAATGGACGAGATTAAGGCGAACGGCCTCAAGCCGGTCGAAATCCACAAGATGACCCGCAGCAAGGCCATCAAGTATCGTGACCAGCTCTACCTGGTCCATCTGGAGAAGAACTCCACAGCCGTGAAGGATCTCCAGACGACACGCACACTGTTCCACATCGTAGTGAAGTGGGAGCGGTATAAGCCGACCCAACGTGGCGTCACTCAGTGCTCGAACTGCCTATTGTTCGGGCACGGCACCAGGAATTGCCGCATGGCCAGCCGCTGCATCAAATGCGGCAAAAACCACAAGATCGACAACTGCGACAGCATCGAGGAAGCCACTCCCACATGCGCCAACTGCGGTGCCGCCCACAAGGCCACGAGTAAGGCCTGTCCGAAGCGGGCCGAATACGCCGAGATCCGGAAGAAAGCCTCGTCCAACAGCCAGCCCGGTCGCAAGAAGGTTCCAGAAAACAACGCGCAGAACTTTCCTCCGTTATCACCGGTCCAATCACGGCCAATTCCAGTGTTGCCGCCGCTCCCGCTCAACCAGCAGTTGGCTGCTGCCCAGTTGGCTGCCGCTGCAGTACCCGGTCAAGCCTCCGGGCCATCGACGGATCCCCCTGCTCCGGGATTGGCCGGTACAACCGGTGAAGCTACAGACGATTCTCCGCTGTCAACGGATGAGATCGTCACACTGTTGGCCCAGGCCATCATCATCAAGCGCACCTGCGCAACAAGAACACAACAGCTCCAAGCTATCATCTCCTTCGTCGCTAATTATGGACCGTGAACCCATAAAGATTGCCAACTGGAACGCTCGCTCCGTAGGGGCGAAAAACATTGAGCTTGCAGACTTCCTCCGCAAGCACGACATCGACGTGGGCCTTCTCACCGAGACCCACCTCAAGACCGGTGACAGCTTCTGGCTGCCCGACCACAGCATTGTCCGGCTTGATCGCACCAGCTCCAGGGGGGGGCGGTGTCGCGGTCATCATCAAGAAAGGCATCAAGTACTGCACCCTACCCCACTACCGCACTTCCATCATCGAGGCCGTCGGCGTTGAGGTGGAAACATCGACCGGAAACGTCCGGTTCATCGTTGTCTACTGCCCCCGGCAATGTACCGTTAGCAATGGTACAGCACAGCAGTTCAAGAACGACCTTGCCATCATAACCCGCACCAATGCCCGCTTCGTAATCGGAGGGGACCTGAACGCCCGGCACGAGGCCTGGCGGAACTACCAGCAGAACCAGAACGGCCGTCTGCTATTCGACCATTCCCAGCATGGTCTCTATTCCGTCTGGTTTCCGGACGAACCAACCTTCACATCACCGACGGGCAACCCATCGACGCTGGACCTGTTCTTGGCAAACACCAGATTAGCCAAGCCGGTTGCCGTCAACGACCTGAGTTCGGACCACCAACCGGTGCTGACCGAGCTGGGCTACAACGTGGCCCCTGCACCGTGCCAGCGGAAGGACTACCATCGAGTCAACTGGGTCCAGTTTCGACGCGTGGTCGACCGCCACATCGACGACAACCCACCACTCGACACAGTGGAGGACATCGACCGGGCTCTGGAGGGTCTCCATCAAGCCATATCCGTGGCTGACGAAGAGTGCGTTCGACGAGTTCCTGTGAGGGGTAAGTTTCAAGCAATTGATTCCCACACCAAACTCTTGATTCGGCTCAGAAATGTTCGTAGACGCCAGTTTCAGCGGACTGGGGATCTGCAGCGTAAATACGAAATGGTCGATCTGAATCGGCAGATCGCTTCCAGAATGGTCTCAATCCGGAACGAGAGTTTCGGGCGGCTCGTTCAGAACCTGGACGACCGTTCCAGACCATTCTGGAAGGTTGCCAAGGTGCTGAAGTCTCACCCCAAGCCCATTCCACTACTTAGAGTCAATGACGAACGGCTTATCACCAACGAAGAGAAGGCCAATGCAATTGGGGAGCACATTGCCCAATCGCATTTGCTTGGCTCTACAATCCCAAGTCCACTCGAGAACCAGGTTGTGCAGTGCGTCCAGACGTTAGATACCTCCCCTTGTGCCGTCCCTCCAGAAGAACGGATTATAGAGGAACAAATTTGCTCAGCGCTGAAATATAGTAAAAACATGAAGGCTCCCGGGTTTGACGGAATATTCAACCTAGCGTTGAAAAATCTCAGCCCGAGGGTCCACTCGCTGCTGGCTGCCATCCTCAACAGATGCTTGGAGCTGCACTACTTTCCAAGCATCTGGAAGGTGGCAAAAATCATCCCGATCCGCAAACCTGGGAAAGACCCTTCACTACCGTCAAGCTACAGACCGATTAGCCTGCTCTCAGCGCTGAGCAAGCTGTTCGAAAAATTGATCCTCAGCCGACTAAACAAGTTTGTGGAGGAACATGACATTCTTCTTCCGGAACAGTTCGGGTTCCGTAAGGGGCATTCCACCAATCATCAGCTAGTGCGGGTGATGAATAACATCCGAAGTAACAAAGCTGTATCCAAGTCCACAGCCATGGCCTTGTTAGACGTCGAAAAGGCGTTTGACAATGTCTGGCACGACGGACTTATATACAAGCTTTGTAACTCTAACTTTCCACCATACCTTGTGAAAATCACCCGTAACTATCTCCAGCAAAGGTCGTTCAGGGTGTCGTTGAATAGTTCCCTTTCGGGACAATTTCCGATCCCAGCAGGTGTTCCGCAAGGGAGTCTGCTGGCACCACTGCTTTACAGCATCTACACGTCGGACATCCCTCCTCTAGGAGACGGTTGCGTGTTCTTTCTGTTCGCAGATGACACCGCGATAGCCGTCAAGGGTAGGATGCCTCGTGAAATTATGAACAAGCTCCAACAATGCCTTGACACCTTTACTGATTATGCCACCACGTGGAAAATCAAAATCAACGCCTCGAAAACCCAAGCGATCATGTTCCTTCACAGACAATCACCAAAACTTAAACCGTCTCCCTCCTGTACCGTAATAATGGATGGTACAAGGGTCGAGTGGTCCACTGATGTTACTTATCTCGGGATGTTGTTCGATGAGAAGCTCCTGTTCCGCTCGCACATAGAGAAAACCCTAGTTAAGTGCTCCGCCTTGGTTAGATGTTTGTATCCGCTCACTTGCCGCAGATCCCACCTCTCAAGGCAAAACAAACTGGCTGTCTACAAACAGATCATAGCCCCCGCGATCTTCTATGCTGCCCCGGTGTGGGAATCGTGCGCTCAGACCCACAGGAACAAAATCCAGGTTGCACAGAATAGAGTGTTGAGGATGATCCTAGATCGTCCATTCGACACAAGAATAGCAGACCTCCATCAAGAGGCAGAAATTCCCAAAGTAGATTCCAAAATTGAGGATATGACAACCAAATTTATCCAAAAATGCAATCTTTCTGAACATGCTTTAATAAGCAATTTGTACATAGTAGGTTAAGTGTATATAGTAGAGTAGGTTAGTTTTAAGCTGTAAATAGTAGTATTAAGTAGTTTCTCTTCAAATTCTAAAATCAAAACAAACCAATCCCACCAAGGTGGTCGACCGTGTACTAAGTCTAGGACTAATTCTGTAAAACAAATTTTGAATTTTGCCCATACCTAAAGATGAAGAAAGCAATTAAATCACTTAGTAAAAATTTATATGGTAATCGTCCAAGTTAAACTAAAATAAAGATCATTTAAACTAAACTAAAGCATTAGTTCATTTTCGCTTTGGACGGCGTGGTGAACAGCAATAGGAAGGTGGTGGCTAGCCCACTCCTTCACACCTAACAAGCAACAATTGACTGGTCGTGGCAAAGGAGGAAAAGGTCTGGTAAAGGAGGCGCCAAGCGTCATCGCAAAGTTCTTGGAAATAACCGCCATTGGTTGTCTGGCTCGCCGTGGTGGTGTCAAACGTATCTCTGGTCTGATCTACGAGGTGTGCTTAAGATGCTCCTGGAAAATGAGGTCCGTGATGCTGTCACCTACACTAAACACACCATGCGTAAGTGGCCATGGATGTCCTCTTCAATGAAACGGCCCTTTTCAGGGCCATCAAGCTTATATCAGTAAAGAGTTGGAATAGAATTTATCTGTGCTTGTTTATCCATATTTAGAACCACAAGCCTCCAACGACCACACAAAATGCTCTCCAGAGTAGTTATCTTGTAACCAAACTGCAGGGGTGCAAGTGATTTTGATTGATTATCTTAATCAACTTTCTCTTTGAAAAAAAAAAAATACTACAAATTTGGTACGCCTACAATTCAAAAACGGAAAGAGTTGAGATCAATTAAAAGAACTAAATGCTCTTCACATTTATTCCGTCCACTAGCGGTCCTACGTCAAGCTTCCGTTCGTGCCCCTAGGCACAGACCCTTCTACTTTTTAATTTTGACATTGCTCAATGGTGCAAACATTAGCACTGTTCATTTTAAACGAAATGTTCCGAATGTAACGGGTCAACCGTGATTACTGTTCGTCATGTTAATTTGTACTTCTGTGTAAATTTTCAGCAAAATCGATGATGATTTAGAGGTGCTTCAAGTTAATTTTATGTTTTTAAGGTAATTTACGGCTTACAATATTTGTATCTCGAGACTGAAATAACGAAAACTGCTGTAACAACTTTCATAGCAAAGTTTAATGTGTCATGTATCAACTTTGTAACCAAAGGTTGACTATTCGAAGTGATTTTATTGAAGTTTGACTTAGTTTCATGCTCGAAGATATCTTAAAATGTGAAGAATTTTAAAGTATTTGTTCTACGAATTTTCCACCCATATTATATAAAAATGTGTAGTGTACGGCATAATGTTCCTCATATTGTTCTAGAAGTTTCGTTCCAACATAGTTTTCGTGTATATTTCATAGATTGAGAGATAAAAATCAGAAAAGAGGCCGTTTTAGCTAAAATTCACAAGACAACAGAACCAATAAAAGTCAATTAGATTGACAGAACATAGTTGCATTGCTTTTCAATGACGACCGATGACTGTTTCATTGATATATGATTTTTTCATAAATATGAATCCTCAGTAGACGTGTTTTTTTTATCAAAGGCAAGTGTCACTCGAGCCATTCAAAATGTTCGTTATTTTATAAATTGCTGTTATGGTTCGAGTGACACTTGCCTTTGATAAAAAAAACACGTCTACTGAAGATTCATATTTATGAAAAAATCATATATCAATGAAACAGTCATCGGTCGTCATTGAAAAGCAATGCAACTATGTTCTGTCAATCTAATTGACTTTTATTGGTTCTGTTGTCTTGTGAATTTTAGCTAAAACGGCCTCTTTTCTGATTTTTATCTCTCAATCTATGAAATATACACGAAAGCTATATTGGAACGAAACTTCTAGAACAATATGAGGAACATTATGCCGTACACTACACATTTTTATATCATATGGGTGGAAAATTCGTAGAACAAATACTTTAAAATTCTTCACTTTTTAAGATATCTTCGAGCATGAAACTAAGCCAAACTTTAATAAAATCACTTCGAATAGTCAACCTTTGGTTACAAAGTTGATACATGACACATTAAACTTTGCTATGAAAGTTGTTACAGCAGTTTTCGTTATTTCAGTCTCGAGATACAAATATTATAAGCCGTAAATTACCTTGAAAACATAAAATTAGCTAGAAGCACCTCTAAATCAAGACCGATTTTGCTGAAAATTGGCACAAAAGTTCAAATTAACATGACGAACAGTAATCACGGTTGACCCGTTACATTCCGAACATTTCGTTTAAAATGAACAGGTCTAATATATATATATATAGAATCACAGTATAGGTATTGATACAGTCACTATAATCATAGTCTGGAAGTTTCGAAAACAGCGTGTACTCACATTTATTCCCCGCAACAGGTCATTCATTCCGAAAAACCAACACCGGTGCGTTGTCGGAAGGGTAATGAACACATTATTTTTTTTTTTTCCTTTGGTTTGTTTTTTCCGTCGATCTTGTTTTCCGTGCTGAGCACCAATGCTACCGACGTGCCAGGAAGGCAGCTCCCACACCTGGACCC
Source organism: Ochlerotatus camptorhynchus (assembly GCF_037179485.1). NCBI lineage: Eukaryota > Metazoa > Arthropoda > Insecta > Diptera > Culicidae > Ochlerotatus > Ochlerotatus camptorhynchus. The sequence continues at coordinate 2,452,840 of NW_027040553.1, forward strand.
TACCTATCGACCCATCAACTCATGAACCGGGGACCAACGGCTTTACTTCCCATCCGAAGGAAGGCGTGATCAGAGATGTTATGCCTCAGAACATCCCGGCGGCGCCGACTGGGATTGAACCCAGGCCTGCTGGGGTGAGTCATGAACACATTAATAAATAATGATTTAATTTTCCCCTTCAAACACAAACCCTGCATGAACTCCCGAGTTTAGAGAAGGATATTTTCCAAAGCTAATGTGTGCTTAGCCAGCATGTAAACCAAAATGTTAACGCTCATGTAAGTTCTGGGAAGGCTCCATGTGCAGTCGTCCATTAATTTCCTGTCGAAAAGAGCTCCAGCTTTTGGATTAAAATCAGAAAAGTTTTGTTCTGCAACTTTTTTTTTTCAAGCTTAGGAATTAGCACCTCCAAGCCATCGACTAAGTAGCAGGGGGAAATTTTGTTTTGACTTGGAATTTAATTTCAGTTCCTAGGACCGTTGGAGCGTTCAATGGAACGGAAGGCAGCAAAAATGCGAAACGAAGAAATTGTTGTTTTGCCGAACGGCGATGACGGAGCGGTTTGGGTGAACTTTTCTGAAAATTATGCGAGATCGAAATCGGACGGATCAAGCTGTTTAACCACCGACACACCGACGTGGCTGCCTATATTATCGATCGATTGTGCACACATCTTACTGCTTGTTTATGTTTTTCGTACGGTAGCTCAATAGCATATATGGTGTGACCATACCACATAAAGTTGGGATGATATCCTGAATTGGTGGTTAGGCGCTTCTTATGGTCATTGTTTATGCGGGCACACGCTAATGCGTCATCGAATTGAACGATTGTGAGCATGGCGGGTTCACGCGTGCTCCGGTTTGTCAAGTGCACGTCACGCGAAAATGGCAGAAGCGATTACTTTCAGAGGAGTGCGACATTTCAGAACGTTTGGAAGTCATGCGACTGAACTGGAAACTGAGTGACACGTCGGTTTGTCGGTGGCTAAAATTTAGGAGATGGGATGGTATTTCTTGCAAATATTTGAAAAAAAAAAGCTGATGACGAAGGGGAGCTGCGATTTTTTTTTTGTAATTGGTAATTTGTAACTTATTCTAAAGACCTTTTGCCGAGCTAAATTTCACCTGGAGAAAGTGGTTTTATAGAGGTTTACATTGGTAGTGCACAGTGGTTCAGAGCGGAAAAACACATGGAAATTGGGTTTTCCGCAAAATCTACTGGCTTTAGCGTTTTGATGTCTTGATTAAATTTGTTGGTAATAAAAAAGCGCATCTTTTCATTGGATCAGTCATTAGGGTGATGCAGTTTTAGGGTGACTTCAGAAATCTAACTCTTCATAGAAATTTTTGGGAATTTGTTTTACTTCTTCAAAGTTGTTGTCAAATTTTTATCTCATCATCTACGCATTCTACGAACTGAAACAACTAGAAGGTTAGGGTGATTCATGAAAAAACAGTTTTTTGACCATAACCTTTTTTGCTTTGTATTTAGAGGAAACTGTTTTTCAGAACACTTTTAGAACTTTATCATCTAACTATGACGTTCGGACCACTGAATCAAAAGATATAGTGATTTTAAGTTAAGATACAAGTATTTTTCAAACTAATATAACTTTAAAACGACTTTAATATAACAAACAATAAATTTGACAAATTTTATTTTTTATAGCCAAATGAGGTAAACTAAACAAAGTCTGTACAAGTTCGGAATACATTTACTAATTATTGGATTTTTAAAAGATTTTCAAACTTTTACCGACAGTTCTGTAGTTCAAAACATACCGAACGGCAGAGACCTGGATTAGTGTGCATAACAAATGAACTATGTTTACCAATTAAATCAAATGAAAACTATTGTTGTTGATATTCCAATTCCAAAATCCTTATTTTATGATGTCTAATTATTATAAGTAATTTCTATTTTTGACACATCAGCACAAAATGTTGTTTTGCAATTTTTGTAATGCTTCATTTTGGACAGAACTTTCTATAATACTGCATATGAACACCATTCAAAGTTTCATGGGTAATTAGCATTGAAAACATGTTTATTTTCAAAATTATAGGGGGTGGCACTCTTGCCCCACCCGACCCTACCTACGGTGTGTGAAGTGGGTGTGTAGTGTGAGTGGCTGGCCGGCGACGTTGGGATGGCGATGATGGTTACAATCGGGTGATCGTCGAGCTCGCTTCTGGCGCTCGTTCCACGACGAGCTGGGAAAATTTCAGGCTTGTACGATCGGTCCACGAACATGTGGCCACCGAGCGGAGAATGTCCTTCTATCGTACTTGGTATCCACCTAGGTCGATCGAAATACGGGGTGCCATTTTGAACAACTTTGCTGATGGCAGGAAACTTCTATCCGGTTTCGATGCTGCGTTATTACTATTTAGATGAACTTTATTTGTATTCTTGCGCCAAATAGTGAGTTAATTCCCAACTAAAGGGTGTTACGATCAAAACATGGACGACTTAAACTTGACGCATTTTTTTTGAACACCCCTTATTTTGTAGGAGTGTGCGTGCAGAATGATGCTTCTATTTTGATTTTTGGCGTTCAAGCAAGAGGAGCAATGCATCAAAATTTAGCACGCGCATCGTGGAAATCCGAACTACTCGCACGCAAGGCAGACTTCAAACATCTTTCTGTACAGGGGTTTTATATGGAAACCAGAAGAGGAAAGGTGGTAAACATTTTCAAGCATATGAAACTGTCGAAGTTTGCTAAGAAATATCTGGTTTGTCTGTACCTGTGGCTTGAAAAGCGACATTTTTATTACCACTGGTACCGCGTACTAGGAAATTTATGTGAACGAGTCTCTGGAAAAACATCTGCTGCCTTTCCTGAAGCAAAACGATTGTTCCGTGCTGTTTTGGCCGGATTTGGCATCTTGCCATTACGAAAAAAAAAGCCATGGAGTGGTATGCCGCCAACAACGTGCAGGCTGTGCCCAAACACAAGAACCCTCCCAACACGCCAGAGCTCCGCCCAATCGAAAAATATTGGGCTATCGTCAAGCGGAACCTGAAGAAGACCCAAAAAAACTGTTGCTAACGAGAAATATTTTTTTTTCCTTTGGTTTGTTTTCCGTCGATCTTGTTTTCCGTGCTGAGCACCAATGCTACCGACGCGCCAGGAAGGCAGCTCCCACACCTGGACCCTACCTATCGATCCATCAACTCATAAACCGGGGACCAACGGCTTTACTTCCCATCCGAAGGAAGGCGTGATCAGAGATGTTATGCCTCAGAACATCCCGCCGGCGCCGACTGGGATTGAACCCAGGCCTGCTGGGGTGAGACGTAATCACGCTTACCACTACACCGCCGGCGCCGTTAACAAGAAATAGTTTAAGGCAAACTGGTGTTCTGCGACAAACAAAGTGGAAGAGGTGGCTGTACAGAATCTGATGTCAGGAGTTAAACGAAAAGCCCGGCAGTTCGGTTTCGGTCAATCGGAAGCATAGCTGAATATATTTTTTAAATAAAAAAAATTTAATCAATTTACACGCATTCTTGTTTGACCAAATTTTGATCGTAACACCCTTTAAACTGTTTACTACTGAACGGATCTTGTCCATTCGAACAACTTTGCTGATGACACGAAACTGATCATAATGTTAGATGAGATAGAAAAACATGTTTTGTCGGTAGAGGCTATTGTCCCAGGTGCATCGTTCACTGGCTGCAGCTCGATCGATGATTGTCATATTTTTGTTTGAAACAATTAAAGTTTGATGATGTTTGGAGTTGACGTCAAGAGCAACGTTTGTTTTGAGTTCGAAAATGGAAGTGCGAGACCAACCAAGGGGGGTGACACATCTAAATCTAAAGTTTAGATGCTTAACAAATCTCCGACTAGCGAATAAATCTTCGAAAAATCTTCTTTCATTTCTCGCATCTACTTGCATCGCGCATCATCTTTTTGCAGGAAATCTTCAGAATCATCGTCAATCTTCTTTCTATCTACTCAGCTCAGTGAGAGCGACCTGGTGCAACGAGTTAAGTTCTACGCTCGTTCCCAAGAGCCCAACGAGAGATCGGTGGATTTCGTGCTGTCGGTTAAGCAACTGGCTGAGTTTTGCAACTTTGGGACCTTCAAGGATATGTCAATTCGAGACAGATTAGTGTGTGGTGTGTCCAGTAAACAACTCCAGGAGCGGCTGCTGGACGAAGACGAGTTAACTTTAGCGAAGGCGCAGAAAATTATTTTAAACCGCGAACAGGCCGTGGAGCGAGTAACCTTTATCAACGAGGAGCCATCCAGGATTAGTGTGGTGGAGCGTCTTGGAACCAAACAAGTTGGGTTTCAGCGCCAACCAACACCTACATCGTCGCACGGTCGTGTTAGAAGTCGTGAACGCCGTAGCTATCGGAACAGTGGGAGTCGCAGCCGTAGTAGGAGCCTTTCTACACCAAGGAAAGGAGGAAGGAAGGTTTATTTCTGCAACTACTGCCGCAGAAAGAGGCATACGTGCAAGTATTGTTTTGATTTAAAACACCAAAAGCCATCGATCAAGTCAGTCGCCGTTGTATCGAAAAAGCCAGATCTATCGGAGAGGTTGAGAAGAGCTGCAAAATCGGACTCAGAAGAAGAAATGGATGTCTTGATGATTTCCACCACTCAACGCTCCAGCGCCCCATGCCTCATCGAGACCCGTGTCGATAATACATTTCTGCAGATGGAGATAGACAGTGGATCTGCTGTATCCGTGGTCAGCAAGCAAACATATAGTGAATGTTTTAAGTACAAGCCGTTGTCGAAGTGCAATTTGAAGCTGGCGGTCGTCGATGGTGCCCGTTTGACGGTTACAGGTCAGATAATGGTTACAGTGGAGATCAATGGACGGAGCGAGAAAGTATCGTTAGTGGTGTTGGAGAGTACGAAGGACATCATACCGCTGTTTGGCAGAGACTGGCTGGAAATTTTCTTCCCTGCGTGGTGGGATTCATTCCGAGGTCAATTGATGGTGAACTATACAAGCGTTTCGAAGGAAGACAGAGTTGTGGAAGACATCAAGAGTAAGTATCCTCTAGTCTTTGACAATGATTTTTCTGTTCCTATAACGGGGTTTGAAGCAGATTTTGTACTCAAGGACGATAAACCGATTTTTAGACGAGCTTATGAGGTTCCCTATCGGTTACGTGACCAGGTTGTCGAGCATATTGACTCACTGGAGCGAGATGGTGTTATCACTCCAATTGAAGCAAGTGAGTGGGCTTCACCTGTGGTCATTGTTGTTAAGAAGGACAAGGGAATCAGAATGGTAGTTGACTGTAAGGTTTCCATCAATAAGCTCATTGTACCTAATACGTATCCGTTGCCTGTTCCTCAAGACTTGTTTGCTTCATTGTCTGGTTCAAAGATCTTTTGTTCTCTTGATTTAGCAGGTGCATATACCCAGTTGCGTCTTTCCAAAAGGTCTAGGAAGTTTATGATAATCAATACAATTAAGGGTCTTTATTCGTACAACCGTTTGCCTCAAGGAGCATCTAGCAGTGCCTCTATTTTTCAAAAAGTGATGGATCAAGTTTTGAAATGTTTGGACGGTGTTTTTGCTATTTAGATGACGTTCTGATAGCAGGAGAGGATTTTGAGGATTGTAAGAGGAAACTTTATTTGGTTTTGGAACGTTTGGCCAAGTTCAACATTAAAGTTCATTTAAAAAAATGCAAATTTTTTGTTTCCAGTTTGCCTTATTTGGGACGATTCGCAGAGCTAAAGCTCCGAATAACGTCACGCAGCTGAAGGCATTTTTGGGTTTAATCAACTACTATGGTCGATTCATTCCCAACTTATCCTCTCGCCTCAATTCACTATACAGTCTGTTGAGGAAAAACACAAAATTCGTTTGGTGTAATGAATGTGACAAAGTATTTGATGACTGCAAAAAAGTGTTGCTCAAACCAAACTTTTTGGAATTTTATGATCTTGACAAACCGATTGTTGTTGTATCGGATGCCTGTGGGTACGGTTTAGGAGGAGTCATAGCGCACGTTTTCGGTAAAGAAGAAAAGCCAATAAGCTTCACTTCATTTTCGCTTAATGATGCGCAGAAATCGTATCCAATTTTGTGAAATTAGGCACTTGCAGTGGTATTTTTACCGCACTTCAGTTGTTATTTGAAGGAAGGCATCCAGTCGTAGGTTTGGTAGGTTCGGTAGAACTGTTTCAAACACACAGTTGGTACATGAGCGGGTTGGTTTTCATCTCTTTTTGCCAGTGGTGGCGGGGGGGGGGACACCCCTCACCATCCCTCTCCAAAGGGGGAGTTTGGTAAAGAGAGATGAAAAAACCGATTTGTACCTTCCTTAAAAGTTGTCCTAGCTCGCTTGTCTAATATCTATATACAATCTTCACACTGCCGTACTCTAACGGAACTATCAACTCTATGCTTTCATCTACTCCATCTATCGTATAAAAATTACCACTACAGTCTGTTATTTGAAATTAGCATCTTCAACTATGTAAATCGTTGACTTCACGTAGAAGTAATACTAAAAACATATAGTCAAAGGAGCAAATTTATGTTTTTTTTGCAAGGTTTGGTCTTCCAGATGTTATTGTGGCAGATGGGGGTCCTCCGTTTAACTCCAAATATCTTGTTGACTTTTTCAGCCAACAAGGTATTCAGGTCATGAAAAGTCCACCGTATCACCCCTCGAGTAATGGCCAAGCTGAACGAATGGTTCGTGTGGTCAAGGAAGTTTTGAAAAAGTTTCTGCTTGATCCTGATGTAAAAGATATGGGTATTGAAGATCAAATTTCTTATTTCTTGTTTAATTATCGCAATACTTGTACAGAGGACTCTAAGTTTCCTTCTGAAAAACTTTTCAATTTTCGACCGAAAACGATACTAGATCTAGTCAACCCAAAGAGTAGTTTTAAGAAACATTTGACGACTCACAGTGGTGAAGAATTTCATAGTTTTAAGGATGATAAACCTACGGTACCTGATAAGCTTTCCCAATTGCGTCATGGAGAACCAATCTATTTCAAAATCTTTAGAGCAACTGATGTTAAAAGGTGGTTGGATGCCAAGTTCTTGAAACAAATATCTCAAAACGTGTTTCAGGTTTCAGTCGGTGGTCGGATTTATTCGGCGCATCGCGACCAACTGAAGTTGAGAGCTAAACCGCCCAGAACTCTTGTTTGTGGGTGGAAGCCTGGCACTAGGAAACGACAGAGAGAAGACAACGACGACAACGGTGATGATTCAGACACTGGCGATTTTTATGGTTTCCTTGCAGATTCCTTTATTTATGATCCACAGCAGCAACCAGCGTTTGAGGTCGGCAATAGTTTGTCGAATCCGTCAACAAGTGGCAATAGTTTGTCAAAGCATGCATCAGGCAATAGTTTGTCTGCTATCGAAAATGCGTCGAGTAGCAATAGTTTGTTACCTTCATCTGATAGTTCAATGCCGATGAGCGCAAACAATCGTATTCAAAGAGGTTCCAGTGAAGATGGTGCGTTCGAAGAGTCATCCCAACTTCAAGTTCAACCAAATCATGGCTCAAGTGTGCCATTCGATAAACGGAAGCATGGTTACCATCAGGAATCGTCTGGTCATCGATCAGAGACAGAACCAAAGCGATCTCATCGAATTAAGCGACACAAGAAAAACAAAGATTTTTATTACTATTGAACTGTAGTTTCTGAATTTAAGAGTGAATTTGTACTTAAAAGTTTGTACTTTCGATTGTGTAATATTTTCAAATGAATTCAAAATAGTGTAAGAAACATCCTAAGGAGGGAGAACTGTTGTATCAGCACTGGATGTGTGTGCGTAGCAGCGAAGCTGCTATCGGCTCGATAAGAGCAATCAATAAACGAAAGCTCAGTTTCAGTTTGAGCGTGCAATAGAGTACTTCCTCGGTGTAATACCAACAATCAATACGATTTTATATTGGCTCACCACTTTAGTAGCCTATTGGTCCCAAGCAAACGATTAACGTACCCTATTCTAGTCGAAATTCTAGTACTATGCAATGTTTGTTTTGATTCGCTATGAAAGTTTGACAGATAAAATGAGGGGTTATTGGTTTTTCCTATGTTTCGAGGGGTGAATCGATTAGCTTGGGACTGAAGAGAGTACCAGAGCTGAGCCAAAAAGTTGAGCACGTTATTTCGGGACCTTCTTGTCTTAGAGTTACCTCTATGGTAATACCTCTGCCATCCGAAACCTCTTATAACATAAGTTATTTCACCTTGATCGTTATTTTAAAAAATAAACATTGAATAATTGCTCAATCACAGCAACTGATTCCCTTAAATTTATTTGTATCCAAAATTTCAGCTCAGAACGAGTTGTCAAAACATTTTTTGTGAGAGAACAGCTTGGATTACTTGTCACTATTATTTTACAATAGCTTTTAGCAGTTTTTAGGAGGAATTACCGGTTATTGCCACTTTTATTCGTGTTCTATGACTTTTTTCCTTAAAAAAGACAATTTTCTAATTCAAATTCTCGAGTTAAAAAAATTTTACCTCTGCCATTTTTTCAGCAATTATAGAACCAAATGTCTTCTTTCCATTACTTTCAATAGATTTTATAAAGTTATATTTATTTGAAAAATACTTGTTTCTTACCTTAAAATCACTATATCTTTTGATTCAGTGGTCCGTCATAATTAGGTGATCAAAATGTGTGTTTTTTAAAGTTATAAAAGTGTTCTGAAAAACAGTTTCCTCTAAATACAAAGCAAAAAAGGTTATGGTCAAAAAACTGTTTTTTCATGAATCACCCTAACCTTCTAGTTGTTTCAGTTCGTAGAATGCATGATTAGATAAAAATTTGACGTCTTCGACAAAGTTGCTTGGTTTTGTATTTTCTACAACTTTGAAGAAGTAAAATAAATTCCCAAAAATTTCTCTGAAGAGTTAGATTTTTGAAGTCACCCTAAAACTGAATCACCCTAATGACTGATCCAATGAAAAGATGCGCTTTTTTATCACCAACAACTCTATTGAAAACATCAAAACGCTAAAACCAGTAGATTTTGCGGAAAACCCAATTTCCATGTATTTTTCCGCTATGAACCACTGTGCAGTGTAGCTAGAAATCACATATTTAGGAAGAGGTTGACAAGGCAGTTTTGAATTCGCTTCTCTCTTATACCAGAGCCTCTCTTGTAAAAACAATAAAAACTAACATAACCCAGAATTCGCTTAAAATAATCTCATGAATTTCTCTACGATTCTCGTAAATTTATTTGGCATGACTTCAAAGTGTCAGAAGTTTAAAATGGGACTTTATTACGGGTGATAAGGAAGCGATACTCAGAATAAGAGCCAGGATTGCCGTTCAAATCAAATAAGAATCACTTTTCAAGTTTTCACCGTGAAGTGACATCCGTAATAAGCCCCCTGTTGTACATGTCCAAGAGCCATGATTTTTATAAAATCTGAGATCTTTAAAATACCTAACTACCTCGCCTCTCAGTTAGCGAGATTTCGTACTTCAACGAAATCTCGCTAAGTTCAAGAATGTGGCCTATCTTCAAAATCATGTAATCTTCAGAAACTGTCTTTGTCCGAGAATTCAAATGTTATTTTGTAGATCTCATTGTTTTCTAAAAGAATTAATATACTCGTGCTTTCAATTTGGCCTCAAGGGGTAAGACAGCTCCTAATCATGAGCAATTTTAGAGTTGCATTTGGCTGTGTTGATGCTCTGGCTGAACATTCTGCGGTAATGGTTGGCAGCGTTTCCTCCGGAGCTGGAATCGGGAATCGGATGTTAATCGGTCTTTACCCGAGTAGCACATTTCCGTCACAATAAGTTGCAGCAACTTGTTTATGACTGATATAAGTTGTCTAGAGGTTGCCACAACCGATTTGTGACAACCCAGACAACCAGAAGTCGTAAAACAATGTACAGACAGTATCTTAAATTGCTACAGTTTAAGTCAAAATCGCATATTAGAATAGCATACCTCGCATTATGTTTAAGTTAAATCGTATAGAATGCAAATTTCCGACTTATATGCGATGACTCATTTTTCCGTCGTACTGTATCACAAATTTAATCGGATTACATCGTAAGACTTTTCAAAATGGATTTGTTATTACAGATCAAATTGCATATGATGTTAAATCAACTCGTTTAAAGTTAAATTAAAATATGCACGTATATGGCCTCCACTTTTGTACGTATAAGCCATTTCTTTGCATTCTATACGACTTGTTTGTTTGTATATATGTTTGTATATCACGAAAACAACTTTGAATATACGTGCATTTTGGTTGTCTGGGAAGCGTGCTACTAGGGTATCCAACTGGGAAGATATTTCCTATGTATGCCAGTGATTTCCCACAACGGTTTCACGTTCACCTCGGTGGACATCTGAAAACGATTCCTGTGGTTATTTTACGAGAACGAATCGCATATGTCCACCTACCTACATTTAATTCATATTCAACGTTTTGAAACGGAGGAATACGAACAAACAGCACTTCTAAAACAATAACAGCAGCAACAGCAACCAATCGGCACAGAGAAGCAGATGACAATCCACACCAATGCGACCCCTTTCGACGCTTTTCCAGCATCGTTCAAGCCATTTTCTGAACAAAATCTGGAATTCACATCTTTTCAATAGCCGAACAATTCTGTTTTGTTTACAAACAAGACTTACTTCTTATTAGGTTTTGCACCGTCGGGGTTAACCTCAATCTGATGACAGTTCAGTGGTACTGTTAAGTGGACTTAGTCGATTTTTTCTTGGGTAGATTTTTGCGATAATTGTTCAGCCTGCGATGAGATGTAAACCACACTTCTGCATTGTCCACGAGCAACATCCTTTCACCACGCTGTTCCTCGACAATTCGGAAATATTAAAATATATTTTTATTGAAAAAACGACTGCAAAAGTGCTGTCAATAAGGTTCAGCCGATTAACACTGAGTTCATCTGTGACGTCACGCTGCAGAACCTTATATGTTTTTTTCCTTGGTTTGCTTTTCCGTCGATCTTGTTCTCCGTGCTGAGCACCAATGCTACCGACGTGCCAGGAAGGCAGCTCCCACACCTGGACCCTACCTATCGACCCATCAACTCATGAACCGGGGACCAACGGCTTTACTTCCCGAAGGAAGGCGTGATTATGCCTCAGAACATCCCGGCGGCGCCGACTGGGGTTGAACCCAGGCCTGCTGGGGTGAGAGGTAATCACGCTTACCACTACACCACCGTTGCCGCTGACCTAATATGTGAAAGGGCTAAACGAAGTAAGCCAAGGAGTAACCAGACAAAAACATCGATGAACGTCGACTAAATTTTGAGGTACAGTGAGTTACTCGCGAGTTACTCACTGCAAAAACGCAACTCAGAGTAAAGCTGACCCACCCCTTGTTTGGCCTAGTACACTTTGAATTATTTACATGAAACTTAGATAAATTAAAAAATTCTTAAACATTTAAAATTGGGCAATTTTAACAATTCTGATGAGTTTTGAATAAAAAGTCGCAACTTTTTTTTTATCCATTGGCGTTGACGGCGACTCTGTAGCTCTTTACTCCTATGAGAAAATCCATAAGCAAACGTCAGACTGTGCGTGAAACATGGCGGACTTTGTACTATCCTTTCACTCCACCGAAAATTCCCATAAGAAACTGTCTATATTTGGTGGAAGAGCAAATTTTTCGACGGTGCCGTCAACGCCAATTGTCATAAATAGCTGAAAACAATGATGCCGTTTTCCTTTTCTTATCATATTTTGCTGTTTATATGAAACCGGGAAAAATACGTTGGTCACCCGAGAAAAACCGTGAATTTAATTTTATTAGAACAGTGGCCACTTGACTGATGCAAAATTTGAAATTTTCGCTCCACAGTGCTCAAGCGGTTCCAAATTGGCTCTAGATCAGCCTCTCAAAATTTAAACTCATTTGGTAAGAAACTGACTTGGCACAAACTATTCGAAGTTTATATGGATATTACTATGGGAAAACCAAACTTTTTGTTCATTGTCTTATACCCATTTTCCATATTGTTTTTTCGAAAATTTCTATAACTATTCTTACGGGAAATTTTCTAAGCTACAACTTTGCGGAATATCGTTTTTCAGCCAAATGTCAAATTAAATTGTTATTAATTGTTTAAGAGATTGATAATCTTATGGCATGATCAAGCAGCTGTTCTGTGGGCAACACTGTATTCTGCAGTGTGACATAGTAGCCATGATATTTGTGCTCTATTCTTCGCAGCAGAAACACCAATGTTGCCTGCTGAACAGTTGATTTAGCATAATCATAAGACATCAGTGACTTGAATCGTTAATAACTTCTGTTACTTATATTTGATTGAAAAGTAGTTTTCAACAAAGTTGTTGCTGGGAAAATTTTCTACAACCACTGCTATCATTTTTAAAAGCATAGTGATGTGGTGAATTGTTAGATAGATATGAACAAAAACATAAGTTTTCCCATAGTAATTCCCATATAAACTTGAAATGGTTTGTGCCAAGTCAGTTTCTTACTAAAGTAGTTCAAATTTTGGGAAGCTAAGCAGGACCCCATTTGGAACCGTTTAAGCACTGTGGAGCGAAAATTTCAAATTTTGCATCAGTCTAGTGGCCACCTTGCTCTTTATAAAAAAAAAAACGTTTTGACAGCTCTTAAAGGCCACCCATAATAGACCCGTTTGCGTTGCGTTGACGTTAATTTGACAGTTAGACAATAGATTTAGCTGTCACTTTGCCTTAGTTCCGCACTAGAAAAAAACGAAAACTGACATAAGTATAAGCGCGGGCTTTCACCTGACGAAAATCGCGTGGCTTTTTCAGAGAATATGGCAGTAGCCTCATTCTGCAGAAAGAAAGAAAAAAAAACAAGTAAAAGGAGCAAGACAAGCCCGTAGCTCAACTGGCGGAGGAAATCGATAAATCAAAACACCCATCAATGGCAGCGATAAAAACTGCACAAACCGACAGGCTTCCACATTATAACAACCCATCACGCCCCCGAGGGGACGGGGAAACCATCAAACGTCGTTTCACGGCACTGCGGCGCTGATGTTTAGGAGCTGTCATGAATAAATTCTCCATCCACCAACCAAAATAGCAGCGGCAATTCTTTCGAGCACAATAGGTGGTGGTGGCGGTGGGGCGGATCAAGGGCATCCCATACTCAGCAATAATAATGGCCTCCCTCGGGGGTACCTTTCCGACTCGTTCTGCTGCTTCTCCGTCTTGGTTCGTCCGTGGGTCCGTGGTGTGAAAAACTTGTACCGAGGCGAAAAAAAAAACTGATTCCTCAATAAATAAACACTCGTGTGGCTGCAGCCCGGGCGGATATTGTTCAGGGAATAATCGCCCTCCGATCGAGAACTCGCTCTTCACGTGTCGAATGCCACTGTTGATGGTGGTCGGTATGAAGCAAGGATTCGTGAAAGGCGGCCAATAACAATGTATTTTGCTCCACTTGCTGGGGAATTGGCCTTCTGTTGTTCTGCAAGTGGTGGGTGGGGCGGGAACGGGCGGACGCTCGAAAAAAAATCAAGTGAGAAATTGCCAGCCACAAGGGCGTGAAAAATTTATCGTCACATGCATAATTTAACGGGACCGCACGAGAAGCAAGGAAAGCGCAGACATATCTGTGTGTGTGTGTGTGTGTGTGTGTGTGTGTGTGTGAAGCGGTGAAGGTTGGCTCGGGAATACGGTGTATGACAGCGGAATGTATGGGACTCCGTATATGAGCAACGAATTGGGGCTTTTCGAGAAAGAGGACTTTTCCGGACGGGCAAATAAGTGTACTTTCGAGTATCGGAAAATTTATTTGACAGGAGAAGGATACGAATAGGTCTTATGAATTGCAACAAATTTAGATAAATGGCGCGCTCCTACGATTTGGTGAAAGTCTAGTTAGACATTAAAATGTGGTTTTCAAATTGTTCGTACGTTTTCCATTTTCAAACTGTTTACTTTGACTTCTAAGGCGCTGAACCATTTGGTGGAGAAGAGCTGAAATTTTGACAACCGTGGCTGAGTTCTAATGAACTAGGCAGAGCTTTAAGTTACACGTCTTCATTGTTTGAAGTTTGCAAAGAGAATAAAATTTACTAAAATTAAAATTATTAAAATTTAATGTTTTTTTGTAAAAATAATCCTGGCTTGCCTAGATGAACAACTTGATCGCTGCTTTTCAACATCTCCGCTCAACCGAATAGTCCTAGCATCGATCGTAGTAATTCAAAAGCTCCTCTTGGTATGTAGTGCCTTCGTGAATATATCAGCAGTTCGTTGGTACATACAATATCTTGAATAATCCGTCTTGGATCTTTTCACAGATAAAGATGTATAGAATGTCAACTTGCTTCGATCGCTTAAGTTCTCGATGTTCCTCCGCTATCCGGATACAAGATTGATTGTCCTCAAACAACGGGATTGGTTGGTCAAGTTAAGCACCGATTTCGCACAACAAGTGCCGCAACTAAATCGCTTAACACATGGCCTGGCAACAAGTGAAACATATTCAGCTTCGGTAGAAGATAGTGCCCCAGTCGTTTTCTTTTTCGTAATCCAAAACACTGTTGCAGCAACAATCAATACGAAACTAACGATTTTAAATTGGCTCACTACTTGACTAGCCTATTGGTCCTAAGCAAACGATTAATGTACCCCATTCTAGTCGAAATTCTAGTACTACGCAATGTTTGTTTTGATTCGCTATGAAAGTTTGACAGATAAAATGAGGGGTTATTGCACGCAAACCAAAAATTTATTACAATGAATGTTAGTTCCATTTCCTATCATCCTCTGTTCATGAACATCGCAGCGAATGTTAGAAGTTGACCTTGCAGGCGATGTAATGGTTTTTTGCCTTTTTTTATTTCGTGTTCTGTCTGTGCTTTCATCTACACAAGCAAGCATTTGCCTTGATTTTTATGTATAACATGGCAAAACGACGCACACACTTGCCTCGAATCTCTCCAGCAGAAAAAGCATACGAAGTCAAGTGTGAGAGGAAATAAGCGCTTCTTGTTTACTTTTAGAAGCATGGAGAGCCAGGGGAGAAAGCACAGGTCTGATAATCACAACGTTCGTGGTTCGAGTCCCAGTCGGCAACCTTTTTCCATTTTTTTTTCGACATAATTCATTTCACTCACTAATACACTCCACATTTTTCGGTCTCCAATTCTCTTGCATTGGACCGCAGCTAGGTATATTGCATCCTCGGTTCATGCGGTCTCCACTTACATCCTCTGATGATGAATCCCACATAATTGTAAGCGAATCTTACATCCACCGGTTGGGTGTAGTTTTTGTAATACCAAGGCTAACGTTTCAGGTCGCGAGCACATGCTAGCGAACACTAATTTATATTCTACTGGAATTTTGTGCTTCGCTGTCTTTAAGCAAAAATTTCGGAAGTTTTTACTCCAAAACCGAAACGGTGTAAAGGGTAGGATGAAGGAGTATTTAGATTACGGTTTATTTGAAGAATGCGTTTGTGAAAAATGTTTTAACATTATCATCGACAAAGTCTTCAATACTTTTGTTCAGGGATTTTTGAAGCAAACCAAGGCGTCAAATGTAAAATACGAGAAAACAAAAAATATATTCAAGAGAAATAGAAAAGCTGCTCGGATGTGTTTGCCTGTATGTAGTGTGAAGTCATGAAAACGAATAAATAGTTACCCCTATTTTACAAACACAAATCGGTATTGCTTTTAATTATCAATCTGTAAATCGTTTGACTATTCATTCTAACACGGGTTTCATCCTAATTTTTCTTAAATGTTAATGTATTTCAAACGTTTATCTTCAGAGAAAGCCTCAGCATCATGGAGTAAATAATTTCCTGCAATTCATGTCCAGCCGGTGGGCGCATAACTGCCCCATGTTCTATGGAATTATATATATGTCGGACCCAGCTTTCATAGCACAATATACACAGCAAATAAGATTGTCCAGTTAATCACGACATTTTTCCCTACCGTTTTCTAAAACAATCAATTACACTTTCCTAACTAATGACAAAAGTTTGTCGGAGGTTCGACATTCTGCATTCAGATTTGTTGACCGGGACGGGATCTTCCAGCATTTCTAACAAACAGTACCACACAATGCTCCATTCTGCATTCGTTGTCAGCTGATTACTGATGAACTTGACGCCCGTTAGACTTTTCATCGTAGACAACTTTCACGGTCGATAGCTTTGGGGAAACGTCCAGCGAAACACGTTCCTTTAACAAAACAATGAAAACAATGAGGATCAATATAAACATCACTTTACAATTCTTACTCGGCAACTACGCCCAGAACGAAGGCTGTATTTTCGAAAGGCAAGCACTTAATTTGTCCAATCTTTTCACACTTTTGCATACGTTTTGTCCACTGGAAAAGCTATAATTGAACATGCAACTATAAGAATTAACGACTGATTGTTTTTTTTCGTCTCGGACTTGCTACGACTGAATGCTAAGTTTGTTTGCCACCAGCGATGACGGCAGCGACTGAGTCTGATGACATTTGATATGACAGGGAAACTGACAGTTCACCTATCATGTGATACAGAAGTTCCGCGAGCCCGAGTATGAGTGGCGCTAGTGTTCTAACGTATTTTAATTTGAATTTTTGTGCAGAAAATTAATGTATTTTTGTTCTAGAATTCATGTCGGTTTGTCGGTGGTTAAAAGTGACATTTCGAAAGTTATTTTCTATGTTCGAAAATCCCCGTGCTGTCGATCGACCGGTTTTCAACCCACGGTTCTCAAAATTTAACTTCTTGTTTGTCAGAAATAACCATGCTCGGATAGCAGGGTTCATCGATAACTTTCCATCTGTCAAATTTTAACCAAAAGTTAAAATAATCCACCAAATGGTTCAGAGCCCAAATATTGTTATGTCGCTTTTGCCCTCGTTAGCTGGAATATAAATTATCTTTAAATTAATTCGACCGGCACCTCTAAGAACGGATATCTTCCGTAGCTCCGGAGCCCACTTAGATCCGGAAAAGCTGGGCCATAAATTACTCCAACTGAAAGCCGTAGCCTACTACCTACCTGTGTCAGCTTTCCCTGCCAGTCCGAGTCAACCGAGCTGGAAATTTTTCGCCATCCACATCATCATCATCATCATCATCAGCAGCAGCAGCAGCAACCGCACCCGAACCGGATAAAGTCAATTTGTTTTTTCCCGGCAATTGGTCAAGTGGATGGTGGCCTAAACTCTAAAAACATCCAATTTGAAGCAGCTTATAGGGAAGCACAGTTAACACAAGTCAGCACAAATTCGCAACACCCACGCAATATTCACCTAACCTTCTAGGAAAACGACGACGGTGAGGTTGGCCGAATCGGATAAGAGCAAGGAGGGTTTAAAAATTCTATAGGGTGATATAATGTCACTTACATTCTATCAATGTTATCATTCAATAGGCCGTATGAATAAAAGCGTTTAGTTTACTCTACCAGTAAGTAAAGCACGGGAAAGAAAAGTAAACTCTTTTTATTCATACGGCCCAATGCAATGTGTGACAAAACAGTTTATTTCTGAAGCGCAGATCTCACTTATCTGTAGACATTAGGCTCCGTAGGCTGTGAACCTTTTGCCGAGTTAAATTTAACTCGTGGTTAAAAGTGACATTTCGAAAGTTATTTTCTATGTTCGAAAATCTCTGTGCTGTCGATCAACCGGTTTTCGAGAAGAACTTAGCCAATAGGTTTTCAAAATTTAACTTCTTGTCTGTCAGAAGTAACCACGCTCGGATAGCAGGGTTAAACGATAACTTTCCATCTGTCAAATTTTGACCAAAAGTTAAAATAATCCACCAAATGGTTCAGAGTCTTATAGAGTTTGTATGACACACTTAGGGTTACCATATGGTATCCTAAAGGAGGACATGTCCTCCCTTTTCAATAATTTTTCGAGGTGTTTGTCAAAATTGATTCCAGAAATAAGACTGGTACAATAGCAGGTTTATTTGAAAATTTACTATCTGTAAAATTTAAGCTAAAATTCATCAAATGAATTCAACATGTGTTCGATTTTGACGTTCTGGAACTATGGTATTTTAGGTATTTCTTGTTTAGGCCGCTACCATACTGAGAGCGAAGAGGCACGCGAATCGTGAAATCGAATGTAAGGAATAATATCAATAATAGGAACTCTTTTGTATAGAACGCTAAGCGCGCCTCTTCGCTCCTACTATGGCAGTGGCCTTTAATGTTAAGAATGAGAATCATAGTCCTCCGTAATCTCCAAGCTTCAAATGAAATGTCCTCCTTTTCAAGTTTTGATATGGTAACCCTAGACACACTACCCGAGCAGGAGAAAATAACTAATAAATACCTAATGTTGATCCAAAACCAAAATTTGGTATTGATCAGTATGACACAAGAGGTAAAACACCAAAGAAAAATAACAAAAAATATTGCATGCAAAATTGATTTGAATTGTTTTGCATAATTTGGTGCTGGAATGGTACTGTGAAAACATAATTTTGGTATTATTTTTAGGTACTTTACCTCTTAAGTCAGTCTGATCCATTCCAATTCAATGAATCGAGATATTCGTTCCTGCTCGGGTAGCCTAGCAAACAAATTGTACAATAAATTTAAATAAAAACATGAACAACAACCTACCTTCCACAAAGGACATTGGACACTCAAGTGCCAGTCAGTGGCAGGAAAATTATTAATTAATCTCCTCTTTCCAGTACCCGCCTGGAAAACCTAAGAGTGTTTGGCATTTCCGCTGCCACCATCATCGTTGCAACACGCACATAAACACAAACAAGCACACACAAACACTCAAGCTCCATCAGTATAAGCTTCTTCTTGTGCTTCATCTTCATCTGATTCTTGTTACATTTTGCAACACCGTCGTCGTCGCCGTCGCAGTCGGTTCTCGGAAGATGGGATTTCTTGGTCCTACAGCGGGCCACAAGTGGTGGTATTTTACTCTTATTATCGTCATTATTGTTATTACCGTCGTCGTCACCATCCTGGCCGGTCGTCGCCATAGCAGGAGAAGTGGAAACACTTTCCCCCTTCGTGGCCTGCTTTGACGATGATGATGATGGCAGATTTGACAGGTCTGCGCTGCACGTTGGTCGCCATCTTTGTCGAAGAAGCCTTGCTGCTTCTCATCGCCGGCAACAAACCGGTAGCGTTTATTAAATTATTACTCCCGAGCAGCAGCAGAATGTGACACTTGGCGCGGGTAATGACTAATGCCGCCTTTGCCGCACTGCTGTCGTCGTCATGGAATATGTATTTGGAGCCGTCATAATTGCGCGTTAAAAGCGCTCAAGACGGAAAGACTAATGGCGTGGCGGGGACTCGGCAGGGCGAAACACCGGGAAATCAGTTGGCAACAACACAATCCTAATGAATCATTAAAGCGGAATTGGCTGTGATTCATGCCCATTAGAGCCTGTGGAGTTTATGGCGGCATTGACGACGCAGGAGGCTTTTGTATGCGAAATGGTTATAATTTTATTCAATTTCTTAACTCGTAGGTATTTCTTCCGATTGATGTCTGACGGCTGTGTCAATGGAGACGACTGGTACGGTACAAAGTGACACATCGACGGTGGTTGGTTCCATGTTTTGCTGATCAACACAGCAAAAAATAAATTTTAATATTACATCCAAGAGGATGCACTTCAATGATGTCCAAAATCTCATGTAATTTTTATGGCCACAAAAATAGACAAATGCTGTAAAAGCAGCGTAATGTCAGTTCATGCACTGTATTAATGATATTTTTTCCTGTTTGGTAAGTAATATTACACCATATTTTTGGCACGATTGAAGTGCATCCCAAGTGGTAGGATTGTGGTGGTCATAGAGCAAGCTGCGATTTTTATTTTTCTAAAATACGAATATTATGGTATATTTGGCAACCCGGCATTTCTGGGCATGATTCTTTGCTTGAACGTCAAGCAGTACAGTTCGGTCTTTGCTCGCTCTGTCGAGTGGTTCGATCAACCCGGGGGCAACTTGACAAGTCCAGTACATCTCCAGTGTACCTCGAAAATTTAGTTCTGGTGGTTCTGTCAAACTCACAAATTTCAGAAGTGTTATCGGAATAGGGCGAATGCTGATATGTAAATAAAGTAAATAAAATACTGAACATAAAAACAGATAGCCTCATCTGTTTCTTGAAACTTCAAGTTTGTGGGGAACAATGTTAATGAAATGGACGGGTGTAACAAAAGACAATCACTGAAATTTATTCGTTTTAGAAGCTCATTTTGAATATCTTTTGTTGAGAGACGCTTATTTTAATTTATTTTATTTATTTCTTCATGTTTGAATGGATATACGAAATGTTAGTGATCACACAGCAAACCTGCTACTCACCGCGAATAAGAATCAATTTTGTATTTTTTCACCCCTCAATAGAAAGATGGGGAAGTAAACTCTTTTTAATTATACGGCTTTTTATTGCAAGTCTTCATCGCACAAGTATGCTCAGAAACATTATTCTCAAGACTGATAATATTCAAGAGCAAAATATAATAGAATTAACCAATGTGTTTTTATTTCCATTTGATTATATAAGAAAAACTTCCATCAATCTGTTTCAATTTGTTTGGATTTATTTCATTTCACCTCGAAAATCATAAATCGCTCTTTTCACATGGCATTCTTGCTTGTTGTTTGACATCCACACATGGTGAAACAAAAAGTTGCCTTCCCATAGAGAAATACCGTTGCGGCGGTGAAGGGCAGCCCCTTTGTTTATGTTGTGTGGTGACATCTACTATTTGCAAGTGGGTACGTGAAACTAAGATTATCTGTCACCTTGCCGGGGACTTGGGTTCGATTAACCTATAGTTTGTTACAAACGTTCGCAGATATACTGCACGTCGCGTCGTCAGTAGTGTCGGTCGCATCGCGTGATGGGAAGACAGCGCTCCCGGAGCAGACTTCGTGACCAAGCGGAGAAGAAAAACAGTAGTGAGGGTAGCTTGGTACCTACCTCAAATAGGTACGCTACTCTTCCCACCGATGTTGGGAATACCAACCCAGTCCCGGTGAAGCGCACGAAAAAGAGGAAGAAGAATCAAGGACAGTCCGATGGTACGAGCGGACGCGACGATGTTACCGCGACGAACGCCAGCGACATCGGTGATTTCGGCGACGCCGTCGAAACCGAGAATGCTGCCGGCCTGAGTGCGGTGAAAATCAAGCTTCCTCCACTGGTGGTGAAGCAAGTACCACTCAACACGCTGATTGGCGATCTCTCATCGCTGGGCGTTGCAGCTGAGTTAAAGCTCGGCAGGATCGGCACCAAGGTGATGCTGCGAACAAAAGCGGAGTACGAAGTGGCCGTGAAATATCTGAAGGATTCCAAGGCGGAATTCTTCACGCACGACATCCCCGGTGAGAAGCCCTTCAAGGTAGTCATCAGGGGTCTACCAAACTTCGACCCCAAGATGGTCGAAGCTGAAATCAACCGGTACAAGCTAGCCCCAATCGCTGTATTCCGAATGACAAGGAGAGGCGAAAACGTGAAGACGTACCCGGATTGTCTTTTCCTGGTGCACTTCCAGAAAGGGACGGTGACTCTCAATGCGCTGCAAGCCATCCGATCGATCTACTCCATCATCGTACGATGGGAGCCATACCGTGGCGGCCATCGTGACGTAACGCAGTTCCAGCGGTGTCTCAATTTTGGACACGGTACCCGCAACTGCAACATCAAGCAACGCTGCAGCAACTGCGCTCAAGAACACGCCACTTCCAGCTGCCCTGCGGATGGAGCCGTGGCGTTAAAATGCGCCAACTGTGGTGGTGCACATCAAGGTTCCGACAGACAGTGCTCCAAACGCGAGGACTTCAAACGCATCCGAAAACAGGTGGCAACTAACAACCAACCAGGACGCAAGAAGGACAAAGTCCCGGCATTTCGGACGGAGGATTTCCCGCCTCTTCGTGCTCCTCAGCAAAGGCAAGCGAATTCGCGGGTGCATCCCGCTCAAGCAACTTCCGGTGATTCTGCTGGCCAAAGCTCTCCATCCCCCCCTGGATTCTGGAGACAACCAACAGCGCAAAACAACAACCCCGATCTGTTCTCAACGACAAACGTGGGCATCGACGTGGGCCTTCTAACCGAGACCCATCTAAAGTCCGGCGACAACTTCTGGTTGCCTGACCACAACATTATTCGGCTTGATCGCACCAGCTCCAGGGGGGGTGGTGTTGCGGTCGTCGTCAAGAAAGGAATAAAATACCACACTCTGTCCCATATCCGCACCTCTATCATCGAGGCCCTTGGTGTGGAGGTGGAGTCGTCGACTGGATACGTCCAGTTCATCGCCGTCTACTGCCCTCGACAGTGTGCCGCCAGCAGCGGACTAGCGGCTAAATTCAAGAAAGACCTGTCCACCATCACCCGTACCGGTTCCCGCTTCGTTGTTGGAGGAGATCTGAATGCTCGCCATGAGGCCTGGCGGAACTACCAGCAGAACCAGAACGGTCGTCTGCTGTTCGACCACTCACAGCATGGGCTGTACTCCGTTTGGTTTTCGGATGAACCAACATTCATCTCACCGGCGGGCAACCCATCGACGCTAGACCTGTTCCTGACAAATATCGGCTTGTCCAAGCCGGTAGCCTTGAACGAACTCAGCTCCGACCACCAACCGGTGGTGTCTGAACTGGGCTGCAACGTGGCTGCTGGTTCAAGCCTGCGCAAGGACTACCATCGCGTAAACTGGGCCCAGTTTGGACGCGTGGTAGACAGGCACATCATCGACAACCCTCCGCTTGACACCGTGGAGGACATCGACCGAGCGTTGGAGGGACTCCACCAAGCCATAACCGTGGCTGACGAGGCGTGCGTCCGACGAGTTCCTGTGAGGGGTAAGTTTATTGCCATTGATTCCCACACACGACTATTGATTCGACTGAGAAATGTTCGTAGACGCCAGTTTCAGAGGACTGGAGATCTGGGCAAAACACGTGAAATGGCCGATCTGAACAGACAGATTGCTTCCAGAATGGACTCACTCCGAAATGAAAGTTTCGGGCGTGTTGTCCAGAATCTGGACGACCGCTCCAGACCATTCTGGAAGGTAGCCAAGGTCCTGAAAACTCATCCCAAACCCATTCCAGCTCTCAGAGTCGAAAATGATGACGATCGGCTTTTAATCACCCCACAGGAGAAAGCAAATGCGATCGGCAAGCATGTCGCTTCATCGCATTTGCTTGGCTCGAATATCCAAAGTCCGCTCGAAGATCAGGTTGCGCAATGCGTTCAAAACCTAGATGCCTCCCCTTGTGTCATGCCTCCGGCGGATATGATTACAGTACAACAGATTTGCTCAGCGCTGAAATGCACCAAGAACATGAAGGCTCCCGGGTTTGACGGTATATTCAACTTGATCTTGAAGAGACTCAGCATGAAAGTGCAGTCTCTTCTAACCGCTATCTTCAACAGATGTTTGGAACTGCACATCTGCCAAGCATCTGGAAAGTAGCAAAAATCATACCAATTCGCAAACCCGGTAAGGACCCAACATTGTCTTCAAGCTACAGACCAATCAGCCTCCTTTCAGCGCTGAGCAAATTGTTCGAGAAACTCATTCTCAATCGTTTGCTCAAGTTTGTCGAGGAAAATAACATTCTCCTTCCCGAACAGTTTGGATTCAGAAAGGGGCACTCCACCAATCACCAGCTAGTACGGGTGATGAATAACATCCGAAGTAACAAAGCTGTATCCAAGTCCACAGCCATGGCCTTGTTAGACGTTGAAAAGGCGTTTGACAATGTTTGGCATGGCGGACTTGTGTACAAGCTTTGTAACTTCAACTTCCCATTACATCTGGTTAAAATCACCCGTAACTACCTCGAGCAAAGGTCGTTTAAGGTATCGTTGAATGGTTGTCTTTCAGACACGTTTTCCATCCCAGCAGGAGTCCCGCAAGGTAGTCTGCTGGGCCCCTTACTTTACAGCATCTACACTTCCGACATTCCTCCCCTCGGAGATGGTTGCGTGTTCTTCCTGTTCGCAGATGATACCGCAATAGCTGTCAAAGAAAGGATGCCTCGCGAAATAACGAACAAACTTCAACGATGCCTTAACGCCTTTGCTGATTATGCCACCACGTGGAAAATTAAAATCAATCCCTCCAAAACACAAGCGATCATGTTTCTCCATCGGCAATCGCCCAAACTAAAACCGGCTCATGGATGGCACAAGGGTTGAGTGGTCTGCCGAAGTAACCTATCTCGGGATGATGTTTGACGAAAAGCTCCTATTCCGCTCGCATGTGGAGAAAACTGTAGTCTAGTGTTCCGCCTTGATTAGGGGAATTTACGTATTCTCGTCAGTCTAAGCAGCGTCCGAACTTCTATTAGCGATTTCTCAGCGTCACACACATACATGACAGGTTTGTTTGTTGACATTTATCTGCTGCTTGCTGTTCTACCAATTCCAATCGACAGAATTGATCAAAACGGGTTGAACATGTTTTTACAACGCTCCAAACTTCTCAGGTGAGTGTGACTATTGTCGGCAGTCTCTTTTTCTTCGGCACCCTTTCCATTTGAACTGCGTGTTAACCAGCTGTTCTATTATCGGCAACTCGAAATCAGCCGTATTTTGTAGGGTGTATATTTAATTTAAAGAAAAATATGGCATAACAGGATTGCACAATCGTATAAATGTAATCAGATTGAAGCTGAAAAGGTAAGGAATCGGCTTAATACATTCAGCGAAGAGTTTTGATGGGAAAATACAGTGAAATTAACGTTTCAATTTCGGTTGCCGAAAACAGTCAATGGGTGCCGAAGCCATAATTTACCCTAGGTGTCTGTATCCGCTGATTTTCCGGAGATCCCGCCTCTAACGGGTGAACAAACTGGCCGTCTACAAACAAATCATAGCAGCTTCGATCCTCTACGTAGCTCCGGTGTGGGAATCATGTCCACAGACTCACAGGAACAACATCCAGGTCGCTCAGAAATGTGCAGAAATGCAACTCATCAGAACATGCTTTGATAAGCAATTTGTATATAGGATTAACTACACTATTTCCGGCCTATTAAGCACAACCCGCACTTAGTTTTTCTTAATCTAGCACAGTTTAGCACCAAACGGAATGTTATTATTACTGATGGCTTCCAAATTTATTTACCTTTCCGTACGTACCGTAAGATTTGATAAAGAGAAACCAATCGTTGAGATATTGTCAAAAGTCTAACACTGCTTCTTGACGCCAAACTCGGCCTACGGATTCTAAACTCGGCCTAACGCATCTTTTGTTTTTGGGAATAATGGGTGCAAATCTTCTTAGGGCCTGTTCATGAACTACGTAGACAGTTTTTTTTTGGATTCTTGACCCCCCCTCCCCCTGCGTAGATAATTGTCCATACAAAAAAAATTAAAATTTGTATGGGCCGTGGATAATTGTCAACCCCTCCCCCCCATAAACTGTCTACGTAGTTTATGGACAGCCCCTTATCACGCTTTCTCATTGACTTCGTTCGGTAGCTTAACTGAAGTATCGTACCAAACGCATAATTGACTTGTGAACTCTGAAATCATGGATTTATTTGAAGTTTTCTGCTCGATAGGCCCAAAATGGGCGATTAGGCCGAAGTAGTTCTCTACCCTAGTAGGCCTTCTGGAGTACGAGCCACAGTACGACAGAAATGTTCCTCGCAGGCAGCTTTTTCAACGGAGTACGCTGTCGATGTGCTGTCTTCCTCGATTGTCCAGAATTTTTCCATTAGGTGATGGATATCTGCTACGGTAGCGACGTTTGCTACGACGAGAGCGGTAGACGGACTCATTGTAGACTTCCCAGATACTACCCAACCAAAGACGGAATTGACCAGTACCGGAAGATTGTCGCCGAGAGGAATTCGTCCGGAAACCTTGAACAGGTCGAAGAAGATTTCGGCTCCAATGATGACATCGATGGGATTGGTGCTGTCAAACGGGGAATCTGCGAGTTGAATGCTGGGTGGCATGTCCCAAGTCGAAGTATCGACGGCAGTAGCTGGTAGATCGATGGTCACCTTGGGCAGAACGAGAAATTCGACGTTGGTGGAGTACGAGCCAACTCGAGCGCGGATTGTGGATCAAAACTTTTGCCTAGCTTGAGTGGACGCTTGTCCGATTCCTGAGATTGGAAGATAGATTTTCTTCCTCTGAGCCTTGATGCGCTGCGAAAACTGTTCCGTGATGAAGCAGCATTCACTTCCTGAGTCCAGGAGTGCGCGAGCGACGAATTCGACTCCGTTGTCATCAATTAAGATGATCACTGCAGTGGCAAGAAGAACTGTTTTTTGCTTATGACCAGTGGAAGCGCATGGATTCGACAACCGTAGCAGACGAAGACATGGTCGGAGGATCTGCCACTGGAGTAGGTATAGCAGGTTTCGAATGCTGGGCTTGTTTCGAGTTCGACGAGAAAGAGGAATCGTTCGAGCATAGCTGCGTGTGATAACGTCCACGACACTTTCGGCAGTTGGTGGATGACGAACAATCCCTTGATAGGTGACCCTTTCGAAGGCAATTTCGGCAGAGTTGATGACGGCGTATCTCCTTCTCTTTTTCGTCCATCGAAAGTTGCGAAAAACTTCCACACATGTGCAAAGGGTGATGGTCTGAGCAGATGACACACTTACGAAGATTGACCTGGTTGACTCCGTGGCTCGAGACGGATCGCTGAACTGGCTTCTTCTGAACGGTCGACGGTTGAGCTTTGATGGGCTTGGCCTGGATGGATTGCAGCACCGTAACTCGTCGCTGGAGCCTTGTCGTTGGATCCAGTCGAATGCTGAGCATACGGATGAGCAAAATATCCCAATACTCCGTACGTTCACCTAATTGCTGCAGAACCTTGACGTTTGCCTCGAATTTCTCCACCAAACTGTGGAGTTCCGTTGTCGTTTCCCTTTTGATAGAAGCGAAATCGAAGAGAGTGTCTACGTACGCCTGCTTCAGCCGAACAGGGTTTTGGAAGTGTTCCAGCAGAAGGTTCCATGCCACCAAGTAATTGTTCACACATATTGGGATCGTTTGGCCAGTTTTATTTCGGGCCAGCCCTTGACATGATAATAAGCGGACTCAAGCGACGTCCGCTCCTTTAGGTGGGCCTCGATGGCAGCTTCATCGAGCGTCTCCAGCTCGCTCTGTACGGTATTGTAGTCTGACCACAACTTTATCAGGTTCGCAAGATGGACAGGGACTTCGTCGGCCTGCGTCTCCTCAGTGTAGTCGTCTACGAAGGTCTTGATGAGGTTCAGCGACGTCACTAGACTCTTCAGCCGCATCTTTAGCGTCTTGATACGGCGCTCAGTCGACATTGCAGCGAAATCTGTGGATAATGGACCAGCGTAGCACACAAGCAGAAAGTAAAGTAGTTGGAAACCTAATTACCTTGTTGAGGCAATTAATTTGCCTTGTATTTGATAATAGCAGCAACCAAGCAGGAAGATGGCGTTCTGTAGCGGATTGTTCAGCTGGGACAATGGCGATAGTAAGCGATTTTTCAGCGGGCACAATAGCGAATGTGCGATGGCGGCTCACTAGGCGCTGGACTATCGAACTAAAGGGTGTCCACGATGAAATTGCCACACACAAAATTGATTCGCAAAATTCGAGTTTTCATCCGATTGCCATCAAATTTTCAGGGATTGAGAAATAACTATTAAACTTCATTTTACCATTTTACTCGTATTTTATTTACAGTCCATACGCAAATGCCCGCACCTTGGCCTTAGCCCCGGCCATAAGATTCTGCACAACCTGTGAATCAACCGTTTTTTGCATGTAAACCCATACTTTCTTCAGTTCCTCGACTGTCTTCACTACCTTAGGTCGTTTAAGAAGGTGCTGCTTCATAATCGCCCAGTACTTCTCGATGGGGCGGAGCTCCGGAGTGTTGGGAGGGTTGAACATTTTCGGCACGAAATTGACCTTATTGTCCGCATACCACTTCAGCACGTCCTTGGAGTAGTGGCATGAGGCCAAATCCGGCCAGAAGATTGTTGGGACGTTGTGGGCCTTCAGGAGAGGAAGCAGCCGCTTCTGGAGGCACTCTTTTATGTACACCTGTCCGTTCATCGTGTCCTGGGTCACGAAAGGTGCACTCCGCTTCCCGCACGTGCAGATGGCTTGCCAAACCAGGAATTTCTTCGCAAATTTGGACATCTTCTGAGTGCGGACATGCTCTGGAACGCTGAACTTATCCTTGACCGTGAAAAACAGGTTGCCGGGGATCTGTTTGAAGTCGGCCTTCACATATGTTTCGTCGTCCATGATGCAGCATTCAACTTTCGTCAGCATGTTGAGGTACAACTTCCTGGCACGGGTTTTGGCGGACTTGTTCTGCTTCTCGTCGCGATTAGGGGCCTTTTGTACCTTGAACGTTCGAAGCCCAGCCTTAGTTTTGGCCTTCTGGACAAAACTTCGGCTTAGGTGCAGCTTCTTAGCCACATCCCTAACGGAGGCGTTAGAATTTCGGTTGAAGGCCCCAACTACGCGGTTGTGATTTTTGGTGTTGTACGGAATACTTTTTCCTTCACTTCTGGGCTTCCGATTGGTGGTCAACCGTTCCTCGAACCGCTTAATCACTCGCGACACCGTGGAATTCGCGATTCCCAACGTTTTAGCGATGGAACGATGCAAGAGATCCTTGTTCTCGTGATGAATGCGCAAGATTTTATCACGCACGAGCTGTTCTTTCGACTCCATTTCCGCGAGTTTTGATCACAGGACTTTAAAACTTGCAGGATGTAAATAATGCACTATGAACTAAATCCACCCAAATTTTCATTAAATTCTACCCAACGGTTAAAAAGTTAGAGCAATTTCATAGTGTGGCAATTTCATCGTGGACACCCTTTAGCGGAGATTCGACGCTATCCGGCTCGAAGGACCAAATGTCGGGAGCACAGCGAGCAGCAGCAGAAAATTTGTCTCAGCTGATTCTGTTTCTCAGCTCCGCACAGGCAGGTAAGCTTTTACTCACTAGTTCTTCTCTTTCAGGAATTCCAGAATGGCGGAAAAGAAGAATGGTTCTTGAAGCAGCTTAACTTTAAGCACTCGCGACTTACTTCACGCAAAATAAACTTTATTTCTACTTAATTAACTGCTTTTACTTTCACTAAATTACAATATTTTTCTACGATTATATTCACTTTCACTTTCATTTGTTTGTTTATCTTCTGCTTCGCACTGATGATGATGATTGATGACGTCGCTGTAGCTAACAGGGTGGCCAGACCTACCGATTTATCGGTAGTCCTACCGATTTTCGGGGTGCCTACCGGTTCACGGACGAAAGGTTCAAAACTACCGATTTTTCACTTTTCCTACCGAGAATCACAGATTTTAAGATTATAAATAGAAAAATTGATTTCGACACGTTTAAAGCAGAAGAACGAAGTGTATTATTCTAGAGCACAGAGTCATCCCCCCCCCCCAACCCGGTCACAAACTTTTCAAGTATCGGGAAAGTCTTCTTAAGTCGACCTACCGATAAAAGTTTTGAGAAGCTACCGATAATGAAAAAAATAATCTGGCCACTCGGGTAGCTAAAGAGGATCAGTCCTGTCACTCTTCGACTTTTATATCAGGGCGCGGTGGAAGATGGTACAACGCCATGCTACCAGTCTAAATTTCCCCTTTTGGGCGTTTATCGCCGTCGATCAACAGGGGGTTTTAAGATGTGGCCGATGAGCAACAGATGGCGTGTCGGTGCACTTTCGTTGTCACGAACACAAACCAATCCCACCAAGGTGGTCATTCTCTAAAACAAGCCTGATCGGACTAAGATAAAATTTCAAATGTACCAAACAAATACAAGAAATAAAGATCATTTAAAGTCCAAAAAGTCATGGCAGTTGCCAGCATGCAATACTCCGTTACAAACGCAATGCAACGCAACAGGAACTGCAGGAGCGAATGAAGAGCCTGACTTGTCTTATGTTTTTGTTAAACTCTCATTACCTCCCTTTACACAGTTCGAAAGCACATTATTCAAAGTTCCCTTCGGCCGGAAATGACCGTGCTAAATCATCACCTAATGGCACCTGTCGTGCGTGTTAATTAAATTTAATTGAATTTAAGTCTAAACGAGCGCCATGATGTACCTTTAATTACACCTGCCGGGCATATGCAATGGAACCGATTCTCGCTTGACTGCCTCCATCCATGTGGTAATCATGATTTGAAAAATCCATTTCCCATATCAACCCTTCTTGTTTCACCCCGAACAACCCCCGCAAGCGATTATTGATTTGTGTGTATTCGATCGAAGAAGAAGAACTAATCGGCTACTGGGAATCACTTCCACCCATCGCTTTGCTTGTCGGAAAAGCTCTTTTCCCTGTGCTTCGGAAGCGCTTGCAAATATTGACACAAATTGTGATTGGCATTACCTTTACCGACTGATGACGAGGGAGGGGTGAAGGGGGGGGGGGTCAAATTATCACCGAAGCGATTTTCAATCAATCCCAATCCCCGTTGCTAATGTCGATCGTCAGTCGGATAGAGTGAAGAGTGCTAATCGAGTTATCCTCAGCAAAATCTCTCACGAGTTTCCTAGGCACGTGCGCATCACCCTCCCGAAAAAAAAGAAGAGGTTAATTGAAATTCCGTGGCCACGGCGGGGTGGGTGCGATGTTTAAAGCTGATTAAAATTCACCTTCCCAAACGCGGCAGATGAAACTTTTGAGCCAAAGCTTGCGCGATAAAATCCGCACGAGGAAGCGATAATTTTATGCTCGGTGAGGCGATAATTAAGATGCTGCGCTGATCCAGTTAGCGGCGGTGGCCCAGCGAATGCTGAGCAGAGAAAATTAACTAAATTAACGGGGGAAATTTCTGCTGATAAGTTTGATAAACGGTAGGGCGATTCGGTTGAATTTACTGTAAAGAGGCTGTCCGGGGTTTGAAGACGGGATGCCGAGATGGCACTATGGGTAATCTCCATACAATGAGGTGGCCAAAAATATTTGCTTGCTTATTCTGAATTATTTGACAAGTTTAAATGTTTTAATATGTGCCTACATCAAAACATCATTTTGAGATCCTCAAGTCTTCTAGGTTCTCCAAAATGTCCTGGAGTTAAGATCTTGATGTATTATAGACTCGATGCGGTTTGATACGCACGTTCCCTACATATTCAACACATCATCCGAGCTTTTTAAAGCATCTTGATAACAAGCGCATCATAGAATGGCAACAATATGGTATTTAATGCTCTTCAAACTATTCTGAAGCTAAGATCTTGAAGTTCTATAGGCTCAATTGAAGTCTTGAAAAATGTCCTGAAAATCTTAAAGAGTTGAAGAAGTTCAAACGAGCCTTTTTACAACGTGCTCATCATCGAATGGTGTCAATAAGATATGCAGTGCTTTCCAAACCATTCTGGAGTTCAAATCTTGAAGCTCTACAGGATCCATTAAAGTCTTGAACAATGTATTGGAAATCTGTATTGTTTACATGAAGCCTAAGATAGTCTCTTGACAACAAGCACACCGTGGATTGGTATCAATAAGGTTTTTGATACTCTTCAAACTATTCTGGAGCTAAGATCTTGAAGTTCTACAGGCTCAATTGAAGTCTTGAAGATCCAAATGGTACTTACTTACTAACTTAACCATCCTTACTTAAATGATCCCCTGGAGGGTGCAAAGGGCCTTTGTGAAAGATTTCCATCCTGGTCGATTACTAGCTTTAGCCTTGACCTGTGCCCAAGTCAAATTTCGGTCAACGTTCTTAATTTCACTGTTTACTCTCCGCCGCCACGAGCCTCTGGGTCTGCCTCTGCTGCAATGTCCTGCTGGATTCCAGTCCAGTGCTTGCTTGCAGATTTCGTTTCCGCTCTGTCGTAGTGTGTGGCCGGCCGACCTCCACTTCCGTTCACGAATTTCTGTCTCTATCGGCTTCTGATGGCACAAACGATGAAGCTCGGAATTTGAGATCCAATTGTGGGAATTATGTACCGCAGGAATTGGTTGATAAACACCTGCAGCTTCTGAGTGTTCTTCGCTGATACACACCATGTTTCACTGGCGTATAACAGCACAGACTTCACGTTCGAGTTAAAAATTCGGATTTTGGTGCGTTGACTGATCTGATTCGCTCTCCATACATTTTGCAAACTGGCATAATCCGTGCACCTTTGTCGCTCTTGGTGCCGCCGTCCGACGCTATCTGGCTGCCAAGATATTGGAAGCTTTCGACTTTCTCCACTGCCTGCCCAGCTACTGTGAAATTGGAACGGTTTTCCGTGTTGACATCCAACGATTTGGTCTTGTTGACGTTTGTGGTTAGACCTGCTTCAGAGGAGTGTTCCACAAGGTAGTCGAGCTTACTCTGCTTGTCAGAGCGCCGTTGTGATAATAACGCAACATCATCAGCCAAATCGAAGTCGTTGCGATGCTCCATGGTAATAGGCTGCTACAGCAAAGCACGGTTCGGTACACGGTCAACGGCTCCAACCATGATCATGAAATAATATACATCCTTGCCTCACACCCGCGATTACCCGAATCGGGTCAGACAAAGCTCCGTTGTGCAACACTCTGCATGAGAAAGCCTCGTACTGCGCTTCGATGAGGTTGACGATCTTACCAGGGACTCCCTTGCGACTCAGAGCGCCCCACACGTTTTCGTGGTTTAGTCGGTCGAAAGCTTTTTCGTAGTCAATGAATGCCAAGTACAGGGACAATATGGTCCACACAGGATCTTTTTTTTTGCTCTCAGATACCTGATAAGATAACTCAGTGTGTGGGGATGGGAGAAGTAGCGCTCCCGACCCACTAAACCTTACCCTGTGCTCTTGGCCCTTGCCCTCCCCGGAACCGCCCGAAATCATTACATCATGTGAGGGGGCCGGTGGCGCTATGGCGCATCACACTAGTGGTGTGTCACAGACGTGACACTCGCTACTGCACAGTGAGCAGCTGTGCAGGGCCTTCCTCTTATCGTTCACTGTTAATTGTTCGCCTGAGTTCTAGAGCAGACGTGATAGCCAGCCAACAGATGTGACCGCTTACCAGCTGCGTGTGCTGCGACTTGATCAGAGTCGTCTACACTCTTAGAACCCGGTGTCACTCCTGCCTTTGGACAACGAGGGTTTGTGCAGGGCTTATCGACCTCCTGGGACGAGCTGGATAGTGCTCCAGCGTCCTTACTCTGCTGTAGTTCGTTTAGTAGCATTATCTCTCCCTTGGGTTCGATAATTACCGTTTCCAGAGCACACCACGAGAAGGCGAACTACTTCATGCCCCAGGATCTTCCAGCACGGAATCCTGCCTGCTGTCGTCGGAGAGTCGCGTCTTTGAGAACAATACACAGTAACATGATGCCTCGCTAGTTGTCGCGTACAGTTGGATCCCCTTTCTTGGGGACTTTTACCAAGACGCCCTGCATCCAGTCGGCCGGAAAAGTCGCGGTGTCCCTGATATGGACGAACAGTTGATGCAACATTTGTGAGGATAGCATGGGGTCAGCTTTGAGCATATCTGCTGAAATGCGATCGACCCCCCGGGGCTTTGTTGGACTTCATACTTCGGATGGCTGCTTCTATCTCCTGCAATGATGGAGCTTCAGTGTTGACGCGAGTAACGCGCCTCACCCTTGGTGGATCATGCCGAGATGTTGATGGTTGGTTGAACGTTGAAACTTCGAGAAGTTGTTCAAAGTACTCAACCAACGTTTCAACTGTCCCGCTCAGGCGTCTTGAAACATCATAGAGGAGGCGAATATCGCCAGTTGCTGCGGCTTTCTCCCCTTCATCAGCCAGGGAGTCCACCCACGCTCGCTTGTCCCGTATACAGGAACGCTTAACTTCCCTCTCTAGAACTTTTTGACGTTTAATCGGCGCACATTACTGCACCATTTAAATCGCACGAGTGCGAGAGAGAAACAGATTAGTGGGAAAACAAACCATGCATTCATCCATCAGTGCTAGAAAGAGAAATACGATTACACGTCAAAAAGGTCTCTAGAGCCGAATACCGCTGACGGGCCTCGTCCTTGGCTCCTTGGGTCCTTGCTCGATCTTCCTCCAGGTTTCATCGGTGGTCCACTCCTTCCTCTGAATGCGCAGCTCTCCCAGGTTGTTCTCGCTTGTTTCAATCAGGGGCTAAAACTGTTGACGTGTTTTACGACACTCGCTTCGTTGGCATGCGCGACAGTCTGTTTTTATTCTCACTCTCATGCTCTACCGCCGTCTCTCTTAAGCAAACCCCACACGTATCAATATATTGACACAAAGGGGAATTACTGACAATAATATTGATGATGTGAATTCATAAATATTGTCAATCTCGATATATTGACGTCAATATAGAACGTATTGACAATACGATTATTGTCAATAAAAGCAATCGTGTAGGGTCCACTTTACACAACACAAACGGTAGAACAACATTCGAGCAAAGAGAAAAATCTAGACCAACAATTGAAATAGGCGGAACAACCAAACGTAAACAATGGCTTTAAACACAAAATTTTCGAGATTGCTTGGATTTGCTTTGGTTCTCGAGAATTTTGTGTTTAAAGCCATTGTTCACGTATGGTTGTTCTGCCTATTTCAATTGTTGGTCTAGAAATTTCAAATAACTATCATATGACATCTGTGATTTCGTTCTAATTCCTCAATTTGGTGTACATTAAACCATTTCTGATAAGAAATGTTACTACTAGGACATCGTCGCTTGCTATTTCCAAAACTAAAAAAACTAAAATACGTACATTCGTGACGGTCTTCGACAACCGTGTCGTATGACAGAGCCTGTCATATGACATTTTAGTTTGGTACTGTAATTTGATAGATTGTTTCGCAAGTGTCGGAAGCAAAGGCTGTCGATTATCACAGAAAATATGTCGACTACGGTGACCACTTACAAGACTGGTTTCAATAAAGGCATTCTTGATGCTCGTCCACTGTTCTTCTACGCTGCCACCTTCCGGAAGATTAGCTGCGAGAGCCTCGAGTTCTTCGACGAACGATCTCTTCACTGCTGGGTCTTCCAGTTGGCATGTGTTGAATCGCCGCCTGAGTCTCTCCTCGCGCAATGCGTAGGCGTAGGTGATGATGGTCAGATGCGATGTCAGCGCTGAGTTTATTCCGAACATCAAGAAGGCTCCGTCTCCATTTTCGGCTGATGCAGATGTGGTCGATTTGATTCTCTGTATATCCATCACGGGAGACCCATGTGACTTTATGCACTGGGCGATGGGGGAAGAGCCATGGCGTCCCATAATACCACAAACGAAGTGACAGACGACTAACTGGCAAAGAAATCCATTAAAATAATGTGGTTCACTGTAATAGAATATTCTTGGAAGCTTGTGCCATCATCCACCAGATGGGTTAGTTTTTTTGTTTTGATTTGAACAAAGTTGATTTTGTGTACAATTAATCTTTGACAGTGTGCAAAGACTGTATCATTTTGTCATTTTTTTATGCATTTCAGTTTTGAGTAGAGTGAAAGAGATAGAACCAAAACATTCTAATACATTTGGTGAAAATGCTAGTACAATCCAGTAGTAGTGTTGCCATGTGGTACAATCCAGTAGTAGTGGTGTTGCCATGTGGTACACTGAAAAATTGAAATAGCAGGTTAGTCACCAAAGTTTTCGAGCTGCTCCGTCTGTCACTTCGTTTGTGATAATACGCTCATAGTCCGAGTTGTCTGTAAAAGTTCTCTTTGTCCTGCAATTCGGCAACATCGGTTGGCGTATAACATTGGATTATGGTAAGGTTTCGGACCCGTGTTCTGAATCTGGCAACGATTATTCTCTCATTGATAGGTTCCCACTTGATGAGCGCAGCCTGTGCTTGGGTGCTAAGCAGAAAGCCAACTTCACGATGTCGCGGAGCGTTTTCACCTCGCATACCAGAATATAAAAGTACCTGTCCCGAAGGCAGCTTGTGTTCTCCAAAGTTTGTAACCTGCGTGTTACAATTTATCCCGTTTTGTGTAGTTTTGCCGCCGAGTGTAATATTGCCGTATTTTACACGAGTGTGTGCCGTGTTTGTTATGCTTTGTTTTTGTTGTCATTGCACGGCCGGCGACATACTCACCACTATGCCTTCGTGAATAATTTTAACTTGTAAATTTTGCGCGTTATTTTATTTATTTTTTGTTGTTATTAGTTTAGTTAGATAGGAAAAAAATTATCGTTTTAGAATGTATCGTGTCTCAAATAAAATTAGGTCCCGTTTCTCCTCCCGCTGCACAAGAAGGCGAATCACATCAACAGCATAAAAAGTCGAGCGCGGTTGCAGGAGCGATGGCGGTTTTGTTTTGTTTTGTGACGTTGTGAAAACGAGAGAACAGTTCGAGCCACGGTGAAGTCTACGCGGGTTTTTTTCTTCGGAGACGCTTTTTCCATTAGTCCCGAGAAAAACGACTTCAACTGGGAAAGGTTTGCCCAGCCGCGACGCGAGTGCCAGTCCGGAGGATTTGTTGTGCACCGCGAGTGAAAGTTGGCTCCGTGGCCGTGAAAGTTGTGAGTGCAACAGAGTGTCGGATCGCCATTGTGGGAAGCTAAACACTAAGGAGCTAATCGCTTCCCCGGCTAACCACAAAGGATCCGGTAGACACTCGCCGTCCTGACTGCGGTGGCTCAGCCAATAGAGCCAGTCTCGCCACCGCAGTTAATCGTCAAGCAGGACGAAGCAGGCGATACCAGAGGTGAGTTCGCCTGGGCAGAAACACTGCGGTGTCTGCCGGGGTTGCCTACGGCGAGTAGGCAATCCGGTGATTCGTCACCAACGTCGCCGGGGGGGGTTCCAACAGACGAGCCCAGCTCATTCCCCCCGCTAAGTGTCAAGGACAGCTGCTAAGCAGCCGAATAAGCAAACCGCTCAGCACAGTCCGTGCTTTGTAGCAGCAGAACCGCCGCCATACCGTCGTCGAAGGGCCCCACCGAAGAGCAGCAGCAGCAACAGCGAGGAGGAGAGGGCAGAGATAAGTAGCGAATAGACGTCTAAAATTGCATTTCTTTTTGTTGTTTTGTCCCACCCAAATCCGAACGTCTTTGGGGGAAGTACCCTTGCTCGAGGCCGCCCCGCCGGGGTAAAATCGGGCCAGCTATAGGCTGGCAGGTAAACACCAGCTTACAAGTTCGGCCAACGGACTTCACTAAGTCCCAGGATTTCTAGCTACATACGGCGGGCCTCACTGGCAAGTTGTGCCAGGATAACCTGTTGGGCTAGCGTCAGTACATTCCATGTTTCAATTCTTGTCCGTTGTTTAGTCGTTGCCATAAAATCAGATCGTAATCTTTCACTATAGGTTTCTGTAACAATTTGAAGGTTTCGGAGACAGTAGGTGGTTGGCCTTAGGTCTCCTATCCGCCGTGATGGGGCTGCCATCTTGGGTATAGCTTTCGGGGAGAAGCATTTTGTATTCAGCCGCTGGATGCCAGTCAGACGCTGTTTGAGCCGCCCCTAACATGGAGAACAGACGCTCGGATTTTGTAAGCCATATCCTCCGAAAAGGATGCAGCTCCCCCTTCTCTGTCAGCATACGACCAAAGTTCCCACCGTGGTTGGTTACCCGATCTTCCCTAAGGTTACTCGTACTCTAGCTGGCGCCGCGGGGATGAAGGGATAGGAGTTACTGGGCAAGAGGCTAAGGACCACTTTCACTTGCGTGACGGGTCTATTTTATAACCTTCAAGTACGCGAAGTACCGGTGATACGCATTATCCCAGTCATTTGCCAGCCAATCCAAATACAGTCAAGATTCCTATAGTACGGATTCGTTCTTGCCGGATTCCTATCGTACGGTTGCCTCTGGATTCCTATAGTACGGTCGATCCGGCATTAACAAATACACGTAGCATATGGGATTAGAGCTAATTGGGACCAAACACTGATTGTACGGCAATTTGAAGAGCTGATCCTGATATCTTTTGAGAAGTTGTTGAGCAGAAAGTTGGTCACCTTTTGGGACGATTCAGTTTCCGGTAGGACATAAGTCTGATCCTGTGGAAGATCCAAAATATCCGTAAAAGTGGCCAATTCATGAAACTGATCCTAGAGCTAAGCAGGTTTTTTTTAAACCACTCATAAACGTCTTATCAGAATGAATTCGGAGTTGTGACCGGAATATGGGTCCTGGGGACCACGGGATGGGTCACCGGAAGATCCGGAACATCCGTAAACGTGGTCAATTCATGAAACTGATCCTAGAGCTAAGCAGGTTTTATTTTAAACCATTCATAAACGTTTTATCAGAATGAATTCGGAGTTGCGACCGAAAAATTGACTCTGGGGACTACGGAATGATCCACTATAATATCCGGAACATCCGTAAAAGTGGTCAATTCATGAAACTGATCCTAGAGCTCCACGGATTTTTTGAAACCACTCATAAACGTCTTATCAATATGAATTCGAAGTTGTGACTGGAATATGGGCCCTGGGGACCACGGGATGGTTCATCGAAAGATCTGGAACATCCACAAAAGTGGTCAATTCATGAAACTGATCCTAGAGCTCCGCGGATTTTTCGAAACCACTCATAAACGTCTTATCAGAATGAATTCGGAGTTGTGACCGGAATATGGGCCCTGGGGACCACGGGATGGTCCACCGAAAGATCCGAAACATCCGCAAAAGTTGTCAATCCATGAGACTGATCCTAGAGCTCCATGAATTTTTCGAAACCACTCATAAACGTTTTATCAGAATGAATGTGGATGTGACCGGAATATGAACGCTTAAACAGAAAATGGACCTTTGGAACCATGATATGGTTCACCAGGAAGATCCCGAACATCCATAAAACAATCAGTTCTTGAAACTGAGCTCATTTTTTTGAAACCACTCATTGGCGTCTTATCAGAATTAATTTGGAGTTATGACCAGAAAATTTACCGTGAGGAATAATGCACAATGGTTCCAAAGCCGTATTTATGAAGACAACAATGTTAGCACCAAAACCGTCACTTTTAGGTATATGGTGTCTTGGGGAAAATTTCTTCGTATTTTTTAGCCGATTTGAAATAAGGGTGGTCCTTAAGAATGGTGAATTGAAAATTCTGCCTTTTTTATTACTTGAGATAGACTAATACAGTGTTTTAAGAAGTTGTTGGACAATGAATTCGAAACAAACTTTGCTGATGGCATCAAATTTTTATCTCTTATGGTTCATGACTTATGGTTATTTTAAACGAGTAGGTTAGAGTGGCCCCTAGAAAATCTTTCTTTAAATATTTTTATTGATGATCAACGTATCAACAATATTTAAAGAAAGCTGATTTTCTAGGGACCACCCTAAGCTCTCGTAAAAACATTGTTCTAAATACTTTTAGAACTTGTTATGACGCTTTATTTTAAAGTTATGGCTAGTTTTTGATAAAAAAAAAAGATTTTTTTTAAATTAAATTTATTATTTTAAACAAAAAAACGCTCTCACAGTTTTTCCCACCAATAATGGAAAAAAACACGATCTTTTAAACGAAATCAAAAGTTTGAAAATCGGTTTGCTACATTTAGAGACATTGTCATTTTAATAGAACCATTTTTTTACGAAGGAAATCTTCATTAATTTTTCAATAATAAAAAAAATTATAGTTGCCTGGTTGCTTCAGCAAAAATATGCGTCATCATAAGTTCTAAATGTAACCAAAACAAGGTTTTTACGAGAAATGAACTTATGAAAAGATGTTCGAAGCAATCTGTTTTTTAGAGGCCATCCTAACCTGCTTGTTTAAAAAATCATAACTCATGAACCACAAGAGATAGAAAAATTTGGTGTCTTGAGCAAAATTGCTTCGAATTGATTGTTCTACAACATTCAGAACATTGCATTGGTCTATCTCAAATAATAAAAAAAAGCTGGTATTTTCAAGTCTCCAATTTTGTGAACCACCCTAATTTCACTAACATAAAAAGATCGGCCATTCACATTCACCAATTTTAAGGGCCACCACCCTAATTTCAAATCGGCTAAAAAATACGAAGAAACTTTCCCGAAGATACTATATACCTAAAACTGACGGTACGGCTTTGGGACCATTGTGCAATGGATGGTCCGCCGAAAGATCCGAAACATCCGTAAGCAAGGCTCAATACATGGAACTGATCCAAAAACTCCGTTTTTTTTTCGTAAACTCTCAAAGACGTTTTTATAATTATGAATTCGGAGTTATGATCGGAAAATAGACCCTGGAGACCATGAACGCTCCTCTGGAAAATAATAGACAACTCATCAGAATGAGCTCGGAGTTGTGACTAGAAAATGGACCACAGGGTCCATTGGATGGTCCTCCGGAATATCCGGAACATCCGTTAAAGTGTATAGGTCAAGAAAACTGATCTAAGCACTCTGTGGTTTTTTAGAACTGCTCATAGACATATTTTTATTATTTATTATCATGGATGATTTCTAGGTGGTATTTAAGTGTTTAATAACTTCTAGACACTTTTAACGGAATAATATTATTCCTTGGATTTCATAGATTTATTTCCGTTGACTTCTTGGAGATGTTTCTTTGGAGTTACAAGTTAACGAGGGACTAGCTTCAATGTTTATATTTTTAATTCATCACATCAATATTTAATCAATAAGCCATTTGAAAACATCGTCTGATTGAGTTATTGTTAATATTAATTTATGAGTGGTTTTGAAAAAAAACAATCGTGGGGCTCTAGGATCATCTTCTTCTTCTTCGCATTTCAAGCTTATTGCATATCTCGCATATTAGCTTATTGCGTGCTCTCAACTTAGTGTTCTAGATGCACTTCCACAGTTATTAATTGAGAGCTTTCGATGCCTGTACCATTTTTGCATTGGTATAATTGTGTGGCTTCTATGCCCAGGGAATTCGAGAAATTTTCCATACTTCTATGCCCAGGGAATTCGAGAAATTTTAGACCGGACCGGGAATTGAACCCAGCCACCTCCAGCATGGTCTTGTTTTGTAGCTGCGCCTTTACCGACTGAGCTAAGGTAGGCCCCAGGGAGGAGCTCTAGGATCAGTTTCATGAATTAATCACTTTTACGGATGTTCCGGGTCTTTTAGTGGACCATCCCGTAGTCTGTTACATATTCGAGATTATGGCGACGAAATGCGCCAACAATCATCGAAATTACCCTATACTTCGAGATCAATAAAAACTAGATCACCAATCATCAACTCTTCTTGTCGCACTATGTCACTAAAGCAACAATCAATACGAATCTAACGATTTTAAAT
Source organism: Ochlerotatus camptorhynchus (assembly GCF_037179485.1). Lineage (NCBI taxonomy): Eukaryota > Metazoa > Arthropoda > Insecta > Diptera > Culicidae > Ochlerotatus > Ochlerotatus camptorhynchus. Next base: position 2,493,991 of record NW_027040553.1, read on the forward strand.
TGGCTCACTACTTGACTAGCCTATTGGTCCCAAGCAAACGATTAACGTACCCCATTCTAGTCGAAATTCTAGTACTACGCAATGTTTGTTTTGATTCGCTATGAAAGTTTGACAGATAAAATGAGGGGTTAGTGGATTTTCGAGGGGTGAATCGATTAGCTTGGGACCAAAGAGAGTACCAGAGCTGAGCCAAAAAGTTGAGCACGTTATTTCAGGACCTTCTAGTCTTAGAGTTACCTCTATGCTTCTACTTCAGACTCTACAACGCAGAATACACGAAGGCCTTCGACAGGTAAAGAAATTTTTTTTATCACCAGCAAATGTGACGAATGAAAGGTTAACGTGAGTGCCACCTTTTCAGAGGGCCTTTATTTACTGTCCTAAATCCGCTGGCTCATCGACGTGACGCCAACGCACCCGACCGTGTGAAATATAACTCTACCTTTCCCACTGTTTCCCAGCCGCGTTTGGCAGATCGGTTGTCCCTGACCCTCGCTAGATCGAGCGACAAGACCTTGAAAGTGCCCTTCGAAGGCTGTACAAAGGCTGTGCATGCTGTACGTGCAAGTTGAGAGAGAAAGAGAAAGCGTCAATACGGTAGGACGGATTCTAGCCGTGCGACAAACGTCGCGTAACAGTGCGACGTCGGCTGTTTGAGCTACAAGTCGGTGGGACTCGTCGCCAACATTGCGACAAATCTTGTGGCGCGACAGGTTCCAGTGCATCGAAGCTACAGCAACGCCACACACTGTAGTGCAACCAAGGTCGATGACCTTCGAAGTTGTTTGACAAACAGCAACACATCGCTCAACATTGGCATGCAGGTGAAGGTGTGACGGGGCCCCAACGATAAATGCAACGAAGAAGAAGTTCTGGGAGAGGAGATTAATGTTTGTATGTTAGGCGTAGTAGAGGTAGGATGAGCATTAGACCATTCCGCCACTAATACCACGTTACATTACCGTGCCATAATTGAATATTTTCTTTATGAAATTGAATTCACTTTGCATTCAGTCGATCGATTGCTAGTGCACCTTTCACTTTGTGAGTGGCTAGCCGGCCTGAGTAAAAATTTGAGCGAGAGCAGTGTGGTACTACACTTTGAACCACTGTTCTCTTCCGCAATATCGATGCCTATAATTAGCACGGTAAATTGACTATGTTTGCCGATATCTTAACGACATTAGGTCAAGATCCGACAATTATCCAGTCTTAATCGGAAATTGTCACATTGGCGCCCAGACAAAAAACCCACCTACGCGTACAGTAATTCGCGTTCGGTCAAGTGAGTGATCGGTGATTATTTGGTGATACGAGTGTGAAGTAGCAGAACTATCATGGATTTGGAACACCTCGCCCCAGAGGAACTGGACTTTGAACTGGTGGTAAGATCAGCAAAAGGAGTGAGAGGACAGAACCGAAATTGGAAGACGTCACGGTTGTTACAACTGATGAGCAAGGATAACGGAGGAGGAGCAGCCGCATCAACATCGTCCTCACATGTGCTTTCGGACGTCGACAGCATATACCAGTGCCAAGCGAAACTACCATCAATTTGTCAGGCGTTGGATTCAGCTTTACGGCAAAACGACGAAGGTCAAGTAAGGATGTGCAGATCCAGGCTGTTGCATTACAGATTCAGACTGTCCGTCATTTCGGATCCGACGATCACAGTAAACACCAAGATCGACACAGCTCTGGAAAGGATTGATGAATTTCTAGTAAACTTGGCATGTGCGACTACCGATCATGAAGAAGACAACCACGATCCAGAAAAAACACCCGGAGATCAAGACACTCAGCAGAGACTGAAGATTGCGCAGCTGCAGTCAAGTATCAAAGAAGCTTCCCAACAGCAACAACAATTAGAGCAGGAACTCCAGCAGCAATTACTTCAGCAACAGTTGCAACAACTGAAAGATCCGACGATACCCGATGAGCAGTAGGATCAGGAACAAGCACATCAACGGCATATCCAACAACAGCAGCAGGAATTACAGCAACAACGAGAGATGTTACGCCAGCATCAGCAGCAATCACAACAAGAACAGCAGCTTAGACAACAACAACGGCAAGGACAGCAGCTTCAACAGTTGGTGATACAGATGCAGTATCAACAACATCAGTTGGAACGACAATTACACCAGGAACAGATCCGGCGACAGCAGATTGAAACGCAGTTACGAGGACAACAACAGGTTCCAGTACCGGGACCTCACAACAACAACACGATTCCCGGTTATTGGGATCCATACTTCCAAAATCAATCAGGAATACCACATCATGTACCGGAATTGGAACATATTCCCCCTCACATCCGTGATGACTTCATGCGCTTTTTGAGATCTCAAGGTAGGCCCATCACACCTAGAACTTCTAGTCAACAACCGACTGCAGACAGGTTCACACAACCGGTTCACAAATGGCCGTTTGAGTACACTGGTCAACCTAATATCATTAAGTTAGGTGAGTTCCTTAATCAAGTGAACACCTACGCTGACACTGAAGGCATTGATGAGCAAACCCTGGTCCGTTTCATAAAACATTTACTCAAGGGTCGAGCTCTTCAGTGGTACACTCGCTCCTACCTGACGAGCTGGGAAGTGTTTAAATCAGAGATCAAGCAAGAGTTTCTACCACCGAACAATTCCGATATCATCAAGCAAGACCTTTACTTACGCTTCCAAGGTCCATCCGAGTCCTTCACAGCGTTCTACAGGCACCTAATAGCTGCCTTTGAGATAGTTGAACCAGCGATGTCGGAGTCGGAGAAACTGTTTATTGTGAAATCGCACTTGAATGCGGACTACACTCCGATAGCCGCAGCTTCTCGAGCCATAACAGTTAAAGACTTAGTCACCGTCTGCAAAGACTTTGAAGTGTCTCGATCTTATTCAATCCGGGGTAGAACATCCACAACTCCCCGCACACCTTGAACCAAGCCGGAAACTACATCACATCAGCGTCCGGTAGTGAACAGATTGGAAAATCCTAGCCGATCACCATTCAACAGGCAGCCGTACAACGCAGCACAGGTCAACATGGTAGAACTAAACCCAGAGGAGGAGGAAGATTGGAACCCACTGGACATTCGAGAACGTGAAGCTGTCCAGCAGGACATCGCTAGACAGAATGGAACAGCTGAAAGCGCCTCGGAGGAAGTAAATGCAGTTCGCTTGCAGAACAACTGGAGGGAAAGGCCGAGAAGTGGAGAGCAGCGTACGGGGAATTCGGCATCAACTATCATCTGTTGGCAATGCGAAAACCAAGGTCATACTTATCCAAACTGTCCCAACCAGAAACGCTTCCTTTTCTGCTACAGTTGTGGGAAAAATGGATGCACCACTCGAAATTGCGATGCTTGCATTTCAAGATGGAGGCAGCTAGATTCGGTAAACGTTCCACAGTATTCGAGAAACCGCAGCTGGGAGAACCCTCAGTAAAGGGCGTGGGATCTCCCGCTTTAACAAATATCCCTGCACTCATCAACATTCCCGCGTTCTGCAAAGCAGAATCGATCGTAATCGATCCAAATAATAACGATAATCGGCCATATGCAGACATCAACATCCTAGGCTGTCAACTACGTGGACTCTTGGACAGTGGCGCAACCTGCAGTCTGATTGGCGGTTCACTTTCCAGAATAGCGGACGAATTAGGACTGACCAAATATCCCAATGTCACAAGTCCCCAGGGTCAATTTTTCGATCACAACTCCGAATTCATTCTGATAAGCCGTCTATGAGTGGTTTCGAAAAATCCGCGGAGCTCTAGGATCAGTTTCATGAATTGACCACTTTTACGGATGTTCCGGATCTTCCGGTGAACTATCCCGTGGTCCCCAGGGCCCATATTCTGGCTACAACTCCAAATTAATTTTGATAAGCCGTCTATGAGTGGTTTAGAAAAATCCGCGGAGCTCTGGGATCTGTTTCATGATATTCCGGATCTTCCACAGGATCAGACTTGTGTCCTACCGGAAACTGAATCGTCCCAAAAGGTGGACAATTTTCTGCTTAACAACTTCTCAGAAGACATCAGGAAGTTATCTCTTCAAATTGCCGTACAATCAGCGTTTGGTCCCAATTAGCTCTAATCCCATATGCTACGTGTATTCGTTAATGCCGTTTCCTATAGTACGGTCCCTATTAACCGTACGATACTAATCTTGACTGTAGTACGCTTCAACAAAATTAACATGTTGCCTCTCCTTGAATACACCTTGATTCCGGGTGATTTCTTTTAATCAGAGTGGATTTCCTGTAGTCCTGTATCTCAGATCTTTTTGCAGATTTACGAGTCTCTCATGGTACGGTTGATGTGAGGGAATAACTCTTTTCTTGGATATACAAGCTGTTGCATTCTGATGCTCTGTAGAAACTGAAGACATAATTTTTTTTTAGAGTCATGAATTCAAATTATCACACGTGAAGCCCAGGACTAATAATATTATGAGACCGCTTTGCTCGGCTCCTCACACAGCAGTCCATTCCAGATATCCGAACAAGATTAAACTAGAATTCTAGTGGCCGCTAGCTAATCAAAACATCGTTATGCTACTCCCGCAGATCCGATAAATCTTGTCAAAATGGGGTATTTCGTGTGCTTTCAGTCCTCTCGGGAGAGCAAAAAATAAAAAAGAAATCATCCATTTCTGCACAGACGGAAAAGGTCACCCTTTTCGGCCCAGCCTACGACCTCCGTCCAAGCGATAAAAAATGGTTATTTTTCAATTTCGTACCTCGCTTGTCTCAACTGAAACCACCCACCCACAAGCTGTTACCTTTCCGGTTGTCGTTTATCCTTTTTTCCCAGTCCCCGAATGCGAACCCCCGATATTAAAATTCCACTTGTGGCGTTCGCCCTCGTCGTCTTCCAGTTGACCTACCCACTTGGCCCTGATACTGCGTTTGACCGACCGGGCGGTGACAATCGACAGCCGGAACTGCCTGCCTACCTTCCAACCAACCAACCTACCTACCTATAGAAAGGAAGAGCAACACACAAACTGGATTCGGAATAATTTGATATTAAATTTATTCGTCGCCATTTCACCCGGCCACGGACGGGCACGTGGATCAGGATCAGGATGATGACTTTCTTTCAATTTTACGAGCTCTGCCATGTACTTATGGAGGTACGCATTCGCGTGTACAAACGACCAACCGACCGACGACGGCGAACGCAGTGAAATGTCACTGGCTCAGCGATGCAAGGTTTGACGGTGGAGCAGGGTGGGCCCGGCGGGGGGGAACTGGGTCCTAATTTATGTTTGGTATACTTAATGGCTTATGTGATTTTTATTACATCGCATATTTTCCGCCGTTTTGCTCTGGCACATGCTGGCTGTCGGTTGCCGGTCGTGGCAGACTATCTGGAAACAGGGAGACGCCTTGGCACGGAATGGAAAGTGAGCCACGGTGGTAGCGGAGGATTCGGTCCTTAAAAACGACACTCTGTCTTGTAGGTCTGACAACTGAAAGGCGGGTAGTTGGTCGGACTTGGAAAGCTCTCCGACTGACTCAAAGAGAACGCTGGAAATAGCTTTCAAGTCCTCTTATGCATGATCGCCAACAATGTCAACGGGAAGAAATCACAAAAAAATCGTGTTTCCTGAAACCGAATCTTCCTTCCTCTTGGGAGTCCAGATTCAATTGTTTCGCTCACTTTAACGCTGCCTCAAATCTCACCACTTTCATTCTACAGAGCACTTCCCTCCAGCAGCGACGACGCCAAGAGCTTCCTCCGAGGAGTTCAGTTGTGAACAGCAGTTTCAGCAGTCATCTCAGCGTGAAAAGCAGCACATAATTCATCCTTTTTCCTGAAATATTCCACTCACCCTCACCCTCACCCTCGCCCTCACTTTCATCCAGGCAACGACTCTAAGCTTCTCTTCCGGAAAAGTTGTATAATCTAGTCCGACTGCCGGAAGACAAACGCAATTTCGAAACACTATCCCTCCCACTCCGTCCGTTCGCTTCAGCTTTCTGGTTGGATTCGTTTCATCTCCAGCTCAGAAGACAGCCATGCGGAGACTGCACGGATGTGTCTTTAGTGCAAGTTTGTGGAAAGATTTTCAACAAACTAAACTTTTCTGTCACTCTCGGCGGAACACGATTAGAACCGACAGGATTCGACACTTTTCAATTAACGAGGAAAAGTGTCTGGCACTGATGCTCTCATTTAGTGTCTCCTCCTGGACTGGGTGAGCGCTCTTGCCTGTGAGACACTCACACGAACGGAAATTAGCACCTGTCTTCTAGGCGGCTTCCCTTGGCGTCGTCGGCAAACGACTAGACATGACATTCTGTCTTTTGCGAAATGGCTTTGTCGGCAGAGGAAGGAATTTTACTCTTGTTTTTTTTTCGGGGGAACTTTGCCTGTGAGAAAATTTTCACGGCGAGACGAAAGAGTCTGAACGTAAAATTCCTGCACACTGAAGATGAATAAAATATTTTTAATTAAAAGTAAAACCGGCGCGGCACACGTGCAGCATGGCTCGGAGATGTAGTTTTTCACAAACGGTATGAAACTTGAAAAGTGCCTCATTTGCTTTTCTCAGTTATAGCTACCTGCAGCACATGAGCAAATATGAACAGGGGAAACGACTTTAATTACTTGCATGTGAGCAAATCCAGATTCATTGGCCCTTTTTCCGAATAAAATATTCCATTTGGTGAATTTTCGCTTAATATTGACAGACGGAAATTTTTCAAATAAACCTGCTATTTACCTTTCTGACCGTAGTCGACACGTTTTCTGTGATAATCGACTGCCTTCGCTTCCGACACTTGCAAAACAAGCTATCAAATTACAGTACTAAACTAAAATGTCATATGACACTGCCGCCAAATACCGTCACGAATGTATGTATTTAAGTTTTTCTCATAATAAGAGCTGCTGATGTTATGATTGTGTAAATTCTGGAAATAGCAAGCAACAATGTCCTAATGATAACATTTCTGATCAGAAATGGTTTAATTTACACCAAATTGAGGAATTAGAATGAAATCACACATATCAGGGGAAACATGTCAGAAGGGTAGAACTCGAAACGTAAACAATGACTTTGAACGTCGATTTCTCTTGAATGACCACACACCCACGGAATCTGGCTATACCCGCTCATAACGGGTGTTCAATAAAAAATGAAATTTTTTTCAGTCATATAGGTAGCTAGTAAAAACAAAATTTATTTTCAACGAATTCAGTATTTTTTTATTAAAAAAAATAATGTTTATTCTTCAAAAAAACGTCAATGAACATTGAAGAAGGGACCCTGGTCAGCCGTACGTCGCAACTTAGTCGCGATGCTCTCACAAGAACGCTGAACGGCACTGAAATCATTCTCATTTTTATTGAACACCCGTTAGAACAAACATTGCTCTGTCCGATGTTTTAGTTAGTTTGATTGGGTTTGTTGTAATTCGTAAGAAACCGATGATCCAAGTCATTGTTTACGTTTCCAGTTAGACCCTTCTGACATGTTGCCCCTGAAACGTCTACCGTTTCAACCCCTGCCTTTCTGACGTTTATAACTCGTACACTTGCGGTGTCCACATACATAAACAGAAAAATTACATGTGTTGTTCGTACGTTCTCGTGTGTGTGTGTGTGTGTGTGTGTGTGTGTGTGTGTGTGTGTGTGTGTGTGTGTGTGTGTGTGTGTGTGTGTGTGTGTGTGTGTCTGTGTGTGTGTGTGTGTTTGTGTGTGTGTGTGTGTGTGTCTGTGTGTGTGTGTGTGTGTGTGTCTGTGTGTGTGTGTGTGTGTGTGTGTGTGTGTGTGTGTGTGTGTGTGTGTGTGTGTGTGTGTGTGTGTGTGTGTGTGTGTGTGTGTGTGTGTGTGTGTGTGTGTGTGTGTGTGTGTGTGTGTGTGTGTGTGTGTGTGTGCGTGAGAGAGAGAGAGCAAATTTTATCTAATAGAGTTCTCCAGATGCACAAAAGTGTGCGTGAGACCGCGCCTTACCATTTTAAGTAGTTGTGATTTCGCGATACCATTTTGGTTCTTCTTCTTCTTCTTCTTCTTCTTCTTCTTCTTCTTCTTCTTCTTCTTCTTCTTCTTCTTCTTCTTTATTTTTATACATGGATGTTGGATTTTAGTGTTCGTGAGATTGCGCTTGGAAATCTCTATGCTACTTTTTTTTTATCTAGTTCGTTTATTTGGAAGGCTCAATCGCGTTAGCTTTACGGAGCCGATAATTCATTGTTCACTGTGTGTAACAAAATTCACTTAATTCTATGCCTAGTAGGAGTTGGGCCGATTACTCGCGGCTTACTCGAGGTTAGAAGGTTACATTTTCGAAGGATAGGATCAGGGGAGGAGCTTGGGGTAGGGTTTCGTTGTCTCATCAGAGCGTTGTCGCCAGTATGAACGGTAGTGCTGTTCTAGCTTCGTCCGGAGTTCGACCGGCTATGGTGGGTGACCAGTGGGCGACGATGAGACTATACTACTTAAAAATTACAAGCAGTGATGCAAAATATCATGACTCTCACGTGACACTCGTCTACGCATCAACCGACTATCGCTGACAGAAGGTTTTGTCACGCAGTGAGAGGCAGAGCCATGGCAAACAACAATCACCAGTAATGATCGTTCCTGACAAGCTAAACGTTACACTCGCTGCTGATGATAAAAAGCACAACGAAAACAGTGAAGAATTCTGCAGTACGATCATGAGAAAAAGCGAAACGACAGAAGAAAATGAAAACAATGCCTGCGCATTCCAAGTTCGTCTCGGCAGGCGCGACTGTGTGAGTTACAAACAAAGCAGGCAACATGAAACGGAAGCTGTTGGGTTCACTCACCAACACACTCAAATAAGCAAGTAAAGCAGCAACTGCTTCAAAACGAGCACAGATGAGTGTCGTGATTGTCGGGAATGACCAGATCGGTGACCGATCACAACAGAAGACGACATTCACCAGTTGCTTTTTACTTCTTTCGTCAACGTGATGGATGGTCATGGAGAGACCTTCGACGAGCACATTGATAGGAATGTACAAAGCGTTACTACCATCAGCTGTTTGGCGATCGTGATTGTGATAGGTCGCAACTCTGATTACAAGGGACATTCCTATATAGATCTTGACATTTACCACTTTTCAATAGTTTATTTTTGAAAATCATCAGACGAAAGCACTGCTATCGATGCGTAGACATATTTCTGATCGGTTGGTGATAAAATTATTGAATTGGTCCAAGGGCAGCTGAGTTATTAACATTCAAAATCTTTCATAATTTCGTTACATGTTCCATTTAAGGTTTTCACAAAGAGTACCCCATATAGAAATCACAGACGTCGACTTACGTCAAAACGTAGCGTGCGGTCTCACGCACACTTTTGTGCATCTTATAACCAGTTCGTTACAATCCGTGGATTTTCGTCTGTGTGAGTTATTGTTGGTTGGGAAAATTCACGTTTTGTTAAACCTAAAGCACACCCAAGAGCGAGAGGGTTTTTGCCGCTGCAAAGAACAAGAACGTTACTGAATGAAAAAAAAAACGATTTTACAACATCTCGCACAAAGAGGGAGAATGATAATGATTGGCAAATATTGGAGAGGCCATCTTCCAGTGGAAGATTGAGCAGAAACAAACAGGCATTGAAAAAATCGGTATTTTAAAGTGCAGTGGCATTTAGTGTAACTCCCCCACCCCTCACCCAGTGGGGTTTTTGCTCGGGTTTTTGGATGTTGGACTGCCTCCGTTCAAGTAATTAATCAAATCGTCCGGCCATTTTCCACAGAGATGGCGCTGTTCCACTGGTAGGAAGTGATAAACATCTCCATATAGAATTTGAGAGAAGTGGAAATAATTCACTTTCGGTGCATATTCAGGTAAATAAAGTGAACGACAACCTAAATAAATTAGTCAGGGACTTTGTCGTTTAGCTTTTCCTGGAAATTATTGTTAAACAAGCTACAATTAAATAAAAATGATTTTCCCCTTACAGTTTTACCTGCTTTACTACCAGTCCCCAGAGTGCACCAGTATATTTTGTGCAGAATATGTAAAAAGGAGGGACTTCAAATATGAATCTAAATGCATATATAGAGGTACCAGACATGTTTTGTAGTGTCTGGTACTCTACTTTGTAATCTGTTAAAGGGAAATCACAAATTAAGTGTCATCAAAATACATGGCATGTTGAGAGATTGAGCTCGTGAGAGCGAATTTAATCTCTCAAATTGCACTGTCCTCTGTGCACAATTATCGTAAAATAGATTGTGAGTAGTTTTCGATAGATATCACCGTAAACAACAGCAGTGACATCTGTTATATCACAATATCAGCTTCAATCGACCAAATCGATGCGACGAAGGGACTGCTGGCTTTCTATTTTTTTTGTTAAAGTCGAACAGCTTCGCAGCATTCTATTTTTTTTTTTTTTATATCTTTATTAAGGAGACTTTCAGCCGTTGGCTGGCTCGTCTCCGAAACTCGCAGCATTCTAGAACCTCAGTCGGCGTGCACAAAAAAATGTTCAATTGCTTGTCTCTCTTTCTCCCGTCGCTCCATTGGTCTTCTTTTCAAGCTTCGGTGAAACGGATGAGCGAAAGAGCGCTCGACTTTGATAGTTTTCTCTTTCATGAAACACATCAACAGAGGTTTCATGACGTATATTACGGAAAATGAAATTACATATTTAAAGCATTTCTCATGTGAAAACACTTGAAGATTACACGTAATATGTTTAATTTATCTTCCATTCACATATTTATCTAAAAAAAATAACAAAAACGGGACATAACGCATTTTAAACAAATTGAAACTGCGGTGATAGGGTGTTCATGAAAGGGGATTGAAAGCCATAATGAGGTTTCGTTTAACTAGAAAATCGGCGTTGCTTACATTGAAAGCGATGAGCAAAGCAACGACGAGAAGATCCACAGCCAGCGTTTCCTTCTACGCGTGCTTCTTTTTCATCAGGCTTGCTTCCACTCACTTGCTATAAAAACACGATTTTCTAAATTTTGGAATCATTAGATGTTATAATGATATTTTGTACTTGTGAGATACAAGAAGAGCAGGGGGTAAGTCACTCTGCCACCTTGTGTTAACACCCACCAAAACACACTCCGACACACTCCAAACACCTTGCCACCCAGGCAGTCTCCACATAACACATAATTTTTCATCAATCCTGGCACCACTTCCAAGAATGTTTACATCATATGTTGTTTATAATAGACCAATCCATGATCTGATTTTATCATTCATTTTTGACAGTATGATCTGCTTTTTATTGATCTGAACCTCTCAAATGAGTAAACAAACCAAATTATTTAGAACGCTTGGTTTATTTATGTGACCCGGGATATCAGCGATTTTTTTGCTGTAGGTTTTTATATAGCTTATTTCCCTACTTACCGTATATTTTAATCTGTATTCTGCGGTTATTTCCTGGGTTGTTTTTAAAATTTGTAAATTTATTTTCGCGATATTATTACAGTTCATCATGGACGAGGTAAGTTTTTATTTAGCATTTTTACCTGCATTTTAATTGCAGGATTACTTCTGGCAAAAACTGGAAGGAATGTATGGAAGCATTCATACTCATATAAAAATTATATTGAGCATGTCTAACCTAGGCAATCAGTCGCTTGGTAGATTGACCAGGAAAGAGATAATGCTTGTCGAACAAGATCTGCGAGAGATGGCAGAGGATGTAATCGCAAAAGCGCATGCTGGTGGTCCCTCGCTTGAAAGCGTGTATGGGCGGTTTGCAGGCCGACCGCATCAATTTAAATTCCTCGAGGGGGAGATTTTATGTCTAATGGCCTTAGCGAACATCATCCAAACTCATGGGGTCAAGACGTTTATCCGTCCGGTGATGAAAATCGGGAAAAGTTCACATGGACAGTTCAGACATGAGTTCGCTACCGATGAGCTTGACAGACTTCGGCTCAAGATTTCGGCTCAATTTTCTAATCCGTATGTCTTAATCTTAAGTAATCTCATTCAATTATGTATTTAATACTATACTATATTGTATAACGTTTCTTGCATTTGTATGATTTTTTCAGAATATATTTATTCTTCATATTTCATTATTTAAAGCTTTTTTTTTTACATATTACAAGTTTTAATTTCGTTTTGTTTTTTTTTTAAATACTAATTTATTCTTAGGAAATATCGCGTCAACCTCCAGGAGTTTATGTCCAACTTGAAAATTTCGATCGCCACGGTTTCAAGCTCAGGACAGAGCTGACATAACATGTCCATTGTGCACGTTGGACGGGCAGACCACAAAGCTAACAGCCATCGCCGATGCCTCTGAGAACTGGAACATCTTTAGTTTCACGCGGCATGTTGCTAAGCTGCATGATTCACTGGCATCAGAAGTCATCAAACGCCTTTCGTCAGATGTCGCTTGCCTAGAAGCTTCACCTCCTCCGAGGAAGCTTCCTCTAATTGAAATGGGCGGTATAGAGAACACGATCGGGATCGAGAGCGACCATCAGCAAAATGGTGAAACGACTCATTTCACCGAGACTCAATGTTCATCAACAATCCCGTCTCTGTTGGTTGCCAACCTCAAGCTTGAGTCGACAAATGCTACCGAACCTGACGAAGATGAAGATTTCATGATGATAAATTACAATCAAATTTGTCGATCACCCCTTTCTCTATTCCGTTGTATGGGAAATCCGTTTCGAGAGACTCGTGCCCGTAGAGAACTACCAGTCTTATACACTTAGTACGGGGCGAAGTTTACCAGCTGTGAGCTTTCATTCGCGAGTAATCAACGTCTAAAGCCATTGTTTACAAAAGCAATTCGGCCCTTTTGAAATGTTCACACCGCATTACTCAATTACGAATGTCCGTCATTGTTAAATTTAATGCGGCATGAAATCGCCAATTCAAACTCATCCATCTTCACAAAATAGTTGTTTTCAAGGGAAGCATTGAACCAACTTCCTTAGGATCCACTTTTATTCCACTCACGGATTATTTTTTCTCAACGAATCACGAAGAATGTTCACATGGTTTCTTACGGATCTTCATCATTTTTACTCCCTAAAAAAGAGTGGAATTAACAGTACATGAACGGCGGCTCCTGGTTTACTGATAGTAAGTATCCGGTCGGCGGAAAGAGAACAGCTTCCTGTAGCGCTTGTGGTGGTATCTTTGCACCAGCGGGAAGCGGATCTTCGAGTCGTGGAACTGCTTGATGTGAGCACGACGGGTCTTGGAGGCCTCAACCGATTCGACCTTGATGATCTGTTGGGAAAACATTCGCATCAGTGATTCTTTCCGGGTCAATACTACCAAAAAGCAACTCACCTGAATGGAGTGGGCACGGGCACGGTGGCGCGAAGCCATATCGCTATTGCACCGCCAACGGTCAGATCACGATACTCGCGGTACATGTTGTGGGTACGGGACAGGAATCGTAGCGCAGCCAGATGCCGAAGTTCTTCACGCGCAGCGGAGTTTTCTCCAGGATACGCTTGACCGAGACAATCTCACCGGTGGCCTTCTTGATCTTACGCAGCTGCCGCAGGAAGTACCAGAAACGGGACTTGGCCACGATCTGGTCCGGTGCGAAGATGTGCATCAATTCCACCATGTATCACGCACAGACTGTCGTTTGCTTATTAGATTTTACAGGATTTTACCATAGGAGTAAAGAGCTATACCTGTATACAGAGTTACCGTCAACGCCAATAAACAACGACGATCGCAGGGGGATCTGTCATTTTCAGCGATGTGGAAGTCATGGTTGCCAGTAAACATTGTATGTTGCCGCTTGACGTTTTGACAGCTCATTCGACACAGAAACACCCTGAAACACACAAGAAACACAATCAGCACAGTCACAAGGTGGCAGAGTTACTTACCCCCTGAAGAAGAGGTTGAAATGCAAGTGTTTGACTTATGAAACCTGTCAAATTTGCTTTCAGATAGTCACAATTAGCGATTTTACGACTCGCGAGCGCTCACTCTGAGTGAACGCTCACGAATCATAAAATCGCTTATTGTAACTCTGTGGTAGCAAAATTGACGGGTTTTATGAGTCAAACACTTGCCTTTGATCCTCTTCTTGTATCTAAGGGGCTGTTAATAAACTACGTAGACAGTTTTTTTTGGGATTCTTGACCCCCCCTCCCCCTGCGTAGACAATTGTCCATACAATTTTTTTTTAAATTTGTATGGGCCATGGATAATTGTCAACCCCCCCCCCCCCTAAACTGTCTACGTAGTTTATGGACAGCCCCTAACAAGTACAAAATATCATTAAAACATCGAATGATTTCAAAATTCAGAAAAATCATTTTTTTATAGCAACTGAGTGGAAGCAACCCTGTTTTTCATTATCATTTCTTGCTGACGTTATAGACGTTATAGACGTTATAGAAATGAAGCGTTGAACACGTTTGTTTGAGAGAAACAAAACTCGAGTTCATTTTAGAGCTTCGAAAATGTAGAGCCCTGGTTGTAATCAATACATTATTATTTTATAGCAGATGTACACTGAACGAGAAACATCCATCAAAATCAGAACATTACAAGTGCCAATTTTAAACCCTCGCACACACGCCACATATATGGAAAACCCACACCAACACACCACAGAAAAGGGCAATACATGTTTTAGAAAATGTGAATGTTCCTGTGTTTTCATACTTTGTCCGCGTAGCCCCTCCGAATACCCAGTAACATGCCGGCCCTGCGACAGGGGTCTTATGCTACTGATCTAGTTACCCGGGAGTGGTTGGTCATGCCATAGTCACAATATGGAAAAATCTATTGAAGAATCAAAGTGGCGATTGACCCACAGATGGCGAGTTGGTGAAAATGGTAATGACGTTTTGATATCTGTCAAATTGCATGACATTTTTTTTTTAGTACATCATCATTTTTGTAATTGTGGATCTTAAAACTAGGTGTCGCATGACCAGTTTTTGCTTTGCTTTGATTAGCCAATTGGAAGATTGCCGTAAAAGCTCAACGCAGATGTCGCCACTGCATGATGATGATAATGTTGACAGACTGCATATAAAATTCGTGAAAATTAGCTTTCAATATGACATTCGAATTGAAGAAGAAAACGTTTTTAAGATCAGACTGATGTGCATCTTTGACTTTTCCAGTTGAACTTTCATAAGATATATTCATTTCATTTCGCGACTCCATCAATGCTGCATCGTAAATATGATGTAAACAGAAGTAAATTGCTCAATTACTCAAAATAAAGATGATTTGTCATCTTGTTATCACTTTGAAAACCATCTAGTACCATTTTATAGAATGGTGCGTGTTGAGTAAATGTGAGTATCAATATGTTTGCTGAGAAAAGGCCAAAATGAACATTCATTGAATATTGGCGTCCTATACAACCAATTCTATATTACCACCAGCATGATACAACCTTTCCTAAGTAAATTCGCTTAATTTCCACTTTCATCTTAGTGGAAATCGCACATATTCACAATTTTCCGAAAAATGCAGCTGCGCAGGAGGTAACCTCTCGCTGTGGGTGCAAACTTGTTATGCATTATTTTCCATGAAAACATCTCCGATCCATACCGAAATAATAACAATTAGTTTACAAACACGTTTTCTTACACGATTAAAGCAAAAGTGTCCACGGGAAATTATTAGTTTTTCTTTATGGACCGATTTGCCCCAAAAATCGTCTGTTTTACTTTGAAAATTTGGAAACTATCCTCCTTCTAGTAGTTCTCACTTCGAAATGTAGGTGGCGAAAGCTTGGAAAAGTTTCACTGCAAGACGCCAATAGCAAACTTCACCATAATAGGTCACATTATTGGTCGTAGTGAAGAAGAACCCAACAAATTGCCATTTGATTGAATATCATTTTCACCGTAGTTTAACAAAACAAAAAAAAAAAGGCAACAGCAAAAAATTTTACAGCTACATCATTAGTGCATGTTTATTTTTTATATTGATGTAATCATCAGATTGATGCTGATGTTGATTTTCATTTTCATTCGGAAGGTGAACGGTAGTGAATGTATTCATTAACTTAAATCGCTCAAAATTCTTCAGGACTAAATAGTTTGCCGCCAACACTCGTCCTCAGAGGCACTTGGTAGCTTACCACAGCAGGAAAAGTACCAACTACTTTCTGAAATACACTAATTGAAAAAATCATTTACATCTGACATTCAATGTAAAACAAAAAAAAAAAGAAACAAACCACCCATTCATCCCCGGGCTTACCGAGCATACAATTTATGGTTCGCAAAACGAGAGTGGAAAACAACGACTCCACGCTTACTGCGCTTGCATCTGCCGGTCTGTGGCTGGCGATGCTGACGATGATGATGGTGTCGCCCATAACAACCGAGCCGTCGCCTACTACAAGGAGCGGCAGCGATTCGCATCACGTGATCCTCGGGTTTTTTTTTATATTTTTGTAAATTGGAGACCCAGAAGTGGCTGGCAGAGTGCAGAAAATGCGACCGAGGTAAATTATTAAAAACCCGTCGACGTTCTTCTTCACCGGTACAACCTGGGTGAGAACCATTCTGGGACTGCTGCTGCCACCGGTAGCAGGTGTGGGTGTTCCTCCTACACAGTTTTGCCGCTGTTGCTAGGGATTACCCCAACACGCCCCCGCCCGGGATGGAAATTGGGCTTGACGAGTGGGGTGGAATCTCTTTGTGTCACGGTTCGTCCTCGACTAAATAAATTACTCAGCGGGAGCGCGGGACGAGGTCGGTTGAAGTGGAAAAGAGGACCAGTTGAATTGCGTGGTTTTTGCGAACGCTTAATGCTTTTTGCCGGGGGGAGGTCTAGGTAGAATAGGTACCTGAGTACATTTCGCCCAGACGATTTGTCCGGCCGGGGGGAGCTAGCTCTGGCACCGGGAATGCCAGCAGCAGCTGTTTTCAATGGAACAATGCGGGAACAAGCAGTGCGAAAGTTCTCTCGGTTGCTTGCTTTCTAACAAAAGGGTTTTTTTTTGTGTGCCTGGATTTAAGCTCCGGGTCCATTGCGAACAATCCGGTGCATTGTCACGCTGCTTTGTTGGACTGTGTTATCACTGCCTTGGGAGATGAAATACAAGGTGCAGAGAATGTATGATTTGTATGTGTAATTTGAATCGAATTACTAATTCCTTACTTCCAAATACGCCTAGGTAGAGGCTGTCCATATACCAAGTGGTCATGTTTTGAACGGTTTTAGACCCGTCGCCTTGCGTGGACATTCACCTATATACATTTTCAAACATTTGTATGGGCCATTGGCATTTGCCAATCTCCTCCTTCCCCCCATGAACTGTCTGTTGAACCGCCTTGTTCCCACAGGGCATATAGTGCGAAGTCACAGAGTTGGTAACCCTATTCTATCTCTTTGTTTTTGCTATCGATCAGTTACAAATAAAACGCAATTCAGTTAATTAAGCGAATTCCACACTTGAATCACGCGGATTCCACTGCCCAAACCTCCGACAGGTTATGGGCCCAGTTTTTTCGTGCGGACAATCGCGAAGTTCCGAGTTTTACGCGTTTTAAGTTTTTCGGTCAGTCGCGCGCACGAGGATTTTTTTTTTCTCGAGGTGGAGGAAGATGGCGGACGCTGCGAAGTTTTCGTTCCCGTGACTTTCCAACACGAATTGGAACGTTTGGAAGTTCCGGATGGAGATGCTGCTTACTCGTGAGGAGTTGTGGCATGTCATTGACGAGGCCAAGCCCGAGCCCGTCACTGCGCAGTGGACGAAGGAGGATAAAAGGGCCAAAGCTACCATCGGTCTCACCATCGAAGACAATCAGCTAGGGTTGCTCAAAAATGCAACGAGTGCGCGTGCGATGTGGAATGCGTTGAAAACGCACCACGAAAAGGCTACTGTGACGTCACGGATTTCGTTGCTCAAAAAGTTATGCAACAAGAATTTGCACGAAGGAGGCGATATGGAATTGCACCTGCTGGACGTCGAGGAGCTTTTTGATCGGTTGCAGGCGGCTGGTTTGGAGCTCGAGCAGGAGATGAAAGTGGCCATGCGTGACTGCGCTCGAGAGTCGCCCCGACGAGGATATTACGATGGAGCTGGTGAAGTCAAAACTTCGAGACGAATACCAGAAGCGGATGGATCGTGGTCGCAGCTCCGATGACAGCAAGGCACTGAAGACGATGGCGAAATCGAAGTCTGCGGAAAAGGTTTGCTTCCATTGTAATAAGCCCGGCCATTATCGCAAGAACTGCCGGAAGTATCTGGCTTCACTGAAAGGCGAGCCGGATAACCATAAGCAGCAAGCATCAGGAAGCAGCAGGAGTTCCAATGGACCAAAGGCGAAGCAAGCACAGGATTCCGGTGCACCCCTACTATTCTGGGCGAGTGCAGGTCGAACCACCGATGCCGAGGAGGTTAAGTGCTGTTTTGCAAACGGTTTGAAGAGCTACTGGTTCGTCGATAGTGGCGCGTCGCAGCATATGACAGGCGACAGGAGATTTTTCTCGGAGCTGGTGGAAGACGTGCATGTCGATGTTGCGAACGGGAAGAAGACAGTTGCTGCAGGCGTCGGCAACGGGATGCTGCTGTGCGTGAACGGCAACGGAAAGGATCAAGAGGTGAAGGTACAAGATGTCCTGTTCGTTCCAGAGCTGGAAGGTAGCCTGTTGTCAGTAAGTAAGCTAGTAGCTAAGAATATTTCTGTTGTGTTCGATTCACATGGATGTCGAATCCGAAATACCAAGGGCCATACGGTGGCCGTCGCCGACCTGTGCGACGGGATGTATTTGTTGAGATGTTCTGCGAGGTCTATGGTTGCTGCTACTGCTCGGCATACCGATTTCTGCCAGCATACGTGGCATCGTCGTTTTGGCCACAGGGACTACGACGTGGTGGACCTGATCAACAAAAAGGAGCTCGGCACCCAGATGAAGGTGGTTGATTGCGGGATAAAGCTGGTGTGCGAGTGTTGCCTTGAAGGCAAGCTGCACCGGCAGTCGTTCCCGAAGGTAGCGCAGAGGCGTGCAACGGAAATACTCGAGCTAGTGCATTCGGACGTGTGCGGTCCGTTCAAGCACGTCACCCCAGGAGGAAACAAATACTTCCTCACATTAATCGACGACTATAGTCGATATGCTACGGTCTATCTTCTGGCAAATAAGTCTGATGTGCCTGGGAAGATCAAGGAATTTGTGAATATGGTTAAGAACCAATTCGACCGCAAACCGAAGGTGATAAAGTCAGATAACGGTGGCGAGTTCGTAAACAACGAGCTCTGAAGTTTTTTCGCTGAGGAAGGCATTAAAGCTGAGTACACTACCCCATACTCCCCTCAGCAGAATGGGGTAGCCGAACGAAGAAATCGTTACCTCCAAGAAATGGCATTGTGTATGCTTATCGATGCCAACCTTCTGAAGGAATTCTGGGGTGAGGCAGTGTCGACAGCGACGTTTCTCCAGAATCGGCTGCCATCCCGTTCCGTCGACCGGACGCCGTTCGAACGCTGGTTCGGACGTAAGCCAGTGATGCGGGATCTGAAAGTTTTCGGATGCGAGACCTATGTCCACATCCCAAGCGAGAAGAGGGGAAAGCTGGAGAGCAAGGCCAAGAAGATGATTTTCATTGGCTACTGTAGCCAAGCCAAGGCGTATCGGTTCCTCGATTTGGAGACTCGACGGGTGAATATTAGCAGAGACGCTCACTTTCTGGAACTGGGACCGGAGATCCGTTCAGAAGGAGATTGCGGCTCAAAGGATGTTGAAGTCGTGATCGGCCGAACCGAAGAGGATTTGATTCCGGAAGTGGTCCCGGATGAGGATGAAGAAGATAACGAAGACGGCGATGAATCTTTCTATTCCGGATCAGATGAGCGGGAGATACGGACGGTGAAGCCACAGGAGGAGAAGCTAGTGGCCTGCGCCGATCGCAACGAAGCACGCGGGGTGTTCTTCCGCAGCGGCTGAACGACTATGCAGTAGGTGAGGTTAGCCTAGCTACCTACTGCAGTGAAGAACCGACGACGTACGAGCAAGCGATGGCTTCCGTTAACAAGAAGAAATGGCTGACAGCGATGAAGGAGGAGATGCGTTCCCTGGAAGAAAATGATACCTGGGCGTTGGTGAAGCTTCCTGCGGGGCGCGAACCCGTTGGTAGTCGATGGTTGTTTAAGAAGAAGGAGGATTCGGATGGTCAAGTTGTGCGCTTCAAGGCTGTAGCGCAAGGCTATTCTCAGCGATTCGGGCGTGACTTCGAGGAAGTGTTCGCGCCGGTTGCGATGCAACAAACATTCCGGGTACTACTGGCTATGGCGAGCAGCAAGAAGATGGAGGTGAGGCATATTGATGTTAAGTGTGCTTACCTCTACGGCCAGTTGAAGGAGGAGATTTTCATGGCTCAGCCACCCGGTTTCGAAGTTCCCGGAAAGAAGGACTGGGTCTGCAAGCTAAACCGGAGCATCTATGGCCTGAAGCAGGCCGCTCGGGCTTGGAACCATACTATAAAGGATTTCCTCATTAGCATTGGGTTCCAACAGTCTGCCTCGGATGCCTGCTTGTTCATCAAGGATCTGAGGAACGGAGAGCGAATGTACCTGCTCTTATACGTGGACGACATGATCGTCGTTTGTCGTCTGCAGGAGGATATCCGCAAGGTTGAGGAGCAGTTACGGAAGAAGTTCAACATCACTTCCTTGGGGGTAATCCGTCATTTTCTTGGGATCAGTGTGAAACGAGGAGCGGATGGAGTTTACTCAATCAACCAAGCATCTTTCATCCGGAAGATTGCCAAGGTCTACGATTTGGAGGAGGTGAAACGGTCGACTATTCCGATGGATACTGGCTACTACAAGAGCAGATTGGAGTCGAAGAGCTTGGCGAACAACGTCGAGTATCATCGTTTGATCGGATCGCTGCTGTATATTTCCACCAATACCAGGCCTGATATAGCAGCATCAGTGTCAATATTGAGCCGAAAGATCAACAGCCCCTTGCAAGCGGATTGGAATGAACTCAAGCGGATTGTAAGGTACTTGTGCGGAACGGTGGACTACAGATTGTACTTCGATGCTGGCAACCTGAAGCTGGAGGGTTTCTGCAACGCCGATTGGGCAAGTGGCACTGCTGATCGGAAGTCGAACAGCGGATTCGTCTTTCTTCGTGGCGGTGCAGCTGTGAGCTGGGGAAGGCGCAAGCAATCATGCGTGTCTACTTCAACGATGGAAGCCGAATATGTGGCGTTGGCAGAGGCTGGACAAGAAGCTGTGTGGCTACGTAGGCTGTTGAAGGAGCTCAACGAGGAACAACATAGTCCATAAATCGTTTGGGAAGACAACAAAAGCTGTTTGGATTTCGCTACTCTGGAGAAGCAGAACCGTCGTTTCAAGCAAATAGATACTAAGTATCACTTCACCAAAGAGCTTTCATCAACAGGGGAGATTATCCTGAAGTATCGCGAAACGGACAGCATGGTCGCGGACATAATGACAAAACCGTTGGGAGCTGTCAAGGTTCGGAAGTTTTCCGAAATGCTGGGCCTTCGGAGTGAAGCAGCCGGCCAACCCTGAACATCGAGGAGGAGTGTTGAACCTCCTTGTTCCCACAGGGCATATAGTGTGAAGTCACAGAGTTGGTAACCCTATTCTATCTCTTTGTTTTTGCTATCGATCAGTTACAAATAAAACGCAATTCAGTTAAGTGCAATAATATCGCGAGTCATATTTTATTACCCCGAATTCCACACTTGAATCACGCGGATTCCACTGCCCAAACCTCCGACACTGTCCTCATGGATAGTAGACTGAAGAAAAATTCAAAATTTTCGCTTCCAGTCTGCCGCTGAATTTGCCCAAGGAGCACTCGGAACATGCCTTGGTGTGGCCAATGCGACTTTCGGCGGACGAATGGTCCACAAATGATTATATTCTTTAATTTTGATGAGATTTAATATGATTTAGTTTACGTCAGGTTCTGGCCACTTTCTCGGTGGTAAACGGAGCGTGTGTAGCCGATGTTATCAGCAAATACGGAGCTGTACATTTGAAATCGTGTTCCTACGGTTCTGATATCAACGGGTATGCCGTGTGGGCTCGAGCTTTGTTGGATCCTGCCTCGCAGCTGAACTTGATGACGGAGCAGCTGTCACAGAAACTGAAGCTGCGACGTATCAAAACTCATCAGGAGATTGAAGGTGTAGGGAATGCCACTGTCGTTTCATCCTACGCCGTCGATGCTCGAATCGAATCACATTGTTCGAACTTCATCGCTGATTTCTCCTTCCACTTACTACCGGGGATTACTCGCGATCTTCCTGCAAGGGCATTGAGCACCCAAGAGTGGAGCATACCAGTTAATCTCGTTCTCGCTGGTCCCATCGACATGATACTTGGGATGGAGGTCTACTATGAACTCGACGAAGAAGGTTTGGTACGTCTTGGTCCAGATCTACCAGTGCTGCAGAAAACCGTACTCGGATGGGTCGTTTCCGGCAAGGTTGGCTCATCTCCGTCACCCACAATCAGCTTTGTCCACGTCTGCAGTATCAGTTCGCTCGAAGATCAATTGGTACGCTTTTGGGAACTAGAGTCGTGCCAATCTAGCAGTACCCTATCCATCAAAGAAACGCTTTGCGAAGCGCATTTTGCAGCTACAACTACTCGGGATGATACAGGACGTTTCGTAGTTCAACTTCCGAAAAGGTCGACAGTCCTCTCAACACTCGGCAACTCCAAAGAGATTGCCACTCGTCGTTTTCTCGCTCTGGAGCGACGTCTGAACGCTTATCCATTGCTTAAGAGAGCGTATTCAGACTTCATCGAGGAGTATCATCGACTGGGACATATGGAGGAAGTCACCGATTCGGAAGAACTAAAGCCCAATACTTTTTCGTATTACCTGCCCCACCATTGTGTCGTTAGACCTGATAGCCTGACTACCAAACTTCGGGTAGTATTTGATGCTTCGTGCGCTACGGATACCGGAGTATCCCTCAACGACGGATTGATGGTCGGTCCCGTCGTTCAAGACGATCTGGTGTCGATTACTTTACGGTTCCGGATCCCTCGGTACGTGATTGTGTCGGATATTGAAAAAAATGTGCCGGCAAATCCTACTTTTCCTGCTCGATCGGCGTTATCTCAAGATTCTTTGGCGAAATTCTCCATCGGAACCTTTGCGAACCTTCCAACTTACGACCGTGACTTACGGTACTTCGTGAGCTCCCTACCTGGCAACCAGGTGCCTCCAGGAAATCTCTAGAATGGGAGAAGCCACACATGGATGACCTATTAACTGGCGTTGATGACGTCAGTCAAGGGCAGCAGCTTTGTTCCCAGTTGTTGAACCTACTTCAGTCTGCTGGATTTTGTCTTCGGAAATGGTCTTCGCATTGTCCGGAGGTCTTACAACACCTTCCAGCAGGTCTACGAGACGAACGAACAGTTTTCGAACTTAATTCTTCCTCCGCTCCGATCAAGACGCTAGGACTGAAATGGCAGACTACGACAGACGATTTCCTCTTCGACGTACCCAAATGGAACGATACAGCTACAATTACCAAAAGAATCGCGCTATCGGATGCTGCCAAACTTTTTGATCCTCTGGGACTGGTCGGTCCGGTAATCGTACAGGCCAAAATCTACCGCCAAGACTTGTGGCGGTGCCAGAAGAAATGCGATGAACCTCTCGATGGTGAACTTCAGCAACGATGGCTTGAATTCCGGGAAAACCTCGAAGCTCTCCGGAATCTTTCTGTTCCTCGATGGGTTATACCAGTTATCAAACCAGTGTTGATTGAAATGCATGGATTCTGCGATGCATCAGAAACCTTCGTGCGGTAGCTGATGACGGATCAGTCAAAGTAAACCTCCTCGGCGCAAAATCAAAAGTAGCACCCCTTGGAGACTCTCAAAAGCAGAAACGGGTCTGCTTACCTCGGCTGGAACTTTCGGCAGCACTGCTCCTAGCACACTTGTTCCAGAAAGTGCAAAACGCCATTACTCTCGATACTAAGTCGTTTTTCTAGTCAGACTCCACCATTGTCCTCCATTGGCTAGTCTCTACTCCGTACCAGTGGAAGACGTTTATTGCAAACCGGGTCTCGGAGATACAACATGCAACGGCTGGTGGATTATGGGCTCATGTCTCGGACACAGAGAACCCTGCAGATATAATCTTTCGGGAATGGATCCCGAGCAACTCTCATCGACCAAGGCTTGGTGGCACGGACCCGACTGGTTAGCGCATCCCTCTCGCTTTTGGCCTGCTTTCGTGCATATATCGGATACAGATTTCATCATGGAAGACCTCGAAGAACGACCAGTTGCCCTAGAAATCCAGATTGTTCCACCAAATCCAATATGCGCTCTACGGTCATCGTATACAGCACTCCTGCGTTTAGTTGCCTAGGTTCGAAGATTTTCCTTCAATTCGAATCCTGCTAACCGAACACAACGTCGTATGGGTTTTCTGACCGCAATAGAACTCGAAGAAGACAACAGATGTCTCGTTCGAATAACTCAACATGAAACCTTTCGAGAAAACTTCGCTTCGTTGACCAACACTGGAGAGGTCAAACCGTCCTCCAAGTTGAAGGCACTAACGCCGTTCGTTGAACAAGGCATCCAGCGAGTTGGTGGCCGGCTGCGCCACGCTACAATTTCTTCAGATCGGAAACACCCGATGATTCTGCCTTCCAAGCACCCGTTCTCCAAACTGGTCGCTCGATACTACCACCAGAAAATGCTACATGCAGGACCGCAATTGCTCATCGCAAGCATCCGGGAGAAATTCTGGCCTTTGCGCGTTCGGAACCTTGCGCGAAGAATCGTACATTCCTGTGTCAACTGCTTCCGCTGTCGTCCAAGAATCCAACAGCAAATCATGGGCGATCTCCCCGCAGAACGTGTCCCTCCAACGTTAGCTTTCTTGTGTACAGGCGTTGATCTGTGTGGTCCGATCAACTTTCGCTATCCTCAACGTAAGTCGCAGCCGATCAAGGGTTACGTTGCAGTATTCGTCTGCCTCTCGATAAAGGCAGTTCATATAGAGCTGGTGGGAGATCTCTCAACGGGATCGTTCCTTGCTGCCCTCAGGCGCTTCATAGCACGTCGAGGCAAACCAAAACTCATGGAGTGCGACAACGCACAGAATTTTCGTGGTGCTTCTCGGGAAGTAGCAGAACTTGCCAAGCAGCTTAAAGACCAGCAGTTGCAGAACGCCGTCACTTGGTCGTGTGGCGAAGACGGCATAGAATTTAAATTTATCCCTCCTCGTTCCCAAACTTTGGTGGCTTGTGGGAAGCAGCCAGCAAATCGTTCAAGAACCATCTTAAATCCACTCTTGGAAACTCGACCGTTAGGGTCGAACAGCTGACGACACTTCTAGCACAAATCGAGAGTTGCATGAATTCTCGGCCTGTAACACAATTGTCGACTGACCCTGAAGACCTCGATGTCCTGACCCCAGGGCAATTCCTAATCCATCGCCCGCTCACAGCCATTGCGGAATCTTCTCTAGGAGACCTACCTCCCAACCGATTGGATCGTTGGCAGGAAGTTCAAGAATTCCTTCATCGGTTCTGGAAGCGCTGGGCCACGGAATACCTGTCCGGGCTGCAGCCGAGAACGAAATGGACCCGGGAAAAGGACAACATCGCTATCGGAACTTTAGTTCTGGTGAAAGACGATGGACTACCACCTCTTAAATGGCGCTATGGCAGAGTGGTTCAAATCTTCAGGGGAGACGACGGAAACATCCGTATCGTCGTAGTGAAGACCAAGGACGGAGAGTACAGGCGCACGATTTCCAAAATTTGCGTGCTGCCCATCGACCAGTCATTGCCACTCACCCCAAGCGAAGTCGCTGATGACCTTTGATGTATTTCGTCTCTTTCATCGCAGTGTTAACATTGCGCAGTTGTTAATTGGATAGCAAACCCTATTGAAATCGTACAACTAAAATAGATTTCTCTCTTTTTCTCCCATGCAACACTTTCGTTGCTTATCAACCTTATCAGTTAGAGTAGGGATCGCAGATGAGCCAAAAGGCCTATTGAAATCGTATTCCTTCGGTTCTCTACAAACTCTCTCTGATACTTATCGTATTGTTATATAAGATAGCCATAAATCAATACAGTCAGTCAAAAATATACCTTCAAATCGAACGCATCTACCGTGTTATCCTTACAAAATAACAGGCTAGCAATAAAAAGTCAAGTGACCGTTTTCAAACCCCCTAGTTTCACCGCGTAGTGTTAGTCGCAAATCCGAACACTAGCCTCCCAAAAATTTAACTATAATGGTTAGAAACTGACTTTGGCACAAACCGCGGGCAATGTGGATTGCCAAGATACCCAATTCAAGCTTCAGTTGGCTGCGGTGGCTATTCTTTTCCTTCTGGCCCTGAATAGAGAGTGCGAAGAAGGGCGTCTATGTGATGTTGTGCTGTACCTGTTGTGGACATTAGTATATCCTTTTCCTTAAACTTGTAGAGTACACGTTGCCTTGCCTCAAAAATTATCCTTTTTAAAGTACTGATCTTCACAACATAAAGGACGCCTCCACAGTAAGAAGGTAGATATCAGTGTTAGTTACATAATCCATAACGTTTAGGAGCCCCGAAATGACAACCCACCAATTGTGGCTCAATTCCTAAAATATTTAAATTAAAACTCTCAACCAACTCGGTACCGCTGGTCAATCGAAGGGAGGAGACACAAAAAATGACCAAACCCTGTTTCACAACTCGAAGTGACTTTTAATGACTTCATTTGCCACTGCTGCTGCTGCTGCTGCTCATGACGATGCCGTCGCTAATTCATTTTTATACTGGAGAGCACCAGCTGACTCTTTGTCTCCTCTACTTGACAACCGGCGACATTCGAGCCGCTCCGGAGCTCCAATAAAGGACACACTCTTGGTGACAGTTAATTAAATTTAAAAAAATGCGGCCACCTTCCTCCCCCGAACGTGCGTCGCCACCAGTCCGTGAACCAGCGGAACTTAAATTGGATTATCTTTTAATTATTATCCTTTCGTCGTGTGGTGCGGTACCGACTAGAACAATAAAATGAAAGGAAGTGGCTGAAGAGAGTACGTGACCATCCGTGTGATTCCGGTTTCCTCTCGTTTGTTTTTTTTTTTTCGTTGATGAAGCCTCTTGCCGTTCTGATCAAAACCCGTTCAGCGTGAGAAATGCAACGGCGATGGCGACGGAGAAAGCCACTTTCGAGCTTAATTTTTAATTATGACAACCGGGGCAGCCACCGGCAGCGATGGAGGAAATGGGGATAGTTATGAGTGTCACGTTCGAAAATTTTATCATTGCAATTTTAACCCGAGAGAAATATTATTCCAAGTCCTATTCATTGAGATTGAATTTGTTCGATTGAAACAGCAGACGACTGTAACGAGAACAGGAGTAATGAAATTTTTATTGAATTGTGAGCGATAACTTTCCGCCGCGGGGGAAAAGAAAATCAATCAAATGCAATTTTTCATTGAAAGAAAGAAAAAAACTAGCGGAATCGATGGAAGAAACTGGTACAAGGCCCGACTCACTTTACTGATGAATGCATAATAAACTTTGACGGAACCATCAATCAGTGCAGCGAACGAAAGACGGTCGGCTGCAGCTCAACTGAACTGTTTATCGATTGGAAAAACTATCCCGCATTTATAATATCCGTCCGGAGGGGGCCTTACCCGCCGTACTTTCACAGACAAGCGGACATGTCCTAAATTAGAAACATCGTTCATAAAATACTGTTCGTGCAAGCGACAACTACTGCTCGTACTCTTAAGCCCGAAGCGCAATGACAACGGAAGTGGAACGGCAGCGGCAGAGCCCGATCCGAGTAAACCTACTTGACGAGTTGTTAGAACCAAAACGACTTCGGTTAGGCCTAAGAGAAAGAGGTGACAATTGGATTCTTCCTCTTTTATTTCTATCTCTCCCCCTTATTCTGCGAGTCACGTGACTCTCTATCACCGGTGAGGTGTGAGGTGACTCTCCATGCAAATCAAATGGAGAGTCACCTCACACGAGGTGACTATTGTCACCTCACCGGTGAGAGAGAGTCACGTGACTCGCAGAATAGGGGGGTCTATCTCTATCTTTATCTATCTCTATCTCTATCTTACGCACATGAAATTGGCCAATCAGGAACTGGTTCACGTTTGACAGAAAAGTGGTTCATTTTCGCCCCATATTGTCACCTCTTCCCTTGGGGTTAGGCACTCGATGTCATTTAATACAGCTGTCAAACTTGCCCTTTCCGTTCCGCTGTCGCTAACATTGCGTTTGAGGATTAAGGATAAAATAGCTATTGTACGAACCCATAGATGTCACCACTTAGCTACGTTGTAACTAATGCCGCGGATACACTTGCATGACAATCTATGAACATCAGTGTGAGCACTGCACTTTAGACGGGAATCACTCAACACGCTGGAGTCTTATGCATGTCTTACCTCGAGGTCTCAACTGGCTTGCCCTTAGATCATAGAGCTTTTTGACGTTTAATCGGCGCACGGTGCAGTATCCAATCAAATCGAACGAGTGCGAGCAAGAGGGAAACAGATTAGTGGGAAAACAAACCGTCCATTGATCCATGTGTGCTAGATAGAGAAAGACGATTGAACGTCAAAAAAGGTCTATATATAGCAGAGTTTTGCATATCCTGTGTATTGTCGAGATTTTGCAGCTTGGGGGGCAAGACAGCTTTCGATCATGAGCATAATCGGAGTTATTTTTGAGTAACTCGCATTGCTCAACAACATTTCCACTAGAGTCGGTGTATAATGAGTCACGCCAAGAGTGAAGCCAAGTCTACCTATTGAACTGTCAAACCGGCTACCTATCGTGCAAAGTAAACAAATATTACGATGCTATGAAAGGTCCACGAAAGGTATTGCAATAAAATATAAAATATAATCGAAGAAATGATCATTAACACGCAGTGAGCATTAAATTGTAATGGGATACGATTGGTAATGATCAGTTATGAGAATTTCTACTATTTTTTGTTAAGATAATTTGACAAAATCACTGATATAATGTTTTACAACAGCCGCTATTTTTTTTCTCGCTAGAAGTCATTTGAAGTTGATGTAGAAGTGCTCTGTTGCCATATGAAAAGAAATGGAATCTTTCGAAAACTGTGATGCGAGTTTAACTGTTTTTCTCTTGGCGTGACTCATTATACACCGACTCTAATTTCCACATAGCAACCTGGTTGTTGTGTTGAAACTGATGCTGTCAAGCAAAGATAATTCAGTGGTAACATTTCAAAGGGGCGTTATTGCAGTTGTAAATTTGTAATACGTATTTCAACATTTTAAGCGGTGTCCTTTCAAACTAAAGCTTAACCGAGAAGATATTTCGGTAATGGAAAGGTGATTGCACTTTCGTATAGCACGCTGCAAAACATTAGCAACCACATAATACGGATTCTGATGGACAATCACAAGAAGGATTAAGGACAGTCCCAGAGGGATTCTGGTCAATCCCTAGAAGACTTCGGACAATCTCTGGAAGGATTCAAGTCAATCGAAAAGGGGATTTATGACAGTCTCCGGAGGGACTCCGAACTAGCCTAGGGGTGATTCCAGACAATTATCAGAAAAGATTTCAAACACTCTCAGTACGGCTTCCGGACAATGTCAGAGGGGACTTCGGGCAAACCCAACAAGGATTCTGGACAGTCCAGAGACGATACCAAACAATCGCAGAAAGGATTCCGTACAATTCCATGGAGATTCCAGACAAACAAAAATGGAGGATTCTGAACAATTCTAAGTAACATTAAAAAAAAAAGAGATGAAGGGATTCCTCCTTCGACGATCGGTCATGTAAGTGTCGGAATAGAATCAACTATGAAGTTGGCCAAAACTAATCTATTGTGACCTGGGATGAACAGCTACATCAATGTTCCGTTCGTCAATGTTCCATTTGTGCTAAATGTGGATCATCACAACAACAACAGGCGATGAAAATTTAACCCGTTTCTGATCACAATTTCCAACTGTTTATTTCTAAGAGTATCAGGGGAAACAACGGAAGTTTCTAGTGACAGTTGACTTTTTCTACCAAAATATTCTCGGAGATTTAGGCTGTGTTCCATTTGGCGAATTTTTACTTAAATTTGACACATGGAAAATTTTCAAATAATCCTGCTATTGTACCAGACTTATTTTTGACAGACAAGGAATCAATTTTGACGCACACCTTCTCAAAAATCGGCCGATCAACAAAAAAGGGATTTTTGAAAATCTTAATTTATTTTCGAAGTGTCAAATTTAAGTGAAAATTCACCAAATGCAACACAGCCTTAATTTTGCTTATCACTGTACACCTCAATTATTAATAATTAGTAATGTTGAGTTTCCTCATGCCAGAAACTAATTCCACAGAACAAGAAGCCTCTTACATCGCTAAAATAATCTTCTCATCATATAAGGTCAAATTCCAACTTCTATGGTTTTGAAATCACACCACCACATCCCGAAAAACTTCGAAGATCATCAATCCCTAGAAAGCAAAAGAGGCCCCTGGCCTGGACAAAAGCAATGCACCTTGAATCTTTTAATAATGAAAACTTAATATGGCCATTTCATGGACATCATGCTATTTATTAATGTTGATAATCTGACGCCAAATGCTAAATTTACTCTTACATAATTGAAGATATTTAAACAAAACATTCTGTCCGACGGTGGTTGTTTCCAGAACTTTCTATGGTGGAAATTACGAGACTACTTTGTTCATTTTTGAATAGTTATGAGCAACTCAAATTTACTCGCAGCAAATATATTTACTCTGAGTACAGTTGTCTTGCCCTTGTTTTGCAGCACTGAACGCAATGTAAGAAATGGGCTCTAACGGGATCGGAGTAGGCTGCGCTGCTACATTGACGTATTTTTGTTTTACAATTCAGTCTGTTTGTGCGACGTCATTTATATGTGTAACTATCCTACCCACTGTAACGAGCAATACAAATAAACAATACAACAGTGTCTCGTAATACCACAGATAGACATACAAATTAGTGCCAAGAGGTAACTCTAAGATTAGAAGGTCCCGAAGAAACGTGCTCAACTTTTTGGCTCAGCTCTGGTACTTTTTTCGGTCCCATGCTAATCGATTCACCCCTCGAAACATAGAAAAATCCAATAAACCCTCATTTTATCTGTCAAACGTGCATAGCGAATCAAAACAAACATTGTGTAGTACTAGAATTTCGACTAGAATGGGGTAAGTTAATCGTTTGCTTGGGACCAATAGGCTAGTCAAGTAGTGAGCCAATTTAAAATCAATACTTTCCCCCGGGAGCGACCACAGACAAACAGAAGTGGCACTCGTCATGTTGTGTTCGTTATTCATGCATTTAACCACTGATTTTGATTATTTATTGGTTGGAAAAGACATCACCAGTGAAATGCTAGTGAAGTTTGACAGTTGAGTACTACACGGCAAATGAGAACACTCCAAATTTGAGTTTAGTTCACTCATAATCGCCAAAAGTGCAGGAACTCAGCGGTGAGTTAATTTGCCTCATGTTTTCCCAGGTTTTTCCAGGATTTTCCAGGGAACAATTCCCGAATTTGAGAAAAGTAAAGATTGGATTCAGTCAGTCTATTGGAACTACTCCGAGAATGAATAAAATTTTCGTCAATTTCCTCATTTTCCGGCAGTTTTTTTAGGTTTTCCACAGGAAACCATGAGACAAATTTTACTCATCGCTGAGTTCCTGCACTTTTGGCGATTATGAGTGAACTAAACTCAAATTTGGGTTGTTCTCATTCGCCGTGTAGTACTCAACTGTCAAACTCCACTAGCATTTGACTGGTGGTGTCTTTTCAAACCAATAAATAATCAAAATCAGTGGTTAAATGCATGAAAGACGAACACAACATGACGAGTGCCACTTCTGTTTGTCTGTGGTCGCTCCCTTCTTAGGAGTGGCTGGATACAACTTCCGTGGCAAGTTTTGTTTGAAGGAAAGGCGAATGAAAAAGAGCTCCGGGGTGCATACAGATAGAGTGAGCTTTCGCAGCAGCAAACGGCTCATGTTTCATATTTCCACCCACTCCTGCCGATTTATGTCGATGCAAAAACGCGTTGGATGAGAACGGGGAAAAACTCTATTGCACCTGATTAAATATTGAAGCGAACGATTTTGTTACAGTGACGTGGTGTTTTGCGCTCCCTGCGCTTTTGATTGAGAGAAAGGTTGCATTTGCTGCCATTGTCATTTATGCTGCGCATAAGTTGTTCCATTGATTTCATCATTTTCTGGATTACAGCTGTAATAATATGATACTTTTATAAACCTATTCCATGATCTCACTTTTATATAAACCTTGACACCGCCATGCATTTGTCTTAAGGGCAGCATAATAAACATCAGATAGCTAGCATAGGTAGACAGCGTCATTCTCGTTCAGCCGCGCAGTTACTTTTATGTTGTACACCAATTCGGACGTTCAATAAAGACATTCTTTTAACAACAGCACCCATTAAAGGTCCCTTTAGACTATCTGATTTAATGATCTGATTTTAGCTGACTTCTCGAAAATTATGACGGATGAAATGTTTGGTTGTGTAAACACTTTTCCGACATGACGATTAGACTTGACGTTTGATTTGTCGAAAGGGATAGGATTGTTTTTAATTTTCGTTTGAATTGTTGAGCGTAGTGGGCTTTTTTTCATTGATTTTGGTGTGAAATGATTTTAGGAGAGAGAGATTACAAGGAATGGAGAAACATACCCAAGTAACATTTTAAGTTTTATGAAATACTACAAAGCAACTATAAAACAACATTCATAAAACTCTGGTCAAGGCTATTTTGTCATTTCTGCATCCACCAAAACTTCATTAAGACTAGAATATGTCTAGTTGGCCCACCCTGGAGAAGGTTCTGAAGGGTGTATTTTCGAAGCTCTTCAAAATTGATTTGCTGCAAAAGGTTGTATGACGAACGCATTGAGAACCATTTGAAAGCTACAGCAAAAGCTATTTTGCAACAATAAAAGCCCTTTCAAAGCCATTTCCCCTAGCTACTTGCTAAATCCACTAGGAAAACATCAATCAAGATAGAAAAGGATTTATGAATCCGATCTTATTAAAATAATTAAAATAGAAACTGATGGTATAAAAATCTTGTGGAATATCCAAATTTATTACAATAGTTCTCCATAAGTAGCCCACATTTAAGTGCTTTATTAAATGTTATGTGAAATGTACGTGAAAACATCGAAAAAAATAAGTCCGCCCTCGTAAAACGTGTATTTGACTAATTATTTTACATTGAAAAAAAAAATTCTTCATATCGAGCTAGATCGAGATTTTTTTTTAATGATTTTTGCATTCAAAACAAGCAAACTAATTGTAACATGGCGGTGACATCGAGGGAGACAACTCTTTCTATCTATCTATCAGGAAAGATTGTGGTTTGCTGTGGCTAACTGCGCGTACGTTGAGTAGATAGAAAGAGGATTGATGACGATTCTGAAGCTTTCCTGCAAAAAAAAAATGATGCGCGATGTAAGTAGATGCGAGAAATGAAAGAAGATTTTTAGAAGATTGATTCGCTAGTGTGAGATTTTTCGAGCACTAGCATTGAGATTTAGATGTGCCGCCCCCCTCGGGTGACATAAAAGTTGATTATCATGGGTCATTTTTGAAAAAGTTGTTTTGCTTTCAAAAAATCCTTAACAAATTCATAATGTTTTAAAATGGCTTTTATTACGTTTTACGGCATAAAGTTGGACTCAAAAAACCACAAAACATCGACTGTTCAGTTTTGCTGAGAGTCCAATTTTTTTCATGATAAGATAGAAAAATATGATTACATGAAATTTTTGTTAAGAATCTTAGGAAAAAAACTGATTTTCTTGGATGTTTGATAATTTTTCCCAATGTTTTTAGAAAAATAAAAACGTGCCAAAACTAAATTTTTATTTTCAGGCCGGTAAACTTCTCCTTAGAGATCATGAAAATTTCTAACTATGGGTGTCAAACCGTGCCAATGAGTGTGCCCAACTGTGGTTTTGGCACACTATTCGGAGTGATCAACTCCTTGAAATTTACCTCAACTGTCCAGTTTTGCCAAGTCTTCGGGAAAATTGCTTATCGGTTATCGGATTTTTTTTTGTGAATCCCGGAAGCATTTTAGTTTTTTGCTTTTATTTGTAATAATGGTCGATATTTTGAAGATGAAAAGTAGGACACAATTAAACAACATTATTTAATTTTATTCACTCAAGTTTCAACCGGATGCACAGAAGAAATTAAAAAAATGGGACATGGCCATTTGCGACGAAACTATTGAATGTAGCATCTTGATTTCTTCTAGAATGTTTCTTCATTTTTTGAGTTCTTTATTTGAGAGGTAAACATTTTTGCCTAAGGGGGATATACACTCAGATAAAAAAGATAACTGTTTTATGTCTTGTTAAAATTGATGAACGTCTATGTAGACATTGTTGATGAAGTCATTTTAAGAAACTTTTCCAAACACGACAATTTTGTATCTCTCAACTCGACGAAGTTATAGGGTGAAATGGAGTACAAACGGTAGTACTCCCTTAAAACCCCATAACTTTTTTGTTTGAATTTTACAATTTTTTTCAATTTTCTACAAAGTTGTATATACTCTAAAATTGCACATTTTTTCTAAAAAAAAAAAGCAAATGGCTATCTCTTTGTTTACAGGATTTACATCTGCATTGCTAATTTTTTAACACTATCTTTAAGGAGGTGTATCTTGCAGGTTAGCAAGTATTAGCAGCTTAACTCCACGTAATTTCGTTAAGCAAATTATACCTTACTTTTACATTTTCAATTCGTAGGAGGATGCTAGGGGATGCCTAATGAATGTTCTAATAAAGTACCTCAATGTTTGGTACTTTTTTCAGTTTTCATGACAATTTTTCCAAGTATGTACATTAGGCTGGGTTGCAGCTTCAACAAAGTTGTTTGGTATAGTATTCTCAACCTAAGTCCAAGTTTTGGTGACATTTTAGAAATATGTAACAGTTGGGGTAATCCCTGCCCAGCACTAATGAGACCCCCCTCTACACTGCCTCAGGGTCGGCATACACGTGTGACTATCGCGGCCAAGGAAACACTCAAATACTCTTAACACATCCCGATGAACTTTCACACAGGTTTCGTTTAAAGGGTGATACGGTGAAAATTTGGTCAATATCAACTTGACGTATTTCTTTCAATTTTGCATTTAAAAAACCTGAACACCCCTCATTTTGAAGGTGTGTGTGTGTAGAATGTTGCTCCTATTTTGATTTTGGAATTCACTCTTCAGTTGTCAAAATGCCGTCCAAGCAAGAAGAGCAGCGTATCAAAATTTTGCTCGCGCATCGCGAAAATCCGAGCTACTCGCACGCAAAGTTGGCAAAATCGCTAAAAGTTGCCGAACCAACCGTTACAAATGTAATTAAAGTATTTGGGGAACGTTTTTCGACAGCCAGGAAGTCTGGATCGGGGGGAAATTGAAAACCGGAAGCCGCTGAGACGACAAAGAGAGTTGCCGGTAGTTTCAAGCGAAACCCTAACCTCTCTCTCCGAGATGCCGCAAATAAGCTGGGTGTATCGTCTACAACCGTGCATCGAGCCAAAAAACGAGCCGGACTATCGACTTACAAGAAGGTAGTGACTCCAAATCGCGATGATAAACAAAATACGACGGCCAAAGCGCGATCCCGGAGGCTGTACACGACGATGCTGACGAAGTTTGACTGCGTGGTAATGGACGACGAAACCTACGTCAAAGCCGACTACAAGCAGCTTCCGGGACAGGAGTTTTATACGGCAAAAGGAAGGGGAAAGGTAGCAGATGTTTTCAAGCACATGAAACTGTCAAAGTTCGCAAAGAAATATCTGGTTTGGCAAGCCATCTGTACCTGTGGCTTGAAAAGCAGCATTTTCATAGCTTCCGGGACTGTCAACCAAGAAATTTACGTGAAAGAGTGTTTGAATAAACGTCTGCTGCCTTTCCTGAAGAAACACGGTTGTTCCGTACTGTTTTGGCCGGATTTGGCATCTTGCCATTACGGTAAAAAGGCCATGGAGTGGTACGCCGCCAACAACGTGCAGGTGGTTCCCAAGGACAAGAACCCTCCCAACACGCCAGAGCTCCGCCCAATTGAGAAATACTGGGCTATTGTCAAGCGGAACCTAAAGAAGACCAAAAAAACTGCTAAGGGCGAGCAGCAGTTCAAGGCAAACTGGCTTTCTGCGGCGAAGAAGGTGGACAAGGTGGCTGTACAAAATCTGATGGCAGGGGTCAAGCGTAAGGCCCGGCAATTCGGATTTGGAAAAGCGGAAGCCTAACTGAATATTTTTCCTGAATTTTATACTAATTGAACTTGAAAAAGAAATTTAATTTGATTTTTTAAATAAACGATTTCACCGATTTACACGCGTTTTCCCTTGACCAAATTTTGACCGTATCACCCTTTATTTCCCTAACTTTCCCACTTTCTTATCGGCTATCTCCTACCTCAGCCTTCACTAGTTCTTCCTTCGTCTTCCGTTGTCGATGGGAGCCCCCTTCTCCTCCGTTCCGCTACACCTTCACCTTCACTTTCTCCTTTCCTTTGCCTCTGTCCTTCGTCCCTCGGTTTTGACTGTGGGTTGCCCAGTCGATTCACCTCTTAACACTTCACTCTCCTCTCCTCCTACGGGTGCTCCCACGGTACCGTTTGCCGAGCCGTTCGCGAACGGTACAACGTGTCCACGACGCTCAAGGCAGATCCACAATGGCGATGAACACGGACTAGTAAACGCGGCTGGTTCTAGGATGGATCGGAATACGGTTGTATTTACACGATAGTTTTGGGGTTTGACCGCAGTAAGTCGAACACAACGAACACTACGGGGTCTGACCGCGCCGTAGATAAAAGTTAACGGTAAACTACGGGGCCCTGGATATTTCAGTAGGTTTGCTCCTCCTCCATTACTGATCGAGTTTCACGCCTCAAGACTCGTGCAGACTAATAACTTTATTTCGATTAACGATCTTTCGCTATGATGTATATCACATTCGTTTTGGGTTTGTCTAGCTTGGTTTTTGACTACCATTTCCATTTTCCTTCAGCCCCCTTTACACCACCATCCGATGGCCTCCCAATCCTGCTGTAAGCGGCATCTGGCTGTGAGTAGCGGAACTTCGTGGAGTTATTGCGTGCTGTCCAGTGGGTGGTGGGCGGTTTTGGCACTAATATTTGAATCCTTTCCTGGCATTCATAGCATTTAAATCGAAACACTAAATTCGCGACAATCTCAACAATCTTAGACAGATAGACACACCACTGGTTACAAATATTTGGATTTTTGGTAAGCAAATGAAAATGGTTCATTCCGTTTCCCATACAATTTCCCATACCAAATTTAAAATTCTCCCACAAATTGAGACTATAACCATTTTTTTTCAAATTTCGCCCAGTTGTTGGGGATCTGAATAAGCATTGAAAAAGCAGTTGGGAACTCACCCTAATGCAAATGATTGGAAAAATTGTCATGCAATCAGCAAAACGTAACAAAACATTGAGGTACGTCATTAGGCATCCCCTTGGATCCCCCTACGAATTGTACATGTTACAGTAGGGTATAAGATCTTGATCAAAATAACGTTGAGATTAGCTGCTAATACCTGCTAACCTGCAAGATACCCCTCATTAAAGATACACGCAAACCAAAAATCTATTACAATGAATGTTAGATCCGTTTCCTATCATCCTCTGTTCATGAACATCGCAACGAATGTTAGAAATTGACCATGCAGGCGATGTAATGGTTTTTTGTCTTTTTTATTTCGTATTCTATCTACGTTTTCGACTATTCCAGTAAGCTTGTAGAACGACGCACATTGTAGAACATTGCAGAACGACGCACACACTTGCCTCGAATCTCTCCGGCAGAAAAAGCATACGAAGTCGAGTATGCGAGAAAATGAGCGCTTCGTGTTTGCTTTTAGGCTATCCTTATTCAGAAGCATAGAGAGAGCATTGGAGAAAGCACAGGTCTGATAATCGAAACGTTCGTAGTTCGAGTCCAGTCGGCAATCTGTTTCCTATTTTTTGAGACATAACTAATTTCACTCACTAAACACTCCACATTTTTCGGTCTCCAATTTTCTTGCATTGGACCGCAGTTAGGTATATCGCATCCTAGGTTCATGCGGTCTCCATTAACATCCTCTGATGATGAATCCCACATAATTGTAAGCGAATCTTACATCCCCCGGTTGGGTGTAGCGTAAAAAAATATAAAAACGGACTAAATCCTTGAAGCGAAAAGATAGCGATTTATTTTCTGAAACAAAAATGTGCTTTTTCAGAGTACTTATAATTTTGTAGAATATCGAAAAAATCCAAAAATTCAAACATAAAGTTATGGTAAGAAACCGATATTTAAGGGAGTACTACTGTTCGTACTCCTTTTCCACCCTATGTCTTCGTCCATTTGAGAGATAGAAAATTGTCGTCTTGGACAAAGTTTCTTAAAATGATGTCATCTACAATGTCTCCATAAATGTTCATCGATTTTAACAAGACATAAATAAGTTATTTTTTTTTATCTTGGTGTATACCCTCCTCAAGCAAAAATGTTCACCACTCAAATAAAGAACTTACAAATTAAAGAAACATTCTAGAAGATGTCAAAATGCTACACTCAATAGTTTTGTCGCAAATGGCTATGTCCCACTTTTTTTGATTTCGTCCCACTGTGCGACGGTTGGAAAACGTCAAGTCCCCGGCAAGGTGACAGATAATCTTAGTTTCACGTACCCACTTGCAAATAGTAGATGTCGCCACACAACGTAAACAAAGGGGCTGCCCTTCACCGCCGCAACGGTATTTCTCTATGGGAAGGCAACTTTTTGTTTCACCATGTGTGGATGTCAAACAACAAGCAAGAATGCCATGTGAAAAGAGCGATGTATGATTTTCGTGGTGAAATGAAATAAATCCAAACAAATTGAAACAGATTGATGGAAGTTTTTCTTATATAATCAAATGGAAATAAAAACACATTGGATAATTCTATTATATTTTGCTCTTGAATATTATATCAGTCTTGAGAATAATGTTTCTGAGCATACTTGTGTGATGAAGACTTGCAATAAAAAGCCGTATCAATAAAAAGCGTTTACTTCCCCATCTTGCTATTGAGGGGTGACAAAAAAAAATACAAAATTGATTCTTATTCGCGGTGAGTAGCAGGTTTGCTGTGTGAACACTAATATTTCGTATATCCATTTAAACATGAAGAAATAAATAAAATAGATAAAAATAAGCGTCTCTCAACAAAATATATTCATAATGAGCTTCTAAAACGAATAAATTTCAGTGATTGTCTTTTGTTACACCCGTCCGTTTCATTAACATTGTTCCCCACCAACTTGAAGTTTCAAGAAACAGATGAGGCTATCTGTTTTTATGTTCAGTATTTTATTTACTTTATTTACATATCTGCATTCGCCCTATTCAGATAACACTTCTGAAATTTGTGAGTTTGACAGAACCACCAGCACCAAATTTTCAGAGTACAGTGGAAATGTACTGGACTTGTCAAGTTGCCCCCGGGTTGGAAAACGTCCTCTATTTCAATCTTCCTTTCAACTTGGCTAGCACTTTCGCTTTCCATGCACACCCAATAGAGTCGGTGTATAATGAGTCACGCCAAGAGTGAAGCCAAGTCTACCTATCGAACTGTCAAACCAGCTACCTATCGTGCAAAGAAAACAAACTTTACGATGCTATGAAAGGTCCACGAAAGGTATTGCAATAAAATATAAAATATAATCGAAGAAATGATCATAAACACGCAGTGAGCATTAAATTGTAATGGGATACGATTGGTAATGATCAGTTATGAGAATTTCTACTATTTTTTGTTAAGATAATTTGACAAAATCACTGATATAATGATTTACTACAGCCACTATTATTTTTTCTCGCTAGAAGTCATTTGAAGTTGATGTAGAAGTCTTCTGCTGCCAAGTTAAAAGAAAGGGAATCTTTCGAAAACCGTGATGCGAGTTCAACTGTTTTTCTCTTGGCGTGACTCATTGTACACCGACTCTAACCCAATCATTTCATTCTGACAGTTGTTTCACGTCTTCTCGGGAAAACGGAAGTTTGGAATATGTTCGTCTTCATTTTGAGTATTTTCGGAAAAGTATAATGTAAATTCCGTACATTTCGTTAATTAGTTTGGCTGATGTTGGGAGTTTGAGATTATATCAATTAGATCAGTAATTACTATTGAAGAAGCTTGGTAAATGATTGCTTTTACCGAAATTTTGCTAAAAACAGAACCGAATTTCGGTACACTATTATATGTTCAACGAAATTTCGACAAATGTTCAGTTCAGTAACGGCAATATTTTTCACCGAGGACAGATTTTGATTTTAAGTGTGTAGGTATAACTTTCTACGAAAAAGAGATAGCAATTAGATTGCTTCAGGGGGGAAATACAAGTAACACGTCAAAAACTCGACGATTTTCGGAATTTTTTTGTGAGCAAATGTAACAACGCAAATGTTTGGAGTTATTTGCATTAAATTGCTTAAATCTTCATCTACATTTGAGATTTTTTCATTGGTGTGTGATCTCTGTGGCTCCTTGAGGTCACATCGGAAGGAGGTCGCCTCTGGTGGGGATTGGTAATTGGCGAGCGTTCTAGACACCTGAAAAACGGACAAAACTTACTTTTATCAATTGGACCTTATTCAGAAAAGATTTTTGTTCTATGTAAACCTCTAAAACCCAAAAAAAAATAATTTGAAAATTTAAAACAAAAATCTGAAAAAAGAAATGATTTTTCACTGTTTTTTTTCCACTTTAGGCAGACCTTGAAATTATTTATTGTTAATTTTTTCATGATATCAGTGGTTCACATAGATAAATTAAGAAATTTCCTTTAAGATGCGCCAGGTTTCAAGTCATTTGGATGAGAACTTTTTGAGTTATCTTTCCCGCCAATTTGGAAAACTTCAAATTGGTGTATTTCTGATAACTTGGGCCGTTTCAAGTAACTGTTGGACGCCGGACAGAGAAAAGGTGGATTCCACATTAAGCTGGCTAAAAACCTGAAATGTTGCATTTGGAAGTTGAGTGTATATACAATGGTTGCTGCGATGAGTTTTCACCGTTTGCTCTCCAGTTTTCAAAATGACGTCCAAGCAAGAGGCGCAGCGTGTCAAAATTTTGCTCGCGCAGCAAGAGAATCCGACGTTCTCACACAAGTTGGCAAAATTGCTGGATGTGGTCAAATCGACCGTGACAAACAATTTAAAAATATTCGGGGAGCGTCTGTCGACCGCCAGGAAGCCTGGAAGCGGCGGCGATCGTAATCCAGAAGATGGCGGTGGAATACAAGTGGAATCCTAACCTCTTCATCCGGGACGCCGCTGGCAAGCTCAATGTTTTTCATTGCAGCGGGCCAAAAAACGAGCCAGGTTGTCGACGTCGACGAAACTTATGTGAAGGCGGATTTCAAGCAGATTCCGGGTCAGGAGTTTTATACCGCATCAGAAAAAGGGAAGGTGGCTGAAATTTTCAAAACCATCAAACTATCGAAGTTCCTGAAAAAATATATCGTCTGGCAAGTCATATGCACGTGTGCTCTAAAAAGCGGCATTTTCATTACTACGGGAACCATCAATCAAGAGATCTACGTCCAGGAGTGCCTGGAAAAGCGGCTGCTATCATTTCTAAAGCAACATAATAGACCTGTGCTGTTCTGGCCGAACTTGGCGAGCTGCCACTATGGGGAAAGACAATCGAGTGGTACGATGTGAACAACGTGGTTGTGGTACCCAAGGACCAAAACCCTCCCAACAGCCCAGAACTCCGCCCTATCGAACGGTATCGGGCCATGGTCAAACGGAATCTAAAAAAAAAA
Organism: Ochlerotatus camptorhynchus; assembly: GCF_037179485.1. Classification (NCBI taxonomy): domain Eukaryota; kingdom Metazoa; phylum Arthropoda; class Insecta; order Diptera; family Culicidae; genus Ochlerotatus; species Ochlerotatus camptorhynchus. Next base: position 2,535,845 of record NW_027040553.1, read on the forward strand.
ACTAATAAATCCATGGAAAACGAACAGCAGTTTAAATCTAAATGGCGCTTTCGTCGGAGAACAAGGTCGATGATACCACTGTGCAAAATTTAATGGAAGGGGTTAAGCAGATTTAACAGGCAGTGGCAGTTCGGATTTGGCAAACCAAAAAATAAACGAACATTTTTTCCTTTAAATAGATGAATTGAACTACCAAATGAAAAATAAAAAAAGATTTTTGTGAAATGAATTTGGACCGAATTTGGCGACCAATTTGTGCACGTTCCAGCCCTTATAAACAAACATAAATCCATAACAGATAATAAATTGCTTCCTTCAGCAAAGTCGCTTCAAATATACTTAGTTTAACATGTTACCATTCTAAAGTGAATAATTATGTTTGTAATATTCGGGTGATTCCTATGTTAGTGAATTTTAAATATCTACTTCAAACAATTTCGACACTTGAGTAGCCAAAATAACTTCATTCCCCACATGGAAAGCATTTCCATAAATGTTACGCCGTTACGAATTCATGGCTCTATTCAACTGCTTCCCATTCCTTGCCCGGAAGTTCTTTGCAAATTTCATCCCTGCTGGGTGCCACTCATAAAAACGAGGAAATCAACCATCGTGCAGCAGCAGCAGATGTTCAACTTGCTTCTTTCGCTCGAATTGCATACTCCATAGAGCATAACGGAACACAGCCTATCCATTTCCTTTCCAGAACCTTGAATTTGCTACACCAAATTGTACGACTCACTCGTGCTGTGAGAATTTAGTGTTACACGGCGAATGAGAACGACCCAAAAAGTGCAGAAACTCAGCGATGGGTAAATTTGCCTCATGTTTCCCTGTGCAAAACGTCAAAAATCTGCCGAAAAATGTGGGAAATTGACGAAAATTTTACTCAGAATAGGAATGGTACCAAGAGACTGAGTGAATCCAATCTTTACTTTTATCTTATTTTTCCTGAACAAACCTGGAAAAACATGAGCCAAATGTTGCTCATCGATGAGTTCCTGCACTTTATGTGATTTATGAGTAAAGTAAACTCAAATTTGGGTCGTTCTCATTCGCCGTATGCACTCCGAAATTTGAATGCAATCACTTTTTCTTTAGAGTTCATTGCCAACATTTCAAAGGGACGTAATTGCATTTGTAAACAATGGCTTTGGCCGTCGATTTCTGGCAAATAAAAGCTCATTCATGACAATGTGGTGGACATGTGGTACACATCAATTTGAAAGTACCCATTAATAGATACAAATACACATTTTGAAGAAAAGTGACTTAACTCACTAATGGGTACTTTCAAGTTAACGTGCATGGAACCAACTATTAAATAACCTTCTCTGTTAAATTGACAGTAAGCTGTCAGCGAAATGCCAAATGGGAAAATGCCTGCAGCAAAACAACAAAACGTAAATGAGATAAAGTTTGACAGCTTTGACATTGATTTTGAGTGTAATTTAAGGCTCAAAATGACTGCAGTCTCACTTCCCAGTCCCCTTGTTTATCATTCGAAAAATCAAGCTCATCTCATGGCAATGATTCACCAAAATCTCGGAGAATAATTCTGCGACATAAATCCGCCTCCCATAAGCCAGGGGACCGACTCCATTTGAGAAAAATGAAAAACCAAAAAATTCATGGAAATCACATTTGCGTCGAGTGTCGACTCCTTCTTCTGCTGCCGAAAAATGTAAGACTTGTGTGTACCTAACCTCCATTAAACCCAATGATCCTCGCATATCTCGCGTGACTTGTGTTGTTTCGTCCCCCCGGCTGGCTCTGCATAAATACAAACGACAACGGTTCGGCATAGACGACAAGCACCGCGGCAAGTATCAGGGATAAGACCTTCTCAATTATTCACTAATCCTCACGACGATATTGGCGAAGGGAGAGAGAGAAGACCACTTTCATGCCAGGGGACAGACAGCGGGCCAAAGTCATAATTTTCAACTCCTATCGCCCTCGGAAGGAGCGACCGACCCCCGGGTTTGCCGCGGTGGGGTGGGGGCTGTCTTATCGCTGTCGTTGGCGAAACATGACAGCCAGAGCGCAGCGGTGGTAAGGACAAAGGATATCAGGTTTCAAAAGCTTTTGCTTGATACAAATACTTGGGTACTTTCCACTTGTGAACTTTGCCATCGGCAATCGACTCCGGACGGGATTTGAATGCGGCTTATGGCAACTTGTTTGTGTGGATTGGATACCATTGCTCGGTCGGGGTTGATTTAAGGAAAGGTGTGCCAACTGTTAAAATCCGACTGAATTGACATCTAACGGATGTAAATTCGAAAATCACAGTACAAATCACGCTCATCTGACAAAATCTTGTCCGGACTGTCGCAAATCCGATTGTCAAATTCATACTAAAAAATCATATCAAACTGACAGCATGCTTACAGCTCAAATCTGAAAACTGGCAGCACAATGTCAATCTGGATTAACGAGACCCGGATTTTCGAGTCGTCAGATTATCGTGTGTCGGATGACGATATGGTAAAAGTTTAATTAAAATGTATAATAAATCTCCGATCCATTTGGCGAATGTTTTAAGCTTTTGGATAAAATTTGACAGATAAAAAGTTATCTATTAACCCTGCTATCCGAGCATGGTTATTTCTAACAGACAAGAAGTTGGATTTTGTCAACTGTGTCTGAGTTCTGTTCGAAAATCAGTCATTAGATAACACTGAACTTTTCGAATATAGAAAATAACTTTCCAAATGTCACTTTTAACCACGAGTAAAATTTAACTCGGTAAATGGTTCACAGCCTAAAAATTTCTTTTAATATCATGTAAGGTTATGTTCCATTTGGTTCATTTTCACTTGAATTTGATACTTCGAAAATAAATTAAGTTCGAAAATCTCTCTGTTTGGCGAAGGTTTTGGTAGAAGAGCAGTTTGTTTTTTAGAAAAATTTCCATCTGTCAAAATTAAGTGAAAAACTACCAAACGGAACACAGCCTAAGGTTGTGAACCATTTGCCAAGTTAAATCCAACTCGTGGTTAAAAGTGACAGATGAAGCGTGGCTATTTCTGACCGATAAGAAGTTGACTTTGACAACCGTTGCTGAGCTCTGCTCGAAAACCGGTCGAACACAGAGATTTTCGAACATGGAAAATCGAGTGGAAAATATATTTCAAAATGTCACTTTTAACCACGAGTTAAACATAGAAAGCAATTGGCTCACAGCTTAAAACAGCGACAAAAGGCAACCTTTCATTCGAGAGCCTTGCACCGTGTCGGCAGACGTCGAAAGTCAAACATACCCGATACAAGCACGAGAAGCAAAACGATTTCATCTATTATTGAAGGTTTCATGGGAACTGGGTTTCCGAAAGGAGGATGACACATTGGACGGCAACTGGTGGAGCGAGGAGGTTGATTTTGCGGTCTGCCAGTCTCACATTCACTCACAAAAAAGAACCACTAGGTCAAACCGCCCTGCCCCGTACAGCTGCGGAAGCGGACGCGCTGTTTGAGGTTAGTTCTTGCAGCGGAAGCATGCCGGTCGACCGATTGGCTACATAGAATGGCAGCTGTCAGCCTGCCGGCCCGGACCGGGAACCCGGACGAATCGAAATTGGATTTCTAATTATTGGTTATTGATTCCCGTGGCGATCAACCCGACCCGGCCGACATGAATTAGATTGTTTTGCGGCGCCCGCACACGTGGCGGTAGCCACAACAAAGATCCGTGTCTGCGTCCGGTTTGTCCTGATGGGTCGGGTCGCGGTCGGGGTGATGTCGAGTGTGCCATTAATCACCCAGGCACGGAGTGTAGTAGACGATGCCTGGCAGGGCAAAAAATATCCGATAGCAAGGCAACCACACAGGCACCGAGATGAGGTTGTCAATCATCATCTGCGCCGCGAATGTCACAGCGGCGGTGACAACGACAACTACGACAGGGCCAGGGCTGCTCAGTGACAGATAATGCGTCTCTCCATGCTACAGATGGCAGCAGCTGTGCGTGTTTGTTTGTGTGTGGAAGGCGCAAGCAGTGCCGTATGACAGATGGTTTACTGGAGACCGAGGCTATTCATATTATCTCGATACATCATTTTTCTTTGGTTGAGCGAAAGGCGAGAGGGAGGGGGGGGGGGGGGGGATGAGAGTAAATATGGATTAAAGAAAAAAGCGCTGATGAGACCGGCGGCGGCTGAGCAATTTGGAAGACAGTCTTTTCAATTATCTGGATAAGTAAGTAAGTGGCAGCTGTCACGGTGACAGGCGATCGGGGGTATCGTTTCTTCTTGTAGCTGTCAAGTCTGACGTTCAAGGGATTATTTATGAAATGAGCTTTTTAACGAAATTCTTCACAATCGTGTACTTACCGACCAATAAGTTGCTTCAATCGAACAAAGCATTGCATATTTACAGCTCGATTCCAACAGCTTTTGGCAGGCTTCCCAACTTTTACTACAGGGCTTTACTGTTATCGATTACAGCTTCTCCGCTTACATTGGAAAATTTTCAATGAAAATGGAAGCAATTTCGAGAGGCTCACCACAGCACACTGGATAAACAAATCACCTCATTTTCGTCTATGATATTCTTCATTAACTAACTTTAAATTAAAATTTATCTCTTTACAGGTAAGTTCAAAAACAACCCGGGATGCTCCAAATCCACAGGAAATGTATCTACTGTTTGCTCGGCAAATGTTTGCCGAGAACCCGGTAAGTCCATTTCACTCCAGTTTGATCCAGTCCATCCTTCGGACCATGGAATAATCCACATTTAAGTGAGGGAATGAAAGTGTGCCCATTTTAGCAGCGATTTGCAGTTGAGTCAACACAGGAGTAGATTCTGTAGACAAAGGTAGACAGTCGAGAAGCCGTCGAGCTGTTGTATTCAGTGAGGAGAGCGACACATCTAAATCTCAATTCTAGATTCTCAAAAAATCTCTTTTATTTCCGGCATCTACTTGCATCGCGCATCAACTTTTTGCAGGAATTCTTCAGAATCGTCATCAATCTTCTTTCTAGCTACTCAGCATGCCCGCAGCTAGCCACAACAAAACGCAATCTTTCCTGCATCGTAGATAGAGTCGTACATCTCGGGATTTAGTAGGTTTCAAGCTTCGTTAATGAAAATCGCACATGAATTTTTCACAATCCTGGATTTAGAATCGTGTGGAGCTGCCATCAAGGCATGATTGAGGTTGGCGTGGGAACCCAGTGTAGACCCCAAAGTTCCCAAAGGAGAGTTCAGACGTTCCCAATGGGTACTCCAGACGGTTCAGAAGTGATTCCGGACATTCCAGCGATGTTCCCAATTGAGATTGAAGACGATCCCAATTGATACTCCGGACATTCCCAAAGAAGATATCAGCAGTTCCTGAAGAGAACTCCAGGCATACTTGAAATCATTTCGGGAATTCCTGACGAGAATTTAAGCAGATACCATCGAAGACTCCAGACGTTCCCAATGGGCACTTCCAAATGGTCCCAAAGTGATTCCGGACATTTCCGACCATGATTCCATTAGTTCCCGATGGAGATTCGTGACGCTCCCGATATATACTACAGACGTTGTTTTTGAATTAATTCCGGCCGATCCCAACGAGGATTTCAGCAGTTCCCGATGGAGATCCTAGAAGTTCTCGACGAGTACTCCAGACGTTCCCGTCCTGATTATTTCCAACGATGATTTCAGTTGTTCCCGATGGAGATTCCAAACATTACCGACACCTACTCCAGACGTTTCTGAAGTCCGAGTCCACAAGATACGATCCCAGCTCAGTGACCCTATGGAACCTCCGTCGAAAGCATCAGAAACGTTTGGAATTCCCATCAAGACCATTTGAATTCCTCTATTAGGAGCACCCAGAGTCACCAACAAAAATTTCTTGGAAGTTCCGAGAGAAATTTTTGGATAAACCTTTTTTGAAGTTCCGCGAAAACTTCTTGGGAGTTCCGAGGGAACTTCTTGGAAGATCCGACAAGACTTCTTGGAAGTTCCGGGAAAACATCTAGGAAGTTCTGAGTAAATTTCATGGAAGTTCCGAGAGAACTTCTTGGGAGTTCCGAGAACTTCTTGGAAGTTCCGAGAAAACTTGGTGGAAATTCCAAGAAAACTTCTTGGAAGTTCTAGGAAAACTTCTAGGAAGATCTGTGAACATTTATTGGAAGTTTCGAGAAAACTTCTTGGAAGTTCCGAGAAAACTTCTTGGAAGTTCCGAGAAAACTTCTTGGAAGTTTTGGAAAAATTCTTGGAAGTTACGAGAAAACTTCTAAGAAGTTATGTGAAAATTTCTTGGAATTTCCGAGAATACTTCTTGGAAGTTACGAGAAAAATTTTTGGAAGTTCAGAGAAAACTTCTTGGAAGTTCTAAGAAAATTTTTGGAAGTTCCGAGAAAACTTCTAGGAAGTTCCAAGAACTTCTTGGAATTTCCGAGAAAAATTCTTGGAATTTCCGAGAAAACTTCTTGGAATTTCCGAGAAAACTTTTTTGAAGTTACGAGAAAACTTATTTGAAGTTCCGAGAAAACTTGTTGGAAGTTCCGAGAAAACTTCTTGGAAGTTCCGAGAATTTTTTTTGGAAGTTCCGAGAAACCTTCTTGGAATTTCCTAGAAATTCTTGGAAGTTCCAAGAATACTTCTTCGAAGTTCCGAGAAAACTTCTTGGAAGTTCCAAGAAAACTTTTTGAACTTCCGATAAAACTTCTTGGAAGTTCCGAGAACTTTTTGGAAGTTCCGAGAAAACTTCTTGGAACTTCCAAGAAGTTCTTGGAACTTCCAAGAAGTTCTGGGAACTTCCAAGAAGTTCTGGGAACTTCCAAGAAGTTCTGGGAACTTCCAGGAAGTTCTGGGAACTTCCAAGAAGTTCTGGGAACTTCCAAGAAGTTCTGGGAACTTCCAAGAAGTTCTGGGAACTTCCAAGAAGTTCTGGGAACTTCCAAGAAGTTCTGGGAACTTCCAAGAAGTTCTGGGAACTTCCAAGAAGTTCTGGGAACTTCCAAGAAGTTCTGGGAACTTCCAAGAAGTTCTGGGAACTTCCAAGAAGTTCTGGGAACTTCCAAGAAGTTCTGGGAACTTCCAAGAAGTTCTGGGAACTTCCAAGAAGTTCTGGGAACTTCCAAGAAGTTCTGGGAACTTCCAAGAAGTTCTGGGAACTTCCAAGAAGTTCTGGGAACTTCCAAGAAGTTCTGGGAACTTCCAAGAAGTTCTGGGAACTTCCAAGAAGTTCTGGGAACTTCCAAGAAGTTCTGGGAACTTCCAAGAAGTTCTGGGAACTTCCAAGAAGTTCTGGGAACTTCCAAGAAGTTCTGGGAACTTCCAAGAAGTTCTGGGAACTTCCAAGAAGTTCTGGGAACTTCCAAGAAGTTCTGGGAACTTCCAAGAAGTTCTGGGAACTTCCAAGAAGTTCTGGGAACTTCCAAGAAGTTCTGGGAACTTCCAAGAAGTTCTGGGAACTTCCAAGAAGTTCTGGGAACTTCCAAGAAGTTCTGGGAACTTCCAAGAAGTTCTGGGAACTTCCAAGAAGTTCTGGGAACTTCCAAGAAGTTCTGGGAACTTCCAAGAAGTTCTGGGAACTTCCAAGAAGTTCTGGGAACTTCCAAGAAGTTCTGGGAACTTCCAAGAAGTTCTGGGAACTTCCAAGAAGTTCTGGGAACTTCCAAGAAGTTCTGGGAACTTCCAAGAAGTTCTGGGAACTTCCAAGAAGTTCTGGGAACTTCCAAGAAGTTCTGGGAACTTCCAAGAAGTTCTGGGAACTTCCAAGAAGTTCTGGGAACTTCCAAGAAGTTCTGGGAACTTCCAAGAAGTTCTGGGAACTTCCAAGAAGTTCTGGGAACTTCCAAGAAGTTCTGGGAACTTCCAAGAAGTTCTGGGAACTTCCAAGAAGTTCTGGGAACTTCCAAGAAGTTCTGGGAACTTCCAAGAAGTTCTGGGAACTTCCAAGAAGTTCTGGGAACTTCCAAGAAGTTCTGGGAACTTCCAAGAAGTTCTGGGAACTTCCAAGAAGTTCTGGGAACTTCCAAGAAGTTCTGGGAACTTCCAAGAAGTTCTTTCTTGGAAGTTCCCAGAACTTCTTGGAAGTTCCCAGAACTTCTTGGAAGTTCCCAGAACTTCTTTGAAGTTCCCAGAACTTCTTGGAACTTCTAAGAACTTCTTGGAACTTCTAAGAACTTTCTTTTCTTCTTTTCTCGGAACTTCTAAGAACTTCTTAGAAGTTCCGAGAAAAGTTCTTTGAAGTTCCGAGAAAACTTCTTGGAATTTCCGAGAAAACTTCTTGGTATTTCCTAGAGAACTCTTGGAAGTTCTGAGAACTTTTTTTAGAATTTCCGAGAAAACTTTTTTTAAGTTACGAAAAACCTTTTTTGTAGTTCCGAGAAAACTTGTTGGAAGTTCCGAGAATACTTCTTGGAAGTTCTGAGAATATTTCTTGGAAGTTTCGAGAAAACTTCTTGGAATTTCCGAGAAAACTTCTTGGATTTTCCGAGAAACCTTTTTTGAAGTTCCGAGAAAACCTCTTGGAAGTTTCGATAAAATTTCTTGGAAGCTCCGAGAAAACTTAAATACGACAGGATTTCTAAAACCAATGGCTTCTATCTTGGATTCTAAAATAAGGTCCAACATCAATTTTCAATCTCTACACGTCGTCCTCGTTCGAAAAATATCGGTATTGTATGGTATTTGACAGTATTTCTAAAACATATGGCTGTCATCTTGGTTTCCAAAATGGCGTCTTGTATCGGTCTCTGCAAGGCCTCCATGTTCCGGAAATACTCACATTGCACAGTAACATCCCATATAGGTGGGAGCGGGACATTTCGCCGAAGGTCATTTAGCCGAATGGGTCATTTCGCCGAAGAGCAAGCCATTTTCTACAGTTTTGAACTTTTCTCAAAGGTCAGTCAATATTGAAATCAGTCTCGAAAAGAAGGTTTGATTTTTTCAACCTGGCAAGCTATTGAAATGTATTTGAGATGTACTGGTTTCAGAAATTTTTAAATAATCAATGTTTTACCTTTGTAGAAATATTTCGTTCTTTTAAACATGACCACTTCTTTCAAGTTATACTGATTTAGTTATTTTCTGGATAATCAATATTTTTCGTTTATAGGAATGATTTCTTCTATCAGTTCATGAGTTTGATTCATGATTAAAAATGAAATGACCCATTTGGCAAAATGTCCTTCGGCGAAATGTTCTTCGGCGAAATGACACAGCACCCATATAGGCAAGCTTTCGAGACATAGCATATGCAGGAAGTTCGCATGCATACTAGCGCCACATTGTGAGAGAGTTTTGAACTAATAGGACCACCAGCTGGAAGACCGCGGTCATTTGAACAACTTTGTTGAAAACATTAACCTTCTATATGTCCACGATCTCGAGATACAGCTGTCCATGTGCACACTAGCGCCGCGTAGTAAAAGAATTTTGAACTTCTGTGCACCTATCAAACGATCTTTACCCACTGAACAACTTTGCCGAAGACAGAAACGTTATATATTTATGACCACGATATCGAGATTCAGAATGTACAGGAGTTTTATGTGCTCACTAGCGCAGTGTGGTGTGAGAGTTCTAAACTAATATGACCACCGACCGAAAGCACTTAGTCGTCTGAACAACTTTGCTGAAGAGCAACTTTCGATATGTCCAGGATCACGAGATATTCTATGTTGGACTCAGATTCCATATATTATAGTACCCGTCATAAATAATATGAAAGTGAAGCGCCTCTAGCAGCGCAGTCCCCAATTAAACCTGAATCAAATGGTACAGACTTGTTGGTCTAACTCAACAACAAATGAAAATCCCATAAGCTGTGGTTATCCTTATTCGGGGTTCCTTATTCACGCCCCCATTACCCCGGAAATAAGGATTCCTGATTGTGAAATACTTGAGAGTGATTTTGCATTCCCAATAAAGAATCTAAATTTTCCAAAAAGACTATTTATCATCAGAAGATCAAACTCTTCCAATGCGCCCCACTGACACGCTGTTGCTTCCAGTGCTAGGCAAGACAACTTGCCTAGAATTGCGCTCCATTGGCCCTTTCACCACTGATGGGATAGCAACAGCAACAAAAGCAGGCCGTTTTTGCGTCCATAAAAGATGGATGCTGACATTCGAGAAGAGCCTCAAACAACAAGATGATGAATCAGCACCAACAGCAGCGACGACGAAGAAAGACAACAAAACGACAAACTTCTTCATCAGTTTTATCTCCGTTCGGTCCGGCCTGGGGTGCGAGCTCCTGCGGGGCAAGTGGAAAGGATTTGCAAAATGGCTTAAGGCTTCCGAAAATTGCGTCCATCAACGACGACGACGACGACGACGACGACGAGAGACACGTTCAAACTTTTTAGGACACGACACTCTGTTTGATGTCGAGATGAATAATAATAATAAGGATAAGGATATTTTCGGGTGTGCGATGCAAGGCAACGGGAAAGCTCTGGAAAACTTGTCGCCATTGTCATTGTGGTTTGAAGGATGTTGCTCTGCTCCATGTTGTTTTTGACCGGTGATGGAGGAGGGGGGGATGCAAAGCAGGACCATCATTATTGTGGTCGGACGAGCAGTGTTTGCGTGTTTGCTTTTTTGGGACCTTGGACGAAATGAGAAATTCGAATCCATCCAAGGGTGGAAATTTAATGCTCGGTTCAGTTCGACTGTGTCCGCTTGAAGATGAACGGTTCAGTGGAGACGCGTCATACTTTTCTCTTTCGCAGATTCTCACGAATTTCAATTCGTTGAATCGAAAGGATGAAAGTTCGGGACCTTCTTTTCTAGGAGTGACCGTAATCAATCCAGCGGAACTTTTGGTTGGAAAATTTAAAAAAAAAGCCAATAGCCTTCAGTTGCGCAACAACGGAAAAGTAGGCCGGTTCGGATCACGTTGAAAGGGACAAGTGTTGAAGCGATTGAAACTAATGAGTGGCGGTGTAAATACATATCTGACATTTATCTCCAGACCCATTTGGGCCGTATTTGCCCAACTAACAAGTGAAGAGACGCCCCAATGTTTGACAGTGAATAGAACGAGCCCGTTAACACGTCATTCTGCATTTATGGAGCACAGATAAATAAGGATCAAATTCCATTAGACGCGCTCGGGCGGTGGATTTTGATGTTTGTTGGGGGTGAGGAGCGAATGGAGCTACCAAATGGTTGGCACGCGAGTGGAATCCACAATTCGAAATAGATGAACGAGCGAGATAGCGACTAGTGAAGTGTCTGCGTATTTCTGTCAAACTCGAGAGACCGATGAAAGTCAGGCTCCGGCTTTCATGGGTTCTCTGCGTTCGTTCGAACGTTGACTATGGTTGCTTGGATTGGCTCGGGTTTGGGACTGATGTTGTTTATTTTGAATGTTGAAATACGAGTGGTATTCTGTTGCCATTACCCGAGGGAATTCAAATTTAACATTTTCTATGTTGTCTCTCCCAGTCTATAGAACGGAAAAGAGGAATGCAAATTTCTATTTCGAGTGAAATCAATTCCTGGAAGCGAGGAGGCGGTAGCGAGAATGCGTCACTGTTTTGGTGATATTTTGGAAACTGCGAATTTATTTGCACTTCAAAGTCTTTGGAACAATTGAACGAATCGACTGTTTTAGATATTTCGGTTTTGGTTGCCACAGACAAACAGGCGTAACTTTTTGAATAAGAACCTTGTATTTACCTAAAAAAAAATAGGAGCTCAGTAATGACACCTCTCGAGCTTGAAGTGAATTACTAAAATTATTGCAAATTACAGGATATCATATTTATTTATTTTATTTATTTACTTAATTGATCATCTGACTATAGTCTACATGGTATATCTTAAAAACTATACCAATCATGCATTTCTAATTCGAGTCAAAAAGCGAGCAGAAAGTTCCCCAAATTCAAAAAAATTCTTCAACAGCCGTGAACGTACGTTTAGTATGGTACTTTTGTGTTTCCCGAGAAGTACACCGTCGTCGTTGTTGCCAATGCTCGTGTGGAATTTTCGCTTTCCTTTGTAAGCCCGGACTTTCGAAGAAGAGGATCGGAATATTTTGGGTGGGTTTCTTGCAACTTGGATGATCCGAAACCTCCGGTGGAATTCAGAGTCGAAACAGGATTTCGAGTCGCTTCCACTGGTGAATATTTCAATAACTTCTTTTAGCGTTCATATTCAGTTATTAAAAAAATGGAATTGGCTTGTTTAGTTTAGAAAAAAAAAAACATACCGATTTTTATACATCATCTGAAAGACCTTCGTTTCCTGGGCACAACGATATTTTTATCGATCCCATAGACATTCATCTCGATTTTTAAATCAAGATTAAAATGTTAAATTTTTCAAACTGAATATATTAGTTGACAGCTCACTCCCATTACAGTCGGTGTATAATGAGTCACGCCAAGAGAAAAACAGTTAAACTCGCATCACGGTTTTCGAAAGATTCCCTTTCTTTTCACTTGGCAACAGAGGACTTCTACATCAACTTCAAATTACTTCTAGCGGCTGTAGTAAATCATTATATCAGTGATTTTGTCAAATTATCTTAACAAAAACAGTAGAAATTCGCATTACTGATCATTACCAAACGTATCCCATGACAATTTAATGCTCACTGCGCGTTGATGATCATTTCTTCGATTATATTTTATATTTTATTGCAATACCTTTCGTGGACCTTTCATAGCGCCGTAATGTTTGTTTACTTTACACGATAGGTAGCCGGTTTGACAGTTCAATAGGTAGACTTGGCTTCACTCTTGGCGTGACTCATTATACACCGACTCTAACTCCCATACAAAGTATCACCGAGGGGCGCAAAGATGGTGATTTTGCGCATTTTTTGAAAATAGTTCCAGTGCACCAATTTTGAATTTCTGTTCCATTTTTAATAGAGATTACGGATATAAATCCCCTTTAAAACAATGACTTTGGAGACGCCAAGATGTCTAATAGAGTGATGCAAAATTTGAAATTTTCGCTCCACAATACTTAAACGATTTCAAACCGGATCCTGACTAACCTCTCAAAATTTGAACCCATTTGGTGAGAAACTGAGATGGCACAAACCATTTGAAGTTTGTATGGGAGTTACTATGGTAAAACCAAGATTTTTGTTCATGTATCTAACAATTCACCATATCGGTCTGCTTCAGCTGTGCTTGTAGGAAATTCTCCTAGTTACAACTTTGCTCAAGACCACTTTTTGATTAAATGCAAGGATCGAAAGTTATCAATGGTTCAATGCGCTGATGTCTTATGATCATGCTCAATCAACTGCTCAGCAGGCAACATTGGTGTTTTTGGGGCATTGAATAGGACACAACAATCATGGCTACTATGTCACACTGCAAAATACAGTGTTGCCTACAGAGCAGCTGCTTGATCATGTCATAAGTTTACCAATCTCTTAAATAATTAATAACTTTTTCCTGTCTCGTTTTACATTAAAACGATGTTCAGCAAAGTTGTAGCTGAGAAAATTTTCTATAAGAATGTCTATCGAACTGTTTCGCAGCTCAATATAGAAAAAGACTAGAAGGCAATGAACAAAAAGTTGAGATTTCCCATAGTAATTTACATGTAAACTTCAAATGGCTTGTGCGAAGTCTGTTTCTAAACAAAAGAGTTGTCTAATTTTGCATAGCATTTGCAATGTAAAATTAGACGAACTATACGTTGTATTAGGGTCGACTTGTCAAAGCTGGAACAATCGATTATCTGTCAAAGTCATAGGAAAAGTTATTCCAATCGAGCAGAAGACCTGTCAAATGGATAAATTACGGCTCTTTAGTATGAATAACTGTAACATTCACTGTGTTTTTTGGAAAATGGTGCGATCTTTTAAAGCCTTGATAAGCAAATACAGTCAACTCTCCATATCTCGATGTTCCATATCTCGATATTCTATACCTCGATATGTGACCACTTTTATACATGCCGATTGTTATCTCGGTCATTTCATACCTAGGGGCGTTTCGCAATTTGCTGGTTGGGCCACCACCTCAGCCCAACTAACGAATTCGATTCGGTAGTTGGGTCAACTGATAGAAGGCTACACGGCGAATGAGAACGACCCAAATTTGAGTTTAGTCATCTCATAAATCTCATAAAGTGCAGGAACTCAGCGATGAGTAAATTTGCCTCATGTTTTCCCAGGTTTTTCCAGGATTTTCCAGGGAAAAATTCCCGAATTACTATAACAAATAAATTCGCTATTAATTTAAAGCCCTACAGTAAAAGTATGGAACCCTGTAAAAACCGTCAAAATGCATCGCTTTACTCGATTGGAACAGCTTTTTCAGGCCGGCGCCGGTGGTGTAGTGATAAGCGTGGCTACTTTCTCACCCCAACGAGTCTGGGTTCAATTCCAGCCAAGGTCGGTGGGATTTTTCTGAGGCATAAAAAATTCTGGTCACGTCTTGCTTCGGAAAGGAAGTAAAGCCGTTGGTCCCGGCCATATGTGTTTCAATGGGTGCGATATCCTTTGCAGGTGGCACTAGATATCCTTTGCTGTCCGTCTTCTGTCCTTTATTTAACGTCGGTCTCTGTTCCGCAATCTAGTGCCAATCACCGACGGACATCGATTGCCATCCATTGACAGCAATCGAATGTGCAGAAAGGCAGCTTCCACACCTGCGTACGATATCGCACCCATTCAACAACACATGGGCCGGGACCAACGGCTTTACTTCCCTTCCGAAGGAAGACGTGACCAGAGATTTTTATGCCTCAGAAAAATCCCACCGACCTCAGCTGGGATTGAACCCAGACCCATTGGGGTGCTAGAAAGCAGTCACGCTTACCACTACACCACCGGCGCCGGCAACTGCTGTCCGTCGGTGATTGGCACTAGATTGCGGAACAGAGACCGACGTTAAATAAAGGAAAGAATACACACAACTGTGGTGACAGTCGTCTACACTTCAACTAGAGGGCTTTATCTTAATTGAGTCCTGGACGACTGCACCGATGGATTTGAGTTAATACGACCCCAATGTATAGGGAACTGAAATTTAATTCACTATCTTCTGTATCACAGTAAACAAAAACAGTCGCTATTAGGCCATCGAGCACTGTACATCATAAAAGATCACAACCACTCTCCACGAATGACGCTTGTCCAAATCCGGCAACATTAAGCTATCAAAATGGGATTGATTTGATTAACCCTTTGTCTGTATGTTGGGGTCTATTTGACCCCAGGCCACTTTGATAGGCTGTAACTAATGAAGTAATGAAATTGGGTTGTTAGCGGGATGCTTAAATAAAACAGCAAAAAAGGTTACGTTCCATTTAATTCCACCTAATAAATTTTGGTATCCATGACAGATACGTATTTCGACTGCAATGTGCAGAATGTCACTGATGAAGACTGCACATTGTAGTCGAAATACGTATCTGTCATGGATACCAAAATTAATTAAGTGGAATTAAATGGAAGATAACCTTTTTTGCTGTTTTATTTAGGCTGTAACTTTTTTATTTGTCGATGGATTCTTCTTATTCTTTCACGACTAGGCACGTCCACCGGAGCTCTGTAATACTTGATAAAATATACTTCAAAAAACTTGAAATAATATTTATTGGAAAACATTTATTGAAATACTTACATACGTTGTCTTTACTTTGGGGTCAATTTGACCCCAAAATCAAATTGCCGTTTATTAACGAATTTTCAATGGATTTCTTAAGTTTTAAATGTTTCGCATAGGTAATTCAGTGGACTTCCCGTCACAATTATCGGACTTTTTTAAGAGTGGATATCTCGAGGGGAGGGGTCATTGCAAAAATATTCCCATGAAGTGGCTTATTTTGATATAAGAAATGTTTGTATCACATTGCTTCTTTCTGTAAAAATGTTCAAAAATACAAGGTCTTCAAAACTATGGATAGTGTATGATAGAATTCACTCACTAGATGGCGCTAAAATGAAAATGATCAAGTTGCGCCATCGTAAATAAACATTATATAACGTTATCTACAGATCCTGCTCATACAGATGGTTCCATTCTTGAGCAAAGTTGTCCAAATGGACAAGACTTATCTTCAGGAAAAGAGTTTAGTTCAGAATTCTAGAATTCGCTAGAGTGACACTCATTTTGCATCGATTGCCTTAACTTAACATGTGGACTAGATAGAAGGCTTCCGTCTTAGGTAAAGTTGTTTTGATGAACTAGATCTATCCTATGGTAAAGAATTCAGATCTTAGTTAACTCACCAAAGTTAACTAACTTAACATATCGATTAGATAGAAGGTTCCCGTCTTCGGCAAAGTTGTTCAGATGAACTGGACCTATCTTCAGAATTAGAGTTTAGTTCAGAAAACCCTTACCAATTTGCACTAGTGTGATGTTAATTTTAAACTGTAAACACATGGACTAGTGTTACGGTATGTAATGTGGGTCTAGTCCTTTCATTCGGCCTATCACGCAAATAAATAATTAATTAAGGAATATTACACAAAAAATAAGGAAAATATTGATCACTGATGGTTGATAAATGTGTACCACACACAAATCAATTTATATCACAACATTTCAATACATTTTCAGCTCTCGTAAGTAATAAAACTGGTTGAGAATATCACAATGTTCGGAGTTTTTAGCCGCCATGACTTATAAGGTTAAGATGGGAAGGTTGACTGACGATCATCAAATGGCCTGATTATGGCATTTATTGATTGGAATTACCTGATAATACACACTAGACGTAAAACTTACAGTTGCTGTTTGAATATTTTATGTTTATTTTAATTGTTTAACAACGTTTTCACAAGTAAAACATGGACCCAACTTTAGGGACACATTTCTTTTCTATGTTCCTAACTATGGCCCATGAAATTCATTTGACAGCATATAGCAATAAGAGTAACGTCAACAATGTTGTTTTGCATTTGGATGATAAGGAACGAACAAGAAGGGAGATTTTTTCTGCCAAACCTGTATAATGAACATCACAATGTTCTGATTTAGATATTCTGCGGTCAAAAGACGATAAGCGAAATTTTTAATTTTTAATTTTTAAATTGAGTGATTTAATGTAGTTTTCGTAAAATTTTCTCTAAGAAATGTTTTGAGGAATGAAGAGCATTAAGTTAACAGTGATAGTGATAAAAAAAAATACATCAGAAAACGTTACCAAGAGCGTTTTTTTGAGGATCAAACAAGATAGGACGAAGTTGCATCCATAAATAGACCCAATTTGGGGACAATAGACCCATATTACATACATTTCCCTCGTGAGTTATTGTCTTAAAAAAAGTAAGTTTTTCAACTTTTCGTGGTTTCTGATAGCAAACGACATGATAAGCATATCTAAGCATACCATTTAGCAGTAGAATATCGTTTGCAGGTAAATTCATTGATGAGTTATGATTAAAAACGTAATCGATGGCTGCATATTAGACCGAGGTTAGGGACGTATACCCTAAATAGAAGGTTTCCGTATTTAGCAAATTTGTTCAAATGGACAAGACCTATTTTGCGGTAAAACGTTTGGCACAGGATTCAATCACCAGGTGGTGTTCGTGTGACATTAATTTAGAATGTTTTGCCTTATCATCTTAACTAGATTGAAAGCTCCCAACTTAGGCAGAGTTGTTCAGATAGACTAGACCTATTCTATGGTAAACAGTTAAGCTAAGAATTTACTCATCAGTTTGCGCTGTTGCTTCACATTGTTTCGAGTTTTTTGGTTTCACTGGACAGCTTGCCTAGATGGAATTTTTTTGATCTCGATCAAGTTTTTAAGATGAACTAAAACAAGTGTATGGTAATCTTCATAGTTTAGAATTCATTTCCCAGGGATCACTAAATCGTCGTTTTGTTTAGATTTTTTTGCATTAATTTTATATGTTAACTAATAAGAATATCGCTCTCTTCAGCAATTTTGGTAAGATGAAAAAAAATCCTTTAGTTGCCAACTCTGTACAGAAGATTCCTGACATCCAAAGTTAAAAAAAAAGCAATTCAATGTAAGATTTTGTTTATTTGAAAAAATATTCTTTAAAATAAGACACGGTACGTGTCAGTCACTATTGTTCATCAACTAATCATCACTATCTTCACTTGGCTTTTCAATGCAGGCTCGGCAAATCGAATACTTATGATCATTACAAACATATTTGTGACATGCCGTACATTGCGTGGAAACATTCTTGTCGCTGGACCGTGGGCATATTAAACATCGGGAACGTTTACAGGTACTCTCTTCTTCTTCTGTTGGTGATACACTCACTAAGGTATATCCCATTTGACGAATAGCATCTGCTACATCACCGAAAATTTTTGAAGACTTCGCAATATGCTCTAGAACCAACTCCTTTACCAATTTCAGCAAAAATTTCATACGTTTTGTAGAAGAATTATCAGCATTCGGAAATTTAAAAAAGTGAAGAATATAAGCAGCAATACATGCTACGTCCATAATATTGACGAACGCAGTCATAGGCCATCTATTTGACTTTCTCCGACAGGTGTACGTTGAAACAAGTTTGTCCATATTGTCTACTCCACCTTTAGTCTTGTGGTAGTCCAATATTATTGTCGGCTTGTTTCTCTGTGTCACATCCGTTTCGTTTGCGTGATACATAGTGGACAGTAAAATCACGTTTTTACCTTTCTTCGGAACGTAACTTACCAGCGTTAGTTGTCTATCGAAACAAAAAAGACTCGATTATTTTTCCCTCTCTTTGACATTCAACATCTCTCGAGGAAAGTCAGGCTTGTTTTTGCGAATTGTCCCAAGAAGAGTTGTTTTCTGTTGCAATAACTGTTCAGCTAATGGAACAGAAGTGAAGAAGTTATCCATGGTAATATTGCGACCTAAGACGAACAAAGTTAAATAAAAAATTAAAAACTGAATATTTTCTAGTTACCTTTTCTCAACCAAGGATCGGTAAGACGTTGAACGAGATTTAGCGAATAATTTTGAGCTCGAGCCTCTTGTGGTTGTCGATCAACGCACACGGCGAATGAGAACGACTCAAATTTGAGTTTAGTTTACTCATAATCGCCAAAAGTGCAGGAACTCAGCGATGAGTTAATTTGCCTCATGTTTTCCCAGGTTTTTCCAGGATTTTCCAGGGAAAAATTCCCGTAAAGATTAAATTCACTCAGTCTATTGGTACTACTCCGAGACTGAATAAAATTTTCGTCAATTTCCTCATTTTCCGGCAGATTTTTTAGGTTTTCCACATGAAACCATGAGACAAATTTTACTCATCGCTGAGTTCCTGCACTTTTGGCGATTATGAGTGAACTAAACTCAAATTTGAGTCGTTCTCATTCGCCGTGCATATTTCTCCTTTCAATGGATAGCTATTCTCAGCGTCGCAACACCAAAATATCTTGAGGCTGTACTTAGCAGGCTTGGCAGGCATATATTGGCGAAACGAGCATCGACCTCTGGTGACCATGAGATGGCTTATACATCGCTCTTAGATTTTCCTGGAACACATCCCATATTTTTCGCAAGGCAGCTAGTTTGTCTTGAATCCCCCCGATAGCGCGGTGGTTGGTGCCGTCCATCCATCGTACTTTCTCGGCTGTCTTCCAACGAATTAATGTGATTTTTAGTCAGTGCCAAGTTTATGGTTGACCCAAATCACATACAGAAAATCAGCTCAATCGGAAAGAGAACAGCCGGTAAATGGCGGTGGGAGCACGGCTCCACGCACCGCACATAATGGTATTAGTTAAATGTGGAAATGTTTAGTGACGTTATAGGTAACCATATTCTGTGACTTTACCTCTACTATTTACTTTGGAATGTTGTGCTTCGTCGACGTGACGTCGTCATTCGCTTGCTTGGACATATTTACAATATTTTTGCCTAACGTCAGAAAGTTGCCTTTTGTTTTGGTCTAATTGACATCTGAACAACTTTGCCTTCTCTCTAATCAAGATGTTAAGTCAGTGCAAACAATTCAA
Organism: Ochlerotatus camptorhynchus; assembly: GCF_037179485.1. Taxonomy (NCBI): domain Eukaryota; kingdom Metazoa; phylum Arthropoda; class Insecta; order Diptera; family Culicidae; genus Ochlerotatus; species Ochlerotatus camptorhynchus. The sequence continues at coordinate 2,555,728 of NW_027040553.1, forward strand.
AATGAGTGTCACACTAGTGCTGCCTGGTGAGTGAATTCTGAACTAAACTCTTTGTCTTAGCATAGTTCTAGTCCATCTGAACAGCTTTGCCGAAGACGGAAACCTTCTATCTAGTCCAAAAGTTAAGTTAAGGCAATCAGTTCAAAGTGAATGTCACTCTCGCGGTTAGTGAATTCTGAACTAAACCCTTTTCTTGAAGATAGGTCTTGTCCATCTAAACAACTTTGCTGAAGACGGGAACCATCCATATGTGAGGATCTGTAGATAACGTTACGATGGCGCAATTTGATCATTTTCGTTTTAGTGCCATCTAGGGAGTGAACTCTGTCATACACTATCCATAGTTTTGAAGACTAGTTGAAAATTATTCACGACTAAAAATAGCCTAAACGCAATCTACTCAACCCCTGCCCAGCCCACACTCTGAATAAATGAAATCTAAACACTAAAGCGATGAACTTTCCACCCGACTCGACCGGCATTTTTTTTTTATTTGCTGTCGAGTCATCATTTTTGATTGAAATTCGAACTTGCATTTCCCGGCTATCCGCAGCCATCACAAACTGCACTAAATATACCCCAAACGAGCTCCCAACTCCGTCTGAAAGACTCGACGTATTTATTTAAATAGTGCTTAAAAATTTATACATTTTGTTGCATCTGTATCCCGCAATTCCCTTTCCCCGGCAATGTGAAAATGCAATGTCGGGTCAATTCCCAAATCGGTGGAGCAGCGATTTTCCGGACCCGAATCTGTGCTGCCGGTATTGTACAATCAGTGCACGAAACAGACCAACCAGCCCCGCTCGCAGCCATCAGAAGCGTCGTTCATCATCACCGGCCAAAAATTGAAACAATATATGCGAATATGTGCCAGCACCGGCTGGCTGGCCCGCCGCATCGTACCGATTCCGGAACATACGGTTGAAAGCAAATGGGAGAACTTTTCCTCGAAGCGGCTGGAAAATTTTGTGCATATGACAGGAAAATTATGATATCGCTCGTTGGCTCCCACCACCTCCTGCTCCCAACCTTGGCTCACGGAGAACTGAGACTGGGAAAGCAACTTTTTAATAATAATAATAACGATGTCAGCAGAAACAACAATAACAACAACAACAATGAATGAATATGAGAGACGGCTGCGTGGCAGTTAAAAAATCATAAATTTTAACTCCCACTCACTCATCGTCGTCAACACAGGAACTGCCGCGTGAGGAGCACACGCTTTTTTAAAACAGTCAATTTTTGAGTAGTATTCGTCAGAAACGAACCTACCCAAAAATGGGTGAACTAAGTTGGGAGTGACGAGGTGACAAATGGTCAACTCAGGCTGTGAACCAATTGCCGAGTCAAATTTAATTCGTGAGTAAAAGTAACAGATGGAAAGTTATCGAATAACTCTGATATCCGAGCGTGGTTATTTCTGTCGGACTAGAAGTTAAATTTTGGCACCTATGGCTGCGTTCTGACATTGAAAGTAACTTTCGAAATGTCCCTTTTAACCACAACACAGCCATCCCATTTGGTGAATTTTCACATAATTTTGACAAATTTGGGTACATCCTACTCAAATTTGGGTTGTTTTGAAATAGTGTGTATACACAACAACAAGGTGTGCACTTTCCCCGTGTGACCGGATGCGTGGGATGAAATTAAAAATAAATTAATTTCACCCAAATTTGAATGCCAGTCCTGCGTCCCATCTCTACTATTTAGTCCTGGATGGAGCTGACAAGGAGATGTTATTTTCTGTATAGGACAACAGCTGTCATAGTCCCCCGACCGGAATTTCTCCAAGAGATTCGGAAGGGAAATGGATTTGATTGAAAGGTTGAACCCTTTTCCCTATGTTCGCTTGTAGCTGCGTATTGTTGTACAATTTTTCGGGGCGGGGGGTTCTATTTTATCATTCAGGACGCAGATGGATTGGAAAACTGTCCGTGGAGATATGTGAAATGATTGAAACATTGATTTGGGTTTTGTTTGCGTCTTTTTGAATGCATGAAATATTTGCACTGTTGTGCTACAATCTTTGGATTGAACTGTCATTTTAGTTCAAGGTTGTTTGAATGGTGTACAATATTTCCGCCCTGTATGGTTCATTTGGTACTGATAACGCCGACCAACGGACATGAAACATATACTTAACTTAACTGACTCTATAACTATAACTCTATACAAATTTTGTAATCAAAATATGATCTCTTATTTATTTAAAAATAATGTTTAGAAAAAGTGGTTAAGTCAAGGGGAAATTAACTCTGCACACCCGAATCTGTGCCGATAGTTTTCGCTGTGCCGAAAGCTATGCCAGACACTGTGCCGAAGCGTGTCAATCAAGTATCCCATGAGTTTGGCAACCCTGAAGATATAATGACTTTTGTGATTGTGCAAAAATAAATTTAAGTATGCAGCCTAAAATCACTGGTGCAGCACGCAAATTTCACCAGAATAAGCAAACCAAACCAAATCTGTTCCAAGAAGACTGATTGGTGCATGCCGGTTCCTTAGCTATACTCCGTCGGATGGATTCCGGCAAGCTAGATGTGGTTCTTCATCCGTGGCGTTGACTATGGACAACGATAAGAACTGCGAGGTGGAGGTGGAACTGTTCAATCGGCTGCAAGCGGAGGACGGCTACACGAAGATAAGCGGGGATTTCGAAAAATAAATAAAGTTTATCGATTTTCTTGAGGTGAACAACTTCGAGCTGTCGAATGTGATTCTGATGTATGCCAAGGGGAAGGTTCAAAGGGGTTATGGATCGGGTTGAAATGTATTCAGGTATACCTTGGTGTAACGTAACTGTCACTTTTGTTTTCCATCGCTGATTTCTAGCTAACAATCATTAAATCAAGCAATGTAAAAACATCATCGAAGATATAAGACAGTCATCAATCTATTATTCATGCCAATTTGAATAATTGAATTGTTATTTGTGAGATATCGACGATGAAAGTCAAAAGTAACAGTTACGTTACATTGACGTATACCCAAGTGGTGGTCATTCTAGGGGAAGGACAGCTCCAAGTATCAGTATCAATACCGATGGTGGAAATATTAAATATTTTAATATGTGTGATATTTGCGAATCTTACACTTACTCTGACAGTTGTTTTTTTTTGTGTTTGACTATTTTTGGTTTAAAGTGTACATTTGACATTCGTTTAATCAAAACTGGAATTCACACGAGAGACAAGTCATTCTTTGATGATCTTGCTGGCCAGGGCCACCAAAATCCGCTCCTTGTTCTCATAAATTTGGCATTCTTTGGTAGCTGATCTCAGTGCACATAATCTGGCGCACTTCCGTTCCCAGGAAATAGTCATTAATTCCCACGAATTCTTCATCGTCTGCAATCCAATGTTCTGTCCTCCGATGGAACGGGAATCGACTGACTACGGTGCCCCTGTAAACGGAGTCCCATAGTGATGGTTCCGTGGTCGTAATACATTCGCCATGAGCCTGCAATTTGGAGAGATTTGCTGCTGGGGGAACTTGCCTAGTCCAGTGCCGTTTTTATCATCAAAAAAGCCGAAGCCGAAAACGATCAGAGCTATCGAAAACAAAAATCTAGGCAAAAATGATGAAACAGAAAGCTGCAGGAACATAAACAACAACGGTGAAACGTAATTGAGTGTATGCGTTAAAGCTACACTGTTATTTTTTTTTTATTTTGTAGCTTTCCACTTGACAGTTAATATCATTAATATTTATACTAAAAACTATAATATCTACCTATATGAGCAATTTTTACACCAAATATTACTTCATATCAAGTTGTACTTCCCCTAGTGGTCATTCTACACACTTGTTTTGCGCCAACTTTTTTCTCAGTGTACCTCAGTGTGCCGCCGCTGTACCGTCAGTGCAAAGAAGTCATTGAACTGACTTTTGATAGCTTGTGAATAATGCCTTGTTTGGCAACCCGGTATTTTACAGCTCTTGTTTTTGTTTTGTTTTTCAATGTTTTCAAAAACGACACGGACTCCAGTTGGGACTACACACTAGATGCATCCATCTCCAAGAATGCCTGCAACGGACGAGCTCCGTTGCTACACGATCCTTCCATCTTCGGTGGAAGGCCAACCCCGCACAACGAACGTCAATCATTAGTCAACCAACTCTTCTGGGAGCCGGCGGAGGAAACGCACCGAGTTTTTCACCGCCCGGGCATCATCCGTCGGAAAACTGGAAACCAACACCGGCCGGAACACACGTCGGACTGATGAAGGACGCACCGCTGACCCGAAACGGACAAGCCAATTTTCCAAGCAGAACTACTTGTCAGAGTCCACCACCAACCCTGCCGGACAATTCGATCAGCTTCAAGGACTTCTGTAACAGCGCCTCCAAGAACAATCGCTTCCTTTCCCGAGCAAAATTCTCCACTTCTTCAATACCCCACCCGTATGCCGACCGATGATCTGCAGCTGACTGCATTGACCTCCGGATTGGTCGAGTTTCCGAGCGTAGCCCTGGCGGTGAACGCCCTCATGAAGTGCAACCACAGCGCGATCGATCACAAAAGCTCAAAACTCCCGTTCATTATGAAGCTGTTAGTTGGAAGTGCAAACAGGCAGGAGTAAAAATAATTTATTGAAATATTTGAGATTTTGCCAAGACGGTCCTCCACCATTATATGTTGTACGATGGAATGATTGGTGTAGCAGCCACCGCCATGGATGTATTCGAGCAGTTCGAATGGTCGGATGGTATAGTTTTTGTTTGGTTGTTGACTTTCCGATTAAAACTCAAGCACCGCTTGTCGTGACCGGCCCAAGATTTCCAGCGTTGGCCACGGTTACACGAATTAGCGATGCAGCTCCCACGACTGCGGCTGCTTCCAATGCTGCTGCTGCTGCTGCTGCTGCTGCTGCTGCTGCTGCTGTTCTTTCTGCTGGTCCGTTTCCTCTAAAATTTGACAAAAGACCAGCAACAGTATTGGAAGCAGCCGCAGTCGTGGGAGCTGCATCGCTAGTTCGTGTAGCCATGGCCGGAAACCTCGGTCAGGTCAAGATACCGCCGTTAGATGTTCTTCGTCTGGGAGGAAATGTGGATGCGACTGCCGTCACGGGTGTAACGATTTTGAGAATCCATGACGAGACTTGGTGGAGATTCACGGTTGTTTTGAAAATAATTTGACTAGGAGTGGCAACATTAATAACATTTTGAATTTTGACACATGCACACTGCGCAGGCGCAGAAAAATTTCAGTGTTGCCAGTAACTTAAAGATTATAAAAATGGTAACCATGGTGCCAAACAAAGCCAATGACTGCACCCGGGTGTGCCCAAGTTTGATTTTGGCACACTGTGTAGAGTGACCAACCCCTTGGGTATATCTGTATTGTTAGATGAATAAAACATAAAACACTATTTAAAGAACGCCTACTTAATATGTCGAAGACTGCACAATAGAATATCATAATATTTATTGAACGAATCCTGATTACTTAAACAAGGTGAGCTACCGGTGGCTATGAAGATCTCTCATCCGAGAAGGATGGTTTGTATGACGCTATGTATTTGGCCACCGTGCCTGTGGAATTGACCCATGTAAACCGTGATTACCAATATTGTCGCTACCGGAAACGACAAGCAAATGTTGCCATCAAGTGGATGACCCTGAGGGTGACCTAGTTATTGCTGTTGCTAGTTATGATCTCGGCGCTGCTATTTATCATCACACTTCAACAACTCTTACAGGGAATTAGACGAAATACTGGCTGCAGGAGAGATCCGAGCAAAGTCCTATAGGTTTGACTTCAAATCCGGGATATTATAAACAATCAATACGAAACTAACGATTTTAAATTGGCTAACTACTTGACTAGCCTATTGGTCCCAAGCAAATCGTTTAACGTACCCCATTCTAGTCTAAATTCTAGTACTACACTATGTTTGTTTTGATTAGCTACGAAAGTTTTACAGATAAAATGAGGGGTGCAAAATCGATGTACATCGTAAAACCATAGAGGTAACTCTAAGACCAGAAGGTCCCGAAGATTCGTGCTCAACATTTTGCCTCAGCTCTGGTACTCTCTTCGGTCCTAAGCTAATTGATTCAGCCCTCGAAACAAAGGAAAATTCACTAACCCCTCGTTTTATCTGTCAAACTTTCATAGTGAATCAAAACAAACATAGTGTAGTACTAGAATTTCGACTAGAATGGGGTATGTTAATCGTTTGCTTGGGACCAATAGGCTAGTCAAGTAGTGAGTCAATTTAACATCGTTAGTTTCGTATTGATTGTTGGTACAACGTTACATTACACAACAGATGGATTGACCTGGTTGCAGCAGTTTGGATGTAATATTCAACAACTTTTTTTTCTGTGTACGTATTTTCATGGGAAACTTAATTTCTCTTCTTTTCTGTGCCGGATTTATGCTGCGCCTTAAAACAACTATCCAACTATGCTTGGAGAGCGAACCTTAATTCATCGACTTAAGAGCTGATATTAAGGCAACCATTTGCTGAGTCAAATTTAACTCGTCGTTAAAAGTGACGAAAGCTAGTTTCTATGATCGAAAATCCCCGTGCTGTCAATCAACCGGTTTTTGAGCCACGGTTGTAAAAAATTTAACTTCTTGTCTGTCAGAAATAAACATGCTCAGATAGCAGGATTAATCGATGACTTTCCATCTGTCAAATTTTTATCAAAAGTTTAAAAAAAAATCGCCAAATGGTTCAGAGCCTAAAAAGCATCTGGATGTCAAAATCTCTTTTCAAAATAGATTTCCTCCTAGGAGTAAGCAAATGCGTTTTGAACTGCGCATTCAATGTAATAAATGTAAACATATGGTATTTCTCCGAAACATTTAAGGTTCATTGGAAATTCTAGAAGTAAACAATAACACATATTAAGCACATCAGTATTTTGCTTTTTCCGTTCAGTTTCAAGCAACTTGCTTAAATCCGAATTGTGTTTTGTTAACTCTTCTTAACCGCAACAAAGGATACGAATACTCCCAAAAAAATTTTAGCCTTCTGTCAGTTGACCCAACTACCGAATCGAATTCGTTAGTTGGGCTGAGGTGGTGGCCCAAGCAGCGAATTTCGAGACGCCCCTAGGCATGAAGGAACCGAGATAACCATCGGCATGTATAAAATTGGTCACGATTGGTCGCGATGAATGTCTTTGGGATCGATAAAAATATCATTGTGCTCAGAAAACGATACTCTTTCAGATGATGTATAAAAATCGGTGTTTTGTCTAAACTTAACAACCCAATTCCATTTGTTTTTAATTACTGTATATGAACGCTAAAAGAAATTATTGAAATATTCACCAGCGGAAGCGACTGCAACCCGAAATTTTTAAATCGAAATCCTGTTTCGACTCTGAATTCCACTGGAGGTTCCATTTAAACCATAATTAGATCATCCAAGTTGCAAGAAACCCACCCGAAATGTTCCGATCCTCTTCTTCGAAAGTCCGGGCCGACAAAGGAAAGCGAAAATTCCACACGAGCGATTGGCAACAACGACGACGGTGTACTTCTCGGGAAACACCAAAGTACCATACTAAACGGTAATCGGCTTATAGCGATTGACTTTTAACGAACTTTGGTTTCCCGCCGTGCCCCGGCGGCCACACCTCACCGCTCCCCTAAGCCGGTAAGCCGGTATAAAGATAAATTGCTTTCCGTTGTTACAATTTGAAGGCCCCCTCCACCCCGCGCTCTTGTTTGAGAAAATTGGACGAAAATCGGATAAAGTTTCAGCGGGCGTGTCGGCAAAATTCGTGGTAGGTGTCTGAATGGGAATATCAATTATTACCGCGACGTGAAGAATGTGGATGTCTATGGAAACATGAGTCGATGATTGATTCGGTGTCCAGCTCGCTGTCAGAGGGTTGCTTCGATGGAAAACACTCACCAGGGCAAACAAACAAATAAATCTAACAAAGTAGGCGATGGACTACGGTCGATTACATCTTATTTCATCGGACCTGACGGAAACCGGTCAATGTTTACCGTCCGAATTACCGAGAGAATGCTGCGCCATCTTTCTCTCCTTCACTCAAGCCTGAACAAATTGCTTGATTCGATTGTGGACCTGCTGTACAGCAACAGCTAATGTAATTCTGTTTACATCGGGTAAATCGGAAAGAAATACGAATCCATCACAGCTAATCAGCTACCGGGAACTGGCCCACGTTGACCGATGTTGTTTGCCGAGTTGTCGTTACCGAGGAAGCATCGAAAAATTCACCTGTTGAATGGATTTTCTGTTGTAGTGCTACGCACTACTCGGCACGCAGCAAACAATCAAGTGTAAATATTGATTCAAACAGTGAGCGATTAGTTAAAATTTTGAAATTCTTTATCCGGCTTTCCACGCTCGCTAATGGCGGCCTGCATGGGTTTTAAAATGCGTCGTTCACTGCCATTTTTGGCACTAAGTTGAGGTTTTAATTTTAGTCCTTGAAAACGATAAAACGATTTGCAAGCTCTAGCTAAGGTCAAATGGTACAGTGAACGATGCATAGTAAAACCCGTTCATGCAGCCATTGTCAAGCGTGGAATCCTGGATATTAGACAGATGCAAAATTTGAAATTTTCGCTCCACAGTGCTCAAACGGTTCCAAATTGAGCCCTGATTAGCCTCCCAAAATTTGAACTCATTAAGTGAGAAACTGACTTGGCACAAACCATTTGAAGTTTATATTGGAATTACTATGGAGAAACCATAATTTCGGTTCATATCTATCTCAAAATTCACCAGTTCACTCTACTTTAGAAAATAATAGCTGAGCTTGTTGAAAATTTTCTCAGTTACAACTTTATTGAGGACCACTTTTCGATCAAATGTAAGGAACAAAAGTTATTAATGATTCAAGTCACTGATGTCTTATGATTATGCTCAATCAACTGTTCAGCAAGCAACATTGGTGTTTATGGCGCGTAGAATAGAGGACAAAAATCATGGCTACTATGTCACACTGCAGAATACAGTGTTGCCCACAATACAGTTGCTTAATCTTGCCATAAGATTATCAATCTCTTAAACAATTAATAACTATTTAGTTTGACGTTTGGGTGAAAAACAATGTTGTGCATAGTTGTAGCTGATAAAAAATTCCCATAAGAATAGTAATAGAATTTGTTAACAGTACAATATGTAAAAAGGCTAGACAATGAACAAAAAGTTTGAAAACGTCGCTAGAACTATTCCACAGCCGCAGTCAGTTTATGAGCAACAAGAGGGACGCACATTTTTGCCTGTGGACTTGGAGACATACTTCAAGTCCCCGCGTACATCGTACGGGTTAGGCAAAAATGTGCGTCTATCTTGAAAAACTGTCGCATTAATGGCCCTTCGCTCATTTTCAACTTCTATTCCATTTTCATACTGCCGTACTCTAACGGAACTATCCACCTACCCTCTTCTAAAGATCATTCTCTAGCTAATAAATCATCACACTAAAGCTTCATGTTAGCATTTCCAACCAACTCCAAAAAGTTTTGTTTTCTCATAGTAATTTCCATATAAACTTCAAATGGTTTGTGCCAAGTCAGTTTCTTATCAAATGAGTTTAAACTTTCGGAGGTTATTCAGGACCCGATTTGAAACCGTTTGAACACTGTGGAGCAAAAATTTCAAATTTTGCATCAGTCTACTGGATATGCTTGAGTTACAATTGCGCATTTCACAACAAACTGGACAAATAAGCGCGTTTTCACTTATTAAAAAGTGTGATAAAAGCGAGGGGGGCGACACATCTAAATCTCAAGTCTAGATGCTCAATAAATCTCATACTAGCGAATCAATATTCGAAAAATCTTCTTTCATTTCTCGCATCTACTTGCATCGCTCATCATCTTTTTGACGAAAATCTTCAGAATCGTCATTAATCTTCTTTCTATCTACTCAGCGTGCGTGCAGCTAGCCACAACAAAACACAATCTTTTCTACATCGTAGATAGAGCCGTCGCCCTTTGGATAAAAGTGCGAGTTTCCGTCTAATCGTCTTCGGTGCACTTATCCCTTATGATGCAAGCAATAAGTGCTCCGAAGATACCAAAATGATTTGACTGAAACGAGCATTTTTGGGCAGTCCAGTTTCAGATGCGATTAGCAATACACTGATGACAATTGTATTCTTCGATGCAATCGGTGTAAATATTTACATTACTTGACAAATCTCAGGTGATCATGACATCTTTTCTTCATTCAAATTGTTTTCAATAATCAAACGTCATGATTACCTTAGTTTTGTCAAATAAGTTAAATATTTCCACCAAAGAATTGGGAAAATTGAGGACTTTTAATATCAATGTTTATTTATTTATTAAAATGTTTGTCAATCCGTGCTTCATTGAAAAGAGTTGTACGAGCAAAGACAAAGTTTGACATTTTACGTTGATACAACGCGTCTCAGTTACCCACCACGCCCATCGAAAACGATTTCATTGCTCGTTTGACAGCCGCTAGCATCTAGAAGCCTCCCTCGGCAGCTAAAGCCCTCTAGTAAAAGTATAGACGAAGAAGAATGCTAAGATGAAACAGTCGGAAGCAGAGATGGAAAAGTTCTCGAAAAATCACTATTGTCGTTTTCGTTTTTGCTGTGTAGCTACACCGGTGCTACACCGCCAAACACCGAAAAAATTCAGAGTGTAGCTATCGGTTGCACCTTTGTTTTCAAACAAATGATGATGAGCTGTCAATGACTCGCGCTTATTGCTGCTTACACTACACCGGTGTAGTGTAGCAAAAATGAAAACGACATATGACTCGCAATCTTTTCCCTTGGTGAACTTCGTAAAATATCGCGAACTTTTCCAACACTGGTCGGAAGAAAATACTTTCTATTTTAGGCTCTGAACCATTTGGGGGATTATTTAAACTTTTGGTTAAAATTTGACAGATGGGAAGTTATCGATTAACCCTGCTATCCGAGTGTGGTCACTTCTGACAGACAAGAAGTTAAATTTTGACAACCTTGGCTAAGCTCTTCTCGAAAACCGGTCGATCGACAGCACAGGGATTTTCGAAAATAGAAAATAACTTTCGAAATGTCACTTTTAGCCAACCCAGTGGCAAGCGCGTAGGCAGCATGTTATACGGTGACAGCGGGCCCAGCATAGCAAAATAAATGATTTGAGCCCGGGACATGCTGCCTACTGTCAAACGCTGCTGTTGGTATAGGCCTTGTCACTGGCCTGCTTTTAACCACGAGATAAATTTAACTCGGCAAATGGTTCACAGGTCCTCTTTCACGGTGTCCCTTTGGAGAGGGGTGGCTCTATCTAAGACGCAGGAAAATTTTTGCTTTGCTGTTGTGGGATGCACGCACGCTTAATAGATAGAGAAAAGATTCATGACGATTTTGAAGATTTCCTGCAAAAAAGTGAAGAGCGATTTGAATAGATGGATTTAGATGCAAGAGATGCAAATAAATTTTTCCGTAGATTGATTCGCTAGCGTGAGATTTTTCAACCATCTAAAATTGAGATTTGGATGTGTAGCACCCCTCGGTCTGTTTCATGTTTTTGTGGCTGCACTCGAAAAATTCCACACGTCATCATCATGTGTCTCACATTTAATTTTGCGCTTATTGTGAAACACATCCATTTCATGTGTAAATCTTATGCTATGAATCATGCCTGAACACTATGGATTTGAATTGTGACACACTTGGATTCTATGTGCCTCATTTTGTGATATCAATAGCTTTTCACATCATAATTCAATATTCTACAATATTCTACTTTATTGACTTCTACTTTAACGGCTCTAAAAATAAATCGACAAATATATAAACAAAACTGCCAGAGGCCAGAGCTTTCAGATATATTTTTAATGGGTCTGATTTGGGCTTCGATCATGGACTGTTGGGGTGTGCTGCTGTCGGAGTCTTCGTTCGATCTCACTGTGCCACGGTTGTTCTCATATATGAGGCGAGTTGATAGGATAAAGTGTGCGTGTTCACGTTTCAGTGTCGAGTAATTTTTAGAATATCGTGTAGAGTACTCGTTATTATGTTGAAAAATCATGGCAAGTAATGTTCGTGTATGTGTACAGTTTTCTCCGTCAGTAAATCTCCCTGGTAGGCCAGAGTAGAGTAGCCTACAGTATTACGCAGCCATCCACCCACCGTAGTCTACAAAACCCACCACCAGATGGAGTAAAAGCAGCATTTAGGCGGCCATGAGAGGTGACGACAAAAAAGGCCATTACAAACGGCATAACGGACACGATGACTGGCGATAAAAAACGAATGGCCTGGGTCACTGACCAATAGTCAAAGGACAGTGACCCAAAGAACGTATTTCTAGGCTACATACACCGATCAGGTCTATCATCAAATAACCATCAAGGTAAACGGTCGATAGTCTCTGGTGAAATATAAGAAACATTACTGTGACAGAATATAGTGGAAGATAGTAAGAGGAAAGTGGAAAAGGGTGAGAGGAAAAAACGGACAGCAGGACCCCGCTGTAAATTTTAAACAGAACCGCTGAGATACACCTGGTAGACGTACCGGTAGGCTACGCCAGTCCCCAGCCAAGTAAGAACAATTCCGGCACGAACCGCCGAAGCCGAGTCCGTCAACACACTCGGTGGCCCAGCCAGCATAAAAAGTGGAATAGCGCGCGAAGGAGATTTCCAACGCCGCCGAAGGAGAGAAGGAAGAAGGTGGAACGTGGAGCCGAGTGAAGCAGTCGTCGAGGAAACGTGGTGGTGGATCTGCAAGGGGCCCCGAAGAAGAAGGGAAAGACAACAGAAACAGGTCAGATAGGAATTAAGAAAGTGGGAGAGTTACATACGTAGGGAGGAATAGACGTGTTAGTATAATCCAACAATAAAAAGTGGTTATTTTGAATATTGAAGTGCTGTAGGAGTTTTTGCTGTATCCAGTGCGATCGTTCCTTGCCACGTGGAACCTAGTTCGGTAAGCGTGCCGACCCTGAGGCCATTGTAGTCAGGGATTCTCAGGATCGCTCCCAACTGAGGTAGTAAGCACTTACAAAATTCACAAGTCTTGTTTACGATGTTTACCTTTCTGAGCAAGCAATTCACATCGCATTGAAATGCAAAACACTTTAAATCCATCTGTTTTGAACAGTAGTGTGATTCAATGTGCAATACACTTGAAAAGATAGTGAAAGATTTTTGAAAGTTTGAAACACTATAAATTAACGTGAATAACACATTGAACCAAGGTGAAATACACTTTAAGTAAATGTGATTGCGCATTTAAAAAATCAAGTGTTTAAACACTTCGATCAAACGTGTGGAATTTTTTGAGTGTATAGAGCTTTTTGACGTTTAATCGGCGCACATTACTTAGGGTTACTAGAGTCGGTGTATAATGAGTCACGCCAAGAGAAAAACAGTTGAACTCGCATCACGGTTTTCGAAAGATTCCCTTTCTTTTCACTTGGCAACAGAGGACTTCTACATTAACTTCAAATGACTTCTAGCGAGAAAAAAATAGCGGCTGTAGTAAATCATTATATCAGTGATTTAGTCAAATTATCTTAACCAAAAACAGTAGAAATTCTCACAAGTGATCATTACCAAACATATCCCATGACAATTTAATGCTCACTGCGTGATTATGATCATTTCTTCGATTATATTTTATATTTTATTGCAATACCTTTCGTGGACCTTTCATAGCATCGTAATGTTTGTTTACTCTGCACGATAGGTAGCCGGTTTGACAGATCAATAGGTAGACTTGGCTTCACTCTTGGCGTGACTCATTATACACCGACTCTAAGGGTTACCATATGGTATCCTAAAGGAGGACATGTCCTCTTTTTTCAACAATTTTTCTACGTCCTCCTTTTGCCCGAAAATGTCCTCCTTTTTAATCCTTGCATTTTTTCGAATAACATATTCATAAATTTCTTTTCAAAGAGCGTTGTTTGCAGAGCTTATTTGTTTAATTATGTCGCAACCGAGGGGGACGACTCTATCTACGATGCAAAAGAAAGAAAATTGATGACGATTCTGAAGATTTCCTGCAAAAAGATGATGAGCGGTGCAAGTAGATGCGACAAATGAAAGAAGATTTTTCGAAGATTGATTCGCTTGTGTGAGATTTGTTAAGCATCTAAACTTGAGATTTAGATGTGTCGCCCCCCTCGGTCGCAACTTTATCTTATCTAGCAAATGCCATTTGATGGTGAGACTAGGAGTATACTACTGCTGCCAACCCCGCTACATTTAGGCTGCGGTGAAGGCTGCCATCCATTTTGTAAACTTAAATTTGACAAATGGAAAATTTTCAAATAAGCCTGCTATTCTACCAGACTTATTTCAGACAAACCAGCAATCAATTTGGACAAACAATTTCTCGAAAATTGGACGATAAACAACAGAGGGATTTTCGAACATCATTATTATTTTTGAAGAGTCAGTGAACATTCATTAAATGGAACTCAACCTTAGGCTGTGTTCCATTTTTCTTAATTTTTACTTATATTTGACATTTCGAAAATAATTTATAATATTCGAAAATCTCTCTGTTGTTGATTGTGTGATTTTTGAGAAGAAATTTGTCGAAATTGATTCATGGTCTGGCAGAAATAAGTATGATACAATAACAGGTTTATTTGAAAATTTTATATCTGTCAAATTTAAGCTAAAAAAAAAATGAAAAACAGCCACACAGATTGAATCCAACATGCGTTCGATTTTGACGTTCTGGTTCTATGGGTATTTCAAGCAGAACTATACAAATCGACGTATCTTATTTTGTAAACAATCACTTCAATCGACGATTTGTGGCAACTGCAAGCTCACTCACAGAAACTAACAACACCAGCTAGTAGGGGAAAGAGTTCTCTACCTGATGATGGTCTTTGTTTGCGTGGGTGAGTTAGCAGTTAAGAAAAATCGTCGATTGAAGAGATTGTTTACAAAAGCATTTTTCGTCGATTTGAATAGTTATGCTTGATTTGGCCACGACCATACTGAGAGCGAAGAGGCACGTGAAGCGTGAAGTCGAATGTAATGAATGATATCAATAATAGGAATTATTTTGTATATAACGCTAAGCTATAGCTATAAGCTGTCTTGAAATGAGCACTCATACATTTAGTTTTCGCTGGAAATCCTATGTATGAGTGCTCATTGCAAGACAGCCTATATTACATTATATAATCCATAGTCTGTACGGGGTATTACAGTCCTATGCTGAATCAATGGTAAAATTAACAGGTTGCTTAGATGTTCCATGTTGGTTTCAATCAGCGATGACATGTATACTGATTTTTGTACATGATAAAAGTTGCAGTTTTCATGCAAATCAGCTGGACTAGATCATGTCCAAGTATCAAACATGAATTAATTATATGATTTGAGTAGTAGCTATACTGAAGATCCGAGAGATGTCGCCCCTTCAGTGGTAGGAAAATCATTTTTGCAGTATGGAGAATATCAGAAAATCCACGATTTGTGACTAAACATGCTTTTACAGAAGGAAACAAATAAACGAGTGTTTACCTTATCACCATAGTAATGCACTCGTGCAATTTTTGTGCATCTAAAACTGCCCATAAAGACGATAATGAATAAAAACTGAAAATTCTCATGCATTTCCAAATGGTTTCCTACCATTCCCATACATTCGAAGTGACTGGCTCTCTGGATGTGGATGATGTCAAAAACAACAAAACATGATTAATTGTGAAGGCTAGTTTGATGCATTTTTCAGAAGTACAAAGAGAAGATGAATTGAATTGATATCGACGATAGCGCACATATTATTAAAACGTTTGATAAAAACTCATTGTCCTCCTTTTCAAGTTTTTGATATGGTAACCCTAACATTACTGCACCATTTAAAAGGTGAAAATTTAGTAATTTTCGATTTACTGTAAGTAAATAATATAAAGTAAATGATGAAGTCTAATATTAAGTACAATGATAAATTTGTTCCTAATAGCAAACACCTAACCTAACATTTGTATTTACTAAAGCAAGTTAGTCGGAAGAAATACTGAAAATTGTAGGTAATTAATATCGTTAAAGTGATAATATTACTAAAAATAAAAATAAAATTACAGCTAAAGCTGTTCCCAACAAACTTCAAGTGTTACGGGATGCTAAAAGTAATCAGTTTCAATAACGGTAACGAACTGTCTCCAGAAAACTTAAAAAAATCTGTTCTCCAACGGAGCATTTTTGACAGTTCGATTGGAACAGCTTTCGGCAGACTTTTTACTAGAGGGCTTTGTCGACAACGCATCAGCGTATGACACACACACGCACAAACAAACCAAGTGAGAAGTGAAGCATAAACAATCCAGATTTCTGATTCAACAACCGCCCCTCCTCCCACCCATAAAATAAAAGAACAGCTTACTTCATTTTGTTTTCCTTATCTGCCGTTTATTGTTGGTAGTCGTCAAAAAGTGACTGTACACGAGCTGCATGACGCGAGCGCTGAGATAATAGGATTAGACAGATTACCCGTCAGCAGTCAGTTTGGCAAGTGAAAACAAAAGGCAAAACGTGTGTCTGACGTCTGTGTTCATATTGGGCTTTTGCTTTGGGAATAAAAAAAAAACACAGCTCTCATCAAACCACAGCGGACCACTTCATGCCAAGGTAAATATCATTCATTTTTAAGGAGATGGGAAAAGTCGTGGCAAGGGGCGGGAGGAGATCGCTCTCATCTACCGCTCTGCTTGTGGGGCGTGCGTGCGTAACAATGTTTTTTTTTTGTGAGTTTCACGTTTCGCATGCAGCAGCTACTCCGTGGGAACTTAGGGCATCACGTAGATTGCTAATACGATTAGCTAATGGCCGACAAAACGGGCTCCCCCTACCAACCGTGGAGTGGAATCGATCTCTTCTGTTGGCGGTGGTAACTGATAGCGTTGAAGAAGAATTGCGTCCAAAATCTCAGTGGAGACGTGCAGTTGTTTTTAAAGTTTTGCACAGCTCCACAGTGAAAGTTAATGCCTTTCCGTTGGTCTAAAGGAAGGGGGGGGAGGTTTTGAAAAATTGCCGTTATAAAATATCTATTTTTCATTGAAAATGTATGATTTAATAGCTGCGTTGAAGACAAGTTGATAAATCCACAATTGGCCATGGCTGAATTGCCTTGAAAAATCAGTCCGCTATCATAGCCAGCTGTGAATTTTATTAATCTTGTCCTTAAGTGTTTCCTACCTGTGACATACAGGTATATACGATTCCCTCGAATTTTAACATAAATCACGTTTCCTAATTCAATATTATTTTTTATTGAAAATAGAGTACACAGACCAGGAAACCTGAACGGGGGCCAGTTACCTTCGATGGACAAGCTCAGCTGCGATTCCAGCCCCGGACATCGATGGTGGTAAAGTTGCTGTGAGGTGGAACACGGTGTTGTGCTGAAGAATCCAGGGTTGTTTCTGTTCGTCAACACTAATTAAATGAACTCGCGACCGGTTAATTAATTGACGACACTTTATTTGAGTGAACATGCAAACTATTTAATTACTAGCACTACATATGTTCAATTTAACTTAAATTACAATACGAATAAAATTCCGCCGTGGGTCTCCGCGCGTGCGATTCGGTGACCTTGTTGAGGTGGTTGCAGCTTCCGAAGATCGCCGTAGGTAGTCCGGTGCTTTGTTGATGCGATGATTTCCTCCGTCGATATCTGAGTGGGTGATATTCTCACCGCTCTTATCACTAGTCATCCTTATCACTCCTACAGCAATCGATGACGATGATGGTGATGATGACGGTGATGATGGCTTCGCTCTCTCCAGAGTGAGTGTTTCTGCGTGTGCTGAGAAAACTGATTCGATCGTGCAGGGCTAGATCAACATATCGGTGTGTGGTTCTTGTGCTGGTATGGTGCTAGTCGCGTGGGGATGCCATGATTGTAGTCAGATGGGTTACACTCCTCGACAAAACCATTTCCGGATAATGTATGTATGTAGATCCACAGACAAACAGGCATTGCACTTTCTGAATGTTTCTGATCGAACACGCTTTTAACGGTTAATTTAAATTTTACTCAGTTGGTAGCACCGTCGCTTGTGGCGGCGCAATTCGTCTTTTCGTTAACGTATGCAATGGGAAATTCGCATAGTAGGCGTAACGAAAAGACGTTATCGAGTTATCGATTAACAACCCCGTTCCGGAGGACCCCAAAAGCACTTCTGTGCGAAGTCGGAAAAGACCTCTACACGGTTAGAAAAAAGTACCCAACGGTCAGTTCACTTTTACTTACTTTTGACTAGTTTGTCTCCTTTTCTCCTTCTAATATTGTCTAAAACGGAGTAGCAAAACTACCCAACAGGGGTAGCAAAGTGTGGGAACTCAACGTTGAGTATAATCATATTTACCTACTTTTGGGTACAACTAACTTACTTTTGGATAGAAAGCTAATGGAAAATTCCGAATTGCACACAAGTAAATGAAAACTACTTTGGCCCGCTTTACCTACTTTTGGGTTCCTGCACTATAGTGCCGAGCTGAGGGAAAAGAACTTACTTATGGGTACATATTTCTTACCGTGTAGAAGTTGGATAAATCTTCCGATAGATATTGTTAGAAACAAATGGAAGAAATTTTCGAGGAAAAATTGATGAACCTTTATGGAAAAATTTAAAAATAAAACTGCCGAAAAACTATGGAGAATCTTTCAAATTAGTCAAAAAAGCTTCTGAAGGAAGCCAGACTGTTCCAAAAGTACCAAGCAAGTGCACATAAACTTTGAACGATAGAGCTTCCACCTATTCCAACTCTAGTGTAGAATCATAGAGGTTACTCTAAGACTCAATAGAAGTTCCCGAATAAACGTGGTCAACTTTTTAGCTCAACTCTGGTACGCTCTTCGGTCCCAAGCTAATTGATTCACCCTTCGAAACATAGGAAAATCCATGAACCCCTCATTTTATCTGTCTTACTTTCATATCGAATCAAAACAAACATAGTGTAGTACCAGAATTTTGACTAGAATGGGATACGTTAAACGATTTGCTTAGGACCAATAGGCTAATTAAGTAGTGAACCAATTTAAAATCGTTAGTTTCCACCGGTTTGTAGAACCTCGTTGCAATGATAGCACAACAAAACTACCGAAAGATAACAAATAACTTTCTCCAGGCAACTTTGTCATCATCGTCACCTTTAAGCTGGGTTTATACCCCGTTCACATTACACCGTATATCACGTGATATACGCTGTCTTGCAATGAGCACTCATACATCTAGTTTTCACTGGAAATCCTATGTATGAGTGCTCATTGCAAGACAGCCTATATTACGTGATATAGGCTGTAATGTGAACGGGGTATTAGACAGGGCAAGTCAATTGATCAAGCCAGTTGAATTCAACTGACTTGAACGCGAATTGAAAGTGTAAACCACACCGCGCACATAAATTCAACGCTAGATTTGGCGTAAATTTACACGACATTTCGTGTAAATTTAAGCGAAATATCGCATACATTATCAATATTGTATGCAAGCTTGTAAACGATTTCGTTGCTAATGCCAACTATAGGGGAAACAGTCAGATTATTGCGGTACGTTAGAAGCGTTAGAAGCCTATTGTTGTGTATGGAGGTCTCCGCCCGTCGTGGTCGTGGATCGTCTAACGTACCGCAATAATAGGACGGTTTCCCCTAGCTCAAAATTAAACGAGGTAATATTTTACGCGATATACAAAATTCAGAATTTTTTCTGTGCATGCCATTCAACTGACTTGATCAACTCACTTGAATTGAAAAACGTTGAACCAGGCTCAACTTTTCAAGCCAATTGAATACAGCTGAGTTGATCATTTGACTTGCCTAGTCTAAACCCAGCTTTAAGGTGATACGATACGTTAGACTTCTTTTTGCTTTTTTTTCTCCTTCCTATACTTCAGTTAATTGATTATCATTGATGATGTAGTGGTATGAGCAACAATCCATACGAAACTATCGATTTTAAATTGGCTCACTACTTGACTAGCCTATTGGTCCCAAGCAAAACGATTAACGTACCCCATTCTAGTCGAAATTCTAGTACTACACAATGTTTGTTTTGATTCGCTATGAAAGGTTGACAGATAAAATTAGGGGTTAGTTGATTTTCCTATGTTTCGAGGGGTGAATCGATTAGCTTGGGACCGAAGAAAGTACCAGAGCTGAGTCAACAAGTTGAGCACGTTTCTTCGGGACCTACTAGTCTTAGAGTTACCTCTATGGTATGAGTGTGCATCATGTTCGTCATTTTAGAAAGATTATCTATTTATCATCCTATATTTAAATCATGACTACGTTTATATTCGATTTGCCAATATTAACGACCTACCACCTCCCCAGGACACCCCTTCCTGTACAGAAAGTAATCATGCGCCTAGCCACCAAGTGCAACCAAGGCTGTGTTCCATTTGGTGAATTTTCATTCAAATTTGACAGATGAAAATTTTTCAAATAAACCTGCTATTCCAGCAGACTTATTTCTGACAGACAAGGAATCAATTTTGACAGGCGCTTTCTCGAAAATCGACCGATCAACAACAGAGGGATTTTCGAACATCTTAATATATTTTCGAAGTGTCAAATCTAAGTGAAAATTGTCCAAATGGAACACAGCCCAAGTCAAGTAATCATAGTAGTTGATTCAGTAGTAAAGGTATGGACGACTGCCACCACAAAACTGAAAAAAAGTTGTTCCAATCGAGTAAAGCAGTGCATTTTGAAGGTTCGATTGGAACAACTTTTAACAGACGGCCATACTTTTACTTAGACTGTGTTCCATTTGGAAAATTTTCACTTAAATTTGACACTTCGAAAATAAATTAAGATGTTCGAAAATCCCTCTGCTGGTGATCGGCTGATTTTCGAAAAAGCGTTTGTCAAAATAGATTCATTGTCTGTCAGAAATAAGTCTGCTGGAATAGCAGGTTTATTTGAAAATTTTCCATCTGTAAAATTTAAGTAAAAATTCAACAAATGGAACACAGCCTTAGGCTCTGAACCATTTGGCGAATTTATTTAACTTTTGGTTAAAATTTGACAGATGCAAAGTTATTGATGAACCCTGCTATCCTAGCATGGTTATTTCTGACGGACAAGAAGTTAAATTTTGACAACCGTGGCTCGACAACCGGTCTATCGACATCACGGGGATTTTCGAACATAGAAAATAACTTCCGAAATGTCACTTTTAACCACAATTTACGCTGTGAACCATTTGCCAAGTTAAATTTAACTCGTGGTTAAAAATGACATTTCGAAAGTTATTTTCTATGTTCGAAAATACCCTGTGCTGTCGATCGACCGGTTTTCGAGAAGAACTTAGCCAAGGTTGTCAAAATTTAACTTCTTGTATGTCAGAAGTAACCACGCTCGGATAGCAGGGTTAATCGATAACTTTTCATCTGTCAAATTTTAACCAAAAGTTAAAATAATCCACCAAATGGTTCAGAGCCTTAAATTTAACTCAACAAAAGGAGGACTGTTCGGTACACGGTAAGAAAAAAAAACAAGTACCCAAAAATAAGCTTTTTTTCACTCATCTCAGCACCACAGGCAAACAGACGTAACGCATTTCCAGAACAACATGTGAAAAGGGCATACAAGCTTTTTGTAAACAAACCTTTGTAGGCCCTTTTCTCACCAACCGAGGGTCGCCCACGCAAACCAGCAATATCATCGGGAAGGAGAAAGTGTCCCCTACCCGGTGATGTTAAAGGTTTGCGTTGGTGTCATATGGGTGGCGAGAAAAGGGCATAAGAAGGTTTGTTTACAAAAAGCTTGTATGCCCTTTTCACATGTTGTTCTGGATTTAACGATTGATTTGAAAATTATCATTTCCGCAAACTACTCACCACAGCGCTGGCATCGGACGTTTCTATAAATTCTGTTTACCATCCATGCAATATTGTTTGTGGCTTAACGAGTAAGCTTGTATACCGCGAGAAGCCCGAGAGATGTCGTTACTGAAGTCCTATGTTTTGAGGTACTGTTTTCAAGAAAACTTATTCAAAGAGTTACGTCTAGTGGAACAATAATGACCCGATGTTCCGAGGCATCCCAATTGCCTGTCCAAGTAAGTTGAAAGTACAGGGGGTGTGGTAATTCCTGTCAATGTTTTTTAATCGTTTTTAGTTTCAGTTGGGTTAACATACATGTCTGCACGCTTTTATTTTAGAGTGTATTCAAATGTCAACACGGCATTCAACTTCGTTTTGATTTTCGTGGTAATCATGGACGCGAAAAGGGAACTCGTGATAAGCCTGTTCTTGAAACACGTTCGACCGTGATCTATTTTAAAGAAGCTGCAATCACCCGGAATTAACGGAATAAACGAAAGATTGATCTTTCGCACCATCAAACGATGCAAGGAAACCGGTTCTTGGAGTATTTCTGCCTCATCCATTTGTCGGATTCTCCATAGTGAAGGCTTTACCTGGAAAAGGCTTGAGGCGCGAGCTATCCAAATAAGACAGGATGACATTTATAGATTTTGCTTCGAACTGAACAATTTAAACTGGGGCTATCCACATTTATTGTTTTTAGACGAAGTATCTTTCGAAACCGGGATATGCTATAAAGGGTAAAAAGTTGATATGTAAAGGAGAATTCATTCGTAAGGCTAGAGTTTCTTGTCTTTGCATGATAGGTCAGGATGGCATGCTAGAATGCTCATACACAGAAGGGACGTTCACCAGAATGATCTTCTTCCAACATTGCAAACAGTTCGCTCTAAGATGCAAACATATTTAAACATACCCCGGTTATCACTTCATATGGATTCTTGTTGGTGCCCGTATCCACTGCAATGACAAAATCGTGGGATATTTTCGTTCATTGGGTGTATTTCTGATCTTTCTACCAGCATATACACCTTTCTACAACCCGATTGAGATTGGACTTGCTAAGAAAAGAATGCAACAACACTACAAAGGGAATAATACTCAAGATCTGAAAATTTTGGTAGCTGAGGTTATGAAATCGTTTTCCAAATTCAATATGACTAACCTATTCAGAAAATGCGGATACGTTCATGGAGGAAAGTTTGATCCAACTATAGCAGCTCCAGAAGAACTGACTGACATAGGAGATTGATAAAGTTTGTTTTATTTAACTGTTTATTTGTAAAAGTTGTTACATTTAATGCTTGTTTAGTAGAAGAAAGAAGCGATGATAAATGGCCGAATATAAATTGGTTAAACATGATCAACATCGTCAGCGTCGGTGATTTCCATGTTCAATTTCCGGCCCTGCTGATCTTCTAGAACATTAGCAGAAGACTTCATAGCACTGATGAGGGTTTCGCTCAGCTTGTCTCTTATCTCCAAAGCCTCCAGACGGTGTTTCACAATCTTCATCGTTTCGGCAACATTTTCAAAACTCGATTCCAGAACATCAAAAGCCTGACGAAGTGAAAACTATCGTTAACACTGTGGGCTACGTTCAATTCTTTTATTTTGATATTGATACGAGGTCCTTCTTTTGCCCGGAACAAATGAGATAAATGCTGGGGAGGATGGTCCATCGTTGCTTGCCTTAGGTGAGCGAGAGCGTTCAAAATACTGTTGGCCCAGAACAACCAAGCCATTCCATGTCCGTCCAAATGTTCACCATGAGTGCCTCTGAGATCATCAGATAGTTCAAACACAGCTTTAGTCATTGCTGCTCCGGATCTGTCCTTTTCAGCTGGATCAATCAACACATCCCTGACCGAATTCCAAACTGCGCGACTACTTATGGAGAGCGAATACATATGCAAAAACAAAGAAATTTCTTTGTCTCTCCAGCTTTGTAAAAGACTACTCTTTTCATCGCTCACTTTATCCAGAGTAGGGTAGAGAACTACTTCGGCCTAATCGCCCATTTTGGGCCTATCGAGCAGAGTACTTCAAATAAATCCATGATTTCAGAGTTAACAAGTCAAATATGCGTTTGTTACGATACTTGAGTAAATAAGCTACCGAACGAAGTCAATGAGAACGCGTGGTATGAAGGTTTGCACCCATTATTTCCAAAACAAAAGAAACGCTCCGACCGAATCAATTTTCATCTTCCTCCGATAAGCCGATGTGAATTCATTGGCGTTTCGATGGCGTTTCAATGCGTTAGGCCGAGTTTAGAATCCGTAGGACGAGTTTGGTGTCAAGAAGCAGTGTTAGACTTTTGACAACATCTCAACAATTGGTTTCTCTTTTTCAAATCTTGCGGAAAGGTAAATAAATTTGAAAGCCATCAGTAATAATAACATTCCGTTTGGTGCTAAACTGCGCTAGATTAAAAAAGACTAAGTGCGGGTTGTGCTTAATAGGCCGGAAATGAGGTAGTTAACCCTATAGTTTCGCCGGCTAGATTGGAATAGCATAAACTTCTGGAATTCACTCTCGATGGACTAGATGTCCCATCAGCGTTTGAAACGAAAATTACCTCACGAGCTAAATACTCCTTCGACAAATTCCAAACTTTGTGAATGAACTCGCTGTTGCTTCCTGCGGACAGCACCCAGCGAGCAACATAGGTTCCTGATGACTGTCCTTTGAATTGTCGCTTGTACACTAACAGTGAACAGAAAAATAAGTCATCACGGCTGCTGCATTGCTGCGGTTTGCAGCAGGTGACGTTCAACGGATCTATGGGTAGCTGAGCCCCTACATTTTCCATCTCGTCCTCCAGTCCATCCAAATCATAATCAACAAACGAGCCTCCAGCCGCTTCACTAGCGGGTTCGTTATCGCCTCCGTTTGAATCCTCGTTGTTCATTGTCGTTGCTACAATCTTATTCGAATTATCATTATAAATTGATTTCATTTCTACTGTAAAACACTCACCAAACAAAAGTTCCTCGAAAACAACTTCCAGAATAAGCAGTAAACCCGCAGTGAGACTTCATAAACAAAAATAAACATCTGCCAGTTCAGGCGGGAAATCCAACTACAGTAGGCATCAACTAGTTGGAACCATTTTTGCGATAACTTTTTAGCAACTATTTCGAACTGTTGTTTATATCACTTTTTTATGAAAAATGTCGCAGTAAATTAATGTACACGCTTTGCGTGTATGTATTTATATTGGTCAAAAGGCAAAGAAAATGATATCGATATATATATATTAACTAAGATGAGGAGACCAGTGTGAGAATATTTTGGTGTGACAAAATTATTTGACTGTGAGTCTATTGAGAGGTAAAATGCGCAAAATTACATCGATAATGTTTTGAAGAACCATCAAGAAACACTACAAGAATGCACCATACTGCTTCCAACAAGACTCTGCACCGTCCCACCAGGCAAAAGCTACATAGGCTTGGTGTGAGTTCGATTTTCCGGATTGTATTTCGTCGAAAGAGCGGCCTGACTCTTCACCCGATTTGAATCCTCTCGACTTCTATGCATGGGGCTACATGTTAGGCAAACTAGGGAATACCAAAGGACTAATCGTGGACACTTTTGAGCAACGTTTGGTGAAATTATGGGACGAAATGCTTCAAGAAATCGTACGTACCCTTTTCAAAGACGCATGCGGCTTGTAATTAAGGCAAAGGAAGAAATATTTGAACTGGACTAAGTCGAAACAAATTTTATAGATACACCAAACAGGAAACACACTGAAAATTAAAATTCATAATAGCTTCTCATTTGTATGACCATATACTTTAACTGGCAGGAATTACCACTTACCCTGTAAAATTATCAATACTTCTTCATTTCATAAGCAGTCTTGACTTAAATACCACATTATCAATACTTCTTCATTTCATAAACTGTCTGACTTAAATACTACATCAAACAGACATTTTCGATGGAGACGCATGGTAGGTGGTGAAACTCCACAGAATGCCGGAAGCTGCTACACCAATCTTCCACGAAAACATGAAACAGCATGTTCTGTGCGAAAGAGAAAAAAATGTATCACTCCAATGGAGAGAAGAGAAATCACTTTCGGAAGACATAAATCTCCTGTCAGAACATCTTTTAACTGGCTGCAGCATAGTCAGCAAAAAAAAACATCGGAAGAACAGAAATGCAAAAACAAAATCATGTAACAGGTTTCCTCAAGGCATTTGCAGCAGCTTGTCTTTTTTCTCCCTGGCTGCTTTCGTTACAGCTTTACAATGACACCTAAAACACACACACACACACAGACTCGCAGAAGCACACGGGAATAGACAAACGACAAGACTGTTGTCCGAAAACAAGCTTACAAAGCATCGTTAATGATTTTGAAGAAAACTTAACCCCGTCCCTCCTCACCCAGGTCGAATTGTCTACTTGTTCCGTTGAGAAGTTGAGCAGCTCCAGGCCAAATAGCGAAGAAATAAAGAAATTTTAAGATTTCAAGTATCTGAATGCCATGGTCGTATCACATAAACTTTTACAGAGTTGGGAGGACATGCAGTGTGAAAATTGAACGGAAGTTGAAAATGACCGAAGGGCCATTAATGCGACAATACTAATCAAACGTGCACTCCTTTACATATTTCATACATTGATGGATGAGGGGATTTGAGATATGTCCTCAAATCCACAGGCAGAAATGGTGCGCGTTTGACTTGCTCATACGCTGTCTGCGGCTGTGGAATAGTTCTAGCGACGTTCATCACCACCATCTGGAAATGCTTTCGGCAACGTTGGGCCTTAGGTAGTGTTATAATGCAACTCTACTTTAACCCAACTAACTATCAATCTATCCACATCACAATTATGCGAAGTTTCATGGAATTCGGAGAGGGGAAAATAGAATCGATTCGTCAGTTGGCGTGGAACGGCTCTGTTGCCCCCTTTCTAGTAGAACATTTATTCTCACATTATCCCCGTCGTGACCGATGGCCACCCGCAGCAACAACAACAACGAAAGATTGTCACAGGAAAAACCATCCGGAAACAACGATGCCGATAGCGAAAAAAAAACGACTCTCGTCGAGGTCTACTTAGATGGTGGTGGTAAGTGACAGTCGTTTGCTTTTATCCGAAGAATATAGGAAAAAAGTCGGGGAAAAAGGAGAACATAAAAAAACGGGACCAAAAGATCCTCTTTGGGGTATTAAGAGAGAAAATAATTAATCTTTATCAAATCTCCCCCAACCGCCCATCTTGTTTCCCGCTTTCTCTTGAGTCTTGAAAAGTTTCCAGCAGTATTTCAACCAGATCGCAAAAGTCTGTCAGTGGAAGGAAGAAAGCTAAAGAATCGAATTAGGGATTTACCGAAGACTGCAAATCAAGAAGACTGGCGACTGTTTCATAGAGGTAACTCTAAGACCAAAAGGTCCCGAAGAAACGTGCTCAACTTTTTGGTTCAGCTCTGGTACTATCTTCGGTCCCAAGCTAAGCGATACATAGGAAAATCCACGAACCCCTCATTTTATCTGTCAAATCTTCATAGCGAATCAAAACAAACATTGTGTAGTACTAGAATTTTGACTAGAATGGGGTACGTTAATCGATTTGCTTGGGACCAATAGGCTAGTCAAGTAGTGAACCAATTTAAAATCGATAGTTTCGTATTGATTGTTGACTTTTCCTTTCTCCCATACAAATCTAGATAGAGCTGTAATTAGAGCCTAACAGCTTTTGTAAACAATGATTTCTAGAAAGTCAAAGATCGCCCACGCAAATTAACATCGCCATCAGGCATGGGAAGTCTTCCCCTACCCGATGGTTGTATTGGTTTGCGTGGGCGTGCCTTGAATTCCTAGAAACCATCGAGAGTAGTCATTGTTTACAAAAGCTGTTAGGCTCTAATTCCAGCTCTATCTAGATTTGTATGGGAGAAAGGAAACGTTACTGATAACAGTGCCTCTGTCAATCAAAGGTGGAACTTTGAAGCACAAGTGTTAGTGCGGCTGGTCATTAACAGTGACTGTGTGTGTGACCTAATGTCACCGAAACGAATGATCATAACACGGTACTCGTTGTTGTTTTTGTTTTGCTCTACAAAATTTCACGGCAATTTGTATCCTCATCCCAGCAAGCCGGTGGTTTTCCAACTCCAAACCGAGAAACTTGTCATGATGGATCAAGTAGAGGATTGAAACTCGGATCGAAACCTATTGAAAGTAACTTTTACTTGTGAACGAGGAACCGAAATATTGTTTATTTTGCCTGTTGAAAGCAATCAACAATAATAAATTGGCCCACCACCATTGAGTGAACTACCGTCATTCGTAAGCTGCTGTAAATTCAAGGAATCAAAAAGAAGAATGATCCGATACCTATATCACTATCCAACGGAAGGCGTAGCAGGATCTAATGTTGGAGAAAATGAAAATGAAAGCTTGAAGGACTACAATCTCAAACGGCACGTATTGATAGAGAATATATTTACATTTTAGATGTTGTCGGAACATGAAACCACCGGATAGTGATCCTCTGTATGCTTTAACAATTCTTGGAATCGACCGACCCCTTCCAAAGAATGATAACAACAGTGTCGGATTGGCCAGTGACATTCAAATGAGCAGCGAGTACTGTGCCAAGCTGCCGAGCGTCACAACTTAACTCGTCCAGCTGTGGCCAGGTGCCAAAGCCGTGCGGAATGGGCATGCATTTTACTAATGCATCATACGAATGCCCATAAATACATCACTAAAGGCCAATGGAAAAGTGGAAGATAATTCTGCTGAGATAGCAAATTTATGATCGAGGAAGGTCCCACCATCATTGTGAATGGCATCATTGCCATAGTTTTAATTTTCAAAACAAATTTAATTAGCCATCTGTTCAAATTCAGCTGGAATTTTACTCGTTGTCAGCATTACAAAGTAAGAAACGTGTCACTTTTTACGACAATCATAACAAAACCAATAATTGACAGCTATTTATGTCTACCTATGTGTGTGAATGCACTCGTGAATTAACACATACCATCATACACAGGTTCCACTTTTGCTCAGAAGAGACGTTGCCTTTACTGTCTCTTAGTCCAGTGGCAGGCGCGTAGGCAACATGTTATACCGTGACACCGGGCCCAGAACAGCAACATAAACGATTTGAGCCCGGGACATGCTGCCTACTGTCAAACGCTGCTGATGGTATAGGCCTTGTTACTGGCCTGTTGTTTCTTAATTATTGGCAGAGTTTCCAGTCTTCTTGATTTGTAGTCTTCGGTTTTACCCTGGATTCCATTGTTTGCTTTGTTTCAAACCGACCATCATTGATGACCGTCGGAGAGCCGAAGAAGCAAGCAAAACAGTAGATTAAGATTTAATATTTCTCGCGTAACATTTGAAAAGGGCCTATCAGATTTTGTAAAATAAACTGGTGATGCCCTTTATGCGCGAACCGAAGATCGCCTACGCAAACCAGGAACATTTTCGAAAAGCCCCTACCCGATGATTTTGTCAGTTTGACATAGTAATTTCCAAATAAACTTCAAATGGTTTGTACCTAACGTGTGCTGCAGTACCGAGAGTGGCAGTAATCGGACTGACATTATTTGTTAGTGAAAAATTAGATGTTTGGCAACCCGGTCAATTTGACGGTTCAAATGTTTTGTTTTGAAGGAACGACACAACAAGTAGTGGAATCCAAACCGAACCAGAAGATCCTCAACTGGACAAGCTGATAGCTTGAGCTTGAGCTTGAGCTTGAGCTTGATTGACCACCCACGGTTGCTACTCTGTTACTGCCAGATCAGCTGTAATTACACAGAGAACCAATAGACGATGCTTGGGACTAGCAATCATCCTCAATGTGTAAAAACTGGTGATCTTAAATTAGGCAATACCAGCGCCGGCCGCGTCCGAACACAGGTCAAGAAAGGAATGGGAAGGATTGTGTTGACATGACACTCGCTTTGATGGAAGCCGAGAACACCTCTGCACTTCCACGAGGAATCACTGGGATGTTGGATAAGAGGGTTGGGTTTGCAGCAGGGTTCGTTTTGGTAAACGATAAGCTGAATTGATATCCTAACGATCATATAACGCAAAGGAGCTTGGGACTAAACCCACGGTCTTCTGCTCAGTAAGCAAAAACGTTTGCCACTAGGCAGACGAGCACCTTTTTAATCACCGAGTTGCTGTTATTACCATGTAGTCATATTAACAAATAAAACGATTGACGAATCTTGAATGTGGATGGGCCTGAGATTAGACTCATGATGTTCTGCTCAGTAAGCAAAAACGGTTGCTCTAAGGCCACCGAGCCCCTCATATCACATAATACCGTTGCTCAAATTTGTGTATCCATTCAAACCCGGAATCAACGACAACAACGAGTTTCGCAAAATACACGATACACAAGCGATTTTACCATAAATCTCTTTGATATGTAAGGACCTGGGACCGCGTTTTTCTGCTCAGTAAGCAGGCCACTGTAACCGACGATCTTTCAAATCCGAAAACTAAAAACTACAAAAAAGTACTTAGGCCTTCATTAAGTTCCACTTTCACGCGACGTTCAATGACAGGGTCCTATCCAGGATTACATCTGAAAAATCCAAATCTGGCCAACGCCCACCTAAACCTGTTCTAATCCACCTGAAATGACTAACGAATGGAAGACTTTGACTACCCAGCTGTGCAATAGTCTCATTCCGTGCCTTATGGCAACTTGATGATTCTATTGCGCTCATCTTTTGGCACCACCCAGGGGAGACTTGGTCCTGTACCCAATGCTTAACTTATCTCCATTCCACTCAGCTACTCGCAATTTCTTGTGATATAGTGGGTGGAATATTATTATATGAGACAATTCAATGCAGACGTCTTTCCAAATTTGGCAGATCGACAGGTAATCGGTGAGTTACCACGATAGTTGCTATTCAACAACTCGACAACGTCCCATCGTCAACGCTTGCTATGAGAATTTCCCATTGCAGACGCCAACGAAATGACGTCATCGAGCTATCGATAAACTACCCTGGTTATCGCCTGGTACCTTATAGCACGATGCTAGGAGGCGAACCGGAAGAATCGATGAGCTACCTCTCCCCCTGATCCTCAGCTGGACAAGCTGATAGTGGACAAACTAAAGCCCTACAGTAAAAGTATGGACGTCTGTCAAAAGTTGTTCCAATCGAACCGTCAAAATGCACCGCTTTGCTGGATTGGCACAGCTTTTTTCAGTTTTGTGGTGACAGTCGTCTATACTTTTACTGTAGGGCTTTAGGACAACGACAACATCGGAACGCATCAGATGGCATTCGAAATCTACAGTCACTGGGGAAGGCTGCTGCTGATGCTGCAATCGCTGATACGGGCTCACGTTATCGATGCCATTTGTGCGGTTCTACAACATTTGGGATGCCAAGATTGCTGGCAACTAAATTGACGAAAGCGTGAGTCTGGTCATCGATCGGAGACGTAAAAAAGCTCTTCCGGGGATCTGAATTGGCTGCCAGTTGGTGCACGGTTTGAGATGGCCAAGGACATTGAAGACGGAGGCACTGGAGAATGCAACAAACGTGTTCCTGCTGCTTAAGGATAATTGCGTCAGCGGTGTCACCGAGGAGCAGTTGGATGCATTCAAAAAGTGTTCGCCGATGTTGCTACTCACCACTATCCAGTCATCGTCGCCGGCGTCTTCAGCTACCGTCATTATCAGTACCACCGGAACGATCATGTGCACCTTGAGTTTCTTACTAAATCAGTTCGACAGTGAGCATGCATAAGGGCCTATACGCGATGATCGATTCTCTTCATCGATTTTCTCTTTTGTTAATAACTCGCTAGATTTAACGTTTCTCGGTACGTTTGCTATTGCTTTTGATAGCTAATACAACCTGTTACAACTCTGCATTGAACAAATTCTAGAAAATTGTTTCGCTTAGCTGTAGCAATGCAAAGAGAAATTCGATGAAGAGAATCGATCATCGCGTATACGCCCTTATGAATGCTCACTGTCGAGTTCTTCCCTTTTCTCATACGATCGCTATGAGACCAGCACAATCACGTCATCTGACGCGAAAATGTAAATGCTTCGAACGAATTGGATAGCAAAGATTACAACCTCAGAAGAATGGTTTGTGTGCTTGCTCATTTCTCTATACGTTACTTCCATCTTCGCTCAAGCGCAGCGCTACTATATCTGTCTCTTGGATTCTGGCAGAGTTGCCAGTCTTTTAGATTTGATGTTTTCGTTAAGACCCTATTTGGAACCGTTTGAGCACTGTAGAGCGAAAATTTGAAATTTTGCATCAGTCTACCACATAAAACAGACGTCCAACTTCCGCCAGAAACTTATGTAAAGATAAGTGGGAACATCGCCGTTACGTGATGCTAGCAACAATCAATACGAAACTAACGATTTCAAATTGACTCACTACTTGACTAGCCTATTGGTCCCAAGCAAACGATTAACGTACCCCATTCTAGTCAAAATTCTAGTACTACACAAGGTTTGTTTTGATTCGCTATGAAAGTTTGACCGATAAAATGAGTTCAGTGTACCACATGGCAACACCACTACTACTGGATTGTACCACATGGCAACACTGTTTTGGTTGTATCTCTTTCACTCTACTCTTAACTGGAATGCATTAAAAACTGACACAATGATACACTCTTTGCACACTGTCAAAGATCATATTGCACACAAAATCAACTATATTTAAATCAAAACAAAAATACTAGCCCATCTGGTGACTGATGGCACAAGCTTCTAAGAAAATTCTTTTACAGCGAACCACATTATTTTAATTGATTTCTTCGCCAGTTAGTCGTCTGTCACTTCGTTTGTGGTATAAGACCCTATTTGGAGCCGTTCAAGCAATGTAGAGCGAAAATTTGAAATTTTACATCAGTCTACTGTACACAGTAAAAAAATTTCACATATTTCTGAGAAATTTACCGAAATCTCAACAGCAATCGTTAAACAGTTCGGTGATTTTTTACAGTTTTCCAAGGGGTTACTGCGCACAGTGTGCCAAAAACACAGTTGGGCACACTCATTGGTACAGTTACACTGTTACTGGAAGGCATCCATTAATGGGTACAATTTCACCCATTTTGAAGAAAAGTAGGTTAACCGATTTAATGGGTATAAATGAGCAACTGTTACCCATTAGTTGGCATGGTTAGAAACTTTCATAATCTTTTAAGTTACTGGCAACACTGGTCTATCTCTGCGCCTGTAAAAGTAAACACAAGACATTTTTGTGGATTTTCCCGAGGATTTTCCATGGATTACCAGTTTGCTTTTAAAACATGAGTGATCCATCGGACATAGATAGCAAAGAGCTACCCGATACGAATCACCGCCGTATCGAAGCCAATCGGTTGCAAGCCCTGAACCTTCACCAAGCGCACCTAACTGTAAATCTAATCTGCGTTGATCCGAAGGAAGAAGAGAAGCTATGGAAATGGAAAAGGACTGCATCCCGGTACCGATAGAGTTCGATCAATGTTTGGAGTGTGGAGATTGCTTTGCGGATTCGTATCTGTTGGCCACGTTAGGGTTTGCGATGGCTGTTGAAATTAAGTTAAGAAACTGAAGGATTGCAACCTGGACGGGAACCGGTACAGTAAAAGGTTTGGAAATTGGAGGATAATTTAATCAAGGAGAATGAGCTGAGGGATCAAAAGTGGACGACAATGAAAAATTACAATGACGTGCAAAACTTGCGGCTACAAGGAAACTTACGAGAAGATGTGATCTTCGTCTATAGTTGAATGCTAGGAGTTCGATGATTAGCTCTGTTATGATATCAACCGGTGGAAACAAACGAATTCAAATTGGCTCATACTGAACTAGCCTATCGGTCCCAAGTACATCGATTAACATAACCCATTCTAGTCGAAATTCTAGTACTACACTATGTTTGTTTTGATTCGCTGTGAAAGTTTGACAGATAAAATGAGGAGTTCGTGGATTTCCTTATGTTTCGAGGGGTGCATCGATTAGCTTAGGACCGAAGAGAGTGCCAGAGCTGAGCCAAAAAGTTGAGCACGTATCTTCGGGACCTTCTGGTATTAGAGTTACATCAATGATGATATTGTATAATGTATTCTCTTTGTTTCGATAGCGGTAAACAGCAGTTTTTAAGATTATCATTAAACAGATAATTCAACGGGGAAATGTTCACCCAATTCCCACCATGGATTCCCCATTAGCGCACATTCTAATGCCTATCGGAAGCAGTAATTCATTCCACGCTAAGTAGACCAAATCTGGGCAACCGCTGAAAGAGCTAAGTTATAGCAGCCGAACACTTTCGTCGCAATCTCCAATGTCACTATTTTCAAATCCATCGATGTAACTTAACCGTGAACCCACGTGTCCCGGTTTGCTGTCAGATATTCATAATTGATCACCGCAGCCGATGTTGATCCTGGAAGAGTTCTAGCGATTTCAACAGCAGCAGCTTGTCCCGGCGGTTGCAGAGTTCTATGCCAAGTATCTGCCGCGGTCGGAGGAACTCGATTGCCTTTCGAAGGGTCACTTCAGTTTGTCCAGCTGGAGTGGTTTTAGATCATCCTCTTGGTTCAGATTTTACTAAGAGGAAGAGGCGACAATCGAGGGACCTTTAAGGAACCAATTTTCTGTCAAACGCCTGATTGGTCCGACGAACGTATAGAAACGCGAGAATTTTTACAACAGGGAATCTATTTTCTTGTATTTCGACAGTCGACTGCGTCGCCCATAATGAAATAGTTTTTGCACGGTCGTTGCCGCGAGGGAAGAAGAACGCTACACAGACAAAAAGAAGCCAGTTGTCTCCTCTTCCTCTTAGGGATTTTACCATAAGGTAACTCTAAGACCAGAAGGTGCCGAAGAAACGTGCTCAATTTTTTGGCTCAGCTCTGGTACTATCTTCGGTCCCAAGCAAATTGATGCACCCCTCGAAACTGTTGCTGCTAGGGTGGGGTACCTAGGGGGCTACCAGGACAAACACCTCGGCGGGCTTGGCTAAGCAACGGCCTACCAATGAGGGTGGGTCATTCAACGACCTCTTTTGATGGCTAGCAGAGCTGGAGAACTATTTCTGAGTCTCAAGGTCGGCTGGAGTACTTTACTCGGCAAATCAGACCTCGGATAAGGTGTAGTAAAAAGAAGCTGGTGAAATACAATTTTACCATTTATTTCCCTAATTTAACATGGTGTGTGTGTGTGGGGGGGGGGGGGGGGGTGTGGTGTGTAATACCTCACCGGCCGGTGGCTGCTGGAATTTACTGGTGGGGGTGATGGTGCTGGTGGTGGTGGTCTCGATGATGGTGGCTAGCTTGATGGCGGGAAACAGTGAGGCTGATGAAGACTCGGTGAAACCGTCTGGCGACGCCGGTCGGTTAGCACAATGGCGGACTCTGGCGAACAAATGTTGGCTATGCTGAGAGTCTGTGGTTCCAGGCTTGGAGATGGCAGACTTGGATTTCACGGGTGTGTGGAGACCTGCTCGGTACCATTTGGGGTGGAACCCAAATCCTAATCTTATCGAGTCCAACCTCGGTATCGTCGAGAGGCCAGTTCTCCACCAAAAGCTACCCTCACAACTAACGGGTCCTAAAGGGCACAAAAGAAACGGTCTTAGGCCCGATTGTCACATGTGACCTTCTTTAATCCCTGTTTCATACCTGACTCTCTCTCTCTCTCTCTCTCTATCCACTCCTGCTACTACGACACTCTTACTCTTCTTCAATAAACTTTTAACGGGTTTTAGCTTATGTAACTGCTCTTGTTTGAGTTTACTTGGCAAGTGGCGGAAGAAGTTTCCGTGCTACTCGCCGTTCCCTTTCTCTGTACTCCTCGTACCCATTCTCCTATGTTCCACTGAACTCAATTTGTTGGCTCATCACCTATTCCAGCAGTTGGTAGTAAACTGTGGTAGTGTATAGTGTACTAAAACTAGGGGTATCAAATTGGCAATTATTATTCAAATTTAAATGGACATGCAGAATACGATAAACATACAGAAATACATCAACAAAGTTACAAACGGTAACAAAACATAGGAAAATCCACGAACCCCTCATTTTATCTGTCAAACTTTCATAGCGAATCAAAACAAACATAGTACAGTACTAGAACTTCGTCTAGAATTGGGTACGTTAATCTATTTTCTTGGGACCAATAGGCTAGTCAAGTAGTGAGCCAATTTAAAATCAATAGTTTCGTATTGATTGTTGATTTTACTGGTTGGATGTGTTTTTCTTTCAACACAAAACATTGTAACCGGGTTGCCAACCATGCCATTATTCACAATCAAACTAAGTTGGTCTGCTGACGGGCACTCTTGGCACTACCGGCACAGGTGCGGAACTCTGAGAAACAAGTGTGCAGTGGGACCACCCCTTGCAGTTTTCACAGATATTCTGAGAAAAAATTCAGAAAATCTGTAAACAATCACCGAACTATTTACCGATTTCGGTAATATTTCCCAGAAATCTTATTCTGCAGACGAAATAAATCGCCGTAACATTTTTTTTACCTGTGCCATTGTTGCAAAACTCAACAATGCTTTTAATCCATTGCTATTTTGGGGTTTTGAGAAAGACGGCCGACGTAGAACCAGACTAAAATGTGAGTTCCGTTCATTCAATTTCGCTAATACCGCAGTCTCCTTTCACTCAAGAGCACATCCTTATTAGCTACCATTTTCTCCAAGAAACGTTCATCCCCACCTACCTTTGTCTATCTCTTGACAAACGAGTGAAATCCTTGGAAAAAGATTATTTTCAGACCTTCAGAAAATTCATGTACATCGTTCGAAATCCCAGCCCATTCCGAAGCACGGCGTCTCCGGGAAATTCTGACTTTTCCGTCTTCTCTCCCTCGGTGCTGGTAGGTAGGTATGCGTTCTATTCTTCGAACTGCCTTCCTTTCATCGTCTTGTTGAACGGAGCCGGGGGGGCTGGCATCAGGTAGCAAGCCAAAATGGCTTGTTTATTTTCTGCTTGCCATGATCATCAAAGCAGGCTCCTTTACCACGCGACGGTAAACATGGTCTGGTGAACCTGCTACAGCACAGTAGGCCGGCTGCTTGGTCGCGAGGAAATCGATATCTCCTCCACCAACCGCGGTATATCTAGCTATTTAAGGTTCGATTCACCGCCGTCGCATCGTCGTCGTCGTCGTTGGGATCCATTTTAGCCGGTGCCGGCGGTCTCGGATCCAGAATCGATAGCACAACACTCAATCAGTGTGCTTTTGCCAAGGAGAAAGTTTGTCGCATTCTTTTGATGGAACTTTGAATTGCGCTGATTGGAATTTGATTAACTATCCGTGTGGAAATTTGCGATTGAATTGATATTCGTGTGATGTCACACTGTTTTAGGAGAATTTAGGAGCGTCAATCAAAATCATGGCAATGGCGACTCATTTTGTACCGGTGTTTATGTAACGGCAAAGGATGTTGGGAAGCTTATTAACCATGGCAGGCTACGGTGAGCTGGGCATGTAGCACAAGCGACAATATTCGGAAGAGAACCCGGACGAAGTCATCGGTTGCTTAGAACGCTTAGAACCGACACTGGGTGGGAAAAAAATGTTTCAAATCTATTAATGTGGCGCCAATTGTGAGATTCAATCAAAAATAGAACAACAGACTGTTGCCAACAGTAATCGTTTAGTAATACAAAAAATGTCAAGAGAATACATAATTCAAGGCGATCATCATCGTATACGAATCAAGACCAAATAGGATGGTTCTTGTTCTTGAGGTTTAATCCAGAAACACGTTTCAGAACCCTTAAGCCCTTAAACTGGATGTTTGCGCCATTTCATGTGCAATCTGAGAGCTCATTCATTGTCAATCACCAATTAGGATCTTTTATAGCCATCATACATCAAGCGTGATGCTTCCCTCCATTGTCTGCCAATCTGCTCACATAAATATTGTGCAAACTCATTACGGCGAACAAACGAACTCGAAAAAAAAAATACACACACACACACACACACTCACATTCCCATATCCGTTCGTTCGAAACAATAACCACACGCCACCTCCACCGCCAATAATCGAAACATGAAAAATTAATCACTTCAATTATGAGTGTTTAATTTCGAACAGATCTGCGGCAGACGTTCGTGGAAATCGATCACCGATGCATGGCTGGGCCTGGGAGGAAGAGTTGTTATCTACCATCGCCTACTCCTCCGTCTCCTTTCCTGCGAGTCATTTATATTCATTGTCATTTCCGGGTCCTCCGCCCCACCACGCGCACATTTTCCCGTGAATTCCAAATCGGTGCAATCGGCTGGAAACGAATGCGCTCTGCCCTGACTGGTTTAATTATAGCACCCGTACACGGCGGATGAGAATGGCCCAAATTTGAGTTTAGCTTACTCATAAATCACATGAAGTGCGGGAACTCAGCGATGAGTAGATTTGCTTCAGGAAAAACTTTCCGAGTATGAGAAAAGTAACGGTTGGATTCACTCCGTCTATTGGTACTACTCCTAGACTGAATAAAATGTTCGTCAATTTTCCTCATTTTCCGGCTGATTTTTTAGGCTTTCCACAGGAAAGCATGAGGCAAATTTACTCATCACTGAGTTCCTGCACTTTCTGCGATTATAATTAAACTAAACTCAAATTTGGGTCGTACTCATTCGCCGTGTACTACAGTCACTGGAAACAGCCATCGCTAAAATTTGCTTGGAGTCGCGAACGAATCGATCACCGAACAGGGGCGAGACAACTTGTAGATATGTTTTGATATACTTAAGCACCTATTTTCAAAAACTTATCCATGTAAAAGATTTAGCTTTGATTTTAATTTTAAAGTCAAGAAAATTAAAATATCTTCAAAATAGTTTGACATATTCAGCCAAGGTGTCCAGCCCCCTGTCACCGAACGACTGACGGGTGGTGAAAACGATGACGACGACGGTGACGTGGGTACGCAAAAATTGCGAGTCGCAAATTCTACGTAATGGAATGTATGTCGCCCTTGCTGGCTGTGATGGCCATTATCGATGCGTGTATCATTAGGAGGGGATTTTAGATTGCCTTTCCGAACGGGATGGAATTTTCGGGAGGGTTTTCCGATTTTCGTTTGTTCTGTTTTGGACCATTAAATGACAGCGCAAATTACTAAAATGACGTGTAAATTATGACGGAGGCGATTGGAATTGAGTTGGGCCGAGCATAATAGCCAACCGGGTTGCTCCTTTGAACGTACCTGTAGAGCTTGAAATTATTGACCGGTCAGGCTGAATGTGAAAGCTTTTCACTATTCAATGAATCATATCATTTTGTTTTTTTTTTTTTTGTATAGTGAAGTTTTAGTTGTCAGTTTTTTTTCAATGTTTTTTAGTTTTACCGTCAATTTGCTACATCAAGATGAAAGTTTAATTCAGCTATATCAATTCTACCGTTACAATCGTTAACGAAGCAGATATATGTAATAAAATTTTCAGAATTGCCACTCTCTGTCTGTCGTTTATTTCTAATAGGGCAGGTCTTAGCAAGTCTTCGAACTCGAGTCGCCTCCATCCATCCAATTAGGTACTGCAGCGTGACGTCACGAATGAACTCTGTGTTAATGGGCTGAACCTTTTTGACAGTTCAGTGGTACTGTTTACAAGCACTTAGGCTCTGAACCATTTGGTGGATTATTTTAACTTTTGGTTAAAATTTGACAGATGGAAATTATCGATTAATCCGAGCGTGGTTATTTCTGACAGACAAGAAGTTAAATTTTGACAGCCGTGGCTGAGTTCTGCTCGAAAACCGATCGATCGGTAACACAGGGATTTTCGAACATAGGAAATAACTTTCGAAATGTCACTTTTAACCAAGAGTTAAATTTAACTCGGCAAATGGTTCACAGCCTTAGTCGTTTAAAAAAAAAAAAAACAAAATATTCTAAAATTTCCGAATTTTAACTTGAAAATTGTCGAGGAACAGCGCGGTGAAAGGATGTTGTCGTTGTTTCCTCGATGTTATCGAGGAAAGCCACCCAAGATAAAATCGACTAAGTCCACGTAAACAGTACCACTGAGCTTTCATCAGATTGAGGTTAACCCCGACGGTGCAAAACCCAATATGCCTGCTATTCTCTGCTGAAGAACCGTGCAAGCCGGGCCGACGCGTGCACAAGCGCAAAATTTGTGGGAGAAGGTTTCTGCTGTACGGTTGCCACAATGCGTACAGTTTTCGTCATCTTCTCGTTCACCAATAAGTAAAGCTTCATCCTCTGCGCTGAAGTAAGCTGCCTCGATGCAATGTTTCGCCATGTGCGTGACCAGTCACTTGCTGGACTGTTACGTTCCACCCTTGGTAGCTCAGTTTGCTGTGCGAAGTGCTGGTGAATTTGATCGGTGGAGGGGTTCTGTTGGATTTGGTCGGAAATTTGGGATAAGTTTGACAGGATTTGTCTAAGTTCGGGAAGATCTATTGAGATGGCTGGGTGGGGATTATCGTGGAAAAGAAGGGATCTATAAAAAGGAAGGGATTCGATCTCTTGTAGGGTCGGTTGATTGCGAGTAACTTACATGTCAGAGCTGGTAATTGCAGCTTCAGGCCTCCTTTCTCTCTGCTGCGTGCCAGTTGCATCATTGGGACACGGGCGACAGTCCCTCTCCAGAGGAACGTACCCATTGTTATTTTTGCCGTATGCACTCCCAACGGCGGTAGTATGGACGCGAGGTACCATATCCTGGACGTTCCGAACGTGTTGAGCATGATTACTCTTTGGTGCAGCGTCAGTGTGCGCAGAGAATGCAGCCACATTTGTTGCGCGAACTTCCCCACTAGCGCATTCCAGTTCATCGTTGTCATCAGTCGTATTTAATTTGCGAAAACAAAACCCAGAATTTTAACTAAATTGACTGTTTGTAGCCACTGAGTGTTGATTGTGTTGCCTTCGCAAAGCCCAACATCGACGGCAACAGTTTTCCGCAAATTTAATTTTGCGTCAGCAGCTCTCTCGAAACGAGTGAACAGCCTATTTATCTCATCGATTTGCCAGGTCGATGTGACGATCCCACTGATTTCGTCCGCATACGCCACCAGCAGATCATTCCTGCACACTCTTTCGAGTCTGCACACTAGTGGATGTAGGTAGATAACGAAGAGGTGCATGGATGGCGGATCCCCTTGCCGTACAGAGCGTTGAATTTCGAACGGACGAGAAAGGTGCCCATTGATCAACAGCCGAGAGGTGGACCGGCTGGCGATTCGCGAGAGTAGAGCGATGAGATCCTGGTTGAAGTCGAGCGACTGCCGGATCCGATCGAAAGCGTGATCGAGATCAATGCTGATTAGCTTCCCGGCACGGCGGTGGTGGCGGAGATGTCTTGAGAGCAAGAGTGGCTTGAAAGCAGGCTTGCTGCAACTCCTCAAACCCACTAGAGGTTTTAAAACACTCTTGTCCTGCGAGTTTAGCCAGCCCTCACCTCGAGTGAGTGGCGGCAGGAATATGGAAGGGAAGAAGTAAACAAAAACTCCTCGAGCGAGAGGGAGAGTGAACATCAGCGAAAGGATGATTCGACGTGAGGTGCACTTTTCGAGGCTCCAGATGACTTTTTTGTTCGACGCAAGAAGCTCAGAGTTCACCCAGAGTGAGAGTAAGAGCGTGTGATAGAAACATGAACATGAATGGTAGCAATCCTCACTCGCATTTTATACCCCTTCGCTCACAAGCTCTGAAGCTCAGCGGAATGATTTGGCAGTAGGCATTCTACTCCTCAGAAAAATGCTACGCTCGGCTCATTTCAAACTCTGATGCTCTTCTATCATAGAGGTAACTCTAAGACTAGTAGGTCCCGAAGAAACGTGCTCAACTTTTTGGCTCAGCTCTGGTACTATCCACTAACCCCTCATTTTATCTGTCAAACTTTCATAGCGAATCAAAACAAACATTGTGTAGTATTAGAATTTTGACTAGAATGGGGTACGTTACTCGTTTGCTTGGGACCAATAGGCTAGTCAAGTAGTGAGCCAATTTAAAATCGTTAGTTTCGTATTGATTGTTGCTTCTATTGCCTCCTCCGAGTACAGCAGGCCAGTGACAAGGCCTATACCAACAGCAGCGTTTGACAGTTGGCAGCATGTCCCGGGCTCAAATCAATTTTGCTGTGCTGGGCCCGCTGTCACGGTATAACATGTTGCCTACGCGCCTGCCACTGGGCTTAGGGATACCATATCAAAAACTTGAAAAGGAGGACATTTCGGTTTAGGTTTAGAGGTAAAGGAGGACAATGTTTCCTTTTCTCGACATTAAAGGAGGACAATGAATTTTTATCAATTGAGATTGTTCATAACTTGTAGTCGTTATCAATTCAATTCATCTGAAAAATGCATCCAAATAGCCTTCATAATTTATGTTTAATACTAGAAAATGATCTAATCCAGCTGTTCTGCATGAGAACTACAGCTTTACAGCTTTAAACCGTCCCAACTTTTATGATGTACAAAAATCAGAATACATGCCATCGCTGATTGGAACCAACATGAAAAGGAACATCCAAGCAACCTGTCAATTTTACCATTGATTCAGCATAAAACTTTAAACCAATACCCGAAATCCCCTAGAACCAGAGCGTCAAGGCCCAAGCGAAATGACAGCGGAAGCGGAACGGCAGCGGCAGCGGAAAAGCTCGATCTGAGTAAGCCTACTTGTCGGAATGAAAACTAGTTAGAATCGATTCGACTTCGGTTAGGCATCTTGATGGCATTTGTGACAACTGTCAAACATTCCGTTTCCGTTCCGCTTTCGCCCACATTGCGTTTGGGCCTTCAAAATCAAACACATGTTGGATTGCTGTGTTTCATTTGGTGCATTTTCACTTAAATTTAAAAGATGGGAAATTTTCAAATAATCCTGGTATTTCAACAGACTTATTTTTGACAGACAAGCAATCCATTTTGACAAAAACCTGCTCGAAAATCGACCAAACAACACGAGAGGAATTTTTGAACATTATTATATATTTTCGAAATTTCAACATCACATGAAAATTCCTAAATTGTAACACAGTCTAAGGCTCTAACACCACTATCAAGCAGATGAATTTTTTCCTTATTTGATGGTAGTGTTAGTATGCGTAGGCGAACTACCAGTTACGCCAAATCGACGATCAAATGCATTGTTTACTAAACCTAATCGAAATTTGGTGAATTTTCACTTAAATTTGTTACTTCGAAACTAAATTATAATGTTAGAAATTCTCTCTGTTGTTGATCATCCGAATTTCGAGGAATTGTTTGTCAAAGTTGATCACTGATCTGTCAGAAATAAGTCTGGTAGAATAGCAGGTTTATTTAATAAAATTTCATGTGTCAAATTAAAGTGAAAATTCACCAAATGAACCTCAGCCTAAATGTAGGGAGGTTGACAGCTGTAGTATATTCCTGATCCCACTATTGAATGGCATTTGCTATACAAGCTGAGGTGGCGACATAATTAAACAAATATTCTCAGCAAACAACGCTCTTGAAAATAATTTTATAAATATGTAACGGGAAAAAATTCAATTATTTAAAAGGAGCACATTTTCGGGCAAAAGGAGGATGTAGAAAAATTATTGAAAACGGAGGACATGTCCTCCTTTAGGATACCATATGGTAACCCTAACTGGGCTGGAGTAGCGTCGAGAAGTAGTCCATCATGTGCGTCTCGATCGCTCGTGGCTCTGTTACCGTTTCGTCTTGCTCTGTCTGCAGCCACATGTGTTTCATTCATTCGCATGAACGTGTAGGAAAATCTCCGTTGAAACGCTAGCATTTCACCTTTCAACCGGTTGAT
The DNA here is from genome assembly GCF_037179485.1 of Ochlerotatus camptorhynchus. Taxonomy (NCBI): domain Eukaryota; kingdom Metazoa; phylum Arthropoda; class Insecta; order Diptera; family Culicidae; genus Ochlerotatus; species Ochlerotatus camptorhynchus. Next base: position 2,599,295 of record NW_027040553.1, read on the forward strand.
GGTGGTTATCATTTCAGGGTGCTGGTATTACCCGTCGTAGGCTAGCAGAAGCTCGCTGTAGAGATACTGATGTTCACAGTGGAATTCATCGAAGACGGCTCGAGATTTCCACTTGAAAAAGCTTTTGCGAACAAAATCCATCATTCGATCCAGGAGTCATAGTTTCGATCCAGGAGCGCTGCCGGGTCCAATATTGCCACTGGTATTGGAACTCGGCAACGTTCCCGTCACTCAGAAGATAGGGCCAAAGGGACCAAAACCCATGGCCATGCTCTTGACCAAGATGGGGGAGGCAAAGTCGGAGTATCAGCGCTTTGTGGTCGGTAAATGAGCAGACGTGTGCATGTGCTGCTCGCAGGTGATCGTGCAAATCACTGCTGACGTAAATGCGATCGAGTCGCGACTGTGCGTTACGGCAGACGTACGTGAAACCTGGATCACGTGGACACAGTTTCTCCCATACGTCGTGGAGCTGCAGTTGCTGGACGGCTGTTTTGAGGGCGGGACTAGTGTTTGGGCTGCTAGAATCACTTGTTGGAAGCACGCCATTGAAATCGCCGGCCAGAATGACATGCGCGGTACGATGGCGGAGATAATAGGCATGCGTCCCATTGAAGAAGTTCTCCCGAGCTGCACGTAGTGAAAAGCCGGAGGGAGCGTAAACGTTACAGATCATTGTGCTTTGCACTCTCTGCGCAAGCAGTCGGCCGTCCAAACTTCTGTCGATGTGAGTGGCCTGGATGTGTTCCTTCAGGGCAATAGCTGTTCCCCTTCTCGTATGATCCACATTGAAGAAAACGACGTAGCCAGGCAAGGAGAGCTGCTCGTTCTCTACTTCTTGCAGACACACGATATCGAGGCTTTGGCTGTTTATGAAGCTTCTCAGCGTGTTCAGTTTCGTGGAGTTCGTGATGGTGCCGATGTTGATGGACGAGAGGTTGTACGACGTGAGAGCCATTTATAAGCGATTATCTTCGTCCCTCTCGTCGTCGTCGTCTTCCCGGCGGGTTTTTTTTTTTACCGGCTGGTTTTCCTCGGCTTTGTCTACTGCTCGTGGAAGCGGAGGATTCATCGGTTTCGTTCCCATTGCCGATCGCAGCGCATTATCTGGCTTTTTGAACACGTCATCTAAAACCCCGACAGCTTGTGGTGGTGTTAGGAACGAACTTGACGCATTGTGCGCTCGTTGTCAGCGTTGCCAGATTGTTTTCATGATTATCGGTATCAAATGATTAAAAAATCGGTATTTATCGGCATTCACTATTTTTTTTTATTTGACTAAAATTAAAAGATGTACTTTCTATGTAAGTCGGAAGAAACTTCTGGGAAATATTTGAATTAGTTTCTTAATGGTACCAACAAAACTAAAGAAAGGATAAAGAAGATTTTGTGGAGGAAGTTTGAAGGAAGTTCTAAAATATGTCTAACAAACATCCAATGGGGATCCCCTAGACAAATATTGAGAAACTTCTGGTCACATTTAATAGAAACTTTCGGAAAAAAAATCCAGAAGCCAGAAAAGTTTGGAAATCGGAATCCAATCCCGGAGGAGTCATTTCCAGGGGAAGTTAGGAGAAGCTCGGAAAAACCTTCCAATAAGGCAGAAAAAAACCTACGGAGAGTGACTTATAGAGAAACTTCCAGAGGAAGACGAAATAAACTTCTGGGAGAACTCGATAGATACATCCGGTAGAACTTTCATTGAACTTCTTGGAGAAGACGGAAGAAACTTCCAAGAGACAGTGGGAGAATCTTCCTAAGGTAGAAAGGATGAAAATTCTGGAAAAAGTCGGACGCCAGAAGACTTACGGAACAGTCGGCTACTTCAAGGAGAAGATGGGAAAATATCTGGAAGAAATAGATTTCTGGGGGATGTTAGCACAATATTCTTTGAAGTTCCTCACATGCTCTATTGATCCAGAAATTTTCCTGATATTCATAAAACATCCTTGAAAATTTCACAATGTTCCTGAAGTTTTCAGAACTCAGAAATGTTTGCACTTCGGAATATGTCATACTCGGAACTCCTTGAAAGTTCTTACAATTTCCCTAAATTTAATGGGGCTGTTTTGAAGTTCTCTGATCACCCTCGAAGTACTCGTAACTTCCTTGATTATTATGGAACTACTGGATAATCTCTTATCTTCTGTAAAAGTCCCTGGATCTTCTTTAGGGCTTTCAATTTATTTATTTTTCAAATTAATGAAAATTAGCATTAAAGTTCTCTGAACTTCCCGCTATTTTTTTTTAAGTTTTCGAAACAGCCGATAAAGAACACAGAATTTTCCTTAAAATGTTCTCACAATTTTCTAATGTTCATATAACTTCCTTTACGTTACCAAAATTTCCATGAACCTCTCGGATCTTAACTGAAGTTTTCGAAACTTATTTAAAGGTTCAGAAATTTCCTTGAATTTATATGTACTAATGCTTCCATAAAGTTATCTCAATTCTCCTGAAACAAATGGAACTATCCTGAAAACCATTAAATTTCTTTGAAGTTCTTTGGATTTATGAAATTTCCAAAATATTTCAGTTTCCTTAAGTTCATTCTTGGATTTGAAAGGAAGTTGATGAAACTGTCTTTAATTTATCTGAACCTACCCAAAAGTTCGAGCTATTCTGAAGTTTCAGAATTTCTGAAAAGTTCCTGAAATTTTTCTGAAACTAATAGAACCGCAATAAAACTCTCGAAGCATTTCTGAAGTTCCGGAGAAGTTGAAACAACTGACGGGAGGAGACGGAATAACCTTTCGAGCGAAGCCAGAAGAAGCTTCCAAGGGAAGTCGAAATAGCTTTCCAGAAGGAATCGGAAAATAATTTACAGGGTAAGGTGGATGGAAATTCCTAGGGAAAGTTGGTAGAAACTTCGAAGGGAATATTAAAGAAATTTCAGGAAGTTCAAAAATTAACGTTTTTATGGACCTATTTTTCCACTGAATAAAAATATTTCTTGATTTCCAGAAATTACTGGGATGGAGCCATCCGCTGTTTCTCGACTCTTTGGTTACCAAAAACGACGAGGAAATGGAAGCATTAGTCGTAAGAGTATAAAGCATAAGCCATTTTTGAAGATGATTTTTTTTTAGAGCAGGCTCAAAAATTGTAATTTTCTAAAAGATAAAAGTCTCTCACAATAGTTTCCTCTAAAAATTCAGTGCGGGCAGGCAGTAATCATTTTGATTATTATTAAAAAATCGGTGTAAATCGGTATTGTAACTCAAAAATCGGTATTCTGTGAAACCTTATCTGTTTATCGGTATCAAGTTTGAAAATCGGTATAAATACCGATAAATCGGTATGTCTGGCAACGCTGCTCGTTGTATTGACCAATGCACGGAATGAACTGCACGAACAAATTTGACGTTTGAGCGGTGCCGTGTTTACTAAAAATGAACACATGTATCGTGCTCGCGTAGCATTTAAAAATGGCCCATCAACTTTTGTACACAAAGCTAATTAAGCCCCTTTCGCACGAACTAAAGTACGCCCACGCATACCAACAACACCATCGGGCAGGGTAAATTCTCCCCTTCCCGATAAAGCTCTTGGTTTGCGTGGGTGTTCTTCGGTTCAGGTAAAAAAGGCCTAACAAGCTGTTTTTAAAAGTTGATTGACCCTTTTCTAAAGCTACGCGAGTATTACATCTTATGTTCATTTTTAGTAATTTTTTTCGTGAGTTCATTCCGTGCATTGGTCAATTTGCACAGAACATGCTGCAGGCTGGCTGCGTGTGTGTGTTTTCGGGCCTGATAATTCACTCTGGTTCTTCGGCAGTTCGGGAAAACGTCTGACTCTAACGATGGAGGAGTATTGGATTTTTGACCGACTAGTTTCGTGCTTGGTGGTTTCGCACCAGCTTTTTTAGGTTGCTGACCGATTGTTGACCTATTGGCCTGTCCAGTTTGCTTCGTGACGTACGCGTAGCTTTTCTGATACAGTAGCTTTTTGTTCTGGACACATGGTATTCCTGTGTGCGCTTGCTCTTTGCAGTGGCGGCAGGATTGCAGCTGTCCCTTGTAAACAACGAACGCTTGCTCTCCATCGACGGTGACCCACGAGTCAATGTTCCGCTTCACTAGCATAGGACCAGACCATATGCCTCGTGACTTGAGATCACTTTCCCGAACGCACTTAGAAAACTAAAGACTTTCTCTTCAGGCACACATTCGGGAAGGCCGTAAACCCGCACTTCAACACTACCATCTTCCAACGTGATCCGAAGTTTGTGTTTCTTCCCCTCACACTCCACTTCATGCTTCCCGTCGTTATCGTCAACGACTTGTTGTGCCAGCGTCAAGTCACTGACTTTGACGAAGGCACATGCTCCACCCCTGTGGCACTGAAGTCTTTTAATGTCTTCCCTATTTAGACCGAGAACCGAACGACAAAAACCAGAGTTTTTCGACCGACGGCTTGACGGAGAACTGCGAATAGTCAATCTTAAAAGTGTTTTCTCGCCTCATCGCGAAACACTTTTGCACGCGACGCGGCGCAGCGGATAGAAGGGAATCCAAAACGTAAATGCTTCACTAGTGATAAGCGCAATCGAGAAAAAACGTCTGCACGTCTCAGAAACTAAGCGATAACTATATCATTCGAGCAGTTTAAAATGACGTTTCCTACCACTCGAACTGTATTACCATAGAGAAAACTCTAAGACCAGAAGGTCCCGAAGAAACTTGTCTAGCTTTTTGGCTCAGCTCTGGTACTATCGTCGGTCCCAAGCTAATCGATGCACCTCTCGAAACATAGGAAAATCCACGAACCCCTCATTTCATCTGTCAAACTTTGATAGCGAATCAAAACATACGTAGTGTAGTACTAGAATTTCGACTATTATGGGGTACGCTTATAGATGTACTTGGGACCAATAGGCTAGTCAAGTAGTGAGCCAAGTTGCTAATACTATTCATACGACCCAATTTGTATGAAAACTGACTTTATTATAAGAACTAAAATCTTTGTGGCTACCTGTTTGGAAGTAAGTTTGATAGGGTTAAATACCCCATTTCCGGCCTATTAAGCACAACCCGCACTTTATCTTTCTTAATCTAGCGCAGTTCAGCACCAAACGGAATGTTTTTTTTTTTTCATTATAGTCATTTTAACACTCTTGGGTCATTCGTGACTTGTCCGGGGGTGAGATTTGAACTCGTGACTTTGGCGTGAGAGGTATGGATGTTAACCACTACGCCGGGGTCGCCCCCAAAACGGAATGTTATTATTACTGATGGCTTCCAAATTTATTTACCTTTCCGTATGTACCTTAAGATTTGATAAAGAGAAACCAATCGTTGAGATATTGTCAAAAGTCTAACACTGCTTCTCGACGCCAAACTCGGCCTACGGATTCTGAACTCGGCCTAACGCATTGAAACGCCATTGAAACGCCAATGAATTCACTTCGGCCTATCGGATGAAGAAAAAAAAATGATTCGGTAGGAGTGCTTCTTTTGTTTTTGGAAATAATGGGTGCAAACCTTCATATTACGCGTTCTCATGACTTTGTTCCGTAGCTTATTAACTAAAGTATCGTACCAAACTCATAATTGACTTGTTAATTGGGCGATTAGGCCGAAGTAGTTTTCTACCCTACGGGTTTGTAACGTTTTTCACTGCAATTTCCCGCTTTTATCCGGGCAGCGCATCTCTTCTCATCTTGTCCACCTTTGATGCCTTGGCATCCGAAACCGAATTCAAACCCAGCTCTCCTCCACGCGGTTAACCACCAGCCACTGGCCACTCTAATTCAACGTATGTCATGGAGCAACAACAATGCCAACAACAACAACAACAACAACCCACCGAAGCAGGAAATTTGAACAGACACAAACTTGGTCCTTTCTCGGCAGAGAAGCACACCTGCATGCCTGCCTTCCTGCTGCGAGGCATTAGTTCAGCTGCTCCGACAAAACGAGCACAGACTGCGGTCGGTCAACAAATCCCCAAGCGTCCACCCACGTCCAACAATTCCGAGTGGGCATTTATCCACATACCCTAGCACTCACTCGCAAGAAAAAGTCCATCCTCGAGGAAAGGAACTCGAAGCACTGAGCACAAAAGTTGTTTGCTTTTAATTTTTCGCACGTTGCGGACGATGACGAGGATGGGGGGTGGGACTCTTCTATGGCACCGGGCAAAAACTTTGTCACATGTCCATTCGTCGGTCGGTCGGTCGGCTTCGATCCGTGGCTTGCGGGCACCGGAAAAGTCAACTCGGAAGCAGGAAATTAGTTTGCTAATTAATGATTTTTTTTTCGCCTTTCCTTTTTCGTCCGGAAGGCCCCGATTTGCTGCCGAGGAGAAAGGTTCCGGAGGCACACACGACCGACCGGTGCAGGAAATTGGAAGGATTGCAATGGAAATTGCAAAATATTTATGTTAATGGGAAAGTGGAGCAGAACGCCGGTGAAAGTGCAATGGGAAAACTAAATTGAAATTGAATTTCAATTGTCCATAGTTCCGGAGCAAGAAGGGGGGATTAGATGGAGAACTGCTCAGTCACCGCAGTGCAGACGGGAACGTTTCAAGTGATATAGGACGAAGGTTTTGGTCTCAGATGTGGAAGTGGTTTCAATTTATGTCCGTTTCATGGGGAGGATAAAGTTGTTAATTTCTTCGGTCGTATGGAGTAAAGCAAGGAGTAAAGGAAAGGCAGCTCAAGATACATGGGATGGTTGTAAATTGATACAATTGCCGGAAGATTATACAATGTTTAAAACTTGAGTAACAAAAAATGACCCACCTTCAATAATTGTCATTAAAAAGCTTAAAAAAATGCTATCTTCTATGAAATTTTCGAGTTGTATACTTAAAAGGTAACAAAAATCATTGAACAAATTTGGTAGCCGTTTCTGTGCAAAAATTTACAAATATAATTTTAAAACAAAAAGCTCAAAGATTCTACCTAAAGTCACAGACATAACACCATGAATATTTCTCACTGTAAAACATCGTCGCTAAAACATTACCGCCATCTGTTGAGTACACTGTGGTGGGTAGTACGCTGAACAGATGGCGGTTGTGTGTAAACGTCAAACGCAAGGGAATTGACTATGCGCACCACAGGTGACGGTACTAACAACTACGATACTTTTAAATAGGCCGTTAAATGCTTGTTCGATGCTTTAGGTAGTGATGAAAACGTCGCTAGAACTATTCCACAGCCGCAGTCAGTTTATGAGCAAAAGAAGGACGCACATTTTTTGCCTGTAGACTTGGAGACATACTTCAAGTCTCCGCGTACATCGTACGGGTTAGGCAAAAGATGTACGTCTAACTTCAAAAACTGTCGCATTAATGGCCCTTCGCTCATTTTCTACTTCTATTCAATTTTCATACTGCCTTACTCTAACGGAACTATCCACCTACTCTCTTCTAAAGCTAATAAATTATCACACTAAAGCTTCATGTTAGCATTTCCAACCAACTCTGAAAATCGCTAACTTCACGTATGAAGTAACATAAAAACAATTTGCGAGAGTTATGTCTGTTTGTCTGTGCTAAAGTTGTTGTTATATTAGTTGTGTTAATTGTTCATATTTTCACGAGAGGTAGCATTTTTTAATAGCTTATTAATGAAAAATATTCAAAACTGTTGAAGATGGCAATTTTTCGTTATTTAAGTTTTAATCAATTTCTACCTTGTATAGTTTCCTTGAAAAGCAACTATTATTACCTGTGCTACTACCGTAACATAGGTATTAAAATCGGATTTTACACGTCTTACATTTACGTTTATTTGTACAACATCACATTTAAGATAAGACATAATCAACAATAGTATGTCACAATACTCGGTTTGCGGCTGCCGCTCTCCATTCTCGGTCATACCCAATGCTCGCTAGATCACGCTCTACCTGGTCCGCCCATCGTGCTCTCTGCGCTCCACGCCTTCTTGTGCCAACCGGATCAGTAGCGAACACCAACTTTGCAGGGTTGTTGTCCGGCATTGGCCACCTTCTGGATGCTGGGTTCGCCGTAGAGTGCAGCGAGCTCGTGGTTCATTGTTCGGCGCCACTCACCGTTCTCCTGCACACCGCCAAAGATCGTCCTTAGCACACGTCGCTCGAAAACTCCGAGTGCTTGCAGGTCCTCCTCGAGCATAGTCCATGTCTCGTGTCCATAGAGGACCACCGGTCTTATTAGCGTTCTGTACATGGTACATTTGGTGCGGGGGTGAATCTTTTTTGACCGTTGTCAGCCGTCACATTGTTGTCAGCCTTCAGTAAGGATCCAAGGTAAACGAATTCCTCCACTACCTCGAAAGTATCCCCGTCTATCGTGACATTACTTCCTAGACGAATCCTGTCATGTTCGGTTCCGCCTACTAGCATGTACTTTGTTTTTGACGCACTCACCACCAGTCCGACCTTTGCTGCTTCGTGTTTCAGGCGGGTGTATACATACACTGAAACAAATCGACATGTACCGTTTATTGGATCCATCTTATAACATAGCAATGTCAGCAGATTTATTCATTCTATGTGATGATTGATAGATTCCATTGGATTATCAGTTGAAAACTATGACTGCGATATGGAATGATTTCTATCGTAATTTCACATACTTAGTACTTGATAATACTTTGCTTCGAACGTGGTTAGCGATAGGTAAGATGTATATGAATATTGTCTGATATATTTCATGGTGAAAAACTGTTGCTATGTCATGGGTGGGAACAGACATCTAGAAACTAATGGAAAATCATATAAGTTTGCACTATGAGAAAATTCAGTAAAATATACCTGTTTTCATGATGAATATTGCTCACTAAAATATATATCTTATAAGATAATCATGTATATTTTATTGGAGTTGCTTTTACTGATTTTTGACGTTTGTTGATATGTCGCGTGTAAATAGACATGTAGAAACTATTGGACTGTCATTTAACTTTGCAGTATAGGAAAACATGTATATCTCATTGTAATAGCTTGCTTTGATTTTTGACGTTTAAAGATTGTAAACAGATCTATCCCAATCATTAAATAGTCATATAGAAATGCCTTTTAAGAAATCCAACAGCAAGCATTTGTTTTTGCATGTTTTTCTGGGATGAATATCGCTCCCAATAAAATACATCTTACATGATTGTTCTTTATAAATTATTGAAACAATTTTCAACGATGTTAACGTACACTCATTCATATGATAATTGGTTCCAGAAAAGAATGTATTGAGATTGAAAAAAAAAATGATTCTACTGTAATATTTACTTTGCTATGATTCTAATTGTAAGCCTTCTACACGGCTAATTCAGATTCCAGCCCCAAGTAGTACTCGAACTTCATGAGCCAGTTCTATCAAATCATATAATTTAGTCGTTGATTTATTGCACACAGGTGCATTAAGAAAGATTTGAACAAACCACGCCACCGAAACGGAACATAAATTTGTCAGTGCTATTTGTCTTCACTCTAGCAAAACGAGCATAAAGTTGCACTACATTCCATGTCGGGAGAGCTGTTCTTACTTCATGCTATTTGAACGAGCTCAATCTTGAAGTCAGCCGTGGCCCAGTGGAATCGAGCACATACACCGAAAGCATCACACCTCAACAGATCTTGATCGAATCCCAAATCAGCTACAATAAAAAAAAGGCACAACTGTGAAAGCTCCCACTGCCTGATGTTTATTTTTCGAATTTATTTTTAGAAATCGATTAAATATATGTGTCAAAAGAAGAAGTAAATTTCATGTTATTTTCACATAAACTTTACTTCGATTGATTTATGACACATATATTATATTGTGGTGAAAAGTATAGCTTATGCTTATGGGTTTCAAATCCATTTCAGTTAATTATTATAATTTAATCGATTTTCATTTATCATATCACGATCATATAAAAGTTACCAAATTATCAGCATTGTAAATGTATCAGATATTCATATAGAATTTACCTGACACATTTTCAATCATATCATTTTCAATGGATTATCTTATAGCGCAAATTTATTAGACTTCCACATAACAGGAATATGTCAAATTCGTTCAGTGTAGTTCTGCCACCGTTCCAAATGTTCTTGCGATAATGTCCATGTCGTCCGCAAAGCACACAAATTGACCGGATTTCGCGAAAATCGTACCCCGGCTGTTGAGCCCGGCTCGTCGCATTACACCTTCTAGAGCAATGTTGAAGAGTAAGCATGCGAGTCCGTCACCTTGTCGCAGTCCCCGGCGAGATTCGAATGAACTGGCTAGTTCACCCGAAACCCTTGTACGCAGTTTTGCACACCGTCCATCGTTGCTTTGATCAGTCTGATCAGCTTCCCAGGAAAGCCGTTCTCGTCCATGATTTTCCATAGCTCTGTGCGGTCGATACTGTCGTATGCCGCCTTAAAGTCGATGAACAAATGATGCGTTGGGACCTGGTATTCACGGCATTTCTGGAGGATTTGCCGTACGGTGAAGATCTGGTCCGTTGTCGATCGGCCGTCAATGAAGCCGGCTTGATAACTTCCCACGAACTCGGTCATTTTAGGTGATAGACGACGGAAGATGATCTGGGATAGCACTTTGTAGGTGGCATTCAAAATGGTGATCGCTCTGAAGTTCTCACATTCCAAATGGTTGCCTTTCTTGTGAATGGAGCAGATTACCCCCTCCTTCCACTCCTCCGGTAGCTGTTCTGTTTCCCAGATCCTGACTATCATCCGGTGCCAGGCAGGTGGCCAACTTTTCTGGGCCCATCTTGATGAGTTCGGCTGCGATACCATCCTTACCAGCTGCTTTGTTGTTTTTGAGCTGCTGAATGGCATCCTTAACTTCCCTCAGCGTGGGAGTTCGGTCAGTTGCGTCCTCTGGTGCACTGACGTAGTCGTTTCCTCCATTGCGCTGGTCTCCCGTGCCTACGTTCTCCTCGCCATTCAGGTGCGCATCGAAGTGCTGCTTCCACCTTTCAATCACCTCACGTCCGTCCGTCAAGAGGCTCCCGTCCTTATCCTTGCACATTTCGGCTCGCGGCACGAAGCCGTTGCGGGATGCGTTGAGCTTCTGGTAGAACTTCCGTGTTTCTTGGGAACGGCACAGCAGTTCCATTTCCTCGCACTCCGCTTCTTCCAGGCGGCGTTTTTTCTCCCGAAAGATGTGGGTCTGCTGTTTCCGCTTCTGTTTATACCGTTCCACGTTCTGTCGGGTTCCATGCTGCAGCATTACGCCCGCGCTGCGTTCTTCTCCTCCAAAATCGCTCTGCACTCCTCGTCGAACCATTCATTCCGTCGACTTCTTTCCACGTACCCGATGGTGCTCTCAGCTGCGTCGGTGATGACTGCTTTTACTGTACTCCAGCAGTCCTCTAGAGGGGGCACATCAAGCTCGCCCTCCTCTGGCAACGCTGCCTCGAGATTCTGCGCGTATGCTAAGGTGACATCCGGTTGCTTCAGTCGCTCTAGGTTGTACCGTGGCGGGCGTCGGTACCGTACATTGTTGATGACGGAAAGTTTTGGGCGCAGTTTGTCCATCACCAGGTAGTGGTCAGAGTCGATGTTAGCGCCACGATAGGTCCTGACGTCGATAATGTCGAAGAAGTGCCGTCCATCAATCAGAACGTGGTCGATTTGCGATTCCGTCTGCTGTGGTGATCTCCAGGTGTAACGATAAGGGCTGTGTTGGAAAAAGGTGCTACGTATGGCCATGTTCTTGGAGGTGGCGAAATCGATTAGTCGTAGGCCGTTCCCGTTCGTCAGGTGGGCGCTTAACTTTCCAATCGTCGGTCTGAATTCCTCCTTCTGGCCTACCTGAGCTTTTAGGTCTCCTATGATGATCTTGACGTCGTGGCTTGGGCAGCAATCATACTCGCGGTCGAACTGCGCGTAAAATGTGTCCTTGTCATCATCAGTGCTTCCGGAGTGAGGGCTGTGCACGTTGATTATGCTAAAGTTGAAGAATCGGCCCTTGATCCTCAACCTGCACATTCTTTCGTCGATCAGCCACCAACCGATCACGCGCTTCTGCATTTCGCCCAGCATTTTACACGTCTTGCCGCCTGTGACCGATAGCCACCCACACAAGCTATCTCATCTGTATAAAACATTTCCAATCGATAGATTGCTGCTCGATCTGGCACGACAGTTTAATTACGACATCGTAGAATAGCGGCGCCGGTGGTGTAGTGATAAGCTTGATTACCTCTTACCCCAGCAGGCCTAGGTTCAATCCCAGTGCGCTGCCGGGATGTTCTGAGGCATAACATCTCTGATCACGCCTTCCTTCGGAAGGGAAGTAAAGCCGTTGGTCCCCGGTTCATGAGTTGATGGGTCGATAGGTAGGGTCCAGGTGTGGAAGCTGCCTTCCTGGCGTCGGTAGCATTGGTGCTCAGCACAGAAAACAAGATCGATGGAAAACAAATCAAAGAAAAAAGAGAAAATCCAATCCTGTGGACCCTACATGATAGCTTTTATTGACAATCGCGACTTGTGAATTCCACCCGATGTTCCTGCTATCCAAATCAACGAAGCTCTTACCTTCCGGGAGCTTCAATTTGCCCTCGGCAATAGTAGTGGTAAATCTGCTGGTCGGACGAGATTGGATACCCGGTGTTAAAAAACCTCTTCTTCGACGGAAAAACGAGGCTACTCGCCCTCTTCAACGACCTATGGCTCACTGACTCGTATCCGGCCGGACCTCTTGAAACAAAGCTTGGTTGTGCCGATTCCGAAGAACAACACGGCGAGTGAAGAAGCCTCCTCTTTTACACCGATTGCGCTCACTTGCTGCGCGGCAAAAGTGATGAAGAGAAAATGGTAAATAGTCGTCTTAGGCAGTTCCTGGAGTCAAACGGCCTCCTTGACGAACGGCAACATGCGTTCCGGCAGGGACACGGCTCCTCCAGTTACTTTGCAGCCCTCTGGAAAGTACTTAAGGATACCCAGGACAATGGTCACCATGCGGAGCTAGTCTCCCTTGATATTTCAAAGGCGTTCAACAGGACATGGACCCTGGTGTCATCAGGCAGCTCATCGACTGGGGCTTTGAAGGTTACATCACACATTTTGTACGGAATTTCCTTCTTGATCGTACCTTCCAGGTGACTCTCGGGAACACTCGCTCGGATCCGTTCACCAAGGAAACTGGAGTGCCCCAGGGATCCGTCATAGCGGTAACGCTATTCCTGGTGGCAATGAACGGGGTATTCAGCCGATTGCCCAAGAACGTGCACGCAATCGTTTATGCCGACGACATACTCATCGTCGTAACGGAACGAACGACTAAGCGGACCAGGAACATAGCTCAAGCAGCAGTCTCCGTCGTCAGCAGGTGGGCTTGGTTTCCAGCTCTCCACGCCGAAGAGTGTATATCTGTCACTCGGGCCATCTGATTCGAGGACCACCGATCACCATCCAAGATCATCCGATTCCGCTCAAGAAAACAGTGCGTGTTCTGAAGGTAGTAATGGATCGCACCCTAAGCTTCAACCAGCACTTCAGGTGGTGAAAGAAAACTGTCGTAGCCGCATCGCTCCGGCAACCGTGAGATCCGCCTTTGTGTCGCTCGGGCTGTTATCGACAGTCGACATTTCTACGGCCTCGAATAATCTGCTTAGCCACCGGGAAGCTCAACCACATCCTCGCTATACAATACCTACGTACGCATCGTATCCGGCCTTCTCCCTTCCACGCCTGCAGACGCCGCATGTGTGGAAATCGGAATCCTCCCTTTCCGCTATCGATCTGCTGCAGCCATTGCTACGAAAGCCGCTGCCCTCGCTGCTAAGACATCCGGGAACGAAAGGGTCTTTCTCTTCAACGAGGGGAACAGAGCCCTCCGCACTGCAGCCAACCGTGACCTCCCCCCGGTCGCTTTACGGACGGATCGAAGTCGCGGGATGAAGTTGGACTCGGAGTGGCAGGACCGAACACTGCAACTGACAGACTGGCGGGATCTGATGCATCCCGTCCCCGCTACACCAGCAACGTACCCCTCCTAGACGTCAGGCGTTGGATTGCGAATACTGTTATGGAAGCCTGGCAGCAGGAATAGTTTCAGTCGCGGACCACTTTCCTGAGCAAGATCAAGGAAACCGTACGCTCCTGGCTGGACAGCCAAAAGTACAAGGACCAGCGGATCATCTCAAGACTCCGGACCGCTCATGCGAGAATTTTCTATAATTTCGGTGGGACACGTTTCCACAAGGTTTGTTCAGTTTGCAGCATCCTCGCCTCGGTGAAACACGTGCTGTGTGTCTGCCCGGAGTTCCAGAAGCTACGCGAACAACATAGACTCCCGGAGAACGTCAGTAATCTGCTTGGTTACGACCCCTCGACGTTGGCTGCGCTGATCGCCTTTCTGAAGGACCCCCGTCGGTGGTTGCACTGATCTTGTTTTCCTCACCTTTCTATTTTTTCTGCCGTCGGGGTTTCTGCACCGGACCGAGCACTGTCTCCCACGATGGAGCTCTACCTTGTTTGCGCACTTAGTCCTCAGCACAGCCCCGATGTAATCCTCACTTTACATTAAGTCTGTCTCATTCGTTGGGTAATCAGGGCTAATTTCCCTCCTATTAGAAGTGAAATCCGTTTCTCAAATTGATTAGCCCAAACTAAACATGAGAAAAACTTCAAGTGACAGCCCTATGGGGTTGTACGCAATAGTGCCGTAGGACTACGTGGTCTTAAATAATAAATCTTACTTGTTAACTGCAGCAGGAGCTTGAGTTTTGTGTAGGAATAGGAATTTGAGCGGGGTTCTCTCTGTTTATACTCTTTAGTATGACGCGCTTGGCATAGATGGCCCACAGCGACTTAAGAAGAGCTGCTGATTCCAGCTTCTTCCTCCTTCTATGGATGCTTATGTGGGCTGCAGCTCGCTGCTTGCAGGCAGCTTTTCGTTGTTTATTGGAGAACACCACCACCCACCACACGTTGATTGAATAAACATCGTTTGGTCAGACCGGATGGAATTCAACTTTGAAATCTGGGTTAGGGAAATCACTTTTCGCAGGCAACCGGTGATAATTTTAATTATCATAGCAACAGTTGCACATTCGTGCAATTTTCAATAGTGACATTTTGAAAAAATGATAAAATCTTAAATTTAACAGATGCGTAGAAATATATCTGATCGATTGGTTATAAAATTATTGAAAACGATCCAGGGGAAGCTGAGTTATTAACGTTCAAAATCTTTCATAATTTTGTTACATGTTCCATTTTTGGTTTTCACAAAGTGTACCCCCATATAGAAATCACAGACGTAGTCCTTGGACAAACAACAGAAAATTTCTCTACATGCTACAAGCATCTTCCATGAACCATTCTCATAGATCCGTAAACTTGTCAATCACACTTTTGACGAACGGTATTTTCCACCCAAGCAATCACCCTCACAAATCCTAAAAACAAATGGATGCCAAAGGAAGCCATCACACTTCGGTGCGGCACCGTACGAAAATAAAATAATAAAACGTCGGAAAAAGTCCGTAATCCGCTCTGTCGGTGCTCTTTGCTCTTTACTCGTACTTTAACGACTTCCTAATAAAATGACTATTTGTTTTACGACGGACGGACGGACGGACGGACGGACGCCAACCCACTTCAAAGCGTATGGCCACGGGTGGGCGAAGGGATGAAGTGAGTCTGCACTTTGACGAGGGTTTTCTCCATACACGATTTCCGTGCTCACTGCGATGGGCTGCGATCGTCAACGCCTACGTGATTCCACTGGGAGGAAAGTGATGGAATGGCATAATAATCATAAAAAAGAAGATTTCCTTCTCGCCCAAGTAGCTTCCAACGTGGGCTGAAAGAGGTCCAATCTGAATCCTCAGCAACCTCCTTTGGATGTCCGTCAGTACCGACTACTTTTGGGGGAACTTAAGTGATTTTTAAAAATGACGCTCGGCAGTGTTGCCAGCATTCGATTCGCTTTCAGGAGGGACCTAATTTTGGTACAGATTCATGCCCCCGTGGAGTGGGTGTGCTATAAGGGGCTATAAGTCGAAATTGATTCGTTTTTTTCACGCAAGCACAAGCTGCTGCGAACGAAGCAGGAAAGATTCCAAATCGCCACCACCCGGAAAGCAAAGCGAACTTTTAACGCTTTTACGATTATGTTTATGTTCCTGCCGGCCGGTCGGTTGGCTGGCTGGCCTATTGGGAAAAATCCTGCATGTTTACTCGACTCGGGCCGATTTGGGCTCCGTTTTCATCGCTCACCACGAAGCGTTTCATTTTTAGTAGCATGTTTTCTCGGCAGATTTTATGCCGCCATGAATGCTTTCCCGCGGTACTTTCTTTGAGTATTTTTATGTGCACCGCCAGCCACGGCACGTCGTCGTCGTTGGCATTTGGATTCCTAACTGGGAAATCACCGCAAAAGTCCTGGACAAAAGAGTAGCCGCTCCATAAACGAAGTGACCTGGTAAACTTCAACCTTTCCACGCCATCTATCGCAGATGAAGTGCAAAAGCCAACACCTTTCGGGCGGTTAGGAAGTACACACACACACACACACAGCTTGCCTTGTTATTAGTTTGAGTCATTGGCTTCCCACTACTCCGTGTGCCATAACAACCGACTATCACGCGACGGAGAAAGTTAAGATTAGCTGCGTCACGCTGGATCCAAAGTGGCGGATTAAGTTAGTTTGGTTCCTCACATTCCAAAATCGGTTCATTTTAAAATATTCTGTTGGGGGAAATTTGAATTATTCAATGTTATCGTAATTTTCCACACCAAAAATTTCCTTCGGAAGAATATTTTAAAACCAGTCGATTAAGGAAGCCAAACTAACACTTGTTAAGAAAAATTGGATGTACAGGAAAGTTGATTAATCCACAATTTCGGACACGGTGTGTGCATGGAATGTATACATCCCCTATGGAAATCGTACAAAGAGTTCGGCCTGTACGAAAATAGTCATAATTGGTTGTTTCTCAAGCGGACGTCAATCTATCCAGCGGGACAAACTTAACGAATTTCAAAGTTGTGTAACCAGTTGGTTATAATCCGTGGATTTTCTTCTGTATAAGTTATTGTTGGTTGGGAAAATTCACGTTTTTTAAAACGTAAAACAGTAGACACACACAAGAGCGAGAGGGCTTGTGCCGCTGCAAAGAACAATAACGTTACTGAAGGGAAACAAACGATTATCCAACATCTCGCACCAAAATGATTGTGCGAAAAGAGCGAGAATGATAATGATTGAAAAACTGATTGAAGAGAGCCATCTTAGATATGGAAAATTAGGCAGAAGTAAACCATAGTGAAGTGTAGTGAAATGGTTTATATCCCCTTTTAGGGGCTCGGGATGGAAGGACTGCCTCCGTTCAGGACCTCTTGTGCTCTTGTACATCTTGTATACCTCGCACCGTACAATAAAACGGTCTCACAAGGCTCGGCTCGAGAGTCAAGATGGCTTCCAAGCCTAATCGCTAATGATCCTCGATCGTCCATCAGGCACGATTCCCTCAGGCCGGTGGCACAGAACAGAAGTGGAACTTCTCCACTTTTCATTAGCGAACACTAGCGCACCTAGCGGCAGAAGGCATCTTCTGCCTGCATTTTGTGGAACGGGAGCACTGCTTGTTCCTCACCTGGTAAGCACACACCATGCACCCTACTACCGTGAGCGCACCTATCGAATATGCACATCTGGCATCCCGCCACTGAGTTTGACATCTATTCATGGCCATCTTTAATCACAAACGTGCTTTTCCGACTATCAAGCAGCTAAATAAAGTTATGCTTTTAAATCGTATTTTCGCGTAATAAAACCGATTATTTCTTGTCCGAATCGACCATTCCAGCTTCCAATAGTCCACCTGAACTCTTGTCGTCAGGTTATGGGCCCAGAGCTGGTCGCGACGGAGTGAAATAAAGTCGATCCGTGATCGGACAGCATTGAGAGTGACGAGTACTATACCCGTACTTACGACTGGAATTCCGCGACCGGGCGAAGAGTGTTGTTGTTTTTCGCGAAAAGTGTAGCTACGATGGTCGATGTAAAGTTCTCCGTTCCCAAGCTGAATGGAACGAACTGGTCCACCTGGAAGATCAAGGCGCGGATGTTGCTTACCCGTGATGATCTGTGGACCGTGGTGGAAGAAGATATTCCGGTAGAAAAGACGATTGTGTGGAAGCGTGATGATCGCAAGGCTAAGGCGACATTAGTGTTACTGCTAGAGGACAGTCAACTGTCTCTAGTGAAGAACTGTGAACATGCGCGACAAGTGTACGATACCCTGAAAGCGTATCACGAGAAGACAACGCGTTCGCTCCGTGTCTCACTACTTAAAAAACTTTGTGCTACGAATCTTCCTGAAGCTGGTGAGCTCGAGAGGCATCTGTTGGAGATGGATGACCTTTTTGATCGGCTAGACGCAGCAGGCACGAAATTGGAAAAAGATGTAAAAATTTGTATGTTGCTCCGGAGCCTTCCTCCGTCGTTTGATGGTATCGTTACCGCCCTTGACTCCCGGTCGGACGATGACCTAACGATTGATACCGTCAAGTCCAAGCTTTCAGACGAGTACAATCGTCGTCTGGAGCGCGAAAGTTCTTCCAGAAAGGGGGAGAAAGCAATGTGGTCTTCCGAAAACAAGCGCGACAAGGAGAGCAGAACGTGCCACTTTTGCAAGAAGGCCGGCCACTTTAAACGGAACTGCCGGAAGTTCCTGGCCGAGAGGAAATCGGATGAAGGACCATCGAGGACCGGTGCTGGTGGCAATGCAAAAGCAAAAGCCGCTAATGTAGAGCAGAAGCTCGTCGCGTTCAAGGCTGGTAACGAGAAAACGTCGCTGTGGCTCATCGATAGTGGGGCAAGTGCCCACATGACATCGGATCGTTCCTTTTTCACGTCTCTGCGGGAGTTTGCTGGTGGATGTATCACACTAGCAGATGGAAAGAAGACCCAAATATTGGGTGAAGGCAGTGGCGTCATCTTCGGGATCGATGACGAAGAACTAGATGTGAAGATTTCGATGAGTGAAGTTAAATACGTGCCTGAACTGGCCTCGAGCCTGATTTCAGTGACAAAATTGGCACAGAAGAACATGAGTGTAGTGTTTGATAGTGATGGCTGCCGGGTTGTGGATTCATGTGGCACCGTTGTGGCAACGGGATGCCGCTACGGTGGCGTGTATTACCTGAAGACCAGAGAGTCTGCAGCAAGAGCATCAGGGCAACATCTTCAAAATTGCCAGCATCAATGGTACAGACGCCTTGGCCACCGTGATTGGGCAGCGGTGGAGCGGATTAATAAGGAGCAGCTGGCAACTGGTGTGAAAGTCGCCGACTGCGGTTTAAAGCTCGTGTGTGAATGCTGCATGGAAGGCAAGTTGGCTCGATTGCCTTTCCCACCTGTTACGGAACGCAAATCTACGCAGATCCTGGACATCGTTCACACAGACCTCTGTGGGCCGATGAGGAATGTAACGCCAAATGGTAACAGGTACGTGATGAATATTATTGATGACTTTAGCAGATTCACTGTGACCTACCTGCTGAAGAGCAAGACGGAAGCTGTAGACTGCATTAAGGAGTACGTGAAGTGGACCGAGACCCAGTTCAACCGCAAGCCCAAGGTGATCCGCTCTGATGGGGGCGGGGAATTCGATAATAACGATCTCCGCCGATTCTACAAGCAGGAGGGAATAAAGCCTCAGTTTAAAACGCCGTACTCACCGCAGCAAAACGGCATCGCAGAGCGGAAGAACAGGGTTCTTTCGGAAATGGCGACGTGCATGCTGATAGATGCTGGCTTGGAGAAAAAGTTCTGGGGGGAGGCAATTCTCACGTCTACGTACCTCCAAAACAGGTTGCCTTCACGATCGCTTCAGAAGACGCCATTCGAGTTATGGTGGGGAAGAAAACCCGATTTGAGTCATATCCGTATTTTCGGGAGTGAGGCATTTGTACACGTGCCTGATGTTAAGAGAGGAAAGCTAGATAGCAAAGCCCGTAAGCTCAAGTTTGTCGGGTATTGTATGAATCAGAAAGGTTATCGATTTCTTGTGCCCCGAACAGACAACATTGTCGTGAGTCGTGATGCTCGTTTTATTGAGCTTGGCAATGGCTCCTCCTCCGTAGAATTTCCTTTGACAAATGTAGACACGAGTGCACAACAGCCCGAGGAAGAAGAAATCAAGTTGATTCCATTCAAGGAAGATGATTCCGAAGAAGAAGAAGGTGAAGGAGCAGTCGGTGGAGAAACAGATTCGGAAGAGTTCTACGATTCGTGGACTGAAGAGAACCAAGAAGTGCGACGATCTGGCAGAGAGAATCAAGGCGTAGCACCTCGCTATCTGCAGGACTTTGAACTAGGTACTGCAGGAGTTGCAGCGTGCGCTGTAGACGAACCGGTTGATTTCAAGCAAGCTGTCAAGATGCGGGAATGGCGTTCGGCGATGGATGAAGAGTTGGAGTCCCATCGGCAGAATGAAAAGTGGGAGCTTGCTCCGCTACCCCATGGAAGGAAAACTGTCGGTTCGAAATGGGTTTATAAGATAAAGCGCAACGAAAATAATGAGATCGTCAAATACAAGGCCCGCATTGTAGCACAAGGCCACACCCAACGCTATGGAGAGGACTTTGAGGAAGTCTTCGCACCCGTGGCCCGACAAGCAACTCTGCGAACCTTTTTCGCGATTGCCTCGAAGCGGAAGTTGATCGTTCGTCATCTGGACGTCAAGACGGCGTACGGTAGCCTTGAGGAAGAAATTTTTATGCGGCAGCCGCCGGGATACATGAAGCGAGGACAGGAAGACTTAGTGTGCCGTTTAAAACGGAGCATCTATGGTCTTCGGCAGTCCGCTCGATGTTGGTGTAAGAGGCTCCAGGACGTCCTACTGAGAAACGGATTCAAGAGATCTAGCGCGGATCCGTGCCTGTACATTAAGCTGGTAGGAAAAGTCAAAGTGTTCTTCATAGTCTATGTCGACGACATTCTTCTGGCGTCGTCTGCAGAAGGGGAACTGAAGAAATGCATCGAATACCTAAGCGCGGAGTTTGAGCTAACGTCCCTGGGTCAACCACGACATTTTCTGGGGATGGAGATAGTTATGAAGAGAGGCGTCTATCACGTGCGCCTGATGAACTATGTCGACAAGCTGATTGAACGGAACGGAATGTCTGAAGCCAAGGAAGCAAAAACACCTATGGATGTTGGATATACGAAAACGAAAGATACAAGCGCACCGTTGAAGGATCCTACCGTGTACCGTAGTCTCGTTGGTGGGCTGCTGTACTTAGCAGTCATAGCCAGGCCGGATATTGCTGCAGCTGCGGCCATCCTTGGTCGAAAATTTGCAGAGCCAACAGAGAACGATTGGACCGCGGCCAAACGGGTCCTGCGGTTCTTGAAAGGGACGAAGGAGTGGTACCTAAAGTTAGGTGGAGAACCCAATCAAGAGTTGGTTGGCTATTCTGATGCCGACTGGGCTGGAGACCTGGCCACCAGGAAGTCAACAACCGGATTTGTGTTTGCATACTGTGGTGGCGTAGTTTCTTGGACCAGCCGTCGTCAATCGAGTGTCACGTTATCATCAATGGAGGCCGAATACTACGCCCTCAGCGAAGCCTGCCAAGAAACAATATGGATTCGGCAACTACTCAACGACTTCGGTGAAAGGCAGGAACATCCGACCGTGGTTAAGGAGGACAACCAAGGTTGTCTAACCTTTGTGAGAACAGAAAGAAGCAACAGACGCTCGAAGCATATCAACACTCGGGAGCATTTCGTGCAGGAGTTGTGCCTTAAAGGAGAGGTGGTGCTGGAATACTGCCCCACAGATCAAATGTTGGCAGACATCTTTACGGAGCCACTTGGACCACAGAAACATCAGACCTTTCGTGAGATGCTCGGGCTTGGCGTCGAGCAGTGAGGACATCGCATTGAGGGGGAGTGTGGAACGGGAGCACTGCTTGTTCCTCACCTGGTAAGCACACACCATGCACCCTACTACCGTGAGCGCACCTATCGAATATGCACATCTGGCATCCCGCCACTGAGTTTGACATCTATTCATGGCCATCTTTAATCACAAACGTGCTTTTCCGACTATCAAGCAGCTAAATAAAGTTATGCTTTTAAATCGTATTTTCGCGTAATAAAACCGATTATTTCTTGTCCGAATCGACCATTCCAGCTTCCAATAGTCCACCTGAACTCTTGTCGTCACATTTAAGATAGACAGCATATGCTATGATAGTGTGAGTGTGCATAGAAAGCATGTGAAATGCTACCACAATGCATCGCTTGTTGAGCAGAAAAACGTACCACTTTTTAAATCACTGCTTTGTTTGCACTTCCCCTTCTGTTCTGTGCCGGTGGCCTTAACTGCCAAGGAGGGTCCCGTCTCGGCTTGACCTAGGTGGCCATGCCACGGTCTGCCGATGTCGTCAACGACGGAAGACGCCTGCCACCCAAACGAGCCAGCAACGTCTGCTGAGCCGTATGTCGCTGATGAACGCCACCAGATCCGCTGTTTGCAGCAAGTTTCCGGTCACACGGTAGTGCAGAAGCAGCCATGTGGGCCAACGCCAGCGTCGCGACGCTGAAGGAGATCCCGCTGCAGCAGTGAGTACAGTGCAAATTTTAAACCCTCGCACACACGCCACTTATATGTGAAAACCCACACCCACACGCCACAGAAAAGGACAATAAATTTTTTAGAAAATGTGAATGTTCCTGTGTTTTCATACTTTGTTCTCGTAGCCCGTCCGAATACCCAATAACATGCCGGCCATGCGACACAGTTCAGGGGTCTCATGCTACTGAGTTAGTTACCCGGGAGTGTATGGTCATGCCATAGTCACAGTTGATACGTGTTTTAGATACGGACCCTCCCTTAGCTCAGTCGGTAAAGGCGCAGCAAGACCATGCTGGAAGTGGCTGGGTTCGATTCCCGGTCCGGTCTCGGAATTTTTTGGGTTGAAACATGTCCCTGGGCATAGCGAATGATTGTACTTGCCAAACAATTATACTAATGCAAAAATGGTAGAGGACTCGAAAGCTCTCCATTAATAACTGTAGGAGTGCATCTAGAACACTAAATAAGCTCATATGCGACAATCAATTAGCTTGAAACGCGAAGACGTGGTTTGGATTGTACCAATAGCGTACCATAACGTACCTTCAAAGATTTTGAACGTACCTCAAAGTTTCCCGGAAAACCCGTGTCTCGCTGGATAGACATACGATTTCGGCAATAACCGCGTGGATCTACCAGACTTCCACGGAAATGTGATGTTCCAAATGCGTACTTTATTAATTTTTAACGTACCTCTTATTTTCACCTAAATACTTATACTAATCTTTTTAACCCGGTTTATATATAAATTCTCACCACGGAATTGGATTTCTCGGAAAATTCTAGCCCGATTTCAAATAAAAAAAACATTATACTTAAGTGCATTCTAGCCAATTTGAAGACCAAAAACAGATAATTATTTTAAATTAGCATGCTTTAAAAATATTCTAATTGCGATCAAAACCGTTAAAAATCCTAAATAATTATGGAGACACTTGGTGTTGTTTGGAAAACTTCATCATAGGATATCCCTTGAACACGTTCTGATGGGTACGTACCTAACTGAAATTTACTTTCTGGTAGAACTTACAGGTGACTTAAATAAAAATTAATATTAATTTTAAAAATTAAATTTTACGCAAGCCACCATCTTTGATTTAAAGATGACTTCGGACATCAATTTTCGGTCTCAAGACGGCAGTCCAATTTCTCAAATACCCCTATTGAAGGGTATTCGACTGAATTCCCATTTGTTTTGAAAATGGAAGCCACGATCTTTGATTTCAAGATGGCGTCAGACATCGATTTCCGTTGTCAAGACGTCATCCCAATTCCGAAAATACCCATAACAGTCGAATGCCCTTCAACATTCGACTGTTTTACCCTATCTTTATACAACCGGAAGTCTTGGATTTCAAGCTGGCGTCAAACATATATGTATTTCCGGTCCGGCACCCCGATTCAGAAAATACCCATATTGCAAGGTATTTGGCAGTTTTCCCTGATTATCTTGGATTTCAAGGTGGCGTCAGATATCGATTTCCGGTCTCCATACGTCATCGCGATTCCGAAAATATCCATATTGAAGAGTATTTTACAGTGTTTCCCATTTTTTAAATAATGAGAAACCGCCATCGTGCATGTAAAGATGGCGTCGTACATCGATTTGCAGTCTCTAGACTTCATCCCGATTCCAAAAATACTTATATTGAAGGGTATTTGACAGTATTTCCCAGATTTTTGTAACCGACATCGATTTCCGCTCTTTAGACGTCACCCCGATTCCGAAAATACCCCAATTGAAGGGTATTTAACAGTATTGTCCAGTTTTTCTATAACTGCAAGTCACCATCTTGAATTTTAAGATGGAGTCAGACATCGATTCCCGATCTCTAGACGTCATCCCGATTCGGAAAATACCCATTATGAAGGGTATTTGACTGTTTTATATAACCAGAAGCCACCATATTGAATTTCAAGATGACGTCCGACATCGATTTCCGGTCTCTAGACGGCACCCTGATTCAGAAAATACCCATATTGAAGGGTATTTGACAGTAGTTCCCAGTTTTTCTGCAACCAGAAGTCACCATCTTGTATTTCACGATGGCGTCAGACATCGATTTTCGGTCTGTAGACGTTACCCCAATACCGAAAATACCCATATTGAAAGGTATTTGACTGTATTTCTTAACTTTCCTATAACCGGAAGCCACCATATTGAATTTCAATATGGCGTCAATCAATCAATCAAATCAATTTCTAGTCTATCGACGTAATCCCGATTCTGAAAACACGCATATTGAAGGGTATTTGACAGTGTTTCTCAGTTTTCCTACATTCGGAAGCCATCATCTTGAATTTCAATATGTAGTTAGACATCGATTTCCGGTCTTTATAAGTCATCCCGATTTCGAAAATACCCATAATGAAGGGTATTTGACTGTTTTTCTATAACCAGAGGTCACCATATTGAATTTCAAGATGGCGTCCGACATTGATTTCCGGTCTCTAGACGGCACCCTGATTCAGAAAATACCCATATTGAAGAGTATTTGACAGTATTTTTCAGTTTTTCTATAATCGGGACCCGCCATCTTGAATTACAAGATCATAGATTTCTGGTCTCTAGACCTCACCCTGATTCCGAAAATACCCATATTGAAGGGTGTTTGACTGTATTTCTTAGTTTTTCTAAAACCGAAAGCCACCATATTGAATTTCAAGATGGCGTCCGATATCGATTTTCGGTCTGTACACGTGTTTCCCAATTTATCTATAACCAAAAGCCGCCATATTGAATTTCAAGATGGCGTCAAACATCGATTTCTAGTCTATCGACGTCACCCCGATTCCGAAAATACGCATATTTAAGGGTATTTGACAATGTTTCTCAGTTTTCTTACAACCGGAAGTCACCATCTTGAATTTCAAGATGGCGTCAGACATCGATTGCCGCTCTCTAGACGGCACTCCGATTCATAAAATACCCATGTTGAAGGGTATGAACCGGGGACCAACGGCTTTACTTCCCTTCCGAAGGAAGGCTTGATCAGGGATGTTATGCCTCAGAACATCCCGGCGGCGCCGACTGGGATTGAACCCACGCCTGCTGGGGTGAGAAGTAATCACGCTTATCACTACACCACCGGCGCCGCACACAATTTCGACTTGACATTGCATAAATTTAGTCTTCGTCCTGTTCTGTTGCTTGGAATGAACGGCAACTGCTGGCACCGTATTTCTAGGCGACATCCGGATCTGAGAGTGCGAATGAGAACAACCCAAATTTGAGTTTAGTTCACTCATAATCGTAAAAAGTGCAGGAACTTAGCAATGAGTAAATCTGCCTCATGGTTTCCTGTGGAAACCCTCAAAAATCTGCCGTAAAATGGGGGAAATTTTACGAAAATTTTACTCACTCTAGGAGAAGTAGCAATAGACTGAGTGAATTCAATCTTTACTTTTCTCATATTCGTGAATTTGTTCCTGGACAAACCTGAAAAAACATCATGAATTCCTGCACTTTATGTGATTTATGAGTAAGCTAAACTCAAATTAGTGTCAATATCATTCGTCGTGTAAGTTTCTCTTGATCGACCTCAACACCTTCCAGTTCAGTTGCCGATCCAAAGTTCCAGCACGACGTTTACTTTGAACCTTTCGGGTCACACTTTTGCGATCACGGAACTGCTGCCGCGGTAGAAACGTTTCAACTTTTTCGCGATATTTCGAATGGACCACGTCGGGTTTTCAACGTGGGTGTACAGGATCAGTTTTCTTTCATCGTCTGCCATCTAGTACAACTTTTTTAATACTATCAAAACATTCGAAATGCGACCACTAGAGGCGCTGCTAAAGAATAAATAAAGTGTCCGGATTCTAAGTGGACCAGACTTTTAAATGTTACCTTTTCCCATCTTCTCATTCCCATTTATAGCATCTATCTTGGAACTCCTCCATCGAAACGAAATATAATCGCATTAACTGTCCACAATTCCACAATAGCTCATTGATCAATTTAGTCCAAATCACCTCCGGAAATCTTCCTCGATCGACCACCAGTTCAAAGGTAAATGAAAAGTTAACCCAAATTGAATATTGCCCACTCCATTCGATCTAATGAAATAAGATTCATAACTGCCATCCCGAAAAGCTCCCCACCTGCGTCGCTGGCCCTCGGAAACTCGGAAAGGTTGAAAGTCATTTCCAGAATCCCTTAACGAACACCCACTTCATTCACCCGACCAGTTCTGGGAAGACATTTTTCATTTCTCGAATTGATTTTCCCGATTTACCTTTTCTGCCCCTACCAGATCAGACGACGGCATTCAGTGCAAATAAAAAGCTGTGGACCATCCTTCGCCATTAAATCAAACTGCTGCTCAACGGTCATGGCGACGACGACGGCGACTACTACGATGACGGACGACTGCAGGGGAGGGTTGACAGACTATATCGTATCACCATTTCAGCATATCTCTCAAGTCACGCTCTAGTCCGCTTGCTAAATAAAGCAAAAAAAGAATTGCCATGGAGAACGAGTCAACAAATTTCTTTTCTGAAAAGGTTTTCCACTCCAGCGCTGCCGCCAGTGGGAAGCAAAAATCACGGAACCTCAATCTATGCTGCGCTCCGGTGAAAAGAAACGAACGAACGAACGAACGAACGGAAAAAGGGAAGCTTTCAATCCCACCCCTGCGCTG
This sequence comes from Ochlerotatus camptorhynchus, assembly GCF_037179485.1. NCBI lineage: Eukaryota > Metazoa > Arthropoda > Insecta > Diptera > Culicidae > Ochlerotatus > Ochlerotatus camptorhynchus. The sequence continues at coordinate 2,626,475 of NW_027040553.1, forward strand.
CCCACTCATCCGTCATAACGATGGGCTCTCTCGTTTCTCCGCTCGCAGCCGGAACTCGGCGGCGGATGATCCCTCCAGTTTATTATGTCCACATCCATTACCTCCGCCGCCATCGGTTACCATTTTTCACATCCTTCCCTTATACACACGTACAGCAGGGATGCAACAGAAATCCATCATTATTCTTCCACACCCCTCCTTCCAGCGTACCTCTTTTCGCTCGGGTAGTTTGGTTTCCATATCAAAAACTCGGGACGTGATTTGAAATTTTTATAAGCTCCCCCACACTGTGCTGGCAGCTGCGGTAGTAGACCCGTATATCGTATATGTGCGGTTCCATAAAAGCTCTATACAGGAGAAGCAAAGTGAAAAAAAAAGCTTCGAAACCACCCCTGCCTGTCACCCCCATCTGTCAAACTAAAGGGCATTTATCTTTCTCGGTCGGATTTTTCCTACTCTAACGAAATCCAATCGGCAATCGAAAACGGCCGTGATGTCGATGCTCATAATTGACAGCTTGCTGCGATCGTTATTTACGCTGATGTTGTTTGACGTTTGACGTTTGTGGTTGGCATTTGCATTCTCATTAATTCGTAATTGGTTCAAGTCCATTGTATGAGAGTAGTGCCGTAGTGCCACCTCCGCCCGTTACCATGTAGACTGTAACTGGGGGTTGATCTCGGCCTCTTAATGGAGGTGTTACCCACTACTGCCACACTGAAAAATTGTATTAGCAGGTTCGTCACCAAAGTTTTCGAGCCGCTCCTTCTATCACTTTTTTGGTTGGACACTTACTTCAGAGAGTTGCAATTGAATTTTGTTTGTTATGGTCAATCCTTCAACATTTGGACATTTGGAATCGCGCAAAAAACTTCAAAATGGTGCATTCAAATTTTTTAAACAAATGAAGTTGTAGGAAAAAATAATAGCTTTTCTGGAAAATTATGCACGGTAAAAAAACATCATGTGATTTTGGATAAAAAATGAAAAAAAAGTGTTTAAAACTTTAATTGAAAAAAAATTTCCAGCTGAAGTTAACGTTCTGTTTTGTCAATCATGATTTTATAAATCGTTGTTTTAATTTAATGTCAGTTGAACGTATATTCAGCAGAGATCTTCGAAAAATTGACTATGAGTGCGATAAAACGAACTACTCCATGCATCCGCTGACGTCATCAGACAGTACCCAAGTAACCAAAAGTTCAGATAAAAGGCTATTTGTGGCTTAATCAGCTTGGTTGGTGTTGGTCTATAGAATTCTAAGCAGCCTTATTTTTAAGTCGTTATAAGAACTTGAAAGTTCCGGTATCATAATTGAAGAGCATTCTAAGCAGCTTCTGGCGGAACTTGAACGGAACTTTTAGAAAATATTAAAAAAGGTTTTTGTCCTCTACACCAATTCTATATATAAGTTCGCACTTTTATGAAAGTTGTTTCTAGAGGCAGGTATTAATGTGTATTGATTTAACAGCATTAGTAGTAGAGAACTGGAGCTGTTTGAAGAATTAAAACCCAGTCCTTCTGCGTGAGAGTTCCACCACGTACCGCTGCGTCATCTGAGATATAATAAAGTGAGCTGTTGTCCCGCCTACTGTTGGAGTTTTCAGTCCAGCTGACTGACTTGAATACGAAGCACAACACCTTGATGAATTTTAAATTGGTGTTTGCCCGCATGGTATTCCAACACATTTGTGGCGCAGTGGTTTGCGTTCGTAGATCACATGCCGAAAACACGGGTTCGAATCCAGGAAATTACATTTTAATTTTTTTTTATGTTTGGATAGAATGTTGATGCACTGCATAAATATAAGAAATATGATTTATTCGGGCCACTGATCATTTCATAATTGCGTACATTAAATTTTGTTACTAATAAAGACTTGTGCGGATTGCTTCATGTGGCTTGAAAGTTCTGTCGGAACTTTATTTGAACTTTATGGAACTTGAAGGTTCGGTCGGAACTTTATTTGAACTTTACGGAACTTGGAAGTGATTTTAATCGTTGAATGCGGAACTTTTGGTTACTTGGGTATGATTACACCAAAGATATTTCATTAACAAGATATCCCACAAATCAATTCCTCGAACAAGGCAATGGATACACCACTCTTATGTGATCGCAGTGCCATCTCGTGAGTGCACAGTGAAACTGTTGGGAGTCCCCACCAACTTTACCACCAGGGCTCAATAAATGACAGGTGTCAGTATGACATATGCCAGCGTGGACGTTGATGATCAGCCGAGGGAAGAGGATGATCGATGTCATCATCATTATATTGCGATAGCAAGATTCTCACTTCGTTATGATTGCATCCATTTTCAATCATTACCACGTTATACGCATCAGAAAAGCTTGAGAAAACAATAATAAATGCAGATACGTCCCTTCGAAAAAGTAATCGAGAATTGATGATTTATGAAGCTGTTGCTCAACATAATAGAAGTTGCATAGAAGTATACATGGAAAAAACGCAACGTACCGAAATCATTACTAAACAAACGTTATAAAATATGCCGTCTTCCTTGGCCAACGCTGCACGCTATTGGCTATTCAAAAATTACGTTGGAATAATGATTACTTTTCTATTTTATAAAGAAGGTATTTTTCAATGACGGTGAATTGAATCGTAAACTAAAGCTGCCGAAGCTGAGTGATGACGATGAGTGATGACACCGCTTCGTGTTTTGATTCGCGCTGTACCCTCCGCTCAGGGGTGTGGGTTCGTACATGTATAGATGATGGTGTCCGTGTTTTCTTCCAACGCTGCAGTTCAACGTTGTATCATAGAGGTCTCTAAGACTACAAGGTCCCGAAATAACGTGCTCAACTTTTTGGCTCAGCTCTGGTACTCTCTTCGGTCCCAAGCTAATCGATTCACCCCTCGAAACATAGGAAAAACCAATAACCCCTCATTTTACCTGTCAAACATTCATAGAGAATCAAAACAAACATTGCGTAGTACTAGAAATTTGACGTTAATCGATTTGCTTGGGACCAATAGGCTAGTAAAGTAGTGAGCCAATTTAAAATCGTTAGTTTCGTATTGATTGTTGTATCGTCAAAGACCTATTGGCGCTGTTATCTGTCTCTATAAATTCCAAGAGTGAAGGGGGTCTGATTACACTCGCACTTGACCATTCCGCCTGAAAGCATACCGTCATGGTACGAAGATGTTGATTCCTATCTGTCAAATGATTCCATCATTCATTAGATGAGGAAAACTACTACATTCATAAGTCTGTTTCTATTAATCAATTACATTTGCTGAAATTCAAGAATATTTCATAGTGGATTCAATATAGTTTAGTGTTTTACTGCAGCTGAGACACAAAAGCGTTAAGCGAAATATGAATTAATACATTTTTGGTGATATTTCTGACGCAGAAAAAGCACAATGTCTTAGGTGTTTACCCTAAGTGCAAGGGATCTTCGACGAGCGGACCACTGCGTCATTTGCAGCAGAAGCACAACATATATTGCAGGCGTCAGGTTCAAGTATTAACTGATCCATCGATGATGAATTTTGTGAAACGACGAGAACTGAAACCAAAGACGGATTCTCTGGGAATGGCATAACCAACAGTGAATTCACACGCCGATCGATTGCTGCCCGAGGAATGAAACTGTCAACAAACAACGCATCGGGTATGAAGCTAGTTCGTGATTTCTGTTGTGAAGCCATGCAGGAGATTCAATGATGTAGGACAATCTGTTAGTCTTACTCAAGACGAATGGACCAGCATGAGCAATAAGTGATACATCAACATAACCACACATTCGCGAACGGTGTGATGATCAATCTTGTTTTGGTTTTTGTCACTGGATCGCTTTCTGCCGACAAAATTGTGGAAATAGTCAAAATGGTTCTGGTGGATTTTGCGATGTGTTTGGGGTACAATCATAGAGGTAACTCTAAGACTAGAAGGTCCCAAAGAAACGTGCTCAACTTTATGGCTCAGCTCTGGTACTCACTTCGGTCCCTAGCTAATCGATGCACCCCTCGAAACATAAGAAAATCCACGAACCCCTCATTTTATCTGTCAAACTTTCATAGCGAATCAAAACAAACATAGTGTAGTACTAGAATTTCTACTGGAATGGGGTACGTTAATCGATTTGCTGAGCACCAATAGGCTAGTCAAGTAGTGAGCCAATTTAAAATCGTTAATTTCCACCGGTTGGATATTGGCATCAATTGTGTTACAATCACGGTCTCCATTTGGTAGTGCACTGCAACTGGAAAGTACCCATTAATGGGTGAAAAAGTGCCCATTTTGCGGTAAAGTAGGTAAACTCATAAAATGGGTAAAACGTCTTTACCCACTAATGGGTAAAGAGCTTATACGTCAAATCATGGGGTACTTTTAACCCATTTCCAGAACGCATTGTTTTCCGTAACTGGGTAAAAAAGTACCCATTTTGTAAAATGTATTTATGGGACTCAAATTTGTGGAATGAAACAAATATGCTTTTAACAACGTTATAAGCTAAGAAATCATTCAAATCATATAGTATTTCTTACCTTGAAGCTTTTTGAAGCTATCACCAACAATCAATACGAAACTAACGATTTTAAATTGGCTCACCACTTTAGTAGCCTATTGGTCCCAAGCAAACGAATAACGTACCCTATTCTAGTTGAAATTCTATTACTACACTATGTTTGTTTTGATTCGCTATGAAAGTTTGACAGATAACATCAGGGGTGTGTGGATTCATGCAGAACATGCAGGGGTGAGTGAAATAGCTTGGGACTGCTTGGGACCGTTGTTCTGGTACTGAGTGAGCCAAAAATAATAATGATTTTCTTCGGGACCTACTAGTCTTAGAGTTACCTCTATGCTATCACCGTTCTTTAAACTATTCATATATATCACTTTTTGTACTTTTCAAAACGGAACAAAGGCACTCGAAAATTTAAACCAAGTATGTCAGCAACTTTATGGTGCAACAAAGATATTTTTCACCCAATAATGGGTAAATATGTTCCCATTTTTGATCCCTGAACAGGTTTCGGAAATGGGTGAAAAAGTACCCACTATTTGAAATTTTCATTTAAGCATTTTTTGACAGGTCCATACACTACCACAAAATGGGTACTTTTTCACCCATTAATGGGTACTCGCCAGTTACAGTGTGTGTAATGTTTTGTATTAGGAATATTCAGAAGAGCCAGAAGTTGAGGATGAATCAGATATGATGATGATGAAGATGAATTAAGGATGTCGTATTCAGGTACCTAATTTGCTTTTATATTATGCATTTTAGGGTTGTACAAAAGCAATTTGGGCGTTACTTTGAAGCATGTTCCGAAAAGTCGAGAAAATGTTCCGTAAATCTCCGATTAAGTATGCTCTGCTGCAAGAAAAAATAACCAAATCCTTCCAAAATCCCTTGCACCTCTTGCTGGACGTCAAAATACGCTGGAATAGTACCGAAGCCATGGTCGAGTGATTTATTAAGGTGTGGGGATGTATCAAAAAAGCGCTTTCAGAGCTTGGTCAAGACCATTTTTTGACAAACAAGGACATTGAAATTATGCAATTTGCTTACCACGTTGCAGCCCATAAGACTGGCATCTGAGGCTCTCGGTCGCTGTGTTGCGAATCTTCTGACTGCTGAGGGAAGCCTGAAACAGTTGGACACTCCAAATTCTAAGGAAATGTATGATGCACTCCTCAAGAGAATTGGAGAGAGATGGAACAAAGAGCTTGTGTTCGTTATGAAGTTCCTGAATAATAACAATCTGGAATCCATTACAGAACTACCAGGATACAACTTTTCCAGTTCGTAAAGGAAGAAGCAAGCAACCAAGTCAAGACAGTCCCAGTCCCCGAGGAATCAACCAGTGAAGACAACTGTTTTCATCAGAAACCACTGGAACTTACTCTTGAACGGGTACTTGAATCGGCTATTCAAAAAATCACCGCCAACACTCCAGCGACTAAATCTGTGGACATGAACAAAATAATGCAGAGAAGACTAACTTTGTTTGAACTAAACGAGCAAATATCCCAGAATCTAATTGGACTGGAAATGCTCAGCGTCAGGAAAACTGCAGGAACTTTGAAGAAGTTTTAAGAACTTCTGTGAAGTAGAGAGAACTTATGGAAAACTGTTGAATCATGGACCCAAAGGTCAGGACCAATAGCGTGGAAGGAATTTATCGAAAAATCATGGTTCTCGGTAATAGAATGGAAGTGCACGCAGTAGTAGGTTTTTTAGATTTGTGGGTAGTTATATTTTTGAGTGCATGGGGGAATGCTGTCAACAATGCTGTCGGTTTGTTTACCAACAATAGCTGACGTTTTGTTTTAACCTAACTTTTTTCCTAACCTGAACTTCAGAGCTAGGATTAATGTCATTGTTGATGTTGGTCAAAATGGAATCAGTTTTATCACTTAATTGTTGGGGGTCCAACTATAAATCATGCAAGGCGGACCCAAGTACGATCCTTGTGTAGCGAGGACCGAATGGACCAGATCCCGCCAGTCAGATGATTGTCCGCGGGAAGATTGTTCAAAGGAGGATTGTCCGCATGAGGATTGTTTGTAGGAGAATTGTCTGCTACCAACGAGTCAAGGAGTACGTGGAGGAAGAAGATTATCCGGAACTCTGAAGCTCTTTATATGTTCCAGGGGGAACGATACATTCGGATGCATCCTGTATCCCCATCAAATTTATCCATAAAATGCTGCTTATATATCCAGAACATCAGTCAGAACTTTTTTTCTCCAGACATCCTTATTCGATTTTTTGTCTATTTTTCAGTATATCCTGAATATCCCTGTTGATCCTTCTGTCTATTCCGAAAATTCTGTCAATTCCGCTCGCATGCCGTCACAGTGTTGCCATATCTTTTTTGAAGCAACATGCATCAGGATGAGTGTTGTTCCCCAACGTTTTCCTTGAACGTCATTGATTGTCTCTGAAGATCTTTCCTGGAACTATCTTCCTGCGGACAATCGTCCAGTGGACAATCTGCCTCTGATCAATCTTCCTGCGGACCAGTGTTGGAAAAGTTCGCGATATTTCACGAAGTTCACCAAGGGAAAAGTTCGCGAGTCATAGGGAACTTTGATGAACTTTTCCATCACTACTGCGGACAATTCTCTTCCTCCAAATAATCTTCGTGCGGACAATCCTCTTTCGAACAATCCTTCTGCGGACAACCCTCTTTCGAACAATCTTCCTGTGGACAATCCTCCTACGGACAATCCTCTTCCGAACTATCTTCCTGCGGACAATCGTCCTGTGGACAATCTTCTTCTGAACAATCTTCCTGCGGACAATCCTCCTTCGAACAATCCTCCTGCGGACAATCCTCCTCCAAACAATCTTCCTGTCGACAATCTTCCTGCGGACAATTCTCCTGCGGACAATCCTTCTTCGAACAATCCTCTTTCGAACAATCCTCCCGCGGACAATCCTCTTCCTCCGGATAATCTTTCTCCTCGACTCGTCGGTAGCGGACAATATTCCTGCGGACAATCCTGCTGATAATCCTCCTTCGAACAATCCTCCTCCGAACAATCCTCCTCCGAACAATCTTCCTGCGGACAATTCTCCTTCGTACAATCTTCTTGCGGACAATCCTCCTCCGAACAATCCTTCGAACAACCTTCTCCCGAGCAAACTTCCTGTGGACAATCCTCCTTTGAACAATCTTCCTGCGGACAATCCTTATTCGAACAATCTTCCTGGGTACAATCGTTCTTCGAACAATCCTCCTGCGGACAATCCTCCTGGGGACAATCCAAATATATGATGTTCAAGGGCCCTGGAGCTAATGAACTATTAGATTAGATAATTAACTATTTCAACTAGGGGAATTTACGTATTCTCGTCAATCTAAGCAGCGTCTGCACTTCTACTAGCATTTTCTCAGTGTCACGCACATATATGATGTGTCTGTTTGTTTACATTCATCTGCTGCTTGCTTCTCTATCCATTCCAATCGACAGAATTTTTCAAAACGTTTTGAAAGCGTTTTTACAACGCTCCAAACTTCTCAGGTGAGTGTGACTATTGTCGGCAGTCTCTTTTTCTTCGGCAACCTTCCCATTAGAACTGCGTGTTAACCAGCTGTTCTATTATCGGCAACTCGAAATCAACCTAATTTTGTAGAGCGTATGCTTTATTTGAAGAAAAATGTAGCATTACTGGATTGCTCGATCGTTCAAATATAATCAGATTGAAGCTGAAAGGCTAAACAATCGTTTGGACACATTCAGGGAAGTGCGTTGATGGGAAAACATAGTGAAATTAACGTTTAAATTTTGGTTGCCGAAAACAGTCAATGGGTGCCGAAGCCAACATTTACCCTAGTTCCGCTTTTTTTTTTTGTTAGCATCCATGCCTCTCACGCCAAAGTCACGAGTTCAAATCTCAAAATGGCGAAACAAAAAGAAACGTGCTAAGGGATATGACACACCTCAATTTGACTGCCACGGCAGCGGGTACCGCGCTTTTTTTCTTTGCTGGCGCTTTTGCTGGCAGTTGTGCTGTCTGTGTCACTTTTGACACCTGTTCTGGTACAAATTGCTGTCTTTTGCTCTAGTACCGGGTGCACCAGGTACACTAAAAAAAACAGCTAGGTGAACCAAAAAAATCGCGTGAAGGAGGTCCTTACCCTTTGGGTCCATGGTTGAATCTTTAAAGAAGTTCCAAATAGTTCAGAGAACCAAAAAATCCTGCCAATTTGGAATCGGTAAGCTTTCAATCGAATTTATCTCAGAGTCTGTTTGGTTTAGAATAATACGTTATAAGAAGAAAATGTAATGTGTTTATTGTAATTTAAAGATACAATATGGGTTTTGTGATTTAAATGAAAATTCGAACTTTGGGCTTGTCAGGGCCCAACAAAGTCACTTTCAATCAGAAAATCGTCAAGCGACAACGAAGCTGTCAATCCATCACATGCAATTGAAAGTCATTCTGTGTTCTCTGCGAGCAGATCCTCTTCACCATCAACAGAACCACTTTCGATCCGTTTTCATGCTGTTTGTTTTGGCTTGTCTCGTGTTCATTTCACCTTTTGTTGTCAAATGAACTTACTTTCGCTTTGAAGCGAAGCTGTTCGATCCGATTTCGCGCAGTTTTTCTGATTTTTTTTTTTTTTTTGATTGTTAACTCGGTTCATTTAAGCGCATACGCATAGATCTGTGCACGTGGATGTCAAATTTATCATTGTAGGGTGGTTTTTTACCTATCATTATGGGGATTTTAGGGGCGCCGGTGGTGTAGTGGCAAGCGTGATTGCCTCTCACCCCAGCAGGCCTGGGTTCAATCCCAGTCGGCGCCGCCGGGATGTTCTGAGGCATAACATCTCTGATCACACCTTCCTTCGGAAGAAAAGTAAAGCCGTTGGTCCCCGGTCTATGAGTTGATGGGTCGATAGATAGGGTCCAGGTGTGGGAGCAGCCTCGATCGATGGAAAACAAATCAAAGTAAAAAATATGAGTATTTTTGGAATCGGGATAATGTCTAGAGGCCGAAAATCGATGATCGACGCCATTTTTAAATCCAAGATGATGGCTTCCGATTTCAGAAAAAGTGGGAAACACTGTCAAATACCCATCAATATAGGTATTTTTGGAATCGGGATGATGTACATAGAATGAAAATCGATATCTGACGCCATTTTGAAATCTAAAATGGCGACTTCCGATTTCAGAAAAAGTGGGAAATACTGTCAAATGCCTATCAATATAGGAATTAGCATGTCATCTGGAGGCAAGAAATCAATGTCCGTCGCCACATGATGGCAGCTTCCGATATCAGAAAAAGTAAAACGCTCATGAAAAATGCATTTTTTTTTAATATTTAAAAACATGGAGACTTGAAAATTTAAAAAGATCGTAGGTAAGAAAACAAGGTAAGTCCAGGGTTATTTCAATGCATTTTCTAGAGGCCTGCAAGAGGAAAAGGTTCAGAATCCAGTAGCAAGAGGAACAGATTGAGCTCCAAATACTTCTGGCGCCAAGTTAAAATCAACTTCAGTTTACTTCCAGAGTAAAGAGACGACATGTCAAATTAGAATACTCGTTTATCGGTCAAAGTCATAGGAAAAGTCATTCCAATCGAGCAGAAGACCTGTCAAATGTATAAGATGTCGTCTCTTTATAAATTCAGGCTTGCTTCCTTGCTAGAGCAAGTTCAAAATACTTGCTGGAAAATCTCCTTGTATTGGACAGATGACACTTCAAACGAGCCAAGCATCAAATCGAACACAGCCATTAGAATTTCAGATACAAATCTATATCTGAGATGCCACATGCAAATATCACTTTCAAAAGCTTTCCCACCATAATTTTAAACCGAATCACTATAATAATTTCCGACAAATGTTTTCGGAACGCTGAGACCATGTCCTGGTCCCAACCACTCGGCAATGTCGAACCGAAAAAAAAAAACTTTTCTCGTTAAAATTAACGCCCTCCAACCAGAACACCATGTGATGCAGGCCGACGTAAAAAGGTCGCCGCTTTGCCTCCGGCCGGAAGACTCCAAAACTGGAAAACAAAACGATAATGTTTCAGCCATTTTCCCATTCGACTCTATTACTTTGTCGGACCGTCATCGTCTCGGCCGTCGTCAAGCAACCATCCCAGTAGCTTATGGTGCCTTTCGCATTGTGCAGTGCCAACTAGTTGTTGTTGTCGTTGTTGATGTTGACACCCAAGGACGGAATGGAACGACCCTTGGGCCAGCGCCTGATTCAAATTTAGATTACGACACGAATCGTTAGCATGGCGAAATCACAAAATTAGGTCCCACCGTGAACCCTTTTTTTTCGGCTGGTGGTTCCGATTGCGCTACCACCGCGGGTCATTCGATGACAGAAAATTTACACTTTCCATTCTGTTCCGATGTTGCACATCCTTTCGTCGGGCGTCCGGCACGGATCCCAAGAGTGAGGGTGTGCCGTTCACCCACAGTATCGAATTCAGATAATCCTGTATGTTAACAACCAGTGGAAACTAACGATTTTTAATTGGCTCACTACTTGACTAGCCAATTGATCTCAAGCAAATCGATTAACGTACCCTAGTCAAAATTCTAATACTACACTGTTTGTTTTGATTCGCTATGAATGTTTGACAGATAAAATGAGGGGTTCGTGAAATTTTCTTTGATTCGACACTCTACTCAATACTGAAATGAGCATGAGCATGAGCATGATTGACCGCCCACGGTTGCTACTCTGTTATTGCCAGATCAGCGCTATTTACACAGAGAACCAGTAGACGATCCCTAATAAACAAATACCATAAACCAACTGTATCCCAGATGGGTAAACCATCCCACAAATGGTTTGGATGATACCACGAACACGTCGTTAAGCTCTCTTTTATGGTTATTTTTATTAGGGATGCTTGGGACAAGCAATCATCCTCAATGTATAAAAATTGGTGATCTCAAATCAAACTAGGCAATACCAGCGCCAGCCGCGCCCGAACGCAGGTCAAGAAAGGAATGGGTAGGAATGTGTTGACGTGACACTCGCTTTGATGGAAGCCGAAAAATCATCTGCACTTCCATGAGAAATCACTGGGATGTTGGGTAAGAGGGTAGGGTTTGTAGCAGGGTTCGTTTTGGTAAACGATAAGCTGAATTGATGTCCTAACGATCTCGCCCAAATAACCAAGTGGAGCTACACCAACAGCAACCGGCCTCCTCGTAGACTTTCTTCATCGCAGGTATCTCTTTCAAACACAGACGTCAAAATGCTTCACATCTTAAGTCCCTGACTAAGATAAATGCGTGAGCAGCCGGATTGTGCGAGCAATGAATTTTTCACAGTCGTAGATTAGGGAGCTAGCTGAGCAGAACAAAATCAAAAGGTGAAAGCGGACGTAACCTTTGAAAACGGCACAAAAGCTTTTGTTAACCAAATTCGTAAGGCTTTTAACACGCGAAACGAACTACGCCCACGCAAACAATATCAATCTCCTCTTTCCACGTACTTCGGTCCGCCTTTCACTCTATTTGAAACTGAAATGCATAAAAAAAAATGACAAAATGACACACTCTTTGCACACTGTCAAAGATCATTGCACACAAAATCAACTTTGTTCAAATCAAAACGAAAATACTAGCCCATCTGGTGGCTGATGGCACAAGCTTCTCAGAAAATTCTATTACATTTCTTCGCCAGTTAGTCGTCTGTCACTTCGTTTATAGAATTATTTTCAGAAAAAAAAACTTGGAAATGTTTACAAAAATTGTAAAGTTAGGTTTGAAGATTTTGGATTTAGAAGAATGTTCAAGATTCTGATGCTTGAATTTTTTCTATTCCAGATTTTAAACTGGGATATTTTTTAGATTACAGACTTTTTTTCGGGGCCTAAATTAAATTTCTTTACAGATCTACTGGGTAGTGTGTGTTGTCCGTGGTCCATTGTCTAGTTTTAGGTGTTTGAGTCTGTAGCTCTCTGGTTGAAAAGGGTGACAATTGTCGTTATTATTCCGAGGGAATAGAGAAGTAAACTCCTGGTGTATTATGAAGAGAATTTTAATCTGAAGAAATCTTAAATTCCAAGGAAATCAAAATACAAGGACATTTTCAAAGGAATTCTGAGAAGAGCTTCAAGGAGTTTCCTGAAGTAATCCTAGGAAACTCTGCCCCGTAACGTGAGTAGATCACCTTTTCGTGGTACGTTACGGGATGTAAGATCTACCACCGATTCCTAGTCCTGACTACGTCAAACTAGGGGAACAGGATTTTTCATTAATCAAAGGAACACATCTTAGTCCTTGTTATTTTTTATGCCTTGTTGATAGTGACAAAACTCGGCTTTGTCCATCGAGGATGATCTTGAAACAAGGAAAAAATGAGTTAGTCTTCATCAATGTGATTCCTAATCTTCTATTCGTTGTTCCCTAGTTTGAAGTGGTTAAGACTAGGGTTCTGATGCGTGGTCATTATCGGTGTCATTCCTTAATTTTGTTGCTAAGGAATCCAATTTTGACTGACAAAGGGGCGCATCTTTGGAGGGTGTTTCAACACTCCGAAGGGTATAAATAGCGGGACCTTTCAATTATAATCGATTCCTTGCAATGACGGTAAGAATGACAACTGTATGAAAACCGAATACTTCATCATTTCTCAATCGTGATGGAGTAATACCTCTATGGTATTACCATAGAGGTAACTCTAAGACCAGAAGGTCCCGAAATAACATGCTCAACTTTTTGGCTCAGCTCTGGTACTATCTTCGGTCCCAAGCAATCAATACGAAACTAACGATTTTAAATTGGCTCACTACTTGACTAGTCTATTGGTCCCAAGCAAACGATTAACGTACCCCATTCTAGTCGAAATTCTTGTACTACACAATGTTTGTTTTGATTCGCTATGAAAGTTTGACAGATAAAATTAGGGGTTAGTGGATTTTCGTATGTTTCGAGGGGTTAATCGATTAGCTTGGGACCGAAGAGAGTACCAGAGCTGAGGCAAAAAGTTGAGCACGTTAATTCGGGACCTACTAGTCTTAGAGTTACCTCTATGGTTTAGGGCAGTCCACATTGCCATTTAAAAATTTCACTACAAATAGGGCTTGTTGCATTTTTCTTCTGTGTTCCAATGTGTCCAGGTCCAATAGCACGCATCGGTCTGCATAAGGCCACGGCAGGCTGCGCAAAGGCAACCTCAAAAATATTTTCTGAACACGTTCTATTCGGAGATTCCACGCTAGCTCATATGGAGACCAGACCACAGATGCATTCTCAAGTATGGGCCGAACTAAAGAGCAATATAGTGCCTTCAAGCAGTGAGGGTCTTTGAAATCTCGTGCAATCTTTGAAATAAATCCCAATTGACGATTCGCCTTAGAGATGATCGAGGAATAGTGAAAATTGAATGTCAACTTTGGGTCCAAAAGAACACCAAGATCTGTCGTACGTTATACCAACAATCAATACGAAACTAACGATTTTAAATTGGCTCACTACTTGACTATCCTATTGGTCCCAAGCAAATGGATTAACGTACCCCATTCTAGTATGAATTCCAGTACTACACTATGTTTGTTTTGATTCGCTATGAAAGTTTGATAGATAAAATGAGGGGTTCGTGGATTTTCCTATGTTTCGAGGGGTGCATCGAATAGCTTGGGACCGAAGATAGTACCAGAGCTGAGCCAAAAAGATGATCTAATTTCTTCGGGACCTTCTGGTCTTAGAGTTACCTCTATGGTTATACCAACAATCAATACGAAACTAACGATTTTAAATTGGCTCACCACTTTAGTAGCCTATTGGTCCCAAGCAAACGATTAACGTACCCTATTCTAGTTGAAATTCTATTACTACGCAATGTTTGTTTTGATTCGCTATGAAAGTTTGACAGATAACATCAGGGGTGTGTGGATTCATGCAGAACATGCAGGGGGGAGTGAAATAGCTTGGGACTGCTTGGGACCGTTGTCCTGGTACTGAGTGAGCCAAAAATAATAATGATTTTCTTCGGGACCCAGTGGTCTTAGAGTTACCTCTATGGTTATACCACAAACGAAGTGACAGACGGAGCGGCTCGAAAACTTTGGTGACTAACCTGCTATTTCAATTTTTCAGTGTACCACATGGCAACACCACTACTACTGGATTGTACCACATGGCAACACTACTACTGGATTGTACTAGCATTTTCACCAAATGCATTAGAATGTTTTGGTTCTATCTCTTTCACTCTATTCAAAACTGAAATGCATAAAAAAATGACAAAATGATACGCACTCTTTGCACACTGTCAAAGAATCATTGTACACAAAATCAACTTTGTTCAAATCAAAACAAAAAAACTAACCCATCTGGTGGATGATGGCACAAGCTTCCAAGAAAATTCTATTACAGTGAACCACATTATTTAAATGGATTTCTTCGCCAGTTAGTCGTCTGTCACTTCGTTTGTGGTTATACCATAGAGGTAACTCTAAGACTAGTAGGTCCCGAAGAAACGTGCTCAACTTTTTGGCCCAGCTCTGGTACTATCTTCAGTCCCAAGCTAATCGATGCACCCCTCGAAACATAGGAAAATCCACTAACCCCTCATTTTATCTGTCAAACTTTTATAGCAAATCAAAACAAACATTGTGTAGTACTAGAATTTTGACTAGAATGGGGTACGTTAATCGATTTGCTTGGGACCAATAGGCTAGTCAAGTAGTGAGCCAATTTAAAATCGTTAGTTTCCACCGGTTGGTTAAACTCTGCGAAGCGTTACATTGTCAAAGCAGTAGTCGTAAAGGATTGAACTCTTAGAGCGGTGAAACGTCATCACTGCACTGGAACGCTGATGCTGAGCTTATTGCGACGGCACCAATCTACAAACAAATCTAGCAGAGCTTGAAGACGATGACAATCCTCAATCGAGTGAACTATGACGTATAGCTTAAGATCATCTGCATAAACGAGCTTGCATTTAACTCCCATCGTTGAAGAATAACGTAAACAAAAGTGAACCCAGGTTACTGAGGTCTCTGAGGTACTCCAGAGGTGCTGGTAAACGTAGAAGAGACACAAGATCCTAGTCGTACTCGAAGAGTTCGTCCAGTCAAGTAGGAATGTAACCACGACCTATGTTGCTCAGACGCTCCTAGTCGGGTAAGCTTGCATAACAAAACCTTCTGGTCGATTTTGTCGAATGCGGCTTTCAGATCAGTATATATGACGTCGACTTGTGCCTTATCCTCCATCGCGGTGATGCATGTACTGGTGAAATCCAAAAGGTTAGTAGCTACCGATCTACCGGGAATAAATCCATGCTGGTCAGTTGAAATGTAGTTCTTCGAGCGATTCAGGACAAATTCGCTCAAGATGATCTCAAACAGTTTGGAAGCTGCCGAAAGACTGGTGATACCTTGATAGTTCTTAATATCCCGTTTATTGCCAGCTTTGAAAACAGGAAACATATACGACTGCTTCCACAATGTTGGGAATCTTCCTTGCTCAAAGGATGCATTAAATAAGGTTCTGCTAAGGCAGCTGAGCAACGGCAGAACACCACTGCCGGAATGCCGTCTGGACCAGGAGAGAGTGAGGTCACTAGGCGTATCAGAGGCAACAGATTCAGCTTCAACGTCACTTGATGTAAGTGCTTAGCAAACATCTCACACGCTTCGCTAAGAGAAGTGGACTCTTTCCCATCGAGTAAAGGGTGATACGGTCAAAATTTGGTCAATATCAACTTGACGTATTTCTTTCAATTTTGCATTTAAAAAACCTGAACACCCCTCATTTTGAAGGTGTGTGTGTGTAGAATGTTGCTCCTATTTTGATTTTGGAATTCACTCTTCAGTTGTCAAAATGCCGTCCAAGCAAGAAGAGCAGCGTATCAAAATTTACTCGCACGCAAAGTTGGCAAAATCGCTAAAAGTTGCCAAATCAACCGTTACAAATGTAATTAAAGTGTTTGGGGAACGTTTGTCGACAGCCAGGAAGTCTGGATCGGGGGGAAATCGAAAACCGGAAGCCGCTGAGACGACAAAGAGAGTTGCCGGTAGTTTCAAGCGAAACCCTAACCTCTCTCTCCGAGATGCCGCAAATAAGCTGGATGTATCGTCTACAACCGTGCATCGAGCCAAAAAACGAGCCGGACTATCGACTTACAAGAAGGTAGTGACTCCAAATCGCGATGATAAACAAAATACGACGGCCAAAGCGCGATCCCGGAGGCTGTACACGACGATGCTGACGAAGTTTGACTGCGTGGTAATGGACGACGAAACCTACGTCAAAGCCGACTACAAGCAGCTTCCGGGACAGGAGTTTTATACGGCAAAAGGAAGGGGAAAGGTAGCAGATGTTTTCAAGCACATGAAACTGTCAAAGTTCACAAAGAAATATCTGGTTTGGCAAGCCATCTGTACTTGTGGCTTGAAAAGCAGCATTTTCATAGCTTCCGGGACTGTCAACCAAGAAATTTACGTGAAAGAGTGTTTGAATAAACGTCTGCTGCCTTTCCTGAAGAAACGCGGTTGTTCCGTACTGTTTTGGCCGGATTTGGCATCTTGCCATTACGGTAAAAAGGCCATGGAGTGGTACGCCGCCAACAACGTGCAGGTGGTTCCCAAGGACAAGAACCCTCCCAACATGCCAGAGCTCCGCCCAATTGAGAAATACTGGGCTATTGTCAAGCGGAACCTAAAGAAGACCAAAAAAAAAACTGCTAAGGGCGAGCAGCAGTTCAAGGCAAACTGGCTTTCTGCGGCGAAGAAGGTGGACAAGGTGGCTGTACAAAATCTGATGGCAGGGGTCAAGCGTAAGGCCCGGCAATTCGGATTTGGAAAAGCGGAAGCCTAACTGAATATTTTTCCTGAATTTTATAGTAATTGAACTTGAAAAAGAAATTTAATTTGATTTTTTAAATAAACGATTTCACCGATTTACACGCGTTTTCCCTTGACCAAATTTTGACCGTATCACCCTTTAGCATGTTGGACGGTATACTCGAATCTTTCCTTTTGCTGTTGACAAAGCTCCAAAAATTTCGGGGTTTACGCCGCAAATTCCACTGGACTCTGAGGACGTGTGATTTGTACAAGGAACTGTTAAGTTTAATCGAAGACTACAAATCAAGAAGACTGGCAACTCTGCCAAAAAATCTGGAGACAGTAACGGTAGCGCCTCTTCTGAGAAAAAGTGGAACCTGTGTATGATGGTGTGAGTTAATTCACGAGTACATTCACACACATAGGTAGAAATAAATAGCTGTCAATTATTAATTTTGTTATGATTGTCGTAAAAAGTGAAACGTTTCTTTCTTTGCTTGAAGCTGACAACGAGTAAAATTCCAGCTGAAATTGAACAGATGCGTAAGTAAAATTGTTTTGAAAATTAAAACTATGGCAATGATGGCATTCACAATGTGGGTGGGACCATAGAGGTAACTCTAAAGCTAGAAGGTCCCGAAATAACGTGCTCAACTTTTTGGCTCAGCTCTGGAACCATAGAGGTAACTCTAAGACCAGAAGGTCCCGAAGAAACGTGCTCAACTTTTTGGCTCAGCTCTGGTACCCTCTTCGGTCCCAAGCTAATCGATGCACCCCTCGAAACATAGGAAAATCCATGAACCCCTCATTTTATCTGTCAATTTTTCATAGCAAATCAAAACAAACATAGTGTAGTACTGGAATTTCGACAAGAATGGGATACGTTAATCGAGTTGCTTGGGACCAATAGGCTAGTCAAATAGTGAGCCAATTTTAAATCGATAGTTTCGAATTGATTGTTGCTGGAACTCTCTTCGGTCCCAAGCTAATCGATTCACCCCTCGAAACATAGGAAAAACCAATAACCCCTCATTTTATCTGTCAAACTTTCATAGCGAATCAAAACAAACATTGCGTAGTACTAGAATTTCGACTAGAATGGGATACGTTAATCGTTTGCTTGGGACCAATAGGCTAGTCAAGTAGTGAGCCAATTTAAAATCGTTAGTTTCGTATTGATTGTTGGTGGGACCGTCCTCGATCATTAATTTGCTATCTCAGAATTATCTTCCACTTTTCCTTAGGCCTTTAGTGATGCATTGATGGGCATTCGTATGGTGCATTAGTAAAAATGCATGCCCGTTCCATACGACTTTGACACCTGGCTACAGTGGGGGGAGTTAAGTTGTGACGCTCGGCAACTTGGCACAGTACTCGCTGACCATTTGAATGTCACTGGCCAATCCGAAACTGTTGCTATCATTCTCTGGAAGGGGTCGGTCGATTCCAAGAATTGTTAAAGCATACAGAGGATCACTATCCGGTGGTTTCATGTTCTGACAACATCTAAAATGGAAATATATTCTTTATCAATACCTCCTACCTTAACTCAATTTTGTAAACAAACCTTGCAAGGCCATTTTCTCGCGAACCGAAGTCCGCAAAGGCAAACCAACATAATGAACAGGTAGGGAAAATTCTCTTCTACCCGATTGTCGTTAAGGTTTGCGAATGAAGGTTTCGGTTCGCGAGAAAATGGCATTTGGTTTGTTTACAAAATGGAGTTAAGGCCATTTCAATTGTTGGTCTTGATTTCGGTTCCTTGTTCACAAGTTAAAGTTTCTTTCACTAGGTATCGATCCGAGTTTCAATCCTCTACTTGATCCACCATGACAAGTTTCTCGGTTTGGAGTTGTAAAACCACCGGCTTGCTGGGATTAGGATACAAATTGCCGTGAAGTTTTGTAGAGCAAAACAAAAACAACAACGAGTACCGTGTTATGATTATTCGTTACGGTGACATTAGGACACTTGTGCTTCAAAGTTCCACCTTTGAATTAACAGAGGCGCTGTTATCAGTGACGTTTGACATTTGTATGGAAGAAGGGAACAGTCGCCAGTCTTCTTGATTTGTTGTCTTTGTTTAATGTACGCTTCGTATCAGCTGTTCTGTGACGACGTAGTTTTCTCTGGACTGTGTTACGCTCACGCTTCAGCACTCTAAGCTGAGGAGTACTCCGAGCTGGAGAAATTGGTCGACTTTTGAGAGGAAAAATCTGATTCCAACCAATGTTGAATAATGCTACAGAAACGTCATCTCATCAACATCAATGCATTCAAACACATCGGCCCAGTCTTGATCAAAAAGATACCGCAGTAATGAGACATAATCAATTTACTTGAAGTCTAGAAGCATAGAGGTAACTCTAAGACCACTGGGTCCCGAAGAAAATCATTATTATTTTTGGCTCACTCAGTACCAGAACAACGGTCCCAAGCAGTCCCAAGCTATTTCACTCACCCCTGCATGTTCTGCATGAATCCACACACCCCTGATGTTATCTGTCAAACTTTCATAGCGAATCAAAACAAACATAGTGTAGTAATAGAATTTCAACTAGAATAGGGTACGTTAATCGTTTGCTTGGGACCAATAGGCTACTAAAGTGGTGAGCCAATTTAAAATCGTTAGTTTCGTATTGATTGTTGCTAGAAGCCCTGCTCTATCATCCACGTTGCAAGCTGGGTGAGATCTAAGAGGAAGAGGTGACAATTGGCTTCTTCCTCTTTTATTTCTATCTCTATTTCTATCTTTATCAATCTCTATCTCTATCTTACGCACATGAAATCGGCCAATCAGGAGCTGGTTCAGTCAAGTGGAGCAGGTAGCGACAGAATTTAGGAAGGATGGTGAGCATCAATAGTTATAAAAGTGGCACAGCGGATTCGTCGGTATCGAAATCATTTTCACCGTTGCAAAATACCAAATCCAGCGTGCGGCCAAGTTCATTTCGGACTTTATTGTGTTAACTGAGATTAACGAAATCCATTCCATCAATGAGAGCAATACTTGCAGCGGTCAGTGAAGATGTTTCGGTGAGGTAGACCCTGATTTCATCGATTCCCCACTGAAGACGAGGCTGATTATAATCGCCACAAACAAGAATCTTATCATCACAAGATGCCTTGTCACACAACTCTTTGATTGAGACAATATGAGTTTCCATAGCTTCGACGTCGCGACACAGCGCATAAATATAATCTAAAGCCAGTGATACACAGATTTGTTCCAGTCTAGTACCGTGTCTGACATTCGCAAATGAGCTGACATAACGTTGCGTCACAGCTATCAGCACGTCCCAAAGCATGTTTTATCGATGTTGCGTAAGCGAAATACGTTGTAGTCAGGTCCAAAAATCTGAGTTGAATTGATGCTATCGACAAGTTCGGTTTCAATCAAGATGATAACGTCATACTCGCAATCAGCAGCAGCCAGGCATAGATCATCAATTTTTGTCCGAATACCTCGTATATTTTGGTAGTACACCCAGATCCGATTTTCAGTCGAACCAGCCGGTTGTTGCTCTTGAGGCGGTGAGGCGCTGGAAGCAACGGACGAATCAGGAGCGGAACTGGTTATGACACGAACATACTTGCCTTGAGTTGCGGGTTGGAAGACCCCTTCTCCAAGCCCACCCACAGGTCCAGGACGACTGCAGGACGATGACTGGATTAACTCGACTGTGGCGGGAGAGGAAGGGGCTTCCCGTAGTGCCAACTTCAATGCGTCCCAGAGTGCTTAGGTGACAGACGGGAGATGGATGGTTGAAGGTTGGTATAGCGCTAGAACCAATGGACGAATCAGGAGTGGGACTGATCATGACACGATCATACTTGCCTTGAGCTGTGGGTTGGAAGACCCCTTCTCCAATCCCAGGTCCGGGACGATGGCTGGAATGACTCGACTGTGGCGGGAGAAGAAGGGGCTTCCGTACTGCTAACTTCAATGCGTCCCAGAGTGTTCAAGTGACATACGGGCGATGCAGGGTTGATGGTTGGTAAATCACTAGAACCGATGGACGAATCAGGAGCGGGACTGATCATGACACGATCATACTTGCTTTCGGGGAGACTGCGGGACGATGACTGGAATGACTCGACTGTGGCGGGAGAAGAAGGGGCTTCCGTAGTGCCAACTTCAATGCGTCCCAGAGTTCTAAGGCGACCGGTAGGTGACGGATGATTGATGACTGATAATGCACTGGAACCAATGAACGAATCAGGAGTGGTACTGGTCGAGAAACAGATCATACTTGCCTGACGTAACAGACTGGAAGACCACATTTTAAACTCACACACAGAATCGACATCAATCTTCTTTCTACCTAATCAACGTGCACGCAGCTAACTACAGCAAAACACAATTTTTCCTGCATCGTAGATAGAGTCGCCGCCCTCGCCATGAACTTGGAATTGAAGATGTCATTTCAGTAGTAGAGTTATTATAATTATACAATGTGTGTTTACGAATATGTTCAAAATTTCAATACTTCCCATTTTTCTAATTTGCTATGTTTGTTGGTATTGGTGCTTTTTTCGAATTTGGGTGTGGTTTGAACGGTTGTGGATTCAGTATCAACGGAAAAGCATTAACTTTCACCTCAATAATATGATATAAAGCGTAACGGAATTCGCTTGAAGGGACGGGTAAGTAAGAGAAGTAATATTTGAGTTTTAGAAAATACGTGTTGATCGGAAATCCATGTAAAATCCTTCTCAAGAACAGTTGTTGTCGTCATCTGTAAATCATCGAAATCTAGCAACAACAAGCTGACCGGGAACTTGATCGTAATTGTTTTGTGAAATAAGGAGCTCGGTGGCCTAGTGGTGACCGATTTTGCTTACCGAGGTCTTTCCCAGTAATGGATCTATGTTGCCAGAGTAAAATCAAACCTAAACAAAACACTCAACCTTCAACGCACTCAGCGAAGCAAACACTCAAAACTGGATTAATTGTAACGCGCAATCCGTCTGATCCCATGTGGGTCCCTATCCCTCCCAATAACTTTATTCAAAGTGTAGCATCATCTCATCAACATATTTCCGTTCTGCCCGATCGTGGCCAATGTTGTCGACGTCGTCGTCCCTTCTGGAACCGGGAAACGCATGAATGGAACAGAATCCGTCCGCAACGGATGCCGGCATTGGACGTGCCTTGTACATTGAGATTTGCATAGCGAACATTCATAAATACATGTTGCAGGAGAATGTCGCCTCGCCGCCGCCGTCTGATGAAGCAGACGAAAGCAAAGCAAGCGACGAGACGTGGTGGAGAGTGCAACAAATATTTGGACAAGAATGGCTCCGAAATATGAATATAATGTGTGAGTGTGAGTGTGTATGTGATTTACTGTGGTTTCACTTTCCTGAACTTCCCCCTTTCAGACGCCGTGGGTTGTTTTGGGTTAGGGGCTTGGGCGTTCTACAAAGAGAGAATTTTGTAAAAGAGGTTTAGCGTTGCTTGAAAGCTTTTCCTCGAACGACGAGACGGGTATCGAATGTTTGTTCTTTGATGGTTGGTTGCCGTGGAGAGAGTGAAAATGCATGAATGGATGCTGTACTTTTTGCACTGGGGGTTTTCTTTTTCTCTTCAGGATGTGGGTTGACATATTTGTCGCATTCACAAGAGCTCCTCGTGCAAACAATCAAAGGAAGAAAACTTCGGAACGAGAGTGTATTTGGCTCGTTTTGAACTTTATTCATGCCACAAATGCATCGTTTGCTCTTTGGTGGATGGAGTGGATCCGCTGAAATCTCAATTATTTTTTTTTTTTTTTCAGTGGGTCGGCGACCTTTTGAAAGAACCAGGACGAAAAGAGCATGACTTCTTGGATTGAAATCGTACTTTTCGTTCCAAAAAAAATAATCAAACCAGAAGGGAAAATGCTGTGTGAAAAGACCTTGACTGATGGAACGAAATGGCCAGAAGTTCATCACTGACTGACTGGGTGGAAAGTGTTCCGCCAGCATTATTTATGATGGAAAAGTTCCGTCGAGTGGTTGTGCACTTTGTAATGGACGGAAGAGAAATGGCTCCGCGAGGGCCCAGGATGGATGTGGCAAATGTGTGGCACCGGAACGAAGAAACGGGCGAATGCGTGATGTGGGGAAGCGCTCGCTGCTGATGGTGTGTGAAATATTGCTTCCGTTTTGTCGAGCGTCGGATAGGGAAATTTCCTCTTCTATTCCAGCTGGGATGGAAGCAATGTTTGTGTTGAACATGAATGCGTGGGTGAACAATAGATTGAACGAGCGCACGAGTGGTCCTTGAGTGTGGAGATGAAAAGTTAATCAAATGGAAAATCATTTATTATAATGAAGGATAATCATTTTTTGACGTTTATGAAGATTTGATTGAAGTGTGGAGCTGCTCGCAGAGAACACGGTAGGATTGGTTAAAATTTTTAAAGTTGGGTAAATGAGAATGCCGAGTCCAATGGTCGAAACGTCGGACATAAAACATACATAAGTAGGCGGTTAGATCCACTGTTTTCTATCGAGTTGGGATAAAACTTAACTGTTTAATTTCACGTTTCAGGGTAGAATCACAGAGGTAACTCTAAGACCAGTAGGTCCCGAAGAAACGAGCTTAACTTTTTGGCTCAGCTCTGGTACTATCTTCGGTCCCAAGCTAATCGATGCACCCCTCGAAACATAGGAAAATCCACGAACCCCTCATTTTATCTGTCAAACTTTCATAGAGAATCAAAACAAACATAGTGTAGTACTAGAATTTCGAGTAGAATGGGGTACATTAATCGATTTGCTTGCGACCGATAGGCTAGTGAAGTAGTGAGCCAATTTAAAATCGTTAGTTTCGAATTGATTGTTGGTTGAATGCTCTTCTTGTGTATTTCTGGTTTCCTTTTAGCCCTTCCGCTCGACCGAAAGTACAAACAAAACATCGGATGTCAAATGACATTGCTTGATCGCGCAAGGTATATCGAATGCGCAGGTGAGATACATCAGACTGAAAAGTCTCGATATTCCACAAATCTGTTCAATTGACTGTAATTTTTCAATTAGTGGTAATTCAATAATTAATTTTTGACCAGTTAATAGTTTAACACTTGAAAATTCAAAAATGCTTTGAGAAATGCAGAATCGTGATAGAAATTTTCGGAGGTATTTAGGTAAAAAAAACGACACAAATTCCGAAAGCAGCCTTCAGGAATTGCAGAGATTTTTTTTTTTTTTTTTTTTCTTTATTTTAGAGATTTTTAGCCTGAGGCTAGTTCATCTCTTAGGAATTGCAGAGGTGTTCTTTTTGATTTGATTTTTTTTAAATACTTACGTCTTCTGGTACATTAAACAGTCTTTCTAAAAACCGAAATGAGCCCGTCTCTCAAACACTATCAAAGCTACTTATGAACTTTTCAGACCTCCGGGGCTCCGGAGAACTTTCCATCTGAAATTTGAACAAACTTTTATTGAAATCTTGTTTTCAAAACTTTCACCACCCCACTAAAGCATATGCTTCCGCACTCTCAAGCACGAAACTTCTTTCCCGAATGAATTGCATGAATGAGTGCTATTCATACATATGATAATTTGCATATAATATTATCCGCTACATCCCATTCTGTAGTACTACCATAACGTGCGCCTGCATGAATGCGTCTTCACGTTCCCCCATTCAAGCATAGGCCAGTGAGGAGAGGGAGAGGGCAAGGGGGCTTTGGTAAAGACAACTCGTTCATGATGTTTTTCCATATTTCGCCATTTTTCCTCTCTTCAAGTGCTGCTCTGTTGAATAAATTTTCCATTCATTTTGGCATTTCCATTCCCCGGCCAGGCCAGCAACGAACTTCACTGAGCGAAAGCGTCCGCAATTCTTCGAATGATTATTGCATTGCTCGAGCCCTTCAACAATATGCTTTCGAATTTCAGATGATTGCCTTATGGTTGAATTCGTCGCCAGCTGATGAGCATCCATATGGCTGTCATCCAAATAAACGATGGTGTTTATTTGGAAATACAGCGCTCAGAGGATAAAAATTTACACACAGTATGACATGCGAGAGCTACAGATTTAATTTACAATTCGATTGTTTATTCTCTTATACATTTCCATAATAAATAGTCATGAAACTTCCTCTCTCGCGTCATTGATAACCTTCGGTATCTATGCTTTGATCATGTTCGTACCAGCCCCGATAGCGATGGTTATGTTTTCACCTCGTGTGTCAGCTCGATCAGCAAATGACGTACACGATTGAATAATTTGCATCATCGTTTTGAACGATTTGCGTTCAGGGGCTGAACCGCATACCACTATAGTCGCTATATTCGTAGTCTGCCGGATAGAATCTCGGGAACCAATCGAGCAAATCATGACCAACAACAGAAAAGAGCACATCAGTTATTGTGAACAAAACTTCGGAAACCCTCTTCTCGTGACTCAAGGCTCACCTACGCAAACTAACACCATCTTTGGGTTGAGGAAAATTTTCCCTCTCCGATGATGCCGGTAGTTTGCGTTCGATTGGCGAGGAAAGAATAATCAACGTTTTGTTTATAAAAGTTGATAGTACCTTTTCAATTGTTGGTCGCTTTTTGATAGATCGAAATTCTATCCGCCAGACTATGAATATAGCGACTATACGTACCACATGCATTTCAATTTAGGATGACAATCATTCTGCAGAGAGCTTTCGCTTTCGCTTCTGCTGTCAATGTTTATGCTTTGCTCGAAAAGAGCATAATCTGATTTGAAAACAACCGTCATCCGGTTGTGGCTATCACTCGCAAAAGCGATTTCGATATTTCGATAGGAATGGTCGAATGATTCATACGAACAGGCGATGATGTTTTCGTACAGTGTTGAGGGGGTGGGGGAAAGTCACTCTCTTTTCATCTGAGCTGGATTCACCTGGCTCTATGATCCCATCATCCTGCACTGAGCTTTATTATCGTGTTTAACGTGGTGAATACATTTTTCATTGCAGTGAATTGATTTCCTAGATCTTCCAAGAATCGAAGCTGAATACATCCATCAAAATAAGACATTTTTGTTGTCATAGCGCACCCTGGATCGGATTCATTATTTTCAAGTACCCGCCCCCTTCATAGACGCAGTCCTTCCCTTTTCAGACAACACTTTTGTTTACAAACAATCCCGGCCAAAAGCCCTCGAGGGACGCTCCGTCGTCGGAGACAAACGCAGCATGTACACGCTTTTTCAAAACTACACAAAATTGAGTTCACCCAGATCGGTCAAAACTGGGCCTACCCAAAAATGAGTAAACTTAGTTGGGAGTGACGAGCTGACAAATGAACATCATCGATCGGATTTCATTCATCCATAAGGTTTTGCACCGCCGGGGTTAGCCTCAATCGGATGACAGTTCAGTGGACTTAGTCGATTTGTTCTTGGGTAGATTTTCTCGATAATTTTTCAGACAGCAGTGAGATGTAAACCACCGCGCATTTCCTCAACAATTTTCAAATTAAAATTAGGAATTTTTTTAAATAATTTTTCGAAAAAAAGACTTCTAAGTGCTTGTAAACAGTCCGACTCAACTGTCAAAAATGTCATCCGATGAACACTGAGTTCATTTGTGATAATTGACCAATGCACGAAATGACCTTTTTTTTTTTTTTATTTTTTTTTAACCAGTATGTTTATTTGGAAGGCTCAATCGCGTTAGCTTTACGGAGCCGATAGTTCATTGTTCTTTGTTTGTAACAAAATTCACTTAATTCTATGTCTAGTAGGAGTTGGGCCGAATACTCGCGGCTTACTCGAGGTTAGAGAGGTACATTGTCGAAGGATAGGATCAGGGGAGGAGCTTGGGGGTAAGGTTTCGTTGTCTCATCAGAGCGTTGTCGCCAGTATGAATGGTTGTGCGGTTCTAGTTTCGTCTGGAGTTCGACCGGCTATGGTGGGTGACCAGTGGGTGACGATGAGACTCATCGAGACGGGGGGACAAGACAAACAAAAACTAATAAAGAGAGACAAAAGACAAAGGAATTAAATTCTTATACTAGACATTTGAAGAAATACATAAACCGACTGCATATAGCAGATATCGCGAGTTCCCAACACGTCTCTGATAGGAACATAGGGTTGTCTTCCTTGGGCCTCAAGGGTATTCAAAAGTCGCTCTCTGGCGGCGTAATTATCCGTACATTGCCAAACTGCATGATCGATGTCATCGTAACCGTTTCCACACCGACAGATGTTGCTGTCCACGAGGTTTATTCTATTGAGATGAGCATCTAGCGAGTAGTGGTTGGACATAAGTCTACTCATCACGCGAATGAAGTCACGACTTAAGTCCAAGCCTTTAAACCACGCTCTCGAAGAAACATTAGGAATAATTGAATGTAACCACCGTCCAAGATTTCCATTGTCCCAATCGGTTTGCCAACTCGAAAGGGTACTCTGACGCACTAAATAGTAAAATTCATCGTGTGAAATTTGCCTGTCATAAAATTCGCCTTCCTGCGCGCCCACCTTTGCGAGAGAGTCCGCCTTCTCATTGCCTGGGATTGAGCAATGTGAGGGGACCCATACAAAGGTAATCATATATGATCTTTCGACCAGCTCCCTTACCTTTGAAAGGAAATAACATCTGCGACATCTGCTCCCTTACCTTTGAAAGGAAATAAGATGAGTGCCTACCTTGTTTCATCGACCGAATAGCCTCAATCGAACTGAGACTATCCGTGAAGATGAAGTAATGGTCTGCGGGCATGTTGGAAATCATCCCCAATGCGAAGTTGATTGCTGCCAGCTCAGCAACAAAAACGGAACAAGGTTCCTGAAGTTTGCGGAAGGCGCTAGAGTTTTCATTGAAGACACCGAAGCCAGTGGATCCATTGAGACGGGACCCGTCTGTAAAATATCTTTTCATGCAATTGACTTGTTGGTACTTTTCAGTAAAAATACGCGGAATAATAATAGGTCGAAGTTGATCGGGAATCCCATGAGTTGCTTGTTTCATGGTCAGATCATATTCAATTGAGGAACTGCGATTGGTGAAGTGAACACGGTTTGGAGTATAACAAGGAAGACACATATCTGATGATATGTAGTGGTGGTAGATTCTCATAAATCGAGATTGTGTGTTCAGCCCAAGAATTTCTTCAAAATTTGCAATTATAAGTGTGTTCGTCACTCCGCATTTGATTAGTATTCTGAGAGAGAGCTCCCAGAAACGGTTCTGGAGGGGTGTTACTCCTGCCAGAACCTCGAGACTCATGTTATGCGTTGAGTGCATACAGCCAAGAGCAATACGCAGACAACGATATTGAATTCGTTCCAATTTTATTAGGTGACTTTTTCTTGCCGAGAGAAAGCAGAAAGAGCCGTACTCTAGAACAGAGAGAATAGTTGTTTTATAAAGCGTTATGAGGTCTCCCGGATGAGAACCCCACCATGTGCCGCAAATTGAACGGAGAAAGTTGATCCTCTGCTGACATTTTTGCTTCAAATACGTAATATGGGTATTCCAAGTGCACTTTGAATCAAACCAGACCCCAAGGTACTTGAAAGACAATGATTGAGTAATGTTTCTGCCCAAAAGATTAAGTTGCATTTGGGCTGGGTACCGCTTTCGAGTAAACACTACCAGTTCAGTTTTCTGCGGCGAGAAATCGATCCCTAGATTCCTAGCCCAAGACGACAAGTTATCTAAGGAACTTTGCAATGGTCCTTGCAAGTCCACGGCATGTGGACCTCTTACGGAAACCACACCGTCATCTGCAAGTTGTCTTAGCGTGCATTGTTCTGCCAAACAGTTGTCGATATCTTTGACATAAAAGTTATAAAGAAGAGGGCTGAGACATGAGCCTTGGGGCAGGCCCATGTAGCTAATTCTGGAAGTTGTCAGTTGTCCAAGGGAAAAGTTCATTTGCTTTTCTGACAACAAATTGTACAAGAAATTATTTAAAATTCCAGAAAGTCCACATCTGTGCAGATTGTCTGACAGAATTTCAATGGAAACTGAATCAAAAGCTCCCTTAATGTCCAAGAATACTGAAGCCAATTGCTCCTTGTGTGCAAAGGCCAGTTGAATATCTGTGGAAAGCAGCGCTAGACAATCGTTTGTTCCTTTGCTCTTGCGGAACCCAAACTGTGTATTTGATAGCAAGTTATTTGATTCGACCCAGTGATCGAGTCTCCGAAGGATCATTTTCTCCAACAATTTCCTAATGCACGAAAGCATAGCAATCGGACGGTATGAGTTATGGTCAGACGCTGATTTGCCAGGTTTTTTAATGGCTATTACTTTGACCTGTCTCCATTCAGGCGGTACAATGTTGTTTTCTAGCAAGGAATTGAATAAATCTAGCAAGCGTCTTTTAGCGATATCTGGGAGATTTTTCAGAAGATTGAATTTAATCATATCGCTTCCCGGTGAGGAGTTGTTCGATGAAAGAAGAGCCATAGAGAAATCCAGCATTGAGAATGGTCTATCCAGAGAGCCGCCGCTAGGAGACGCTTCTCGAAGAATATTTTGTGCTGGAACTGAGTCCGGACAGACCTTTTTAGCGAAATCGAATATCCATCGGTTGGAGTATTCTTCACTCTCATTGAAAGATGAGCGGTTACGCATGTTGCGAGCCACCCTCCACAAGGTGTTCATTGAGGTTTCTCGTGAGAGTCCCTCGACGAAATTGCGCCAATAACCGCGTTTTTTTTGCTTTGATTAATTGTTTCAGCTTTGTCTCAAGCTTTGAATATTCCTCGAAGTAAGAGGAGGTTTTGTGTCTACGAAAAGCTTTGAAAGCATCAGATTTTTCTACATACAATTTTAGGCATTCTTCGTCCCATCCAGGTGTGGCTGGTCTCCTTTTGAAGGGCGCACTTGGAACTTTTCTTTTTTGTGCTTCCAGTGAGCTTTTGTATATCAAATCGGCGAGGAATCGATATTCTTCCAATGGTGGAAGCGTATCTATTGATTCGGCACCGATTGTCACCGCCGTTGCATATTTATGCCAATCTATGTTCCTTGTAAGATCAAATGGAACTCGAGATGGTTCTACAGAGTGAGGGGCACACTTAATTGAAATGATGATTGGCAAATGATCGCTACCATGGGGATCATTGATAACCTTCCACAGACAATCCAATGATAGCGATCTAGAACACAAAGATAGGTCGAGTCGGCTTTCTCGAGCCGGAGGTTTTGCTATACGTGTCGCTTCACCAGTGTTCAAAATAGTCAAATTGAAATCGTCGCATAAATCGTAAAAAATAGCCGCTCTATTGTCGTCATATAGATCGCCCCACCCAGTACCATGGGAGTTCATATCACCCAGAATTAATACTGGAGATGGAAGAATCGAAACAAGATTCCAGAGTTGACTACGGCTAATGGAGGTTCTTGGTGGAACATAAACTGAAGCTATGCAAAGGTCTTTGTTCTTCACATTTATTTGGCAAGCGACGATTTCGACGCCTGATAGAGCAGGAAGGGAAATTTTGTAGAAAGGGTAGCACTTTTTGATCCCTAAAAGTACTCCTCCATAAGAATCGTCTCTATCCAGGCGTATAATGTTAAAATCGTGGAAGTTGAGTTCTTTATCGGAAGAAAGCCATGTTTCACAGAGAGCAAATATATCACAATCAGAATTGTGAAGTAAAAATTTGAACGAGTCTAGTTTAGGCACTAGACTACGGCAGTTCCACTGTAGCACAGTGATCATATCTTCAACCTCGTTCGACGAATTATCCATCGAAAGATATGATTGATGCAAGGAGGGGCCATGAAACAGTCAATTGCTTAAGATATGATTCTAGTGTTGGAAGCAAGGCAGAAACTAAGCTTCTAAGAGGGTCTTGTATGTTGAACATATTTAATATGAATTCCACAATGTCCGAAAAAGCTAGCAAACCTCGTTCGGACTTGGATTTCTTTTGAGAAGTTTGAGGAGCAGCTTTATTATTTTTATTATCTTTTTTGGGCAATGGTGGAAAATTCCTGCTGCATCCAGGGATTGGTTCAGCAGGAGCCTTCGGTTTCGTTTTTTCATCCCCATTACCCTGGGAATTTGCCAATCTTCTGAAGGTGACTTTAGTTTTCTTACGGCGCACTTTCGGGGAGGGGCATTTTCTTTTTGTGGATCCGTCCATTTTTGAAGGTGCGTGTACCACCGTAGAATCACCTTCATCGGATGAGTCAGAGTTCGATTCTTCAGCTGACAAAATCGAAAATTGGTTTGCCTCTTGGACGGCTGATGCAGCCTTCACCATTTGAGCATATATCTGCTTGGAGCGTCCAGAGATTGAACGCTGCACTTTATCGGAGTGCTGCTTGTACATCGGGCACTCCTGCAAAGGGTGAGGATTCTCGCCACAGTAAGCGCATTTTACTGATTCTTTGTGGCAAGAATCCTCTTTGTGGTTTTCACCACATTTGCCACAACGAGTTTTGTTGCCGCAATGGCTGGCCGAGTGTCCCAGCCTTTTGCAGTTGGTACAATTATAAACCCTCTGTACAAACAACCGCACCGGAAAAAAGCACCATCAACTTTGACAAAGTTTGGGAGAACTGAACCAGCGAAAGTCACCCGAAACGAGTCTGAATGCTGATAAACTTTCTTGCCATCTTGTAAAGACACTGAATGCAGTTGCCTAACATCCAGTATCTTTACAAGCTCGCTTGTGACTTTTCTGTTTTTAAAACAACCCGAGGCACGTTTCAAGTCCTCGACAGACAGACTCGCGTCGGATACCACGCCTTCTATCTCCACATCTCGAGAAGGGATGTAGATGTTGTACTCAACACTAAACAACTCGTGATCAGCAATTTTATTTGCTACATCATAATTCGGTGCTTCTACACGCAGTTTGTTGAATCTCTCCTTATGTACCAAGATTCCCGGATACTTACGCAGCAAGTCTCTCGAAATATCGAGAGTTTTCAAGGGTTTATTTTTAGGCCGAAAAAAGACAACCCATGGTCCTTTCGAAAGTGGTTGGTAATACCTGGTTCGCGCAACGTTGGCATCGGAAGATGCCATAAGTGTTGCGCAAAAGTGGTGCGCAACCGCTTAAGAAGGAAAAAAAATAAAAACCTTCTCCAATTGATTAATTTCAATTACTATTAATTAAATGTTTTGCACGGCGTACAAGCAAATTTAAGAGAAAAAAAAATCGAGAAAAAAAACTTATATCTAGTTGCAACAAGTTGTCTCACTATGAACCATACTCCCTTACCAGGGGTGAGAGACAGAGCCACGCGCCACGAGGCAAAACAAAACTACAATAGGGAGGCAATGGACTTGCAAAATGTATTGTAGGGGAAACGCTCCTATAGTTGCGGTAGGTTAGAAGCGTTAGGTTCCTATAGTTGTGTATGGAGTCTCCATACACAACTATAGGAACCTAACGCTTCTAACGTACCGCAACTATAGGAGCGTTTACCCTACTATACTTGTGCCGGTTGTGTAAACAACCTATCAGCCGGTGCAGCTAGGTATTCCGTTTGCTGCTGCTACTATTGCTGCTATTGACGGAGATGGTGCGATGATGATGGTGATGATTTTATGATGATCAATCACTGGGTTAAAGATGGACAGTCTATACGTAAGACTCAGCTTACGATAGCTGCTTCCGAAAACCGTGCGCGATTCACCTGAACACGTTTTTTAACACGAGAGCGATGGAAACGCGGTAAAAAAAACGAGTGTCGTATGAAGAGACCAGGACGCTGTTAACTGGCTCAGCGCTCGATACGGAATGAGCCGAAATGACCTCACGAAAAACGTTTGAGCGGAGCAGTTGATCAGTACCTACTGATTATAATAAAAACAATGTTTGTAAATATTGTAAATACCTAATCCTAATCATAAGTATAAAACTAAAGCTAAATCCTTAAACCATTGAAATTAAATCTAAATCAATGCAAAACTAACAACCCCATAAATGTGAACCAGTCTAATGAAGATGATCGCCAATTCTCACGAGAGAGAATGATCTCATTCCAATGGTCAATTATTGCACTTGACCAAACAAAACGAATTGTACACACATTGTAAATCAGTAGCAAATAGATACCCCAAGCGTGCGCAACCACATCTATTGTCGGTGTTCTTTAATTTCTATTCCTCGATCGTCAACCATCCGTCGGTTGCAATAAATTAAAGGAAAGTGAAGTGGAAATCGAAATTTTGCTTGTGATCCGAAATCGATGTTATCGCGTCAGTGTGATCAGGTTTTGATCAATCGTGTGTCCGTGCGTAATTAACGTGAAAATCGCGGACTCCAACGTTAGTGGAAAGTGACTGACTGGCTAACTCACATCTTCTACTGGGAAGGTGGAGTAGCAGCAGTACTTTTCGGGTGCTAAAGTGCTCCTCTGGTTTCTGTGCGCCGTTCGCGGTACGAACGGGAAGAAAAACCTCCGAATCCCGGCAAATACAGAGCCCACGGCTCGAACAGCAGTGTTTATTAAAAATGAACACTTGACGAAATGCTCGCCTAACTTTAGAAAAGGGAATAGTTTTTATTTTTAATTGATTACTTTATTTGTATAGGCTGAATTGAATAAACTTTACAGAGCGGAGTTATCATTTTTGTTATACATTATTACTGTCTTATATACAAAGTTAAAGGAACTGGACCGAGTACTCGCGGTTGTCTCGAAGTTAGTAGAGATTTACAATTTTTTGGATGGGAAAAGGGAGAAGGAGGTTTGAAATGTGGTTTACGATACAAATATTTAATAATTCCTTAAACATGAAATTATTTCTATTCATCTTGAAAACAAACATTGAAAAAAAACCCACACGTACAAAATACAAGCTAAATACAAATTGATCAAACTTACAATCTAAGGTTAATATTCTTAAAGTAAACATATATGAGTTTCATAAACTCCAGATCGCGTCTAGTCAAAATATCCCGAACTGGAACATTAGGTTGTCTACCTCGAGCCCGAAGGGCATCATAAAAATGTGATCTGACTCCACGATACTCCGCACAAGACCAAAGGATGTGATCAGCGTCCTGGTAACCTTGTCCACATTCACAGAGATTGCTGTCTCCCAACCCCACACGGAACAAGTGAGCGTTTAGACAATAGTGATTGGACATGAGACGAGACATCACGCGTATGAAGTCTCGACCCAAGTCCAACCCCTTGAACCATGCAAACTTCGACACCTTAGGGATAATTGAATGTAGCCATCGTTCCAAGCTCCCTTCACTCCATTGATGTTGCCAGCTAACGAGCGACTGCTGACGATAAATAGAGGAAAATTCACTATAGGCGATTTGTCGATCATAAATGTCGCTTTAGATTGATGAATCTACGCGAAACTGCACCAGTGCATGCGACACCTAGGTTTGAAATCCAAAACCACAAAAGTGATGATGTACTAAAAAATATTCCATACGATTTGACCGGTAGCAAAACGTCATTATCATTTTCTCATCATTTCCATCTGCTGGTCGACCGTAACGAAAATTCATCAATAGCGCCCACCTTCGCAAGTGAATCCGCCTTCTCATTACCCAAAATTGAGCCATGCGAAGGGACCCACGCGAAGGAAATACGAGAAGTGCCTTACCGGCCTAATGGAACGGATAGCCTCGACAGAACTGAGACTATCCGTAAAAATAAACTAGTGGTCTGGAAGATTATAAAGTTTTAGAAACTACTTGTTAAGCCGGGTAGGGCATATTCTCCTCTTCCCGATAGTGCTCTTGTTTTGCGTGGGTGTTTTTCGGTTTGCGTGAAAAGGGCCTAGCAAGTAGTTTATTCAAGTTGATAGTTTTTTTTTTTTTTCTAAAGTTACGCGAGTATTACGTCATGTGTTCATTTTTAGTTAACACGGCACCGCTCAAACGTCATTTTTTTACGTTGGATAACGTCTTTCGGCAACATACGGGGTTACAAAATTGAAAACAGTCATTTTGGATGCGTTACGAAAAATTAAAAGATTTTGAGCGATAATAACTCAACCGTCTCTCGATAGATTTACGAGATAATGGCATCAATCGATTGGAAATATTTCTAGCCACTTGCTGAATGTTTCAAAACTATTGATTTCATTCTGTAAACTATTGAAAAATGGTTAAAAGTAAACCATTTCCTAAAGATGGTGAAAATCGATTGATTTTTTTTTATATTCTTATACTTTCTCCAACCGAGACATCAGATGCGAGTATCTGACACCTCTGATATTTTCTGTTCTACTATATAAGCGTCCAACAAGGTTGCCCGTTCCATCATTGTCTATCCGATCGTCGACCCAGCAGCAGAGCAGCAGAGCAGCAGTACCAGAGCAGCGGCAGCAGAGCCTGGAGGCGAAAGGGCAACTACGCCGAGTGCGTTGGTGCCAGTGCTCCGGTATACTGGGCCGCCGTCATGGAATGCCCAGCTGCTGCAGTTCTCAGTCGGTCGTATTCACCGTATGCTCCGCAAGGGCAACTACGCCGAGCGCGTTGGAAAAATGGCCACAACATTATCAAGAAAGAGTTTAACGATTAATTTTCTAATGCCTTTCCGACACTTTTTTCATATGACTTTCATCGGCCTCATGATATTCATGTGATTTTGTGGTGGGATTTTTAGCTATGTGAAATTCACATGGTTTTCATCCATTAGATACCTATGTGGTAAATTTTTTGAGTGTATGCTTCGGCAATTAAAATAAAGTTTGCACGATGGAAGCGCACATCGTAAATTTCGTTCATTTTAGTAATAATTAAATTGCCCCTCTCCCCCTACCCTCTGGCAGTACACCAAAAGCCTTTTTGTGAGGGGAAATTTTTCAAAAGGATGCCGATTAAAATAATGGGTAGCATTATCTGAGGATGAGATGAGGACGATTCGTCATCCATATGAAGCGTGTCACGATCATTCCCAAGGATTCGTGGTTAACACGTCTTATTTCTCTGTTAATACCGATTAAACTCAATAAGAGGATTGTGATCGACTGGTTCCTCTCAAAATATCTGTTTGGATTTCATCCGAAGATTCGGTCGCATATATTGTGCCTTTTTGAAGGAATCTTTTGGACTCTATATGTTGGTAGAATGTTCTACTTTAGTATTTTGTGTTCACCTACTAACCAGGCTCGGTTTTATTGTTCTATGAGCCCACAGTATAGGCGTAATAATAATCTAGAAGTATCGCTTCAATACGATTAACCGGTTGGCTAAGCAAAGAAGACCGGAAGCCCCAACGGTAACGGTAAATGTTGAGCAATGAAGGAACAATACAGTTCAGAATCAGCGGTCCGAGGAAAACCTCTTTTGAAGTTACTAGTCAAATCACTCAATTTATTGAAGGCAAGCAGTCCACGTCCAAAGCGGAGAGTAAGGTACACTTACCGGGATCCAGTAAACCGATGTCACGTAGGTAGTTATTTCACTT
Source organism: Ochlerotatus camptorhynchus (assembly GCF_037179485.1). Taxonomy (NCBI): domain Eukaryota; kingdom Metazoa; phylum Arthropoda; class Insecta; order Diptera; family Culicidae; genus Ochlerotatus; species Ochlerotatus camptorhynchus. Next base: position 2,663,083 of record NW_027040553.1, read on the forward strand.
CCAGAGGTACTAACCCAAGTAACAATTTCCAGTTGAAGAAACGCTTTCGTTTTGATTTTGTTCAGCTGCAAGTTGAATAATAATTGCACAATGTGTTAACCACAACTTTTATAAAACCCTTGTTTACACTGGTTTGGAGAACCTATACAACTGCAACACAAAGGTGTTGTCTAACGTATTCAGTAAAACGTTTATCCAAAATCAATTTCTTGTTGAAGAAACGCTTCCATTGTTATTTTATTCAACTGCATGCTGAATAATAACTGTACAATTTGTTTATTACAACTTCTGTAAAACTCTTGTTTACACTGGTTTGGAGAACCTGTTCAACTACAGCATTATATGTATACGCGGTATAGGAGTAGAAGCAACTTTTATACAACGTTTATAGATACATATTTAAACTCAAGCTTTATTATTTTGGTGAAAGCTCTTATACAACGTTTGTAGACACTTCTTGACAGCTGCTTTGAAATTTAGTAGATAGTAAACCTGAGAGGCGTTTGTTGCACTCCTTATGACTCCTAAATAATCATTGTACAGCAAGCGGTGAAAAGCGTTTATAACACTTTTCAATGACTCCTTAATAACCGTTGTGTAAGTACTCACAATATTCACAGATTAAAATTAGTTTAACAATTGTCGTGGTACGCCAAAATAATTGCTTGTACAGTTTTTATTAATTTAATTTATTTGTGCACATTGAAAAAATATGTAATTATGCCATAATTCACATTCTGTGATCATAGAGGAATTAGTAACAAGCATCTGTTTAATCTTTGATTGATTTTCTTTCAATTAATCTCTCTAATCATTAATTGAGAGAATTTATCTAGAAATGTTATCGTTGATTATATGATATATGTCTTAAATTAATGTTTGCATTTATTTATAACACCTATACATAATTTACCTCTACTCCACCGAGGGTTTCTCGAAGCAAGATTCGAACTCATGATCCCGGATTGCCAGCCGCTTCTGTTTCCATTTGCTCTATTCTTGAATACATATTTTGATCATATGAGAGAAGTATATCAAGCTCATCTTGAGTAACTTCTCTTGCAGTCGAATAATCATTGCCTTATGGTTATATAAACATGCCTATCACTTGTGCTATTATTAGCAACAAAATTGTGGTTGGTCGAACGTAAACAATCATTTAAGAGTGCTCCAAGCAGTTTTTGAAGCTTTTAACCAAATGGCAATACAACTACATTCTTGTACAACTCTGGAAGCTATTATTCAACGTTTGATCAACTCAGGTGTTGTATTGTAGAGATCCCAATGGTTTGTTTTGATGCGTTTATTCCACATCCTATATGGCTCCTGTCAATCAGTTTAACTAAGGTGCTATAAAAGTTATCGTAGGTCTTATAAAGCATATAGGTAAACCGAACGTAAGCAATCATTTAAGAGTGCTCCAAGCAGCTTTTGAAGCGTTCAACCAAAAAGGCAAATCAGTTTAACAAAGGTGCTATAAAAGTTATCGTAGGTCTTATAAAGAATATAGTTAAACCGAACGTAAACAATCATTTAAGAGCAAGCAGCTTTTGAAGCGTTCAACCAAAAAGGCAATACAACTACATTCTTGTACAACTCTGGAAGCTATTATTCAACGTTTGATCAACTCAGGTGTTGTATAAGAGCTCCCAACGGTTTGTTTTGATGCGTTTATTTCACGTTCTATATAGCTCTTGTCAATCAGTTTAACTAAGGTGCTATAAAAGTTATCGTAGGTCTTATAAAGCATATAGTTAAACCGAACGTAATCAATCATTTAAGAGTGCTCCAACAGCTTTTAAAACTTTTAATCAAATGGCAATACAACTACATTCTTGTTCAACTCTGGAAGCTATTATTCAACGTTTGATCAACTGAGGTGTTTTATAAGAGCTCTCAATTGTTTGTTGGGAATACCTTATCAAAAATCACACCACACTTTAAATTGGACGCACACCACGATCATTTCTGAAATCTCAACCGTAATTTGCTAATGAATTTCATTCCGCTGCATCAATGTAGGCCATAAGTCCAGGGCCACCGCAGCTCTGCAAGGTAGGGGAAATGGATCTAAGATTGGGCCCATCGCTAAAAATCTGCTATTTACCAATCTTATCTATATGAACGCGTCGTTGGGACGGTACTGATGGATATTTTAGGGCGCTATTGAAAATTTAGTCGATAGTTTAATTTTAGATATGGATGGAATGATAACACTGCACTGGTTAATTTCTTGGAATTCAAGACACGCCTACACTAATCAACCATCATCGAACCTACTCGATGAGGATATCAATTAACTAGGGAGAGCATGACAGAAAGATTCAACCATGTTTTTAATGGATTCATTTTATCACTCCTTGCGCACCACGAAGGAAACTGTTTTGAAAACGAAACTCTTTACCATCAAATTGGTCGTCCTGAAAAGGACGGATTTTGTGAAAGGGTGGGAACTTCGATCGAATTTAGGCCTTCTTTTCGGTCTTCTTGGGCAACAGGACGGCCTGGATGTCTGGCAGGACACCACCCTGAGCGATGGTCACTCCGGAAAGAAGTTTGTTCAGCTATTCGTCGTTGCGGATGGCCAACTGCAGGTGACGTGGGATAATTCGGGTTTTCTTGTTGTCACGGGCGGCATTTCCTGCCAACTCGAGAACTTCAGATTTTCCCAGATTTTTTAAATATGTTGCTTTAGAGAATTTCCAGCCCAAAACGAAAACCGGTTGGACATGAGCGTTTCCGAATTCAGTCCAATAGAGGCGATGGGGGCAAGAAGACCATACGGGGCGAGATGGGCCACCGTTCGTTTGGGCATAATACCTATTAACTCAATCTATTTTTTTACAAACTTGTTGAAAATGCTTTTAATATGCATCTCCATGAAAACCGTATCAAAATTCAATTATCAAAATTCAAAAATCTCTAGAATATTATAAGATATGCAGTCAAGAAAACAAGCATCGCATTCACTATATTACATTTTACTGATCCGCTGGTTCTACAGCGAGCAATACACGTAACTGTTGCTAAAAGAACTTATGTTTCTATTTCACTTGATTCCTGCATGTTATTTTCTAGTGAAAACCTGTCAAAACCTAGGGTGCTCATATTGCCCCGTATGGTTTTTCGACCATGGCTTGTAAAAAGTGCCAGAAGACCATTTCCGAAAAGGAACGCATTTTTTGTCGTGGATTCTGCGGTGATACTTTTCACATCATTTGCGCCAAGGTTGAACTGGAGCTTCTTGACCAGCTGGGACTGTACGAGAAAAACGTGTTCTGGATGTGCGATCACTGTTCCGAGCTTTTCACTAACGGTCATTTCCGCAACATCGTCAGCCGGGACAGCGCAGAGAGCTCTTTAATACCGGAAGCTGTCGATTCGATGAAGGCGGACATTGATCAATTGAATTCGGCAGTGGCCGCCCTAGCGGCCAAAGTAGACTCGAAACTACCATCCGCTTCGACATCGACATTGTCTTGGCCTAGATCGGATCGTCTCAACTCTAATCGTAACACCCCAAAGCGTCGTCGGACCTCGATTAACTCGAACGATAAACCGATTCTCAGCGGCACGAAACCACCCAGTGAGTCGATTAAAACAGTTAACCAAAATGCGGATAAGGTGTGGGTATATTTATCGGCGTTTCACCCCAGTACCACGAACGAAGATATTGCGTCACTCGTTCGTGACTGTCTGGCACTGGACCCTAGTGAAACACCAATGGTGGCCAAACTGGTACCCAAAGGTAGAGATCCAACAACGCTGAACTTTGTATCGTTCAAAATTGGCGTCAAGAAAGAACTGCGTGACCTGGCACTTTCTTGTGACTCTTGGCCTGAGAGTATCCAGTTCCGTGAGTTCGAAGATTCACGAAGCTTGAAAATCACCCAATTGACGAATGCTGCCCCTATGGAGTGACAGCTTACACTTCCAGAAATTCAACCGAGACGCACCGTAGAAAGCCTGATGGAAGCTCCCAATCGCCCCAACCCAGTCCGGCATATCGCAGCCTCCGTTCATCACAGCCGTCTCGGTGCTGTGGTTGGTGGTGGAAAGGGAGTCTTCCACCATGCTTGCACAGGCAAGTACTGTTTTGATTCGAGCTTTTCGTTGCGTGACGAGTTTTCCCGCACCTAGGTTATCATTAGCTGTCCGGACCATGATGAAGTGAATCCTGTTGCTGCTGCACTTCGGACAAATAGACGCATCGCAGGAACGAACGATGAGTATTTTCAACCGGGACGCACCGTAGAAAGCACTTGGGAAGTCCTCGGTTCCTCTAACTCAGTCGTGCCGATTCCTGCCAGCGTACATCAATGTCGTCCCGGCCCTGAGCTTAGATGTGGATCGGGGGTCTTCCAACTTGCTATGTCAGGCAAGTACAAATATTATTCTGAACATTCGCTGCCTGATGCCGAGTTGAATTTCAGCACTCTGGATGTCACCGATCGAGGAAATGCTTCTACTCCTGTTAATTGGAACCTGGGACGCGCTGTAGAAAGCATTGTGGAAGCCCCCAATCCCTCTGACCCAGTCCTGCCATCTGCCGCCTCCGATCTTCATAGTCGTTCCGGGCCTGTGGTTGGATGTGGAGAGGGGGTCTTCCAACCTACTCACTACGGCGAGTATCCACTTGAGATTGTTCATGACCATTCGCCACCTGATATTTCCATGACTTCCAGGGAAAACGCCTTACCTCGTGCGACCACCGACCGTAGTAAACACGACGTCATTTTCTACTACCAAAACGTAGGCGGAATGAATTCTGGTGTTCTTGACTACCACCTAGCTGTATCGGACCGGTGCTACGATGTCATCGTTTTTGTCGAGACTTGGCTCGATTCTCGAACGCTTTCCATCCAGGTGTTCGGATCCGAATACGAGGTTTTCCGCTGTGACAGAAATCCGAAAAACAGTCGGAAATCTACTGGAGGTGGTGTTCTCGTGGCAGTTCGTTCCGGGTTAAAGGCGAGAGCTATTGAAAACGTCTTGTGGAACTGTGTGGAACAAGTTTGGGTGGCCGTAGAACTGAGCGATCGCACACTGTACCTATGTGCGGTGTACATTGCACCTGACCGGGTTCGTGACAACGAACTTATCGATACCCATTGCCGGTCCGTTTTCACCATAATGGAGAGTGCGACACCAACTGATGAGATAATCGTTCTGGGTGACTTCAATCTACCCGGTGTTTCCTGGAAACCATCTTACAGCGGCTTTCTCTACCCAGACCCTGTACACTCTGTATTTCATACAGGATCAGTTAGCCTTCTCGACTGCTATAGTACAGCAACACTATCTCAAATAAACCACGTAGTCAACGAAAACAACCGTAGCCTGGACCTCTGCTTCGTTAGCGTTCAGGACACCGCTCCTTTCATCTCCATGGCACCTTCTCCACTAGTAAAGCAAGTACATCATCACTCTCCCTTGGTTGTCACTGTTGCTGACAATCACGATCGGGTCTTTGACGACATTTCCACGACCATGTCATACGATTTCCGGAAAGCCGATCACCGTAGTATCGTCAACGTGCTATCTAGTATAGATTGGGAGAGCATCCTCGATCCTGATAATGTTGAAACCGCTGCGCAAACATTTTCACATGTCTTGGCTTATGTCATTGACAGGCACGTTCCGAAAAGAGTTCACCGTAAAATTTCTCATCCCCCCCTGGCAGACGAGTGAACTGCGTAGGTTGAAGTCGACCAAGAGAGCCGCATTAAGAAAATTCACTAAGTATCGTACGCTTTCGCTGAAACGTCACTACGTTAGGCTCAATTATGAGTTCAAGCGAGTTAGCCGTCGATGCTATTCGCGATATCAACGAGGGATTCAGATGAAACTCAAGTCGCACCCGAAGTCTTTCTGGAATTACGTAAATGAGCAGCGCAAGGAATCCGGCCTACCTTCTTCAATGGTGTTGAATGGAGCAGTTGCTTCCACTCTTCAGCAGATCTGTCGCTTGTTTTCTGAGAAGTTCGCCAGTGTTTTCACGAATGAGAGATTAACTGACGAACACGTTACCCTAACAGCTAGTAATGTTTCACTGTACGGTTAAACACTGGGTGCGATGGATGTCAACGTCGAGATGATTTCCACTGCCGCATCACAACTCAAGTCGTCCTTCAATCCAGGACCCGATGGCGTTCCATCCGTATTCCTGAAAAAGCATATCGCCAGCTTACTGATGCCCATGCTTCACCTATTTCGATAGTCCATCTCGAGTGGTACATTTCCATCTTGTTGGAAATTCGCACATATGTTTCCTATCCACAAAAAGGGCAGCAACCGGGATGTGGACAATTATCGTGGAATTACGTCGTTGAGCGCAGTTTCGAAGTTATTCGAGTTAGTCATCATGGAGCCTCTACTTTCTCATTGTAAGCAGTATCTAAGTGGTGATCAACACGGCTTCACTTCCGGTCGTTCTACTTCCACAAATCTGCTGTGTTTGACATCGTATCTTACGGAAAGCATGGCAGAGAGGACTCAAACAGACGTCATATACACCGACTTGTCAGCTGCCTTCGATAAGCTAAACCATGCCATCGCGATTGCCAAGTTGCATAGACTTGGGGTCAGCGGCAACCTCTTGCGATGGTTTCGTTCATATCTCACTGATCGGCAACTCATGGTTGCCATTGGTGACAACCGGTCCAATATCTATCTAGCTACGTCAGAAATACCTCAAGGAAGTCACCTCGGACCTTTCATTTTCTTACTCTACTTCAATGACGTGAACTTGGTCATCAAAGGCCCACGACTATCGTATGTAGACGATCTTAAAATCTACCTACGAATCCACTCGATTGATGACTGTCACTTCTTTCAACGTCAGTTCGAAGCCTTTGCCAGCTGGTGTAATTTGAACCGAATGGTGGTTAACCCCACTAAGTGTTCAGTGATCACTTTTACTCGGAAGAAAGAACGAATCACATTTGAATACAAACTTATCGGCACTGTAATCGACCGTGTGAACCATGTGAAAGATCTTGGTGTTATTCTAGATTCTCAACTTACGTACAAGCAGCACATCTCGTACGTTGTCGACAAGGCGTCTAGGACATTGGGATTTATCTTCAGGATAGCAAAGAATTTCACCGATATCTACTGTTTGAAGTCACTGTACGGTTCCTTGGTGCGATCCATTCTGGAATATTGTTCTACGGTCTGGAGTCCAAACTACAACAATGGTGCTGAGAGAGTTGAGTCCGTTCAACGCCGTTTTCTTCGATTCGCTCTGCGGAAGCTGCCTTGGAGAGACCCATTTCATCTGCCCAGCTATGAAAGTCGTTGCCAGCTGATTGATCTGGAGCCTCTCCGAACTAGAAGAGACACCTCTAGGGCCCTGTTCATTGTGGACACTTTACAAGGTAGAATTGATTGCAGTGCAATCTTGGGGCAAGTCAACATTAACGTCCAACCCCGTGCGCTACGTAACAACGTTATGCTGAGATTGCCACTTCAGCGCACAAACTATGGCATGAACGGTGCAATAGGTGGGCTGCAACGAATGTTCAATCGAGTCTCGGGCATCTTCGATTTCCATATGCCTCGACAGCTGCTACGAAGATACTTCTCATCGTTCTTTTCTGGCACAGTTAACCGTGAATGATTGTGTGTTTTATTGATGTATTTTATTCTTAGTTTTTATTTTTTTGATTTACCTATATAAGTTACTTAAATCATCATTGGGGCTTTACACAGCCTGTTGATGCAGACAAATAAATAAATAAATAAATAAATGGTTGTTGATCGGAGCAAAAACTGAAATTTTTCAAACATAATCATTTATTCAGTCTATCATTCCAAAACCACAACCAAAACGGCCCTTTTCAGGGCCACCAATAATTCGACAAAGAGTTAGTTTTGAAGACAATTTCTTTCCGGAATATCACAGTTACACTTAAATTTGGGGACTATACTGGGGTGTGGGAACGCTGGAAGGGGAGATGCTGTCTGTCTTCGAACTACCAACATCATTCCAAAGCTCCTCCAGGGCGACAGAGTAGAGCAAACCCAACAACATCAGCCCAACAAAACGGCCCTTTTCAGGGCCACCAAACTTTCGCAAAAGAGTTATTAAGGAATATTCCTAAAATATAATATACACAATTAAGTACAACACATAACAGACGTTATCCAACGCCAACCCTGCGGTCGTATCTAGTATACAACCCTTCCAACTTTTTTCATGAGTTCATTCCGTGCATTGGTCAGATCAAGCTGAACATTACATTAGGTCCTAAGTAACATTGACAGATTCTCTTCGACGACTTTCTCTTTGTTTACTCACGGCCATGTTGAGACGTTCCCAGCTATTTTCAGCCCACAGATCGATGAAAGAAGCTATTATCTATCTTCTAATACGAAAAACACGACAAGAAACGGTTCTATACCCAAGTTTTTAAAAGAAAGAGAAAATCGATGAAGAGAATCTGTCAATGTTACTTAGGACCTAATGCAATGTACAGCTTGAAATGTCAATTTGTCAACCTGTCACTTCCAACTTAGTTTACCCATTGTTGGGTAGGTTCAGTTTTGACCAATCTGGGTAGATCGCACGCAAATTTGCGTAGTTTAGAAATAGCGTGCAGTCTTAGATGTCTTGTCTTTGTCTTGTCCCGTTAGTTTGACTCAAGTGCCAACCGCGCACCATCGTGCTTTATACGTAGTAAAAACAACAATTGCGGTCGCTTTCGTATCCCTCGCTGTCGCAACTGGCGACAAGCGATGATGGCACCGACAACGCCGTCGAAGGTGGTTTCAAGGCTGCCAGGGAAAAAAAGCGTCTTTCGTAAGGTGGCTCCCATTTTCACACTCGAGTGTTCCACGCGCTAGAAAGGAAATGTTTTGGTTCACCGAATCCGGGCGAAGCGCAAACAGCACCATTCAAATTCCAGAGAGGGAAAGAGTCACTTTTGTAATCATACCCTAAGTAGACGCAGTCAGTTGCTTTTATCGCAATGGGAAATCGGTGTGACATGTATGTCGGTTGGTGCTTTGGGGCGCAATTTTTCCCCATTGTTTATAGCAATCATGAAAAGTAGTAACGAAGCACTTTTCTCCTTCTTATTGTTCTTTTTCTTCCCCTTTCCTTTGCAGATGGCGACTCCAAGACGAGCTCCGTGGAGAAGAGGCACAATGGCAGCAAGGTAAGTGTGCTAGCTTGGTGTGTTTTGATTCTCTGTGGGGTTGGAATTGTTGTGTTTCTTAAGATTAGTTTATTTATTTTCCACCATCTTTGGCATTGGAGCCACACAGGCTGATTAACGAGACGTATTTCTATTCTTAAAAACTGGTCGCTAATTGACCTTTCTGGCGCTTATAACAACCATGGGTAAACCACCAGGGTCCATAAACCAGCTACATAATTGAATTCAATCTTATAACTTTTCATTAGGTGTTTTTGTAAATAACCATAGAGTTCTGGGGTATCTCGGGTATCGGGTATCCCATCTGGGTCCATAGACCGGTCACATAATTGAATTAACTTCTATAATTTATCATCACGTGTTGTAGAAAATAGCTGAAAAGTTCTAAGATCAGTTCAATGAACTGACCACTGTTATGGATGTTCCGTATCTTCCGAAGGATCACTTCAGGGACCTCCATAGCCTGGCCACATAATTAAATTCGATATTATAACTTATCAACAAGTGTTTTCGAAAATAACCGCAGAGTTCTGGGATCAGTTCAAAGAACTGATCACAATTACGGATATTCCGGATCTTCCGGAGGACACCCTAGGAAACCCCAAGTCCATAGTCTGGCCAAATCATTAAATTCGATGTTATAACTTGTTGACGCAAATAACCGAAGAGCTTTTGGATCAGTTCAATGATCTGTCCACTTTTGCGTATGTTCCGAATCTTCCGGAGGACACCCTAGGGTACCCCATTGTTCAAAGACCACAAAGATCACATCATTGAATCAAATCTTATAACTTATCATTAGGTGTTTTTGTAAATAACCGCAGAGTTCTGGGATCAGTTCATTAAACTGACCACTTTTACGGATGTTCCGGATCTTCCAGAAGACCACCTCCGGTATTCCAGGGTCCATAGACCGACCACATAATTGAACTCGATCTGATAACTTATCAACAAGTGTTTTCGAAAATAACCGCAGAGTTCAAGAACCAGTTCTGTGAACTGATCACTTTTACGGATGACCCGAGTCTTTTGGAGGACCACTTCGGATACCCCAGGGTCCATAGACCGATCACACCATTGAATTCGATCGTATAACTGTAGTGCTCATTATCTGTCGATACCAAAGAGAGACGTTAATTTTAACGTGGTTATATGAATGGGAAACCGAAGGATTGTTTAACTTCGATTGTGTAGGTACCTTTCCGGGGAAGTTCAACGTTTAGGAAGTGTTCCGGATCAGCGGCTGAGGTGGTTGCCGGAGCAAATGATTTTCACCAAAATTTATGTTTGTTAGCTGAATCTCGGTGGTGGTGCCCATCATGGCAAACAAAAATTAAGTGTGGAGGTTGTTGGATGGGAGCGGCATAGCGCCAGAGTTAAGCTACAGCTGCTGATGATCTGCCAACCAGATTGAAACGATTGGAGTCTATCGGCCGAAGAATAAGATAGTAGTCATAGACTAGAGACAGAGGAAAGCTGAAATCAGAAACAGGAACCAGCTAGCTGGCCCCAAGTGCCGTCTATCGGATGACAAGGATGAACGAGAATGTGAAGGCGTATCCGGATTGCCTTTTCCTGGTACAGTTCCAGAAGAGAACGGTGACACTCAACGTGTTGAAAGCCATGCGCTCCATCAATTCCATCATCGTCCGCTCGGAGCCATACCGTGGCGGCCATCGCAATGTGACTCAGTGCCAACGGTGTCTGAACTTTGGACACGGCACAGAACTTTGGACAGGGCAATTGCAGTGCCCTAAACGCGAGGATTTCAAGCGCATCCGAAAACAGGCATCTACCAACAATCAACCTGGACGAAGGAAGGATAAGGCCCCAGCTTTCAGGGCGGAGGACTTTCCGCCTCTTCGTGGACAAGCGAATTCACAGGAGTGATCCACTCCCCCTCAAGAAACGTCTCTATCTTCTGCTGGACAAAGCTCCAGTAGAATTTTCTCTCGCTGCGACTCTTATTAACTTATTAAGAGAAGAGGTCCTCGCGAACTATGGCCAGCAGCCCAACAAATGCCGACAGGAGATCCGGACGGCGAAGCAAAATTGCTGGTCGGACTTTCTGGAGAGTATCAACGCCGAACAATCGTCAGCGGAGCTATGGAGTCGCATTTAACGCCCTTAGCGACAAGCGGCGATCATGTCCGCTCCAGATTCGAACAGACACCGTCACCATCACTGATCCAACCATCGTAGCAGACGAACTGGGCAAATACTTTGACAAGCTATCCGGCATCTCGGAGTTCAGCGAAAGCTTCCGACAGCGAGTCGGACCCTCTCTGTCCTCTGTGTCTGCCTTCGGAATTCCTCCAGACAACGACGACCTACCAATCAACAGCCCGCTCTCCTGGGAAGAACTCGTGGTCGCTCTCAGTCGGAGCAACGGGAACTCGGCCGGACCGGACGAAATCGGCTACCAGCTGCTAAAGCACCTTCCACCCAAAGACAAAACGAAACTTCTCGACCTTTACAACCAACTCTGGACCGCTGAAAAATACCCGGAAAAATGGAGAGAAAGCCTGCTGCATGGCCAAAGTCCTGGAACGGATGGTCAACAGGAGGCTGAAGCAATATCTTGAGGCCAAGGGGCTGCTTGACCATCGGCAGCACGCCTTCAGGTAAGGGTATGGCACCTCCACCTACTTCGCCACTCTTGGGGAGGCCCTGAAGGAGGCATAGGACCAAGGTCATCACGCGGAGATCGTCTCGCTGGACATCTCCAAAGCGTTCAACCGAACATGGACACCAGCTGTATTGAAGAAGCTTGCTGATTGGGGCCTGAAAGGACACATCCTTCACTTCGTCCGGAACATTCGGGGTTCGGTCGGAAACGTGCAATCCGGAAGTTTCGGTGAGGAAACCGGAGTGCCACAGGGCTCTGTGATCGTGGTCACATTTTTCCTGGTGGCCATGAATGGGGTCTTTGACCAACTACCCAAGAACGTTTACATCTTCGTCTATTCGGATGACGTCCTCATTGTAACGGTGGGTCCCACCCTGCAGAGGACGAAACTGAGAGCGCACTCGGTGGTCAGATGGGCTGACTCTGTTGGTTTCCAGCTTTCCGCCGACAAGAGCGTGCGCTGCCATATATGTACCACCAGGCATCGCAACAACGGACCGCCCATCATGATTAAACAACAAGCAATACCGACCAAAAACACCGTGAGGGTCTTGGGAGTGCTCCTCGATTGGAATTTATCCTTTGAGCCACACTTCCAACAAGTAAACTGTCGCAATCGGTCCAACCTGATTAAGACCATCTCCCACCCCCACCGATCCAACAATCGCGAAATCCGCTTCCACGTAGCTCGAGCCATCATCGACAGTCGTCTACTGTACGGTGTAGAGATTACATGCCTTGCCGCCGAGAAAGCCGTCCAGATTTTGGAACCGGTGTACAACGGCTACGTTCGAACAGTCTCCGGTCTCCTGCCCTCTACCCCGGCCGACGCTGCATGCGTTGAAGCCGGTATCCAATCGGTAACCAAAGCCGCTACCTTTCTCGCTAAAACGTCGTAAAACAACAGGATCGTTCTCCTCGACGAGGCGAACCGACTCCTCCGCACGGCCACCGACGTAGATCTCCCTCCAGTAGCCAGGGTCCACAGGCACGGACACAAACGTTGGCAATCGCACAAGAACAAATTTGACAGCCGAATCAAGGACCGCTTCAGGGCAGGAGACAACTCGCTGGCTTTACGCCGGACAGTTGTCGAATCTTGTTAGAGATGAACTAGCCTAAGGCTAAAAATCTCTTAAATAAAGAAAAAAAAAAAAAAAAAAAAGTTGTCGAATCTCTCGGGGCGCACTACCAAGGTTATGAAGTTAGGTACACCGACGGCTCTCTCTCCAGGAGCGGAGTGGGAATGGGGGTCTCCGGAGATGGTCTGCTTGTTAGCAGATCGCTTCCGACCCAATGCTCGGTGTTCTCAGCTGAGGCAGTGGCCATTCTACACGCGGTTAAGTTACCGGCCAACCGGCCGATATTAGTCTCAACTGACTCACAACAGAAACACCGAAGCATCCGTGGATCCAAGGGACGGTAAAGCATGCGCCGCCCAACACTGTATTCATGTGGGTACCCGGTCACTGCGGGATCCAAGGGAACGTAACGGCCGACCACCTCGCCGGCTCAGGCACACTGAACCCAGGTCCACCGACAATGTACCGCTCCAAGATGTCAAAACGTGGATCAAGCGGACGGTTCGAAGAGCCTGGGACACCGAGTGGAGGAACAACAGGACACACCATCTTCGGAAGATCAAGGCGACCACCGGAACCTGAAGGGATCGACTAAACCTAAGAGAACAACGAGTGGTGTCAAGGCTACGCACCAGGCACAGCAGAGTCTCCCACAATTTCGGAGGAACACCGTTCCGGAGGACCTGCGAAACCTGCGGAGTGCCTTCGGCTTGGAGTCAATCAGCATTTGGAACCTGTTGGGCTACGAGTTCCCGGCAGCAGCCGCCCTCATCACCTTCCTAAAGAAGGCGAACCTTTACAGCAATATCTGAGTGTTCCTTGTTTGTATTTCAAGTTTGTTGGCCCTTTTGGCAGTTTTCTACACCTTTTAATTCTAGCAAGATAAATGTACCACAGCCAAGATTGCGAATCTCCTTCTGACAACCCAATTTTTTTTTGACGTAGGACTACGTCTGTGATTTCTATACACTTTGGAAAACTGAAAATGGAACATGTAACAAAATTATGAAAGATTTTGAACGTTAATAACTTAGCTGCCATTGGACCAATTTCAAAAATTTTATCACCATTCGATCAGAAATATTTCTACGCATCTGTTACATTTTAGACTTTATCATCTTCTAAAATGTCACTAGTGAAAATTGCACGAATGTGCAACTATTGCTATGATCAGTGATGGAAAAAATCAAGAAAATCCAAAATCAGGAACGGTCGAAAATCACTGCTGATCTTGAGATCAGCAAAATCACAAACAGAAAATCAAGGCGGATTTTATTTTAACTGATCTTGAGAGTAGCAAAATCACACAGCAGAAAATCAAGGCTGATTTTAACCTTAGCTGATTTTGCGGTCACAGAAACCAAACGGAAAATCAATAGATTGGAATAACAGTCAAAGTAAAAATCCGGCATCCACCGCCATTTTGGAATTCAAGATGGCGAACCAAAATCTAGTATGGCCGCCCCGGACAGGGAATATTCATCTAAACCCATTCAATATGGGTATCTACGGAATGGGCTCGATGAGGGGAAGCGAAAAATTGACATCAGCCGCCATTTTGGAATCCAATATGGCGGCCCTCGGACTAGGAATATGCATTTAACCCATGCAATATGAGTATCTGCGAAAAGGGCTCGATGAGTGGAAGTGGAAAATCGACATCCGCTGCCATTTTGGCGGCTCCCGGACAGGGAATATGCATCTGAATCCATGCAATATGAGTATCTGCGAAAAGGGCTCGATGAGTGGAAGTGGAAAATTGACATCCGCCGCCATTTTGGAATCCAAGATGGCGGACCAAAATCCAATATGGCGGCCTCTGGACAAGCATGGGAAAATTCATTCGCTCGCGCGAGTGCCACAGAATCAAAATAGCCATCCTCACCTACAACCCGATTGCCGAACGAGTGTAAATTTTTCCAACCAAGTGACTCTGCAGGTCGACTCAGAACTGACAGCAGTAGAAGGAAAGAAGGATAAGCTGAAAGACAGCCGAAATTTTTTCTCTACCGAGGGAGAACCAGATTGAATGCTTAAGATCCGAATGCTAACGATTTAAATAGCCGAGTCAGATAGTTTTTGGCTCACTGATTTCAATCAGTTGAATTGGCCACAGCAGTTTTACGGTATTTGCTTGACGCTTATGTTTATGTGTCACAGTATAACCATCTTTTCCATATTAACAGCAATTTAAATGTGTCAATATATGTTTAAAGCTAAAA
The DNA here is from genome assembly GCF_037179485.1 of Ochlerotatus camptorhynchus. Classification (NCBI taxonomy): domain Eukaryota; kingdom Metazoa; phylum Arthropoda; class Insecta; order Diptera; family Culicidae; genus Ochlerotatus; species Ochlerotatus camptorhynchus. Next base: position 2,678,177 of record NW_027040553.1, read on the forward strand.
AATAAAAAGCGATTCTTTCTGGAAAATTCTCATTCAGCTCACTCAGCAGAATGCAATCGTAAAAGGTTCAGCATAGAAAAAATAATAAGAGAGGAATGATCCACACTACTACACTCATAATCATTCATGTTACGCTCAGCTGTCTGTTTTGCTCAATTCTGCGTTCATCGAAGGAAATAGAAGCAATGCAAATACGAACGAAATCAGTGCGGCTCGCACAAGCTGCTGTTCGTTTCTGATGTTGTATGCGTGTGAGTGAGTAGTAAATGCAAAATGAATCGATTTTTCCCATGCTTGCCTCTGGATAGGGAATATGCATCTAAACCCATGCAATATGGGTATCTACGGAATGGGCTCGATGAGTGGAAGTGGAAAATTGACATGTCCGGGGCCGCCATATTGGATTTTGGTCTGCCATCTTGGATTTCAAAATGGCAGCGGATGTCAATTTTTCACTTCCCATCATCGAGTCCATTCCGCAGATACCCATATTGCATAGGTTTAGAAGAATATTCCCTGTCTGGGGGCCGCCATACTGCATTTGGATCCGCAATCTTGAATTCCAAAATGGCAATGGATGTCGATTTTCTACTTCCACTTATCGAGCCCTTCTCGCAGATACTCATATTGTATGGATTTAGATGCATATTCCCTGTCCGGGGGCCACCATATTGGATTTTGGTCCACCATCTTGAATTCCAAAATGGCGGCGGATGTCAATTTTCCACTTCCACTTAGCGAGCCCATTCCGTAGATACGCATATTGCATAGGTTTAGAAGAATATTCCCTGTCCGGAGGCCGCCATATTGAATTTTGGTCCACCATCTTGAATTCCAAAATGGCAGCGGATGTCGATTTTCCACTTCCACTCATCGAGCCCTTTTCACAGATACCCATATTGCATGGATTTAAATGCATATTCCCTATCCAGAGGCCACCATATTGCATTTTGGTCCACCATCTTGAATTCCAAAATGGCGGCGGATGTCAATTTTTCACTTCCCATCATCGAGCCCACTCCGCAGATACCCATATTGCATGGGTTTAGATGCATATTCCTTGTCCAGGGCCGCCATATTCGATTTTGGTCAGCCATCTTAGATTTCAAAATGGCGGCGTATCTCAATTTTTCACTTCATCTCATCGATCCCATTCCGGAGATATCCATATTGCATGGGTTTAGATGAATATTCCCTGTCTGGGGCCGCCATATTGGATTTTGGTCTGCCATCTTGGATTTCAAAATGGCAGCGGATGTCAATTTTTCACTTCCCATCATCGAGCCCATTCCGCAGATACCCATATTGCATGGGTTTAGATGTATATTCCTTGTCCAGGGCCGCCATATTGGATTTTGGTTAGGCATCTTGAATTCCAAAATGGCGGCGGATGCCAATTTTGCACTTCCTTTCATCAAGCCCATTCCGTAGATACCCATATTGCATGGGTTTAGGTGCATATTCCCTGTCCAGGGGCCGCCATATTGGATTTTGGTAAGCCATCTAGGGTTGAAATCCACCATTTTAATTTCATCCGGAATGTTGACTTGAATTTCGGAATTGCCCAAACTCTAGAATATCACATATCTTCTAATTCTATGATTTTTGATGATTTTGATCTTGGTTGATATTGATGCTGGTTGATTTTGAGAATCGAAAATCACGGCTGATATTGGTCGAAAATCACGTGTGATTTTTGTGGTGATGATAGCTTGTGATATTGGTGCGTGATATAGGTGATCTTGATCTTGAAAGATTGCTGATTTTGATTTTCTGATCTTGATTTTAGCCAATACTGGCTATGATAATTAAAATTATCACCGATTGTCTGTGAAAAGCGATTTCCCTAGCACAGATTTCAAAGTTAAATTCCATCCGGTCTCACCAAACGGTGTTTATTCAATCACCCCGTGCTGAGTGATGGCGTTCTCCAGTACACTACGAAAGGCTGCCTGCAAGCAGCGAGCTGCAGCCAACATGAGCATCCATAGAAGGAGGGAGAAGCCGTACCGCTATTGATCGGAATCAGTAGCTCTTGCGTCATACTAAAGAGTATAAACAGAGAGAACCCCGCTCAAATTTTTATTCCGACACAAAACACAAGCTCCTGCTGCAGTTAACAAATAAAATTTATTATACAAGACCACGTAGTCCTACATCACCATTGCGTACAACCAACAATCAATACGAAACTAACGATTTTAAATTGGCTAACTACTTGACTAGCCTATTGGTCCCAAGCAAACGATTAACGTACCCCATTCTAGTCGAAATTCTAGTACTACGCAATGTTTGTTTTGATTCGCTATGAAAGTTTGACAGATAAAATGAGGGGTTAGTGGATTTTCCTATGTTTCGAGGGGTGAATCGATTAGCTTGGGACCGAAGAGAGTACTAGAGCTGAGCCAAAAAGTTGAGCACGTTTCTTCGGGATCTTCTAGTCTTAGAGTTACCTCTATGGTACAACCATAGAGGTAACTCTAAGACCACTGGGTCCCGAAGAAAATCATTATTATTTTTGGCTCACTCAGTACCAGAACAACGGTCCCAAGCAGTCCCAAGCTATTTCACTCACCCCTGCATGTTCTGCATGAATCTATACACCCCTGATGTTATCTGTCAAACTTTCATAGCGAATCAAAACAAACATAGTGTAGTAATAGAATTTCAACTAGAATAGGGTACGTTAATCGTTTGCTTGGGACCAATAGGCTACTAAAGTGGTGAGCCAATTTAAAATCGTTAGTTTCGTATTGATTGTTGGTACAACCCCATAGGGCTGTCCCTTGTAGCTTTTTCTCTCTTTTTTTTACTATCTTAAGAGATGAACTAGCCATATGGCTAAAAATCTCTATAATAAAGACACAAAAGCTCTTATTAACACCTACTCTGGTAGAATGGATTACTCTCGTCCCCTAAATAATACAACAATTCCACAAATGGTTTGGATGATACCCCGATCACGTTGTTAAGCAAAATAATCATAACAATGTTATAGTATTGCAAAATTGTCTCTATAGACTCTGCTGTTTGTGAATTGCACAAGTATCAGTGCAAAACTTTGGGTAAATTGACTTCTCGACGCAAGATCACACTAATACAACCTAGCTAGCGTAACCGTGTAAAATCGATTTGTTTATTATTTCCAACCACGAAATCAGATGTCAAAGTGTTCGACTTGATAGCGTTTTTTTTTTTAAATTTCAACCAGTAAAATGCATGTATGTATTAGTGAAACTTCTCACTAATACTAACGGTGGTAGTGAACTCTATTCAAAGGTTTTCTTGCACTAAAACTTATAATTTACCCCAAGTTCTGCACCTAATACTTGTGTATTTCACAAACGTCAGAGAAGTCTATTTTCCGCAACGCAGCGCGATATGTATACCAAGCTTTCGAAGCGGAAAAGGAGGACCTGTAAAATTAGCTCCAGAGAAATTTGGCTACACTCGAGTTGTTCGCAGATGATAGGCGTTGCAGTCCTGTGAAATTCATCAATAGACCAAACCATATTCTTAACAAACAAAAAATGTCGATTGCTGCATCGATTAACTTCCCACACAATTCTCATCAGACAAACCACTTGACTAGTGAAATGAAACGCCAGAATATCAAACTCAGTCACGTCTGGTGCGGTGCCCACGCATCCTGTCAACGGCACAAACCGCCAAGGAATCAATCCCTTGACCACTATCAATTTCTTCCGTTTCATTCGTCTTTTCACGTCTGGCAGTGAAGTGATTCCAATTCCGGAACTCCGTGTGCTCTTTATACAGAGATGTGTCCGTCGTACGAATGTGGATCCGATGAATGGGGCTCGCTTCAAACGGGATGTCCTTGTACGACGATGACGCCCAGCACGGTCTCCATTCACAATCCCACACAAGACGATTACATTACACTCCCGGTCTTCTCCTTCGTCGTCGTCCTCCTCCTCCTCCTCCTCATCCTCCTAGCAAGCCGTCATCACTTTCACGCCACTTTGTTGCGCCCGCTTCCTCGTCCAGCACAGTGCCTTTGATTGAATCCTTTATGGTTGGTTAGTTGCTTGGTCTGGCACTTTATTACTTGATTAGAGGCACCATTTTTCTCCTTCCCATGCTGGTCTGTACGTCGTCAGCGCCTTTTGTGCATATCACGTACGTTGCGGACTCTCTCTCTCTCTCTCTCCCTTTTACTCATGTGCCATCGCTCCATTACGGCATTCAGCCTTCGTTTCAACCCACCCATCCCACTCCCGCCCCGTCCCGACCCGACAAAGTGCGAGGCCATATTGTACTGATTGACGACTACACTTCCTAGGATCCTGCTCCTGTTGGCCGCCGCCATTCACGAACTGCTCTGTTTTTGTGCTCGTGTTGATGTGTTCTGCCCGGTTCGTAGGAATTCATATTTTCCCGTTGATTGATTTGGTATGTCGTCGTTTTTCCGGAGGCCGGCATGGCGGCAGCTGTCCTGAATAGGGCGCACAATTCGATCAATTTGGGATGCGATAGGAAGAAATTTCGATCATCAGTGCCATTTAATTGTTGGCAGCTAGTTTCCGTGGTGATCGTACCAGTGCAAAAAGATAGCCATTCATTGCATTAGAAACTGATGTCAGTTTTAATGAGCCCAAAATGCGCTAGGTATAGCTAGCTGGTGAAAAGCGGATTCAACCGGAGCGCAAAATATGACTACCCTGACCTGAATAACGGGATGGCAGTCGGGGAAAAACAATTTAAATTTTCGAGAGCAGGGAGGCGGGTGCCCCAATTTACCATTAATTAAGATTAGTCGCGTCACTTTTCCGGCGTTTTTTTCCCTCCCTCCCGAGCCAGGCACGGTGGGAGGCTTTTGAGTGCTTTATGCCTTTTCTCCTCGCGAAGTGCTTAGACGAAAGCGTCGAAATTGCCTTTTTTTTCTCGTTTCGGAAGGGTGGGTTAATAAAGTTGACCTGTGAGTGTGCTCGTGTGAATGTGTGTGTGTGTGTGTGTCGCTGTTGTTGGTTACCGTGGTGGGAGGAAGGTAATTATGCTAATTTTATTGGAAGCACTAATCGGATTAGCGAGAGCGCAAATGAGTCGTGGTGCTCTCGTGGTTGTGAGATGGCGGTGTTTGCCGGCGACTCTTGCCGATGTCATTTTAGGGATATTAAACAAGGGGATGGTATTTAACCTTTGGGCCCACAGTTGAAGGTTTTCTGATAAGAATGATGACCAAAGTTCGTTAATTGAGGTGGGAATGATTCAATTAAATTTTACGGCGAACTCTCGAAATTTCATTGATGTTTTGTAAAATTTGTCTATTAATTCAACGAAAGTAATTATAAAAACACAAATCTAATTCAAGAGTGAATTTTAAAACTGCCGTATCTGCTTTAGTACACAAAGATTCAAACGTCAATTTGTCGAAACTATAGACTTCACGACGCAAGATCTCACTAATACAACCTATCTAGTGTAGCCTAAAGCCCTACAGTAAAAGTATGGACGTCTGTCAAAAGTTGTTCCAATCGAACCGTCAAAATGCACCGCTTTGCTCGATTGGAACAGCTTTTTTGACGTAGGACTACGTCTTTGATTTCTATATGGGGGTACACTTTGTGAAAACCGAAAATGGAACATGTAACAAATTAAGAAAGATTTTGAACGTTAATAACTCAGCTGCCTCTGGTCCAACTTCAATAATTTTATCACCAATAGATCAGAAATATGGCTACGCATCGATAACAATGCTTCCGAATGTTGATTTTCAACAAGAAACTATTGAAAAACTGGTAAATGTCCAGCATTGTCCAAAAGCGTCGAATTAACTAACAAATCCACCAATTACCTACATGCATATGTTGCTTCCCCAGCACAGTCGTCAGAGAGTAGTAAGTAGACGAAACAAGTCGGAGTGGCATTCGCCTCCGATCTTTGGGCACGTACGAATAGGGAGGATGGAATTGCGTAATATTTTGCGCACTCACCGCCATATTCAGAACCAAACGCAAATTCTTCAAGATAACCGCCATCGGTCGTCTGGCTCGCCGTGGTGGTGTCTGACGTATCTCCGGTCTGATTTACGAGGTGTGCTGAAGGTGTTCCTGAAAAATGAGTTCCGTGATGCTGTCACCTACACTAAACACGCCAAGCGTAAGCGGCCATGGATATCATCTACGTTATGAAGTGACAGAGACGCTATTTGGTTTCGGAGTTACAGAGACGCTATTTGGTTTCGGAGGTTAAATCATCACCAACTTTGGCTCTTGTCAGGGCCACCAAGCTTATTACAGTAAAGAGTAGGAATAGAATTCATCTGCCTGTTTGTCCATATTCAGAACCAACGACCACACAAAATGCTCATGTAATCAAACTGGAGGCAGGGGTACAAAATTTGTTGATCAACCTTGATCAACTTTGAATCGCCACGGCCGGATATTTTAGATGGAAGACGCAACAATCTAGCATCTAATTCGACGAAGACGGCAGGAAACATTTGTGAAGCCGAGTTATTTACGAAAGAGAGTGTCGATGAATAGAATCGATCAATGTAGATAGGACCTATTAAAAAATTGACGCAAGATTTGTTTTCCGTACTGAGCTCCAATGCTACCGACGCCAGGGAGGCAGATCCCACACCTGGACCCTACCAATCGACCCATAAACTCAACCGGGGACCAACGGCTTTACTTCCCGAAGGATGGCGTGATCAGAGATGTTATGCCTTAGAACATGCCGGTGGCGCCGACTGAGATTGGACCAAGGCCTGCAGGGGTGAGAGGTAATCACGCTAACCACCGGCGCCGATATCTTTCAAGGTGATATCACGGCGAATGAGAACGACCCAAATGTGAGTTTAGTTATCTCAGAAATAAGAAATAAAGTGCAGGAACTCAGCGATGAGTAAATTTGCCTCATGTTTTCCCAGGTTTTTCCAGTTTTTTCCAGGGAAAATTTCCCGAATTTGAGACAAGTGAATATTGGATCCACTCAGTCTATTGGTACTACTCCGAGACTGAATAAAATTTTCGTCAATTTCCTCATTTTCTGGCAGATTTTTTAGGTTTTCCACAGGAAACCATGAAACAAATTTACTCATCGCTGAGTTCCTGCACTTTTGGCGATTATGAGTGAACTAAACTTAAATTTTGGTCATTCTCTTTCGCCGTGTACGCAAAAAGAAAAGAGCCAGTGTCGCTCCTTGATAGCAAACTACTCATAATGGGAGGAGTCTTTGTAGCTTTTATACCACTTGGTTGCACATCATTCTGCTTTAACCTGAAAGAGCGCTGCTGTGCTTTTCATGGCCATCAAGCTCACATCAGTAAAGAGTTGGAATAGAATTTATCTGTGCTTGTTTGTCCATATTCAGAACCACCCCCAACGACCACAAAAAATGCTCTGAGTTGTAATCCTGTAACCAAACTTAGAAGCAGGGGTGCAAGTGATTTTGATTGATTCTCTTAATCAACTTTCTCTTTGAAAAAGAATACTACAAGTTGGTACGCCTACAATTCATAAACGGAAAGAGTTGAGATAATAGATAATTAATCAATTAAAAGAACTAAATGCTCTTCACATTTATTCGGTCCACTAGCGGTCCTACGTCAAGCTTTCGTTCGTGCCCCTAGGCACAGACCCTTCTACTTTTTCAGTTTTGTGGTGACAGTCGACCATACTTTTACTGTAGGGCTTTAGTGTAGCCGTGTTTTTTTTTTTTTTCCTTTGATTTGTTTTCCGTCGATCTTGTTTTCCGTGCTGAGCACCAATGCTACCGACGCCAGAGAGGCAGCTCCCACACCTGGACCCTACCTATCGACCCATCAACTCATGAACCGGGGACCAACGGCTTTACTTCCCTTCCGAAGGAAGGCGTGATCAGAGATGTTATGCCTCAGAACATCCCGGCGGCGCCGACTGGGATTGAACCCAGGCCTGCTGGGGTGAGAGGTAATCACGCTTACCACTACACCACCGGCGCCGCTTAGTGTAGCCGTGTAAAATCGATTTGTTTATTATTTTCAACCACAAAATCAGCTGTTAAAGTGTTCGACTTGACAGCGGTTTGTTTTTTATTTTCAACCAGTAAAATGCATGGTTAGTGAAACTGCTCACTAATACTAACGGTGGTAGAGAACTCTATTAGCTAGCCCACCTAAACTAACACCACAGACGAAAAGACATAACACATTGAATATGTTTTACTGTAAAACACAGCGAATCCGAACACATAAAGCAACTAACGATCTAAGAGGATGAGGAGACAATAGGGGGGACTTTTATGAACCAATTTTCTGTCAAACACAAACCAGCGCCTGATTAGCCGGGCGAACGTATGGAAACACGAGAATTTTTACAACAATGAATCTATTTTCTTGTATTTTGGCAGTCGACTGCGTCGCCCATAATGAAATAGTTTTTGCACGGTCGTTACCGCGAGAGAAGTACACATCACAGACAAAAAGAAGCCAGTTGTCTCCTCTTCCTCATAGCCAACGATAAAGACGACGCGCTTGCTGCGACTACCATGACAAACTCTCTCTGCATTGCTTGCTTACTTTGTTGCAATATACTGTACATGGTTGGGGACATAGCTTGATCAGAATCACAAGGGACAGCCCTATGGGCTTGTACGCAATAGTGACGCAGGACTACGTGGTCTAATATAATAAATCTTATTTGTTAACTGAAGCAGAAGCTTGTGTTTTGCGTAGGAATAGGAATTTGAGCGGGGTTCTCTCTGTTTATACCCTTTAGTATGACGCGCTTGACATATATGGCCCACAGCGACTCACGAAGAGCTACTGATTCCGATCAATAGCGGTGCGGCTTCTTCCTCCTTCTATGGATGCTCATGTGGGCTGCAACTCGCTGCTTGCAGACAGCCTTTCGTTGTGTGCTGAAGAACACCACCAACCGGTGGAAACTAACGATTTTAAATTGGCTCACTACTTGACTAGCCTATTGGTCCCAAGCAAATCGATTTACGTATCCCATTCTAGTCGAAATTCTAGTACTACACTATGTTTGTTTTGATTCGCTATGAAAGTTTGACAGATAAAATGAGGGGTTAGTGGATTTTCCTATGTTTCAAGGGGTGCATCGATTAGCTTGGGACCGAAGAGCGTACCAGAGCTGAGCCAAAAAGTTGAGCTCGTTTTTTCGGGACCTACTAGTCTTAGAGTTCCCTCTATGACACCACCACTTACCGCGGGGTGATTGAATAAACACCGTTTGGTGAAACCGGATGGAATTGAACTTTGAAATCTGTGTTAGGGAAATCGTTTTTCGCAGGCAATCGGAGATAATTTTAAATATCATAGCAACAGCTGCACATATTGCAATTTTCAATAGTGACATTTTGAAAAATGATAAATTCTTAAATTTACAGATGCGTAGAAATATTTCTAATCGATTGGTGATAAAATTATTGAAATTTTTTCAGGGGCAGCTGAGCTTAACGTTCAAAATCTTTCATAATTTCGTTACATGTTCCATTTTCGGTTTTTACAGAGTGTACCCTGTATATAAATTATAGACGTAGTCCTACGTCAAAAAAAAAATAGTGGGGTTGTGTACAAGACACGACCGCTTGGTTGACGTAGGCTACGTTGAGCTGTTTAGTGAACTTCTCGAGCATTTTTGTTGACATTGATGTATTGATATTTATTTGATTTACAGTAGAAGTAACCTATTATTTCGGTCCTATGTTCATATTTAAAATTTCTTACTATCCAGCATTTTACGAGCGCTCATGGCCGCCATAATCTGGTTGAGTTTCTGGTAGGGAACATATGATTTGAAGTTTGGCTTGTAACGTTCGACCTGTAAACGGTCAAATTAGATCGTTTATACGTCAATCGACATAACCCAAACATCAAATGAAATGTTCCCTACCGGAAACTCAGCCGGATTGTGGCGGCCATCAGTGCTCGTAAAATGCTCGATAGTTTATGGTATCCGCTTATTTTTTCCTTGCAGGGTGCCCATTAAAATAAAATTTTGCATTTCCCGGTGTTTACGATTATTTAAAAGAAACCCAACCCAAACATCACCCCTGCCTTAAACAAAAAAAGGGGTTCACAAATAACCGTTTATAGATAATCATATTGTTTCCGAAGAACTGCTCTACAATACGTCTACTTTGTCGAAGCAAATAATAGGAGATGAGATTTGCTTTAACATGTTGATGATGTAGATCTTGGAATTATGAATTCGTATAAAATCAAACAGTCTCCTGCGAAAAATAAGCCTTAATGTTATTTTGGTAATGCCTGAACAAGCATATATCGATACAAGGGACCTGACCAGGATAAACGCAATATTAAAAGCTTTGCAAATCTTCCTGGAGTTTAGATCTTGAAGTTCAAACAACATTTTGTGGGATACAAAGATGTGTTACCAAAACATTTATCATTCATTGATCGAAATCTTGTTCGATTTCCACCTATTAGGTCATCTTTTTTGTCAATGTGTTGATTGTGCCGGTCATAGAGCAAGCTGTGATTGTTTATAATATAAATTTTTTGGTTTGAAATCGCAAGGATAAATCGAATTGAGGATGACGCGGGAAGTGGCGGGTGTGCGAAATTTTGGTTTTTTTTTGTGTTGATAGGATAGTAAAAGTCCTGTGTTTTAGGGTTTTATAATGCCCTCAAAGGCAGACCAGAAACCTAGCCTTTCGTGAAGCGAAAGCAACGGTCTATCAGCGATCGGAAAGATTTGAAAACGGCGGGGAACATTGTTAGAGGCCGACTATAGAAAATGATGAATAGACTTTTGTGAGTTGCAGCATTATTTGAATTAAAGATACTAGTGGGGTCTGATTAACTGCCTCTTTCTCCTACTCTAGAACCTACATTTCGTATTTAGATCTATAAGTGAACTGCTGGTCTGAGTTCCACTGATATATTCAATTAGAGGATGTTCCTGAATATACAGTCAAACAGCACGTAATGTTGTGAACAACTTCAATGACAGTTGTCCAGCAGTGCTCCCATTACAACAATCCAATGCCTACGAGATTGTGCCGATAGATATGCCAAAGCTGTGCCGAATCTAATTTCGGCACGGAATACAACGTATGACTCGCCTAAGTTTGCATAGCATTTGCAATGTAAAATTAGGCGAACTATACGTTGCATTCGGGGTACTCGTATGTAACGTATATTCGTTATAAGTTAGGTAACACAGTAGAATTTTTGAGCAGTTTGTGCTTCACGGAAACTCATAATATCATTTGAACTTATTAATTGTGTTTAAAAATAATATTGCTGGAATATCATTGGATTAGGTTTATTAGGTTTTGAAAAAATCCTGGAGTTCAGATCTTTATACGCCTTTTTAATGCACCACGAACGTAGAGTGCGCCACGCGAGTTCGAGAAGAAACGTCAACCAAACCGTTTGTTTACATCAGAATAATTATTTTCCCCAACGCAAATAACAGCATTTTTCATTCAAAATCTTGCCAATTTCCATCGGTAATTGTCTTATTGTACGATTTTCCACAAATCTGAACTGATTTGCACCTTAACTATTCACACACAAGAAATCCGGAAGATCATAACCACTAAGGCACTCTTCTAATTTTCCATTTTTCTCAACAATAATATTCCTGAACACCAGCAGGATATTTTCAAAAACGTTACAGAATTAAATTTTTCAACTGTAGATTAAGTTTTGCAGCATCTCAGATGAATCAATTTATCAGGAAAAGTAAAAAAGTGTTCCGCTTCCTATGTCTCAAGGCAAAAATTTATGCTCACAACACTCTTTTTGACGTTCTCTTATTCACCACCAGAGGTTGAATCGATCGTTTAGTTTCTATTAAAAAGGCCTATTCTTTCGTTAGGTTCTTATGAAGACACAGTTGTATTTGCAATTCCAAGCTTTTTAGCGATCCATCGGTGGGATGCCTCTGGATTTTGATTGTAAGTGCAAAACATTTTTTCACGGGAAATTTCTTGTTCCGACGTCATGACTGGAACAACTGTATGAATAAGTATGAAACTTGACAGATGTGAACAATACACTGTGAATAAAATTTACTGAAATTTTCGGGATTTGTACTCATACGGTTCAAAAGTTACAGATGATTTTTGGTGTGCCATTTTTATCGAATACACCCTTTAAGTGCCAAGCGAGCTGTCAATACATCAAGTGAAAAAAATAGGTTTACTGGCAACCGTAACGTTATATTTCTTTCTGGACCCGAGGTCTATAAAATCAAAACAAGTGAAGCACATTTGTTGGCCATGGGAGAGTTTGTCCGAACAAGTAGGTACCGCCAGTACCAGTACCGCAACGGCTATCCCGATTAGACAAGCCGTATTTTATGATCTCAGAAACCTGTGATGACTTGGGCCTTTGACGACAGCAGATGACCGATTCGGAAGAATTATTGGAAGCCAATACGTTGGCATCACCGATTTACGGATATTCTGGAGGATGTTCCCGATTCACCCGGGCTTTGCTGAATACTAAGCAGTGCTGATGTTGATTATTTGATGCCTTCAGACACATAACATTTTTCACGGCTGGATTGTTTCAGAAAGGTGCTTCTCACCTGGGTTTTTATTTTTTCGAAGGAACTACTGAAGGGATGCGAGCAATGGGTGCAATCCTACCCACAGTAGAAGCAACCGGTGGAACCTAACGATTTTAAATTGGCTCACTACTTGACTAGCCTATTGGTCCCAAGCAAATCGATTAACGTACCCCATTCCAGTCGAAATTCTAGTACTATAGGCGAGTGCACGGATGGATTTGAGTTCACTCACTAAACAAAAAGTGACACAACAGCGGGGCCCTGTTTACTAAAAATGAACACATGAATAATACTCGCGTAACATTTGAAACGGGCCTATGTTCACTTTTAGTAAACAGGGCCCCGCTGTTGTGTCAAAAAAATTTCATCCGTGCACAGGGCTATACCAACCTCTATGGTACCAGGTCTGAATCTGAGCCAAACAGTTCAACACGTTTCTTCGAGACCTTCTGGTCTTAGAGTTACCTCTATGGATGCATTGCTTCCACTGAAGATGGCCTCTACTACTGCAGTTGGAAGACGAGGTCTTTCACTTTTTGGGTTTTACTTCTTTCTTATAAAAGTGAAATTTCGATCGTTGGGGACACTTTCTGGAAGCCATCTTAGATGAAGTTTCTGCCGTCATCATTTCCGGAACTTTACCTAGTGCTAGAATTGCAGCTACTGCACGACGATCTTGCTTTCTGAATCTCTGGTTTATCGCCGGGACGGGACTTGACAATCGGGCTTCTCACTCTTCTTAATGTTTTTTAAGAATGCCCTTCGGAAAGTTGTGCGTGGTGTTTGACGGAGTTGACCAATGATGTCAGGAATGTACAATATGTTTTCTATTTTAATTTGGATTTTATTCGGAGTTTAGTTTAGTTAGTTTAGTTTAGCAGCGTGTACATAATTTTTGCTCAATACAATAAAAACAAACAACAATATCCATGGCTTAAAACACACAGTGCACTCAATTTTTTAACTTTCGTTTCGCAAATATAAAAAATTCTCAACGCCATTGACGTCAACATTGATTCCGGCATTACTGCCAGTGAGATTAATGCGATCTCTCTGTCCTTTTTATTCCACGATTGCTACTGTCAAATCGATCAATCAGAAACTGGCTCGAATTTGACAGCAAATTGGCTCAAAATCGCTACCCGATTATCAAGTCCCGTCCCGTCGTAGTACTTCTCTACGAGCTTCTCCATTTCATCATATGGACTTCTACCACCCAATGAGGTGGACGCTCCGTTATTATACGCGGAAGTGCAAACCCTGATGCTCCAGTTTGGCCAGTAAGTTAAGTGAGCAACAAAACAAAAATATTAGAAATGTCAACATGTTTGGCAGTGGTGCCAGAATTGATTGAAAATAAGAAAATTGATGTGACGGAAGGGTGTGTCGAACTGTGTTTTTGGTGTGTTAGAGCGGGTGTTAGCACAAGGTGGCAGAGTGACTTATCCCATGTCCCCACTTAATTTTGGCTCCAGAAAAGATAAATTAAAGTAAAAGAAAAGCATTTCAATAATTAATGCGTTCTCCTTCAGCCATCAGGACCTGATGCAGGCCCTTCGGTATGCTCTCCACCAGGTTCTTTAGGTGCTGTTAATCTAACTCTTCGCCGGCGCGTTCCAGGGCTCGATGGGGTTGAGGTCCGGGCTTTTTGGAGGCCATTCCAGCAGTTTGATCCGACAAGACCGGAAGAAAGACTTGGTCTTCTTGGCAGTATGGTTGTTGTCCTGCTGAAATACGAACTTCTCTTCATAGCCCGTCTTGATCACCGAAAGCTCCAGATTTTCCAGCAGGAAGGAATCTGTTATCATTATCCCGTCGATTTTCACGAGGCTTCCCACTCCACCGCACGAGAAACACCTCCAGGCCATCACATTTCCTCCTCCATGCTCAACGTGCCTTGGATGTGGCGCTTCTGAAGCTCCTCACCCGATCGCTTTCGGTTAAACAGCTCGAATTTTGATTCGTCCGTCCAGAGAACCGTTTTCCAGAACTCTAGGGGCTTATCAGCATGCTCCTTAGCAAACTTAAGCCGTTTGGCTTTGTTTGCCTTGCTGATGATAAATGGGTGCTTCCGGGCAACTTTGCTAATCAACCCCTGTGCTACGAGACAGCCGGAAACTGATAGCTGCAGGGTTTCCTGGATCTCGCGGACAGTTACCTTCGGGTTCTTCTTGACTTCGCGCATGATCGTGGTGTCCTTTCTCGCATCGGTTTTGCGCTTCCTGCCTCTGCCAAGGCGATCCACCACTGATCCGAACGTTTTTAGTTTCAGAATAATTTTCCCAACCGCTGCCTTACTGGTACTGTACTTCCAAGGCACAGGCCGGTGCGATTCACCGTTGTGCACATCACAAACCACCAATTTTCGGATACACAAGGGAATTGCTTTGAAATCACTGCGTTCTCCATTCTTTTCGACTGAATCAAATGCGATCACGTGTACAAATGCACCGGGTCGAGCCGTTTGCTTCAAAACATCGAGGGGTTTTCGGATCGAGATACTGCTGCTGCTAGTTGCTCAGGATATCAGTCCACCACGTTGTACGAAGCGAAAATGAGCTTTGGTACGACATCATCCTAAACTTAAAGCTCATCCCATACCTGCCCGATATCATCCGGTCGACCCTCCTCCAGAAAAATTTAGCAGAAAAATGCATAAGATCTAAAGTAACATTGACAGATTATCTTCGTTGGCTATCTCTTTGCATCCTCACGGCCATGTTAAGACATTCCCAGCTATTTTCAGCTCATAGCTCGATGAAAGAAGCTATTATCTAGCTTGTAATATGACAAAAACGCGACAAGAAACGGTTCTGTACCCAAGTTATTATCGAAAGAGAAATTTGATGAAGAGAATCGATCAATGTTGCTTAGGGCCTAATGCATTGTTCAGCTTGAAATGAGAGAGAGAGTGAATATATAATACTACCATTCATCACGCCGTCCACTGCACGACAGTAGAGGGACAAATTCCATATTTTACCGCTGACATGCTCCCTCTTGCTGCTGGTACCACTAACCACGTCGTCCGAAGCGAAAATAAGCGAAAGCACGACAGGAGCGCTCTTTTTATAACTTTTGAGGTTCAAGCAGGATGATGTGCAACCAACCGGAACTCGATTATGACGACTGGGTTTGGAGAAAAGATTTATATCATGAAAACAGTGGTAATACCATAGAGGTAATTCTAAGACCAGAAGGTCCCGAAGAAACAAGCTCAACGTTTTGGCTCAGCTCTGGTACTATCTTCGGTCCCAAGCTAATCGATGCACCCCTCGAAACATTGGAAAATCCACGAACCCCTCATTCTATCTGTCGAACTTTCATAGCGAATCAAAACAAACATAGTGTAGTACTGGAATTTATACTAGAATGGGATACGTTAATCGATTTGCTTCCCGACTAGATGGAAATAACAAGATTACATCACCGTGTGTTACGTTGTTACACTGTTTTTCTTTAACAACGATTGTTATAAACTAGATGCAGGATGTTGTTAAAATATCTAAATTTATAACAAAATTTACTCGAGTCTTAACAAAAAAATAACATATTATGTAACAATCCTATAAAAAAAATATCAAACCACATTACATTTTTTTAAATAATTTTACTGGTTTATAACATAATGTGATACAACGAATAACAGACTTCTAACACGCTGAGTTACTGGAAATATGTTTCTTTAGAACACAATTATAATGAAATATGATAGATTCTAAAAGTGGTTTTGTGATATAGTGTATAATATGATTCATATATAAATAGAAACGCGTTTATAGTAGTTAACTGTTGGTATTTATTCTTAACATGGTTCAGACCATCATGTTTACATATTAAAAGATAATCATATGTAAGTAAAAAACACATTAAACGACAAAGCAAGATAAAAAACGATTCTTCTCAAATTAGAAGGATGCCGGTAATAAACTTAAACAATTTCTTTAAAATTCAAAATCAAATAATCAAACTGTTGCAAACATGAATCACTTATTGCCATAGTAGGAAATAACCCGGGCCATTAGCCCATGGCAATCCTTTGCTTTGATACCTGCGACAGCAACCGAATCTCCTTGGTACCGGCGATGCTCTACAAAACGTGCTAGAAGAGAAAAAAGTTTTTAAGTTTCACGATGTGGGTGGTTGAGTAAAAATCTTACATTCAATATACGTAGATTTATTCTGATCGAGGCGAACCTTCTCTGCATACTCCATTTCTTGAGATCGTACGCCTCCTTTGCGCCCATTCGGATTATTAGACGTGCGACCGGTAACTGTCAGATTTTGCAGTCCTTCGGGGCAAATATCAAGCATCAGCAACTTTACAAATATATAGTTCCTTCCTCCGGCAGTTTCCGAAAATTTCCTCAATTTACCCTTGTCCGGAAATCCTTCGATCTCAGTGAAGACTTCATCCCGTGGCGTTCCAAGCACTTTCGCGTTCAAAGCATCTGTTAATGTAAGGCAACGAATGTTGCTTTCCTCGTTTAAACGTTTCAGCTTCCTGTTTTGAGTTTCCAGAATGTTGTTTTGCAGAATCAGGTTATCAATTGTTGACTGCTGTCCGCAAACACAAACTGTAAGCATTTTAAAAAAAATTAAAGAAATTTGTAATATAACGTTTAATATAATATAAATTATAGTCAAATATAGATCAACTGAGATGCAAAAAATCTACCTACCTTCCGAATGGGATGTACCCTCAAACATAGGAGCTGGTAAATACGTGTTCTGCTCAAAATCATCTGTTAATGTTCTGATATCTGATTGTGGAGCTGATGAGCTTGCCATGATGGTGCGGGCATATGTTTTTTTGCTGGTAAGGGATTTTTCACCAGCAACCAAAGCACTCACTGGGCCATATTCATCCGTTTGAGCACGTTGATCATCATTTCCCGATGAATCTGAATCGGATCGGGAATGCTGCAATGGTGAGCTCACTACGTAGCCATCCCCTTGGATTGGTTTACTTTCGGATCCGTTGTCATCCCCGTCGCTCTCCATGTCAGAAATCCAGTCTCGAAGGAGGTTTGTACGGATGTCCAGTTGATGTTGGTTATCGTCGGCTTCCATATCAATCAATGGTACACGAATCGCGGCCCGTTTTGCTGCCAAAGTTCCTGCCGTGGTTGGCATTCTCGCTAGTTTCTGATTTGACGGGATTGACGCGACGGCGCGCCGTTTGGTACACGGAATAGCTGCTGTGCTTGCCATTTCCTTATGATTGCCAATCTGCTGAGTTGGTCTGGCCATTTTGTTTCGCACCTGTGGCTGAAAGAATGTTAGGTTAGATTTGAGGTTAAAGTGAAGAATCAAGTATTACCTGTTTAGGCTCCAGCAAAAACTCCAAATTTTTAGTTTTTGCCTCATTCCGAATGTTTTTCACCTCTTTTTTAGTCACGACCTTTTTTGTCACTGTTCTTTTAGATGTTTTTCCCATTTTGCAGGATTAATAATACACAAAATTACGCTAAAAACTTCCAACAGACTTTGCGGGGCAAGCACGAGAAGAAACAATGACGCTCTCTGGCTGGTGGTGGAACGGATGACAGCAACGATGATGCATGGTTGCCATCTATTTTATTTATTTTGAATTTGGAAAAAAAATCGATTTTCATATTTTTGAACATATTAAAAGCAGTATTAAAAATATTCACGATTAACCGTATTTGCGCAAATAATGGTAGAGTACTTTTTAAGTAGGTCATATGTCCTTTCGTCGGTTAAGGAAGTCGCTAGTTTCTTTTCCTTAATACCGCCACATAAGCATTATTTGGTCGGTTTGATGAATGGAATTATAAGCTGGAATAGTGAACTAAATATTGCGGAAACGCTTATAAGACAAATTTAATTGTCTTCGGCGCACTTATTCCTTCGTCCATTAAGGAAAAGTGCACCGAATACACCAAGACGAAAAAAGCGCACTTTTGAGGAGTACAGTTTCAAATGCAAAATTCAATATTTTTTGATAACATTGCAATTCACAATGCAGTGATAGGCAAAATCCACTGATCTATTTTTTCAATCGATAAAAGCATTCAAGAAATCTTCGAAAAGTACTCCAACATTTAATCATTGTGTGAATTGGATTTTTTTTATTTATTGTTTGTGTTATGAAATCATTTGACATCAATAGTATTGGTTCATATATTTTGATATTTTGGCGTTTGTAATCAAAAATCTTAGTGTCAAAAGTGTTTGTCCAAACGTCCAATATATTTATTATGGCCTCAGATAGCCTAGGTATTACCAAGCCGGAGGCGGTGGGTTCGATTGCTGGTTCGGTCGAGGGAATCTCTTTGGTTGAACATTTTCTCGACTTCCCTGTGCATAGAGTATCATTGTATTTACCACACAATATACTAATTCATGCATTGGTCGTCGGCATAGAAAACTCTCAATTAATAACTGTGGAAGTGCATCTAGAACACTAAGTTGAGAGCAGGCGAAAATCTCGTAAAAAGAGCGTCAAAGCCATATAGAAGAAGAAGATATAAGCAATTAAAAATTCATACGATTTAAGGTTTTGATTCTTGTCCACACAATTTAAATAAAAATAATGTCAAAATTAACGTAAGTATTTCATGGCTTGCTTACATTATTCAAAGTTTTGAAGGATATTTAGATAAATGTTAATATCATATCTACATTGAGAACTAGACCAAAATTCAGAGTTGAAAAATGACGTTGAAATTAATGTTACTTTAGAAGATTAGAACAAATTTGAATTATTTTGAAACAACTTTCAATATTAAAATAAAAAAGGAGTTAAAAATATATTTAAAAAAAAACGAATGTTCAAATAAGAATGCGAAGAAATGTTTTGCAATTCAAATAATAAAGTATTCTGGATAAAGTATCAAAGACAAAAGGTATGCTTTTCAAAATAAAACAAAAATCGATTGGTTTTATCAGTTTATTACATATTCTGAATTTACATTAAGGGGAGGTTCATTTGGATTTGACCGAAAAATTCAAAATGGCGGCTTCAAAATGGCTTTTTTCTCGGAACCATTTTTTGAGAACTCTTGTCAATGATAAGTCTTGTTCTATTCATCCAATTCGCTTCATTCAAACATACTTTTAAAGTGAACACTTTTATTTACGGCTTATACCTATTATTGGCATGAAAAATTGTTTTTTTTTTTATAATTTTTAAACGAGATCAAAGTAAAAAAAAGAGAAAAAAATAACTTTTTTTTTAAATGTCCAAAAAGTTAGGTTTTTTTCGTTAAAAATTTGTTTAGGTTAGGTATATGCCGTAGGAAATTTTATGTATTTTCATAATATATGACAGTTACTTATTTCAGTTTACCACGGAAGGCCCTACAATTGACAGCAGGGGACATTGTTTCGTGCGCAGAGGCCGACGAGATCCGCCATTTTGAATTTGTCAAAAACAAAAAAACATTTTGTAGTCATCAATGTATAACGCATTAAAACTCAATATCACAACTTTGTGTGTCTTTTCGTTTTCCCACAAAAAATTCGCAAAGTTTGCACGATTTTCGGCCAAATCCAAATGAACCTCCCCTTAAGCTGAACTAGAACCCACAGTTCCATTATTTTGTATGACAAAGAAATGCGTGTGAAAATTTATGTAACCAGTATAACGATTATTCAAAAACTGATTTTAATAATCAAAACCAAGGTCTGCGAATACGAAAAACATATTTTGTGGGTCAGACATATGGACATTGCAAAATGGCGAAACTGCTTTTGTAAATAATGACTTCAATCTTATTTTCGCAATCAACCTGTCCCAGCTGATAGAATAAACTTTCTTCTATCTGATGTTGTTGTTGGTTTCTGTGTTTAAGCCTTTATTCACGAGAATCGACGGTTAAAGCCTTTGTTTACAAATGCAATATCGCCCTTTTTAAATGTTGATATTTAAATGAGCTGTTTAAATGAGATTTAAAAATCTCAAACTTTTTCAACCCACATGCTTCCACATGCTAGTACAATTGATTTGCAAATCGGTTTTAAAACAAATCTTCTTATATGGCAACACTGTCATCTGAACGTATTCTTTGCTTTTGACATATAGACCATTCTACGAAATAACAAGAGCCAGTTTGTTAGCACAATCGACGGCAGCTTCAGAATACATGGTCTGATATTTGGCGATAATTGCACTTATATTTAGGCTACTAAATACTTGCTAGAAATGAGTGAAAGACGGAGACCCAATCACTATTGGTTAATGGATCCTTGGTACAATGGAACATACGTTAAAAAAGTAAGTTTATAGCGTGAATTCAGTACAATTTTATTATATTTGTTGAACTTATTAAAGCGTATGAGAACAAATCCGTCCCACAAAACCACTTCCGAGATTTCTGATATTGTGGAGTGTGATGATGTTGTTCAAAAATCCTGCGAGAAAACGCAATCAGGTATTTTAATTTAAAACTATGCCCTTTGCCGTTGTCTCACAATTTCAATTGTTTCAGCCAGTGCTTCCATACATACTAATAACAATAATCCAGTTAGTCATGATTCCGAACCCACAGTGCTTGAAAATGGCTCTCCTAATGCCAAACCTTATGTTTGGGCTAATGAAACGCAATCGTATGTAGACAATGATCAATCAGATTTACAATCTGAGCCTGACAGTTACGCAAATGCGAGTGATGTACCGGATAAACACTGTGACTACAATGAAAATCATAGTAGTGAAGAACCGGTAAGAATTTTTTCATTAATGACAGAACCCAAGTAACATTGCAAGCTTTATAGTGGTTTTAAAGCATGCTACAAGTCTAAATTATGGTCTACAGAACCCTCATAAAACCAACATTGTTACTGGGGAAGGCTTAGTATATTACACTTAACATATTGTTCATGCTTATTTCAGGAACACATCAGCATGTGTAATCAATTCATGAAATTCAAGACAGACATTCGAATCAACGATGTGCTGTTTATGATACTTAATTTTTACGTTAAGTATAAGATACCACAGCAAGGAGTAGAGCACTTATTACGGATGTTCGATGTGATCTCATCAGATAGCAGCCTTCCAAAAACTTTCGATACTTTTAAACAGATGTTCCCAAATGAGTACGAAATAGAACGTGTTTATTTCTGCCAAAACTGCCAATATGGGTAAAATCGAGATATATTTTTTTCGATAGTGATCAATATCATTTAATTTTAAAATATTGTGTATTTCAGGTATAGTGGCACACCCAGTACAGAAACTGTGTGTCCTGTTACGAATTGTAATTCAACGCAAAAAGACTTTTTTGTAGCCTTTTCTTTGGAGCATCAGATTCGGGAAACCGTTTTGAAATACTCAAAACTTATAAGAGATTACGAGAAACACATTATTGATAATGACATCTGTGACATAAATAGAGGTCTTCTGGCACAGGAAACAATGTCACGTGAGGATTGCAAGTTCATCACCCTTTCAGCAAACGAGGACAGCGCTGCAGCATACAAAAGCACAATCAAAAAACCTCTATATCCTCTATTTCTAACGATCAATAATTTGCCTCCTCAGTTGAGATTTGATAAAAACAACCTCATCCTTGGTGCTCTGTGGTTTAACGCAGGAAAACCAGATATGGCCTTGTTCCATAAGAATTTCATTCAACAAACTCGACGACTTCGAGATGGAATTAAAATTGGATCAGAATACTACAAAATACTAGTTCTCCAGGATTGTTTGGATTCAGTTGGTAGATGCGAAGTTCTCTGTTCAAAGCAATTTAACGGCAAATTCGGGTGTACTATGTGCCTTCACCCAGGAAAAGTGATGAACAAGCAAATCCGCTATCCCTATCAACAATCCAAACTTAGAGATAATCAGACCACAAGAAAACTCATGATGCAAGTTCATAATTCAGAAACGAAGGAACCTGTTCTTGGAATCAAGGGCTTGAGCGTTCTCACTGGCATTCCAGATTTTGACATTATCAAAGGGTTGCCACCAGATTACATGCATTTGGTAAACTTGGGTCTCATGAAGCTTATATGGGAACTACTTCTAGAAGGGGACGCTGAGAACAAATCGCAACAATACCATGTTGGAAATTATAAAGCGTTGATAGAACAAAGACTACAGGCTATTCGAATACCAAGCAGCTTCCCAAGGCGGATAAGGAGTATAACCGAACATGCCAAATTCAAGGCTAGCGAATGGGAAACGATACTTTTCCACTGTATTTACCCTTGTTTCAATGACTTGCTCCCACCCAAGTATATGAGTCATTTAATGCTTTTGAGTACAAGTGTATTCCAGCTTCTTGAATTCAAAGTATCCAGAATCACACTTTCCACATGTGAAAAATACTTAGATCTGTTTGTAAGGGATTTTGAAAAACATTACGGAACGAAAAATATGGTGTATAATGTGCATTTAACCTCCCATCTTACAAAAACCGTTCGAAACCTTGGGGCGCTTTGGAATTCGTCATTGTATCCGTATGAAAATGGAAACAGCATGCTTATAGAATTTCAGACCTCGAAAAATCATCCTGTCCTTCAGGTATCACATAAATTCTTATTGAACAGGATATGCCATTTCACTGAAGTGAAAAATTCACCAATCAATGATTGGGTATCAAGAGTTTGGAGTCCCCAGCATCATAACGTAGAGTTTAGTAACAATAATCGATATATATTACCGGAAAATGTGGAAGTCGAGTTAGAACTAAGAGATACAAACTTTTGCGAAATCGGAAAGTATTATTACAAAGGGATTAAAGTATGCACCAAAGATTTATGTAAGAGCTTTAACTACGATGATTCATTCATTTCTCTAAATGGTGTTTTCTTAAGTATCCATCGGTTGCTAATCGATTCTAGAAAAAATGCTTATGTTCTAGGAAATTTGTTATTTACAACAAAAGTTTTCGAAAACATGTTCATCTATGAGATGACAGAAAATCTAAAATTAGCTTGTATCAATGATACACTTCGATTATGTGTAAGTGTCGAAATACCAAATAGGGAAGGTGAGAGACGGGCAACCAAATATATTTCTCTTTGTAAATCAAAAACTCAAATTGATTAAAGTTCCTATTCTAAATAAGCAGTATTAGTTATTTGTTGAACAAAAATAGATCAAATTTTGATATAAATCTGTTCAAAAAATAATAGAGATAATAAATATTTATTGTATCATGATAAGATATATTTGTGTTAGAATGTTTTTTGAGTGATGATGGCTCTGATCTAAATTATATCATAATAAGTTATTCGTATCAAATATTGTTAAAATTTTGTTATTTTTCTGATATGCTCTTCTAGTCGGGTTGGGACCAATAGGCTAGTCAAGTAGTGAGCCAATTTAAAATCGTTAGTTTCGAATTGATTGTTGGTAATACTCTCACTTTTTATATGTATATTTTTCAAAAGTTGAACATTGAACAAGAACATTGGGAAAAATATTTATTTCAGCAGATTTGTAGATATCAGCAGATTTGTAGAGGTATTCCCTATCGATTGATGTACTTGGATTTTAATTTAATCTATAATTGACAAAATTATAATCATTCAAATCTTAACACCTTTTCGTGACGGTCGCTATTTTAGATTTTCGATTTATCTGTACTTCCCGTAAGACGTAGTCTACGTGAAAAAAAAGAACATATCATTATTGCTTTCAATTTCTGACAAAGCGATATCGTTCGGCTCGTGATCACTTGTCATTTTGTCATTTGGAGATATTTTTGATTCCTTGGTTGAGAGCCAAATTTTCCTATTTTCCACCGAACACACTTTTTTTTCGTATTTCGGAAATTTTTGCCGAGATTTGCACAGCCGTGGTGGTCGGCAATCAATTGTCTCATGACGTTGCTTGCTGAGATTCAGCAAAGCATTTCCTGAGACTCAGCAACCATACGTCAGTAAAACAGATTGCCGAGCACTCGGCTGTAAAAAAATGCCGAGATCCGGCAAAAATAAATTAAGTGTGCAAGAATCTGTTCAACGGAGCACTTCTAACAAATTCAAATTCCTTCAAACTAGCCAACACGGGTTCTTCGAATGTCCCCCCTCCAGAAAAAAAAAACCATAATATAGGAAGGAAAACACTTGAATCAATTTCATTTCCTGTCCTGGTTGTCCCTTCCTCTGGAGCTCGTTCGTAGGAATTTCATCATCGTCGTCGGCCTCGTCTAGTGGGCGTCTACATGGTCCAAATGTTGGCGAATATTTCCCCTCAGCTGAGGTATGAGGTGATGGCGACGACAACGTTGACGACGATCGAAAATAGCTTCCGTCGAATGTGGTTCACTGTGTAAATACGAGGGGAGCGTAAAACTAATGACAACCGCAGCAGCGTGCTGCGTGGGAGGATGTGACATTTTAGGAACGTAATAAAAACGTACTTTGATTATGCGGCTGTTGGCTAATCTGTGGGAATTTTCCGTCGGTAATTGCTTCTTTCGGGAATTGAAGCCTGAGTTTACGTCTGACGTATGCCGCCGAACGTTTGCTTTGAAGTCCAACGTAGCAGTAAACATCAATTGAGTTTAGATGTAGATTAGGGTGCTTCATTTTGAAAGAATAAAGAGTTTGAAGTTTGTTTGAAGATTATGATGAATGACTATGCGATATTTTAGAATTTAACTTTTATCGCTCTATATATATATAAGGTTCTCGATGTCAAAATGCCGTCAATTGAATATGTGGATGCCATGACAACGATAAACAAGCCTTCCGTTGTTGTGATGAAATCTTGATGAACATTTCAAAAAGTGATTTGATCGATTCTCTTAATCGACTTCCCTTTCGCTAACCACGGCTATACAAACAGATTTCACGTTATTTGTGCAATAAAGTTTGATACAAGTGGTTCGCATCTAGCATCCAGAACATCAAATTCAATAGGCATTGTTTTGACGTAGGACTACGTCTGTGATTTCTATATGGGGGTACAATTTGTGAAAACCAAAAATGGAACATGTAACAAAATTATGAAAGATTTTGAACGTTAATAACTCAGCTGCCCCTGGACCAATTTCGATAATTTTATCACCAATCGATCAGAAATATTTCTACGCATCTGTAAAATTTAAGACTGTCATTTTTCAAAATGTCACTATTGAAAAATGAAGAATGTGCAATTGTTGCTATGATAACTAAAATTATCACCGATTGCTTGCGAAAAGCGATTTCCCTAACACAGATTTCAAAGTTGGATTCCATCCGCTCTCACCAAACGGTGTTTATTCAATCACCGCGTGGTGCGTGGTGGTGTGCTCCAGTACACAACGAAAGGCTCCCCACAAGCAGCTAGCTGCAGCCCATATGAGCATCCATAGAAGGAAGAAGAAGCCACATAGCTATTGATCGGAATCAGTAGCTCTTCGTGAGTAGCTGTGGGCCATCTATGTCAAGCGCGTTATACTAACAGAGAGAACCCCGCTCAAATCCCTATTCCTACACAAAACATAAGCTCCTGCTGCAATTATAAAATAAGATTTATCATATAAGACCACGTAGTCCTACGTAACCATTAAGTACTAGCCCATAGGGCTGTCCTTTATATAATGAGAGAGAAGGATTAGTATTTTCCGTTTAATTCCACTACTTTATTTGCTTATCCTTGACAGATACGCGTATTTCGTCTACAATGTGCAGACTTCTTCAGTGTCTTGTACTAATACTCGACTAGTCGTAAAAGTCGAGTATTAATACAAGACACTGAAGAAGTCTGAACATTGTAGACGAAATACGCGTATCTGTCAAGGATAAGCAAATAAAGTAGTGGAATTAAATGGAAAATACTAATCCTTCTCTTTCTCATTATACAGGTATTCCACTAAGACGCCCACATTCATCAGGATTTGTCCCTTATAGTTTTTACAGTTGAGTTATTAACGATAGAGAAATTCGATGAAGAGAATCGATCATAGCAGATGGGACATTTTGAATTCTTCTATTTAATAGTCCATTTTACGAAATGACAGGAACTGGTTTGCAGATACCTTTTTTTTCAAAATGAAGCACCCTAGTGTAGATGTTAACGCTGACGTTGAAATCAAACGGGCGCTCACCCATGGTAACCGCATTCCAGATCCGCAATCTTCCGTCGGTTCGGTTTGCGGAAATCAAACACCAACGCACTTTGAAACCGCGTCGGGTCGTCGTGTGTTCGGTTGCACATTGTCAGAAATGCCGGAAAAACCCCATCAGCGAGAGAGATTATGAAAGAAACGCGTTCAACCCACATAAACACATATTTACCATCCCAGCGATTCGTTCGTTCCTAGCGTTTGAAATCGTGGTAGGCTGCTGCCATGTGCTGTCAGACGTCGCCGCCTACGACGTAGTGTCACGTTCAAAAGAAAGTATAGTTCCATTCATGAAATCGCTTTCCCCAAGAAGGGCGAGCGAGAGCTCATTTCCATACGGGGATCGCATATCTGTGATATCCGGTTTGCTGGGAGCTGAAGGCGGCAAGGAATTTATCAATTTCTGCGATAGTGGTAGCCGGGCTTGTCATCTTAACTGTGTTAGCCGTCTTTCGAGTTCCCATCAATAATACGAAGAATCACAGTACTCTTACCAACGTAGCAGGCATCGATAAATTCATCGTATGAATTTTCCATTAACCCGAATAGAAAGCTCATGTTATGCAATGCTATTATCATTCGGGAGCATAAAAGCAAAAAAACTCCAGGTGCCCCTCCCCTCGCAATTTCATCCTCCAACGAGTCCCTTATCAAAAAATCTGATATTCAAATAAATGTTCTCAACATCCTGTATCATCAAACAACTAACCGACGCTCCTCCCTCCCCTTTAACTACCTTTCAAAACTTCCAGAAAAGCCCTTTTTCCATCATCATCATCATCACCATCCGCGCTACTTTTTTTACTGGTGCAAATCTACTCACACGGCCGATGAGATCGACTCAAAATTGAGTGATTTTTCACTCAAAACCGCAAACACGCAGGTTACTCATCCCGTCGATCGCCGATGCCTGAGTACTGCGAACTCAGCCGATTTTATTTTTCAAGTAAGCTAGAAAACATCTTGAAAATCTTCCGAAGTTTCAAATTGTTTTGCTGAAACAGCTCACGAAATTGTATATACATGCTGTCAAATGAACTCTTGGCTCTTCCTCCTCTGCTCCAGAAATAACGTAAACATGGTGATGGGAGTGCACCTACCCACAAAGCTCACATGACTTTTATAAAGTTTGATTACATTCTTGTTTCAGCAACCCAGTTTTGGCATTATTAATATCAAATAAAAACACGTTTTCGAGCATCACGTTCGATGATTTACATTATCCGCCTACTAAGGTTGATGTTTCTACAGTTTCATAATTATAATTCTTAATTTGTTTTCAGTAGGTGGCAACATCTTTACTTGTGGTTCAAACAGTAACTACCTACGTGACTTCTGAGCTCTCTTGAATGTTTGGCTCCCGTTTGACAGTTTGGCTCCCGTTTGACAGTTTGGCTCGGCTCCCAGATGACAAGCATTTTGAGTTAGTTCGCAGTACTCAGATAGATACTATAGATTCCATAGATAAGCGGAGGCACAAAAAGATGTTTTGGCAACCATGAAACACAAATGATCTTTCTGGCATCTGTGAAAAAAGTTGATGCCATCTAGAAATACTCAGAGGGAGAGATAGGCGGAGAAAACAAAATACAATTCGGCAGCAGGGATTTGTTCCTAAATTATCTTGCAACACTTGCTAGAAGCTAGCATTTCAAATTACTTGTATTTTTGATTCGATTTACGTGCAAAATAATAATTGATTGCATCGCAATATTTTGCACATTTCTTGGTGCCATTAATTAACCAACGAAGATCAATTAACCAATAGAGTTAGAATATTGTTTTTGATTCCAAAAACTAGTTGAATTTGAGAAGCACACAAAACATAAAGGTGATTGTATTACTGTTCGATTGCAATACTCTCAAATTTATTCTAGTAAGAATACGAAATCCTCTGAAAAATTCCAATAGGAATGTTCGATTGGCTCAGATTTTGACAGTTCATTTGGCTCAAAACATTCTCTCAGCCCATCTCTCCCTCTGAGTATTTCTAATGCCATCATAAAGCTCTTCGTTGTGCAGTTTTGTTTCGTGCGCAACAGTTCAAAATGAAGTGCAAAGCAAATCAAGCTGAACATTGCATTAGGTCCTAAGTAATATTGACAGATTCTCTCCGTTGACTTTCTGTATCTCCACGACCATGTAAAGACATTCCCAGGTATTTTCAGCACACAGATCGATAAAAGAAGCTTTTATCTAGCATCTAATACGACAAACACCACAAGAAACGGAAATGTGCTTAAGTTATTAACGAAAGAGAAATTCGACGAAGAGAATCGATCAATGTTACTTAGAACCTAATGCACTGTTCAGCTTGAAATCTTTGCAACAATGAATCGAGGAATGGTTTACTTTATCTATCCTTCTTCCGTTGTCCACGAAATAAATCGGAATGTGGAGTATGGAAAGCGTTTTGTGCTCATAATATTACAATACTTCTCCCTCAAAGAACACCATACACACTTAATCTAGCTCGGTAAAATCTCCAACAGCCGATTACTTCGGCATTCACTTTTGCTGATATCTCTGCAAAATATCTGTTTGTTAGCTGATATCTCAGGAAAATGTTATTTGTTAGCAGAGTCTCGGCAATTATTTGACTGAATCTCAGCAAAATAAATTGCAGAATTACTCGGCTGTTGGAATCTCGGCGAAAAAATTTAAGTGTGTACACACTTAATCTAGCTCGGTAAAATCTACAAAAGCCGATTACCTTGGCATTTACTTTTGCTGATATCTCTGCAAAATATCTGTTTGTTAGCTGATATCTCAGCAAAATGTTATTTGTTAGCTGAGTCTCGGCAATTGTTCTACTGAATCTTCTCAAAATAAATTGCAAACCTACTCGGCTGTTGGAGTCTCGGCGAAAATTTGTAAGTGTGTAATGACGACATGCTCGTTTGGCTACACTAACTGACAGTTCGTTTGGCTGCATTGAGATTTTCACGTCCGGTTGTATTGGTGCGATTTGTGAGAGTGTGTTAGTGAAAATCTGAGGAAAATTCATAACAAATCGCTGTCAAACTCATTTTGATGGATCTATTTTCATACATTGTTTAGGTTAGGCAGAGGAAAATAATAAACAACTTTACACGGCGATGCACCCGCACGTGCGGAGCTGGTGTGCGTACGAAACGTCACTAATCTCTATATCTATATATTATCGAAAACATTGTTTATAATTCCCACTAAACTTTAACTAAAATGGTTATGGAACGTTACATGGACGTTTGCGTGATCATTTTTTAACCTCATGTATTATGGTTTTTTGTAAGGTCCACTTTGGGTTGCTAAGAACCATTACCATTCAAAATAAATGTTTTCTCCATACATTTTCGCAAAAGGAGCCATATTATGTTAGACTTTCTTTTTTCTGAGGACTACTTTTTGTCTCTCTCCAGGTTTTGTCTGGAGATTCAGAGTCGTTTGAAGGGCTCCAGGAAGAAATTTGTGGAAATACTACCTTTGAAAAAAAATGCAAGGTGGATCAACAAAAGAGATGGTGGAAATAGGGAATAGAGATTAGTGACGTTTAACGCACGCACACTTGCGGGTGCATCGCCGTGTAAAGTTGTTTATTATTTTCCTTTGGCTAACCTAAAAAATGTATGAAATTAGACCTGTAAAAATGAGTTTGACAGCGATTTGTTATTTATTTTCCTCGGATTTTCACTAACACGCTCTTACGAATCGCACCAACACAACCGGGCGTGAAAATCTCAATAGCGTGCATTGAACCAATATGACATATTCCTGTTATGTGGAAATCTTATAAATTTGCGCTATAAGATAATCCATTGAAAATTATATGATTGAAAATGTGCCAGGTAAATTCTATATGAATATCTGATACATTTACAATGCTGATAATTTGGTAACTTTTATATGATCGTCGTATGATAAATGAAAATCGATCAAATTGTAATAATTAACTGAAATAGATTTGAAACCCATAAGCATAAGCTACACTTTTCACCACAATATAATATATGTGTCATAAATCAATCGAAGTAAAGTTTGTGTGAAAATCACATGAAATTTACTTCTTCTTTTGACACATATATTTAATCGATTTCTAAAAATAAATCGAAAAATAAACATCAGGCAGTGGGAGCTTTCACAGTTGTGCCTTTTTTTATTGTAGCTGATTTGGGATTCGATCAAGGACTGTTGAGGTGTGATGCTTTCGGTGTCTGCGCTCGATTTCACTGGGCCACGACTGACTTCAAGATTGAGCTCGTTCAAATAGCATGAAGTAAGAACAGCTCTCCCGACATGGAATGTAGTGCAACTTTATGCTCGTTTTGCTAGAGTGAAGACAAATAGCACTGACAAATTTATGTTCCGTTTCGGTGGTGTGGTTTGTTCAAATCTTTCTTAATGCACCTGTGTGCAATAAATCAACGACTAAATTATATAAGTTGATGTAACTGGTTCATGAAGTTCGAGTACTAGGGCTGGAATCTGAATTAGCCGTGTAGAAGGCTTACAATTAGAATCATAGCAAAGTAAATATTGCAGTAGAATCATTTTTTTTTTTCAATCTCAATACATTCTTTTCCGGAAACAAACAAAGATTATTCAATACAGTATCATTGTTGTTAGTAGTATTTAGTTCAACTAATCATTTTAATGAGTGTACGTTAACATCGTTGAAAATTGTTTCAATAATTTATAAAGAACAATCATGTAAGATGTATTTTATTGGGAGCGATATTCAGCCCAGAAAAACATGCAAAAACAAACGTTTGCTGTTGGATTTCTTAAAAGGCATATCTATATGACTATTAAATGATTGGGATGGATCTGTTTACAATCTTTAAACCTCAAAAATCAAAGGAAGCTATTCCAATGAGATATACATGTTTTCCTATACTGCAAAGTTAAATGACAGTCCAATAGTTTCTTCATGTCTGTTTACACGCGACATATCAACAAACGTCAAAAATCATTAAAAGCAACTCCAATAAAATATACATCATTATCTTATAAGATATACATTTTAGTGAGCAATATTCATCATGAAAACAGGTATATTTTACTGGATTTTCTCATAGTGCAAACTTATATGATTTTCCATTAGTTTCTAGATGTCTGTTCCCACCCATGACATATCAACAGTTTTTCACCATGAAATATATCAGACAATATTCATATACTTATTACCTATCGCTAACCACGTTCGAAGCAAAGTATTATCAAGTACTAAGTATGTGAAATTACGATAGAAATCATTCCATATCGCAGTCATAGTTTTTAAGTGATAATCCAATGGAATCTATCAATCATCACATAGAATGAATAAATCTGCTGACATTGCTATGTTATAAGATGGATCCAATAAACG
Source organism: Ochlerotatus camptorhynchus (assembly GCF_037179485.1). Taxonomy (NCBI): domain Eukaryota; kingdom Metazoa; phylum Arthropoda; class Insecta; order Diptera; family Culicidae; genus Ochlerotatus; species Ochlerotatus camptorhynchus. The sequence goes on from NW_027040553.1 coordinate 2,710,073, forward strand.
GTACATGTCGATTTGTTTCAGTGTGGTTAGATATATGGGTATAACCTAAGAGGGGTATAACAGAAATAGCTTAGTTCAACGGGGGGCGACCCCGGCGTAGTGGTTAACATCCATACCTCTCACGCCAAAGTCACGAGTTCAAATCTCACCCCCCGGACGAATGACCCAAGAGTGTTAAAATGACTATAATAGAAAAAAAAAAAGCTTAGTTCAACATGCTTTATGCGTTCAATTTTGGGAAATTAAATTGGGGAAATGAAGGAATCAAAGGTTACATGGTACATTACCAATTTGATGCGTCGTTTGGCTGGCCGACATCGACCGAGCGTTGTGGTTTTGCCAAACGATTCCTCCTTCCTTGTGGCGTGCTTCAAAACTTGGTGGCCTTCACAAAACGATTCAGGTGACGGGGTTCGATCATCAGCCGGGAAAAAGATACTGGAGGCGTTCACTAGCTGCATCACTGGATCGGATCAGTACACTCGCCGGTTTGTAAGGCACACCGGCACTTAATCCTCTTGGAGCGACGCACGGAAGTTTTCTTCGATTCTCGCTCCACTACACCCGCCGGATTTGTATGGCACACCGGCACTTTTCAACTGGCGACGCCGGAAGTTCCTCTACTGGCGGCACACGGAAAAAACGGACTTTCTTCAGTTCGTCTTCTGACGGCACGCGGGAAATACGGGTTATTCACTTGTTCACTGGAGGGACAAATAACATCTTTTAGCACTACGTGACTAGCAACGGCGTTCTTCGTTCACCTATTAGAGAGCGATTCCATTTTTTTTACATTTGATTTATTTTTATTCAGTTGTTTTGTTTTACCATTGTAAGTGATCAACATTAGTTTTTCATTCTTTCCTAAAATTACTGAAAGCCATTGGCTAATTTTTGCTAATTAGTATTTCCGGAGAACTTTGAGATTTGGGCGTAATTGCATTTGTAAACAAACATGTCAATCGCTGATTTCTCACGAATAAAAAAACTATCTCGTAAACAAACCATATCAGATGATAGAGGAACCATTAATCTACCTGTTTGTGGTGATAGTTTTTTAGATTGAGCTTTAATTCGCTAGAAATCTTCAAATTAAGTGTTCGTTTACAACAGCATTTATCTAATCTCAAAGTTCTCTGGATTTATCGATTTACAATGTGAACATTTGTTCTATTTATTTATTTTTTAATTTTAAATTTTCTATCTAACTACATTAAATCCTAACTAAACCTACTATTTACAAAATTATGGGAAGAGATTTCTAATTGTACTCTGAATTTAGAGTCCTAGTTTGGTGCCAACTGGCGAGCGCAGTCACTCTCTGGTCGATTTGATCGAGATTTGCTGGCCGATGAACGTCGGCTCTATCCGTGTGCGCGGAGGCAGATTCAGAATTATCTTCAGGAACTTGTTCTGCAGGACTTGGAGCTTCTTCCGATGTATTTTAGTGCAACCCTTCCATACCGGAGACCCATACACCCAATGCACAGTGGTCCAGAATGCAGATTTAGCTGGAATGATATGTTTTGAGCCTGAAATTGAAACTTTAGACTAAAAGTCCCTTCTACAAAGTTGTTCCTTATAGTTAGGCCCTCATTTTTATGACAATGAATTCTAGGGTGGTTCCTATTATCATTTAAATCAAATATCTAACTTTTTTGTTTGAATAAATTAAGGTATATATTCTTCGGCAAAGTTATAGCTGAGCTAATTTCAAGCAACTTTGTTGAAAACAACTTTTTTGTATCTCTTAAATTGGCCGATTTAGAGCTATTTTCTTGAATTGAGTTAGGGTGACTCTTAAAAAAACAGTTTTTTTGCTCTATTTTTCTTATTTCGAATTTTTCAGCAAAGGTGTTTTCAGATAACTTTTAGATCTGAAGAAGCCGCAATTTTTTGCTGCCCAAAGCTTGTCAATATCTTTCGCCGATCAAGAGTTATTGACGTTTGTATACTAAAAATATACACTTTTCAAATGTTAATATCTCTGGTTGGGGCAAACAAAAAAAAAGTTTTTTTGCAGCATTTGAAAGGGCGTATGTTATTCTTCATAATATGAAAAAATTGGAGGTATGTTATTTTTTAAACTCGTATAAAATCAATTTGAATTTATTCATATTTTTTACTATATTTGAGTATATCTTTTTTATTAGAAGAGATACAGGCAACAAATTCAGCTATAAAACATTCGTCTTAAAGAGTTTTAAAAGTCTCTAGAAAATGACTTTCATGATAAATTTCAAATAAAAAAGTTATTGGCAAAAGATGGATTTCATAGGACCACTCTAATGACAAATTTATATAAAATGTGCTAGTACATTTGTTTCAATATTTGGACATTTAGTGTCTTCGAAGAAGTTTTTGTTCTTAAAAATTCCCTTCTTTTGGTTTTTGCAAACGTCAGGGTGGTCCTCAAATTAGGGAATTTTAAAAAACTAACTTTTTTGTTCTACAAAATATAAACATGTGTTGTTCAACAAAGTTGTAGATAAGTTACTTGCAAGCAACTTAGTTGAAGAAATTTTTTTCTATCTCTTAACGTTCTCATTTTAGAGTAATTTTTCGGAGTTGACTTAGGGTGTTCCTGGAAAAAATAGTTTTTTAGCAATAACTTTTTTATTTGAAAATTCGCATGAATGTTATCTTCTAGAGACTTTTAAAACTCTTTAAGAAGAATGTTTTATAGCTGAATTTGTTGCCTTTATCTCTTCTAATAAAAAAGATATACTCAAATATAGTAAAAAATATGAATAAATTCAAATTGATTTTATACGAGTTTAAAAAATAACATACCTCCAATTTTTTCATATTATGGAGAATAACATACGCCCTTTCACATGCTACAAAAAAACTTTTTTTTTTGTTTGCCCCAACCAGAGATATTAACATTTGAAAAGTGTATATTTTTAGTATACAAACGTCAATAACTCTTGATCGGCGAAAGATATTGACAAGCTTTGTGCAGCAAAAAATTGCGCCTTCTTAAGATCTAAAAGTTATCTAAAGACACCTCTGCTGAGAAATTCGAAATAAGAAAAATAGAGCAAAAAACCTGTTTTTTTTAAGAGCCACCCTAACTCAATTCAAGAAAATAGCTCTAAATCGGCCAATTTAAGAGATACAAAAAAATTGTTTTCAACGAAGTTGCTTGAAATTAGCTCAGCTATAACTTTTCCGAAGAATGTATACCTTAATTTATTCAAACAAAAAAGTTAGATATTTGATTTAAATGATAATAAGAACCACCCTAGAATTCATTGTCATAAAAATGAGGGCCTAACTACAAGGAACAACTTTGTAGAAGAGACTTTTAGTCTAAAGTTTCAATTTCAGGCTCAAAACATATCATTCCAGCTAAATCTGCATTCTGTACCACTGTGCAATGACGTTTATATAAGGTCTGGGCCAAAGGGCTTATTGGTGTTAGTGAAATGTGCAAATGTTTAGTGGTGTTCGTATTTTATTGCAATGTTTATCTTTTTACACGAAACAGCTGTTGGCAGTGACGTATTTCTATCTGTTCTCAGTATGTTGGCAGTGACGTATATCTATCTGTTCGCAGATGTTCAGCAATGTTTACAACATTTTTGCTTCTAACACCAGCAAGCTGCCTGTTGGCCCAGACCTTATATAAATGTCATTGCCATACACCAGCATAGGCACAACAATCTGCCTGCAGACAGCCAGCTTATTGACGGTAGATGCTTTCGAGCGACGGTTGATGATCGGATACAGACGTTTCAATGATGGTGCCTTTTTCGACTCGGTCTTCCACGAGCGACCGGAAGAGTAGCTTACTGTTGAGAATCAGGCAAAGGTAGCGTACCTCGGGTGACCACTTAGTTTCAGCGTTCAGAACCTTTATCTTTGATGACGGTTTGAGCGGGTCGGTGTTGCTATGCGGAAGCACAATGGTTTGCGTTTTGACCGCGTTCACACATATTTTCGATAAGATGCATGGTGTAGGCATCCAATCCGTTTTGGAGCTTCGATACGAGAGTGCGCATTACTCGTCCCATGTAGCTGATTGCCGAATCGTCAGCAAACAGCGACAGTGTTCCACCTTGCGGCAGTGTCGGTATGTCCGATGGTACAATATGGGTCCCAGGATGCTTCCTTGAGGGACTCCAGCGGGTACATCATACTGCCTACGCATACTTGAGACATGCTGCCGTCGAGGTAGTCCGAGATGATCTTCACCAGGTAGCTGGGAAAACGAAATTGCAGAAGCTTGTGCACCAGGCCGTCGTGCCACACGTTATCAAATGCCTTTTCGATGTCCAGTATCGCCATGACTCTTGTCTTCAAGACCGACTTCGCCTGATTGATGAGGTTTGAGACCCGCTTGAGTTGGTCCACCGTCGAGTGACCTCGTCGAAATCCAAATTACTCGTCCACTAGGATGTCGTTCGCCTCGGTATGCTCGAGGAGTTTGGCGTAAATGAGTTTTTCAAACAACCTCGCTAAGCGAGGAAAGCAAACTGATCAGACGGTAGCTTGACGGGTTGGTAGGATCCTTTCCCGGCTTCAGTATCGATACCACCTTGGACAGTTTCCAGGCAGCTGGGAAGTGTCCGAGCTCCAGGCAGCGAATGAAGACGTTCACCAGAAGAGTATGCGCTTTCGGTCCCAAATTCTTCAGGACAATGTTGAAGAGTCCGTCGAAACCCGGTGCCTTCATATTCTTCGTCGACTTGATGGTGTTCACCAGCTCATCAAGTGTGACTTTCCGGTCCGCCGGAAGCTCGCTAGGCTCAGTAGCTAGCTGGTAGACGCTCTCAAGCACCGGACCCTCCATCGGGCTGACAATATCTCGACCCAGATTATGCGAAGCCATAAAATGTTGAGAAATGGAGTTCGCCTTTTCGACAGCTGTTATGTGAACCTCATTATCAACTTTAAGAGGCGGCTAGAAGGACCTAGAGTAATTTGGTAAACTACTAAGGTCTTTTGCAAACTGCCTGTTCCTAAGTTTTTCCACCCTAATGTATGTATGTAAGTAGCCACCATCCTAGCTTGGGTCTTGCCCTGCATGCGGCTCCACTCAACAGCAAGATCAAATTCCGTCATCATTCTGAATTCAACATACTGCTGTATGAAGGGCCAAAAAGGGTTGGACGGGCCCGTAAGCAGAGGCACTTACGCGAAACCCGCGGGAATAAGAGAATCTCCTTCCAACAATATGATCCAACAAAATGAATAACGAAATTCGCAATACATGTTAAGCTTTCCACGGGATGGTTTGTTTAAGAAGAGCGCGTCAAATTCATTGCAGCTGTTGGAGTAAAATGTAACTATCTAAAATGACAGTACCTACACATTCCCTCCTAGACTCCGGTTGGCACTCCACTCCATTGTCCAGTTACAACTTCAATGATGCCCTGATGCTCCCTCCCCTCCCAGTATTTATTGTAATTTACATTATGAATTTATATATAATCATGTAATATATAATGTATATAAAATATGTAGTAGAATGAAAAATATAATAAAAAATAAAGTTGTTTTACAAAATACAAATAACCTAGATTATTGGGTCCTATACACACACTTTTTGTTTTATGTGCCATGAAATGACATAATGCACAATTGTATGTTTTGAAAATATAATACTGAAGTATTGAATCAATAGACCGAAAATCGAGGTTATTTGGACATGAGATATTATATTTAAAAGGATACTACCAAACCGACCATCAAACGCACTGCCCACAAAAGCAGACCCGTCCCCTCGAAAATGCAATCGAGGAATGTACAAGAACAATCCTCAACTGGAACGTACTCACCAAATCAATATATCCGGGAGCGCATTCCTGATGTCGTCAAACGCCAAAAGAAGGAACTCGGTAAGAAAATTTGTGATACGGAATTTTCACTGAAAACAACCGCGAATTTCACCATCTAACTGCGAAACACGTTCAGAAGCACTTTTGGTACACTTTCGATATCAATTTCTTTCGAAAAAACTTAATCATTTTTTTTGCAAAAATTGTTGCAAGTGAACCAACATCAACACCGATCGTGCTAAGCTCTTTCACGCACCTTGCAGCGCGTATATGAAATGAAATTACAAATTATCACTCGCGATGCCAAAAATATCTGGTCAGGGATTAAAAAAAATCAAACAACTCAGAAAGCGCCAAATCTTCTGACGCTTGCAAACATGATGAATCACGTTTTCTTTCTCGATTCTAAAGCTTCCCAGAAAGCGAGAAAACCACCAATCACACACGTATAACCACCCGGGAGGCAGAGTGCCAGCGCTAATCCGACAATTGCAGCCGAAAACTATGAAAGCGAACGCACGCACAAAACAGAGAACAAACTCAACCAAAGGGGTTCCGTGCGCGACTGCCTAAGTTTTTCCACCTTAATGGCAATAATTTTGTTTAATTTTTTATATATAAACTTCTTACTAACGTTTTGCGTTCTTTGGAACTGCCTCCTAATACAATTCCTAAGAGATATTACACGCTTGGTCTCATCATCAAGATTGGTAAACTTACATGTCACCGGGGTTGTCGGGATGAACCGTTGTTCCGCTTCGCCTATGTCATCGGAGAGCGCTTTCAGCACGTCGTCGATTTCTTCCGTCGTAGTTAACGCAGGATTTTCCACCACTCGATCCTCCATAAACCGCTGGAGTTTAGGTCAATTCGCTCGATGATAGTTTCGCCTACGATGCTGCTGATGTTGGTTGATGGTTTGATTCATCTCGAAAACCACTCGGTAATGGCACGGGGGCTCAGAGCAACGACCGGCTGATGAGTAGAAGGTAGGCGAGTCCGGATGGAGGACCACGAAGTGTCCCGCCTGCAGGTCCGTGGCCAGCACTGCTCCGTTCTTGTTAGTTCTTGCATTGCCGCACAGCGAGTGGCGTGCGTTGAGATCACCGGCGAGGATAAACTTACCCTTGCGACGAGTCAACTTCTGGATGTCATTTTTGAGACATTGGGCAGGACAGTAGATGGCAATGAGTGTGATGGGACCATCGGGCGATGCCAGCTCGACTCCAATGGCTTCCACGAACGATAGACGAAAGTCAGGCAGCATTCTGTACTCCAGTCATCTCCTGATGGCAATGGCAACGCCACCGCCCCTCTGTGCTCGAACTCGGTCCAGTCTGGGTTCTTTAACTTTGAAAAATATATCGGTTTTTATATATCATCTGAAAGAGCTTCGTTTTCTGAGCACAGTGATATTTTTTTCGAACTCACAAACTTTCATCTCGATTTTTAAATCAAGATTTAAAGCAAAATAACAACTTCACTGTTTGCCACTAAACTGACAAACTGACAGCTCGCTCCCATACAAAGTGACACCGAGGGGCGCTAATGAGGTGATTTTTGCAAATGTAATCGTTCTTATTTAAAATAGTTCCAGTATACCAAAATCGATGAAATTTTGGGTTTAGGTTCCATTTTTAATGCAGATTACGAATATGCATTTACCTCAATACCCTTAAAGAACCCAATTGTGGCAGGTTTAAGTTGGCTTCCGGCTTGAGATACGTCTCGGTTAGAAACGGGACATCGATGTTATGTTGGCGCAGGAAATCTATGATTTATGGCTGTTTTCTCGCCACTGAATTGGAGTTTAAATTAAGGGCGTTGATGGTGAACGTGAAAGTTCGTCATGAAGTGCATCATTTGCACCATAATTTTTTGCATTTCACTGACAAGCGTTTTCAGATGACTGATTACCTGCGTCAGACCATCGGTTGGCGGGACCAACGGTACAGCGCCAGGCTGAGTTCCCCAGAATCCTGGACGAGCGCTGCTTGGTTCGGCTTGCCTTCTAGGCAGCGAAAGGGGAGGAACGTTTGATGCGCGTCCTTCGGTTGGAGGAAGCGGTGGAAAATAATTTTCCAGATCGATTCCGGGTAGTTGCTTCTTTTTCTGCTGTCTCGGCTGGCTTGCTTTCTTCCGCAGTGCGATTAATTCGGCCCGCTTGGGAAACGAACGACTAGTCGAGGTGTGGGCATACCCGCAGTTGACAAAGTTTGGCTGCTTGTCCTTCATGTCCACGATGCATTGGGCAGTGACATGTTGTTGGCCGCATTTGGAGCAACGCGATTTCATATGGCAGTGGCGCACGCCATGTCCGAAATTCAAGCAGCTGGACCACTGCGTCACTTCACGCTGGACCGGCTTGTACCGCTCCCACTCGACGACGACACCATGCAGCGTTCGGATGCTTTGAAGCTGCCTCATGTTTGTATCGTCAACCAAATGTATCAGGTACAGTTGGTCGCGATACTTGATCGCCTCGTTGTGGCATTTGATCACGAAAACCTTCACGGGTTGACGGTTGTTGCATTTCAACTGTTCTTCCACAACCGAAACATCCAGCTCGTGCAGCCCGCGTAGAATGATCTTGAAGGGCTTCGTCAACGGCACGTCGTGGGTAAAATATTCCACCTTCCAGAGTTGCAGTGTTTCCGCCACGGATTTATAATGTTCTGCCGAGGGGACGATGATTTTCGAGCCATCAGCGCAGAGACAGAATTCGGCCCGTAGCCCTTTACGGACTAGCACATTCAGATTGTCAGAAAGGAGGCAACTTCTCCTTTTTCTCAACGCTTTCACGCCTTTCGCCATCATCCTCCTGGAGCAGCGAGAACTGGTTGAGGGCTAGCACCCGCTTCGTATGTCTGGCATCTACATTGTTATCCGCCGGCCGCTTGCCGCCTTGCTTCTGGCTACCGCTTGGGCCCGGTGCTTGGGTTGAACGAAAAAACGTTCGACAACGCACGAGAAAAACTTGCGAAAACACAGGAAAAAAGAATACTTGCGTTTGACTACACCGAGTGCTGATCGTAGTATATCCCAAGGTGACTACATATAGGTATTCTTATGTGACAAATTCATGATTCAGCCATGTTGGATTTTTGTATGGGACAGCGACCGAGTTTGTTTACAATTTGCTCTAAAACCGCACTTTTCTTCCTGCGACCTCCTCGCCTATATAGTGACAAAGCTGTATCACCATTTATATACCCACCATGGTATATCCTGTGACTGACTGATGAGGGAGCGATTCCACGGTGACAGGCACTTTTATCAGCCTCAGTGTGAGGGTGTTGACCGTTTACCACACCGACCGACGACAACCGTTGTAGTCAACTGTGGCTGTGGCTGGTAGTAACGCTTGACGGAAGGTGCATTTAGGGTGGGAATAGGGATGTTCAGGAAGTGCATAAATTCGATTTCAAATTCAATTTTGTTTTAATCAGTTCAATACAATTTTTAACTTAACTAAGCTACTCGGTAAAAACTAAAAGAAACTATTTAAAAAAAAAAACAATGTAACGTATTTGATAGGCTACAATTAGAACCTGGGGCCACATTGCGCATCTCGAAACGAAAAACTTTTTGTACGAACGCTTGTATGAAAAAGTTTTTCGTTTCGAGATGCGTAATGTGGTCCTTGTTCACTTATGCTTTGAGAATTGTAATGGTTATGGTAGTCAGTAAGGTCCGTATTTGGTTTTGTATTATCGGTCCACTTTATGGCGAAATGGTAATCATTAATTATCGCGATACATTCCACATAAAGTTGACCTTACTTACTACCAAAGCAATTACCATTAAAGTTCTCAAATCATAAGTAAACAGGTTCTATTATAATCCTGTTTACGAAAAAAGGATACAGAAAACAATCATTTTGAATGGTAATGGTTCTTAACAGCACAATCTAGTTTCAAAAAACCTTAATACATAAGGTTAAAACTGTATCACACAAACGCAAGAAGAGTTTTGAGTGAAAACCCACTCAATGTTGAGTTGATCTCATCGGCCGTACAGCCGTACATAGTATCCAAAACAACCGTGTCGGATAAAAGTTCTTCTCCGACCAGCATCATCGGGGTGCGGTGTGTTTGCGATTTTCAGACTTTCGAGTCAATATTAACCCCCTCTGTAGCACACTACTTACACACACACAGGCACCCGGAGCGGTTGTCAGGTTGTATGAACGTCAAAAGCGGATTGTAGCTCCGCTACCGAAGGCCTCTTTCATGTTTTAGGGATTTTTGGTTCGTTGTTACCAAGCTTACGATGAGCAGATTATGATGTTGTGGGATCTTGACTTTGGCGTTCACGATTACAAAAACAAAAATTACCACCTCAAAATTAGACTTTTGGAAATGTAAAAAAATATTCCTAAAGTCTTAATAGCTTGCTAAAAATATTAAAAACCGAACTTGTCAAAAAGGAGGGAGCGTCTCTTTCTCAAGAAGTTAATTTTTGCAGTCAAAGGACGAAGAGTTGAGAACAAAAGAAACAGAACAGCACTCGTGAAAATCTTAAATATTTTAGTAATTTAGGCTAGTAATAAGTATTTGGCGAGCAAAATTTTGCACCAAAACCACTGGTAGCTCTCAGCTCCAGCTAGTTCCTCCTGTGTGAGTGCGCCATTGACTAGTGTTTCTTTGGCGAGCTTCCGACGAATGTTCATTGGGAATAGCCTGACGAACGCTACATGTCGCACCAGACGTTTCCATCGTGAGAATTGGTTCACATTGATGACATGTTCCAGACACATGTGGTGCAGAGTCTGGGAACAGACTTGATGATAGGCCATTAATCTTTTGAAATTAAGGACCACGAAACCATCGGTCGACAAATTCAGCAACGTTGATCTTCTTCGATACCCAGTTCTGTTCTGAGGCGTCGGTGAGCTCCAATATCTCCCCAATTCTGCATCCGAAGAATTCACTGTATCGGCGGTGGTCTGTGGAACAGACCAGAAGAACCTCTGCGACGGCTTCAGCGTATGCGAATCGGCTATGCTACAGGCAAGGCGCGCTCCTATCACTGCAGCTCGTAGTTCAAAACTAAGAATCGATACGAACCGTAATGGAGCAACTCGAGCGTTTGAGCCAACAAGAGCACATTCAATGACCCCTTCTTCCTCAAAACTCAGGTAAGCCACGACTGCATAGCCAATCTCGAACGCATCAACGAAAACGTGGAGTTGGACGTTGTTCGTTTCCGTGTAGTTTTAATACGGTAGCATCTAGGGATCTGAACGGATTCGATCCTGGCAGTACTTTCAGCCACAGCTGCCATTTCTTCCACTCCTTGGTGGCTCATCCCACGCTATTGCAGAATTTCTTGGAGCAGGAGTTATGGACATACCGATGCTCTACCCACGTTCACCAACCAACCGACCGTGGCCTAGACGCTGACTCAACACCATCCCCGTATTCGACTCCATGCACGAGGCATCTGGCGACAGGAATCAGCATATCACACCACATGGATGGAAACAGGCCAACACTTACTCGACAATGCACTTTGGACACCGAAGAATTCGATGACCAGCAATTGTCAACTTATCAGTTGACGATCGGTTACCACCCAGAGGAGTTTTGCTGAGACAGCAGGAACGAAAAACAAAACCAGTTGCAGAGGCAGGAGCGAGCGTAGTTTATGTTAGTTTCTAGGTGAGAACAGGAGTTATTCAGATTCAGTGTTATTAAGAAAATTATTTTTTTATGAAAGTTGGCGACGACCCCAACGGATCTTCATTAGTGTGATCAATACCTGCCTCTTCGTCGAGACGATTCTACCTGGTAGTACTTCAGAATCATGTCGAGGGGAGACCTTGAATGTCAACATGTCCGTTGAAGTGCACCACCACATTCCTAACACTTTATCGGATGCAAGCTCAGCTGTGGTGTTCAGGCTTCGCTCGTTCCCGCCTTCAATTACACTTTTGGAGCTAGGTAGCCAGTGGTGAATCTGAATACCTGCCTGACCCATGGATGTATTCCACCTCCTTCGCCAACTTTTCTGCTTCAGCCTCTGTCTCTACGCAAGCGAGCATGTCGATCACATGATGCTCGTGAACTATCGCTTCCACCGCTCTTGGATAGTAGTCTTCGAAACGTTGCGCATTGACGTTTTTGATGAACTGCGCGCAGCTCGATGAGCCGATTGCTCCGAATATCATCACCACCATAACATAGACGTTCGGATCTCGGCTCTGATCGCAGCTTCTCCAGAAGAACTTCAATGACTACTGGTCGATCGCATTCATCAGCACTTGGTGGAACATCTTTACCATGTCACCAGCCACAGCAACACGGAAATCTCGGAACTTGTAGAGCACCGACACGATAGACGCTAGCAGATCGGGACCCTTTTGCAGCATGGAATTCAGCGTATTCCATTAACTGAAGCTGCTGCATCCTAGACAATGCGTAGGTAGCCTGGTTTATTCGAGTTTCGGACGGGAAATATTGGTAGATACCACGACCGAGGGTAGCTGGCATCAAGCGCGGTGAGAGATAGTTTTCTGATATTCGGCAGCTGCACGTCTCCACAGTAGTCCCGTTTCATATCGCTTTCCTTTAAGGTTCAATTTACTTTGATGCATTTTTTATAAATTCAAAAGCAGTTTTTTTTTGACGCATTATTGTAGATTACAAAAAGCTCGCGTCATTTTGTGTGAAATATCAAAAGGAATCAAATAGTGCAAGCTTTTTGCAATCTGAAATAATGCGTCGGAAAAAACTGCTTTTGAAATTTTCCAAAAAGCATCAAAGTAAATTGAACCTTAAGCCTGGTTTGAGACTTCAGTGATTGGATCGCACGATCGTCATCCTTCGACAATAAAGGCTTCTCAGGCTTCGCCACGTCTACGTTCTCCAACGAAAAGTAGTCTTTTACTGCGTTATGTAGATCCGCGTCGCACTGCTCGCTACACGGCCAGATGTGGAAGCTATCTAACCATCCAAGACGTGTTGCGTGCCCTAAGCGACAGTAACTGTTGTCAATCCCGATTAGTAACTCGTCAATTTTCATTGTTTGATGCGGTAGCGCGAGACGACGAACTATGTGTACCTTCGGGGTACGATACCGCTTGCTGGGTTTATCTCCAACTCCGAAAATCTCCAGGGATAGCTTCACTGAGTCCTTATCCTCTCGATGCTGTCCGCCGTCCAGTTCAAGCAAAGAGGGTTGGATTTTTCCTCTAGCTTTAGCTCCTTCAGCAGACTATACTCACTGACGAACCACATCGTCAAGAAAGGCGTACACAAAATTGAGTCGAATGTACTCATCTCAGCGGCCAGTAGGGCTACTCAAAAATGAGTAGCCTTATGTTGACTCACTGTTGAGTAAACGGCGTTCTCACGTAGACTGAGTCAAATCCACTCGGCGGTATTTTCAGTTGCGGGGAGGGTTTTTGTTTTGATTTTTATACAAGGAAATGGAAATTGTCTGCTCCGGATTCATTCTACCGGAGCAGAAAATGGTTCAACGCCGTTTCCCTAAGCAATTCGTACTTACCGGAAGGCATTTCAGCCGGTTTTTAGTAACATTTCCTATGAGGTTTCCTCCGACATGACTGGCATTTTTTTTCCAAGTCCAGGATTTTGCTGACTCAGTGGCTTTTGCTCAGTTTGACATTTTTCGTTTACTCAATTTATGACAACTCGATACATCGGACGAAAGTGAGTACGCTCGACTGACCTGGTGAGTAAGCAGAAGTTAGTCTGGCTAACGTGCGTATTGCAGTTCTGCAACGATTCTCCTGCACTTGTGTGAGTAGCTGATTGGTATCTGGTGTCGTCATGGAACAGCTCGTGGTGCATATAAGAGGCTGTTCATAAAGTACATAGACAGTTTGGGGGTGGGGGTTGGTTGGGTCAATCATCCACGACCCTTACAAATTTAATTTTTTTGTACGGAAAATTGTCTACGCAGGGGCAGGGGGGTCAACAATCCCAAAAAAGCACCCGTTTCTTCCGCACGAATTCTTCACCTCACAGGCTCAAAAATGCTTCTTCAGACACTTACGACACAGCTTGTGTTGTTTTAGAGCCACCCAGCAACCACTATCGTCGAGATTCTGGAACTTCTTGCAAACCGCTACAGTGCTGCAGGTTCGACTACAAACGAGGCAGCCTTTGTTGATCGCCTTCTGCGTTGACCTCGACGATTATTCAATGTCGGAAGCTAGATGAACGTTCACGTTCTCTTTCCTGCTCCGTTTCTCCGTCTTCGTTGCAGAGAACGACGTGTTACAGTGTGTTCAACAGCTTTTTCAACCAGATCCCGAAGTCTGAGAGCGTTACAAATCGTAAAGTCTGTCGATGCTTGAGTTCAATCGTCGATGGCAACCAGCTCTTGAAGGACCGCTACGTTGCACAATTGCTCTTCCAATCCGCAAGCCTTGAACGTCACACACATATTTTGAACTGAGACACCGATGGGCGTCGCCAGTTTTTCGATCTTCGGCGATGGCATACTCCGGATTCGACACACCAAAGAATGGATTATTACCTCCGGCCGTCCAAATAGCGTAAGCAACGTTTGAATGACTTTTGCTAATCCTGCAGGATATAGCAATCGGCTTGGAACGACTTCCGAAGCTTTTCCTTTCAAGTAAGTAGTTCTCTTAATCGCTGTACCCGCACATGTGAGTGGTGTTCTCGTTGGTGGCGATGAACAGTGGTCAGTCCTCTGGTGCGCCCGTGAAAATCGGAAGCTCCTTTGCTACTGCTTGACGTGCCACAAGCTGACTCCTACTTCGTGCGATGAATATGAAGATTGGAGTGGATCTATTCCCGGAGGGCCTGGAGCGCCTCCTCTAGGTCCGCTGGGTTTTACCGTTATTCATCTGCAAGACTGTTAACCGCTTTTCGAGGTGTTTCATCTCAAGCACTTGTTTCGCAACCAACATTAAAAGCTGCAGTTCTATATTCGTCCTAGCTCCTGTAGTATCTCGACATCACCATCAGGATGGTCGTCGAATTAGCATTCGGTGGGATGTTCACGTTTGGTACTTGAAGACGGGATGTAAACTGCTGCTCCATTGCTTTTAGCTGCTTCTCGAATTAATTATATGATTTGAGTAGTAGCTATACTGAAGATCCGAGAGATGTCGCTCCTTCAGTGGTAGGAAAATCATTTTTTGCAGTATGGAGAATATCAGAAAATCCACGATTTGTAACTAAACATGCTTTCACAGAAGGAAACAAATAAACGAGTGTTTTACTTATCACCATAGTAATGTATGTATTCGTGCAATTTTTGTGCATCTAAAACTGCTCATAAAGACGATAATGAATAAAAACTGAAAATTTCCATGCATTTCCAAATGGTGTCCTACCATTCCCATACATTCGAAGTGACTGGCCCTCTGGATGTGGATGATGTCAAAAACAACAAAACATGATTAATTGATCTTGCTGATCTCTCTTCTGCTCCTGTTCTCGAATTTTCAGCAAACGCTCGTACGATTCCTTCTGTTTCCCCCATCAGCGCCTGCATTTGCAGCATCCGATCCGGCAATACCTGCCACTCCTCTGACTGCCTTGGGATGGCACCCATTGATGTGGGATTTTGACTCGCTGGTGCCGCTGACGTCGAAGAACTAGTTGTACCCCGAGCCGCACGTCTTGCTTCCTTTGGAGACCAATGGAGACGCATGGTACTTGTGAGGCAAGACTTAATATTTTCAAAAAAATATATCTCAAAAACGAAAAAAACACCCTCCTGAATTTGTGATGTGTTTAGTAAAAGGGAGGGGACTACCCTAACTCAGAAAGGTGCACCCTAAGGTGAAATGAAAAAAATACGGGTCTAAAGCAAACCCCACACGCATCAATATATTGACGCGAAGGGGAATTATTGACAATAATATTGATGATGTGAATTCAGAAATATTGTCAATCTCGATATATTGACGTCAATATAGCATGTATTGACAATACGATTATTGTCAATAAAAGCAATCGTGTAGGGTTCACATGTATCGATAAGGAACAAATACACTAGGTTTGAGCGAAATCGGAGCAAATTTATTCATGGAATTCATGCTTTTTCATGGAATTGCTGAATTATTATATATGACGCACATCTGCAGCTTTTGAGTGTTCTCTACTGATCCGTATAACAGTACAGATTTCACGTTTGAGTTGAAAATTCTGATTTTTATGCGTTGCGATTAGGTTTGATCTCCAGGTCTGAGATTCCAGAATAAACAATCAATTTTCTGTAAAAGAACCTAGTTGAATCACTTCTTCATCAGTTGCATTTCCAACATATCCCCTTAACTAATAATGCCCATTACGGCGAAAATCCACCGGCAACTGCAAGCACCTCCTGGAATTTTTGCTCCCACGCTGCCACCGAACCTCAAGTGTTTGCTATCCAAACACTCCAACTAATTAATCAACCTTGGCGGACGGTGCGCACACAAACACTTGGCACCGCCTCTCCGCCGACCTTCAAGAGATTGCCACCCTCGCGAGATTACTGTACTGAAGTCACTCGGCAGACGCAGATATGGTTGGGTTTGGTGGAGGGGGCGGCACAAAAGTCAAGTCATTAGTAAATGTCACTCCGCACTCGTGAGTTACGGCTGGCTGGCAGTACTCTGCATCAGCAACATTCCGTCCGATTGCGATCCAGTTCTGTCGGAGTGTGTAGCTACCGGGCACGGCGATGAAGCTGTCATTTTTAATTAAATCGCACCCTCCCCCCCCCCTTCCCCCCTCCGACAGATGACGATGGGGACTGGGAACCAGAAATGTTTTCAAGAAGTTTTATCCTTCTGGCAAAAAGAACCGTAGCAGATGGTGACGGGAACGATTTCCTGTGCGGAAACGACGCACAGTTTCTTAGAGCTGGGGAACTTTAAAAAAACAGCATCCCGAGTAAAACTGAACAACATTTTGAGGGTTCAATTTAAATGATAACATGTGAGCAACAAAACACACTGCACTGATTGTGCGGTTGACATTTCGCAAATGTATGAACATCAAAATACATTCGGATTTTTACTCGGCAACCAGTTCCCAAGTCAACACAACGACGTTGAATCGGACCGGAACTCATCGCACACCGGGAGGAGGACTAAACCAACAAGGCCTACTCTGGCCCTACGACGAGGATAGCTATTTGATATAACTGGATTCGTACCACTCTCTCTATCCCTCTCCCTCTCCCGGTCTTTTCAAAAGAATTTCAAAATAGAAATCTCCGTACAGGTGGGTGGACTTGCAAACAACGCAGTTTATTGAATTTTACAGGAACTTGCCGTCCACGGGATGTAGTGGCTGGAATAGTTTTCTGTGTTCCTCGGAATTTCTCCCTTTGCTATATATGAGGGCAACTTGGTATGGTATCATAGGAACGTATAGCCATAACTGATACATCAACCCTACGCATTATCGGAACGGTTGCTTATACTACTGGCTCGAGGGAATCAATTTCCTTTCTGCTGAGATTAGAGTTTGCAGATTCGAGTGAAAGGCGAATCGAGAAATTGGAGAGAGGATTCTGATATTAGGTTAACTTCTGTAACAGCGGATGAGTAGTGCGATGTCGTCGGGGGTGAATAGATTTCAATCGGGTTTTGCGTGTCTATGCTTCCTACACAAAACCAGAAAGCCGGAATCGCCCGATAAGGTTTCCAATAGCCGTTATAGACCTTTTTGACGTTTAATCATGTTTCTCTATCTAGCACACATGCATGAATGGGCGGTTTGTTTTCCCACTAATCTGTTTCCCTCTTGCTCGCACTCGTGCGCTTTAAATGGTACAGTAGTGTGCGCCGATTAAACGTCAAAAAGCTCTATGGTCGCTGAAGATTGCAAAAATACGATGTTTTTTAAAGTATTTTAAATTTGAATGACGTAAAGGCATCAGAACAAATGACAAATATTTGTAACAGTGTACTGTTTTTGATTCTAGTGACAAACATATGCAAATAATTTGCAGTGTATATTCTTAATTTACCGTGTGTGTTGTTTTGTTTCGGAATGGAAAGTGAGCTCACTCGAAATTGTTGTCAAAACAAATACCTGGTGCTGTCAAAAAGATCCTAACGAACAGGACCAACACCAAGGCTTACGTCCCTCAAACGATGTCGTTCGAACGATTAACGATCAACGCTCTAAATATGCATCCTGTAAGCGAAGACAACATATCAAGAAGACTGGCAACTCTCCCGTTTTCTTATAAGACCGCAATGAGATGTGCCTAATCGCGTCATCTGCCGTTCAAAGGTAAATGCTCCAATCGATTCGATAGCAAAGATTCCAATCTCAGAAGTTAAGGCCCAAACGCAATGTGGACGGAAGCGGAACGGAAACGGAAAGTTTGACAGTTGTCACAAATGACATCAAGGTGGCTAACCGAAGTCAATTTGGTTCCAACAAGTTTTCAATCCGACAAGTTGGCTTACTCAGATCGGGCTTTTCCGCTGCCGTTGCCGTTCCGCTTCCGCTGTCATTGCGCTTGGGCCTTTAGGCTTGCGAATTTGCTATTTTTTCTTTGTGTTGCTTCCACCTTCGGTCGAGCGCAGCGCTACTGTATCGGTCGATTGGATTCTGACAAAGTAGCCAGTTTTCTTTACATGGTGTCTTCGCTGTGAGTTAAATTATAAAATGTATCTTATCAAGGATAATACCCGATTAAATCCAGATTTTCAAAAATCTAAATTAAATGTTAGTCCTCAATTTGGTAAGCACCAAGGATCAAATTTCGAGAGCACGCAGCCAGATTTCTTTCGTACAGTAGAGCACGTCCATGTGTGACTTCGTTCGCGGGAGAACTGTCAATTAATCAGCTGTTTGTTGTCTTTGTTATTAGACGACATCTTTTTCCTTAATGTTGCATATTGAAAAAGTTAGATGCAGATGCAGAGGGTCTCGCTATTGAGAACCATCAGAATCACTTCCAGATGCTTCTGGTAGACGGGCGGATTGCCCTAGGCAATTTGGAACGAGTTCAGATAAACGAACTCGCTGGCGCTGGTACCTAGTTGATTTTTTCCGTCCCCCAGGTAGGAAATCGTGTTGATTTACGGACAAGGCGTGAGAGTTTAGTTAGCAGGAGTGATAGCGAATAGCGGATAGTGTGGATCAGGTTGATGGAAGCGGTTGCCCTAACAACGACCAGACCAGAAAAGGAAATTTTGCTGCGCCTTGCTGACAAAACAGCGGATCTTACATGTATAGGGTGATACCAACTTTTCGTATATTCGGATCTCGAACTAATGACCTTTCTTCAAGCACTCTTCTCTTACTTGCCTCACCAATCAGGCTAAGGCCTTGTTGTCCTCTGCTGTCCGAAGAAGTCGTCTCCACTCTACTCGATCCATCGTCACACTTCGCCATCCTCGTAGTCTGCGAATTTTCACTGGGTCGTCGTGCGGCATTCTTACGACGTGCCCAGCCCACCGTAGTCGCCCAATTTTTACAATGTGGATGATGGATGGTTCTCCCAGCAGCTGGTGCAATTCGTGGTTCATTCGCCTCCTCCACGTTCCGTCATCCATCTGCACTCCACCGTAGATGGTACGCAACACCTTCCGGTCGAAACACCAAGGACGCGTTGGCCCTCCACGAGCATAGTCCAGGTCTCGTGGCCGTAGAGGATCACTGGTCTAATCAGCGTCTTGTAGACAGTCAACTTCGTGCGGTGGCGAATTTTATTCGACCGGAGCGTCCTCCGGAGCCCAAAGTAGGCACGATTCCCTGCCATAACGAGTCTTTGAATTTCTCTGCTGGTATCATTTTCGGCGGTCACCAGTGAGCCCAAATACACGAACTCATCGACCACCTCGATTTCATTACCGTCAATCTGAACTCGGGGTGGGAGGCTAACATTGTCTTCTCTAGAACCTCTTCCTTTCATGTATTTTGTCTTTGATGCGTTGATGGCAAGTCCAATCCGCCTAGCTTCAGCCTTGAGTCTGATGCACGTTTCCGGCACCATCTCAAAGTTCCGTGCCATGATGCCGATGTCATCGGCGAAGCCAAGAAGCTGGATGGACTTCCTGCAGTACCTATATCTCCAAGTATATTGAGACATGAAGTTCATTGACGATCAGTACTGACAAACCACCGGCTGCAAACCACATGCCGACATATCTCAATTTATTGCCGGATTGCCCGAAGTCATCATCGGTTTCTCACCCATCTAGAAACTTCACTCAGCTACAATTTTTCTCCCGAAGTATGGCAGATACTTCATCACAATTTTCTTGACTCAAGATTGTACTGGAAAAAAATGCAACAGACAAAAATGATCACCAAAAATTCATTGTAAGTTGGCTATTGTTGTAATTCTCAGGGAATAAATAAACACATATTAGCTATGTTTTTGAAAAGTTGGTTTATTCATCTCCTCTTCTAGCCTAAATGCCCGCACCTTGGACTTAACTATTTCTTCAAATCCTTGTCGTTTTTGAAGACGTTCCCTGTTTTCTGGAGCTTGCCTTTCATAAACGCCCAGATTTTCTTTCTATTGGGCGAAGTTCTGGTGAGGTAGGCGGATTTACCTCTTTCAGCACTAAAGCAACATCGTTGGCTTTGTACCACTCCAGCCAAAACGGAGTGTCACCTTCGTGGAACCGGAGGAAGGACAGCAGGTGCTTCTGGAGGCATTCTTCTTTATATATTTGGCTGTTGATGGTGCCGGTCGTTATGTAAGGGCTTGGTTAATTTACCGCACCCACAGATCGCCTACTAAGTACTTCTTGGCAAATTTGTCGACCCTCTCCTTGCGGAACTTCTCCGGAACATCCAGGCGGGAGTTGCCGACGAAAAACTCAAGGCCGGGAATCTGCTAGGCGTCCGCTTTAATGTACGTCTCGTCGTCCATTACGATGCACTCGCGGTACAGCTTCCTGCCGCGATGTTTGGCGACCGTATTCTGTTTATCGGTTCGGTTAGACGCCTTCCTTACCTTGAAGACATGAAATCCGGCCCGATTCATAGTCTGCTGGACGAACCAGACCACGTCCCGAATCGAAAGGTTCGGATTGCGCTTGAAGTAATCCCTCACCTTTCTTGCGTTCACGGGCTCGGTCGTCTTCGCTTTTCTTCCGCTGCCAGCTCGCCACTGGGTCTTCTTGAACGATTTTACCGCACGGGAAACGGTCAAATGGACGATTCCAAACTGTTTCGCGGTCCACCTGTGGGACTGGCCTGGGTTTTCCACGACCAGTCCCATAATTTGTGTCGAAGCACTTGCTTGGAAGCCATCTCAATAACCACTTGACAGATTGTGACGAGATTTTGCACATCTAAACATTACACTCTAAACTAGTTTTACCAAGAATTTCCTAAATTTTTACCTATGCAATAAAAATGTATACACAAAAGAAAGTGTTGCATTTTTGTGTTCGACTCAGCTCGGATGGATTATAACATTTATATTTGCCAGCTACGGTCTTACCAACCGGTGGAAACTAACGATTTTAAATTGGCTCGCTACTTGACTAATTTCCACCGGTTGGTTGTACCAACAATCAATTCGAAACTAACGATTTTAAATTGGCTCACTAATTGACTAGCCTATTGGTCCCAAGCAAACCATTAAAGTAGCCCATTCTAGTTGAAATTCTATTACTACACTACGTTTGTTTTGATTTGCTATGAAAGTTTGACAGATGAAATGAGGGGTTCGTGGATTTCCCTATGTTTCGAGGGGTGCATAGATTAGCTTGGGACCGAAGATAGTACCAGAGCTGAGCTAAAAAGTTGAACACGTTTCTTCGGGACCTTCTGGTCTTAGAGTTACCTCTATGGTTGTACCAACAATCAATACGAAACTAACGATTTTAAATTGGCTCACCACTTTAGTAGCCTATTGGTCCCAAGCAAACGATTAACGTACCCTATTCTAGTTGAAATTCTATTACTACACTATGTTTGTTTTGATTCGCTATGAAAGTTTGACAGATAACATCAGGGGTGTGTGGATTCATGCAGAACATGCAGGGGTGAGTGAAATAGCTTGGGACTGCTTGGGACCGTTGTTCTGGTACTGAGTGAGCCAAAAATAATAATGATTTTCTTCGGGACCCAGTGGTCTTAGAGTTACCTTTATGGTTGTACCACTTTGCCAAAGTGGTAAACAGCACCAATTGATGAGCTTACCCAGTCGAAAAAAATTCAAGAAGTTAACGGTACTTCCGAGATGATTTTAAAACTTTCGATACTTCAATTCTAAGAACTCTCAAGAAGTTCATTAATCTTATGTTATTGTCATGACCTTTAGAATAATGCCATACAGGTAACTCTAAGACTAGAAGGTCCCGAAATAACGTGCTCAACTGTTTGCCTCAGCTCTGGTACTCTCTTCGGTCCCAAGCTAATCGATTCACCCCTCGAAACATAAGAATAACCAATAACCCCTCATTTTATCTGTCAAACTTTCATAGCGAATCAAAACAAACATTGCGTAGTACTAGAATTTCGAGTAGAATGGGGTACGTTAATCGTTTGCTTGGGACCAATAGGCTAGTCAAGTAGTGAGCCAATTTAAAATCGTTAGTTTCGTATTGATTGTTGATAATACCTGGTCATTCTGAAGTCTAACGAAAATATTCAGAGGACTTCATTGAGATCTTTGATATCCTGAAGGTTTTTGAAATAATTTATGAGCACCCGTAAAAAAAAGAACGATATAGGTACAATGAAATGTATTGTAACCATACAATAGAATTTATTGTACTTAAAATAAATTGTATCGTACACAACTATAAAATAACCATAGAATTTATTGTTTTCACAATATAATCTATGGTAAATTGAGAAATCTACAATAGAACAAGGGGGTTGTTATGTATCTTAACCATACAAAAAATCACTTTTTCCCGAACAAACTTGAGTCATTTACCATTCATTTTATTGTTTTTCTATTGTTGAAAATTCATACTATATGGGACGTATTGTACATCTAATGTAATAACAATATGTTAAAATTTCTTGCACAATATACGCACAATAAGATCGATTGTTGGCAATAGATTTGGATGTAATTGTATTTTATTTTATGGTAATTGTATGGTTATTTTTTTCCGGGCAACCTGGTATCATAGAAAAAAATATCTTAGGAGTGTGACTTGAATTGTTGGACAGTACAAGGTATTCAAAATAATTCCAGGTCATCCTGATGTCTTGAGAAAATATTCAGAGGACTTTTTTAAGATCTTTGATCTCCGCCATGGAAGGTGGTGTCCCCCGTCCGGTAGGGATGCCCCGACGACCGAAAGGAAGGAATCAAATATTGAAAAACAAACCAGCATCCTTCAGGAAGGAGATCAGGGTAGCCAGGATCGAAGGTTCGTCGCCCAGTATGTCGCCGATATTCCTCGAAAGGCCGTAGTGTTGCCGCACGAGCTCGTACTTTTGGCACACGCAGAGGATATGCTCGACGGTGGCTGGAATATTACAGACGACGCAGGTCTTGCGGAAAACTCCTCCGCCGAAATCGTGTGAGAGATGTGACCTGTGCGAAGCCTGGAGATGACTCGTTGCTCCTTCAGGTTCCCAAGGTCCTTCCATGGACGCGTGCTCTCCCTGAATCCAAGGATGAGTGGACAGAAAAAAAACAAAGCATTGTGGTGGTAGGCTCAAGCTCGTTGGCGAGATCTTTCCCGCAATGCCTATCCCAACTCCCTTGTGCAATTTCGACCCGTCCGTAAAACGGTGCGTTAGCCTGGGGTACCCGGAGTTTAGCATCTCCGCGACGGAATGTCTGAGCGCCACCTAGTTGTCTCCTGCCCTAAACTGGTCCTTAATTCGACTTTCGATGTTTAAGGTGGTTCGCTGTGAGATCCTTATTTTCGCTACCACTTCGAAACTTTAAGTGCACAAATATCAGCTTCCACGACACGTACTATAATGAAACTGTTACTCCACGTTTGCTGCGCTGCAGCATACATGCAGTAGCAATTTCAGGTGAAATGGAACTCTAATTTCCGAGATGTGTGTAATTGAAAATTCTAGGTGGAAATGCATTTATAGCCTACGTGGTGGCCATTTGTGGACTCTACAAGGAATCACCTTAACGGTCTCGATTGCCAACATTTTCCTCCCAGCCAGTCGCTCTCTTGGCTATTGGGGAGAGGTCGGTATTGGATGTACGGAGGATTCTGTTCCCCTCGTCGAGGAGATAGATCCATTCGTTACCCGATGCTTTTGCCAAGTAGGCAGCCGCTTTGATGGCGACTGCGGTGTCGATTCGAAACCGGAAAGGAAGTACTCCGACTTCAGCGCAGGCTTCGAGGGCAGGAGACCTGAAACTACCCGGATGTACGCGTTATAAACCGGTGTAAGGACTTGCAACAGTTTGTCCTTGGCCATTGCGGTGAGCTCCAGACCGTAGAGTAGACGGCTGTCAATAACTGCCTTGGTTACATGCAGCCGGATAGCTCGGTTGTTGGTGCGGTGCTGGGTGGAGATTGTTAGGTTTATGCGGGTCTTGCCACTATCTTTAATGCTCTGGAAATGTTGCGTGAAGGTTAAATGTCCATCAACTAGAACGCCCAAGATGCGTATCGTTTTTTCAGGGGGATCGGTTGATCCCCGATCTTGATAGAAGCGCCGCCGACTCGGTGACCGGAAGCGCAGACGTGACAGCGGATACTCTTTGCTGCTGAGAGTTGGAACCCGGCTGAGGCCGCCCATTTGGCAACTGCCGATACAGCTGCTTGTGCTTGGATGCGGGTCCTTGCGATGGTGCGAGCGGTGGCCACAATTAGCACGTCATCCGCGTAGACGAGAATGTGGATGTTGAGTGGCAAACGAGTAAAGATCCGGCTCATCGCTATTAGGAAAATCGTCACCGAGATAAGCGAGCCTTGCGGCACCCCTGTTTCTACCGGGAAAGAAGACTTGGTGTTCCCCACGGCGACTTTAAACGATCGTCTTGCCAGAAAGCCTCGGACAAAGGAAAGGATATTTCCCTTCAATCCCCAGATGATGAGCTATTGAAGTGTCCTTTCCTGCGTGTCCTTTAACAGTTCTCCCAGCGAAGCGAAAAACGTGGAGGTTCCCTTTTTCTGCCCGCACGCCGGTGGTCAAGGTATCCATTTTCCTCCAATGCAGCGCGAAGTCAATGATTGACCATGCGTTCCAGCACCTTGCTTGCGCAGCTGGTTAACGCAATCGGACGGAATTTATCGGTACCTCGTGTGGTGGCGTTGGCCTTTGGGATCGGGATAACCAAACTTTCTCGCCAAGCGGCTGGAAAGTCCCCAGTACGCCACACCTCGTTGTAAATGTCCAATAATTTGTGCTTTCCGCCGATAGGAAGATTTTTTAAAAGGTGATAACCTATTTCGTTTGGACCAGCCGAGTTGCCGGTGCTGTATCGCAATGCAAACTGCAGGTCCTCGAGGGGAAAGTCTTGGTTAGTTGGAGATTTGATGCTGTCTTGTGGAATTTCACCTTAAGACCACCAGCGAAGAGCCACAAACGAAGTGACAGACGGAGCGGCTCGAAAACTTTGGTGACTAACCTGCTATTGCAATTTTTCAGTGTACCACATGGCAACACCACTACTACTGGATTGTACCACATGGCAACACTACTACTTGATTGAACTAGCATTTTAACCGAATGTACTAGAATGTTTTGGTTCTATCTCTTTCACTCTACTCAAAACTGAAATGCATAAAAAAATGACAAAATGATACGCACTCTTTGCACACTGTCAAAGAATCATTGTACATAAAATCAACTTTGTTCAAATCAAAACAAAAAAACTAACCCATCTGGTGGATGATGGCACAAGCTTCCAAGAAAATTCTATTACAGTTAACCACATTATTTTAATGGATTTCTTCGCCAGTAAGTCGTCTGTCACTTCGTTTGTGGAAGAGCTTTTCGCCCGGGGGGAATGGCTAGTCGTGCCCCATCTAGGATTATGCTCGTGCATTCTGGAAAATCGGTAGGATTCTTTTGCTCTAATAGAATATTGACATAAATCTCAGAGGCCACCCAGTCTGCCTGGTCGTATCGCCATCTTGGACGCCGCGTCGTTACAGGTGTCCCAAAGTTCTCTGGATCTTACTGATGCTCTCAAAACTTCTCAAAATTTCACAGAAGTTCCAGAAATTTTCGAAGTCCGTGAAACTTTCCCAAATTTATCTAAACTTCTCTGAAGTTTTTGGAACTTCTCTAAATAAACGGAACATCCGTGAGTTTCTAAGTAGGGGAAATGACGGCTTCGGCATGACAGACTATTTTCGGCAACCCAAATTGAAACACTATTTTCACTGGATTTTCTTACGAAAACACTTCGCTGAATGCATGCAAACGATTCTTTATGCTTTCAGCTTCAATTTGACTATATTTTCCACTGAGAAAAAGCAATCTAGCAAGGTTTTCTTGAAATGCAACACACGCACTACAAATTGTAGCTGATTTCGAGTTGCCGATAATAGAACAGCAGATTTACATGCAGTTCAAATGGAACGGTTGCCGAAGAAAAACTGGTTGCCGACAATACTCGCTCTCACTAGAGAAGATTGGAGCTTTGTAAAAGCGTTTCAAAACAGTTTTTGACAATTCTTTCGACTGAAATTGTTAGAGCAGCTGGCAGCAAAAGATTGTAAACAAACCAATACTGCATATGTGTGCGTTCCTTAGAGAAAAAGGCTATAGAAAGAAGGTCGCTGCTTAGGTTGCCGAGAATACGTAAATTCCCCTACTTTCATTAAGTTCTTAAAATTTTCATAAAGTTGTTTTGCTGAACTTTCCAGGTGTTGGTTTGCAGACCTTGAAACTCATGCCCGCAGAGCATTGTAGCCACTTGAAACGTTTTTTTTTTGTAGATTGCGTCTCACAGCTCTAGGACCTAGATTTCCGATACATATTCATAGAATTTCTGGAAAGATATATTCGAAAACTCGAACTAATTGCGATTCATCGACATCTCTAAACTTCCTCAAAATCTTGCCTATTCGAAATAATTAACAACGACCTTTTTCAAATAACACTCTAGACACAAATGTAAATTTGCATTATCTTACCATCTCAATGGATTTTCCGAATGATTTTACGCGGAAAAGGACACCATAAAACAATTAATTAAACATTTCTCCAAATCGAGCAAATTGATACCCCTCGAAGCGTAATGAACAATCAACTGAGACGACGCTTAATTTTGATTTCACGCGGATCGCACCTGCAACAATGACCATGTTCCAGTGTTTAAAAAGATGGGGAAAATAATTAAAACTCAATTTCCATTAGGTAGTTAATAGTTGCCGTGCTGGCTGCCGTTTGTGGTGATCCCATTCTAATTTACGCTTTTCTGCTTCCCGTCCATTTCCAGCAATCGAAACATCGACGCCATCGACGGGAAAATGGCGACGGCGAAAGTCCCACCGGAGGAGGCGGCGGCGACGACGGTGAATTGGAAAATTTCATTGCACTAGCACCGGACGAAGCGGATATTTATAACTTTTCCAACAATCTCATCAACTCGGTGGATAATGCT
This sequence comes from Ochlerotatus camptorhynchus, assembly GCF_037179485.1. Classification (NCBI taxonomy): domain Eukaryota; kingdom Metazoa; phylum Arthropoda; class Insecta; order Diptera; family Culicidae; genus Ochlerotatus; species Ochlerotatus camptorhynchus. Next base: position 2,737,333 of record NW_027040553.1, read on the forward strand.
GCTGGTGGTGGAGGCCGTGGCGGTGGATCCGAGAATGCAAATGAACTGAATCCGTTTAATGAATTTCTTAATCCTCGGCACTCGTCGCACCAGCAGCAGCAACAGCATCGACGGATGCAGGGAAAGCAACAGCTGCCGGAAGATCCTTGGGGTTTGGATCTGGACGAGCAGTTGCCACCCCCGGAGGAAGCTCAGCCAGAGGAGGAGGAGGCGGATAACGAGGTGGAAAAGAGCAAATATCTGCCGAGTGGTTCCAGTCTTGAGCCAGTGAACCGAAGCCAACAGCCGGCTGGTGGGAGTCCACTGATGGCAAGCAGTATCGATTTCCTCAACTCCATCGACGGTGGCTATCTGCTGTCGAACGGGATTATCGACGAGAAAGGCACCAAATTGATAGATGGTAAGTTTTGTCCCTTTTACTTGCTGCCTGGAGCGCAAGCGGAGAAAATTTTACTGTACATGTTTTCTTCTATGCTTTCTTTCCTTCTCTTCCTTGGCTGGATGCCGCTTTCGGTTAACAGATAGTGGCCTGTCGACGTTGAAACCGGATGGTACCGGAAATGATGACGGGGTTGACGGAGGTGGAGGGGAAGATGTAAGCGATGATGACATTTTCGAACAGATGCAGAAGAAAGCCAAATCCTATCGGTTGAAACTGTACAAGAAGCACAAAAACTTCAAGCACAGCCATCACCATCGAGGCGGATACTACCATCCGATGTATCAGCATCATCACCATCACTACTCTCGGCAAAAAATGCTCGAACGGGAACGTGATCGTTGGAAGCAAATACAAGAGCCACCGATGACCAAGGTAACCAACCAAGGCCAGGTTCGATACTATCAAAGCACCAACAAACTGGAGACAAAAGAAGACATTAAGGCACATCTCGATGGCCACTCCACCAGCCGCGAGCAGTGGCCCTATTTCGATAAGGTTATAAACTCCCTGAACAAGGACCAACAGCAGGACCACGTGCCACCGTTCATAAAGAAGTACAATCGTCGGACTCAGCAGTTGATTGATTTGTTGGAGGGAACCATTGCTCCGATGTCGGAGTACGGCCAACGTCATCACGAAAGGAAGTATAACCGAAGGAAAAATCCCCTGGAAGACCTGTTTGAAGAACAGCGCCCCAGCCCAAATAATCTTGGACTGCAGCGGAACTACATCCAGGAAACGATACAATCTTCAACCGCACACTCGAATTCACTTCCGGGCGAAGGAATCCACATCATCTACGACAAGAAGCACATGGATGATGGCCATGCCTACGGGCATCCGACAATGGCTGCCGATCATCCCTACAAACTTTCCTCCCGAGCTGGCCAGTTCGTTTACCACCGGGTGGCTTCCCCACAGCCCGTGGGAAACGGATACGGTCGCTTAAAGCGCCAGCGACTTCCATTCGTGGCGATAACCGATCGCCGCCTGGGATCCCCTCCGAAGCGTCGCCCCAACAACAGCATCTCCAGCAGCAGCAGCAACAGCAACTCCGGCAGCAACAATCTACTGAATCACCAACCGATGCCTTAAGCTAAGCACACACACACACACACACTCTGACACAAACATGAACACCACTCTATGAAATCTCGATGAAAACAAAAACACACAACACTCTCTGCGGTCCCGGCTCGGCGCCGGGATACGCGTTCAAGGCAGCTGCTCCTTTCTAGAAACCTCGCTTTCTAGAAAAGACACATACACTTTTCGTTTTGTGTTTCTTTCCATTGCTACGGCAATTTTCTTGCGAGATATAATGAAACTAAACTAATGACACAGCAGAAGAAAAAAAAACACTCACCCCCGGGAGCTGTCCTTCGCTTGTTGATTCGCCGCCACTGCCACCACCGTCACAAAAGCCACGCACTCGTCTCTGCCTATCGAACAGTGCTTGATTACACTCATCCACCTCGACGTGGCACTTCCGAAAATTGCCGATTGCAAAAGAAAATCTCCACAACAATAGGTACCTACAAGTGTCACTTTTCTTCCTCCTGGCACCAAAGCGAGATCGGATTCACTTTTCCTCCCTGCCCCTGCTGCGATCGACGAGACTTGCTTTGTTCGATTTGACGAGCGCCCTCTGACATAGACGCCGAGAAAAGTGGGTGGGTGGGGAGTGAGCGAGCGCATTCAATGAACTGGTATAACTGTTCGAAAAATAAATGCAGCGTTAAAACTGATGAGAGCCATAATGATTTCCGATTCGAGAGTTGTGCACTGTGCAGACGTGCAAGTAGGGAAGGGGAGGGTGTAGAAGCGAATGCGGTGTGGATAAATTGTTCGCTATTCTTCTGTCACTACAGGTGAAGCTTTGACTCGACAGCATTCTTCAGGCAGTAATCGGGCATTGTGTCGTTCTGATTGTGTGTGTGTATGAGTGAGTAATCGGAAGTTTCTGCTTCGCTTGCGAGATACAAGTATGACAGTGGTAGCTGCATGGGTGGAAGGGAATAAAGGAAGAATTGCGCTAAAAGGGAACAGTTCTGAAAATTCTTGTAATTTGTCATCGACGCGAGTGTCAGATTGTTTGTATTGTCGTTCAAGTTGGACACTGGAAAACCCACACGCGACATTCGATTTTACCCTCGTTCTGTACGTTAAACATAACGTCGGACATAGTGCGCTGAATAGCGCATCATTGTGCGAATACAGCGCACTATGTCCGACGTTATGTTTAACGTACAGAACGAGAGTAAATTCAATTGGCGGGTGTGGGATTTTCCGGTTTTCAACTGAAACGATAATATTACTTATGGATTTTCCAGCAATTTTCTAAAGGTACGACACATCTAAATCTCAATTCAAACATGCCTGAAAATCTGACGCTAGCGAATCAACCAACGAAAAATATTTGTTTCATTTTCATGCATCTGAATCTATCTTTTCGCGGGGAAATCTACAGAATCTTCAACGACAACAAAACAAAATATTCCCTGAAGTTTCGATAGTGTCGGCCCTCTCGGTATTTTCTAAATACATTACTGGGTTATCTTCAAAAAAAAATTCAAGCGAAATCTCATGGATTTTCATAATATTCGTTCTACAACTCTTCTCCAAGTTTCTTCTAGAATTGCTTCTGAAATATATTTTGGAAATTCTGAAGGCGTTTTCCAAGACAATTCCCTGATAATTCAAGTGCTTAACGAATTTCATCCGTAAAAGCTATGAATTTCCGCAAAATCTCTCGGAAACGATCTTTTAACATCTATCATTCATTTCCAGCTGGTCATCTGTCATTGCTCTTATAATTTTGGCATAATCTCTAGCTGGGCATTTGAAATTGAGAATCACTTGGAACGTTTGCAAGAACCAGTTGAGAATAGGCCTTTTTAATGCACCACCAACGTAAAGGGCAGCACGCGATTTCGAGAGGAAACGTCAACCAAACCGTTTGTTTACGTCAGAAGAAGGAAGTTTCACAACGTAAATTAAAGCATTTTTCATTGAACATCTTGCCAATTTGCATCAATAATTGTCTTATTTTAAGATTTTCCACAAATCTGAGCTGATTTGTACCTAAATTATGCACACACAAGAAATCCCGAGGGGGGCGACACATCTAAATCTCAATTCTAGATGCTCAAAAATTCTCACACTAGCGAATAAATCTTCGAAAATCTTCTTTCATTTGTCGCATCTACTTGCATCGCACATCATCTTTTTGCAGGAAATCTTCAAAATCGTGATAAATCTTCTTTCTATCTACTCAGCGTACGCGCAGCTAGCCACAGCAAAATACAATATTTCCTGCATCGTAGATAGAGTCGTCCCCCTCGAGAAATCCGGAAGATCATTACCACTAAGGCACTATTGGAATTTAGCATTTTCCTCAACAAAAATATTCCTGAACACTAAAGGGCGAACACGAAATTATTGCGACACCGAAAATGTCATGCCAATATTCTTATAATGTTTAGAATCAAACCAAAATTTTAGGGTAGTTTTATACATATATTTACTTCAAAAATCAAAAGAAAAGTTAATCGATGGAGCCTTGAGTGTAAAATTGAACGCATTTACGCTTGATGCCCTTCATCAAAGTCTTTACAGTGTCATCCGGTACCAGTTTCTAAGGTTTTTTTTTCCATTTTCTTAACATGTCCTTCTCGTCTTTGACTGTCTTCTTGCTCTTCCGAAGTTCCCGCTTCATTATTGCCCAGTACTGCTCCACCGGGCGCAGCTCCGGACAGTTTGGTGGATTCATGTCCTTTGGAACAAAATGGACAGAATTGGCCTCATACCACTCCAGGACACTTTTAGAATAGTGGCAGGATGCCAAATCTGGCCAAAATAGCGGAGCTTCGTCGTGCTGCTGCAAGAACGGCAAAAGGCGCTTCTCGAGGCACTCAGATTTGTAGATCTCGCCATTTACTGTGCCCTTTGTCACGAAAGGCTCACTCCTCAGTCCGCAAGAGCAGATGGCCTGCCAAATGAGATATTTGGAGGCGAACTTCGACATTTTCTTCTTCTTAAATTTGTCGTCCACATCGAACTTGCTCTTGCCGGTGAAAAACTCCACCCCCGGAATTTGCTTAAAATCGGCTTTTATATACGTTTCGTCGTCCATCACACAGCAGCCATATTTTGTCAGCATCTTCTCGTAGAGCTTCCGTGCCCGAGTTTTAGCCGTCGATTGTTGCCGCTCATCGCGGTTTGGGAAGTTCTGTACCTTGTATGTATGTAGTCCAGCTCTCTTCTTTGCATTCTGGACGTAGCTCTGCGACATGCCGATCTTTTTAGCCAAATCACGGCTTGAGACGTTGGGATTTGCTTTAATCATCCGCTTCACCTTTCCCTTCGTCTTTTTGTTCTCCGGTCCCGGTTTTCTTCCAGCTCCTTTGCCGTGGTCCAACGTCAACCGCTCCTGGAACACTCAACACTCTGGAGACGGTTGAATGGTGAATGATCAACATTTTTCCCAACTGCCGGTGCGACAGGTCAGGAAATTCCAGGTGTTTGGAAAGAATTTGTTCTCTCAACTCGCGTTGGTTCACCTCCATTTTCGTTGAATCGAAAAACACGACTTCGAGTTTGACAGCATGTACACAATACACATCAATGAGAAAGTGTGCAAAATTTGGTTGATTTTTACCCAATGGTAAAAAAGTTATGCCCTGTTGAATGTGTCGCAATAATTTCGTGTTCGCCCTTTAGCAGAATCCTTGAAAAAAATGATACAGAATTAAATTTTTAAGCTAGGGGAATTTACGTATTCTCGTCAGTCTAAGCAGCGTCCGAACTTCTATTAGCGATTTCTCAGCGTCACACACATACATGACAGGTTTGTTTGTTGACATTTATCTGCTGCTTGCTGTTCTACCCATTCCAATCGACAGAATTGATCAAAACGGGTTGAACATGTTTTTACAACGCTCCAAACTTCTCAGGTGAGTGTGACTATTGTCGGCAGTCTCTTTTTCTTCGGCACCCTTTCCATTTGAACTGCGTGTTAACCAGCTGTTCTATTATCGGCAACTCGAAATCAGCCGTATTTTGTAGTATGTATATTTCATTTAAAGAAAAATATGGTATAACAGGAATTCACAGTCGTAAAAATGTAATCAGATTGAAGCTGAAAAGGTAAGGAATCGGCTTAATACATTCAGCGAAGAGTTTTCATGGGAAAATACAGTGAAGTTAACGTTTCTATTTCGGTTGCCGAAAACAGTCAATGGGTGCCGAAGCCATAATTTACCCTATATATCAAGATTTAGAGCATCTCAGATGAACGAATTTATCAGGAAAAGTGAAAAAGTGTTGCACTTCCAATGTTTCACGGCTCTCTTTCTGCCCTCTCTGCTCACAACACTCGTTTTGACGTTCTCATATTCACCACCAGAGGTTGAATCGATCGCTTAGATTCTATTAAAAAGGCGTATTCCCCAAGGGCGATGCTACCATAGAGGTAACTCTAAGACCACTGGGTCCCGAAGAAAATCATTATTATTTTTGGCTCACTCAGTACCAGAACAACGGTCCCAAGCAGTCCCAAGCTATTTCACTCACCCCTGCATGTTCTGCATGAATCCACACACCCCTGATGTTATCTGTCAAACTTTCATAGCGAATCAAAACAAACATAGTGTAGTAATAGAATTTCAACTAGAATAGGGTACGTTAATCGTTTGCTTGGGACCAATAGGCTACTAAAGTGGTGAGCCAATTTAAAATCGTTAGTTTCGTATTGATTGTTGATGCTACTCTCCAACTGGCAAAAATCCAGCTTGATCTCCTTGTTTTCGCATAATTTATGAATGAACTCTCGGGATCTCCGGCCCAATCAGCGTCCGAATATACCGACTAACGGCTGGCTAGCATCTCCGCCCAGTTGTAGGTAGCTATCCCTCGTCGCTTTCAAGTAGTGCAATACGCGCTCAGCAGCGGTCCAATCCACCTCGCTCGATGCGGAGAACTTTCTTCCGAGAATCGCACAGCTGCAGTATCCGGTCGCTTTATGACTGACAGATACAGCAATCCACCCATCAAACTTCTGTACCTAGTCGCATCATCGAGTAACTAGTTTTCTGCGACTTCACCCGAGTCTATCGGTGGCTTTGCTGTCTTGGCTTGATCCATTCCATGTTTCATCACTAGCTTGTCAATGTACTGCTTCAACCGGATCTGGTACACTCAATTCTCGCGTTGTTGAAGTATCCGAATTTCATCCAGACAAATAATCTCAAACTCCTTGATCAGATCTTGGAAAATGCTCTTCAATTTCACTTCACCTGTCAACGAAAGCAATATCAGGCGTAACATTTGATAACGGCACAAAAGCTTTTGTAAACACGCGAACCGAAATACACTCTCCCCCCGAAGAGCGCGAGTAAAGGCCCAAACGCAATGTGGACGGAAACGGAACGGAAACGGAAAGTTTGACAGCTGCCGTTGCCGTTCCGCTTCCGCTATCATTGCGCTTGGGCCTTAATACGTACAGCGTGAATCGAATTCGCATAAATGGAGTACACGTAGCATATGGGATTTGACCTAATTGGGACCAACATGGAATATCTCGCGATACTGGACGTATAGAAGGTTACTGTCTTGGGCAAAGTTGTTCAATGGATCAAGACCTAAAGGTTGGTGGATAGAAGTTCGGAATTTTCTCACTACGCAGCGCTAGTTTGCATGAATTAATGATTTCCTTGTTTTTGTGATATCTTGAAATCCTTGTCATCTAGGAAGTTGCTATCTTGGGCGAAGTTGTTCATTGGATCAAAACCTTATCGTTGGAGGACATGTTTATGTCATATCCTGAAATTATTTCCATCTAGGAAAGTGTTGTCTTCGGCAAAGTTTTTCAGTGGACCAAGACCTCACGGTTGGTGGACAGAAGTTTGGAATTTATTTTTCACTACGCGGCGCTAGTGTACATATAATAGTGATTTCGTTGTTTTTGTCGATATCTTGAAATCCTTGCCATCTGGGAAGTTGCTTTCTTGGGCAAAGTTGTTTAGTGGATCATGACTTAATAGTTGGTGGACAGAAATTCGGTATTTTCTCACAACGTGGCGCTAGTGCGAATTGGTGATTTTACGTAAAATCTTGAAATCCTTGCCATCTAGGGAGTTGCTGTCTTGGAAAAAGTTGTTTATTGGATCGAGTCCTAACGGTTATTGGACAGAAGTTCAAAATTTTCTCACTACGCGGTGCTAGTGTACTTGAATTTGTGATTTCCGTGTTTGTGTCATATCTTGAAATCCTTTCCATCTAGGAAGTTGTTGTCTTCAGTGGACCAGGGATGGATAGAAGTTTGGCATTCTCTCACTACGCGGCGCAAGTAGGGTTAAATTTGTGATTTCTTTTTTATGTAATATCGTGAAATCCTTGCCATCTAGGAAGTTGCTGTCTTCGGGAAAGTTGTTCATAGGATCATTACAATTATAATTGATTATTTTTAATAACCATACCAAATATGATTGTTATTTAAATTTCAACTATCTACACGCAAACTAAAAATACTGCTGGGTGAAAATTACGAAGGAATGATAGAAGCACAGACATACAGACGTAACTCTTCATTGTGTATCTTCGTGCACGCATTTAACGGTTGATTTGAATATTATGAGCTCCGCGAACTACTCGCCGCAGCGCTGGCATCGGATCACTTTGACGTTTCTATACATTCTATAGAACTTTAATGCAATATTGTTTGCGAGTTAGCGAGCAAGCTTGTTTTCCGCGAGAAGCCCGAGAGATGTCGGTACTGAGGTTCTATGTTTTGAGATACTATGTTTTCAAGGATAACTTTTTCAAAGAGTTACGTCTGTTTGTCTGTGATAGAAGTGATAATGCTGTCCACCAACCATTAGGTCTTGATCCGCTGAACAACTTTGCCCAAGGCAGTAACCTTCTATATGTCCAGTATCGCGAAATATTCCCTATTAGGTCAAATCCCATATACTACGTGTACTCCATTTACGCGATTTCCTCGCGTAAACGGAATCATTCGAGACCAACGTAAATGGAATTCGTGTAGAGACCTTTTTGACGATTAATCATCTTCTTCTTCTTCTTTCTTTTATTTAACGTCGGTCTCTGTTCCGCAGTCTAGTGCCAATCACCGACGGACATCGATTGCCATCCATTGACGGCAATCGAATGTGCAGGAAGGCAGCTTCCACACCTGCGTAGGATATCGAACCCATTCAACACACATGGGCCGGGACCAACGGTTTTACTTCGTGACCAGAGATTTTTATGCCTCAGAAAAATCCCACCGACCTCGGCTGGGATTGAACCCAGACCTATTGGGGTGTTAGAAAGCAGTCACGCTTACCACTACACCACCGGCGCCGGCGATTAATCATCTGTCTCTATCTAGCACACAGGAATGAAGGCATTGTTTGTTTTCCCACTAATCTGTTTCCCTCTTGCTCGCTCTCCTTCAATTTAAATGGTGCATTAGTGTGCGCCGATTAATCGTCAAAAAGCTCTAGACCGAGTTCGCGTTCTTCGGGGGGAGAGTGTACGCTCACGCAAACCAACAACATCATCAGATAGGGGCAACTCTCACCTTTCCGAAAGTGGTATTGGTTTTCGTGAGCGTACTTTAGTTAGCGTATAAAGGGCCTTAGAAAGCTTGTTTACAAATGCTTTTGTGCCGTTATCAAATGTTACACCTGATATATCGTCAACGTAAACCATCAGGAACACTATTCCTTCACCGCTCTCCTTCACGTAGAGGCACCGATCTGCGGACGATGTCTTGAACCCCGAACTTGGACCGTACTTTGTTCAGCTTCCTGTTCAAGCATCGTCCAGCAGATCGTCGTGGACCATAAATACTCCACTTCAGGACTTTCACCCTGTCCTGGTGGTTACCACACAAATATCTCTTCATCCAGGGCTCCGTTGAGGTAAGCCGTGTTCACGTTGTCAGGAACGCTGAGCTGATTACCTTCGATGGATGTAGGCTGTACGGTTCTTTATTCCCGACACTCGCAGAATCATGGATGGTGGATTTGACGGTGTAATTGCCATCCCGAGGTCCTTGGTTTTAGGGATTTGAAGCAGGTTGGGAAGAATATAGCAACCAGACACACAAAACATCTTTCTTCTTCACAAAATCACACACGCGACGTAGGTTCAAAACAACGGACTCACAAAGTATATTTTATTACAGAACAAACTAACATCTATACAATCATTACACAAATTACACTAAGGATCATCCCGTCCTTCTATCTCGATTGGTTATCGAACTAACACTGAATATCCTAAGCTACTGGTAATTGTATGATCCCGGTCGATAGCAGGCGATGTTTTCCATCGGCTGTTATCGACAGAGAGATCCTCTCTTATCGTTCAGTGCTCCTACCTTAATATTCACCACTGCGGCTTAAAGCCGGCAGCGGATCTTCGAAGAGAATATCTCGTGCTCCCAACGCGATATTCTCATTACCATACACGAACGTCGAAACAATGAAGCCTACTATTCAATCTGGGTGTTGGCTATAGGGTTGCAGTCACTGTTGCTGGGCTGTTCTCTAAGCATCCTCACCCACCCAGAAATTGAAGATTTCTGCAAAGAAAAGAAACATCCTCTTCGACGGGAAAGGGAAACAGGAACGGGTACAAATTGACTTAAGGGGGTATTCCCGATCTTTTTTTTCAAAAAATCAAATTTTTTTTTTCACGTTTTTTTGTACTTTAGACTATATACTTTCATCCCCCCAAGCCGTTTTCCGATCAGCGAATTCGGTGTCCAGGCATAGCTGACTAATGGTAAGAACCCCCAAATGGTTTTAACTAAAGTCAAAACTTTAAACGCGTTTTTCTCGAAACCACATTTTTTTTATCGGGCGAAGATTTTTCTCAGAAACTATAAGAGATATTGACTTGAATCTTTGCGCATTTTGTTCCTTATTAAATTCTTTGGAGCTTCTCCCACTTTCAGCCAAAAATATTAACATTTAACATTGTTTGAAGCACCTTAAAGCTGCAAAAAAGCGGGCTAAAAATCGCCTGTTTTTTCATATGGCCGCCATTTTGTTAATTTGCAAGATTTTTTGCTGCCAACGGGAGAAGCTCCAGAGAATCTTATGCAGATTATAATTTCATCACGAAATCTGTTTCAGATGAAGCCGTTCCAGAGAAAAGTCTTCGCCCGTCCAGGCGTTTGCGGTGAACAGGGGTCTGTTTGCCACCATTTTGTGACGTCAATAATGTCTTTTTTTATGTCGAAAAAAATTTATTTGTAAACTTTAATGTTCAATAAACAAGAATCCCAAAGAGTTAGGCGCATTACTATTCATTTTCCTTGAAAAAAAATTAATTGAAAAACAGGCCGAAAAAAGGCAAAAGATTGGGAATACCCCCTTAAGAGCAGCTTACTCATTGGTAGGATCGATATCATCGTTGTGATCGAGTAGTGGTAAAAGGCAAATTTTTTCCACTGGCCGTTTGAGGTTGCCGGTAGCGGTTTTAACTGTCACAACCCTGACAACATTATCTGTTCCGGGATGAGTTTCTAGAATTCGACTCATTTTCCATCGCATAGGTGGTTGGTTTTCGTCCTTGATGACTACTAATCTGCCAACATCAATCGAGACAGGTGGTTTCCATTTCTTCATTCTTCCCTGCAGTTGGCAAAGATACTCTCTGCGCCATCTCTTCCAGAAATCCTGTAAGGTTCTTTGCATCAATTGCCAACGGTTAAGCCTATTAATCGGAATATCTGACAGATCTGGTTCGGGGAAACCTTGAAGCGACGATCCAACCAAAAAATTGGCAGGTGTTAAAGCCTCCAAATCCGTAGGATCATCCGAAATAGCTGTGAGTGGACGAGAATTAAGACAGGCCTCCATTTGAACGAGCAAGGTGTTCAGGTCTTCGGATGAGGTTGGATTTTCACCGAGGATCTTCAACAGATGATTTTTGGCAGATCGTACAGCTGCCTCCCATAATCCGCCAAAATGCGGGGCACTTGGTGGATTAAAATGCCACTGCATACCTTCCTCTGCACATTCCTTGGAGACCCTGTCGTGATGACTTCGATTTTTAAGGAGCTTCAGAAAATCCTGCATCTGATTCCGAGCTCCAACGAAATTCGTTCCGTTATCCGAATAAATATCAGAACAGCGACCTCTGCGTCCTATGAACCGTCGCAAGGCCTGGAGAAATCGATCTGTCGATAAATCAGTTACCAGTTCCAAATGAACAGCCTTCGTGGCTAGACAAACAAAGATGGCTACGTATGATTTGACTGCAGGCCGACGAGGAGCAGATCTCACGTAGAGCGGCCCGAAGTAATCCACTCCGGTTTTAGAAAACGGTCGAGATATTGTGACACGTGGGGCTGGCAACTCTCCCATGAACTGCTGTACGGGTGACGGTTTCGACCGGAAGCACTTCATACAATGGTGAACGGTTAATCTGGCAATATTTCTCCCTCCTAGAGGCCAAAATTTGAGACGAATCGTGCTCAATAGCAATTGTGGACCTGCGTGTAACAATCGCTCATGGTACTGTTTCACAATCATCCTGGTGAGTACGTGGCGTGCAGGTAAAACGATAGGGTGTTTTGTATCCTCAGCTTCGCCGGAGTGCCTCAACCTTCCTCCAATCCTGATGATCTGGTCAGCTGAAATGTATGGATTGAACCACTTCAGCGCAGACTTTCGTGGTACTGATTCGCTTTTCAACAATGCCTTCCATTCTTCAATGAACACTTCCATTTGGACTCGACGGATTATGGTTAGTTCGGCCTTCTTGAGTTCTGCAGTCGACAAAAAATCTCCACAACTTCGCTGATCTGGGCACGTTTGTAATAGTCGTATGAACCGTAGCCAGTACGCCGTGTGACGAACTAAATCAGCATACGATGAGAATTTGGAAAGGTACATTTCGTTGAATTCAGCAAATGGAGAAACCGTACAGGATAGAACGGTTCGCTTTCGCTCCTTTTCTGAATCCACATTTGATGGTGCATCCATACCCTTTGGTCAATTGTCAGATGATTGTCGCAGCCAGTCTGGTCCGTGCCACCAGAAATTATTTTCAGAAATACTATTCGGCATTATTCCCCTGGATATCAAATCAGCAGGGTTTTCAACGCCCGGAACATGCTGCCACTGAACTGGATCAGTAATGGATTGGATCTTGGCTATTCGGATCGCAACAAATGTGGTCCATGTTGTCGGAGAAGCCTGTATCCATCGCCAGACACAGCTGGAATGTTGAACAACTAACATTCGATTGACGGCTACTATCAGAAATGTCCGCAACGTAGCTCGACGAGTAAACGGTGCGAACACCTGATCGAAATCGATCCCGGCCTGTTGTGTGTAACCCTAAGCTACAACTCTAGCTTTGAAGTAAACCGCCTCATCGGCTTCGTTCCGTTTGAGTTTGGATCTTGTACTGTTGCGAGCAGTGGTGTGTCAGATGCTGCTGACTACGGCGGTTGAAACAAACGAGCTTATCGTACAGTGACACATGAGACCGTAGTTGGGCTTCTACTGCTTTACTAATGTCTTTTACCGCAGAGCTATCCTGAGACTCCAAATCGCTGGAACTCTTCTTCCCCGGCTTTTTGTATCGATAAGATTTTCCTTCCCGATTAGGTCGTTGTTGATCCTTTTGAACTGGTTGTTTAGCCACCTGATTCTGTCGATTTGTCATAAACTTCCGTTGTTTTAAATCTTTCTGAAACTCCTGTGACGTTTATCCACTTTAGCGGTTATTGTGGTTCAAGAACGACGGCTTTCCGTCAGTTTGTATAGCATTTGTTTGCGTATTGTTTTGGGATTTCGAGAAGATGTATGTGTTAATGGCACCAATCTCTTGTCCTGCCATCTGTAGTTCTAACAGATATACAAACTCTCGATCTAGCTCTCGACCTATAAGAGCTCGTTTGTAGTCTGGGCTCGGTATGGGCGCAGATTTCGCCGCACCGCTTGTGCAATTTCCTCCTATGACTTCAATAACTCCGGTTCAGATATCAACTCAGATTGCGTTCAATCATTCAGTTCTCATAGGAAAGTACATATTTAGACCTGCCCCTTTGTCTTCTCCCGCATACCGCATTGGCCATTTGACGACCGGAATGGTTTACATTCGATTTGCAACAGGTATGAAATCCACATCCTGATAGGAATTTAAATTAGGAGTAGGAACAGCGGCATTGCTTCTTGGATTGATAAGAGGGTAGTGGTTCGGATTCAACGGATGTATGGTAAATACCCAGGTTGATATGGATTCAGGTTCGGGGAAGGTTTCGGGATATTGTTTGACCGCGGATCTGGTCTTAAAAGATCGTCCGGGTAAAAATCAGATCTATTCTGAACTAGATTTGCAAAACGGCTCGGGGCGGGTTCTCTCTGAGGCCATCCTGCATAGGGGTTAACCGTTGGATTAGGATGGTAATAAGAGTAAAAGGGGTTCGATAGAATCGGATGATTATTTGGAGGTTGACTTTAGTGAATTGATCAAAATTGATGAACGGGTTATTCACCTGGGTTGGATTGAACCATTGGGATTTAACTGGAGGAAAACCTGGTATGAATTTGGATGCGTTTCAATTAGGTTGGAGTTGAGTTTCATCGTAATGTTCAAAACGTAAACATACCATGTAGGTTTCTTATGGCTTGTTTACGTTCGGAACCAGTTATATGAGGTAGGTGACGATTATTCGTACTTGACAGCCACATCCCACCTCTGTTCGTTACCGAACATCTTCAGGTGCCCGATATCCGGTTTTCTTCCCCACCATAGCTCGTAAGGGGTTTTCGTCACTGACCTAGATGGCAAACAGGTTGCCATCTCGTTGAGTGAACGATTCTTGCGTTCCGCTACACCGTTCGGTTGGATTGTGCAGAATATGGGGTGGTAAATTGAGGCTGGATCCCCTCACCTTTGTAGGACTTACTCAGTTCCTTGTTGTTGAACTCCCCCCACCATCCGAGTGAATAACACGCGGCTTGCGACCAAAAATCGGTGATATTCTGCGTCGCTTTTCAATTGTGCTTCATAATCGTCGATTATGTACCGGTTGCCGCTCGGTGTGGTCGTCTTCATCGATCCGTGAGGATGACGTCCAAAACATGGGTTGACTTCATCTCGATGACTGCGGGAAAACGCACTCTGGCTGCCTTCCCTTCCAAACAACATTAGAAAATCAAGCTCAGACCACAATCACTCCCCTTTATTCCAGTGGCAAGACTCTCCTTGACGAGGCGCTCTGCAGCCGCCCAATCGCAGTAGCCTAGACGCCGGTGCCACTGATGCTGGAGATCCCGACGAGTCTACAATTTGGCAGTCTTTATTGTCAAAACACACTTCTTCCAAATACTTCTACGCTTGGAATTCAAACTGGTCGACAATCCCGGAACGTAGTTCACCTCACTCATGTTAATTCCGTTCGGATCTTCGTTGCCGTTAACTCCTTTCAAAAAGCATCTGCCTTCACCAAGAATCTGACTTTTCTTCCCGTCAGCAAAAGTAATCCACCCTCCGATAAATTCTCTCAACGAACCGAGAAACGATTTATCGTTCGTCATATGTGTACTGGCACCACTGTCGGTAATCCACGAACAACTCTTCTCAGCACCCGCACTCCGTTCCATTCAATGGAACAATTTGCTTATTGTACTTACCTTACCAATCAGGCTAAGGCCTGATGTCCTCTGCTGTCCGAAGAAGTCGTCTCCGCTCTATTCGATCCATGCCCACACGTCGCCAGCCTCGTAGCCTGCGAAGCTTCCGCAGGTCGCCTTCTCATAGATTTAACTATCACAGCCCGGGAAGCCGAGTGATTTGCAATTCCATGTTCCGAGTTTCCAATCGTAGTCCTTATTTCGTCGCGTAGGTCTGTGCCGTTTTGTCCGATCCGTATTTCTTTCTTCGGTATTTGCAACTTTAATTTTTTTCCAGAGTGGCTTGTTAGGCCTGCCCCAACCCCTTGTCTCACCGAAAGACCATCGTGCAAATCTCTATCTAGAGTCCCACACTGTTAAAATAATAAAGTACTTTGGAAATCTCCAACCGAGTTGTTAAATATCCAAATAGATTCAATTCGGAAATCTCCGACTAATGTATCTAACATGAATCCAAACCTGAAAGTGAAGTCTTTATGTTACGCAGGACTTCAGCACTACACTAATAGAATTCCACACATTTTTATTGGCGAATTTCCTTGTAAAATTCCACATGATTTTCATGTGACCACACATAAACAGAATCCACCTAGAAGCACACATGAAATTTATGAGTCAAATGAATAGTATGTGTGGTTACACATGGCTTTTATGTGTGCACATATTAAGCATGAGTCCGACACATAGATATTATGTGTTGATCATATTGCAAAAATTCATGTGTGGGACACATAAAAACAATCTTTGAAATTTTATCAGTGTACCTTTATAAGTATTTCTCAGTACACGGAATAATCAATCTGACACCAACTTTCTCTACCGGGTCCAATTGCGATACATACACAACAAACTGTTTTTTCCGTTTATGTTCTTCTTTCACTCTCTTCTCTCTTTCTCACTCGACTCTCCTCTTCTAAGCTCCTGTCAAATCCAGCACACCCAGTGCAAAAACAATGTGTCCCATCACGGAGAACAAATTATAGCAGACACAATTATTTTTCCGGTCAAAATAACTATATTGTTCAATTGTTTTAGAGATAACCCGAAACTATAGTTGATTTGACTATATATAGAGGGCAACAACTATAGTCCATAGTTGGCTCCTCGGTTGGCTCAACTATATTTTTCAGTAGATGAACAAACGTCAAACTCCAAAATACAACTATGCTTTAGTTGATTCAAGAAAACTATTGTTAGGAAAGCAACATTTTACAATGTTTATTAAACGAACTGCTCTTCATTATCGACATATCAAGGAAGTTTGTTTTGCTTCTTTATCGATCTCAAAAACACAACTGCAAAATCATAAAAAAAAGTGACCAAGAACATTCAACTTAGATTTGAACCGTGTTCATCTGCGTGAGAGCCAGCTATCTTATCGCCTGCTCTACGCATCACAAGTTAAAAGTGTGATGATCACTTGAAACCAAAGTATATAAATAAATTACATTTGGCGGTTGTTATAATTGATCAAAGTTATAGTTGAATTGAGTATAAGATGAATAGTTGAATCTATTAGGTAGATATGATTGAGTTGACGGTAGAATTAATGTTGAAATAACTATAGGTTTCTTTCAAACAACAATATTTTTCCATGTGAAAGTAACTATTAGGATTGTTATCTTAACTTAACGAATTTGTTCTCCGTGATAGTTCATACACTCGCGTAAATTGTCACTTTCAATACGTGCTGGCACTAGGACAGTGATCAGCCGCTCCTAACATGGAGAACAGACGCCTTTTTGAGCCGCACTCGTGAACAGACGCTCGGGTTTGGTGAAACATTTCTTCTATCACCGTACTATGGTTACCGCACCAGTGTTCGCGTCGCACCTCTTCACTTTGCTATTGCCAGACTGGCAACATTGCCCAGGCTACGCCACCCAGCTGTGTCCCTGTTTCAGCTGGTAGTCCTTTGTTATCATATGACTCGGGGAGGCGTGTGGTAGGAACTTGTGAGGACCAGATCACGGTATCCCACTCCTTCCAGGTTGTCAACTCACCATTTTGTAACCCATCTGCCTCCTGTATTCCGAAAAAATCACCAATGTGGATGCAAAACAAACTGAATCAACCCGTCACTTATTCCTGGAACCTCCTTTGTCGAAGCAAATGTTTTCGAAATCGTGTAGAACTTTCGTTAACAGCATCTGAAATCTTCACTACAATCGTCTGGGACCTCCTCCATCGTGAACGTCAGTAAACTCCGTCAAAATTATGTGGGAAAATCGCCATCTTCCATCTGAAATCTCCACCGAAATCATCCAGAATCTCCTGCGTCACAAACGCCGTCGAAATTGTCTGGAACTTGCTCCGTCAGGAACGTCCGTAATTTCCATGGGAATTGTCGAGAACCGTCATTGGCAGCATCTGAAATCTCCACCGACATAGTCTGGAAACTTTTCCGTCGCTGACGTCAGCAAACTCTGTCGAAAATGGTTGAAATCTCTGCCAAAATTCCTTCGGAATCGGCAAATTTTAACATTTCTGTCAAATCGCAATACGCTCTTTCAAGACTATCCAAATTTTCGTAGAATCCACCCAGATCGGTAAAAACTGAATCCACCCAAAAATTGGTAAACCTGCGACATGGTTGTCAACAAAATCCAACTGGAATTGTAACCAACCAACAGGACTAGAAATACTCAGAGGAAGAGATGGGCGGAGAAAATAAAATACAAT
The DNA here is from genome assembly GCF_037179485.1 of Ochlerotatus camptorhynchus. NCBI lineage: Eukaryota > Metazoa > Arthropoda > Insecta > Diptera > Culicidae > Ochlerotatus > Ochlerotatus camptorhynchus. The sequence goes on from NW_027040553.1 coordinate 2,755,123, forward strand.
TCGGCAGCAGGGATTTGTACCTAAATTATCTTGCAATCCCTGCTGGAAGCTAGCATTTCACATGACTTTTATTTTTGATTCGATTTACGTGTAAAATGATAATTGATTGCATCGCAATACCAACTAAGATCAATTAATAAATAGAGTTAGAACCTTGTTTTTGATTCCCAAAACTAGTTGAATTTGAAAAGCACACGAAACATAAAGGTGATTGAATTTCTGTTCGATTGCAATACTCTCAAATTTAATCTAGTAAGAATAAGATATCGATGGAAAAATTCTAATGGGAATGTTCGATTGGCTCTGCCTTTGACAGTTCATTTGGCTCAAAGCATTCTCTCCGCCCATCCCTCACTCTGAGGCTGTGTTCCATTTGGAAATTTTTCACTTAAATTTGACACTTCGAAAATAAATTAAGATGTTCGAAAATCCCTCTGTTATTGATCGGCCGATTTTCGAGAAAGCGTCTGTCACAGTTGATTCCTTGTCTGTCAGAAATGAGTCTGCTGGAATAACAGGTTTATTTGAAAATTTTCCATCTGTCAAATTTAAGTGAAAATTCACCAAATGGAACACAGCCTGAGTATTTCTCAACAGGACCAACACCAAGGCGACTTGGAACACGCGACCTCCTCCGATTTACCTGAAACTTTGCATGATTGGTTGTTATGGGCAATGGTTCACATTTTTGCTCAAATGCGGCCATTTTGAATCTTGTAAAATTTTCAAAATGACGTCTTAGGAATTTTTCAAAAAACTGTTGCATGGAAAAGGCACTTTCAAACAATATGACATCTGAGACAAAGTTGTAGAGAAAAATACTGTTTTTCAGGGCAAAATATACCAAAAATATGGTTTTACCTTAAATTGTTCTTATCCGATTTTGTTTATTTTTTAAAGCTGAGGAAAAATCGAACGACAGATACAGTAGCGCTGCGCTCGAGCGAAGGTGGAAGTTACGCATACAGAAATGAGCAAATACGCAAACCATTCTTCTGAGGTTGTAATCTTTGCTATCCAATTCGTTCGATGCATTTACCTTTTCGCGTCAGATAACGCGATTGTGCCGGTCTTATAGCGGTTGTATGAGAAAATGGTTGAGTTGCCAGTCTTATTGATATGTTGTCTTCGGAAAAAAATGCAAACTTGTGGAATGTTTAAAATTATGGACAATTAAAATTTTAACAAAATCGTAGAACAAGAACATTTGGTTAAATTTTAAAATTTCAGAAGTTATTTAAGATTTGGGCGTAATTACATTTGTAAACAACGACGTGGAACTGTTGTATCTATATTGGCCTCATTACCGCTAGGATCATCCCGACCCTTTAAAACAAAATCTCTCAATGCTCGAAGCTTTAAGCTGTGTCATCCCAATCCAAGTGTATCCAAATCTTCTGGTTATTTCTCAAATCGGCTCTTCAAGGGACATTTGGAAGGAAATAGCCTTCCACTAACGGTTTTACCAATGGTCATCCCAATCCAAATTTTCGCAATCACTGAAGTGTTCGTCTCTTAATATCAATTGAGAAAAGAACACAAAGTGCTCAATAAGGTCACCCTATCATCTTTTTGTCACTTGTCAACCCAATCGCTTTACTTCAGCGGTCTTCATCAGTCAAATCATAAATTTGATCATTCAATTACCAATTACTAGACTGGATTCCTCAACTTGTGTTGGCGTTTGTCTTCAAATGTTTGCTTTTAAGATTACTGAGTAAACTGTCCCTCATAGGTCATCACAGTATTTCCAGTGGTGGTCCCAATACTTTCCGGGTCCACTGGCAAGACATTAGTCGAGATTTCGTCCCATCAACCTAGTTAGTGTTCATCCCGAATCTTCATTTATTCATCAAATCATTTGAGGTGATCATTCGGAGCTGCTCTTCTGCTCTTTAAGTGTCTTTTGATATTCACTTACTCTTTTACCAGTGGTCGTCCCAATCCAAATCTTTACAGTCCATGGAGTAGACGTCCCATAAATTTCTGCTTACATGATGATTGCTTCATGCTTTTAAGGGTTGACAGTGGTAATAGAAATTACTTAATTTCAGTGGTTTTCAAGGTCCGCACATTAACAATCGCTAGAGTGGTCTACTCATCTGTTATAAAATATTTCCCAATTTAAAGTTAGTAGGTTTCAGCACCGTTAGGGTCATCCCGATCCCGTATAATAAAAAATTCTTAATGGTCAAACCTACAAGTGGTTGTCCCAATCGAAGGATATCGAATCTTGTTGTGACCATTTCGATCTGATCATTAAATGTCATTCGGCAAGGTTTCTAACTAACGCTTTTACCGAGGGCCATCCCAATCCAAGTATTATCAATCGCACTTTACTTCACCGATCCTCATCAGTCCGGAATCAATCGCATTTCATCATAAATATTCACATTCAATATGGTCGCCTCGATCTAATCTGCTGAGAAGGGGTTTAAATTCACGCAAAAGGTCTTCCCGATACCGGAATAAAACACGTTCCCTCCCTTGGTTGTGTCCCTGGAGCTACCCATGAGCCCCTAGCTGGAGACAGGCAATCATTTTATTCTTGAGAATGATGCTCTCCAATGCAATAAAAATAACTCTTGAACCCGATGACGAGTGGCGAGCACCGAGATGGGGAGGAAGGCGCGCGCAATCACAAGTGACAGCTACACAAAGGGGTATTAAATTGATGACATCCAGTCGAGTGCGATGAGCAGAAGGAGAAAATGATGATGATTGTTCGATTTATCGATTCAACGGAGATTGGTTCGTGAGGTAAATAGGTGAACAAACTTGCAGTGGGAGATTGCGAAGTGGGAGAAAGATCCGATCTCCAGAGCCGGATGGTGCTGCTGCGCCGTACCGCGATGATGAGGCCATCTAGCGAACAAAAATGAAACCACAAGATAAAGAAAACACGAAGACAATATATTTATTAAAATAAATAATAATTAAAATTTACCTAGTATATAGATTAAAGCAAAATCACATAAACCGCGTTAAACTTGAGATGTAAACAAAAGAAGAAAAAAAAACAAACTTGTATTTACTAACATATCAGAAACACTCTATGACAGAAGCTAAATCAAATTCAAAATGGCGTCCCCCTTGTGGTCGTCACCGTGGTTCTTTTCGATAAATGTTTACATAACCCAAACCCTATTTCAAAAACCCCGGCAACTGAATTTCATAGTGAAAAAAAAATAGCAAAACACACCGTAGAACGCCATCTTTGAGATACTAAACAAACATCCTTTGACAGATGCACGCGTTAGAGACAATTTGCACACACGCCCACCAAAAGCGAAACCGCAGAAGACAAGGAGTCCGTTAAGCGTAAACAGCCATTTTTTTCGAAAGTGAGGGGACGTCGTCCCGCCATCTGTTGGCAGAGTGCACGCAAATTTGTAACCTTGACGAACGCTCCCTCCAGCCGGACGGAATGTAAACAAACAAGATCACACGCTAACTGAGGCAAAATTTCACCCATTTTGAAGTAAAGTGGCTTAACACTCATTGATGGGCTGCTTTTCTTTAAAATGGGTGAAATTTTACTCACTAAATGAGGACTTTCAAGTTAGCGTGCAACCCCAGAGCAGCAAGCATGCAGCTAAGGCTGCCATTTGAATTCTGACAAAACTTTTAACAGTTTCCGTTTTCGCTCGTCGTTGCGTGAAGCGAGTGACAGTTTCAGAGATGAAAAACAGAACATCGTTCGGTTTTGACGTTTGTCGTTTTTATGTGTCTATTAGAGGGAAAACAAAGAAGAAAGTGAAATCATGACAATAAGCAAAAGGAACCATAATTTTTCTAGCTTTTTATATAGAAAGAAAAAGATGAACAAGGTGTGTGGATAAGAATCGATTGTTCTACCATCTACGGATGACAGCGTGCGCTAAATTGCTGTCAGCGGTCTTGTTTTGTTTTCGTTTAATTTGTTTTTCTCGACGACAAAAGGAAACTATGAAAAGAATAAAAATCTTATAAGCAATAGACTTTGACAATACCTTTGCGAACGAGGCAGGCACAGGAAAAGCCTCGTGGATCGAAGCTACCACTCTACAAAGAAAATAAACATTGTACACAACAGCAACAACAACAACAACAACAACAAAAGCGGCAAGTGTGACAAGAAAATAATAAAAGCATTAGTGATAATTTTTAGACGAATATGTACTCTAGCGAGAAGAGAAAATTGTTTGTTTTGATCGGATTCGTTCTGGATTTTTGGTTTTAAATGAAAAGTTTTTCGAATTCCAAATGGTGGTTTAACGTAAAATGCACGCGTTTAGACATATTAGATCACACCTATTTGACAGTGTCATTTGCACCCAGTAACAACAACAACAACAACAATAACAACAACAACAACAACAGCAAAAACAACCCGAGAGATTAATGTAAACACAAACACAAATCGATGCACACTACGAGAGAGAAAGTTATAGTCAATTTTCTGTGTAAGAAGCAAAACATCACAAGAATTATAAAATGCACTTCTATCAGAGTAAAACATTCACATAATGCAAAAACAAAAAGTGAAAGCAAATACTGCACTTTTAAATGTAAACAAAATGGTTAAGCTATGTTAGTTAATAGACAGCTAAAATAAAAAGAAAACAAAAGCGTAGCTATTTTATTGCTGAATTAAGGAGAAATCATTCTACTGTAGTGTAAACATTATAGAAAACACAAACAAACAAACAAACAAAGAGAAGATAAAAAATGACGTTCTCAAAATGTAATGAACATATTATCAAAGTAAGCTGTATAGATATGTCACTTATTAAAAGAAACACCCCAAAACACACACACACACACACACATACACTGAACCGAAATTTCGATGGATCGCAGCAGGCCGCCCCGGAAACCGCGCAGGACATTTTTTACACTTTTACTCCTGCGCGGTTTCCCCCTGCGGGGCCCAGAAGTAAAACCCGAAGGAAATCTGAATTTCCCGTTCCCGGCCGTGTTGGCCATCCGGTCGTCATCGGCCTCATGCATGCCGTGTACTTCCTCCGGCACACAGCCGGGACCGCAACTATAACCAGCACACATCCGCGCACCACCATGAAAAGGGCTTAGTTTGTAATTAACGGTATAGAAGAATCATTTTTCCCCGCCTCCGCTGGCACTCGTCGAAAAATAAAACCGACAGCAGCCCATTAGTACGCGAAAGCACCGCTAGGATTTTGATTCGTTTTCCCCCCCTTTCGAAGTGCTGTCCTGTGGTTCTTGGCAGCACTCTCCTAGAGAGAGAGAGAGGGTGATGCGACAAATTGACGGATAATTAATGAAAGCAAATGATACACATTAATTCAGGCACCAGCAGCAAAGTAGCTTGAGCCCGTCATTTGTTTAACCACAGTGCGGTGTGTTTAGTTCTAATGAGCAAAAGAAGAAAAAAAAAGGTAAAAAAAACCGAGTTACCCGATTTAGGTGCGGGATAGCAGGCGGGGTACAAAAAGCGGAGAAAGATGTAGTGAATAAAACAATAATTACATTTAATGATCAAAACAGAACAAATGTCACGATGATTAATACTGAGAACAGTGTAAGAGTAAAACAACAAACCAAATAAGTGGAAGGAAAGTGAGAAAATAAAACAAGATGGCAAACTTACAAAATGAAGGAAGAAAGAAAAAAGAGACACACACACCCACAGCCGTGTGAAAGAGATTAAGAAGAAGAACAAAAACAAGTGTATGAATTGTTATATTTTTCAAATAAAATAACATGAAATAAAAACTCAAGCGCTGATGGTTTTATTCGGTCTTTGATTGATTACTATTTATGTTTGATTTTTTAAGATCCAGATGAGGGTAAGTAGGAAATCAGCGATTGGCGTGTTTGTTTACAAAAGCAATAACCCTCAAATCTCGAATCACTCCGGATATACGCAATTCGACTTAACTTCCAAATAATAGTTTGTGTGTTAAAGTGATGTTAACGATTTACAAAGAGTCAATATCAGACTGAAAGAAGAAAGCGGGCAAATGACGGAAGGTACGAATCGATTCGAACAGTCCTTTTACCAAGCTCAGCAGTTGATGAGGGGCGGTGAGGGCTGTTTCCCCCCACCACTACTGGGATAACGAATGATCGCCGATTCACTCATGTACCTCCAATGTGCAGAAACGGTTCTATCGATTGTTCCACACTCAAGTCGCCATCTGACGTAAGCATCTAGTCGCAACACCCCCGCGAAGCGACTACTGCCAGGCGAAATGAAAGTGTTGGTTGCATGTACACCCGCGTAAAAATCATGAAACTGAATCTCACCACAGTTTGGTGAGCTTTGCAGCTAGTCCGTCGATGACATCCGAGAAGTGCCTTCCATGAATCAAAACGTGATCGATTTATGATTTTGTCTGTAGTGGGGATCTCCAGGCGTACCGATATGGGAGGCTGTGAATCTGAGGCCGTTGTCGTTCGTAAACTGGGGAGTGCTGAACTTTCCGATAACCGGCCTAAATTCCTCCTCCTGGTCAACCTGAGCGTTTAGATCTCCGGCAGCTGTCGTATACTATAGCGTCTTTATCATCATCGTCTATTATGCTAACATGAAAGAAACGGCCCTTGATCCTCAACTTGCACATTCTGTTGTCGATTGGCCACCACCCAAGAGAGTCACGCCCATTCCGAGGTTACTTTCACTTACAATAAGCCCCGCATGTATGCATCACCGTTATCAAATGGATATTGGTCTTACATACACGCTTCCAGGTTCGAATATATTCTTTTCAAACCTGGCACGTATTAAGTTTATACACAGACAAACAGACATAACACATTGAATATTTCTCACTTTAAAACATCGTCGCTAAAACATTACCGCCATCTGTTGAATACACTGTGGTGGGTAGTACCACAAACGAAGTGACAGACGACTAACTGGTGAAGAAATCCATTTAAATAATGTGGTTCACTGTAATAGAATTTTCTTGGAAGCTTGTGCCATGATCCACCAGATGGGTTGGTTTTTTTGTTTTGATTTCAACAAAGTTGATTTTGTGTACAATGATTCTTTGACAGTGTGCAAAGAGTGCGTATCATTTTGTCATTTTTTTATGCATTTCAGTTTTGAGTAGAGTGAAAGAGATAGAACCAAAACATTCTAATACATTTGGTGAAAATGCTAGTACAATCCAGTAGTAGTGTTGCCATTTGGTACAATCCAATAGTAGTGGTGTTGCCATGTGGTACACTGAAAAATTGCAATAGCAGGTTAGTCACCAAAGTTTTCGAGCCGCTCCGTCTGTCACTTCGTTTGTGGTAGTACGCTGAACAGATAGCGGTAGTGTGTAAACGTCAAACGCAAGGGAATTGACTATGCGCGCCACAGGTGGCGGTACTACCAACCACGATACGTTTAAATTGACCGTTAAATGCTTGTTCGATGAACTACTTGCGAGAGTTATGTCTGTTTGTCTGTGGTTTATATATATATATTTTTTTTTTAATTTTAAAATATATTTGGACTGGTCTCACCATGTCAATTTGATCCTCCAATCCATGGGTTGCGTAATTTTGATTTTCTCTAAGCTTTGCATCTCATTTGCAGTCATGGAGGAGGTTTGCGTGTAGTGCTTTCCCCAGGAACAGTTCGCGGCCACCAACTGCCACCCGTCCAGTATTGGGCGTATCCAGCGAGACATTTTTCATATTGCTCGCAATCTCCGACACCGGCGAGAGACCAGCAGCCGAGCACTTTTGCAAGCGGAAACTTGCTGATTCACGGCAACGTCAGCCACCGAATCACCACCAAAACTCGCGATGGACACATTCTCAACACGTTCTCGGGCTAGTTCACCGTCCGGTCTCTCAATAGAACTACACACCGAAACTCGGAGAACCGGGCTCCCGGGAGGCAATGAAAATCGACAACGAACAATGGAACTGAATCTGCGTTGTATATTTTGGAGGTTAGATTCAAGTTCAACCGAGCCACTCAAGGCAAACACAGGCAAAACACAATATATCACTAAATGATAACTTTATCAACACTTGCAATTAAATTTCAGCACACAAATTAACCAATTCAAAGCCAAAATGTGTTTAATTCGCTTACGAAAAATACGCAACAAAAGGAAAAACACGTCAGCTTTCAAGCGCGGCCTACTGCGATCTTCTATGCCGGTCAGTGTTGAGATTTGTCACAAAAATGTTTCTCGCATAGTCACTGACATTTGATCCTCAAAAAAACCTTCGTCAAAATCTCATTCATTTTTTCTCGATGACAAAGATTCACCTGATAACAAAAAGTGTAATTTCGTGCATTCTGTGTCACATTATTGGTATCCAACCAGTTCAGGATGTAGATGCTGGTTCACTTTAACGGCTCCATGTGTTTTGCTCAAGTCATTCAATTCCGTTACAAATTTAGTTAATAAAAAAATCTTCATATATGGATAGAGTTGGAATTAGGGCGTAACAGCTTTAGTAAACAATGACTTCTCTCGTTGATTTCTAGGAATTCAATGCAGGCCTACACAAATCAACATTATCCATCGGGTAGGAGAAGTCTTCCCCTACTCGATGGTGATGTTGATTTGCCAGGGAGAGCCACGACTTTCAAGTCAAAATAAATCATCAAGAGAAGTCATTCTTTACAAAAGCTGTTACGCCCTAATTCCAGCTCTATTTAGATATATTCGTCACTGATAGCATTGGCATTGACAATTGACACGGTTTGCCTTGACGATGACTGTTAGCTCAAATCTGGGACGGGACTTGACAATCGGGTAGCGATTTCGAGCCAATTTGCTGTCAAATCCGAGCCAGTTTCTGATTGGTCGATTTGACAGTAGCAATCGTGGAATAAAAAGGACAGAGGGATCGCATCAATCTGGCTAGCAGTGATGCCGGAATCAATGTTGACGTGAATTGCATTGTTAATTTTTTTTTATATTTGCGAAAGGAAAGTTGAAAAATTGAGTGCATTGCGTGTTTAAAGCGTTGGATATTGTTGTTTGTTTATGGTTGTTTTTATTGTGTTGAGCAAAAATGATGCACTTGTTGCTAAGCTGCGGAAGGAACTCCGCATAAAATCCAAATTAATATAGAATAAATATTTTACATTCCTGGCATCCTTGGTCAACTCCGTCAAACACCACGCACAAGTTTCCGAAGGGCATTCTTCAAAAACATTAAGAAGAGTGAGAAGCTCGATTGTCAAGTCCCGTCCCGGGCTCAAATGAGTGACCAAAGTATAATTGTCAATATCATTGTGTAATGTCGAGATTTTGCAGCACTGATGCCGATTTTCCGGTTCGTATTTACATTGTTTGCTTCATGTACTTTTTGAGTTTTACGGTGAACTAGGACGATGATAAGCCTCTCCTAATAAGGAGAACAGACGCCTTTTTGTGCCACCCCTAACATGGAGAACAGACGCTCGGTTAGACTACGCCCTCCGGAGAGAAATGCTCTCCCTTCCCTGTCAGCATACGACCAAGGTTCCACCGGGGTTGGTTATGCGATCTTTCCTATGATTACTCGTACCCCAGCCGGCACCGCGGGGAGGTAGGGATAGGAGTTATTGGACAATAGGCTAAGGACCACATTGGGGTCTATTTTATACCTGCAGATACGCGGGGTATCAATGGTACGCATTATCCAGCCATTTACGAGCCCGCTTCGATCGCTATACAGTCCTTCCCAACAAACAATTTGAGCTGATTGAAAGCGGAATAAGCCATTTTTTAGCTGAAGAAGCATATTTTTGCCTGAATAAGCTCTTATTCTGCTTCCAATGTTTGTTGGGTTAACAGAGCTGATGCACTCTACGGGAACAAGTGGTATGGGAAGCCGGTTCCGATTCAGAAAACTATGCAGCTGATCCTGGCTCGAAGTCAACGATCCAGAGGAGTTACGATCGGCACGTTCTTCAATTTGGACATCCGCAGCCTGGAAGTTCCATCAATAAATTCGTATTTTCTATTCATTAAGGAAGCCTACAATGACACCGAATAGATGGCTCAAGTAGTTGTAATTGTGCGTTACGGCTTACCTGCCTGCAGACCCCCTTCACTCTTTGGAATTTTGTTAAAAGCGGTCAGACGGACCACTTCGCTAAGCCCTCGATCCCTGGTCTAGCCAACGGGGATCACTGAGGGTGGGTTCTACAACAACCTCTTTTTTACTGGCTTTAGCTCGAGCATGAAAAAGGAACCTTCAGGGTCGGCTGTAGGTAGGATTGTTCGATCAAGGAATTGAAAGCACTTTCTCTCTTGTTAATTAGCTTTTTATTTCGACTTACTGTGTGTGTGTTTATGTGGGTAGTGTCTCACGATGCGGCCAGATGCAAGCACGAAATGCGGGAAGGTCGCCTTTGCCTTGACGCTCGGGGTAATGCCTACGCCGAATCCAAGAGGGACGGATCGTACGCCGGATTGGCGGATCACACTCCTTCAGACGTCGGCGCTGGAAGTCCAATCGCACGCCGGAATGGCGGATAACTTGCTGGACAATTCAGGCGGTTAATAACGGGTCCTAAGGAAAGAACGTCCCAGGGTGGGTATTACGAGGGCTACCGGGTATTTTTTAACTTTATTCTGTTTTGTGCTATGTCCTTTTACTCCATACCTGATTCTTATTTCACTTTCTAATCTAATTAGGTAACGGTGATTTCAAATGAACTTCTCTCTTTATCTTCAACTTTATCTCTGCTTTTTATAGGATAACAAACTTAACGCTTCGAAGCTCTGGATAAGAAAGACGCTTATCTAGTTATTACCCGGTAGCTTGATCCTCATTTTCCATACCCTTTGTTCATGTTCCCTTTTTGACGTGTCCAGTCCCGGTATCTGTGGCAACTCTTGTTTTCCCTTTTTTGGCTCACTTCATACTGTTGTGTAGTGTGTGTTGTGGTGTGAAGTGTGTTAACAAATTATGTCCTTATTATTAGCTACTCCGGAGTATTTATCAATTTTTAGCATTAACATTTACTAACATTTATAATTATTTACTTTACTAACCTACTAACAAACAAACATTTAATTAATATGTTACAAAATCTAGGTTAAATAATCTCAACAGTAACAATTTATAGAGACAGATAACAGCGCCAAAAGGTTTGTGACGAGACAACGTTGAACTCCAGCGTTGGAAGAAAACACACACACCAATGTCTATGCATGCATGACCACTGGACGAAAGGTACAGCGCAATTCAAAACACGAAGCGGTGTCATCACTCATCGTCATCAGTCGGCAGCTTCCGATTGCGTTTGCATTCGCAGGCGCTGACAAATACCTTCCTACGTTATAAAATAGGAAAGTAATCACTATTCCAACGTAATTTTTGAATAGAATACGTGCTGCGTTGGTCAAGGAAGACGTCATATTGTATTATGTTTATTTAGCAACGGTTTCCATACGTTGCATTTCCTGTGGCATTGGAATAAGGGAGAAGGAATGTTTTTTCCATGTTTACTTCTATGCTTATACAGATTATTTTGAGACACAGCTTCGTAAATTATCAATTACTATTAGAGATTTTCACCATACTGATCCCGGTGATATTGAAAACTTTTTCACTCGAAAGCAAAACATATTACAAGCCCATAATGATGCGACTTTGGATGTGTGATTGTTTTCTCAAGTGTTTCTGTCGCGTGTAAAGGGTAGTGATTGAAAATCGGAACAATCACAATAAACTTTATGAATAAAGTGAGAATCTTGCTATTGCAATATATTGATGATGATGTCGAGAATGATACCGTCCTCTTCCCTAAGCTGATCATCAACGTCCACACTGGCATCTGTCATCCAGACACCTGTCAGTTATTGAGCCCTGGTGGTGAAAATGGCGGGAGACGCCCAACAGTTTCAATGTGCACTCACCAGATGGCACTGCGATCACATAAGGGTAGTGTATCCATTGCCTTTTTCTAGGAATTGATTTGTGGGATATCTTGTTAATTAGATATCTTTGCTGCCTGCCTTTAGCTTGCCCGATTTACCCCGGCGGGCGGCCTACAGCAAGGACACTTCCCCCAAAGTCGTTCGGATTTGGGTGAAACAACAAAACAACAGGAAAGAATCAATTTTAGACGTCTATTATCTAGCTATCTTTGTCCTTCTCCTCGCAGTTGCTGATGCTGTTCAGTGGGGCCCTTCGATGATGGCTTGGCGGTGGTACTGCTGCAACAAAGCACGAACTGTACTGATCGGTTTGCTTCTGCGGCTGCTTAGCAGCTGTCTTTGGCAATTGGGTTCTTTAATTTTGAAAAATATATCGGTTTTTATATATAATCTGAAAGAGCTTCGTTTTCTGAGCACAGCAATATTTTTTTCGAACCCACACACTTTCATCTCGATTTTTAAATCAAGATTTAAAGCATAATAATAACTTTACTGTTTGACACTAAAGTGACAAACTGACAGCTCGCATACATACAAAGTGACACCGAGGGGCGCTAATAAGGTGATTTTTGCAAAAATAATCGTTCTTATTTAAAATAGTTCCAGTGTACCAAAATTGATGAAATTTTGGGTATCGGTTCCATTTTTAATGCAGATTACGAATATGCATTTAACTCAATACCCTTAAAGAACCCAATTAGCGGGAGGGGATGAGCAGGGCTCCCCCACCGTCGGAATCCCCCGCCGTCGGAACCAACTCGCCGTAGGCAATCCCGAGCATCACCGCAGTGATCTACCCTACGTGGTATAGCCTTCTATATCACCTACTTCGTCCTGCTTGACGATTAACTGCGGTGGCGAGACTGGCTCTATTGGCGGAGCCACCGCAGTCAGAACGGCGAGTGTCTACCGGATCCTTTGTGGTTAGCCGGGGAAGCGAATAGCTCCTTAATGGTTAGCTTCCCCCACAATGGCGATCCAACACTCGTAACTGTTGCACTCACAACACTGCCAGAAGTGTGCCATCCACAGGTCTGGCTTCCAATCGCGGTGTAGTAAGAAAAACGTCTTCACACTCGCGTCGCGGCTGGGCAAGCTTTTCCCAGTTGGAGACAGTTTCCCTGGGACTAAAAATGGAAAAAAATGTCTCCGAACAGAAAACACGCGTAGACTCCACCGTGGCTCGGATTGTTCTCTTTTCTGAGTTCACAACGTCACTTATGTTGCTGCTAAATATCGCTTTACTTGCAGCGGGAGGAGAACCTAGGTCTAAATTTATATGGGACGCGAAACAATCTTAAATGATAATTTTTTTCCCTAGCCAACTAAAGCGCTGGCCAGACTGAGCAGTTATAACATGTTATAACGGTTGTCAAATAATTTCAACACAGAAACCACCATCAAGATAGCGCTATAACATGTTATAACCATAGAGGTAACTCTAAGACTAGTAGGTCCCGAAGAAACGTGCTCAACTTTTTGGCTCAGCTCTGGTACTATCTTCGGTCCCAAGCTAATCGATGCACCCCTCGAAACATGGGAAAATCCACGAACCCCTCATTTTATCTGTCACACTTTCATAGAGAATCAACACAAACATAGTGTAGTACTAGAATTCCGACTGTAATGGGATACGTTAATCGTTTGCTTGGGACCAATAGGCTAGTCAAGTAGTGAGCCAATTTCAAATCGATAGTTTCGTATTGATTGTTGTTATAACTCTGTAGTCTGAACGTACTATAAAACGCTGGCCAGACTGAGAATGGGATACTCTAGTCGAAATTCTAGTACTACGCAATGTTTGTTTTGATTCGCTATGAAAGTTTGACAGATAAAATGAGGGGTTATTGGTTTTTCCTATGTTTCGAGGGGTGAATCGATTAGCTTGGGACCGAAGATAGTACCAGAGCTGAGCCAAAAAGTTGAGCACGTTATTTCGGGACCTTCTAGTCTTAGAGTTACCTCTATGGTTATAACATGTTATAACGGTTGTCAAATAATTGCAACACAGTATTCACCATCAAGATAGCGCTAAAACATGTTATAACTCTGTAGTCTGAACGTACTATAAACTAACAACATAGTGCACGGTAAGAAAAAAGTACCCAAAATTAAGTTCCTTTCACTCAACACGTGGCTTCAGTGAGGCTAGGTAGAATTAAGTTAAACAAGAAAACTCAATTTTGAGTAGTCCTGATGAAGAATACATTGAGTAAAAATTACCTAACGATCAATCAAATGGAATAGGTGAAAAATACCCAACGTACCAGTATCCAACCGGTTTTCGTTGCAACTTCTTTTGTCACTACCCCCTACGGATACCATACACAAACGATATCATAGATGGTACAACCAACAATCAATTCGAAACTAACGATTTTAAATTGGCTCACTACTTGACTAGCCTATTGGTCCCAAGCAAATCGATTAACGTACCCCATTCTAGTCATGTGCGTAAGATAGAGATACCCCAGATTTTATGTGCGTAAGATAGAGATAGATAAAGATAGGGATAGAGATAGAAATAAAAGAGGAAGAAGTCAATTGTCACCTCTTCCTCTTAGGTTATTTCGGGACCTTCTAGTTTTAGAGTTACCTCTGTGGTACAACCATACCGCATAGAGTCGGGATGATATCCTGAATTGGTGGTTAGGCGTTTCTTATGTTTGTGCGGGATATGTACCAAACACTAATGAAGACTAATGCGGTGACTAATTGAGCAGGAACGGAGGCGATGGAGCACAAACAAATGACAGCGTCGATGGCAGTGCAGGTTGCTATGATTTTCATCCAAAATTAAGTTAAATGTACCCAACGGTGAAAACATAACGGTTGAGTACTATTAACAGCGTGTTTTAGTTAAACGGAATGTATCGGTAAATATTTCAGGATATTCTTCGTAAATTACTTTACGCAATACAATTTACTAACATGTACATTTTAAACAATTACGGAAAGTACTAATTCAATCAATAATGACAAATACTACGTTTTGAGCTAAACGATGATTAACAGAAAATTAACTTAAATTTGAGTTCAACTATTATTACTCAATAGATGATTAAATTTGACCCATCGCCGCTTTTCTGATTCACTCAACGGTAGACCTCAAATGATAGAACCCAACGGTGAGTTTTTAAACTTAATTGTGAGTATGTTTTTCTTACCGTGATGGTGAGTATTTTGCCGGCCGTGAAATGACAACAAAAACAAAACATAACAAACATGACACACACACAAAACGGGATAAATTGTAACAAGCATCACAGAGAAAAAAAATACCCTAAATTTAAGTTCTGTTTACTTAATTTTAGGTAATTTTGAGTTTCGCATCCCACTCTCACTTTTTGTTGTTGTCAAAAACGGAACGAGAGATTCGACTTTCTCATGACTATCGTTCAATAAGCTATTAATGAGTATCACACCAAATTCTGATACACAGCAAAAAAAGTTGTTGAATATTACATCGGAACTGCTGCAACCAGGTCAATCCATCGGTTGTGTAATATCACATTGTACGATGTACATCGATTTTGCGAACAAAATTACATCCATTGATGTAATATTGTATCTGCTTTTTGCTATTACATCATTATTTCATATATCAGCTTGAATTACGTTGATCGATGTTACATTTTTTTTTGCTGTGTATCCTCTTCCAGCAAAATAGTTTGCTGAAGAAGGTCCAGCAAAATAAAATTAACTGAAATATCAGCAATCATATTTGTTATTGCTGAACACCCAGTTTATGAGAGTTATTGCTGGAAACCAGCAAAAATCATCTGTCAAAAGAACTTGTAATTTTTCGTATTAGCTGCATGGTCTATCAATAGACAAGTCGGATAAAGTATTCAGAGTTTGTGATGTTGGAGAATAGTTTCTCTTTCGTAATTACTACGGTAAGATTATTTTTAGGCGAAGACATATTATCCTTAATGACACCACCTTTATTGACAGGTTGTTTAAAATCTTCGACCATATTATGTTCTTGGAAGATTTGTAAACAAGGCTAGGCTTATGGAGATGGCTACATGTTTTTAAATGTTGTGGATTAGGTTAACATTGAAAAGTGAAAGATATATAAATTTTCCTAATGTATTTTTAAAATAATTTGACAATTCAAACACAAGGAAACTTCCGGAAAAAATACTGTTTAATCAATGCTGAATTTTCAGCAAAATGTCACGGATATTCTCAGATAAAAACTGCTGAATTTTCAGCAAACTCTTGTCAAAAACCATTTGCTGGATTGTCAGCAACATTTACTTTGCTGGATGGATTGCTGGTTTTCCAGCTCGGCAAAATCCAGCAAAATTTTGCTGGTTTCCAGCGAAATAAAAATAGTGTGTATGAGATATTCTCGAATTTGAGTCAATTGAACTTAATTTTGGGTAGAAAATACTCACGAGTAAGTAATTATGTTTGCCGTAGTCAAATGTAAACTACTATAAGCGGTTTACTGAAAATTAGCCTATTGATGGGAACATGGGAGATGAGTCAAAAGAACTTAATTTTGGGTAATTTTTCGGTTTTGTGCAGGTTACATAATGCACGCACGATTATGTATTAAACAAAAATCTAGACACAAAGACCACCACTATAGTATCCAAATAAACACCCACAGCACGTCGTAGCGGCGCGGAACAGAATTGATTTCAGTGGTATTCAACAGAAAGCCATCATCCCTCGGCCCATTCCGAAGAACGAGCTAAAACAAAGTAATTAAACCAATAATCCGCAGCCGTTAATCCATTCAGACCGAGGCTGATGCTGAATTCAATTTCATCTCCGCCTCTCCGCAACAAGCATCATGGGCACGGAACCGTTGTCAGCTTTTCTTCTCACAGTGGAATGCCTTCTTTGAAACGGTCGGAAAATTCCATTTAATCGTACGCCCACGAATCCACCCGGTCGAAAGAGGCCAAATTTTAACTGCTGACTATTATGACGCATAATAAAGCAACTCCGATCCCGGCGAATTCTTCCCCGCGCCGATGGGGATTCCACCGTTTACAAATTTATAGTTACTGATTACGAGCTGGCAAAGGTTGGTCCAAGAGGAGGGCTAAGGTTATAACCTACATTTTTCCCGTGCCTGGAGCTTGGAGCGCTTTCCACAGAGGCAATTTATTATGATCCGTATACTGCCCTCAGGTGGCACAAGATACCATGCTGCTTGGGCTTTCCGGTAGAGAATTTATGGGAAATTATACCAACGCCTTCCAGCCGTTGAATTTCGTATTTTCTTGTTGTGGAAAACAATACTTACCCCCTATAGGTATAGACGAAGCAGAGCGGAATTTATTTCTCACTAAAATAAATACTAACTTTCCTGTTAACAAACAACACAACCAACTTCTTAACATGACGCGAATGTCAACAAAACACTAATAGCGAATTCGTTTATTATTCAGTTCCAACCTGGATCGGGTATCAAGATTGGGTCTGCTTGTTTTCTGACAAACGTCAGTTTGCTCGTTTGTTTTTTAAAACCTAGCTCAGGTTGAGGTTCGTACTGACAAAAAGTTCGGTTTCGCAGTACTTGTTCGCTAGCTGGACGTTCTTTAACTGGGCTGGTTGGTCAGTAAAATGTTAGTAAACATGTATCTATTGTCTATTAAAAAATGTTTGGATTTTTTACAAAACAAGTGGGGTACAAAAACTAAAGGATAGAGTAGACCAGCAGGCGAAGTGGGCCAAAATCTACAAAGGTGGTGATCCCAAGTAACATTGCAAGCTTTATAGAGGATTTATAGCGTTCTACAAGTCTAAACCATGGTCTAAAGAACCCTAATAAAACCAAAATTGTTACTTGGGATAACAACCCCCCATCACCCCACCCCATCCTCACAGGCAGCAACAACAAAAGTTACAACGGTGTTGAAAAGAATAAGGAGGAGCGCCATTGCTCATAAATTTACAGGCGTTCGTGTACACTAGAGCCAAATTATAAAATGTCCTCCACAATTTTAAGTGAGTGGTATCCAGCTAAAAAGGGTGAGGGTACGCTAATGACCTATCCCGAGGGGGGCGACTCTATCTAAGATGCAGGATTTTTTTTTTGCTTTGCTGTTGTGAAATGCACTCACGCTTAATAGATAGAAACACGATTGATTATGATTTTGAAGACTTCCTGCAAAAAGTTGGAGAGCGATGCGAGTAGATGGGTTTAGATGCAAGAGATGAAAAAAGATTTTTCGTACATTGATTCGCTAGTGTGAGATTTTTCGACCATTTAAAATCAAGATTTAGATGTGTCGCACCCCTCTACCTATCCTACGCTTAAAATCTAACTAAATCTAGCTCACTACTAATGACTAGAATATTACAACCTCTAATACCTCCTATTACCCTCACAGGACCTTTTGTATAATACTGTTAATTCAGCTGAAAGTTGCCGTTTTGTCTGGTCAGAAGCATGATACGGCGTAGTAGACCTCGGTTTGCTACGTCTAACCGCAAAGGACCATTTCTAACCTCTGGGCCAGCCGCTCGTTAAGAAGGTTTTCAAGCTCGGGGTTGAAACCCCTAACCGTTTAGGAGCATTCCTCTCTTGACACGATCACTCCGGTATCGTCCTGGGCCGTGTCAATCTCCATCAACGAGGGAGGACGCCTGAAAGGCTAACACAGCCACACACGATCGACAAACCCCTCCAAACCATCGTGCGGTTAAATGACCATTCGTCATCGTTTTGGGAACCATCAGCCACTATTGATGAATCTACGTTACGGTCGGCCAGCAGATGGAAATGATGTGAAAATGATAATGACGTTTTGCTAGCTGTCAAATCGTATGGAATATTTTTTAGTACATCATCACTTTTATGGTTTTGGATTTCAAACCTAGGTGTCGCATGGACTGGTGCAGTTTCTCGTAGATTCATCAATTCTCGATTACTTTTTCGAAGGGACGTATCAGCTTTTGTAAACAATACATTTGATCGTCGATTTGGCGTCACTGGTAGCTCACCCACGCATGCTTACACTACCATCGGATAGGGGACATTTTTCCCTACCTGATAGTGGTGTTAGAATGCGTGGGTGAGTTACCAGTTACGATAAATCGAAGATCAAATGCATTGTTTACAAAAGCTGATACGTCCCTTCGGAAAAGTAATCGAGAATTCGTCAGTAGCAGCAGCAGCAGCGGGTGTCACCAGTGTAGTGGTGTAACAGGCAAAGCCTTTTCGATAGTTCGGTAAGATGGACAGTCAACCCTAAGAGGGGCTGCCATAAATGAGAGAGTAGCAGAGTTTTGAGTGTTGTACAAGAATAGTTTGAATATATGGGTCATTAGTACTTTGACTACGAACGTGGAAACAAGTGTTTTTTTTTATTTCTTCCGCCGTATGTCTGAAAACTCGGTTATAAGCAGCAAGGAGCAGTGGTACGTACCGAAGAAAAAAAGTTAATTTTACCCACACCATCAAACAGAACAATAAACTGCAGTAGACTACCCTAATAAAATTGTTATGGTTATTTTGCTTAACGACGTGTTCGGGGTATCATCCAAACCATTTGTGGAATAGTTTTATTATTTGGGTTTTCGTTCATGTTTGGTAGTTTTTTATTAGGGTAACCCAATCCCACCAATTAGTTTAAGGTGATATTCTAAGGAAGCCTTAGCGTGAAACTTCAAAGGCACAAATGTCAGCTTCCACAAAACATACAAATTTGAAATTGCTACTCTCTGTTTGTAGTAGCACAGCAAACAAGGAGTAGCAATTTCAAATTTGTATGTTTTGTGGAAGCTGACATTTGTGCTTTTAAAGTTTCACACTAAAGCTTCCTTAGAGTATCACCTTAATAAAAACCCTTGTTTATCGCCAACGTAATTCTTTCAATTCACACTACACAGTCACCCACTCTCGATGTGTGCTACGCGATCGTCTGTTTTCTCGGCAGCAACCATTGTGTGGTCCTCCTCATTGTTCTTCATCAGCAGTTCTTTCGGTCGATGCGTCGTAGACTTTGGAAATCAACCGTTTCGTGATGAGTGTGTGAGTGCTGACCACGTTTTGCGTCCATTGCTGCAATGGACGCGCTCTGACCCTCGTTGGCGTACAACAATTTGCCATACAATGAAACAACTGGAAGCGGCTCCAGTTCTGATGGAGGAGGCTTTTTGGATAGCGGAAGATAAAGTGTTTATTGTGTTGTACCTTTTGACTATAGTTTTAAGATGTATTGTATAGTGACCAAAAATCATCGGCTCTGTAAAGTTAATTCGGTTGAGCCTTATCAAATAAATTAATAAACTACACAGTCACCCCTATTCTGTATTTCGTTTCGAACGAAATTCTCATACAAAAATTTTCCGGTAAAACCAACCCGCCATCGCACTATAGCCGACGTTCGGTCAGCCTCGCTTCGTCCGCCATTGTCGGAATTGTACCGGAATTTCACCGAGCGGTGGTACCGCCATCTTGCCGACAAGATCGGCTTTTAAGGATGTTTCCGGAACCACAGCGAGCGCTCGCTGGTCTGCAGTCGTCGTAGTCGCCATCGTCACCACACAATCCACACTATCGGTAATAGGAGAAATACAGTGTTTAAATTGATCCGCGTTGTGTTTCAGTTTAATTGAAAGCTTGAGTGCCTTTTCATCCGCGTAGCCCCTCCAGTTTGCCCAGTAGTGCGCCGACTCTGAGACACAGTTCAAGGAGTCTCGTGCTGCTGAGTTGTTGTCGGGCAGAACATTAGTTTCACCTGAGACCCAGCTCGAAGGGTCTTTTGCTACTGAACTTGCCGGGACAAACGAACAGTTACACATCAGAAGCTGGAACCGTACCCATCTTTCGGATGATGGCATCCTTGATGACTATTGACAAACTACTGTGTATGTTGAAACATGCTTCGAGCTTCGGTTGATGGGGTTAAATAGAATTTGGACGCGTTTTACAGGCACTCGTGACAGTGGAGGTGCCGGAAGACATATGGACTTTTAAGCACAGAGAACTGACGTCGAACAAAATATCTCCAAAAACTAGTGTAAAGATTCACATTGCACTAAAGGGCCTCCTACGCCAAAGATCCCCTATAAAACCTTTTTGACAACATGATGGTACTGGCGCAGCACAGATTATACTAGATACTAATATAGAATTTAGGTATCAAGATTGGGTCTGCTTGTTACCTGTCAAACGTCAGTGTGAACGCTTGTTTTTGTAAACTGCCTCGTGTTAAGGTTCGCACTGACAATAAGCTCGGGTTTGCACGGGTTGAAGCTGGTTTCAACCTCGATAGTAAACAAATTCGCTATAAGTGCCGTCAAATTGGGACATTAGGGGCAAATTTATAGAGCAATTAAGCAAATCAGAAGATGCTAGTGCCACGTAACGGCGATGTTCCCACTTATCTTTACACAAGTTTCTGACTGAAGTTGGACGTCTGTTCTCTATGTTTTAGTGGAGCAGGGACTGCAAACAGGGACATGTTTCCATCGACTTTAAGCAGAACAGGGTACAGTCTAAACAAGCCTATCAAGTTGGAATTGATATTATTCAACGGAAGACCTTCGCGGATCGAAATAAAAGACTCGAAGTACTAAGAGAGAACGATTTAAAAAACGCGTGTTTATTCATGGAACTTTGTTCGTACAGTAATAGGTAGGTAAAATGAAAAACGGAAATAGTCCGACAGCAGTAGCGTCGACAAATGGGGCACACAAGGTTGTGCAATGGATTGAGCATAGGCGTAGGGTTTGCATACTTAGGCTGTGGTCCATTTGGTGAATTTTCACTTAAATTTGACACTTCGAAACTAAATTATAATGTTCGAAAATCCCTCTGTTGTTGATCGGCCAATTTTCGAGAAAGTGTGTGTCAAAATTGATTCCTTGTCTGTCAGATATAAGTCTGCTGGAATAGCAGGTTTATTTGAAAATTTTCCATCTGTCAAGTTTAAGTGAAAATTCGCCAAATGGAACACAGCCTTAACACGCCCGCTCAAACTCTGCTACTGGTCAATCCAAGGTACTCACGGAACTTCCTGAAAGCAGGGCCTGGCAGACTCTTCGTCAGTATGTCTGCTTGCTGCTTCAACGTAGGGATATACTCGATGCGTATCTGGTTGCTCTCCAACAGTTCTCGGACGAAAAAATGCTTCACGTCCAAGTGCTTCAGCCGCCCAGAATCCTTCGGGTTAGCGGCAATCTTCATTGTGGACTGGTTGTCCTCATGGTAAGTGATTGGGGCCACGGGCTTAGACCCGAGATCTTCCAGAATCCTGACCAACCACTGACCATGGCAGGTGGCCGCGCATAGTGCGATTAGCTCGGCCTCCGTAGAAGAGAGAGATACGGTAGCTTGCTTTTTCGCACTCCAGCTCACGGTAGCACCATACACCTTGAACACTGCACCCGACACGGACCGACGATCGGTGATTTCATTCGCCCAGTCGGCATCGGAATATGCTTCGAGCAATGGGCCAGCATCGTCTCCTCGGTAGACTAGCCCAAAATCCAGCGTTCCTTTTATGTAACGTAATACACGGCGCAAGTGGGCCCAGTGGATCTCGTTGGGGCAAACCTGAAACTGGCTAAAATAATTTGCAGCAACAGCCAGATCCGGGCGGGACGTCAGTGACACGTACATGACACATCCAACTAACTCACGATATGGCTTGCTCGTCCACTGTGACTCCTCGCCTCTTGGTAGCTAAAGCCGGTTCTCCATCGGTGTAGCGATCGGCCGGCAGTCCTGCATCTGGAACCGATCCAAAAGATGTTCCAAATAGCGTCGCTGGCTGATCCGAAGGGGTTTCTGCTCCATATGCCGGTCGATTCGTATTCCTAGGAAATTCTTCACAACGCCGACGTCCGTCATTTCGAATTCGGTGGCGAGACATTTCTTGATCGTATCGACTAGCTTCGCAGAAACGCTGACGATGATAACGTCATCCACATAGATGACCAGGATAACTTGGGTATCTCCTGATCCCCGACAGTACAGGCACATGTCGTTGCGGCTTCTCACGAATCCCAGGCGAACTACGAAGCTGTGTAACCGTTCGTTCCACGACCTAGCCGCCTGTTTTAGGCCGTATAGTGACCTATTCAAGCGACAAACGAGACCGTCGTGATGATCGAAACCCTCCGGCTGGCGCATATGTATTTCCTCGTTTAGCGCTCCGTTGAGGAAAGCGGTTTTCACGTCCATTTGGTGAACGATCTAACCATTGCGATTTGCCAGTGCCAACACCGTGCGAAGTGTGTCCATCCGTGCCACAGGTGCGTATGATTCGGAATAATCAAACCCCATCTTCTGGGTAAAACCCCTAGCGACCAAGCGCGCCTTGTATCTCGGTGCTTGGCCATCTTCGGAATCCTTCAGTTTGAAGACCCATTTGCACATTATGGCACTTCATCCTTGCGGCAGCTTTACTAAGGTCCATGTCTCGTTCCTCGCCAACGAATCCATCTCCTCCTGTAATGCCTGCTCCCATGAAGGCCAATCATCTCTTTTCCGACACTCTGACACTGTTTCAGGCAAATCTTCTACATACGACATCGTATTCAGCGCGAACCCAGCGTAGTCCACTTCAAAGTCTTTGTGCCACGACGGAGCACTTCGATTTCTGACCGGACGCACACTTCCGTTACTTTCATCGGCCGGGGCTTGTTCTTCATCAACGAAACTCGTGAACTGTTCATCGTCTTGATCACCATCGTCACTTATGTATTCGTTCACCGAATCGTAGGCATCGGAACCTCCCGACGCACCCCGGTTATCGTCACTTCTTTCATCTTCTGTGTCATTTTCAAGTCCACCGACACGAATCACTGAAACACCACCTTCTTTCTTCGCGTTCTCTTCTTCGAACGTCTGCTGCTCCAGAAAGTCCACGTCACGAGCGACCACGACCGAATTTTCTTTGGGATTCCACACCAAATATCCTTTCGCCGCGTATCCAACAAAAATTCCCTTCCACGCCTTTGGATCAAGTTTCCTGCGGCGCTCCTGAGGGACATGTACGTAGACTGCACATCCGAAGCTCCGAAGTCTGGAAACATCCGGCCGTTTACCTTCCCAGAATTCAGAAGGTGTCTTGTTCGAATCGATTGCACACGTCGGCGATCTGTTTATGACATATGCAGCGGTGCGGATTGCCTGAACCCAAAACGATTTGTCGAGTTTTGCACCCTCGAGCATCGCACGAGCCCTTTCGATAACAGTGCGATTCATACGTTCACTCGTCCCGTTAAGGCTCAAATGTCAATCAATCAATCACTTGCTTGTATTTGTTTTCCATTTTGGTGGTATTGGTGTTATCGAGAATATCACAAATCATGAAAAACTAATACAGCTACATCTTACGTATTTTATGAGATTTGATAGATAGGTAGTATTGAAATCATGCTGCTTAGTATATTTTCTTAAAATCTCAGGTAGGAGTTCGTCCCAAAAGTACTCGAATGATGCACTCCATTCAGCCAATTTATTTATGGTAATAGTAAGAATACAATAAAATACCCAAGTACCAAAAACGACTTGTGATCTGACGATCAAATGGTGAAACGACCCCAATGAAAAAAATGTCACTGAATCTGGATATTCAATCTATATGATTTATGTACATTTTTATTTTTAGATGTTCTGTTTGCCAATGCACTAACTTTAAATTACAACCTCATTTTCTATTATTTTTTAAGGAACATAATTTCGAAGAAATCCATTACTTTATCTTCAACTCTCACCTGGAAGTAGAGTTTTTTTTATCCAATGTGACACTCTCGCCAGAACTCTTACATCCCATCTTAAACGAACTGTCACGAACAGAGCCCTTTATTGCTTTTTGATTATTAAAATAGTTTTTCCGTCTGCGGAAACGTCTGAAAATATATTTTGTTAAATGTTGATATCAGTGAAAATAAGGACGCAAGTGTATTATATGTTGATAAATGACCATCAGGAATGCAACAAAAAAAATTATGACATTTGTCAATAAACATTTTGCGGCCACTGAGGCCGTACTGAAATTTATCATTTATCAACTGACTGATTGGAGCGATATTAACTTGGTCTGTCTTTGGGTAAGACACGCACGGGAAACTCCTTGTCTTACTATCATTTTCCACTGTATCACCAGCTCAAATGATTTTTTTAAGTGCTTCTCGTTTATGTGCAGCTATTTGTTCTTTCGATTCCCGCGGCATCGTTCGAATATTGACTAGGTATATTATACGGAAGTCACGCACAGCTGCACTGTGTTGTTTGTTTGTAAACATCAGCATAATCATATGGTCGAACATATGATATTTTAGTTAGTCGTGTTGCCGGTTTACCCAAAAGAGAAAACATGTAATTTTATTAAAACAAAATTTCGATAGAAAAGTGTCATCTAGGGTGATGATTTTATCTTTTCAATAAATAAAATATTCCTGAATAGAAAATAATTGAGTTGCTCTGCACAAAGATGCTTCTATCAATCATAGAATTTATTTTACTGAATCTTATGTAATAGTTTCATGAAACTGTTTTGGCAACATTGGCCAATGATTGCTGCTAGGATAAAACATGAGATGCGTAGCTTAACGCATACATTCATAATGTGCGCATGTGTCAGTCTTGTTGTGATCTTTCGTTGTTTACCGGTAAATCCTGAATTAAAATACAGTTTTTCAACTAATTTTCATTATAAATCGGGTTTAACTTATTAGATTGTGAAAGTAGATATATGTGCAGATGTAGTGAAGACAATTTAAATGCTGTATCCCTTCTGGAAGTGAGAAGAATAAGCGGTGTTCAATTTGGCTCTGGGATTTTTTTTTATTGTGATGACTTTTTGTGTGTCGTAGTGCTAGGCCAAAAAATAAATTCGATGTTATTGAAAAGCAGATATCTACCCAACAAAATGAGATGTTGCTTAAATAAAAGGTGAGTGCATTAAGATAATGAATCAGAGCAAACTTCGAAATACTTGTTGTTGGTGTATTTCGTGTGTTTAGGCTGGAAAAAGCTTCAGAAGTTGTGGGTGGTTATTTTCATCAACTCGTTCCCACTTTTTGATGATCATCATTGATGACACCTTCTGAGGCTGACTGTTAGTTGCCTCTTAAGCTCCGGGGTGTACGGCACCGTCCACTGAATCTCAATCCCCTTCTTCCGGCAAAACGATTCGAATGCCTTGTTTTTGTATTCCCCCCCGTTGTCACACACGAAACGAGAGATACGCGTACCGAATTTAGTCGTGACCAACGCCTCATAGTGCACAAACAACTCGTACACTTCATCCTTCCTCTTCATAGGAAAAACCATGAGAAAGTGGCTCCAATCGTCAATGAATGTGACGAAGAAGCGCTCACCGTTTCGCCCGATTGGCGTCACCGGTCCACACACGTCCGAGTGGACGACCTCGAGTACTCGCGATGATCGTTTGCCTACGCGCGGGGGAAATGGCTTTCGCGTTTGCTTACCGACAATGCATGGCTCGCAAATCACTACACTTTTGTCCGAACTTTTTGTCATCGACCGCATGCCGTCAACCATGTCTCTACTAACAAACTGTTCGAGCTGCTTCAAGTTCAAGTGGCCGAACCGGCGGTGCCACAATTCAAGCTCCTTCGTGATACGACCACATGTCAACACTGATGCACTTTTACTGTCTTTAACTCTTATCAAATCCAGTTCGTAGAGTTTTCCGCGACGCACTCCAGTAGCAACAACTTTCGAACCATTGTGAATACTCACACGTCCATTATCGAACACAACTCGCATTCCTTTCTTCTCCACGTTCAACACAGAAAAAAGATTGAACCGCAGATTGGGGACGTACAATACATTCGTCACAATACAGGGGATCCCAACAAACAATTGAGAGCTCTTATAAAACACCTGAGTTGATCAAACGTTGAATAATAGCTTCCAGAGTTGAACAAGAATGTAGTTGTATTGCTATTTGATTAAAAGTTTTAAAAGCTATTGGAGCACTCTTAAATGATTGTTTACGTTTGGTTTAACTATATGCTTTATAAGACCTACGATAACTTTTATAGCACCTTAGTTAAACTGCTTCACAAAAGCTATACAGAACGTGGAATAAACGCATCACAACAAACCATTGGGAGCTCTTATACAACACCTGAGTTGATCAAACGTTGAATAATAGCTTCCAGAAATGAACAAGAATGTAGTTGTATTGCCTTTTTGGTTAAACGCTTCAAAAGCTGCTTGGAGCACTCTTAAATGATTGTTTACGTTCGGTTTACCTATTTGCTTTATAAGACCTACGATAACTTTTATAGCACCTTAGTTAAACTGATTCACAAGAGCTATACAGAACGTGGAATAAACGTATCAAAACAAACCATTGGGAGCTCTTATACAACAACTGAGTTGATCAAACGTTGAATAATAGCTTCCAGAGTTGTACAAGAATGTAGTTGTATTGTCATTTGGTTAAAAGCTTCAAAAACTGCTTGGAGCACTCTTAAATGATTGTTTACGTTCGGTTAAACTGTTTGACAGAAGCCATATAGGATGTGGAATAAACGCATCAAAACAAACCATTGGGAGCTCTTATACAACACCTGTGTTGATCAAACGTTGAATAATAGCTTCCAGAGTTGTACAAGAATGTAGTTGTATTGCCATTTGGTTAAAAGCTTCAAAAACTGCTTGGAGCACTCTTAAATGATTGTTTACGTTCGGTTAAACTGTTTGACAGGAGCCATATAGGATGTGGAATAAACGCATCAAAACAAACCATTGGGAGCTCTTATACAACACCTGAGTTGATCAAACGTTGAATAATAGCTTCCAGAGTTGTACAAGAATGTAGTTGTATTGTCATTTGGTTAAAAGCTTCAAAAACTGCTTGGAGCACTCTTAAATGATTGTTTACGTTCGGTTAAACTGTTTGACAGAAGCCATATAGGATGTGGAATAAACGCATCAAAACAAACCATTGGGAGCTCTTATACAACACCTGTGTTGATCAAACGTTGAATAATAGCTTCCAGAGTTGTACAAGAATGTAGTTGTATTGCCATTTGGTTAAAAGCTTCAAAAACTGCTTGGAGCACTCTTAAATGATTGTTTACGTTCGGTTAAACTGTTTGACAGGAGCCATATAGGATGTGGAATAAACGCATCAAAACAAACCATTGGGAGCTCTTATACAACACCTGAGTTGATCAAACGTTGAATAATAGCTTCCAGAGTTGTACAAGAATGTAGTTGTATTGCCATTTGGTTAAACGCTTCAAAAACTGCTTGGAGCACTCTTAAATGATTGTTTACGTTCGGTTAAACTGTTTGACAGGAGCCATAAAGGATGCGGAATAAACGCATCAAAACAAACCATTGGGAGCTCTTATACAACACCTGTGTTGATCAAACGTTGAATAATAGCTTCCAGAGTTGTACAAGAATGTAGTTGTATTGCCTTTTTGGTTAAACGCTTCAAAAGCTGCTTGGAGCACTCTTAAATGATTGTTTACGTTCGGTTTACCTATTTGCTTTATAAGACCCACGAGAACTTTTATAGCACCTTAGTCAAACCGATTGACAGGAGCCATATAGGATGTGGAATAAACGCATCAAAACAAACCATTGGGAGCTCTTTTAAACACCTGAGTTGATCAAACGTTGAATAATAGCTTCCAGAGTTGTACAAGAATGTAGTTGTATTGTCATTTGGTTAAAAGCTTCAAAAACTGCTTGGAGCACTCTTAAATGATTGTTTACGTTCGGTTAAACTGTTTGACAGAAGCCATATAGGATGTGGAATAAACGCATCAAAACAAACCATTGGGAGCTCTTATACAACACCTGAGTTGATCAAACGTTGAATAATAGCTTCCAGAGTTGTACAAGAATGTAGTTGTATTGCCATTTGGTTAAAAGCTTCAAAAACTGCTTGGAGCACTCTTAAATGATTGTTTACGTTCGGTTAAACTGTTTGACAGGAGCCATATAGGATGTGGAATAAACGCATCAAAACAAACCATTGGGAGCTCTTATACAACACCTGAGTTGATCAAACGTTGAATAATAGCTTCCAGAGTTGTACAAGAATGTAGTTGTATTGCCATTTGGTTAAACGCTTCAAAAACTGCTTGGAGCACTCTTAAATGATTGTTTACGTTCGGTTAAACTGTTTGACAGGAGCCATATAGGATGTGGAATAAACGCATCAAAACAAACCATTGGGAGCTCTTTTAAACACCTGAGTTGATCAAACGTTGAATAATAGCTTCCAGAGTTGAACAAGAATGTAGTTGTATTGCCTTTTTGGTTAAACGCTTCAAAAGCTGCTTGGAGCACTCTTAAATGATTGTTTACGTTTGGTTTAACTATATGCTTTATAAGACCTACGATAACTTTTATAGCACCTTAGTTAAACCGATTGACAAGAGCTATATAGAACGTGGAATAAACGCATCAAAACAAACCATTGGGAACTCTTATAGAACACCTGAGTTGATCAAACGTTGAATAATAGCTTCCAGAGTTGAACAAGAATGTAGTTGTATTGCCATTTGGTTAAAAGCTTCAAAAGCTGCTTGGAGCACTCTTAAATGATTGTTTACGTTCGACCAACCACCAACCACAATTTTGTTGCTAAAAATAGCACAAGTGATAGGCACGTTTATATGACCATAAGGCAATGATTATTCGACTGCAAGAGAAGTCACTCAAGATGAGCTTCATATACTTCTCTCATATGATCAAAATATGTATTCAAGAATAGAGCAGATGGAAACAGAAGCGGCTGGCAATCCGGGATCATGAGTTCGAATCTTGCTTCGAGAAACCCTCGGTGGAGTAGAGGTAAATTATATATATAGGTGTTTATTAATAAATGCAAACATTAATTTAAGACATATATCATATAATCAACGATAACATTTCTAGATAAATTCTCTCAATTAATTATTAGGGAGATTAATTGAAAGAATATCAATCAAAGATTAAACCGATGCTAGTTACTACTACTTCCTCCATGATCACAGAATGTGAATTATGGCATAATTACATATTTTGTCAATGTGCACAAATAAATTAAATTAATAAAAACTGTACAAGCAATTATTGTGGCGTACCACAACAATTGTTAAATTAATTTTAATCTGTGAATATTGTGAGTACTTACACAACGGTTATTCAGGAGTCATTAAAAAGTGCTATAAACGCTTTTCACCGCTTGCTGTACAATGATTATTTAGAAGTCATAAAAGAGTGCAACAAACGCCTCTTAGGTTCACTCTCTACTAAATTTCAAAGCAGCTGTCAAGAAGTGTCTACAAACGTTGTATAAGAGCTTTCACCAAAATAATAAAGCTTGAGTTTAAATATGTATCTATAAACGTTGTATAAAAGTTGCTTCTATCCGGTTGTTAAGGAGTCATTGAAAAGTGCTGTAAACGCTTTTCACCGCTTGCTGTTCAATGATTATTTAGGAGTCATAAAAGAGTGCAACAAACGCCTCTCAGGTTCACTCTCTACTAAATTTCAAAGCAGCTGTCAAGAAGTGTCTACAAACGTTGTATAAGAGCTTTCACCAAAATAATAAAGCTTGAGTTTAAATATGTATCTATAAACGTTGTATAAAAGTTGCTTCTATCCGGTTGTTAAGGAGTCATTGAAAAGTGCTGTAAACGCTTTTCACCGCTTGCTGTTCAATGATTATTTAGGAGTCATAAAAGAGTGCAACAAACGCCTCTCAGGTTTACTCTCTACTAAATTTCAAAGCAGCTGTCAAGAAGTGTCTACAAACGTTGTATAAGAGCTTTCACCAAAATAATAAAGCTTGAGTTTAAATATGTATCTATAAACGTTGTATAAAAGTTGCTTCTATCCGGTTGTTAAGGAGTCATTGAAAAGTGCTGTAAACGCTTTTCACCGCTTGCTGTTCAATGATTATTTAAGAGTCATAAAAGAGTGCAACAAACGCCTCTCAGGTTCACTCTCTACTAAATTTCAAAGCAGCTGTCAAGAAGTGTCTACAAACGTTGTATAAGAGCTTTCACCAAAATAATAAAGCTTGAGTTTAAATATGTATCTATAAACGTTGTATAAAAGTTGCTTCTATCCGGTTGTTAAGGAGTCATTGAAAAGTGCTGTAAACGCTTTTCACCGCTTGCTGTTCAATGATTATTTAGGAGTCATAAAAGAGTGCAACAAACGCCTCTCAGGTTTACTCTCTACTAAATTTCAAAGCAGCTGTCAAGAAGTGTCTACAAACGTTGTATAAGAGCTTTCACCAAAATAATAAAGCTTGAGTTTAAATATGTATCTATAAACGTTGTATAAAAGTTGCGTCTACTCCTATACCGCGTAGACATATAATGCTGTAGTTGAACAGGTTCTCCAAACCAGTGTAAACAAGAGTTTTACAGAAGTTGTAATAAACAAATTGTACAGTTATTATTCAGCATGCAGTTGAATAAAATCACAATGGAAGCGTTTCTTCAACAAGAAATTGATTTTAGGCAAACGTTTTACTGAATACGTTAGACAACACCTTTGTGTTGCAGTTGTATAGGTTCTCCAAACGAGTGTAAACAAGGGTTTTATAAAAGTTGTGGTGAACACATTGTGCAATTATTATTCAACATGCAGCTGAACAAAATCAAAACGAAAGCGTTTCTTCAACTGGAAATTGTTACTTGGGATGCACTTACCGTTGACGACGGATTGCAACCTTACCGTTCCGGAGTGGTGCGCTACGATAGACTGTCCGTTCTTTGCCACAGCGATTTCCACCGGGTTTTCCAGTAGAACGAGCTCATCAAATAGCTCCCTGTCCTTCGCCATATGGTCGGTGCAACCGGAATCCACAAACCATTGCACCGTATGACGATCCACACAATCGACGCAGTCCGTCGCACTCACAAACACCACCGCACCATCGCCTGCCAAATTCGCTTTGGATTGTTTACACACTTTCACATTCTTCTGCTGTTGGTGTTGGCTACGTGGGCAATCCGACACTTTGTGCCCTTCTTCGTGGCACCCATAACATCGAAGTTGCTTCTTCTTCTTCTTCTGCTCGTTTTTCTTCTTCGCTCCGACAAACGCAGCAGATTCCATCTTCGGCGAATAGAATTCCGCACTTGCACCGCCTCGCTGCTTTATTTCCTCGTCCAAAAGGCGACACTTGACGAACTCTAGAGTTAAATTTTCCTCGGGCATCGTCTCTAGAGCCGTCACGACGGTCGAGTAGGCCGGGCCGAGGGTAAGCAGCAGGTGGCAAATGACGTCTATCTCCTCGATGACAGCGCCCGTTCCCCGGTACTCCCTTACCAGGCGATCGAACCGGAGGAAGTGGTCCTGCAAGTGTCCAGATTCCAGCCGCAGCGAAAGCATCTGTCGCTTAAGGTGCATGCGGCTGGTGATGCTCTTCCGCTCGAAAACGCGAACCAGAGCGTCCCAAATCGCCTTTGGCGTCGTCTTCTCTTGCACGTATTCCAATTGGGAATCGTGGATGCGAGACACCAATATTGACTTGCATCTTTTGTCCTTTTTCGCGCGTTTCTGTCGCTTCACTGACTTCGCGTTCTTCACTTCGTTGCTGTCGCCCGCTGCATCCTGCAGGTCGGGCAAATTAGCAGCCTCCGCCTCCACACACTCAACGAGCTCGTGTTCCTCCAGCAATACGTGCATGCGAAATTTCCATGCCGTAAAGTTCGTTCCGTCGAACAACGGCAGGAGGAACCGCTCGTGCTTCTCTTCTTCCGACATAATTTCACTTCCGACACTCGCGGCCAACGTTACTGGGCACCGTAACCTGATATTATTCAACGGAAGACCTTCGCGGATCGAAATAAAAGACTCGAAGTACTAAGAGAGAACGATTTCAAAAACGCGTGTTTATTCATGGAACTTTGTTCGTACAGTACCGTGCGGGACCGAAATCCGTACACCTAAGCACGAGAGAATCATTAACAGTCAATACTAAATAATGCTATCACATTATGCTCTGTATCACATCTTTTTCCTTTACATTTATCTTTATTTTTCCAATATTTGCAAACACCAGGTCTTAAAATTACCTTTAATTATTAGAAAAAAGGATTTAAATTGCACATATCTTGAATCAAAATCCGTACAGCGTTTTACGATTGAATCAAAATCCGTACAGTTTTGAATCGAAATCCGTACACTGTGTTGAGGATGAATCAAAATCCGTACATTCATGAATCAAAATCCGTACATGAATGTAAATCGATCCAAATCAATGAAAAAAAAAACGTGTTGCTATCTTGAATAAAGAATTTTTTTTTGTAGTTGCTTGGCTAAGAGTCAAAAACAGCTATATTCGTTTAAATACACTAGTTTACAGCATATTTGAACTTTGTACGCTGATGGTCATTTCCCATGTAAAATCGTGCGCTGAATTCAAAAATGTAGTCCAAAAAAATCTCGGTAGGATAGTTTTGGAGATATAGGGGTAAGAGAGGCATAGTGAACAGGTGGGGCATAGTGAGCATCGCGCGTGCTCCAGCTTGGACTTCCGGCCGTTCAGAACAAATTTGTTGGCTGTAGGATCAATATCTTAATGATATTGATCCTACTATCAGTTGATTTGTTTTATGCAGTTGGAGATCCAGAGCCAAAATACGGGATGCTCACTATGCCCCGCCTGTTCACTATGCCCCTCCTTCCCCTAGCTAAAAAATGAAATCTCACGTTAAAAAAAACTAAAACACAAATATCTCTGGCTGCAATGAAGTGATATTAATTATTTTAACGCCAAATTAAAGGTGATAAAATTTTATTTCGATCGTTATGACACTATTTTTCCGTGAGAGTAATGGTAGAACCACCATAAACATTTAAATTTACATTGCTTAAAAACTTAGCAGAAATTTAATTTTTCTTAGGAAAACTTAAAAAACAAACTATTAACTAACAACAATACCATCAATCTCACTGACAATTGATGTTCAATTGATCGAACGAAAAAATTTCTTACCTCTAATTTAGCGTTAAAATAATTGATATAATCTCATTACAACCGGAGATATTTGTATTATAGTAATCAAACTTGTTAAAAGTGAATTTAAATTTTTAGCTGTATCCCAAAAACTATCCTACTGACATTTTTTTCGACTACATTGTTGAATTCAGTGCACGATTTTACATAAGAATCATTCGTCAAAGGATCAAGTTCATTTTTTTTACTTTTGCTTTTTTAACTATTAACTTTTAATATCAGCGTTAGATTAATTGATGCTCCAATCGATTCAAAGGAGAGGTAACTGAATTCTTTTTATTTAAGAAGGTAACTGTTCTGGATTTTTATGCTAACTAATATCATGTTTAAGGATTAATTTCTTCCAAATTTTATTCTATACCAGTGCTTTGGGTTAAATATTCTTACTTGAGTTTTCCTCCGATCACAACTTCGAGGTTTTTGAAATTTGAAATGTGATAACGTGCAAGATGCGCCATACTTTGGAACTACACCAACCCACTGGCATCAAGCGATAAATTAACCGGTTCCTAAGATGGTAGCCCTATAATGGCGGATAAGTAAAAGAAAAATACAACCATCTTAGAAACCAATAAAAAAACAATGAACTGACATCAAGGATTAGTTTTTCGTTTTGTGCATGAAAATTAAAATTGGTAAAATAACGACTATAACTTAATTTAATTTAATACGTCAAAAGAGTAATAATCA
The DNA here is from genome assembly GCF_037179485.1 of Ochlerotatus camptorhynchus. Classification (NCBI taxonomy): domain Eukaryota; kingdom Metazoa; phylum Arthropoda; class Insecta; order Diptera; family Culicidae; genus Ochlerotatus; species Ochlerotatus camptorhynchus. The sequence continues at coordinate 2,789,612 of NW_027040553.1, forward strand.
TAAAAATACAGATCTTTCATTGCTTCTTTTCCACAGCTTTCTTCTGCTTCTTCTCCATTGTTACCATTGCCTTTTCAAGTTATAATGCTTTCTTGCTTCCAACTTTCTTTCCTTTTATTCCTTTTCTTCCTCCTCTTCCTCTCTCGCTCAACCTTTTTCTTTTGTCGTTCCTCAATCCTTTGTTTCTTTGCGTTCTCTTTATCAATTTTCGCCCGCACTACTTTCATGTGTATTTCCGGTCATTCCTCGCTGGTAGACTACTGCTGGGAATGCTCTCTGGCCCATTTCTGTCTGCTCTCTGTAAGGGAGCATCCAAAAATGACGTAGCATATTTTTGATCAATTTTATACTCCTCCCCCCCCCCCTCGTAGCGTATTTGGCTTTATCCAATACATGGCCGGTCACAAATTCTGAAACCTTCACCTCCCCCCTCAAATGCTACGTCATTTATGCATGGTCCCTAATTTGTATATGCGTGTTGGTGATATCCTGTAGGGGAGCTGCGTTGTTTTACTTTCCGGCTGGTTCTTGACGCTCTTCATTAAAAGATATTAATAATATAACGTTTACAATACGAATAAAATAAGAGTGTAGCGATTCAATACGGCATCTCTTATGGTGGTGAATTGAACGGCAAAATCCCTGGATGCTTCTCGGTAAGATTTCTCCGCACGCATCATTGCCACAGTCTTCTCCAAATCCTCCGGCGTGTATTTAGTTTCCATGATCTGCTGAAAAACATTGGATAAAGTAGAATCGTCATTAGTGATGCACAAGTGTACGGATTTAGAATCAGCTGTTATATATGGATCGAAATCCGTACAGTACTAATTTTGATAAATAAATACCATATGAACGATCCATTGCTTAGAATTGAGCTATCAAACGATAAACACTAACCTTTTCGATCGACCTTCAGGAAACTACTTGAAAACATCACTGAAATACGCTTAACAAACTGAAGTAGATCCGAGAGATTTTCTTAGAAAATCGTTAAGAACGCAACCGATTGACAGAAATGCCCGACACGTGTTAAGGTTTTTATTTTTCTTATTTTAATTGCATGACATTCTGCTTAATTGTTGACGTAAACATTAAGCTAATGCATGAATGAACATGAATATGTATTCATGTATAATATTTACATTGATATGATGCATATAAATAAACAAATTCAACAGGGTGTACGGATTTCGGTCCCGCACGGTAATAGGTAGGTGCCCCGTAACGTGGGTAGATCACCTTTTCGTGGTACGTTACGGGATGTAAGATCTACCACCGATTCCTAGTCTTGTCTACTTCAGACTAGGGGAACAGGATTTTTCAGTAATCAAAGGAACACATCTTAGTCCTTGTTACTTTGTATGCCTTGTTGATAGTGACAAGTCCCCGGGTTGCCTTGACCGAGGATGATCTTGAAACAAGGAAAAAATGAGTTAGTCTTCTCAATAGTGATGGAGTAATACCATAGAGGTAACTCTAAGACCACTGGGTCCCGAAGAAAATCATTATTATTTTTGGCTCACTCAGTACCAGAACAACGGTCCCAAGCAGTCCCAAGCTATTTCACTCACCCCTGCATGTTCTGCATGAATCCACACACCCCTGATGTTATCTGTCAAACTTTCATAGCGAATCAAAACAAACATAGTGTAGTAATAGAATTTCAACTAGAATAGGGTACGTTAATCGTTTGCTTGGGACCAATAGGCTACTAAAGTGGTGAGCCAATTTAAAATCGTTAGTTTCGTATTGATTGTTGGTTCAACTTCCACCTCGTTTGTCAGCTCAGATCAGCAAATGACGTTAGATACAATTATTTACACCATCGTTTTGAATGATTTGCGTTATGGGGCTGAACCAATACCATATGTATTTCAATTTAGGATGACATTTATTCTGCAGAGAGCATTACGCATTTCAACTGAAGGCTCTATCCCTGCTCATAACAATGTTGATCCTGTATTTGAGTAAAATCGGTTGCAGTTATCAACCGAAATAGCAATTTCTATGTTTCGATTTGAATGGTCTGGAGTTTCATTCAATCAGAGGATGATATTTAAGCACAGTGTACAGCAACTGTCACCAAGATCAATAGAATAGGTATGTTTTTTTTTTTACAATTACGGAAATTCAATTTACAACCCAGAAAGATCGCAACAGCTCGGCATGAATTAAATTACACTTGCAATTAAAATTAATTTGAACGGAAATAAAATCCCTGCCCATTCAAACAAACCGAAAACAACTCCCATTTTATTTCAATTTCAATCGAATTGTTCGAAGAACCGGAAAAACTGCACTCGTCACCCCTGGCATCCGCTGACTTGCCGCTATAGATCAGTGCACGGTCCCTAACCTCACTTTTTGCTTCCTATCATTTTGTCTGTGAGTAAAAGAGATGGCAACGATGGATCCTTTTCTTCTTGTGTATTTACAATTGTATACACAGAAAGCGAACGGCTGCTGGCATTCTCAACTTGCACAAATGTCATGGAAACCGCTCAAAAGTTTCTTGTGGAACAATGGCCATCCTTCCACTTTCACGGCTTGTCCTTCCGTCCTGTCGGCATAATCGGTTGAGGTGGGGAAAAAATCCAACGCATTTAGAAGTATAAGAAATAAAAATCTAAAACCTCAAAGCACAAAGAAAACAAAATCTCCACTTAAACACGCGGTCAAATTCCCGGTTCTCAAACGCTTTTTATCATTCCGCACCGACTGAGGCTTACTACAACTATGATTCTAGAGAGACTCAGCGAGAGTGATGGAAGTTGGTTTCAGTACTCCATCCATAAACGAAGCGGCAAAAAGAGTGCTTCAAATGGCAATGACTTTGCAAACTAAACGGGATCAACACTTGGTCAACATCCGGAAGCTTCCACCTTCAATTGCACATTGTTCCGTACGTCTACCTTATAGGAGGAGTCCTTCCAGCTGGTCACGGAGGAGGAGGAGAAGGAGGAACGGGAATTTGCACCCAGCTCTTGTGCTCGTGTAGTTTCAAGTCCGCACTTCAAAGTCCATCCGGTTGGAGCTGGAGAGAGTGAAAAGGTGCAGAAGGTTAGGTCAAGAAGCGGGTTTTCTACCGAGTTGTGGTTTTGTGCCGTGGAATGGACCGATTTAAAAGTGGTTTCGGTTCTGTTCCGGTTGCAACTTTGGGTTTTGTATACATGGTAATATTTAGCAGGAGTAACTGCAGATCAGTGCTGATAAAAATCATTTCTTCTACACTAAGGCTCTGAACCATTTGGTGGATTATTTTAACTTTTGGTTAAAATTTGACAGATGGAAAGTTATCGATTAACCCTGCTATCCGAGCGTGGTTATTTCTGACAGACAAGAAGTTAAATTTTGACAACGGTGGGTCGAAAACCGGTCGATCGACAACATGGGGATTTTCGAAAATAGAAAATAACTTTCGAAATGTCACTTTTAACCACGAGCTAATTTTAACTCGGCAAATGGTTCACAGTCTAAACTTAGCTGAAAATTAAGACAACCTTTACTGATAGACCAACTACCTGCATGAATTTCATCATGCAATTTGTTTTCATCAGGAAAATTTTCCACTACACAGCAAAAAAAAATGTAATATCGATCAATGTAATTCAAGTTGATGTATGGAATAATGATGTAATAGCAAAAAGCAGATTCAATATTACATCAATGGATGTAATTTTGTTCGCAAAATCGATGTACATCGTACAACGTTATATTACACAACCGATGGATTGACCTGGTTGCAGCAGTTTGGATGTAATATTCAACAATTTTTTTTTTCTGTGTATGACGTTTTTTTTTCCTGATGAAAACATTTTACGTATAGAGTTCTCCAGATGCACAAAAGTGTGCGTGAGACCGCGCGCTACCTTTTTAAGTAGTTGTGATATCGCGATACCTTTTTGTTTCTTCTTCTTCTTTATTTTTATGTATGGATGTTGGATTTTAGTGTTCGTGAGATTGCGCTTGGAGATCTCTATCAACGTTGCCAGATATACCGATTTATCGGTATTTATACCGATTTCCAAACTAGATACCGATATACAGATAAGGTTCCTCAGAATACCGATTTTTAAGATTTTATACCGATTTATACCGTTTTTTTAATAATCAAAATTATTATTGCCTGTCCGCGCTCGAATTTCGGAGAATTTTTTGTGAGAGTCTTGTATCTTTTTGAATTCCTCATATTTTTTGAGCCTTCAAAATTCTAAACAATCATCTCTAAAGATGCCTTATGCTTGAAACTTAATTAATTTATCTTTATTAGGGAGGCTTTCAACCTGGGGCTGGTTCGCCTTGCTTGAAACTCTTTCGACTAATGTTTGCATTTTCTCACCGTTTTTGGCTACCCATCAATCGAGAAATAGTCGATGGCTCTTTCCGGTAATTCCTAGGGAATCGAGAAATATTTTTTAAACATTAACTTCCTGAAGCTTCATCCAACTTTCCTGGAGTTTTCTTCCACCTTACCTTGGAAGCTTCTTCACCCTTTACTTGAATGATTCTTTCATCTTCTCCCGCCAGTTTTTTCAACTTTTCCGGAACTTCAAGCATGCTATCAGATTTTTATTGCGAATCCATACAAGCTGTAGGCACATTTAAGAAGTTCTGAAAGTTCAGAAAAGTCCAGACTTTTGTGTAAGTTTCGATAAATTAAAGACAGTTTAATTAACTTCTGTTAAAATTCGAAAACCCGGGAATTTCAGAAAAGTCCAGCGAACTCCAGTGAACTTAAGGAAACATCATAAATATTTTGGAAACGTCACAAGTCCAAAGAACTTCAGGGAAAATCAATAGTTTTCAGGAACTTTAGTGAAGCTCAGAGAACATCAGGACAGATCAATTAATTAATTAAATTTCCGAAATTATAAAGGAGTTCCGAGAAACTCAGGCAATTTCCGAAAACTTCAGCAATGTCCTGAGGGGCTCATGCAAATTTAGGAAACGTAATGGAAGTTATATGAACATTAGAACATTGTGAGAGCATTTTATGGGAATATCGATAAATTATAAAAATTAAAAAAATCGGGAAGATCAGAGAACTTCAATGCTGATGAAGAAAATTGTGAGAGCACTTACGAGATTTCGTAATCTTCAAGACAGTCCAGAGACCTTCAAAGATGATTAGATATATTCCGGTAGTCTTATTATATTCAGGGAAGTTCCGAGAACTCGTAAACAGCCCATAATTTCAGGAAAATTACATGTACTTCAATGAATTTCGAGGAATTATGGAATATTCCTAAGTGCATTTCAGAAATGTTCTGAAAACTTCAGGGTTATTGTGAAGTCTTCAGGGATGTTTTATGAATATCAGGAAAATTTTCTGGATCTTTAGAACATCCCCCAGGAATCTATTTCTTCCGGGATTATGTCCTTGTTTCTTTCGACTGTTCCGTAAGCGCACTGGCTTCTGACTTTCTTCAGACGTTTCTTCCAATCTACCTTAGGAAGCTTCTGCCAGCGTCTCCAGGAAGTTTCTTTCGTCTTCTCCAGGAAGTTCTATTAATTCTCCCAGAAATTTCTTTCGTCTTCTTCTGGAAGTTTATAGCCATAAGCCAAAGGTTTTTTTGTTCGACTTCTATTGGAAGGTTTTCCGAGCTTCTTCTGGCTTTCTCTGGAAATGGCTACTTCTGAAAATTTACTTCTGGTTTCCAAAAGTTTTCTGGCTTCCTTTAGATTTGACATCCTATTTTTTCCGATAGTTTATTTAAATTTTCGTCACAAGTTTCTCAATTCGTGTCTTGGAAGTCTCCCGGATGTGTTTCAAACTTTTCTTAGAACGTTTCTCGAACTTCATCCAGGAGAGCTTCTTTCGTCTTTCTCTGGATGTTTTTTCGGCTTCGTACAGAAGCTAATTCAAACATTCCCCGGAGTTTTTTTTTTCCGGAATTTTCCGATCATTGTAAAAAAGCTTAAATTTTGCTTTGATTAACGGCTTTCTCAGTCTTTAAACACTGCAACGACTACGATGTAATCTGCTGGACATTTCGTTTGTCATTATTGTCAATAGTTTAGTTGTTGTTGTGGCTGATTTTCCATAATTTGGTTTCATTTAACGATATTTAATTGAAAAAACAACTTCAAAAATTAAATTAAAAAAAGAGACTGTTTTAAGGCTCAGAAAGCCGTTGAACATAGCAATTCTCCTCAAGTCCCAGTCGTTACCATCGTTAAAAAATTCGCTTTCAAAAACGGCAAAAATATAATTAAATAGTAAATACCGATAAATACCGATTTTATAATACCTTTGATACCGATAAGCTTTAAAACAATCTGGCAACGCTGATCTCTATACGCATTTGTGACTTAAGCCTAGTATACAGATCGAAGCGAAACGAAAATTGAAGCACGCGAAAAATCATGAAATTTCGCTAGCGAAAAAGGTTGTGAAAAAATGTATGTGGAACATTTTTCAGTTTCCTTTTTTCGCAGTTTACAGTTCATGTGAAACGAAATCGATCAGTTTACACCTCCGGTGAAGTGAAAATTTGACAGATACGCTCTCCCGAAACGTCAACTTTTCGCTTAGCTGATGCTATTTTCGCGAGCGCTGCATGCGCGAAAAAAAATAAACGGAAGCGAAAAAGATACGATCCACAAAATTAGATTTCGCTGGACCGTATCTGTTTACAGTTCAAAGCGAAGCGAAATATTTGCCAATTGCGTTTTTCACGCAGGTGAAAAATGTAGTATTTTGTATGAGATTTTCGCTTCGCTTCGATCTCTATCAGGGCTCTACAATTTCGAAGCTCTAAAATGAACTCGTGTTTTGTTTCTCTCATACATACGTGTTCGACGCTTCATTTCTATAACGCCTAGCTAGACTATCAGCAAGAAACGAAAATAAAAAAGAAGGACGCTTGGAAGGAAAGGCTGGCTGTGGAACTTCTCGTCGTTGCTTTGCTCATCGCTTTCAATGTAAATAACGTCGATTTTCTAGTTAAACGAACTTCATTATGGCTTTCAATCCCCTTTCACGAACACTCTATTGCCGCTCTTTCAATTTGTTTAAAATGCGTTATGTCCCGTTTTCGATCATTTTTTTTAGATAAATATATGGATGGAAGATAAATTAGAAATATGACGTGTAATCTTCAAGTGTTTTGACGTGAGAAATGCTTTTAAGGCCCCCGTCTGGAAGTATTATTGATATTATTCCCTTGCTGGGATTTTTTAGAACATCTGGGAAAACCCGCAAAAATGAGCTAGAAAAATAAGCTAATCGAAAAATCGAAGCACACTACGTTCTAGCATAACTTTCTGGCAACATGATAGTTGGAAAATTTTTGGGAAAATCCAACGCACAAAAAAACTGGGTTGTTTTTCCGACATGAAGACCACCCAATTCCGGCCACGTGATTGCAAATGTGTAAACACCATGTTCTATCTTTCCCCTCTGATAGCTCATGATCTTTATTCTAAAGTACATGATAATTATATACTAGAAGATTCGTGAGAATGTCAGGAATCTTGTGGTGTACTTCAAAGTACAATTTTCCGACTTTCCTCGCATCGTTTTTCCATTTTCATGTCATGCATACCATTTTTCCGATATACCGGTACATGGCGAACAACCCAGCACGGAAGGTTAGTCTAACATGAGTCTAACGTTAGTCTAACACGTTAGACCATTAGACTAACATTTGGTCTAACGTTAGTCTAATGTTCGTCTAATATTAGACTGATATGACACATTCTGTTAGACGTTACAGCTCTTTTCGGTCTAACATGTTAGTCTAACGTGAGACTAACGTTAGACATTTTTTTGTATGGCTGGTTAGACGTCGTTAGACCATCTCTGTGGTGGAATTTTTGCTCGTTTATTTACACTCTGCCATCCGAGCACGAAGTTTGACACTTGACGCTCGGGTTCTAGCAGAGTAAGCGAACCAGCATAAAAATTGTATGCTTGTTCGCTTACACTCTGCTAGAGCATCATGTGACAAACTTCGTGCTCCGATCGCAGAGTGTATACAAACGAGCATTTCTAGACCAACAATTGAAATAGGCGGAACAACCAAACTTAAACAATGGCTTTAAACGCAAATTCTTCGAGAATCAAAACACATCCACATCCACATGAGAATCGTGAAGTGGACCGGAGGATTGTATGGCACAGTAACCGGAGTTGGGAAAGGTAAGTATTAAGAGGAAATGACAGCCTCTTTCATCGAGTTGGCCTCCCAGGGCAGTAGCTATCCAGGGTGGATTGCGCTGACAGATTATACAGATAACCAATACTGGTGCAGCGTGGTGGCGGTACTGCTGATAAGCGTATCTATTTTGTGGATCTTGGGAGTGGGAATCTGTCGGTTATGCGGTATTAATATTATTGATGATTTGGAACCGGCGTGTTTGGTTTGCTGGGTAACAGACGACGGTGAAGAAAATTTACAATATTATCGGTACAGCTAAAAACCGGAATAACCCACTAGCAACCATCGATTTTACACTAGTTTTGTACTTTACACAAAGTGTCGGAAGTAATGCACTGTAATCGCATAATGATGTGCTGTAACTTCCGATACTATGTATAATTAATAGAACGAGAGTAAATTCGATTGTCGCTACGGGGTTATTCCGGTTTTGAGCTGTACCGATAATAGTTAGTTAAGGACTACATATTAGATTAGCACAGAGAGGTTGAAAACATTCCAAGCTAACATAGTTCGCACATCAAACTGGAAACTATTAAAAAGTGTGATAAAATTGCGAGTTTCCGTCTAATCGTCTTGGTGTGTTCAGTGCACTTACTCCTTATTATGCAAGCAATCAGTACGCCGAAGACACTAAAACGATTTGACGGAAACGTGCACTTTTATCGCATTTTTTTAATTTTTGGTGCAGTCCAGTTTCAGATGCAATTAGCAATATTTAAATTATACACCATAACGATAAGGGTTCCAAAGGCGAGCTTCAAGGCTCACCCACACTGGCGCGATTTATTTGGGGCAGCAGCGGTAGTGAATAAATTGATTCGCGCAGGTACCTACACCGTAATTGGAATATGAACAGGAGTAGTTCTTGCTAATTCTTCATTGATATTGTATTGCATGATACATATTATGTTGTTGCAACTTTAGGATTTCATGATAATTCATACTCTTTTAATTTCAATTACTGTTTTAGTTGCTTATATTATATTTATATTATTTTTAAATAAATTTATCAATATATATATACTTCATGGACAAACAATTGAAATTATTTAAACAATTCTACCAGCAGTAAACTGAATATTTATTACCTTTCCCTCATAACGTCTATTCTATTTAATAGATGAAATTAATTCTCCTTCAATTATTTTAAAGGCTATTGGTCTTCAATTATATTGAAGTTATAATAATGCTAATTTTTTAAACTTAGTATTTGATTCATAAATAATTCCTGCAAATGCATTTGATATAAATGAATTTCGATTATTAGATGTTGACAACCAAATTATTTTACGTATAAATAAACAAATTGAAATATTAATAACTGCAACTGATGTCCTTTATTCATGAATTATTCCTTCTCTTGGAGTAAAAATGTATGCAACTCCTGTTTGATTAAATCAAATTTTTTTTTTAATCAATCAACCAGAATTATTTTATGGTCAATGTTCAGAAAGTTGAGGAGAAAATCATAGTTCCAGAACAACATGTGAAAAGGGCATACAAGCTTTTTGTAAACAAACTTTTGTAGGCCCTTTTCTCACCAACCGAGGGTCGCCCACGCAAACCAGCAATATCATCGGGAAGGGGAAAGTGTCTCCTACCCGGTGATGTTAAAGGTTTGCGTTGGTGTCATATGGGTGGCGAGAAAAGGGCATAAGAAGGTTTGTTTACAAAAAGCTTGTATGCCCTTTACACATGTTGTTCTGGAGTTGTATACCAATTGTAATTCAAAGAATTCTTATAAATTATTTCATTTAATGAATTTCATCTCAAATAAATTCATTCGATGACTGAAAGCAAGTAATGATCTCTTAAATCAAATAATAGTAAATTAACACTTACTTCTAATGGTTAAACCACAAAAAATAGTTTAATAAAAACCTTAGTATGTCAAACTAAGAAACTGTATTAATCTAATATTTTTCTATTCCTCAAATACCCCTATTAGATGATTAACTTTATTTCTTGTTTATTTAATTACTCTTAATACTTAAAATTATATTGGACGTTCTTATATAATTTGAATTAATCTTCCCAAAATTTAAATATTTAACAACATAAAATAAACTGAAAGTTATAACATGTCCATTCTCTGTATTTAGGCCTTCAACTACTGTTCTAATTTTTTCTTTAAATTGATTGAGTACTTTCATAGGACTTTAAATTATTCCTTTGACATATTGATTTATACATAATCGATTTAAAATTATTTGAAATAATATTTTATTTACTTTGCATAAAAAAAATAAACTTCATTAGGATCTAATGGTATTTTTTATTTTTTTTAGCTTTTTCCATAAAAGATTATTTCTAACAATTGAATTAGGTTAAATTTAATCAACAGTAAGAATTATTGCTTTTAATCTTTTTCAAATTCTTCTATTAAATGCAGCTATTTTATTAGCAACAGTAACAGCTACTTGAGCTCATCACAGTTTAAAAAAAAATAATTACACTCAAACCATACAAAGTTTATTTTTAATTGCTATATTAGGAATATTTTTTTCTATTTTACAAGCATATGAATGTATTGAAGCTCCATTTACAATTTCAAATAATGTTTATGGCTGAAATTTTTTTGTAGCAACTGGATTCTGGTTTTAATTGGAACTTCATTTTTATTAATAAGCTTAATTCGACATATTAATTACCATTTTTCAAGTAGTCATCATTTCGGATTTGAAGCTGCAGCTTGATTGTGACTTTTTATGTATGCAATTTGATTATTCTTATATTTCAATTTAATGATAATTTTAGTATAAATAATTATTATATTATTAACTACACAGAAAAAAGTTGTTGAATATTACATCCAAACAGCTGCACAGAGATCATTCCGCCGGTTGTGTAATATGCAGTGCTGTAAAATATCTATATCAAAATACCTACAAAATTCTGAATTTCCCTAGCCACCTGATGTCGGTATCAGTTCACATAGTTAGAATATCAATATTATTCGCCTCAATGTCAGTGCACAAATGACATTGACATCGTAAAGGGACCAATGATAGTCAAAGTTCTGCTTCTTATATACGCCAGCTAATCAAGTACCGATCTTTAGAAAACTCACCAGTAATATTGAAACAATGCAACTGTTATACAAAAAAGTTGATTTATTAAGATAAAAGTAAGATTTTCAACTTTTCCCTAGTCATATTCATATGGATAGTAATATCAAAGCCGTACCGCCTGATATAATGCCTACTACGAATATCAGAGTCGGAAGTGAAATTCAGTGCTAGACCAATATCTTACGTCAATTGACATTGTTGACAGCACGCAGTACTGGTAATAGTACGTTGTACATAGATTTTGCGAACAAAATTACATCCATTGATGTAATATTGTATCTGATTTTTGCTAATACATCATTATTTCATACATCAGCTTGAATTACGTTGATCGATATTACATTTTTGTGTATTTTTTTTATATTAATTTATTTGTACAGGCTCAATCGAATAAACTTTACAGAGCTGAGTTATCATTTGCGTTATACATGATTAATGTCTTAAATCTAGAGTTAAAGGAATTGAACCGATTACTCGCGGTCGTCTCGAGGTTAGTGGAGATTTACAATTTTTTGGATGGGGAAAGGGAGAAGGAGGTTTGAAATATGATTTATTATACATATATTTAATTAATCCTAAAACATGAACTTATTTCTATTCATCTTGAAAACAAACATTAAAAAAACTACACGCACAATACACAAACTAAACACAAGGTTAATCAAACTTACAATCTAAGATTAGTATTCTTAAAGTAAACATATATGAGTTTCATAAACTCCAGATCACGTCTAGCCAAAATATCCCGAACTGGAACATTAGGTTGTCTACCTCGAGCCCGAAGGGAATCGCACAGCTCAGATCTGACTTCACGATGCTCAGCACAAGACCAAAGGATGTGATCGGCGTCTTGGTAACCTTGTCCACATTGGACATAGTGATTGGACATGAGGCGAGACATCAGACGAATGAAGTCTCGACCCACATCCAACCCCTTGAACCAAGGACTCTTCGACACCTTAGGGATGATCGAGAATAGCCATCGTCCCAAACTTCCTTCACTCCATTTATTTTGCCAGCTGGCGAGCGACTGTTGACGATAAATGAAGAAAAATTCATTGTAGGCGATTTGTCGATCGTAAATATCGCCTTCCATAGCGCCTACCTTTGCAAGCGAGTCCGCCTTCTCATTGCCCGGAATCGAGCAATGAGATGGGACCCATCACCATGCTGAATTGTGAGTCCCGCCTTTTCCCTATCATTGCATGCAAAATAATAACCCAATGCGAGTCAATTGAAGATGCCAAATTGAATTAGTTGCAATGATAGTGTTAACAGTATGTATATGGTATAACAATAAATTAAATGTTTCTATCAAAGATGACTTTTAAATTTATTACCCTTTCGATAAGTACCGTTGATAAAGAGCCACACATTGTTGAGATATTGTTAAAAATCTAACACTGCTTCTTGATTCCAAATTCGTCCTACGAGTTTCAATTCCGTCCAAACATGTAGATTAAGATTTGAAGTTTGGCTTGTATTTTTTGACGTGCAAACGTTCAAATTTGAACGTTTACACGTCAAACGACAAAACCCAAACGTCAAATCATATGTTCCCTACCAAAAACTCAGCCAGATTGTGGCGGCCATAGCGCTCGTAAAATGCTGGATAGAAAAACATATATGTCGCGAACGATTTGTTTGATCGACATGGTGTCTTCGGCAAGGTTGCGGACAATATTGTGCCTTTAAAGAAAAAATATACACTGTAAAATATTATTTTATTACTTACAAAAAAAATCAAAACTATAAAAAAAAATTATTCAAACTGTATATTTTTTTAAGTTATTTTTTTATACTTATATCACAGACAAACAGACATAACACTCGCAAGTTGTTCATCGAACAAGTCGATTTAAAAGTATCCTAGTTGGTAGTACCGCCACCTGTGGCGCGCATAGTCAATTCCCTTGCGTTTGACGTTTACACACTACCGCCATCTATTCAGCGTACTACCCACCACTGTGTATTCAACAGATGGCGGTAATGTTTTAGCGACGATGTTTTACAGTGAGAAATATTCAATGTGTTATGTCTGTTTGTCTGTGCTTATATTGTAGTTAAGATTAAGAGATACCTACCGACAATGTGAATTTGCCGGGCAATTCATAAACAAAAAAGTTATGAATTATTGAAAAAAGTACTATTTTTCAAAATACTACCTACAGTTATCGAATATCTTTGAAATGGTGTTATTATTAAAACACATTAATTTTACAACAAAAAAAGCTCTTAGTGCTTAAATTGCCCAAAGTTGTTATTTTCGAGATACTCATAGCACAGACAAACAGACATAGCACTCGCAAGTTGTTCATCGAATAAGCAGTTAACGGTAAATTTAAAAGTATCGTAGTTGGTAGTACCGCCACCTGTGGCGCGCATAGTCATTTCCCTTGCGTTTGACGTTTACACACTACCGCCAGCTGTTCAGTGTACTACCCACCACAGTGTACTCAATAGATGGCGGTAATGTTTTAGCGATGATGTTTTACAGTGAGAAATATTCAATGTGTTATGTCTGTTTGTCTGTGCTCGTAGGTTAAAATTCACTTATCGCATTATTTGAGCAATTTTCACCATTTTGAGATGTTATTCGTGAGTGTCCAATCTTGAAAATATTTTTAACGAAAAGCCCAATTAATTTCCTTAAACTTTTCAATTTACAGTTTTGCAATCAGACACACAAGTCTCTATGCGTTGAAAATCAAGCCACTGAAGGAACCGGAAACTAACGATTTTAAATTAGCTCACTACTTGACTAGCCTATTGGTTCTAAGTACATCTACAAGCGCACCCCATTCTAGTAGAAATTCTAGTAGTACACTATGTTTGTTTTGATTCGCTATGAAAGTTTGACGGATAAAATGAGGGGTTCGTGGATTTTCCTATGTATCGAGGGGTGCATCGATTAGCTTGGGACCGAAGATAGTACCAGAGCTGAGCCAAAAAGTTGAGCACGTTTTTTTCGGGACCTTCTAGTCTTGCCCCCTTTTTTGAAAAGGTTTTCCAATGTTCTACAAAGCCCATGCCTTTTTTTAGTAATTTTATTAATAGGTGCACCAAAGTATACTTTAAATATCACTCTTAACGATGAATGAGAAAAATTTAGAATCATGGTTATGTTAAATTATTGAAAGAAAAATTTCTGAAGCGCGGAGGAACTGACAAAATCAGGTCATTACTGTATTTAAAATAAATTAATTCATTTTTACCTTTTTATGGTTGTTTGATTATTAATTGCTATTATTACCTGATTAGAGTTGGTTCCTTTAAAATACTGTGTAGAATTTACCCCATTATTCCCCAGCTCCATCGATTTTCGTTCCTGCGTGGTTTTTGTGATATACCCACCCTCGGCATATTACCCTGTAGTACGACTTGTATTTATATTTATATATAATTATTTATATATTTATATTTTTTATTATTATTTGTTTTTATGTTTATATTTAATTATTTATATATTTCTCTCATGCCTACAATTAGACGAAGTAGTTACCTGATTTGGTTTTGATACAGTTGTCATTCTTGCTCTTATCTCAAAGGAATCAATTCAATTGTTATGTCCTGCTATTTATATTCGTACTTCGAATTATGGAAGTCCCCTCAAAGGTCTGGCTAACCCCAATTAACAGTACCATAAATTGATAATAACCCAAATGGTATAAAAAAAAAAGCGAAAAGACTAAGGGAGGGAAACGGATTCGAAACTCATATGTCATTAGCCAAATACATCCGTAGACCATAGGTCCACCGTTGTATAATTGGCAATGCACCCGTGTACTGAATGGGAATTGTGGGTTCGAATCCCACCGGTGCCCTTAGATTTTTTCGCAAATTTTCTCACACGCACGTCTCTTGCCGATGATATGTGCTAACCTCTCAGTATCTTCTAACTGTCGCATATAACCAAATGGTATAGCTATTCCACAAATTGTTTGGATGATACCACGAACACGTTATTAATCACAATAACCATACAAATTTTATTAGGGAAGCAAAATCAGAATCCTTGGGGACAAAATCAAGCAGTGACACCTTTATTGACCATGCATCAGAATCCTAATCTTAACTACTTCAAACTTAAGTACTATTTTTCAAAATACTACCTACAGTTATCGAATATCTTTGAAATGGTGTTATTATTAAAACACATTAATTTTACAACAAAAAAAGCTCTTAGTGCTTAAATTGCCCAAAGTTGTTATTTTCGAGATACTCATAGCACAGACAAACAGACATAGCACTCGCAAGTTGTTCATCGAATAAGCAGTTAACGGTAAATTTAAAAGTATCGTAGTTGGTAGTACCGCCACCTGTGGCGCGCATAGTCATTTCCCTTGCGTTTGACGTTTACACACTACCGCCAGCTGTTCAGTGTACTACCCACCACAGTGTACTCAATAGATGGCGGTAATGTTTTAGCGATGATGTTTTACAGTGAGAAATATTCAATGTGTTATGTCTGTTTGTCTGTGCTCGTAGGTTAAAATTCACTTATCGCATTATTTGAGCAATTTTCACCATTTTGAGATGTTATTCGTGAGTGTCCAATCTTGAAAATATTTTTAACGAAAAGCCCAATTAATTTCCTTAAACTTTTCAATTTACAGTTTTGCAATCAGACACACAAGTCTCTATGCGTTGAAAATCAAGCCACTGAAGGAACCGGAAACTAACGATTTTAAATTAGCTCACTACTTGACTAGCCTATTGGTTCTAAGTACATCTACAAGCGCACCCCATTCTAGTAGAAATTCTAGTAGTACACTATGTTTGTTTTGATTCGCTATGAAAGTTTGACGGATAAAATGAGGGGTTCGTGGATTTTCCTATGTATCGAGGGGTGCATCGATTAGCTTGGGACCGAAGATAGTACCAGAGCTGAGCCAAAAAGTTGAGCACGTTTTTTTCGGGACCTTCTAGTCTTGCCCCCTTTTTTGAAAAGGTTTTCCAATGTTCTACAAAGCCCATGCCTTTTTTTAGTAATTTTATTAATAGGTGCACCAAAGTATACTTTAAATATCACTCTTAACGATGAATGAGAAAAATTTAGAATCATGGTTATGTTAAATTATTGAAAGAAAAATTTCTGAAGCGCGGAGGAACTGACAAAATCAGGTCATTACTGTATTTAAAATAAATTAATTCATTTTTACCTTTTTATGGTTGTTTGATTATTAATTGCTATTATTACCTGATTAGAGTTGGTTCCTTTAAAATACTGTGTAGAATTTACCCCATTATTCCCCAGCTCCATCGATTTTCGTTCCTGCGTGGTTTTTGTGATATACCCACCCTCGGCATATTACCCTGTAGTACGACTTGTATTTATATTTATATATAATTATTTATATATTTATATTTTTTATTATTATTTGTTTTTATGTTTATATTTAATTATTTATATATTTCTCTCATGCCTACAATTAGACGAAGTAGTTACCTGATTTGGTTTTGATACAGTTGTCATTCTTGCTCTTATCTCAAAGGAATCAATTCAATTGTTATGTCCTGCTATTTATATTCGTACTTCGAATTATGGAAGTCCCCTCAAAGGTCTGGCTAACCCCAATTAACAGTACCATAAATTGATAATAACCCAAATGGTATAAAAAAAAAAGCGAAAAGACTAAGGGAGGGAAACGGATTCGAAACTCATATGTCATTAGCCAAATACATCCGTAGACCATAGGTCCACCGTTGTATAATTGGCAATGCACCCGTGTACTGAATGGGAATTGTGGGTTCGAATCCCACCGGTGCCCTTAGATTTTTTCGCAAATTTTCTCACACGCACGTCTCTTGCCGATGATATGTGCTAACCTCTCAGTATCTTCTAACTGTCGCATATAACCAAATGGTATAGCTATTCCACAAATTGTTTGGATGATACCACGAACACGTTATTAATCACAATAACCATACAAATTTTATTAGGGAAGCAAAATCAGAATCCTTGGGGACAAAATCAAGCAGTGACACCTTTATTGACCATGCATCAGAATCCTAATCTTAACTACTTCAAACTTGAGAACAACGAATAGAAGATTAGAAATCACATATAAGACCTACCCATATTTTCTTTTTTTTTTTCAATATCATCCTCGGTGGAGTCTTGTGACTAACAACATTGTGTAAAACTTGTTACGGACTAAGATGTGTTCTTTTGATTAGGGAAAACTCCTGTTCTACTAAGTGGTCTGACAGCTCATGGGTTGTTTCCTCGGTTGCTTTTCCTTTACCGCGGTAGTAGTAAAATTTTGATTAGGCTGGGATTGGCATGAAAGTGGATTCAACATCCAACCAGAACAAAGATGCAAATTTCATTACGTCCCCTAGATAGACCAATCGTCTAAGGAACGTAATGAGATTCACATGTTTCGTCCAATTCACAATCATTACATTAGCAACATTAAAGAAAAAAAAACAAACTTCGCTACTACATTCACTTTCATACCAATCCCAGCCTAAACCAAAATGTTAGTGCTACGACGGTAAAATCAACCGAGGAAGCAACTGATGCACATTCCCCAAAAAACAGGTCGCTAGCTTTCATGCTAAAAATACTGGTTTTTGAGTCAAAAGTTATTATACGTCGTTTGGTGGCCCCCTAATGTTACTTAAGTCAAAGTGTATTTACCAGAATATTCGGGAGAATTATCACACACGCCTCCTCCATCTTAGCAACAAACAGTTCAATTTATTCACTTTAATTATGAGAAAGCAAAACGAAACGTACACTTTTCACGGGTTGCTCTGCCCTGTTACTTAAGATTATAATAAAGAATTAAAAAATAATGTTACTTAAGACAAACGGCATCTCCTTCCTGACTTAAGTAACATCGAACATTTTGAACACGTTTGCTTATGGTAATTTACCATAGGAGGAAAGAGTATAAATCCCCAGATGGGTTTCTAGTAAAGTGTTTCTGAGTCATCGTCAACGAAAATGATAGCTGCGAAAACACTCGTGTCGAGCTTAAGCCGACTCGAGTCATGCAGCCCGAGCATAATTTCGACCCGAGTCATGCAGATCGATCATCATGGTAACGTCTAACGTTGGTCTAACGCTAACATTTTTCCTTCTGGGAAGGCATGGGAAAGAAAAAAAACTGTACTAAACACGAATGCGCGCGAGGAGCTTTCGGCTCACATGATTTTTGCGGACGGCTGACTGAAGCATGTGAATAGTGGTGTCGTATGTTTAGCAAAAAATAATTCAAGTTGTTGATAATGAAAAATGTCATCAAGAAATAAAATGCCTTTCCCTACATCCTCCATTTCGCCCTGAATGACAATGGGTCCAAATATGCACTGGGAAACATAGTGTTCTCTGCAGGTCGATGAAACTAGCTAGGTTACTTGTGTTTTCTTTGTTTGGAGTAAACATATAAATATTGTTTGGGAAGCAATACAAGCAATAAGCAAAATATCCTCCCACTTTGATATTGACTATATAATCTACACAGCAGGTATTATTGATTTCCGTATCTAAGAATCACATTCAAAACTTCATATGGTATAATTGCCAATACCTCAAAAAGCTCCGCGATGCGGATAGAGTCCCTATTGACGGTGTGATTTGTTGTAAGATGTAGATCTCACCGAGCTGATTCAATTAAAAATTACGATATTACAGCCGATAATGACAAGACTTTGCTATGATGAGTTCTGAAACTTTGCATAACTTATATCAGCAGAAAAAAATGCATCAGTTAGTTACAACATAGGCAATTGCTTTATTCCAAATGTCAGTAACATTTATTGATAAAGTGAAAACATTTCTCAACTGTTGTAAAAAGGTAATGCTTTGTTCAGAGTTGGGCACATTTTAGTTAATCCACAAGGAACATTTTCGATAGCGATTATCGCTTCCGCTAATTTTCTAACTGATATAAAAAATCAGAGCAACCTGTTTTTTGAGACATTCATGATTATAATTTATAATTTTTACACTAAAAGACTCCTGAAATAATGTTGTTTAGCTATTATCGAATTATACTGACGTATTATCTGTAATAGAAGTAATAGTAATAGTTTTTGGTTAGTTTGACAAACCTCGGCAACTTTATATAGATAGTGTAACAGTCAATTTCCGGCAGATATGAAAAGCCACAATTACTTGCGACTACGATACATATCATTCTCATTAGATGTGATCATCCCTACTTTCAGAAGAAAGAAATATTTATTTGCTTCGCGAAGAACGTCGTCAGCTTAGCGTACACTACTGTTTATAAATGTGGGGTTCCCTAGATGTTTCACTATCATGTATCTCTCATAATATAATATAATATATATAATATAATATATCATAATATCATATTATCTAACATCAGCGAAAAGGTACTTTACAAAATTATTCTAGAAAGTTGCAAAGAATATCAGGCGTAACATTTGATAACGGCACAAACACTTTTGTAAACAAAAGTTGTTAGGCCCTTTACACGCGAACCGAAGTACGCCCACGCAAACCAATACAATTCTAGATAAACATTTCAAAAGGTCCTATCTGCATTGATCTCTTTCGTCAATAACTCAGCTGCAAAACCTTTCCCTGTTGTATTTGACGTTTTGGACGCTAGATAAGAACCTCTATTATCAAACTATGTGGTAGAATTAGCACAAAATCTGTTTGCATATCAGTGGTTATGAAAGGAGAAAGTCGATGAAGAAAATCGATCAAAGCAGATAGGACCATTTTAAATGTTCATCGATAATAATCGGAAAGGGGAAAGTGTCCCCCAGCCGATGATGTTGTTGGATTACGTGGGCGTACTTCGGTTCACGTGTAAAGGGCCTTACAAACTTGTGTTTACAAAATTTTTTGTGCCGTTATCAAATGTTACGCCTGATATCATCAACATTTATGCATCATATCATTTTATCCTTCATATCCAAATCAAGGTCAGATAGGCTAGGTGATGTAGAATTTGATTTTTCATTTATGTGTTCCCGAACTTATCCTTGGTAGTGTACGAACAGAAACAGTGCAATGAAGTGTACTAAAACCGAATATGAGCAACAGTTGTTCGTATTTTCGATTTTCATAAACCGGACCGACGCATCGATCAGTTTCAGTCTACAGCATGATGTGCTCCTCTCTACACATGTCGGTCGGGAGTACGTAGACTTGGAAATATGATGGTCAGCATTCTTATGTTGAACCGGCCTTCCCCGATACTGCGCCTTGAAGGATGTTTCTTATGGCCATTTCTGAGATCAGAAAATATTTTCCAGGTTTCCGAGAACGCCAACTAACCAACTCCAGTGATATGTAAGAAAAAAAATCCGTGATTTCAGTACCTTCATGTGGTGTTCAGCATTTTCGCGGAGAAGCTACCTCCCCAATACTTGAAAAATTGTTCCTGTGAACATTCCATAAATTCAGAATTTTTTTTACGAGTTTTTCGAAATGCCAAGCAGGCTTGCTTCCACTCACTTGCTATAAAAATTGTTTTTCGAAATTATGAAATCATTAGATATTATAATGATAGTAAATAGTTGTAAGTCACAAGATAAGGTTGTAAACTAGGTTTTTGAGACATAAAACCTGTCATTATTGCTTTCAGTGCGTCACAATCAGCGATTTTACGATTCGTGAGCGCTCACTCTGAGTGAACGCTCACGAGTCATAAATTCGCTGATTGTGACGCACTGAAAGCAAAATTGACAGGTTTTATGTGTCAAATACAAAACCTTCCAACCTCTTCTTGCTTCTGACAAGTACAAACTTTCATAAAAGCATCCAATGATTCCATAATTCCGAAAAACATTTTTTATAGCGAAGTGAGTGGAAGTAACCCTGGCCAAGTGACCATATTCTTTGATATTTATGTTCAACTGCCGGTGATTTCAGTAAGAGAAAATTAACCTCCATGTGGGTTCAGCATTTTTAACAGAGAACCAGCCTTCCCTGATAGTGAACCTTGAATAATAGGTCCTAAGGTCATTCATGAGATCCTGAAGTATTTTTCCGAGTTATCAAGGGACCATTCAATGATATTTGAGTTCCCACACCGCTGTTTTCAATAAGAGGAAATTATCCTAAATGTGGGTTCAACTTTTTCATGGAAAACTGACCTTCTCCGATACTGAACCATGAAATAGTTGGCCATTCCTGAGATCCGGAAATATTTTTACAAGTTTCTTGAAATGCTAAGGAACCAATTTCATTGATATTTGACTTCAAATACCGGTGATTTTAGTAAGAGGAAATTTACCTATATTTGTATGGAGAATAAGTCTTCCCCTATACTGAACCTTATAGAAAAGTTCTTATGACCAGTCCTTGGATCCGCAAATATGTTTCCAAGATTTTTGAAATGTCACCAATTGCAATGATATATAAGGTTAAATACCAGCTATTTCTACACAGGGGAATCAAATAAGTAGAGATCAATATTTTTATGAAGTTCCTCCCTTGTGCACCTTGAAGTTATATTTCCTGTGGCCATTCCTGATCGCTGGATTTTTTTTTTCAAGGTTATTGAAATGCCAAGGGACCAAGTTCAATGACACTTGAAATCAAATACCACTGATTTCAGTGAGAGGAAGTTAATCTAAATGTGGGTTCTGTATTTTCATGGTGAATAGGTCTTCCCCGATACTATACTTTGAAGGATAGTGCCTATGACTATTCCGGAGATCCGGAAATATTTTTCAGAGTTTTTTTTTAATGTCAAGGGACTAACATCAATGCTAATTATATGAGTTCAAACACTGGTGTATTCCGTAAGATAAAATAAACCAAAATGTGGGTTCTGCATTTCCATGGAATGCCGGCATTCCCTGATACTGTACCTTGACGAATAGTTCCTGGGATTCAGATATATTTTTTGAGTTTCTTGAAACACCAAGAGACCAATTGCAATGATATTTGAGCTCAAACACTGCTATTTGCAATAACAGGAAATCATCCTAATTTTGGGTGCAGCATTTTATGTAGGCCTCGCTTAACTCAGTCGGTAAAGGCGCAGCTACAAAGCAAGACCATGCCTGGACGTTACTGGGTTCGATTCTCGGTCCGGATAAGTTTTTTTTAAGTTGGAACATATATCGAGTACCCTGAGCATAGAGTATC